>NC_142140.1:32315000-33565000 GCF_024610735.1 Ursus americanus | reverse complement strand
CTGCAGTCCAGTTTGCCATTCTTAGATCCCAGCTTATGTACTTCCTTCCATTAGCCCCTTAAAAACTGAGTGCTCAGTTTTTCTGAAAGGTCTACCATGGTGCTGTGCACAAAATAGCTCCTCAGTCCACACAGGTGTTTGTGATTCAACTTCAGGAATTAAATTCACACAAACTAAACCTGTTCGTAGCAGGAATTATTGACTGGCAACTCAAATATTCAAACACATCATAAGAACAGTTTGGGCAAAAAAAGGAAAGAAGTCTCATCTTTTTTTTTAAAGTCTTCCTTGCTTCCAAATAACAACTATATATCATCCAGAGCTAACATTTAGCTTGACATTTTGCTTTTTCTGGCTATCACTTAAAACCCACATTTTTTCCCCTTATTTAAGGAAAATAGTTAAATGGGACAAACTTTTTTTTTTAAGTTGAAAGATGAGACGATGAAGAAATTTCTCAAGAAAAAAATAAGCTAAAGGATAATTTCTGGTATCGTAAATGGATAGCACAAATCAAGAACACAGGGCTTTGCAAGTATGAATGAATTATGCTCCAACTGTTATAAAGACTTCAGTGCAAGACTTAAAACTCAGGAGGGAAATAGAGGGCATACGTTGGCAGTAGAGTACATATTTGGAGCCCTATTTGGAGGGCTGATAACACTTACATGTAAAAAGGATGCCTCTAACCTTGTAGCACAAAGCACATAACACTTTCCCAAAAATACCAGAGACCTCTCCAGCTCCCAACAGCTGCCTCAACCTGTTCTATGATACAAACTCCAGTGCATAATTTCCAAAATAAGTTTTTGAAAGAAAAACCAGTTGAACCTATGGTATGTCTTCAGTAAAAGCATACAGAACTCAGTTGCCAACTGTCTAGATGTAGGACCTTAGCAGGCTACTTATCCTCCCTAAAACACAACTTCCTCATCTGTGAAATGGAGCTAATCATGCCTACTCACAGGTTATTATATGTTAGGTCCCTGCATCTGGCTTCCCATGTGTGGTTAGTGGTATTCAGGCTGTGGGCTGTCACCAATGGTGCAAGGTGGTATTTTTTTTTTGTTACTGCTCTTATTCTTTTTAACAGCCACAAGCAGAGTGGGGCATAGTTTTAAGGTCTAAAAGCCATCATAATGGCTTGGCTAGAAAAACTAGACTTGAAACAAATATTCTATGAACATCTCATCCTAAGAGAAGAAAACATTCTAAGTAGAGTGCAGGGTTTAGACTTAAACAGGTAAGAGTTCAGAAAATGGAAGAAATAAACATAGGGAGGCCTTAGAGCCAAAGAAAACATTTCAGCCACAAAGTGGTATTCTTGACTAGATCCCAGTACTCAAATGAAGTTTGAACTGGGAATTGGGATGCATTCAATGGCCTACGTTTGAACTTGAAATCACTCCTTTCCTAGGTGTGTGACCTTGGGAAAAGTTGCCACTTTGCATCCCCTCCATGTCTAGTGGCTGAATTTGACCAAATAATCAGCATATCTTTTAACCCAACCGCAGCTCAGCTCCACTCCATGCAGAACAGCAGTCATCTGCCTGAGCAGTAAGACAAGACTTGGGCATAGGCTGTAACCTCTTCGACATCAGCCACAGCAACTTCTTTTACGACACGTCTCCAAAGGCAAGAGAAACAAAAGAAAAAATGAACTTGTGGGACTTCATCAAGATAAGAAGTTTCTGCACAGCAAAGGAAACAGTCAACAAAACAAAGAGGCAACCCACAGAATGGGAGAAGATATCTGCAAATGACACTACAGAAAAAAGGCTGCTATCCAAGATCTATAAAGAACTTCTCAAACTCAATACATGGGAAACAAATAATCAAATCAAAAAATGGGCAGAAGATATAAACAGACACTTTTCCAACGAAGACATACAAATGGCTAACAGACACATGAAAAAATATTCAAAATCATTAGCCATCAGGGAAATTCAAATCAAAACCACATTGAGATACCACCTTATGCCAGTTAGAATGGCAAAAATTGACAAGGCAAGAAACAACAAATGTTGGAGAGGATGTGGAGAAAGGGGATCCCTCTTACACTACTGGTGGGAATGCAAGTTGGTACAGCCACTTTGGAAAACAGTATGGAGGTCCCTCAAGAAGTTAAAAATAGAGCTACCCAATTGTACTACTGGATATTTACCCCAAAGATACAGACGTAGTGAAGAGAAGGGCCATATGCACCCCAATGTTCATAGCTGCATTGTCCACAATAGCTAAACTCTGGAAGGAGCCAAGATGCCCTTCAACAGACGAATGGATAAAGAAGATGTGGTCCATATATACAATGGAATATCACTCAGCCATTGGAAAGAACGATTACCCAACATTTGCAGCAACATGGATGGCACTGGAGGAGGTTATGCTAAGTGAAATAAGTCAAGCAGAGAAAGACAATTATCATATGGTTTCACTTATTTGTAGAACATAAAGAATAGCAGGGAGATCGGTAAAAGGAAGGGAAAAATGAAGAGGGGGTAAACAGAAGGGGGAATGAACCATGAGAGACTATGGACTCTGGGAAACAAACTGAGGGTTTCAGAGGGGGTGGGGAGATGGGCTAGCCCAGTGATGGGTATTAAGGAGGGCACGTATTGCACGGAGCACTGGGTGTTATATGAAAACAAGGAATCATGGAACACTACATCAAAAACTAATGATGTACTGTATGGTGACTAACATAACGTAATAAAAAATTTAAAAAAAAAAAGACAAGGCTTGGTCTTTAGTTTTAATAACAAAAGATCAACCTTGCCACTGGAGTTTAGCACCTGAATGCCAAGTCATATTCTTTGATCAACAACACAACTACAAATCAGCAACTTAGTCAAGCGCAATGTTGAATTGCTCAATGCTCATTTTCCATAGAAAAGCCTGGTGGGAACAAATGTTACTGAAGAAGAACCACTTATGATACACAATTGCCTGGCTGGTAATGTGACTAGAAAGCTAAACACCCACAATTCTCACTTTAGTTACCACAGAAATACTGTCACCTAGTGACATTATGCTCCTAGCTTCTTAATCCACTTTAGATAATAAATTCGCCAGATCAAATACATTTTCTGCAACTTTTACTAAATCCCTTACAGCACTCACTTAGGTCCCATTTGATAAATTCTGCTGAAGTTAGTGCTAGCATAAAGTTTGTTTTTCTTGATGAATGAGTGCCATTTAATTTATTAAGCAAATGAGAACTAGGAAACTTTGTGTATTTCCTGTTTAGCCTGGGCTGTTAATTTTAGAGTGAAGTTTACACACCATCCCAGTAATTATCATTATTCTGGGTTTGGTTTCTTTTTTGCATTTCCTTAAAACACAACTTTCTTCCTATCCTTTCCTTTTGTGATTATTAGAGCTGTTATAGCCATCTTGCTCAGATGCGCAGACAAGGGCTGTCTGAAAATAAGAGTTTACGTGAAAGAAGCCAATGAGAGAAAGTGGGATCATTAACATCCTTTGAGCCCCTGGATCAAGCTGTGCCTGAAGCAATACCATTTCTATCCAGTTGAGTGAGCCAATAAATTTCCTTTCGGCCTTAGCCATTTTGAATTAGATTTTCTTTCACTTGGAAGATTTAACTAACAAAGAAAACAATTTTAAGATTATCTGACAAGTACTGTTGTTACTGTAATTCATTTTCTTAAAAAGAAACTGGGTACAGCTTTATCAATGAAACTCAGAAAGTGAAACCTTTGGACATCATCTTTATGTCATGTCAAATTTATAATAAAAGTAGGTTAAAACATTCTTTCAAAGGAATTAACAGTAAAAAAAAAAATAAAGAGGGAAAAAGCTTTTTAACTACCATTTTTATTGACAGAACTCCATAAAAGCAGGAAAGAGGAGCTTAGTAAAGAATCTTTAGACACAAAAGCAAGAAAAGGAGGAGCATTGCACCATCTACAAGAAAACTCATTTCTGTGAGAAATACACACCATGTTCTAGTGCAAACCTGGAACATACCTGCCAGAGCAAATCAGGATCAAAATTAAAACTTGGAGCTTCCTGCAAGAAGATAAATCACAAATAACTTCATTCACTTCCTTTCATTTTCATTCAGATGACCTTAACCCCCCTGGCTCAATTGGCTGCAGTAGATGTGAGGGCTGCAAAAGAATTACTCCCGCTTTGATGCCGGCAGATGGCCCTCTCCAATGCTTGCCCACAGAGATGTATTTTCACAATGTACAAGCCGAGAGGTGCACGTAGAGATCTGCTGAAACCTCCAGACCGAGTTTCTAAAACTACTTGAATTCAGGCAAGATTTCACAGATTTTCACAATAAACAACTTTCTCAAGCTGATGCAAAGTGTATGTGTGGCGAAGATGAGGGGTCAGAGTTCACCCTCAGTTTCTCTCAGAAGCAAGGAACTAGTAGAGGTAATTTAGCCCTAATTCACGTCATCTCCCTGAAACTATAGGTCAAATTTTCTCTAGGAAAGTTCCTTTTAACTTTAGATTTTGTCAAGGCAACAGATGACACCAATGTTTACCCAAAGGTGTTTAAGTTAAAACACAACGATGTCTTAAGTTCCACCCACCAGGTTTAAGGGGCAGTCATATTTGATAGTCAACCCTAAAGTTTGTAAAATACAGGTTTCTAATATTCCCTCCAAATTCGCAGGGATGTAATGTACAAAATTGGATGAGGTCACAGCCTCTGTCACAAGCTACACACACAGCTGAAAAGATGACCTTCTACCATCTGCCTCCATAACTCAATTTTTACATGGTGAGTATAGCTGCTAATGGGACCCAGACTTCTCCACTGACAAAACAGAAGGCAGTGGTTTGGAAATTAATACACATCCGAAAAACAACAGGAAAACTCCAGGCTCAATTCCCTGACAAGTATATTGATCATCATTTGTCCTAAAAATGTGTTCATTGGCATCCACAAAAGAAAAACTCCAGACTCAATTTACTGATAATATATGGATGTGAAATTTGCCCTAAAAGTCATGTTTTATGCCTTCCCATATAGATAGCCTAAATGAGTATATTTACTAATTTTTTTTGTTTTCTTATAAAACATACGATACTAGAAACACTCGTAAGTAAACAGATTTTTTACTTCTAAAAGTCACCAAAAGCTATTAATTGTCTTTGAATAGAGATCTTTACATGAAAAATGCCCACTGCTCTGGAAGAGATGTCATTCCTGGTTTCTCCAAAGATTCCTGGAATTCACTCTTACTCTTTTTCTTAAAAGAAAGGATAGTCTGGAAATAGATTTTATATACATCGTCTTTCCCATGAGTAACTGTGCCAGAGACTGGGGTGGTAGGCATGGAGGTGGGCGGAAGAAAGACTCTTTCCAAAAAAGTAAAATAAAATAAAATCTTTAAAATAATATTTTTTGTCTTTTTTCTTTTCTTTAAAAAAAAAGAAAGAAAAGAAAGAAAAAGCCCTAACCAAGTTTCAAGTTTGGTTCCAGTGTAAAGTAAGGAAGAAATCTCAGTTATGAAACACTCCCCCACAAGTGTAGAATGATAAGTTTCTTTTCAAAACAAGTTTAAATTACATAAATTCCAAATGAATTGATAAGGCAAGATTAGCAAGGATTATTCAATCTTATTGGCATTTGGTTCCTTTGACAATATTCTTCAAACCAATTTGCTGCAAATGCATTATGAGTGTTTCAACTCATAAAACCTCATTTGGGGGACACAGAGTTTTAAAAGCAAATGCTCTACATTATTTCCACAAAAATTCACTTGGATGAAGACACTGTCATTGACAAAAAAAAAAAAAAAAAAATCCCAAGTCAGAACTGTACATGCCAAATATTCAATAACTGGTGTTAGTTTCTTTATCCCCAGGACTTAGGAATTTTTTGGCAGACAGTTCAAAATCATGTGCTATAAAAAAGACAAAAATCATTATCCTATCCTATCAGCAACCTACAGAATTCTCTTGTAGGCTAATGGTGATCAGCAAACTCTCAAATGTTAAACTCTGGAATACCAGATTGCAAACATCATTGTCATGAATTTTTTTTCTTCATGAAACAATTTAAATCAAGAATTATTTACTCTTAAGATAAACACTATTTGCTTCCTTCTGGCAAACACTGAAAGTAAAAAAACTTTTATTTACATTTCTAGATACTGACAAAGCAATTGGGTTTCATTTAAATCTATTTCTTAATCATACATCATGGCTCAGCCATCATCATTTATTTCATTATTCTTTAAATGCCCTAAATCTATCCATGAGGATCTTTGATTCTTTTAAATAACATGCCTCTATGCTTCCGCAGCTAACTAAGATACCTTATGAGCATTTAATAAGTTATTATTACTTCCAGACTTGGTTATGAGAAAATACTGAAGTCCTGGGAAAGTATTATTCTTTGAAAAGCGCATTTTGCTGAATGCATAATTTTAATTATTTAACGACTTTATTGCATATAAGGCAACTTCTCTTTGCCAAGTCTTAGTTTTTCTTAAGTGTCTTTTCATTGTAATGTGAATGAAAAGGGGGAAAAAAATTATTCTAGCTTTAGAAATTTCCTTTTTTAAACACACACAAAACCTCCCCTAGGGTTGAAAGCATTGGCCATGCTCTGGAAATGAACCCAGCTCCTTTCAGCCAAGGGATACTTGAGCCCTTTATTCTTTTGCCTAGAAAAGACATCCTAATTAAAGGGCCAATAAATTAAATGTACCCAAGAAGGCAAAAAGATCCAGAAGAAAAGCACCCACCAGGGTGCCTAGAGAAAAACACAAGGTTCATTTCAAGTGTTTATGTTAGGCACGATCAAGTTAGAACAAACTCTGGAGGCACAGCTGTTTTTGACAAATGTGAACAGCTCCTACCTTCATTTCAATGACAGTCTGGAGAGCCTTCGTCTTGGCTGGCTCCGGCTGAAGTTGGCTCCTTCGGTGCAATTCCTGGGGAGGAACACGATAGAAATAAGCCTGACGGTTCATCCTTCCGTTATACCATGACCTTTACATAGGTACCACACAGCCCACTGGGTGCAGGCTCGCTGTGCACAGACATAAACAAGCCACAGGTGACTCTTCCCCCACCCTCTTTAGCATCCCTCCTGCCTGGAGCCTGCGTTCCGGTGAAAAGCTCCTGGCACATGCGCTACTTCTGAAACTTCCATCAATAATTAATGTCAACTGTGACAAAGCCAGCAAGTAATCATAGTCCAAATACTGTTCAACACTGGGGCTGTTGCCCAGCCATCAAATCATAATTTACTAAATTACATTACTCTGTGCTCCCAATACAAACACAGCATGGAAACGGAGGAAAGAAAATGACTAACGTGGCTGCAAATCCACTGCATGCATGGCATTTTGCTACTGAGGTAGGTTTGAAATGAGCAATATAAGACCTTTTCAGTACCACTGTGTCACTTTTTGGAGTGAATTGATGTGATGAAACACTGTGAATATCTTGCTTCCTAATTTACAGTTTCAGTCCTTATTCAAAATCACATCTGTGTGTGATATGTTTATGCACTCATGATGCCAAGAAATTAAAATTGGCATTAATATCAACAGCGTTAGCAAGGAGACAAAAATGGTTAAAGCCAGATGCAGACCCAAGAACTTCTGGAATATGACAAATATAACTTTAGGTAAAACACAAACAACATAATTACAGTTTTAAGCTGGAAGGCTCACTTTTTGCATGCCTCTTCTCCAAAGAACAGTTCTGTCAAGACTTTGAAAGTTTCCTTGACAGAAGAAGAGATAAAGATAAGGTTTGTTCATTTATGCTTTGATTTTCTGAATAATAATTAGCAACAGTTTTATGAAAGTAGCCAATGAGAAGAGTAAACAAAAGCACTCACATATGTCCATGCTGCTGATACAAGTCACCTATGGAACAATTCCGTAAGACTTATTTACTTGCAGAAAAATCATTTAAATTCAACATGAAGTAGTTCTAGCCCTTCTTATTCCATTGGGCCACAAACATTAAAAACAAACAAACAAACAAACAAAAAAACACCGCAGGCTTTAGAGAAGAGAACCAACGTGACGTCTAGCTCTTTTCAAGTAAAGATATTAAAATTAATTCTCATTCCACCACTACCATCTACTACCATCACCATTTCATAAAGACAGAACATATTAATGCAAACATTGTCAGAAAAACAGAGTCCCAAAATAAAAGATAATTCTTCTCAGGATAATAAAACAAACAATCTTTTGCCCATATTTTATTAACATTGTTCTTATTTGCCAGCAGCTGAAAGAAGACTGGTCTTGGAATGCTGTGTACATGTCTAGGGACCAGCCACTGGAGAATCACCACTAAAGCTCTAGAATGTAGCATTTCTTCCCAAAGTCACCACTGGCACAAACCAGCAAACCTATGCTAAACTACTTCTCAACCTCCAATTTGAGAAGAATTTGAATTAGTGCTTCCTAATTATTCAAAGTAGTCTCACATCATTTAAAACATTTTTTCCCTAACATATCCTTGGAAGAGACGGAGTCAAGTACTTCCAATTTTATGAATTGACAGACAGAAATCTCCCGTCCTTTTAGAGGCCCTGGACTAAAAACAATAATCCAGCAACACTGGTCACTTTTAGACTCCGTGGAAACGGCAGAGATTTTCTGAAGGAATGACCTTAAAAGCAGCTTCCCTTTACTGAGCATCTACAATGTGCCTGCCACTACATGTCTCTTTCAAGTCTCAACACTTACCCTATGAAGAATCTGACCTGTGTGGTGAGTCCAGTGGGCTACTGGTAAACATTTAACAACCAGCACCCACCATGGCCAACTTCAAGCTACTTAAGTGGTATCACTGAATGCAGAGTTGGGAAGAGAGGCACAATAGCACCCATTGTATAGTATTTCTTTTTTTTTTTTTTTAAAGATTTTATTTATTTATTCGACAGACATAGAGACAGCCAGCGAGAGAGGGAACACAAGCAGGGGGAGTGGGAGAGGAAGAAGCAGGCTCACAGCAGAGGAGCCTGATGTGGGGCTCGATCCCATAACGCCGGGATCACGCCCTGAGCCGAAGGCAGACACTTAACTGCTGTGCCACCCAGGTGCCCCCCATTGTATAGTATTTCTATCATATGGACAAAATAAATGTAATAACCTCAGGAACATAAATAATAGTAAAATATAACAAAAAAATTAGTAAATCATGAGTTTTAATACAATGTCTTTAATCATGAGTTTGTATATTTAAATTGTAACATTATCTGTTAGAGCAAGTTTCCAATTTTGACTTTCATGGACCAGTACAATCCAGTTCCAGCACACCATTGGGTCAATCACATAAGGACTTCAACCTCCAAAGAAAGCTACTTAGCCTTCAACGTACTTCCAAGATTGCTGGAGTTCACTGGACCAATAAAATTTCATAGATAAAAAATGGAAAGTAAGTCACTTGTCAGAGTTGCTCCATGGTAGGTGGGAGAAGAAATACATTTCACATGTCACTAATTCTGATACCACGTGGCATCAAAAGCATCTTAATGAAAAAAAGCTGAGAATCGAATTCATGGTAATTTCATACTACAGCCAAACCCAGTTCCAGAATAAAAATCATAAGATAATTTGAGGAGAGAGGTTAAGCTTCCATAAAACAAGCAAAAATAATTAAGAAGCAACTAAGTAACACAAGTAGAAAATAAAAACCATAGGGTAAAGGCATGCACTATTATAATTTCTGCCAAGCGCAAAAACATTTTTAAGGGCAAACATGCAATAACAAAGCTAAACTTGTAGAAATAGTTTTGAAAAAATGGAAAGAGGGGCCCCTGGGTGGCTCAGTTGTTAAGCGTCTGCCTTTGGCTCAGGGCGTGATCCCAGAGTCCCGGGATCGAGCCCCACATCAGGCTCCTCCGCTGGGAAGCCTGCTTCTTCCTCTCCCACTCCCCCTGCTTGTGTTCCCTCTCTCGCTGGCTGTCTCTCTCTGTCAAATAAATAAATAAAATCTTTAAAAAAAAAGAAAAAAGAAAAAATGGAAAGAGAGTTTTCATTGCTTATAATTTTATAAGTTCCATTATAGTGTAAACCAGCTCAAAATCCAGATTGGGCCCTTAGATTCTGTGTCACTCCTTAAAAAGTAAAATAAAATAAAATCTCCAATAACCTGAAAATTGCAATATTCCTATCTTAACTATACTATATTTCAATCATTCCTGACTTCACAGTTACTGAGGATCACCTTAATTCCTAAGATGCCAGGAAAGTGAAGATCGTAATCCACATACAGATATCATGGACTGTCTGAAAGTTCTGTCTCAGACACTTCATCCATTTCTGAGATTTAGGATCATTAAAATACTCACTCTGATTGTAGCAGACAGGAGCAGTTGTCTGACTAAGATTTGTGCTCCTCTTCTTTAATGTGGAGTGTTGTTAGGAAGCATCACCCCCACTGCCCTTGTATCAAGATGGTGCCATGTGACTTATTTCTGGCCAGTGGGATATGCGCAGAAATGAAGAATTCAACTTCCATAAAAACCTCTTACTCTGTCCACAATTCTCCCTCTTTTCCTGTCTGCTGATTAAAAGTAAAGAACTCCAAGATCCAAGAAGATAGTAGAACTCCAAGATAAAAGGAGCCAGGGTTCCTGAAATGCCACATAAAAAGGCCACTGAACACCCACATGGGATGGTGGTGTGCGTGAAAAAGAAACCTCTGTTGAGTTGGCCTCTGCACTTTCAGACTTTCTCTGTTAAGATCCCAGTCTTCTCTGCCTTAACTAGTGCAGTGACTATAAGGAAAAATAATACCTAATCAGCCCTGTGTTGGTTGTAGCTTTTGAATCACAAAAGTGATTTTAATGAGTGCTTGCCAAATTTCTCTAAATAGACAGTAAGATGTGTTGGTTGCTGGGTGTTCCAACTATGCTTAACTATCTGAAAAGTGTACCCATTATGCACTAATCCTAAACTACTAAACAATTTCCCTAGAAGCATCCGGTGTAGATATGCGGGAGTACAAGATTTAACTCACTCTGGTAGTTTTTAAAGGACAATATTAAATCAAGTACAGCAGACTTGTGCTTTTCTGGGTCACTGATCTCTATAAGAATTAGATGGAATTAGATGGATTCTCTCCAGAAATGGGTACAAAAGCACACACAAACAAAATGGTGTGCCCATTTTGGCTGGTTCACAGGACCCGCTCCAGCACCTGGGAGGTTCATCTTTGAACTGGACTATAGGCTAAAAAACATTTATTGAGAAGGAAGAGCACTGTATGGGGAGTCAGGAGCCCACAGTCCCAGCCTAAGACCTTGGGCACACCTCTTCCCCGCTCTATACAGAATGGGGAACTTTATGAGTGGGTTTCTTTGAACATCCAGATTTTTAATAGGCAGCTGACTTTGAAATGCTGATCACTGGCTGTTATTTCCAGTTATACTAATTCTCAGTTTTAAAAACAGAATAAAAATAAAAGAAGAAAATTGGCAGCATCAAAAACTTAAGTATTTCACTGTGACACTGTCACCTGGAATGTATATTTTCCTATCATTTCAAGACAAGGTTGGCCTTAGCTGGTCTAAAACTGCCAGCTCCTCCAGGTGACCAATATAGAAATACACCAAGAACCCAGAATTTTAAGCATGAAATCTCAAGTGGTTCATTAGGATGACATTTCTGGGAAGTTAATGAATATCTAGAGTCTAGTGAGTTAATGTGGATGGACACTAGCTTCCAAGATAAGCCTGGAAGAATAATGTTTGCACACAGCATCTACTCTCTTCAGTAGGAAACACACACACACACACACACACACACACACACACACACACACACACACGCACACACACCCAAAACCTCAAAACTTAACTTTCTATGCAAAGGTAATTCACTATTTTTATCTGACCTTTCCCCTTTACTCTTCTGATAATCTACTTCTATGGAACAAACCACCCCAAATTTAGTGGTATCAGACCACCACCATTTGATTATGTTCATGAATTCTAGATCAGGAATTTATAAAGGATAGACTGGGGAAGGCTTGTTTCTAAAGCATGATGTCAGGGACTAGAATAGCTGGGACTGGTGGATCCACTTCCAAGGAGGCTTCTTCACTCATGTATCTGGTGTGTTGGCCAAAAGAAGACTTGAAGGCTGGGTTTCGCCAGAATATCACCTATATATGGTGACACCTATATATTGCCTCTCCATGTGGCTTGGGCTTCTTCACAGCATGGCAGCCTCAGGATGTCAACCTCTTACATTTAGGCGTAAAGACACTTAAGAGCAAGCGCTTCAGCAAATAAGCCAAAGACTGCACAGCCCTTTATTACCTAACCTCAGAAGTCCCATAGCATAACCTCTGTCATACTCATTGGTTGAAGCAGTTACAAGCCTGCTCAGATTTCAGGGAAGAGTGCCAAAGAATCTGAAGCCATATTTTTAAATTACCACTTTTGAGGAACAAAACCAGTTGAAGAAACTGACAGGAAAGTAGCACTATAATCTCAAACATCAACTCACATCAGTCTTAAGATATGGCAGATTCATATATTCAAATAATAATTTGATGCAGGGCATATAGGAAACACAGCAGTGTGCCACGCAGACAAATACCCCAGCCCTTATGCATTTTTAATTTCAATGAGAAAGATGCACAATAATTTAAAAGGGAAACCAAACCAGTTTGTTGTTAAGTGTTTTAAAGGAAAATAAGTCAGAAAGGTGGAACAGGACACACTGTGTGAGGTAATCGATTGCAACTTTAAAAAGAGTGATTAGGGAAAGCTTTGTGCAAAGGTAACATTTGAGCAAAATCTACAGGAAATGGAGGAACCAGTTGTAACAGACATTCCAAGCAGAGGGAATAGCAAATGTTTAAGTACCAGGCTAGCACTACATAAGGGATGGGGAAAATAGCAGGTCAGAGAAGTGCAAGGGTGCAGGAGGATACGTTGGGTCCAAATTTGGAGTCATTGTCTGAACAATGGTTTTACTCTGAGGAAAATGGGAGCCACTGGAAGGTCCTGAGCAAAGACAAACGATGATATAATGCACATCCTTAAAAGTTTGCTCAGGCTGCTTGACTGCAATATGGTTTTGGGTTGAGGAAGGAGGTAAGGGCAGAACTAGAAAGACTAGTAGTAATAAGCAACTGGAATAACCCCAGCAAGGGATGATAAGCAATGAGAAGGAACTGAGTTTGGATATGTTTTGAAGGTGAGGCTGACTTAACTTCCTGAAAGATTGCCTGGAGAGGAAAGGGAGAAGTAAAAGATGGCTTCATGGCTTTTAGCCTGGACAACAGGAAAAATGCAGGTGGAAAACCAAGATAGGGAAGATTGGGGAGGAGAAGTGAGAGTTATGGGAACCAAGAGTTTGGTTTTGCATGGGTGAAGTTTGTGATGCTATAAAACATTCAAGTGGAGGTGCTGAGTGTGCAGGTGGATAGATGAGTTGGATCTGAGGGGAGAAGTAAGAGCTACAAATAAAAATTTGGGATCAGCCAGTAGATAGTACGTAAAGCTGTAAGCCCAGATGAGATCAACTGGGGATTGCGCATAGAAAGAAGAGGAGAGAAAAGAGGACTGAGCCTGGGGGCGACCCAACATTAAGGGGACTGAGAAGTGAGGAGGAAGCAGTAAAGGAAACTGAGAAGGAATAACCAGTGAAGTAAGAAGAGAACCAGAAATCAAGTGAAGAAATGAGTCCAGGATGCAGGAGTGACCACCTTATCAACTGCTGCTGAGAAGTTAATAGGATGAGACTAGAGGATGGACCACAGGACTTGGGAGCACGGCAGGCCATTAGTAACATTGACTGGAGCAGTTCTGGTGGAGAGTGTGAGTGAAGTTTGACTGGAATGTGCTGTGGGAGAATGGAAGGCTCTATTTCCATAGGGTGCTATTTAATTGATCATTCATTTCATCAAAACTGTGATTTAGATTTGTATACCCGTGTTTATAGAAGCATTATAACAATAGCCAAAATGTGGAAACAACTGAAATGCCCATCAACAGATGGATGGATAAACAAAATGTGGTATATAATTACAGTGGAATATTACTCAACCTTCAAAAGGGACAAAATTCTAACATGTGCTATAATATGGATGAACCTTGAGGACCTTATGTTCAATGAAATACAGCAGTCACAAAAAGATAAATACTGAATGATTTCACTTTTATGAGGTATCTAGAGTAGCCAAACTCATAGAAACAGAAGATACAATCCTGATTGCCAGGGACTGAGGGTAGGGAATGCAGAGCTATTGTTTAATGAGTATAGAGTTTCTGTTTTGCAAGATAAAGAATTTCTAGAGGGGCGCCTGGGTAGCTCAGTCAGTTAAGTGTCTTCCTTCGGCTCAGGTCATGATCCCAGGGTCTTGGGATTGAGATTGCTTTGGGTTCCCTGCTCAGTGGGGAGCCTGGTTCTTCCTCTCCCTCAGCAGCTCCCTCTACTTGTGCTCTCTCTCTCTGCCAAATAAATAAATAAAATCTTAAAAAAAAAAAAAAAGAACTTCTAGAGATTGCTTGCATAATGATGTGAACATCCTTAACACTACTGAACTGTATGCTTAAAAGTGGTTAAGATGGTAAAGTTTATGTTGTGTGTATTTTACCACAATTTAAAAAATTTGCAAGCCATAAACATAACAAAACCTGTTGGAGTCCCACAGCCCTTACCATCTCCATTCTTCTAGAAAGAAACCATTCCTTAAAGTTGGTATCGTTCTCATGCATGTTTTTGTGCTTTTATTACATATGTATGTCCTTGTAAACAGTATACATTTAACAACAGCGCACATTCCATTTTAATTTACATAAATGCCAGCTGTCTGCCCTACACAAAGCTTTTGCATTTTAGTTTTTACCTCAACAATACTTACGTTTTTAGAATTTATCTGTGTAAATAAGTGTTTCCCACTCTTTCAATTCACTACAAACAATGTTGCAATAAACACAGTACCAAAAAAAATGTATCTTTACATTCTTAACTGAATAACAGCTCTCTTCTTCCTGAAGCATTCAGTTTCTTCTGCTTGGAATAAGCCTCTACCCTTTTTTGTTCTCTTTTTGTCTACAAGGATTAGCAAACTACAGACTACAGGCCAGATCTGCCCCACCATCTATTTTCATAAATAAAGTTTTATTGAAATACTGTTATATCCATTAATTTACATATTGTCTATTGTTGTTTTCACGCTACAGTGACAGAGTTTAGTAGTTTTAACAGAGATCATATGGCCTTGCAAAACTGGAAATATTTACTATCTGGCCTTTTACAGAAAAAGTTTGTCAATCCTGGTCCAGAATATCTTCAATATTCATCCTAGCCATCTCAGAAAAAACACCAATTCCTCATATGGTAGTTTCAAATATGTCCACAAATTCTTTGACATTCCCTTTATAGGATGAAGCCTAAATATCTTCCCCTTTACTCTCAACTGAGCTTAGTAACTCAGTCTAACAAATAGAATATGGTAGAAGTGACATCTGCAACTTCAGAGGCTTGGTCATAATGACATTATGGCTTCCTTCTTGCTCACGTTCTTGGACCACTTGTTCTGGGAGAAGCCAGCTGACACATCGTGAAGATACCTCGAGCTACCCTATGGAGAGGCCCAGGTGGCATGAAACTGAGGCCTCCTGCCAAAAGCCATGTGAATCAGCCATACCAGGAGTGGGTCATCCAGCCCCTGTGAAGTCTCCAGATGCCTGCAGCCCCACCCAACTGCTTGATAGCAACCTCATGAGGAACTCTGAGCCAGAACCATCCAGCTAAGTGATTCCCACATTCCTGACCCACAGAACCTGCGAGATAATAAGTGTTCATTGTTTTAAGCCACTAAGTGTTTGGGGTATTTGTTACAAAGCCATAGATTACAAATATATCACAGAAAGGCTATTAGTTAACCCTCCAGACTAGTCTACATCCTGCAGCCCCATATATACTCTCATAGCATTGTGTCCCTTTCCTTCATATCATTGGAAATGGCTGCAATTTTACACTAACTTATAAAATCAATGGATTCATGTCTATGTTCAGCACTGGGTAGAATACTCCATGAGCACAGGGACTCTATCTGTCCATTATATTCCCAGTAACTAACATAGTGCCTGCCAAGAGTAAGTGCTCAATAAATATTGACTGATTGAATGAAACAGACCAAATGACATTATACTTACAAGGATGTAAGTTCTAGAATACCTTTGGACCAAGAGGATTCGGATGTGAAGGACGGCAATAGCTAATAGTTATTTATACATGTGCTAAGCACTTTGTAAATATTAACTTATTTAATCATCACAATAACCTCTTCAGATAAATATTGTTATTATTTTTCACTCATAGATGCAGAAGCATAGAGAAGTTAGTGACTTGCACAATCTACTGAATTGCACTGCTGGGACTTGTCCTAGGCAGTCTGGTCCCAGGGCCTCTGCTCCTAACCACTGTGCTATACTGTCCGTGTTTCACCACGTAGCTTTGATTTGATATTTGAAGCTGACACTTAGCTCTCCATTGGCTTCTTTCATTGTAGTCACCTCCTTATTTCTCCTTTGATTCTGTTTTCCACTTGTCACTCCTCTCTTGAGGACTTGAAAATTTAAAGAGACTTTTCTCAATAGCATTTGTCTGGTACTGATATCCATATTAGATATTAAAACTTAAATGGTAACATGGTTAGGCATGCAGAAATAGAGGGAAAAAATGATTGCTTTCAAATATTAACATCCTTCTCAATCTTTGACAGATCAAACATTTTTAAAATGACCTGAAAGATTTAAATGATATAATTTAGTAAGACTAAATTAATAGACTATTACAGTGAACTTTAGATCCTACGGACCCCCATTTCAAGACTCCATGGAATATTTAAACAGATTGATCATATACCAGACCACCAAGAAAAACCTTAATCAGATTCCAAATGGCAGAAGTGATATAGGCTACATTCTTCGTCCACACACAATAAAACAAATTAATAACAAAAGTTAAAAATGAAACCTTACCATTTGGAAGGTAAAGCTCAGAAAGTCTTAAAATTCATCCTATACAGTTAAAACAGATCCTGTCCTCACATACCTACCAGGTGTGTGACCTGGGGTAATTCCTGAATTTTCTCTGATCTTTAGGATGGTGAAGTTGAAATGAGAGAAGCACGTGAATACTTAGCTGGCCTGGCACACAGCACACTCTCAATAACTGAAACTTATCCTTATTATTGTTGTGTTCCTGCATGATTATTAGTATTCTGAAACTGTATCAGAGAATGCAGCCTGGCAGAATGCATTCCCTGCCCACTTGTTCTACAGTTTGATACTGGCTACCATTAAAGCATTGCCCCTAGGTCTGCCTGAATAAAATTCAAGAAATACTTGCTGAAGGCCCACTATGTGCCAGGAAAAACACACATAGAATCCCTGCTTTAGTGAAGCTTACATTCTAGTGCAGGCATTTTCAGTGGAAGTGGTACCATGCCTACAGGATTCCAGGGACAGTGAGTTGCCCAGTGTTGTTGGAGTGTAGGAAGTGATGAATAAAGTGTTAGAAGATGAGACCCAAGGGGTAAGGGCTACAGAGGAGACAGACTGTACAAGGCCATGTACGCCCTCATTAAAATCCTGGTCTTACACAGAAGCCTTCAAATTCTAGAGATGGGAAAACAGTTTCCATGGAAATACAAAAATATAATATAAACTTAGCATTAAATTATTTTTTTAGTCTTCATCAAAAAACAGACATTTGGGAACCTAAGACCATACCACATGAATCTGTACACACACACACATTTCGTTTAGTTTGTTTTAATACATAACCTACTCCTTTTCCTAAATTTGCATTTAAGATTATTTGGCAGATTTGTCTTAGTCTTTTGGATGATATGATCCTGGGAACCATATAAATTAGCAGAACAAGATGCCAGGTTCCAAATATTTGGCCAGTGGCATTAGCAATGTCCTAGGAGTAACAACAAAGTTTAGTTATTTAATTCAATAATTACTGAGTGCCAAATACATGCTAGACAATGCAGAGGGAACAAAGATAAATGAAATATCATGCCAGGTCTCAAGGAACTTGATTTTCTGGTGGAAGAGGGAGTACATAACTAGAATACAAGACTGCAATTAATAACAGCAGCCACCACTTACAGAATGCTTACCATATGCCAAGCCCCATGCTTCTCGTCTAGCCCCTGACTGGATCTGCACAGCAACCCTATAGGTAGGAGTTACCACCCCTATGGGAAAGCTGCAAGCAGTCAGACTCAGAGGGGTAAGAAACATGTCCAAGATTACAGTGTAGTAAGACTTGAGAGTGTAACCACGGTGTCTGACACCTAAACTCACACCCTTAATTACTAACATAACACTTGGTTTATATTGCTAGTTGTGGTCCCTTCATGCTCTACAAACATCTAAGATTTGAACAGGTAAGTATATCTGACTTCTGGTTTGTTTCTCAGTTCCCTGTTAGGACCCCACCAGTTCTGAACAATATGTTATGGGGTGAGTGAGAGGCAATCAGCCACTCCCTGAGGAGGGAAGGATGACTGTCGAAAGCTTCATGGAAGAGTACATGTGGGTGGCCCAAAGTCTTTCTTTGTAAGTAGTCATTACTCTGTCCACTACGTATATGGCACGGTGTTAGGTGCTGTCAGCAGCATCCTGGTCATTCACCCCAGCCTACACACCTGATCTTGTCTGCTCTTGGAAGCTAAGCAAGTTTGGGCCTGGTTAGTACTTAGATGGAAGAGTACCTGAGAAAATTGGATGTTATAGGCTTTTAGTGTGGAGCCAAGAACCAAAGATTATTCCCATGCCTCAAAATCCAATGGAGTTTGCCCAGCTGGATTTTGAAATTGCATTGGACTACTGACTCCATTTTATTTTCCATGTCTCCCGTCTGAACTGGAACGACTGCAACTGTTATACCAGCCTGTCCCATCAGTGTCTGTTGGGAGCAGATAAATTGTTTCTTTAATAACACAGGTCCATTGATGACAAGGAATTGTGACTCAAGAATTGTACTTAATAGATTACACACAGAGCCTCATCCATACATAATTTAGAAGATTTAGATGATGGGATTTTTTTTTTAAGATTTTATTTATTTATTCGACAGGATAGAGACAGCCAGCGAGAGAGGGAACACAAGCAGGGGGAGTGGGAGAGGAAGAAGCAGGCTCATAGTGGAGGAGCCTGATGTGGGGCTCGATCCCATAACGCCAGGATCACGCCCTGAGCTGAAGGCAGACGCTTAACCGCTGTGCCACCCAGGCGCCCCTAGATGATGGGATTTTTGAACTGATGAGATTTAGATGAGATTTGGGGCTTTGAGTTTATGTTGTCATGGGATAAGAATTTTGGAGACCTCGGAATAGGGAGAATGTATTTTTTATTTGGGAGAGATGTGTATCTATGGGGATCAGGTGGCGGACTGTAGCCAGCAGAATAATGCCCCCTACCAAAGATCCACTCCTATTTCCTGTGAATATGTTACATTGCATGGCAAAGGGGACTTTGCAGCTATAATTAGGATTGTAGATGTTAAAATAGGGAAATTATCCTGGATAATTTGGGTGGGTACAATTTAATCACTTGAGCCCTTTCAAAGCTCAGAAGTTCCTGTGACTGAAGGCAGAAGAGAGATGCAGCAGATGGGGATGTCAAAGATCCTAAGTATGAGAAGCAATCAATGTGCCATTGCTGGTTCTGAGATACAGGGGCCATGTGCAAGCACCAAAGGAGGTCTCTAGGGAATAAGGATGGTCCTCCAGTGATAGTCAACACAGAAATGGGGACTTCAATCCTACAAATACAAGGAACTAAATTTGGCCAACAACCTGAACGCGCTTGGAAGCAGATTGATCTCAAGAGCCTCTAGAAAGGAACAGAGTCCTAACAACAGCTTGGTTTTGGCCTCATGAGCCTCAAAACAAAGGATCCAATTAAGCCACGCTGCACCAGGACTGCTGATCTGTGAACTCATAAATTTGTGTTGTTTTAAGCTGTTAAATGTGTGGTCATTTGTTATGGCAGCAATAGAAAACTAATATAAGGTGGTTAATCTTTCACTAACTTTTGGACTCCCCTGTTAGACAGCTCTTCCTACACTGAGGTGACACACATGCCCCTGAAGCTACTATATACAAACCTTCATTCTATTCATTCAACGACAAAAGAAGAAATCACGTTCCTCACATGATGACAGCTTCATGGTTCAAAGTCTTTCTTACTGAAGAGTCCTATTCTATCCACTGTTTCTTAAAAGGCATGGCACCAGGGGCTCTGAGCAGTAACCAGGCCACTTACCTTAGTCTACTTGTATGTCTTAGGCCATACTCCTGAGAGGCAGAGCCTGAGACAGAGACTTTTATGCAAGTAATGTTATTAATGAAGGGCTCACAGGAGAACCCGTATGAGAAGAAAACACATCATAGAGAGAAGAGAAGGAAGTTAAGCAAGGATGTTGTTGTATAGAAAATGTAGCCTGAGCCTGAGCCTGAGCCTGCAAGGAGCTCTAGGGGCTAAACTGTGCCGCAGAATCTGTCCCACTGGAGGCAAGGGGGCCAGCCTCCCGTATCCCTGCTCTAATCAGTCACTACCTGTGGGTTGCCTGGCACTTCTGAACAAGACGAAGTCTGGCAACCCTAGTCACCCAGAGGCACACCTCCCAATAAAGATCACAAATATGAGTTGTTGGCGGCAGCACCCACAGCCACTGGAAGATGGGTACACCTGCCCAGTTGCCCACAGGGACCACCTAACCATCATTCCACGTTCCTGGATCTTTACACATTTTTCCTCATGTCCCTTTCTCTCTCGAGTACTTGGAGAAGGTGTGGGAGAAGGAGGGCCTGGCTGCTTCACACCTCCAGCCAGAGGGCCCATTTTAGAGATGCCAGCAGGGGATGGCATATGAATCAACAGTGTGTTCCCTGCACACCCCCACAGTCCAGATGGCTACACATCCCAGAAGCAGAGGGCGGCTCCTACGCAGACAACTTCCCTGGCTGAAGATACACACCACACTTTAGACCATGAAGGAACACACTGCAGTAGTCATGGTGACATTTTCACCAAAAAAAAAGGCCACAGTCTTTCTTTTGCTGCAAATTTTCATTTCAAACACCCATCTGTAGTAAAATCTTATAGTGTAAAATACCGAGGGCTCATAGAATTGGAAAGCCGCAAAGGAACTAGTTGGTCCAGCTTCTCACTCACAGCGTGAATTCCTTCCTTTCCCTGATGTGGGTCACTGAGCTGAATCTTGAATTATCTCAGATCTGGGCAGTCACACCTCCAAGAAGCAATTCTGATAGTTGGGAAGTTCTCTCCTTCCAGATGGTCAAAATCTGCTCCCTCTAACTCCTTCATTTGGTCTGGTTCTTCATTACACAGAATTTGATGATAACACTCATGCTGACCATTCACTGAGGCTTTGCCATGTCCCAAGCATTATGCTAAGTACTTGACATGAAATATCTCATCTAACCACCCACACTTGGGGGGTAAGCACTAATCTCATCCCCACTTACCAGGAGCAGACCTAAGTCTCAGAGTGGATAATGGAGCAGCCCAAGACCAAACGACTGAGAAGCAAAGCTGAGATTTGGATCCTTAGCTGTCATTCTCCAAAAGCTCAGCCAAGCTCTTGATGATCAGCCTCCACCAAACAAATTCACCTCTTTGTTATAAGATGGCACTCCAAGTATCAGAATTCTCTCTCTCTCCTACGGACTTTTCTTTCTACCAAAATATGTCCAGGTCATTCAGCCATTCTTGATAGAACGTAAGAGCCAAAATAAGAACCATCCTGGTGGCCCTTCTCTGAAAAGTTTTCGGGTTCTAATCTCTTTTCTAAAATGTGGTGCCAAGAACTGGCCATTCCATACGCAGCCTCTACAACAGCAATAGTAGAGTCTATCCTTACACATCTTATTAAGCAGTCAAAAAATGGGTCAGCCATTTCAGTAGTTGCAAGCTGACACTTTTCTGCATCAAATGAAGATGCTTCTGAATCAGAAATGGTGTGACCATAAAGGTGTGGGACAAGGAAGAGGTCTCACATCATGAGCCCGAGGCCAATCTCCCAGAGAAGTGCCCTATATATAGGAGGTCCTTGCAAACATCTGGCTTATGGGCGCCACAGTTGGAGCCTTTTAAACCATCATCCATACACTGAACTACAGTTTTAAGGTTTCAAATGGTGAACAAAACTTGTTACTGCTTGCAAGCCAGCCCTAAACCTGCTCAAAATCCTTACCATCGAATCCTTGCAGCAGATTCTGTGCAACTCTGTAATGTTCTTATTGCATTTGCCCTTATTATTTTACTAAAATTAGTGGGAAACTGAAGCAAAAGGACTGACATAAGTGACAATAAGCGTAAGCCAAAAGACTAAGACAGGTGGCACCAGTGCATTTTGCAGCTCAAAACGGCTCATCTTCACCATGAATTGGACACTTTAGCCAGGAAATTCCCTTTTGAGTATGAGTCTAAGTGATAAAACTATTAATGCTGCCAGAAAGTCATGCCTAAAGATTGTGTCTAAAAAATGAAAAATTAGATTTGAAAATTATTTTCACATCTATGGGAACAGTGGTCCCTTCCTAATGTAAACATGTAAGTGTAATCTGATTTGCAAATCACTTCTGACTTTACCACCAACCAGCTGTGAAACCTTGGACAAGGTGCTAGACCTCTCTGTGCCTCATGATCTCATCTGTAAATGGGGACAATAGCTGCACTCATCCCCTTTGTTATAAGGACGTGAAATGGTAAACAGGTATAAAGCCAGTATGCAATGGTTCCTAAAGAGTACCTGGAACATAGTTCAATAAATATTGGCTATTTAACATTTATTTAACAATGTGACTCAAGTGAAGAGATGGTATCCTCCTATCTGGAATTCAGAGGGCATTAAGACAAGCCAATGCAGGAAGAGCAGAGAGATGAAAAAGGGTCATGCACTACGGGAGGGGGCAGGAATGGTCATAAAAAGAGGATGCTCCCAGGATAGCAGATGGTCCGTTTGTAAAAGTGTAATAGGTGAGAGGCAGTCTAGGTGGAAGGGCAATGATGGGTCTCATGTGGAGTTCAAACACAGGCAAAACTGTTCAACAGGAGGCCTTGGCAGAGACCTGGTTGGACAAGCTGACAGCAGGGGGAGGCCCTGGGACAAGCTCTAGTTCTTAGGAGGTCCGGAAAACAAAACAAAACGAACAAAAAACAGGTCCCAGTCTAAAAGCAAAGAAGGATGAAATGCCAAGCCAGGAGCTACACTATAAACCATCTATGGGCAGGCTCTGTGTCATCATATAGCCCCCCCAGCACTCAGGACACCCTTCAGCACATGACTGAAACAAGAGAACCTAACATCCACTGCAAAGTGCTTTCTCTGTACCTGAGCCAGTTTAGATCCTCTTTGTGACCTCTCTCACACAACCCTCCCCCACGGCTCCCCAAGATCCTATGATTATCCTCATTTTACAGATAAGGGGACTAAGGCCCAGTGAGGTGAAATGAATAGCCTCAGTGCTCAGATGAGGAAGGGACGATGGATAGACGATGAAATAAGTTGGCAACATGGTCTCCAACCCAAGGCAAAAAGTATTTCCTAGAAAAAAGCTTCACATCACCCCCTAATCTCATCCTCCACCATAGGTCATGCTCATCCCTCCACACACCCCCAACACAGTCCCTACATTGTCCTTACTATTACATGCCCTTATTCATTACAGTCTCTCAAAAGCCCAGTTCAAATCCCATCTACTGCAAAAGGTTACACACACACCCCTATTAATTCTTCCCTCTCGCCCTGCTTTGCTTTTATTTCCATTATAACACTGACCACAATAGCCAACATTTTAGAGTAGTCTCTAAACCTGTACATGTTCTCTGTCCTTCAATCTTCGCAAGTGTTTCCATCTTATAGGTCAGGAAACTGAGGAACCAAGTGGCCTAAGAGAATACAGTTCTGATTCAATCCCTGGCCTGTGCTCTTAGCCATTAGTATCCAGATCTTTCCAATAGTCTTCATACACATATATGTGTACGTCTTCCACGGAGGGCCATGGAGGGTGGGGTAAAATGGGGCATCCCAATCCCTAACATAACTCCATAGCATGTGCCCACTGTTGACACTCACCACTGTTTGCTAAATCTAGTTGACTTATTTAAATTCCCTTTTAAAATGAGGTTAATACTTGTAACAGGACCTGGCATATGGTAAGATGAA
The DNA here is from genome assembly GCF_024610735.1 of Ursus americanus. Taxonomy (NCBI): domain Eukaryota; kingdom Metazoa; phylum Chordata; class Mammalia; order Carnivora; family Ursidae; genus Ursus; species Ursus americanus. The sequence goes on along the minus strand of NC_142140.1, from coordinate 33,540,803 downwards.
ATAAAATGCATAAATAAACAAGCAAAATGACACCATGAGAAATGTTATACATAATCTCTCTTATATTCTATCCATTTGTTTCTATTCAATGTTGTTCCAGGAGAAATTTAAGGCAATATTTAACCCTTATACTAATGATCAGAGGGATGCATTATTATTTCCATTTAACAACTAAGAAAACTGAGGATCAGAGAATTCATGAACCTTTACTCAAGTCACAGAGCTGGTGAGCAGCTGAGACTATTTGAACCCAGGCCTCTCTAAATGCAGACACCATGCTTTCTGTTCTATGGTGCTCAGGCTTGGGCAGGAGAGGGAATCACTTCAAGGTGGACTTGATAGTGTGTTACCTGAATCAGATGACTTCCCTTCAGTGAAAGGGGCTATGAGGTCTTAACTTGGGATAGTGCTGAGCCTGAAGAAGGTGACCTACTGGACTCAGCAATAACTCAATGGGGAACTAGAGAGCTTTAGAAACTGGGATACAGGCAGACCCCAAACCTAGACTCCAGGAAACACACTCATTTGACATTCAGTGTCAGATAGTTTCCCATAAGTTCTCCCACTAAGCAGTACAGCCAACATCAGCAGCTACCTCCCAACAGAAGGGGCCCAAGCAATAGGGATATCCTTTGAGTTGCTTGTAAAACTATCTACCTCATTTTGACTCACCTCTGTGTATAATTATTTAATTAATTTACAAAACTGGTATGTAATTTACAAAACTGGTATAAGATAGTTGGAAGCCTATATTAATGATGTTGGGGAAGAAAATTTACTAACACAGGAAAATGTTCACAATAAATTAAATGAAAAGAGTTGTTTACAAAACAGTACATACTTTTGTGAATCTACACTTTCCAAATTGCCTAAGAATAAGAATTTATACATACTTATCTTTAAACTGCCAATGTATAAGCTCATTTTAATTGCAGCAAGAACCCAATAAGGCACTATTATTATCCCCATTTTGTAGCTTAGGAAAATGAGGTTCAGAGAGGTTAAGTCACTTGCCCAGAGTCCCAGAATCTTATGATAACACAGTCAGAATTTGAATTGAGGAGCCAAAATCCAGAGGCCAAACTCTGGAGCTCAGAGGGACAGCATGAGCAAAGCCATGGCAACAAAATAGCCAGGTCAAGACAATTACACACCTATGTCTTCTTTGATCTTCATAATTTTCTTGTGAATTAGGCAAGGCTACACTACCTTTGTCCCCATTATGTAGACCAATAAACTGAGACTCCAGGAGTTTAATTACTTAATTACCTTGGGAAGAGCCCCCAACAAGGTAGCCATCAGGTCTGGTCAAATAATTAATTGCCTATTATCTACATCTTCTACCAGGCCCATATGGTTCCGAAGGTAAGTGAAGCATCCGTCATGGTCACAGCTATATTCTAACACACAGCAAGTACGCAGCAAACAGTAGGCATCTAATAAAGATTTGTTTAAAGAGTGAAAGAATGAAGTTCAGAAAATAGCATATAGTAGGTTAAATGGTGCTTATTCTCCCCTATCCCAAGAAAAGGTAATCTCCTTGGAACAGGCAAATGTTAAATCATATGGGAAAAGTGTCTTATGTTATAAGAGAAAGACAGAGGGAGATTTAAGACAGACAGAAGAGGAAAAGACACAGACACACAGAGAAGAAGGCAATAAAAAGATGTAGGCAGAGATTGGAGGGAATGTGACCACAAGGCAAGGAACACCTGGAGCCACCAAAGGCTGGAAGAAGCAAGAAACCAATTCTCCCCTAAGGCCTCCGGAGGGAGCATGGTCCTGCTGACACCTTGATTTCAGACTTCTGCCCTCCAGAACTGTCAAAGAATATATTTCGGTCATTTTAAGCCATGCAGTTTGTGGCAATTTGTTACAGCAGCCTTAGAAAACTACTACACAGCACTACCAACAGCAATGCAGTAGAACCAACGATGTCTTAGAACCACCTTCACACACATTACTTCACCTGGCCTTCACAACAGCTGCAGGGAAATGCAAGGTTGCTTGACCCATGTTTCAGATCAGCACAGTGAATAACAAGGAGTTGGAATTATCCTAGCACAGGGGAAAATGTAGGGGTGCAGTGAAGGTAAAGAGGTGACCAATTCTCATAAGACTTAAATGCCAGACTGAGTTGCTCAAGCTTGGCTGATGAGTTTCAGGGATCACAAGATCAGAAGTATGCTCAGTGAAGATGAATCAGTCAGCACTCTGGAGCATGGGGAGTTCAAGGAAGGCAGACCATCGGGAGCTCTTTCAATAAGGGACATGGGGACCTGCAAGGAATGGGGATGTGAGTGTGGAGAGGAGAGGGACAAGCAGGCCACACTGACATGTCCAGAAAAATAACAAAAGCTGCTCTTTACTGAACCCCTATTCTAGGCCCGGTCCCATGCCAACTTCTGACAGACATTACTGTCTTTCTACTCCTCACAAGGTAACAGGCATCATTCCCATTTTAAAATGAGAATCTGGAGATTAAGGAGCTTGCCTAAGTTCACCCAGCTTGGAGCAGAGAAGGCAGGCCTTGAACTACACCTGACTTGGGCACCTACATGTCCCAATAGAAGGTGTGGCTACACATACAACAGTTGGTAAGCAGCTTCTAGTGGAGGGAGCATTGGTTTAAAAAAATGCTGATCAGAAGAGCCACCACCAAAAATAGTGGGTGGTTTCCTTTTTTTTTTTTTTTTTTTCAAATAATGTTTTTTAAAAAGTGAATTTTACCAGTAATCCCACTATGAGAGATCATTGCTTTCAACAGTCTGGCATAAACAAGCTTTCCAGACTTTTTCTCCATGAATGTGTATACATATGCACACACACACACATGCTTGTGCGCACACCTATGTTCTCTTTAATTAAAAGAGGACAATACTATACATGCTGTGGGGAAGTCTCTAAATGCACTTAACATAAAATCCTAATAACCTGGTCTTTTATATAAATTTAACTATCAGGATGATAATGAGTAAAGGCAGCCAGGGGAGGCAGTAACAGTGGTCCATCCCATGGGTAAGAGAATTTACCACTGGCGTTGTTCACGAACACCAGAGCATTGTGAATAAAAGCACACTGATTTTTAGTCTGCTTATTATTGTTTCTAAATCCTCCACAGACAAACCACTCTGCTATCACCTGTACCTGGAAGGGGCAGCATATACTGTCCCGCCCCCTTTGGCAAGCTGCTGCACTAGGCAAGATGGGGACTTGGTGGGGGGTGGGGGGTCTCAATAACAGGGATGGCTCATTTGCTGTGCCACACATTGTAAGGCACACACCATGCTCTTGTTGGACGAGTAAGAAAAACTGTCCCCACTCCCTCCTCATGGAGATCTTGAGAAAACATACTAGCAATAACCACCATCATGTCCTTTGTGATCTTGAGAGGAAAAGGATAAGAAAAGATCAATTTAATGTATATTAAAAATGCAGCCCATCTTCAATGGAGTCCTGGCAACTCATCCACAGTCAGACAGTTCCCCTCTAAATTCACTGCTGAGTAGCAGGACAGATGACTTTCTTTCTTCTCCTTCTCTTGTCTTTTTTTTTTTTTTTAACACATCAAAGACTAAAACTACTTGAGATGAGTTATATTAAGAAGATATAAGGGAAACGGAATAAACTGCTCTAAAAACAATCCAGCTGTCCACACAGACACAATTGGAGTTTAGTTTCTAAAAACGATAATGGTGTAATTTTCCTGTTGGCCATTCCCTTAAAATAATAATTGAACTGGCAAATCCATTCCTCATAAACACTTTCATCATCTTTGGCTTGACGAGGCCTAGCTACTGAGCCACAGATAAAAGTTTCTTCAAGATAGTAAATCATGAGCCATATGTTAGAAATTACCCTACGCCCCTATAAATGGGACTATACCCCCCTTTGTCTTTTCCAAAACAGTGGAAGGGATTTTTGGCAGCCAGACACATATTAGAATCCCTGGGAATAACACTACTAATCCCCAACATGACACTTTGAAGCCTTCAGGGTCATATTTCACAACAGCATTTTCACAGTGTCTGGAGAGACCACGTTTATAAAAACAGAGTCAAAAAAACAACAACAAAAAGATAACCAGAAACTGAGCTCCAGCCACCTCACGTATGAGAAAAGCTCTTGATGTTGGCTGTGTCTGTGCATGAAACACAGGCATTGCCATGAGAGATAGCAAAATGTCACGATGGACAACCTGGGCTCTGTAGCCCAGTGGCCTGGATTCAAATCCTGACTCCACTAGTTGCTAGCTGTACGACCTTGGACAAGTAACTTAACCTCTCTGTATCTCAGCTTTGGTATCTGTGCAATGGGAATGGTAATAGTACTTGCTTCACATGGTTATGAGAATTAAATGTAACAATACAGAGGCTTCCAAAAAATTTCTGAAATATACTTTAGAAGAGGCCTCCTACTATAACAAACAACTTGAATGATAAGTTGAATCGAGATTTTTATAGGTCATGCTTGAAAGTGGAATATTCGCTTTTGCTTGTATTGGCCAAAACTTAGTCATATGGCCATACATGAAAGGCATCTGGCAAATGTAGTCCAGTAGTGTGCCCATGAAGAACAGGGGAATGGGGTACTGGTGACAACAGCAATCCATACAACACGGGTTTCACAGAAATGAAAATTTCATAAAACATTTCCTGTACTTACTAAACATAAGAAACTCTGATATTTCTATTCTGCTCCACTCAATTCTAATATTTTTCATTTAAAACATGTTGGTCATGATCCAATCAGTTGATTGTCACAATCCACTAATAATTTGCTCAGTAAGTGTTAGTTGTTGTTATGGTGGTGGCAGTGGCAGTGAGCAAAAGGACAAACTAGATGCTTTTGAATTTTTCAGAAAATTCTTGGTATTTGGGTCCACAAGACTACAATGATGACATACTTGCATTCTGACTTCAGGTACTAGGGGTCTGAAACATATATCTAGAAACACTAATCAATTCTTAGAGCCCAGGCTGTCTTTGGAACACATAACTAATTACAATCATACATTGTAGAAACTAACAGAAATAAACACATACATATCCGTGTGCACATAGAAATGAAAAATGACCACTAAAAAGAGATGAGATAATACATAAAGAAGAAGGAGCTGTGACAAGAAACAGAGACATTTATCCTCTCTGAATACACAACAGCAAGCACAGAGCCCAGGTACTATTGCTTTATCAATGAGTACACAAGTGGTACACCAGGTCTTGCTCTTCATATCCTTGCCCTATAAAGTCTTCACAATTTGTGCATAAGTTAGTACAATGTTCTTCCCCAGCTCTTGTAATGTGCTAAGGGATCTGAACTTCCTCTCAATAGTCACGGAAGCTATGCAAGAATTCAATAAAGGTATGACATAATTAGTTATGTATTTCAGATGACTACCTTGGGATATACTGGTGCTGGCCTGACTTGAAGCAGGGAGACAGTGAGGAGGTTGCTGCAGTCAGAGAAGACAGTGGCCTGAGCTAAGGTAGAGATGATAGGCAGAGAAAGAAGGGCCCTGAGTCAGAGGATATACAGAGGTTCAAACTGGTAGATTTTGTGACTGATTTACAGATAAGAAAAATCTCCAAAGAGGAAGCACAGGTTTCTGACTTGGACAACTGAGTAGATAAAGTGCTGTTTGGTGAGATGAGGAACACAGAAAGAGAAAACAAGGAATTTGATGAATTCAACTTTGTACAAGTTATATTTGGGGCACCTGAGGCTCAATCAAAAGATGGCCAGTCAGCACTGGAAACGTGAGCTAAAAGTGAGATAAGACTGCTGTAGAGACCCAGATTTGGGAATTATCAGCAAATGATGGTTAAGTCAGGGGGTCACCTCGGAACTGGATCTGACTATAAAGACACCACAAGTCAACCCCAAACCCTCAGTGCCACCAGCCCACAACACACAGAAAGTGGGGGTTGGGATGGGGAATGGGAAGGAACCTGAGTGCTTACTAGACAGAAGAGGCAATAGCATGACACCCAAGTGACCTAGGACTATGGCTCAGTTTCTTTATTCATTCACCAGCTGTTTATTGAGCCTCTACTGTATGAGATGCACTGTGCCAGGAACTGAAGAAACCATGGTAAACAAGAGAGACCTGGTACCTACCCATAGTCTCATGGGCAAAGAAGCTGAAAACAAGAAAGCAAATAAAAATCAATAGAGCATGCCATGAAGGAAACAGGGTGCCGAAACTGAGAATATCAGGGAAGGGGAAAGACTTACTTGGATTATAAGATCAGAAAAGTCTTCTCTTAATAGGTAACATTTAAATGGAGACCTCAAGAATGAGAAAGAACCCAGTGGGGAGAAGGGAAACAGAGGGAACTGGGATTTAGACAGGGCAAAGCAAATATATTGGAAGTGTGAAAAACTGACAGATCAGTGTTATAAAGTTTAGAAAACAGGGAGCATGATGAGTAAGGGTTAGATCATGGGAAGGAGTTTGGATTTCACTCTTAAGGTATAGAGAGCTATCAAAGTTGTTTTAAGCAGGAGAATAACATGATAAGACACATACTTTTAAGAGCATCACTCTGGCTGCCACATAGAAAATGGATGAGGGAGGAACTGTGGACTCAGGGGCACCTGATCAGAAGTGAACACCAATGGTGGTCTAGACCATGGGGTTAGTCGAGGACATGAGGAGGAGTCAAATGGCTTTGAAATATAATTGGAGGGATAATCATCAGGACTTGGTTATAAATAGGATAGAGTGGGTGAATGGAACAATCAAAGATGATTCCTAAGTTTCCTGCTTGAGCAGCTGAGTGGATTTTAGTATTTATCTCTCAAGGTTACTGTGAGGGATGAAGAAATAACATGTGTCCATCACTCAGCACCAAGGCCAGCACAGTAGGTGAGCAGCTGTGAACAGGTGTCTTCCACATCATTATTACTCTTCTCACATGAGAGACCCCCACCCAAAACCAGGTTTCAGGATTGCTCTGTCTTCATTGCTTACTCTCCTTCACCACACAGAACCCTGGACTGTTCCCTTAACTTCCTACCCATACATTTGGCTTACTCAAACCCTCATCAGAAGAGAAAAAAAAAAAAAAAAAAAAACCTAAAAAATATTTAGTATATTTTTGCTCACAAAAGTATCTTTCCTCCCAGCTTAACTCTCCTCCCAGCTCTAACAAGTGACTCACATTAGTCAGTTCCTCCCACCAGGGCCACCCTCATCCAGCCGAGAATCAAAAACCATTCCTATTCTCATGTCTAAAACTTCAAGTGGCTCTTGGCCAAAGATATGAATCTAGAAATTCCCCCAAGCAAAATTCACATCCCAGAGCCTAGCAATTATTTCTAATAATACAGCTCACATTAATACCATTTGTCTTTTAGTAACTGAGTTAACTTTCTGCTGCTTAGGCCAGAATTAATGAGAGAATACCTTTCAGATAGAAAAGAGGGGCTCCAAAGATCTCAACCATTATACATAAGAAGGAAGCAGTCAGGGATGCTTGGGTGTCTCAGCAGGTTAAGTATCTGCCTTTGGCTCAGGTCATGATCTTGGGATCCTGGGACAGAATCCCAGATTGGGCACTGCTTGGCAGGGAGTCTGCTTCTCCCTCTCCCTTGGCCCCTCCTCCCACCCCTCCATTCCCACTAGTGCTCTTTCTCTCTCAAAGAAATAAAATAAAATCTTTAAAAAAAAAAAAAAAAGGGAAGCAGTCAGCGGTGTGCTGGAATCAGCTTGTTACCATCTTGGAAGAGTTGACTGTGCACTCTTCTCAACTCTGAGTTCAAAGATAACACATTGGTAGCTTGAAATCAGCCACAGTAAAGGTAATTACACCACAGACCTCTGCAAATGATACAAATCAGGAGTTTCCCTCCCTTTTAAGGGCCAGTTGTTAAACATTTACCAGCACACCGCTGGAAGCAGCTTTTATTTTTAAGATACCATTTAATAGGCACTTGCTGTGTACCAGGCACTGTGCTAAGTGCCTTACTCTTGTTACTTCTCACCCGCTCAGCAACCCTCAGACAGGACACTGAACTTGTCAGAGCTCCTGTCACTCATCTTGCTGCCTCATTCCTCCTGGCCTAAACTGCCCAGTCCTTCTGCCTACTTTCCCTTCTCACTTCACCCCACCTTCAGTATCATCTTCCTACCATCTGGCTCAGTAATCTTTATGAAACCTTTGCTGAATCCTTCAGGAATTAAATTCAGCAAACCATCTACCATGTACCAAGCAAATGGAATTGTTACTCCTTCTGTGTCCCTTCTGTGCCATGTACAGACTTCTCTCATGGAAGTTTGTATTTTGGAAGTTCATCACTATTATTATTTGAATATATGAAAATGCTCATATTCATTTTTTTTACTTAGAAAACATTGGATAGAGTCATTTTGGAGTTAGTCTTCTTGGGAGAACTACATATAAATCAAAACTTTATTCCAGAAGTATGAGAAATCAGCTCATTCCAACCCCTTTTTCCTTAATTTTCTTTTCCTTTTTAAGGAACTGGGAGTAGAATCAGTAAAAGAGATACGAAGCAATTCTAAGCATCTCATTAAAACACAAACCTAGCAAAGTATCCATTCCCAACTCCATAATCTTCTGTCTATACATACACAGCACAGCCACCAGGGGAGGATTGATGAAAAGCCATTTGCTTCAGTGGGTACAACAGGTTAGACCCTCAGCAGAAGCCCAGTTTGTTAGGTGACTTCTTCAAAACAAAACAAAAACACTAAGACAATATCTAAAGCATCAGATACATACATTTTGCTATCAGCAAAGACTAAAAGGTTAAGAATATACTCTTATTCACAATAAATTAGTTCTTGTGGAACAATTTCTTCTTTTCAACACTAGGAACATAATGCCTTAATATGTTTCTAGAGAGTTCCTCCTTGCTTCTGGAAGCCTATTCTCTGGACTGCTTTCAGAAAGGATGCTATATTAACATGCTTGGCTACACAAGAAGCAAATGTTGCCATTAACTCAGAGTCAAATTACAAAAACATTACTTCTTCCAATGCCTGGATCAAAATAGTCATCAGAACGATGGTTTGGTATTCCACCATTAGGCAGGATATCACAGGCCATATGAGTGAAGCAGAAGGTTTTAGCCTGCTGGCAATATCCAAAGTCTGCAGTCACTTTCCCTAATAACCACTTGTAACCAAGAATGTCCTCAGGTGAAAATTCCATTTTGGTTTTGAAACCTCAAGTTACCTTATCCATGAATTGCAGTGCATTTTAGGGGGACATAAAAATGATTCATATTGAGGATCAAAATTGGTTTCTCTTAATTGTCCAAAACACATTATACTCTCTTATAAATAGCTGTAAAGATAAATTAAAATTACAAAATCTGAGTATAATGATTTTGTATCTGTATAAAGCCTCTGGAAATGTCCTAATTGAGGGACTCATATGTAATTGTACTGCAATCTAGAGTGAAAAACAGTTGGCAAACCATAATAGATAATTTTGAGCGTCTCTAAGCTCAAGCCCCTAAGAGGCAACTGAACCTATGCTACTAATTGGTTTAGAAAAATAAAATGCATTCCTCAACCACTGACACTGAAATCACACATGTTTTAGGTCCAAAGTATCTTGGGCCTTCAAAGTAAGAAAGCACTTGAGCAAAAGACAAGCTGATACTGCACCTGGGTTCATATTTCCTGAAAGACAGTGTAGAAGTTTCTTTGTACAGCTGAAACCTAAACCTCTTTGTGAAAACATTTCTGCCCATTAGCAGCATATCAGAGTCCATCAAGAATGGGATGCCCAGCATCTCCTTCTTGACTTGATTAAACTATGATTAAGTGCCCAAAAGGAGAGTGGCCTAACAGCCTCTGACCTTAAGTAACTCTAAGAGCTTTTTGTGGTAGCTGGAGAAGGCCAGATTTTTCTGGCCACTTCTGTACTTCTTGACTTCTAGCTTAGAAGAGGTACAATTAAGTCCTGTTCATCCTAATTAGGACAAAAAGAAGTACTATTTCTTACTTGAGGAAAACCCAATTATCAAATTATGGTATACTCTTGAATTGTTCATAATTGTACAGCAATTCCTTTTTTTTTTCTCTTTTTTTAGAGGAGATAGAATTGTAAGCAGGCTCCACACCTAGCATGGAGCCTGATGCAGGGCTTAATCCCACAACCCTGAGATCATGACCTGAGCCAAAACCAAAAGTCAGATGATAACCAATGACTGAACCAGCCAGGCACCCCTTTACAGAAATTTCTTTCTTAAAATCTGCATCAAGACTTTTTTTCAATGACTTAATAAGTAAAGTACCAACTGAAAATGTTCCAGATATGATGAAAAGGCACAATCCCTTATCTATACCGTGTCTACAACACATCAAGAATGACCACTCCCTGAATTATCCCAATTACTTTGTGACTATTCTCCAAGAAAAACATTGAGACCTTGGAAATAAGAATTATAATATTTATTTACAATGAGCTTGGTAAGTGCTAAGTAAATTCCATCTCATGATAAGCTCATAGACTAACCCAAAGAACAACCTTGGGTAGAGGACCTGATGGGAGATATTTTTATTGCCTTGAAAAAATACTCACAATACAACCTTGGGTATATTAATCAGATTGTTCTAAGTTCCATGAAGGCAGCAGTGGTCTATCACAACTGCTTACATCATTGTGCCCCATCTCCCAAAATGGGGCCTAGCACAGAGTCAGCATTCAGAATATATTTGTGTAGTGGACGCATGATTTAATTTTACTTTTGGTCGGCTAACTTTACTTGAAGTCTCATTTTTATTAAGAGACATGCAAACATTTATAATTAGATCCCCTGAAGTTTTTTTAAATGATATATACATTTAATCAGATATATATTTAGAAAGCACTGAAAAATCTTACGGTTACATAAAAAAGACATAATATGGTTCCAACAGAGCCACTTACACTCAGCAAGTCCGGGTTTTTTGAAGAATGGAGTATGTGTGCATGTGCTTACGCATGTGCGCACACGCCTGTGTGCGTGTGTGTGTGTGTGTGTGTGTGTGTGTGTGTGTGTGTGCGTCTCATTATGAATCCACTAAGTTGGGTTGAAGTTGTCTTTGAATTCTGTTTCTTCAAAAGTATTTGCACATAAATTCTTTTAACACTCCGTAAAACTCTGCCTTCTCTTAACATAACTGCTTGTCTCGTATAGAATTCCCCATTTATTTGAACAACAGCAACAAAAAAACCCCAATCCTTACTATCTGCCACCCAGGCATCAACATCTCCTCCACTGACGAAATTATCAGGGAATATGGTAACCAGGTTCCATCTGCCCTCAGATTTTATTTTTCAGACTGCAGACAACTAAATACTTAATTAAATCAAGCAGGAGCCTTTGTTCTGTAGCTGTGTATGACAATACTTACAATTGCTATGGAAATTTTCCTCATTAAGCCCATCTCCAAATTGTTGTCCCCATGTCCAGTGTGCTCTCTTAGAAAAGGGGAGTATCTTTTTACAATTTGAGTCACTGCAGCACATTGTATTCTGAGCAGGACCCCAATTACCCAGCATCTGATTAATGTCTGTCCAAACTCCTGCCCAGTAACAAGACCCTCTGTAACTCAGCTAACCACCTAACAACCCACATCATTAGGGCCCATTATCTTTTATAATGTTGATTTTTGGTATCCAAGGACTGTGGTTCAGACAGACTATTTAAAGGCATTAAAATAACAACAACCTTGCCAGCTGTGGGCATGGCCACCAAAACTACCATCAGGTCACAAGGCCAGATACAACAGATGCCAGGAACAAGACTAAGGCAGAGGGAGCACACATTTAAGAAAACAGATCCACTTGTTTTCCCAAAGGACACCATATCCCATGGGTATGGAGAATCAATAGAGGGCAATACAGATAACAGAACCCCAACTTCTTTGCCTAGCCCTAGCTGATCGTTTAAATTTTATCTCCTTTCTTGTCAAATTTCACCTTGAACAAGGCTTAAAGCTTTCAAATCTTGGATAAATTATATTTCTTTTTTTTCAGCCATAAGAGTCAACTCCACAAAAATCATATATGCAGTTTCTTGTAGCAAATGCCACTTGATGCTGTTCTTTCAAGTTAACCCATGACTATAAGCTCCTTATGGAATAGGTATCATTGTTAAGCCCTCTCTACTTTTCAGGCACTGTGAAGGATTCTGCCTGTATTATTTAATCTTACAATAATAGTTTCTGTTTCACAAATGTGGAATGATGTCAAGGAATGCTAAATAAATTCCTCAAAGTCATATAGCCAGAAAATGACAGAGCCAGGGTTTGAACTCAGGTTTCTCTGACACTAGGATTCAGGAGTTTTTTTGTTTGTTTGCCTTTTTTTATGTTCAGTTAGCCAACATATAGTGAATCATTAGTTTTTGATGTATGTTCATTAGTTGCGTATAACACCCAGTGCCCATCACCTTAATACCCTCCTTAATACCCATCACCCAGTTACCCCCTCCCCCACCTCCCTCCCTTCTGTAACCCTCAGTTTGTTTCCCAGGGTCCAGAGTCTCTCATGGTTTGTCTCCGTCTCTTATTTCTTCCCATTCAGTTTTCCCTCCCTTCCCCTGTGGTCCTCTGTGCTATTCCTTATGTTCCACAAGTGAGCGAAGCCATCTGATAATTGTCTTTCTCTGCTTGACTTATTTCACTTAGCATAATACCCTCCAGTCCCATTCACTCGATGCAAATGGTGGGTATTCATTCTTTCTGATGGCTGAGTAATATTCCATTGTATATATGAACCACATCTTCTTAATAGGATTCAGGTTCTTAACCATGACACTACACTACCTAAAAAAATTTTGGATCTTAGAACTTATACTAGACAATCTCAACTAGCAGTTCCCAATTATCTAAGGATGAAGACACCTTTCCAATGACAAAACAACATTTCATAAGGTTAATATGTAATGAAGAGCTTAGCATAGAGTCTGACACATACTAAACACCCAAGAAATGTTAGGTGTGTTACTACTATTAGTATTATTATGAAGGACTGAGGATAGTAACTACTTTTTGGATGCACTGATGATGCTAATGAATAAATTTCACATCCATTATAACAGCATTTACACTCATTTGAAAAAATTAAGTACTAATATATAAAAGATATGATTTGCTAAGTATAAAAAATCCCTATAAAAACGTATAAAAAATACGCAGCACATACATATATGCAGAATACACACACATGCACAAACACACACATATGCAAACATGCCAGATTCAGAACACTTCTTGAGATCCCAACTTTTCTCTCAGTGGCATTCCAGAATCCTCTAGCAATCTTCTCCCTCCCAATAGTGAACAGTGTATTCATAGTATCCTATACCTCCAAAATATCCCAAGTGAATTTTCACATCATGCATTATTTTTACTTAATTTCACCACTTTTAACAGATGTTAAGTTCGTGCCTAGGCTGGGTTTAAGTAGATGCAACTCAGCTAGATAAGTCAGCCTATATCCAAAATATAATAATTTCTCCCATATACCAATAACAATTCAGTTAAATATAATCAGAAGAACTGGATGGAGATAAGCAAAATGAAGGGCAGTTTCAAGGAGGGAAGTATAGTGTTTAGAATACAAGAAATAGGAGACAGGAGAATTCTCATCAGTTGCTGTTTCTCCCTGTTACAAAAAAAAACCAAGATGTTTGCTGCAGGTAACTCTATGACAATAAAATGTCTATTTCATAGAGATTCAAGACTAGAGATTATTTTTAATAACTTTTTCCCTGATTAAAAAAGACATGTTATTTTTGACAATAGGAAAAATACAGAATAGTTTAGGGAAAAAAATAATCACTATGCCCACACCCACACATTTTTCTGTACTTCCACCAATCCTCTTATCTATATATTTATTTTTCAAACTATAGATCTATTTATATTTCTGTAATTTTTTATAAAATTAAACTGGGATCATATGATATATTAAGCTTATATTCTTCTTCTTTCATTTAGCGTTATGTCCTGAGGTATTTTCCATTAACTACTCTTCAAAAATATTATATGCAATGGCATTAGAATATTCTATCTCACAGACCTAAAAGATCTTAAAGATCACAATTATCTTTTATTAATGTTTAGAAATTTGATTAGAGGGTTGGAAAAAGGTAAATTTTCTCGACGAGAAAAAGCTTTTAAAAATGATTTTTATGGTGTTCAGTTATTTGATAAACAGCAAACAAAAGGATATATCCTGACCAAGGCACCATGAGATTAGGGACATTTCTGTCTTATCTACATTATAATATCTTCAGGACCTAGAAGAGTACCTGGCACAATAAACATTTATTTAAAGGGAGGGAAAATGCTGGGGGCTAGATATGAGAGTCTGGAGGTTATACTTAGAGAGTCATACACTTGGGGTTTCTAGAAAACTCAATTCCTTAATCACTGTGAGCCTCCGCTAGATTAAGTAAAGCTCAAGAAGTAAAGAGCTCGCACACATAATTATGTTTTACTGTTTCATAGATGGCATTTTTACTAAGTGTAAACTGCTTCCATTTTGCAGCATGCAAACTAGCTGGCAACACAGCAAAGTCAATTGTGGTAATTTGATCCCCAAAATGCATAAGGGTTTATCAGATCCAGACAAAGTGGGAATAAACTGACGCATCTTCAAGCAGATTTTCCGATCAATCTCTTCTGGGATGTCAGCTTGGGCAGGATAGAATTTCCATGATTCAGCCTATCAAATCATAAAGATGTCAGAGGGACTGCCACAAATGGATCATTAACTGTTGCCAGGAATACTAAGTTCATTTTCTCTGACTGAAAAGATGGCGATTCGAAAATTCATAGAGAGATTCTGAACAAATATTTAAAAGTAAGATTTTTGCCCACAATTTAAACAAAGTTAATTCTAGCAAATTCTGCTTCACTCAACAGATCAGGAATTCAGGACACCTGCTCATTTTACCTATACTTGTCTCAAATCATAGTTTTATAGCACGGATTTACTGTATTTTATCATTTTGCAGATGTAATGGCAAACAGTGCATTTTAAAATGTTACAAATCCTCGATGTTCAGAGCAGCTAACAAGAAGAAGCAACATCTGAGGAAAGGGGAAATACGTGCTGTTCTTCACCCTTAAAAACTTTCTTGTCCTTAGGCTGTGTGGCCAGGAACTGACAACTATTCAGAAGTTGACTCAATGGCAAAGGACATTAGAAATAGGCGAATGGTAGATTCTAAGCTCTCTAGCAGGAAAGAAAGTATGGGGTATAAGAATGTATATAGCCCAGCTAGTGGTACAGGGTAGGAGCTGCTCTATAGTTAAGGGCGACGTCCGTTAGATAAAACAAAGAACTAGAATGTTGAAAAGAATATTGGGGCCTCTCTGCAAAAACTGAAGTTACAACAGCTTCCACTGAAGTTGCCAGGGGAAGCAGGGACTAGAATAAACAGGCTAGGAAATTATAGGATGGCCACAGCCACAGCTGCCTTAGCAACTCAGGCTCAGAAAATGAGGTGCTTGGTGATGCAGCTGGGCCCCAGAGTCCGCTCTCACCCTCCATCTAGTTTCCACAGAGCAGCCATGAGGGTAACTTGATCAATCACCCCCCGCAAACCCTTCAAAGGCTCCCCAGTGCCCAATGGGTGCTTGATGTGCAAGCAACTTAGGGCAACATTTGAGGTCTTTTGCTGACCTGGTGAGCCTCCTCTCAAACCACCCCTACTCCCCAACCTTCTGTCTCTCATTAGAAAAGAGAATTTGACTGATTTCAATTCCTGGAGAACATCATTCATGTTTTTCCCTATCTCAGATCTTTACCCCTGTGCTTCCTCCCTCCTATACACTTCTCCCCTTCTCTACCTGGCCTACTTCCAGTCTCTGTTCAGATCTCCAAGACACTTTGTCAGGCCTCCCAGACTAGGCTATGGAGTGCTAACCAGCACACTTTTCCGCTTGATCTCATTCCTCATTCTGGAAGTTTCCTTTGAGGTGCCTTTTAGACTGTCCCATGAGGAGAGAGACAACTTCTGTCAATTCACTACTCTATTTCCAATTCCTAGCAGAATGTGCAGTACATACCAGTGTTCAGGAAACACTCATTTAAAAAGTGGACAAATAAACTATGTTGTTCCTCTTTCAAAGGAACTCAAAAGGAAAACTATTGAGTCTTGCCTGGCGAGGGTAGCCCCAAAGTCCTCTCACAGGCAGAAACAAAATGAGAGTCTGTCTGGGGGGCCAGGCCCACCTTGGCAGCTGACTCTTACCATAATGAATGGTGTCAGTAAGCCCAAGGATCGTCCTCCTTATTTTCAACCTATATGCAAGCACCAGTTCTAGGCCTCAGAGAATTCTCAAGTGAGCTGACCATGAAAAATACAACTGAAATTTCCATAATGTCATGCACTCAGCTCCTTCAGACAGAGGAGCACTGTTCTGTGGAGTTGAGGGGGAGCATATTTCCCTTCTTTACTTCATTCTTGACAACATACTACAGCATAAAAACATATACTTTAGACACAAATCCCAAGCACCAACTTTAAGAGTAGTTTTAGGATCAACAGACATTTTCCCAATATCATCAGTAGGACATATGTAAACACGTATTGTAGCTAATTAAATTGCAAGTTCCTAATCTTACTTCTTTCTCCTAATTAATTGACAATAGTTTTCTTTTGTGCAAGAATGAACTACCTGGGGGCTGATAAATCAGACATCTAAGAGAGAACTTGGCAAGGGATTCTAATCAGTTGCCATGGAGATGTGCATCTGTGATGTTTCCTTTACTAAAAGTTATTATCTATGGGAAAGATAATTTGTTGAACCTACCTAATTGAATAGAAGGGAACAGGCCAAAAATGGCACATTTTAGTATTTATGACTCAAAATCTGTTTTGAAGCCTGGAGAATGCATATATAATAGGGTTAAACTGTTTTTTACATAATTTAATTACTGCCTGATGGCATATTCTTAAGGGAATTCATGTAGGTGTGCTTTGTACTAAACATTACATTTTATCCTCTAAAATGAATAATGCATTCACATTGTAGGTGTGGGCTTGTACTTTGTGCTTAAGTTACATTATCAGGCATTCCTTAGGAAATTCCACAACTGAAGACACAAAATTGAATTAAGCTAAGTAAAGGCCAGAAATCTCCGTTAAATGAAGAATCTTAGATAAACCTCTGTGCCTTTTCAGTAAATGCTATTTTGTTTATGTCTCATCTTTCAGATCTGCATGTGATATAAACTGTAACATTAACATGAAAATTATTTGACCAACTGAAGTCATTCAATTAACATTTAATAGAAGATACCCTGAACCCATATTCGAGCATCTATAATACAAGAACTTTACATACTGCTGCTTTAACCTTCACAGAAACCCTACAAATTAGATGTTCCTAGTTCTATTTTATAGAAGTTGAAACAAAGAAGCCAAAGGCTTAACCCATCCATTCTCGATAACGCCACCAAGGGGGCAAAAAATCTGTTCTTAGGTGGTTAGAAAAGCTTACATATTACAATGATTGGTGGCCCCACAAAGCCCAACCCTACCCCATAAAATCTTATTCTGTACTATTTAATTTCTCACGTTAGAGAGAATTTAAATTTGATTTTTCTTCTTAGGTGGGGCTATAAAGAAAAGAAAAAGGTAGAAAAACACTGGCATAACCTCTAGTAAGTGAGGAGCCATTCATTTATTAAGTGATATTTAGGAAATATCTATGGGCTAGGCACTGTGCAAGGACTAGGATAACAGTGGTGAACAGAGCAGACACAGACCCAAGATTACCAAAGCTTACAGACCCAAGGGGAATAAGAAAGCAAACCAAGTAAACCACAGAAGTAAAGATACCATTCAAAACCATGAAGAGTACTCAGATAGAAAAAGGGTTCTGGGAACATGACTGAAGAACAGAAACTGCCTCTTTTCACAAGTGACTTTAGGGGGCGCCTGGGTGGCTCAGTTGTTAAGTGTCTGCCTTCCACTCAGGGTGTGATCCCAGGGTCATGGGATCGAGCCACGTGCATGGAGCCCTGTGTGTCGGGCTGGGCTTCTCGGCTGGGAGCCTGCTTCTTCCTCTCCCCCTCCCCCTGCTTGTATTCCCTCTCTCTCTCACTGCATGTCTCTCTCTCTGTCAAATAAATAAATAAAATCTTTTTAAAAAAAATGACTTTAGGTTGAGACCTAAAAGGCAAGAAAACTCAAGTGAGGCAAAGATCACTGAGATAGAGTGCTGGGCTTACAGAACCAGCCAGAGCAACCACCATAATGCCTGGAAAACAAGGGAGGTAAGAGAGTCTGCACTCCCTGATTTGAGAGACACTTCAAGCTTAAGGGTCAAAGAGTGTGGACTCCACAGCTTTACTTCTGGTAATCGCAGGCAATTTATTTCATCTTGTTGTGCCTCCTTTTTGGTGATTGAAAAATAAGGATAACATTGCCCACACATGATGTTTATGAGGATTAAAATGTAAACTATGGTGGTGCCTGGGTGGCTCAGCCATTAAGCGTCTGCCTTCGGCTCAGGTCATGTTCCCAGAGTCCTGGGATCGAGCCCCACATGGGGCAACCTGCTCGGCGGGAAGCCTTTTCTCCCTCTCACACTCCCCTTGCTTGTGTTCCCTCTCTCGCTGTCTCTCTCTGTCAAATAAATAAATAAAATCTTTTTTAAAAAAAATGTAAACTACGGAAAGTGCCTGGCATATGGGAAGAGCATAAAAAATTTGTTGTCTACTATGATTATTATTACTATTATAAATAGAATAATATAACAAATAAAAGCAGCCTCCTCTGGATGGCACAAAGAACAGAACTGGGTCTGGCCTCTCTAGTTAATTGCCTACCTATTTATCCCCTATAATACCTTAAATTGTGCTTATAAAACTTTCTGCAGGTATGACTAGCTGCAGACACACACAAGGACTTTCTAATCATAGTCCTTTTCATAATTTGGCACTATCCCCAGGTTTTGATATGTCAAGCAACTCTACATTTCCCAATATGTTTTCCAACATAGTAATCCAATGAAATGCTCAATGAAAAACAGGTTTAAAGACAAATGGTTTTGGAAACACTCTCTATAATGCAGGTCACCTACGGTTTGAGTTGTAAGCCAAAAACTGGTTCACTGAGTGGAAATGTATTGAAAGGTTATATGGGACAGCTCACAGGATCACTGGGATGCCTCACAGCTAGGATCTCAACCCAAAGCACCACCATATATCTAGCATGGCTGTCCCAACCACGACCATGCACTGACCACTACACATTGCCACTGGCTCCCTGACAATTGTCCCTAGAGGCTATATGCTTCAGACTTTACCACTGCCACAGAAAGTATCTGTCCCTAGCTTCTGTTCCAATACCAGAATTAATGCATCGGATTGGCTGAGTCACTTGCTTGTACATGTATATGTAAATTAAGTATACACAATATTCTAATATTATGTTGCCTAAGCAACCTGTTGGAAGTCACACACATAAACAACTATCTGTTAGAGATACACAGTGAGGTAAGGAACTTCAAAGTCCATAATTTAGTTTGGCAATTTGGCAGCTGTTACTAAGATTCTCTTTTTCTCTGCTTCTTGTCAGGCTAACATTAGGTACTGACTAAGCATTAGCAAGTGACAATAATAAAGAAGCCACCTACTTCTGCAAAACTGAAAAGTGAGTTCAAACACTATTATTCTGCTGGCTTTGGTTATAGAAGTCAAGAGATACTATTTCAGAGGCTACAAAAGTTACCAGCGCATCACAAAAACAATGGTGACTCTTGTTTGTGGAGAACCTACTAATCAGCACGCCCTGTAGAATATTAAGCGCCTTACATGGAGTTCTCCCAGCTGCTCCACGATCAGTTAAAGAAGAAAAAACCAAGGGCTATCCATCAGGTTATGAACTTGCCCAAAGCCACACTCCATTCCAAGGCTTGTTACTTACCCCTGTGGCAATATCCTGTCATTTTTGCACAAAATCTAAGAAGCATTTCAAAATTCCCGAAACAATCTGTACAACAGTTCCGTGAGAAGTTCTGAAATCTTCTCATTAAAAAAAATTTGAGGACACAAAAAGTTATGATGATGAATCACAGAGGAAGCTTAGATAATTCACTCACTGGTACAAGGAGAGGTATCATTTTACTTTTACTTTGTCATTTACTGTCAAGAGCATACTGACATGTCTTAGTAATCAAAGACAGTGTTACTAACAACCCATGGTGGGACTGGAGAGGCTAAAAATATTGAGGATGCCGAACCCAAATAAAAACTCCCTGTGCTAAGAATTGCAGATAATACAAAAGGTATCCTGGTTTACTGGAAGGATATATCAGGTTATGGTCACAGATTATATCCTCTGTTTCATATTTGTGAAAATGTGCACAATGTATAGTTTAAACCAGGGACCTGAGTTCTCTTAGCTACAGCCAAGAGTTTTCTATACAAACAATTTCTCTGCTTTTCCCTCTTGGCAGATGATGCCACTCTGCCTGAAACACCACGGACACAAGCATACAACTGCCACCACCTGCTTCCTCCATCATTCATTGGCCAACTGCAATTCCTCCCCCAGTTTTCAACTGCAGCATCACTTGCTTTGGAAGGCATTGCCTGACCATTTAAAATAAGTTTAGGTGTCCTTTCATAACTCTTCCTATATACTCTGTCCTTCCCATTTCTGAACAAACACGACACTTTTAACTATTCAGTTTTTGGCTCCCCCTAGAATGGGGTCAAAGTTCAGGCACCATGTACATCTTCTTCAGCAATAAATTCTCTGTACCTCGCCTGTAATTAATGATCAACAAATACTAAATAGATGGATGAATGAACAGATGGATGAATAGCAGCTACAGCGAAATGCAAAATACGTCACAGTCATATTGTTTCTGTGGTTCAAATAACCAAACAAAAGCCCCCTGGTCTGACATGTCAATGGAAAAAAGGAGACCTAAAGACAGACTCCTTCAAGAAACTAAGAAAGATTCCTCTCTAACTGAGCTGTAGGCAATGCCTAAACCTTTCTTCCATCTTGAGAACAACCAGTTCCCAGAACAAGTTGGCTTCTGATTGAAGCCATCATACTTCCCTCTCCCTCATATTTTCCCAGTGAGCAGCCATCTCCCAGTTGGGTGCCTTTTGCCACGCCAGGAATGAAGACACACAGTGCACCACCACAGACCAAGCTCAGAGAGAGGAATTTAACTTGTTCCCTCCCAAACACAAGGCAGCCGTCCATGTCTGTTGACAAATGGGGCTCTGTGGAATCTGTACTGTCCTCACCTCTTCACATTTCATTTTTCAAAGGAATCTTTGTGACTAAAATGAACATTTTGGAAACCAGAAATAGAGCATCCAAGTAGGTCAGTATGAATGATCCCATTTGAGTAGATTCCTTTGCTGAGAGGGCAAGACTTGTCAGCGTTGTGGTGGGACCCCTGTTAACCACTGTCCCCGTTTCACACCAACTGAATTATGCCTCTTGGATGGGAAAACATTTACCCAAAACCAAGATAGCACACAAATATGCTAGGAAATGGCATCCATGTCTGTCAAATAGACAGGGGACAAATTAATAGAGGGACAACAAACCCAAAGGCTATCAAAGAAAAATAGCTGAAAAATGACAACCAGTAGTTGATTTGGCAGGATAACCATGCTATTTCTGTTGACACTTTAGCCCTATAATTTATGTAAATCTCTCCTCTTTTTTCTTCAATCTGCTGTTTCTTGGCACCTGCACCTTAGCTACTAAAGCTCTCTTTGGGATCTCCCTGTAGTAACTAATCATGTCCCAGCTCTAGTGGTTGACTTTATCGAAGAGTCCTTACCCCTTGAGTGACCATTTCTATGTTAAAATTTATTTGCAGTGTTTCCTCTCCACCAAATAGCTTTTTTAAAAAATTCTATAAAATGTCATCTCTGAAGGCTAAAAGCTTCCAAATATACATGTTAATTCACCCATATGTTTTGGTATTATATTTTTAAATAACTTTATGTCAATAGTATTTAAAAAGGTATCCATAACAACTTAGAATATCCATAACAACTTAGAATATGAAGAATGGAAAGTGACACATAGATTTAAAGTTTCTGTATGTTCACTACATGTCAATTATATTTATTAAGTCATATATACATATACATACAAAGGGTTGCATATAATCATACTTTTAGATTCAGATCAGCAAACATGCAAAGGTTTAGCATAGCCTACACTGGCCAGAGTTGGTAAAACAGGCCCTCTCAAATCCTGTTGGTGAGTGTCTAAACAGGCACAACTCATTTATAAGGTAATGTGGCAAAATTTTAATTGACTTACCCACCAATCCCACTGCTAGGAATTTACCCAATGGATTTATTTAAACAAGGACCTTAGTGTTTATGTAAAAGGACATATAAGGTAACACTATTTATGACCAAAAAACTTAAAAAAAAAAAACACCCAAATATCAAAATCCAGAATAAAGAGGAAATAAAGGTAAAAAAAGATCAGAAATTCTTAGGGTAGGAGTGAGGGGTTTTTCACGGTAATGGGAATAGGAATCGTGGGCAAGAGAAACACAGATCAGGAAGTAGGTGTGAAATCATATCTCATTGTTTATTATTATAAGGAAGTATTGCTGCAGTCTTATGCTTCTTATCGTATTTGAAAAATTTAACTACAGAACTTTGAGCTACTTGGAAATTATTATTGTGGTTGCTAGACAGAGATACCATGCAAAGACTGGACTACATAGGCCCAGGCTCTTTAAACACACACACACACACACATACACACACACACAGGTTTTAATGTGCACGTATACCCAAGATTACAAACTCTTAATCCACATACACACATGTATTCTACATACCCTTACATCATTCTCTGTGGAAGGCCCAGAGATACCAATAAAACTAAGAAGAATTTGTGCACTCACCATAAGCCAGGCACAAGCTAAGGGCTTTACATGGCCACCAACACAATGGCCAGCAGGCCACCCAGAAAATTAACTCAACGTATATTTCTTATCATCACCTCTTTTCGTGGCCTGTGGTGGGAAGGGAAATGCAACCTCTCCTTTCACTCTTCCCTGTCGGTCCCTTGTGTATCCAATTAATCTCTCTTCAGATAACCTCTCTCTCATGATCACCAGCTCTTTTCACATTCTTCTACCTTCTCATCAGCCTTCCACCCTCTACCTAGTTTCTTCAGTAAAATGTCTCTCTTCAGATTCAGCCCCTCTTTCTGCATACCCCCTCTTTTTTTCCCCACTTATTAGCTAGCTGCTCCAGGAGGAAGCCTGAAACTGTTAGCATGCTAATGAGAGGGGACAACATTGTCTGACATCCAGAAGCTGGTCTGGCATTTGTAGCTGGGCCAGATTAACCTCCTGTTGGACATAAATGACCTCACAGAACACCAATATCAGACAAGCTTATTCTGAGACCGTGATAAAAAGAGACAAGACCACATTATAATTTTGCCTAAGCACAGACAATAATAAGGTCACTATGCCACCAACAAAATATCAAACACCTTTTCTTGGCTAAAATGAGAAACTGCTATACTTATTTACAAATGACAATTTTATCTCTGTTCTAGTCTGCACCCCCCTCCAGAAATAAGATTTATTGAGCTAATCGATCACAGAATTGCACCCACTTTCTTGAGGCATCCAATTTAGAGCAAAACCCCCTTCCCTGAATCACCCAGCCCAAGCCCAAATCCTATAGTAAGTTTTTCTCTCACACCCTCTTATTGAAACACACCAAGTTTCCCCATAGTGCCCATTCTCCCTTGCTGCCATGAATAATAAATCCCAGTTATGTTCAACAAATGTGTTCCTGGTGGTCACTGGCTAGATGGCACTGACACTAGTATCAAAGGAAACCAAGCTCTATGTTCTGAAAGGAAATAAGATATCATCCTACTGATGCTTCCAGCCCATCAACCACTGGACACACAGGCCCTGGCCCCTATCTCACTGGGCTCTGGCCAGAACTTCACCTCCTTGGATATAGCAATTTGCCTCCCCAAGCTCCAGCATTCATGAAAAATGGAAACTATGCCTCATACAATTGCATCAACTTTCTGTTTATTGAACAACTATTGCAACTGAGATACTTTCTATTTTTCAATGAAAATATATCACTATTTCAGCTACATTAATAGTTAGCAGTTGAAGCACCTAGGATCCTAATCAAGAGATATTATTTATAATTTGCTCCAAGATACAAATTAACTACATACAAAAGATTTCATGATCTGTATTTCACTTATGATTGTTCCCATGAGCAATTAAGTCTCACATGCTAAATTAGAGCAAACACCTCCAGCCCACATGCAAGAAGACTGTTTCTGTTTTGTTTAGTTTTAAATTAATTCTCTGCAAGATCCCTGGAAGTCTGTTTTGTTTACCGTCATTGCCCCCAGCACCTAGCACCATGCTTAGAACATAATGGAGGCATAAAAATCTTACTAACATTTTGTAGTTATACAAAATTAAAAGTTCATGGGAAGTGATTATTTAAAAAAAAAAAAACAGAAAAGAGATGTGAAAAGGTGGAAGTCTGCAGGGATGAGAAGATAGCCTGAGGCACTGTGAGAATGTGAAAAGGGTCTCCATCCCACTCTCAGGCCACTGCTAGTGGTCAGGGAGAGTCTACAAACAGTCCCACCTGGAGGTCCTAGGCTCACAGTTTTTTTCTCCATCCCAATTCCTCACATCCTTTCTGGCAACTCCCATCTTCTTGTGGACGCATCCATATGCCCAGGCCTCTTGTTCTTCACCTCCTCATCTCCAAAAATATTTCCATTTGTTCTATGGCAACATGCCTATGAGTACTCTCCAGACCTTGTCAGCACCAAAAACTGTCCCCCTTTTAAAATCTTTTGCTAACATCCTGCTCTTTCACCTCACCTCCCACCCTCCATCTTCCTTGCTCAATTACCTCCACCTTGTGCTGATCTCTAACCCATGGGTCTCACTACTCTGTCATCAGCCCTCCATGGTCATTTCCCCCACTTCCTCTGCTTAGATTCCAAATCACTCATAACCACGCCTTTGCAAACACCCTCACATCCTCTGCTCTTCCCATCCCATAGCATTCACCCCCATTCTTAATTTTCTATACATATAGGTATTTTGCTACAAGATATGTTTTCATAAACCAATGAGCTCAGATGTGATTGGTGAAGAGGGTAATGAATTCAGTATTATGTGTAGGTTGCATTGGTTCATAAGCAATTTTTCTGAGATGAAGAGGAGTAAGAATATAGGAGTCAATTTATAACCTCCAGCAGGAAAGAAACAGTTCTCAGTTTGAAGACATTTTGGCTCTATTTTTTAAAAATTAAAAAAAAAAAAAAAACCTCCTGCATCTGGGCTTCCTACCCTGAGTCACACCCAAGCCCTACCTGGTCTCAGGTGGTAGCAAGCTGTACTCTTTCCTATGCCCTCCTTAACAGAAGCCCCACCAACTCAGCTCTATTTCCACTGCACAAAGCAGCACTGCAAAACGAGCCTTTCCACCCTAGTCGTTTATGTGTTTTTGTTATTTCTTGAGTCACCAACAATACCAAGAATTGGTGAGGAGGTGGCTCAGTTGGAATGCTCATACAATATTGGTGGAAGTATAAATTGATAAAATCACTTTGGAAAAAGCTATTGGGCAGTATCTACTAAACTACCTTGTGACCAAGCAATTCTACCCAAGAGAAATGGGCGAAGATGTCCACCAAAAGATATATATAAGGATAGTCATAGCAGTTTACTTATAATAAACAAAAGCTGAAAACAACCAAAATGTCATCAACAACAGACTGGGTAAACAAGCATATTCATATAATGGAATATTACAACACAATAAAACAGAACAAACTACAAATAACAACAATATGGAAGAATTGTATAGATATGATGATGAGAGAAGAAGCCAAACACAAGAGTACATAAAATTTAAGTCCATTTACGTGGGCTTTAGAAAATGACAGAATAGGGATTACCTCAAGGGGACTTAACTGACAGGGAGAGGCACAAGGGGTCTTCTGGAGGCAGGAAATATATCTTGATTTGAGTGGTGATTATATGAGTGTAAAGATTTTCCTTTTTTTTAAATTGTGGTAAAAACACATAATATAAAATTTACCCTTTTAGCCATTTTAAGTGTACAGTTCAGTGGCATTAAGTACATTCACATTACTGTACCACCATCACCACCATCATCCATCTCCAGAACTTTTTTATCAACCCAAATTGAAATTCCAATTTATTAAACAAAATCTCCCACCCCCCACACCCTCAGCCCACGGCACCCACCATTCTACTTTCTGTCTACTTTCTGTCTCTGTGAATTGGACTATCCTAGGTACCTCACATAAGTAGAATCACATGGTATTTGTCTTTTTGTAACTGGCTTATGTCACAACACAGTGTGTTCAAGGTTTGTCCGTGTTGTTGAGTGCATCAGTTGTTCCTTATTTTTTAGGGCAGAATAATATTCACTATGTATACTCCACATTTGTCTATCCATTCATCTGTCAATGGACACTTTGTTGTTTCCACCTTTGTCTGTGAATAATGTGAATAATGCTACCATGAACATGGTATACAAATACATGTTTGAGTTCTTCCTTTCAAGTCTTTTAAGTATATACACAAAGGGTACAAACACTTTTAAAAATACATCAAACTATATAATTAAGATGGGTACACCTGATTTGTTCACTATACATTAACAAAAGTGTAGAAGAACCTAAATGTCAACAAAAAGACATCCCCTAAATCATCTTCCAGCAAGACTTAGATGTCTGCTTGCGCTATGTTTTCCTGGAGTGGGGAAAAGAGACACCAACTACTGGCTTTGTAAGTGCTTTGACTACAAATGTACATAGGTATTGAACAGTCTATATCCATCCTATTTTTCCCATAAGCCCCAAGACTTTTAATGTATGATTTTACAAAGTGCAATTTTTAAGACTGTATATATTTGTTATATGACTTAACAATATGTGTAACATGTTTATTTAGCATATATTTATCAAGTGCCTACCATGTGCCAGGGATTGTTTTCATTTATTGAGGAGATAGCAGTGAACAAAACAGACCCAAAAAAGTCCCTGCCTTTCAGGAGCTCACATACTAATATACAGATACATATATTTTTTAATGGGACAATTGGTGGAGATACTCATGTATTGATTTATCACCAGCTCCCCCACTGCACTATAAATTCCACAAGGGCAAGTTCTGTCCACTGTTCAGCCCCAAGTATAGTATAAAACACACAGAAGTCACTTCTACCATTCTTCAAACCTTGGAAACCACACGCTTCAGATTTTATGAATAAAGAAAGGTGGTTTCAGAGAAATGACGATAGCCTCCCAAGTGACACTGTTAGTATCAAACTGAATAGAATTTGGGTCCTGGTTTTCCTCTAGAACCTTTTTTAGTACAAGACAAACTATAAGAACTTAAGGTACTTGAGTATAATATTTAGGTACAAAGTTTGAAGTGGTTTGTCTTTGCCAAAGAACCATCTAAGAAGAAAAACCAGAAACAATAGTAACAAGTTAAAACACTCAAGGAAGATGAGGCAGTCCTTGCCATTTCCCCCAGAATATTCTTAGCCTTATTATAATGCTTATTAATAACTTCAGCAGAACACATGATATTAAGACATCTCCAATGATAAATAGAAAGAGAATATGCTTCATCATTTTAAATAGTTCTTATCACACTATTGAGCCTTACTTTTGTTAAATAAAATAATTTATCATATCCACCATTTGAAAGGGTGATAAAGGCAATCTGAATAAGGCAAGACAGCATCCATAAGGCACCATAGTAAAGTGGTTTAAAATCACCCAAATTATTACAGAGTAATAGGGTGTTCCCTTAGGATCCTTGAATTCAAAGTCATTAAGGCAGGAAAAAGAAAAGACTTCATAAATTATGTATGCCAGAATTATAAATGTCAGAAGATATTAGCTTCTTTATAAAAGTAAAATAATTAACACTGAGCTCCTGGGTGGCTCAGTCAGTTAAGCATCTGCCTTTGGTTTGGGTTGTGATCCTGGGGTCCTGCATCGGGCTCTCTGCTCCTTGGGGGGCCTGCTTCTCCCTCTGCCTCTCTCTCTCTGTCTCTCATGAATGAATAAATAAATAAATAAAATTTAAAATGATTAATATTTGTGATTTTTAAGCATTTTGTCACTGAAGTAGGAAAAGAAAGGCAAAATAAGATTATGTCATAAAATTAAAATAGTACCGGGGCGCCTGGGTGGCTCAGTTGGTTGAGTGTCCGACTCTTGATTTCAGCTCAGGTCATGATTTCAGATCATGATCTCAGGTCCTGGGTCCCTGTTCAGTGGGGAGTCTGCTTGTCACCCTCTGCCCCTCCCCCTGCTCCCTCTCTCTGTGTCTCTCTCTCCTAAATAAATATCTTCTTTAAAAAAATTAGAATAGTACCAATGGCATTCAAATGTTCTTTACCAGTTCTCCCAGCATCTTCAGGACATGTACTACCCTTTACATCAATTATTGCAATAGTTTTTAGGCATATTTTACCCAAATGATAAGAATAAGATTAAAATTAAGGTGACAACGTGTCAGTTGTTGATTAAAGGCAAACCACAATGACATGAATTTTGTTTATCTTCTTTTAATCCCTAAGACAACCTTATGAGGCAGGAACTATTACTAATCCCGTTTTACAGATGTAGAAACTGAGGCTTAGGAATACTTAAGTTATTTGGAATTCAAATTAGGACAGTGATTTCAGGGCTCACACCATTAAGCATCATACTATATACATACACTCTGAATTCAAATTCAAAGCTTTCTAAAGCATGGTGCTTCAATAACTTGAATGACTCCTTCTGTATTAAGAAAAAAAAATTTATTTTATTGAGGTTTCAAAGCCCTTCCTCCCTGACCCCATACCTATCTTTTAAGACCTGTCTCTCACACTTCAGTCATTGAACTGAACTTTCTTTCCTCAATACATAACAGACTTTTCAGGCCCTTCACCTGGGTGCACACTCTTCTCTTAGGAATGCCCCACCAATTAATCTGTTCCAGTCAAAAAACTCCATGAGAGTCTATGTGTAAAACTGTACACACTACATTATAAATTAAAGAGGCTGAGCTTGAGGCAATTATGCAGGGGTTACAATTATGACTCATTTATCTGCATTTGACATACTTCTCTATCTTTTTTGAACCGCAGAGAACCAGGTCAGGCCTGATACGCTGAATTCTGGCAGTCAATCACCACCATTAGCTGTTCTCTTCAAGAACAATATTATTTAAATTGTCAACAGTGACCTTAGTAACAGACACATGGCCTAGTTACTGCATATCAGACAATTTCTCTCAGGGAATGTTTAAATAAGAAAGGGAAATCATCCTAAATAAATTATCTCTTCACTCTAAAAATGCCCTTTGGCCACACAAAATAAACATTATATATTATATACTAGAAAAAAGGTTTCTTTATAGAATATAAGATCTAGACATATTCCTTCATTGTAAACCAAGACAACCAAAATAAGAAACAAAAATTCTCTCTAAACTAGATATATGGGATTAAAAAGACTAGTTTCGGGATCATTTCCCAAATTAAGCAGGGCCTCTCTCAAAGGGCTTTCTCCTAACGATCTAGAATTCCCCTCCTTTCATCTTTCAGGAAACATCCTCCCATGCTCCAATGACCTCCATTCCAGAGGAGCCATGTGCAATTATCAGCTCTATGGATGCTTGAGATTTTACACTTTGCAACAAGTCACAATTCCAATGGAGCACAAGCATAGATAAAATGCTCAACCACTGTATATTCCTATCTCCTTTGTCACAGATTAATTGACCATATTTATGTGGGTTTATTTCTGGGCTCTCTGTTCTGTTTCATTGATCTGTGTGTCTATTTTTGTGCCAGTACCATACTATTTTGATTACTACAGCTTTGTAGTATATCTCGAAACCTGGGATTGTGATACCTCCAGCTTTGTTCTTTCTCAGGATTGCTTTGTCTCTTTGGGGTCTTTTGTGATTCCATACAAATTTTAGTATTATTTGTCCTAAGTTCTGTAAAAAATGCTGCTGGTATTTTAATAGGGATTGCACTGACTCTGTAGATTGCTTTCGGTAGTATAGACATTTTAACAATATTAATTTTTCCAATCCATAAGCATGGAATATCTTTCCATTTGTTTGTGTCATCTTCGATTTTTTTATCAGTGTTTTATAGTTTTTAGGGTACAGGTCTTTTACCTCCTTGGCTAAGTTTATTCCTAGGTATCTTATTCTTTTTAGTGCAATAGTAAATGGAATTGTTTTCTTAATTTCCCTTTCTGCTATTTTGTTATTGGTAAATAGAAACACTATTAATTTCTGGGTGTTAATTTTGCATCCTGCAACTTTACTGAATTCATTTATTACTTCTAGTAGTTTTTTGAAGGAGTCTTCAAGGAATATAGCCAATGATATTGTAATAGCATTAGATAGTAACAGATGGTAGCTATATTTGTGGTGAGCATAGCACAACATTTAGAGAAGCTATATTGTTGTACACCTGAAACTAATGTAACATTGTATGTCAGCTACACTCAAATAAAACACTTTTTTAAGTACTCAACCAGCAACCCAAAGAGAAAACTGAAAGTGAAATGGCCAAGGCTATCCTTTATCACACATTGCAAGGAGGACCCCTACCCATCAGTAGTGAGCAGTGCCTACAAGCAACATTTACGATGGACATAGGGGAGAGAGACTTGCAAAATGAGAATGGTAAGGAGACATTTAGAATTAAATTTAGCCAGCAGAATAAAACTGAAGTTTACTGATGAGATTGCAAAGAAAAGAAAGGAAGAAACACGCTGCCTGACAATGAGAGAAGGTAATCCAAAGACACACCAAAATAGGGCAATGCCTCATGGTTGTGAACATTGCTTCTCTGAATCACAGTGTTTACAGGCCTTACTTTGGTAGCAGTCTTCAGTTTGAAACTTGGTTTACCAACTCTGTAGCCTTGGGAACCTTACTTACTCTCCTTGATCTTCAACTCCTCATCTAAAACATAAAAATTATACCTCTTCCAAGTATCTGGGGATTGAGAGAACGCTTAGAATGCAGATAGCACAGTGCCTACCACATAGCAAATGCCAAAAATTATAGCTGCTGCTATTGTCTGTCTAAAACTGTGCTGCCAACACAACATTTTGTGATGATAGAAAAGTTCTATAGCTGTGCTGTCCAATGTGGTAGTTACTAGCCACATGTGGCTATTGAGCACCTGAAATATAGCTAGTCCAATGGAAGAACTGGATTTTTAATTTTACCTAACTCTGATTAATTTAAACGTAAACACCCACAAGTGGCTAGTGGCTACTGTATTGGATAGCATGAGTTTAGAATAACTACAATACCATTTTCCTTTGAAGGTTGAATGACCTAGCCCTACGGCTCTAAAATCCCAGCTCATAGACCAGTGCCAATGTGCTCTCAAATTTTCACTAGTCTACAGCAAAACAAACCAGAAAAGTTCAAGTCTATGAATTTTTCATTAAGCCAAATCCATTCCATCTAAAGGACTACTGCTCCTTTTGAAATTGACTACTCAATCTAAATTTTTCATGAAATTTAGTCATTCTTGGAACAAATGTCTATTGTAAGTCCTCTGTGTATGTCAGCCATTATTCTAGAGATACAGAGTAAATAAAAGATACTCTGCTTCATGAAGCTTACATTCTAGAGCAGGAAGAAAGACAACAAACACACACACATATACACACCCACAAGGAAAAAGAAAGCAAGATAATAATAGGGTGGCGGAGGAAGAGGGTCAGGGAAGCCCTTTCCCCTACTGTATCATTTGCATAAATATCTAAAGGAGGTAACAGCTAACTATGTACTAGAGAAAGAACACTCCACGCATATGACACAGCAAGTACAAAGATTGGGAAGCAAAAACAAATTTGGCAGATCCAAGAGAGAGTTTAGTGTGGGTGAAGCCGGTAATTTACAGAAGATAGGGATAGAGCATTTATCAGAACCAGTTCACATAGGGCCTAATAGGCCACAGTAAAGACTTGGGCTTTTTATTTCTTAGCTAAAATTTTAATTTTGAAATAATTTTAGGTTTGTAGAATAGTTACAAAAATAGTTCAGAAAGTAATCTCTCAGTCAGTTTCCCTAAATGTTGAACATCTTACACAACTGTCGTATGTATACTTGTCAAAACTAAGAAAATCACATCTATACAATAGTAGTCATTAAACTCTAGACTTTATTCAGATGTCACCAGTTTTCCCACCAATGTCTTTTTTTCTGTTCCAAGATCCCATCCATGATCCCACATTGCACATAGACATGTGTTTTTAGTCTCTTCCACTCTGTGACAATTTCTCAGTCCTTCCTCGTTCTTCATGCACTTGCTGTTTTAAAGAGTACTGATCAGGTATAAAGTTCTGAGAACCTTAAGTCTAAATAATATCTCCAGCTCCCTTTGCTATCCTTAGCAGTTTTTCAAAGATTTTCCTGGAAAGCAGCCTTTTCTTGGACTGGAAGTTTATACTCTGGAGAGGAGAGGGGAGGCATGATTTTAAAGAGTTCAAGAGCATGGATCCTCTAACAGCAAAGAGGTCCAGAAAGCAGTAATTACTTGGTGCTGTCTCATGGCCCAGTGACACTGGTGAGGCAGTACACGTGGTGGTTAAAAGCAGAGACTTTGGAAGGAGTGTGGGTGTGCTCCAGCTCAGCCACTTATTAGCTACAGAACCCTGAATGAGTGACTCCCCTCCCTGAGCCTCTGTTTGCTTCTCAGAACAACGGGTTCTTCTTCTAACGCAGTGAAGCCCTATGCACAATGCTATGCCCAAGATTCTTGGCCAGCTGCAATTTTAGTGCAATGCTATCCAACAGAGAACAAAAATAAATCTTCTAACAAGAAAATTTCTTTCAGTTGGGGAAAGAGGTGTGAGAGAACTAATTAATGTCACAAGCAACCATTTATAATAATTTGTTCAAATGCCTGTATTCTACCAGCTGCCTTCCTAATGAAGAATAAATTCTTTCAGGGGCGCCTGGGTGGCACAGCGGTTGGGCGCCTGCCTTCGGCTCAGGGCGTGATCCCGGCGTTACGGGATCGAGCCCCACGTCAGGCTCCTCTACTATGAGCCTGCTTCTTCCTGTCCCCCTCCCCCTGCTTGTGTTCCCTCTCTCGCTGGCTGTCTCTCTCTCTGTCAGATAAATAAATAAAATCTTTAAAAAAAAAAAAAAGAATAAATTCTTTCAGATATAGCATTGGGATTTGCAATTCTCATATTCAAAATAAATAAATAAGTGAACAAAATTCCAGGATGACGACCTTCTTAGAGGAAGCTCAGAAAAGGAGCTAAAGAGAAAACCAATGTTTATTCCAGGTCTTACATACCAAGTACATACAGGCAGGGCAATTTCAAAGATTTTTCCCCATCT
Organism: Ursus americanus; assembly: GCF_024610735.1. Classification (NCBI taxonomy): domain Eukaryota; kingdom Metazoa; phylum Chordata; class Mammalia; order Carnivora; family Ursidae; genus Ursus; species Ursus americanus. Next base: position 33,507,367 of record NC_142140.1, on the reverse strand, counting down.
ACTTAAGCAGTAGCTATCAAGCTTTAATGTATGTAAGTCAGAATCACCTGGAGGACTTATTAAAACATAGATTGCTGGGGCCTACCTCAGAGTTTCTGATTCAGTAGGTCCGGGTGGGCCCTGAAATTTTGCATTTCTAACAAGTTCCCAAGTGACGCTGATGCTGCTTGTCTGAAGACCACACTTTGATAACCACTGCCCTAAAGAATGCCTGTTATGTCAAAGCCATAGCTGAGATCTGTATGGACACTAATCTCTTTTATTTATTTCCAGCGGGGTAATGATTGATAGCCAATGATGCCTGCAAGAGTTGAGCATATGATTTGCAAATCCAGTCCTAGATATTTACTGTGTGAATCATTTTCCAACCATCCAGAACTTCCAGGAATTCATGAACACCAAACCACACACTTCTGAAAGCCTTCCCTAAAAGGAAAGCTTAAGAGAAGCCCAGAGGATATGAAGTAAAGACATTCAAAAATAAACTCAACAATTACTTCATAGCAGTATTATCAAACCTTGACATAACCAAAGGCCATATGAAATATACTAGAAATTGACTACACAGCAAAATCTAAGTAATTCAGAAAAAAGTAAGATGACCAGCCAAACTGTGGGGAAAAAATTTTTTTAATAAATCTTAATACTTCTTTTAAAAACTATACCACAATTAAGGACTAATAGGAAAAAGGAGGAAAATTCAGTTAAAATTGCTCCACATTATAAAATACAAATAAAAATTCAGAATTATATCACCTACTCAAAAATATTTGCATTCATAATTCATAATTTCATAATTTGAATTAAATATTTGTTGAAAGTATACTCTGGGCAAGGCACTATTGGAATGAAATATACCCCTCATGGACTCAAGGATGTCCACAGTATGAGCTGATAAGTATCATAATAGGAAAACAAATATCATACTGAATACAGAGGGAAAATAGACCATACACTGGGGAAGTTAGTTTTGAGATGGACTTGTAAGAATGGAAGGGCATCCCAGGTGAGAGCATGGCAAACACCAAGTTCTAGAAGCAGAAATAGCTCAGAGAGGGACACCTGAGTGGCTCAGTTGGTTGAGCATCTGCCTTTGGCTCAGGTCGTGATCCTAGGGTCCTGGGTTCTAGCCCCAAGTTGGGCTCTCTGTTCAGTGGGGAGCCTGCTTCTCCTCCCTCTGCCTGCCTCTCTGTCTGCTTGTGCTCTCACTCTATCAAATAAATAAATAAAATCTTTTTTAAAAAAAGAAATAGCTCAGCGAATATTGAGGAAAGGTTGTAAAATGTGCCAACAGTTGAAAAGGCCCTTGGGATTATAGTGAAGGGTGAGACTACAGAAGTGGGGGTGGGAGGGCATGACCATGTGAGACCCCCAAAGGTAGCCTATAAGAGTTTGGACTTTGCATCACATTTAATAGGCACTAAATGAATGAAGCTTTATCCTAGACAGGAATCAGAGCATCCCCGTCAGAATGCAAAATATAGGCATAAATATGGTAATACCAGATGTCAAGTATGAAAACTTTCCTGAGGTTCAAACAAAATGGTAAAACAGGTAGCAACAGAAATCACATTTTTTATTTCAAATATTCTTACTCTTTCCCCATAATCAGGTACAAGGCAAGAGTCAGCAGAGGATCCCCAGGTGAGACTCCATGGGCTGAGTTACAGGGGATTCTAATATGGTGCCCACTATTGGAAATCCTGCCAAAAACCAGCAAACTGTGCAGCATTGTCCAATACCAGTGGGAAAGGCAATGAAAACTTAGGCATAGGCTTAAGAAATCACAGCTTCCACCCAGGAAGCCAGGTTATCGAGTTCCATGGCATATACCTTTGTTGCCACTTGTGTGGCCTGCTTGCACGTGGTATCTCTTCAGAGGTGAGACCCATGTATTCCGTGGCAGTAGGATGAAGGAAACAGGTGGGGTGGAAACAAACAAGCTTGTTTACAGAGGCCAATGTACAAAACAACCAAACTTGTTTAAAATTATTTATCTGTAAGTATTATTCTAGTATCAAACGAACATAAAGGGCCAAGGAAAAAATAAAGTATATTCTAATGAGGTTCTCAAGGGGCCATCTTCACGGCTACCACATGGTCCAGGATACCACTACTCTGGCTCACCTTGAGACTGTAATAGCCTCCTAGTGCCCAGTTTGCTTGGGTTAGCCCTTGTTGATGTTGTCCCAGCAAGAATTAACAGCACTTCCTCTCACTCTCAGAAATGTCCCAGTTTGGATGAAGTATGGTCACTTCACACCCACCTCACCTCATTTATTCCCACCTCACTTCAATTCTTTCTCCCCATCACAGGCAAAACAATACTATATTATACAGCCCTTGGTTCCTTCCAGCTTAAAAACCTTCCTTGGCTTCCAGTGTGTTGACATCGAAGGCCACTAGGCTCATTCCTGCACCTCCCTCCTATCCACACAGAATTCTTTTGTTCCCCAAGGATGCCGGAGATTTCTGCCTAAGATCCTCACACATGCTGTTCCTGCTACCAGGAATGCCCTTCCCCATCATCTCCCTTTCCTTGCCAATTCTCACTCAGTGTTTGGAGCTCAACCAAAAAAATCACTTCCTCAGAAAAGCTCTCTGTGATTACCTATTCAGACTACTCGCAATTCTATTTATAACACTGTGTGACTAAATACTTGTGTGTCTGGTTGTTTAATGTCTTGTCTCCATGGAACACAGGTCTCTGGGGAGAGGGATTATGATGGGGTTTGCTCACCACTGAATCTCCAAGTTCCTTGAACAGTATCCTCCATATGGCAGGTGCTTAATTAATACTACTGGATAAATGAATTCACTTACCAGATCACAAGTCACAATTATTGGCGTGGAAAATAAAGCTATCATTTGTAAATAGCCTGCATTTTGTTCACTGGTATAGTAACTTCCCATTGCTGTTGCTACAAATTCCCACAAACATATGGATTAAAAAATACAAGTTTTCTATACTATACCTCTAAAGGCAAGAAATCCCAAATGGACCTCATTTGTTAAAGGAAGGTGTCAGCGGAACCACATTTCATCTGAACACTCTGAAAGAGAATCCCTTCCTTTGCCTTTTCCAGCTTCTAGAGGCTACCTGAATTCCTAGGCTCATGGGCACATTCCATCTTCAAAGCCAGCAATCACGAGACTCTGAGATCTTCTTCCATCATACCATCTCCCTCTGCCTCTAATTCTCCTGCCTCCTTGTGATCACAGTGGGCTCACCCAGATAATCTAGGATAATCACCCCATCTCAAGATCCTTATTTAATCATACCCACAAGATCCTTATCCCACATAAGGCAACACAGTCACAGGTTTCAGGGATAAGGTTGTCCACATCTTGGGGGGGGGGGGCATTAATCAGCCTGTACTTGGCTTTAAATGTGCCTCTTTCCTTGTAAGAATATTAATAACAAAAACAATAATAGGAACGAGAGTCTATTACAGTTCTACATCTTAGAGAATCATTATGAAAAGTCATCTACAGACAAAAGAGTAGCAGCATAAAAATAAACACAATTGGCTCTCTTCTTGGAATAATTTCTCATCTCAAATGATTTGCTCAATTCAAAGCAACTGCCTTAAGAGCCAAATGTGGAATGTAGGAAAATGGTACATACAACTGAGGAGGACACTTTCCTTTGAGTGGGCTTTTTTATAAACTCAACTGGATAACTAGATAGCAGATAATTTAATTCAGTTAAACTTCCTAAGTTTTATACCAACACTCCACAAATAAAATTCCATGAGATAGACTATTACTAACATCAAAGGTCTTGACCCCCTTGTTTTTAACAAATTTTAGACCATGAACCCTGGAATTTCTAGGATATTCAGGTAGTTTGAGATATGAAGACAGAACAGTTTCAGTTGGGATATGGACACCATGACACATAGCAGCAGCAGCATTTTCCCTATAGTCTTGAAACAATTGATTCTTCCTGTCGTTCTTTAGAGTTTACAGTGAAATAAGTGCTTTCACAAAGAGCCTCCCTTGCCCAGAATCCTTTGGTCTAATCCACTCCTCCCCCCTTCTCAAGGAACAAGGCATACTCAAGTGACATACTGTGTTCTACCAAGATCTGATCTCTTCCCTTAAACCCACCGCCATGTAGTGAGTTATATCCAGAAGACTTTCTCCCATCCAGGCAATTGCTTATCCATGCAGAAAAGCAAGCTGGATTTCATCCAGAGACCACATTCCCTGTCTTTTATTTCTTAGGTTTGGCTTTTTTCCTCCTCTTTTAATTTATTTTTACCTTATACATCCAAAAAGCATTCAACAAATATCACTGAGTGCCTGTTCAATACCAAACTGAATACTGAGTCATAATAGTGAACAAGATAGATATGGCCCCTGTCTACATGGAGTTTACAGTCTACTGAGGAGACAAAATTAAGCAAAAATTATACCAACAGCTCTAATAATAATACTTGCCATGGAGAAATCACAGAAGTCACAAAATGGCTACACATGGGCAAACTCTGACCAAGAATTTTAGACAGCTGCCAACATTTTTTTTAAATAAGGAAATTTCACAATAAAATAAGGATTTTCTGTTATACTTCTTAAAAATTAGCTAGAGCTGAGCAACAGCTGTCCTTTTTTGATAAGGTACATGGTTTCTGGTTTTCCACAGTCCTCGGTATTCCTTTTTGTCTCCCTGACACTGAGCCCAAGTTCTAGTCATTGTCATCATATTTATGCTGGGGTTTTTTTCCTATAGGCCTGCCTGTGCTAGTCTATTATAGTTGCCACTAGCAACATGTAATTATTTAAATTTAAATTTTCATTAATTAAAAACTAAATAATAACTAAAAGTCCAAGTCTTCAGCTGCACTAGCCACATTAAGTACTCAAAAGCCACATGTGGCTAGTAGCTACCGTAATAAACTAGGCAGATATAGAACACTCCCATCATCACAGAAGATTCTGCTATCACCAGTCCATTTCATCCTTGGCTCCTACAGGCATATCAATTTGCAAGCCCTGCTATAGGATGATAAGACATTGTTTAAAGAGGAGAACCAGGGGAGCCTGGGTGGCACAGTCAGTTAAGCATCCAACTCTTGGTTTCAGCTCAGGTCATGATCTCAGGGTCATGAGACTGTGCCCCATATCGCACGGAGTCTACTTCAGACTCTCTCTCCCTCTGTCCTCTCCCCCGCCCCCCCCCTCAAGTAAATAAATAAATCTAGAAAGGAAGGAAGGAAGGAAGGAAGGAAGGAAGGAAGGAAGGAAGGAAGGAAGGAAGGAAGGAAGGAAGGAAGGGAAAACCAAACTGGATCTAAGAATTCAAGGAAGGCTCACCAGTGGAAGTGACCACAAAGCTGGGATCTGAAAAATGTACCAACAATAGTTGTCTGAGGGTAGTTGGAAGAAAAGCGATCTAGACAGAGAAGACAATGTATAAGGAAACGTAAAGTGGGCATTTATCCTTACAGAAATCTTTCCTGATGATCTCAGCTCACTTCATGTCTCCATACTAAAAAATACCCTTGGTTAGCACATATCTAAGCAATAGAGGGCCATATATAAAGTCGGAGCTTCAGATAATATTGCCATACTTTTTCCCCCCAAGTAACACTCAAGAAACCATCTCCATTTGAAGAGCATGTACCCAGAAAACCGAATTTTCTTCCTCTCCATTTCAGGATGATAGTTTCCAATCCTGAGACTGTCAAGGCCCTAAATGTGAAGGCCATCTGCTGAGCAGGCTGTTTCCAGGGGAACAGCAAAAGTTCTTCTCGAATGGATTGCACTGCGATGCTTTTCTGTTCTAAAGGACAGTGACTTCTCTGTAGCGGAAGGCATCCTCAGTTTTCTTAGAATTTGCATCTTGCATTTTTTTAAGAATTTGCAGTGAGAAAATGATATGCTTTGGGAGTTGTTTTAGATCTCCCACTGCTGAAAGCCAAATTTTTGCCAACAGCTTCTCAAGTGCTGGGGTCTATTTATTATTTGAGGAATTTCCGGACCCTTGGCTGATAAGAATATAGAAGCAGGTCTGATCTTTCCACCAAGGGAGACCTTGCCTTTCTGGTTCCATGCAACCAACCTCTATTAAATAACGACTATGTCCAAAGTTTCATTAGTTCTTTTGGGAATAGGGAGAAAAACAGATGCCTAAGCACTGTCCTGAAAAGCTCACAGCCCAGGGATAAAGCCAGACATGTAAATAAACATAATCCCTCCAATCAATGAAAAAATAGACATGTTACAGGTGTTAAATGAACAACCAACACACATGCTGGTAAAAACATGAAGGCAAATCAACATATGAAACCTACAGGGGAACCATTTCTCAGACAGTGCTTCCACTGGCCCTCTTACAGAACATCCAGGTGCAGTTATCTGAGGCAAAAACAAACCCAACCTGTCACTCCCCAGTGTAAGCGCTTCTGCCCACTTGCTTCTCCCAGATCCTCAAGACCAAAAGGATTTAAGATTTTATTCCCCTCAACAGACTCCCAAACCCACAAAATACCTGCTTGTGCCTAACGCTACATTTCATACTTCATTAACCTGGTATTTTTCCAGCGTCAGTGGGGATCTCCATCACCCCACCAGATGACGGCATCACCCTTCCTGGACTCCACATGTGTTTATTGCAAGAAGAAATATAAAATCCTCCACACTCGAGTCCTTCCAGTTGGCCTGTCTAATACTTGCTTGTACTTTCATCTTTACTGTGAAGCAACCTTGCTAAAAAATTTATTTTTCAGGTGCCACCATGGATAAATCAGCCTTTTGATCAAGGAGAAAGCATACGTGAAATTGAGAAGACACGTTTTCCTTTTTCTGGGAAGGTTTTGGGGATGTCAGTCACTGTAAAAATCTTTTCTTGGGAATGCCGTCCACATCTGCAAACTGTTCCTGTAAGGCCTATGCACAAATCCATTCCAGTATATAGCTTTGCTCCATGATAAGCAATCTTCCCTGGAAAACACCAACCCCAGCCTCCTCAGCTGAACTATAAAGTCATGTTGCTTTTTTTTTCTTCCGTGACAGGACAGAAGGAAGTGATTCACACACCTGAATTCCCTGAAATGGAAAATTTCTCACAGGAGAGTGTTTTGATAGCCTTTCTTTCTTTCGAAGTCACGATGTACATGTGAGTTTTTAAAGGATCCTTATCCAACTGAGAAAGAGAACTTGAGATGGGGCAATGATAATGTAAATAATACATTATTTAAATGATTTCTGTCTTTCCATTTTCCCCTTTTTTGTACTTTATCAGAAGAAAGCATGTTTGTAAGTCATAAGGTAGACAGTACAAATCTGTAGTTTCTGAAGAAGGCCATAATGCCTGTACCACTAGTTAGCTATGTAATGCTGTCCAAGCCCCTAGACCTCTCTTAGACCTAGGACAGAGGGGCCCTTTTCCTGGGCCACACACTAGATGGCTCCACACAGGACAAATTCCAAAATGGATTTCTTTTTTCTTTTCAATATTATAAGGAAGTTTTGTTTGTTTTTTTATTTGGTAACCGCCCAAGCCTATAAAGGGACTCCTTAGCTGAACTTGGCCTCCAGGCCAAAGGACACTGAGATGAGAATCCATGAGAGGATGAACCACAGACTCTGCCCTTAGAAACTAAGGACAAAATAAGTGTCTCCCAGATAACTCTGTTCCCTCCCTTCTCCTTGCTCAGATGATATAATATGAGAGTCACTTAGAAACCCCTGGAAGGCCTGAATCAGACAAGTAAGGCCTGGAGGTGGAATAGCTGCCCAACACACCTCCCTGGAGAGCTCAAGCAGGTCATCCTCATTTGGGGCTCAGTGGGTCCAGGAGTCTTGGGCCTGGCCACAGCTTTTACCCTATCCTGCTCTAGCAGACTCACAGGGCAGCCCTGGAGAGACTGAGGTCCCTGCTGCCTCCAGGCACTGTGATGCAGCTTTCAAGGCAGAAAGCAGGCAGAGCTTGATTAGACCCTTAGCATATTTAGATATTTGGTCTGTGGGTCTCGATTAGCCTTTTCCCTGGCCCCACAAAGGGTAGGTGCTGCCTGACTCTGGTTCTTGTGTAAAAATAAGCGGACTCAACTAAATTGTTCTTCAGTTTGGGCCTACTCTAAAAAGTCATTATATTTTTCACTTTAAGGTAAAGCAAGGTAAAAAAAATGCAATTCAAGATGTCAGAAAAAAATAATAAAATTTATTTTTCCAGAGTTATTTCAAGAAGAAATCTTTGAATGAATTGCAGCTTCTGGCTTGCCCTTTCCTACCTCTCAGGTTGCATGCCTTATGAAAAGAATGTCATTAAGTAAAACTAGTTTGAAATGCCTTGGAATACACACACACACAATACCACAAATACCACACTGTAAAATTCTCCATGTGGTATAAGAATCACAGTTTATCTCTCTCTAATGACCAACTGCAATTAATATTTAACCACCTTCTTGCACTGAAGACCTTTTCTAAAATACACAAGAGGAAAAAACTATGTAGAGATTATTTTAAGACTCAGCATTCAAACAATAACTTTAAAGAGGACAAATAAATGAAAGCCATGCCAAAAGGAGGCAAAGACCACTAACACTGAGGAGTATTTACTATTACTACTTAGTGGGATTAACTGAGAAATATTTAGAAATGTCAACTGTGAAATACGAATCTGAATTTTAATTTTTCTGATTTTTTATACTAATTACAAAGACAGATGTGCTTACTATGCACATTGACTAAACTATAAGCAGAGTATAAGAAACAGCTTTCCTCTTCTGATAGGGGGCATAAATAATGTTTCTATATTATGTTGTGTTCCCGTATATCACGAAACTGGTTGAAATGTATCTCTAGCTACCGTAAATCATAAATACAGTTAAGTGGAACCTCCTCCTCGAATGTAGAAAATAAGCACACGGCAATAAAATCCAGAGTTACACATGATTTGAGTGTAAGTTTCTTCATAGTCCATTTTAATTGATTTACACAGACAGGAAAGAGGGGGAACATTAAACCTTTTACAAACCTTCCCAAGCTCTCCTAATTAGGCCAGTCCTGCATAAAGAACTTCGTAGTTTTAGAGAATCTGAGAGCAATGAAATAAAAATGAGATAAACTGGGGAAAACACATATATTCCAACACCTGTTCTCAAATTCTGTGCTTCTAACAAAGAGAATGTTATAGGTAATAAACCTATGACCAGGTTCCTCACTAGACCACAGAATGGTATTTCTGAAATTTTGGTCTATATTTTACCTTTATGAAGGGAATCTGTGAAACAAGTCAAAATTATCAAAGAACACGGGAAAAGCTGTGCTTGACATGAGAAGTTTATTTAATAGAACATTAACTAAGACATGTAGTAGCCATTGGCTACATGAAGCAGCCAATCCCTTTTAGGACTTACAGTATTAGTTTAAAAAAATGCATTTCCAATCTTTATTGAAATGTTCTCAGAATCTTTGTATCTAATAAGTTGCTGAGTAAATGTAAAAGTAAAAACTAAAATATCTACCTTAAATGACCCTGTTTTAGAAAACACTGAAAGGCAGTGCTAAAGCAGCTACCATATTTCTTTTGAATCCAAGCCACCAACAATTGTAAGACACATCTTAATTTATACCTTCAGAGAAAGGAAAATCTTATAATAACACCATCAACTGTGAGATGCATCCCAATTTCAGAGATGCCAACATGTATAAAATAAGCCATTAAAATATGGAAAACATATCCAACTTTTACACTGGAAAAAATGAGAATGAACATTTGTCTACAATGACCACTTAGCAAATATTTGTAAAATACACGAAAAAATTAATAACTTCACAAACAACTTTCTTGATAGGAAAGTGGAACAAAGAACAGTTCTATATATATGATCATAGAGACAAACAAATAACCTTCTGTCATTAAACCTCTCCCATTAAACCTCTCCGGGCTAGCCTTCTCTCCCACCTCAGTTCCTACAGTGCTGACGGTAAGAAACACACACTCGAATAACTAGTTTTATATGCATACACACATCCACATATATATACACACTCATCCACACTCTAGACCAGGGGTCAGCAAACTGTGACACACAAGCTAAAGCAGGCCACCAGTTTTGTCAATAAAGTTTTATTTGAACATAGTCATGCTAACTTATTTATGTATCATCTATGGCTGCTCCAACCACACTACAATGGCAGAACTGAGTGACTACAAGAGACTGAATGGTCAGCAAAGCCTAAAATATTTATCATCTGTCCCTTTAAGAAAAAGTTTGCTTAGCTATGCACTATAGCGTAAGGCCCTAGAGGACAGGGGCTATATTATAAACTGGTCTTACTCTTCCAGTAGCCTCTGGCCCCAAGTGAAAAACAGTTAATGTATGTTTAGTGTCAGAGATTTTGAAATCTAAGGGGAGCATACTTCTAAATCAAGCTAAAAGGTCTTCTAAAGGCTAATTTCCATTTCTAAAGGAAGCTCTTTGCCCTCCATTTTACCCTTTTTTTTAACAAGTTAAGATCTAGTCTATAAATCAGTCCCACACTAGCTATATGACTAATAGAGTAATTCCATTTATCTCCCTGATTGAGTTCATTAAACAGACACTTTGATGCCATCAATTGCCTTTCCCACAACAAACAATATATAACAAAGAAGCATTAACCACCTAACAGCAATTCAAGGCATCAGTCATTTCTGAGACATCTGTTGAGCATGCTCTCTATGCTACTCTACATAAGGAGTTACCAAATAGAATTAGACACAGACCTACCCTCAGGGAGCTAAGCATCTACTGAAACTTCATCTCTTATTTCAAAGTAAACACATTGTAATAGCATGACAGCAAACAGAACCTCAAGATGATGACAAGGGTAAGACCCACTGAGATATTTAATCAGAACTTGGGTACATTGTGCAAAAGCCCTGTGGCAGATAGAAGAATGTACAGTCATGGCTTCTTACCTTGAGCTGTATACAATACAAGGACAAGGGTATTGCTGTGACCAGATCCAACAAAAGGCAAATGGAAGAATACAGTCCTCTGGGCCCCTCAAGAGGGAGAGATTAATTCTGATACAACTGGGTCGAAAAAGAAATAAGAGAAGATCTTGTGAAGAAAGTTTTTGAGTAGATTTTAAAAGATATTTCCATAAGAAAATCTTTAGGGATGAGGGAAGAATAAAGGCACAAAGATAGGGTGGCACAGTGCCTAGTGTCTGTACTGGGTCTACAAAGAGAGCTAGTATTATGTATTAATCAAATGTTTATTTATTGAGTGCCCATTCTGTGCTAAGTGATATATCTGGGAGCAAAACAAGTTCTCTTTAGAGGCAAAAAACAAACAAACAAACAAAAAAACTGCCTCTAAAGTTGGCTTCATATTATCATCACTCTGGTATAAGGAGAGCACAGTGGGGGTGAAGAATATGGTGGGAGACAAAGTTCAACAGATAGGTTGGAGACCGCAGTGAAATACCTGATATGCCAGGTCAAAGAGGCTGGATTCTATTTTAAAGAATATTTATAAGATTTTTTATTAAATATTTATATAATAAAGGTGGCTCAGTGAGTTGCATCTGTCTTTGGCTCAGGTCATGATCTCAGGGTCCTGGGATCGAGCCCTGCATCAGGCTCCCTGCTCAACGGGGAGTCTGCTTCTCCCCCTCAGAAGGTCCCTCTCCCCCACTTGTGCTCTCTCATGCATGTGCATGCACTCTTTTTCTCTCAAATAAAATCTTTTAAAACAATTTATTTAAAATATTTTATATAATTAAATAAATACATATTGAATACATTATAAGTTCTGCTTATGTTCTAGGGCACTAGAGATCATTCTAACACTAGATTAGTCTTCTAAACCAATTGTATTCATAGTGAAGTACATAGCAGAATGTGAATTCAACTCACAAGAAAAATACCACTACTCATTCTCAAATGTTTGAACTTGTTCGTTTTAAGATATACAGAAGAGACCTAGTATATGTAAGTACACAGCTAATGTGATGCTGGCTATGAATTAGAGGTTATTTCCAAATAACCTTAATTTAATATTCTACATAATTTACCAGCTATATATTCATGTGTGTGTACATTTGTGTGTATAAATGAACACATTACCTTTAGTTTTATTTTAAAAGCAACAAAGGTTCCTCCACTAACTGAATGTTTCTTTATAAGACAGCTCCAGAAGCAGCAGGAAGAACATGCCTTTCAGCAGCATAATCCCTAAATAGCGTCCCCATGGCTTTCTCAAGCTTATCTCACCACTGTCTTGTGTCCTATTTCCTAAAAGCAAACTTCCCTTAACTTTCCTGAGTGGCCTTTCTTCCCTAGCCATCACAGTAAGTCTATTCCCTAGATTCTTTTTTTTAAAAAAAGACTTTATTTATTTATTTGAGAGAAAGAGAGACAGTGAGAGAGCACAAGCAGGGGGAGCGGCAGAGGGAGAAGGAGAAGCAGACTCCGCAATGAGCAGGGAGCCTGACTCGGGGCTTGATCCCAGAACCCTGGGATCATGACCTGAGCCAAAGATAGACGCTTAACCGACTGAGCCACCAGGTGCCCCTATTCCCTAGATTCTTAAATGAAATATTTATCTTCATGAATTGCCTTCCCTTAATATACCAGGGTAATTTAATATTTCAACTTTTCTTGGCTAATTTATCTTCACTTACTTGTGCTTATTATGCTCTAAACCAGGGTTTCTCAACCTTGACACCATTGACATTGGAGGTCAAATGATTCTGTGTTATGGGAGCTTCCCTATGTACTGTAGGATGTTTAGCAGTATCCCCAGCCTGTACCCACTCAGTGCCAGTAGTACACACGCACACACACACACCACATTGTGATAATCAACACTATCTCCAGTCATTGCCAAATGTCTCCTGGGAGGCACAATCACTCCCTGTTAATAGCCACTGGTCTAAATTTATTTGTTCCATTTTATATTAAGACTAAGAGGTAATATATATTGAGGTTTACAATTGGCCATTCACTATTCCAATCATGTTTATAAGTTAACTCACTCAATCCTCAAAATATCCTATTTTAAAGATGAGAAAATACTCAGAGAAGATAAGTGGCTTGTCTAAGGCCGCACTGTTACTAAGTGGTAGAACCTTTTATTGAACCTGTATCCACTGATGTCAGACCCTTAGCTCTTAACTACGGCACCATTTTGCCTTTCTGGAGATGCACAAAATTGAGAGGAGTAGCCCAGGTACAGTCTCTCTCCATGACTTCCCTATTTTTGGATCCAGAGTCATCCAGGAGATCCACCACACATTTAAGAATGTATCATTTGCATAGCAGGAGCTCTTGCATCTTCCCAGGAGTAAAAATTCAATGACAACTGATGTGGCTTGGGCATGGAACAATCCCACATATACAGATCATAAACAACCCATATGAGTATGACTAGCCATCTGATGTCTACAGGATAAACGTGAGCTCTACATTTTCCTCAGCTGAAGTTTTGTTTTGTCCAAGCAGGCACTGCCTTAGTCAAAAGCATGCATTCAGGGGCGCCTGGGTGGCACAGCGGTTAAACGTCTGCCTTCGGCTCAGGGCGTGATCCCGGCGTTGTGGGATCGAGCCCCACATCAGGCTCTTCCGCTATGAGCCTGCTTCTTCCTCTCCCACTCCCCCTGCTTGTGTTCCCTCTCTCGCTGGCTGTCTCTATCTCTGTCAAATAAATAAATAAATAAATAAATAAATAAATAAATAAATAAATATCTTTACAAAAGCATGCATTCAGACAGCACTAAAAAATGGGCATAAATAGAGGCGCCTGGGTGGTACAGTCGGTTAAGTGCCCAATTCTTGGTTTTGGCTCAGGTGGTGATCTCAGGGTCGTTAGATCAAGCCCTGCGTTGTGCTCCATGCTGAGTGCACAGTCTGCCTAAGACTCTCTCTTCCTCTTCCTATGTCCCTCCCCCACTCCACACACTCTCTCTAAAATAAATAAAGAAATCTTTAGAAAAAAATTGGCATAAGTACCTCAAAAGAAGTAAGAGATGAGATCTTTAAAGAACTTGAAATCTCATGGGTGAGGCAAAATACCCAGCTACAAAATGACATTACAGTATATCACACAGCAAAAGCTAATTCCATCTAAAGGTGAGAAAAATCTTAAATTAACTATATCAAAAGTTAGAATTACAGAATATTTTTCTTTAAAAAAATTTTTAAAGTAATCAATCGGGTTAATAAAAAGTAGTGGATAAGGAGTACTTAAGCTTATTTAACAGACATTAAAATGACCTGAAATTCACCTATCAATTTGTTTATAATGAATACAGTTTTCAATTATGCATGAAAGCTATTTGTGCTCTTTAATAGGATAAACGTTTCCTTTATGCTCCAGTGTCATCTATTAATTCACTTAGCAAATCCTTTGCAAAGACAAACTTTTGCTCAGCCCGTACAAACTGGTACAAATTTTAAATGAGTGGGTTATGAATTAATTAAGCTTTTACATGAGAAATAACTGACCTCACAACTATTAAAGCTGACCAGCAATAAATTGGGGGGTTCTCAGCCAATCTTCTCTGCCCAGTAAAAATCATCTGGGCTTCATTTCCAGTGATTCTGACTTAATTGATCTGGGTGAGACTTGCATGTCTGCATTTTTAAGCTCCTTGGCTTGTTCTAATAAGCCCCAAAGCTGTGAACAACTGGGTTAAAGGAATGTCCGTGAAAAGGGAGAATCAGAAGACACTAGGCACACTGCAAAACAGACTGTAGGCTCTTGTACCCCAGACTCTATCATCTCTTCTACCAACTCCTATTCTGTGATCTTGAGCTGGTTATTGTTTCTCTCTGATCTTTGGCTTTTTCATCTGTAAAATGAAGATGTTCAATGGAATAAATGAGAAAACAAATGTAAAGAACTTAGCACACTCCCTGAAAGTGCTCAGTATATTTTAGAAATTATCACAGGCTTTCCAAAGAAGTGACTTTTGAGTTGAGTCTTGGCCTTGAAATAAAAATAAACTCATGTGCCTCTAATAATGCACTCATTCCTACCAATTAATTTCTTTAAAAAGAGAGAGATTCACAGAATTCAGTGCTATGCTGTGTGGACTTCCTGTTTATAATTGGCATACAAGTTTAATGATCAAACTTTGTATTTGCCCTTCAGGCATCCGGAATCCAACTGATGTGTTACTCTTTGCCACTTGAATCTTTGAGGTCCCTGAAAAAGTTCTGCCATCCCTCCCATCCTTTACAACAATTACAAAAACATTTGCACCACCTCCAACTGCTAAGACAAAGATATGTTCTCATCTACATGCTTCCTTGCAATAACTAATTCTGCAAACACAATAAAGTAAGTTCCAGGCAGGGTTGAATTTTTTATAGTATTAGTTATAAACTCCTAAAGTAATTTATAATGGAAATTATGAGATGTTCTTCACTATGGAGGATATTGGTTGTAGGCCCAACGACAGAACATGTGTTCATGGGCACACACAACTGTATGTACGCAATACACATGCACAGAAAAGGGTTCTGTTCACTTAACTCAAATTTATTCAGAACAGTTTTATGTTATTTATTTTCATGAGTTTTAGACAAGATCTTTTTTAGCACATTACAGAGGCCTGGAGGGGCTTTCTGCATAAAAGACAAAGCCAAGCACTGTTAATGCAAAGTATAGTAACTCAGTGTTTTGAGAAACATGGCCAAACATATTTGAATATGAAGCCATCAGGCCAAGAAATCTTGGTGTCTAGAGCTGAGAACAAAATTGGCAGTTAAGTTCTCATTATCAGGAGATTTCTTACTACCTTGTGGCCACTTGGCCCAGCCTATCTCAACCTTACAAAGATTCATATGCACATTCCACAAAATATTTGGACAAGAACATTTCATATCTTTCATGTGGTGGTAAAACATAAGCCATGAGAAAATGCCATAGAAAGGACATCTATCCCCCACTTTCATCTAGAAATGCCATAGAAAGGACATCTACCCCCCTCACGTTGCTCTAAAGATTAAATGAGCTAATACATGTAAAATGCTTGCTTGGCACAGTACCTGGAACAATAAGCACTCAATACACACCAACTATGATTATTATATTTAACTGACATTTTCATTATAAACCACACTTACAAAATCTGCATCAAAATTCTCAAACAGATACTCTAACAAAATAAGAGTACAACACACAAACTATGCTAAAAATCTAAGGCCCAAAGATTAGCTAAAAACTAGGGCCTGTGCCATGCTGAATACTGTGAAGGAAAAAGCTAAGAGAAAACGCAAAACATGAAGCAAGAGATGGTAGCAGATCTGATAGTAATGCTAAGAAAATTACAATTCAGACAACTTACCTTTAGGAAGTATAAGAATTTTAATGTCCTCAGGGTACTATTTGGGGTTCAGAAAGAATCTTTCACTGGAATAAGATCTAAGAGGCCTTACAAAGATTTCACCTTCAAAAAAGTAGCATTGAAAGAGCAAGATGAGACTCCAGTCACAGAGTTTGGCTTGTCACCCCCACCCCCAACATACACACATATTTCAGGTAATTCAGGAAGCTGTTCAGGAAGCCTCTTCATTATACTTTTAAAAGCTCCCTTTCCATCATTAAAAAGGCACACATTTCTAATAGGTAAACATCCTTCAGTTGAACAAACTCAAAGCATGACTATTCCTTAGTAAAGTTGCCTTCATTTTCCAAAACTCTTGGGCACACTTAAAGGAACGTGTGAAATTCCATGAACTCCAGGGAAGGGGAGGGGATGCTAATGTGCTTAAGCTTACAACAGTGAGACCCAGTGAAAGACAGACTAACTGACTAACCCACAGACCAGCAAAATCTTAATGCCTAATAGCAAATCATATTTAATAAAGAACAATCAAAATTTTACTAGAAAATGAAGGAGACTTTAAGAGACCACTTACCATAGCCTGTCTAGAGAGTCAGACCTTCTGACGATGGACTGCCATCTAAGCACAATAATATTTCAGTGATCTCTAACAAAATATACACATGTCACAGCTGAAGACACTTCTTACCCATCATAGAAACTAAAGAAAGTTCCCAACTGCCACCAGATTCCCTGACAGCCTCACAGTTCCACATGTCAACCCAAACGTCCAACTAAACTTTGTCTGGCTAAAGTCTGACTTAAAATGTGAAAAAACAAGACACATCAGTATTGTTCAAATCATTTTTTTTTACAAAGTTATTGCTCTAGTGAGAAATAAAACATATTATTTCAACCTTGGTTGTTATTTATTCCTACAGTTGACATAACTGTTTTATTTTAAATAGCTTGTAAAATGTTACCAGAATGGCCTTAAAATCAATTTCATAACTGATCTCTCCTAGTACATGGGAAAAGCGGTGTCTAAAAAGGTCCAAAGAGAAACTAGTTGAAAATAAAAAGTAAATCTCATTCAAGGGTGCCATCTAGTGGGAAAATCATGTTGCTAAGCAACCTCTGGATGGCATGTTTAAAACTCCAGAATCTTGAAGCTTGGGAAAAAAAACTTAGTTCAGTGTTTCCCAAAATATGTTCCTTGCTAACAGGATTCTGTCATCAAATATATTTAAGTCATGCTGGGTGAAACGCTGGAAAATATGTCTTTACTACAGAATATCTCACAGCCTAGAATAAGCTCACATACATTGGGAATCTCCAAAGGGGAATGTGGCATTTGCCCCATGTATTTGATCAGGGAAACTCTTTACTTGTGGTTGCCTCTGAACTCCTCAGAGAGCACTGGAGTTTCTCAAAATAATGTTTAGGAAATGGTGATTTAATCCAACTCCTGCCTCCACATTTTACACATAAGCTTTCCAGCAATTTAAGTAACTTGTCCTGGTTCCCAGTACTGCCTGTAGCCTGTCAAGCCTACAGGTCTGTCTTTGTAACCTGAGGAGTGAGCAGAAGTGACCTGAAGGAGGTAGGCTACAGGACACTTTCCTCTGCCCCTCTCCTCTAGCATTAAAATTCTATTGTGGAAGGTCTGGAGGCTTCATTTTAAGTGCTCGTGAGGCTGGAAGGACACCCTATTGCACTTAGATAATACTAAGTATTGATTTAAAAATCTAAAATAATATTCTCCTTTCATGTTCTCCTGGTTATTATTTTTTAAATCTGGCTATGGATTGATCTTAATGTTTATGTATCAACATGGGTGGTAGTTCATCTCTATAAATTTTGTTATAGTTATATTTTTACAGAAACAATTTCAGAGTGCATAAAAATTATGTCTGATGTCTCCCACATATGTCCCATTTGAGTGTGAGCCTGAAAGACAACCACAATACCTAGTAGTGATTATGGAGATCGGAAATCAAAGAATTAGAGGCTAAAAAACTCAAAGAAAGGCAGACTTTATATACCCCCCTTCCCCAAATACAGCAAGTATTACATGGGATAATAACGACGGGATTACAAAAGCAGCTTCCAAGGATTTTTGCTACAAATTATTCTGAAAAACTAAAATATATTTTCACTTTTAAATAAATTTAAAATTTCAACAACAACAAAAAAAAAAAAAAAACAATTGTGGCCAATGTGTTTATGGGCATCCCAAGGAATCAATGAAGTGACAGCCTCACAGCTCCTCTCAGAGTACTTTGTTCACCTGTTTCAGTGTTTGTCACTGCTGTACCTTACCAGCTGGTTATTCTAAGGAATTATGTGTTCACAAGACAGAAAAATGGGATAATAATAACTTGGAATGAATATTATAAACACAAGTAGTAAGTAATAAAGTACCTTTGGTACTGTTGTTTTGTTTTGTTTTTTAAGTAAGCTTCACGCCAGCATGGAGCCCAATGAAGGGCTTGAACTCACAATCCTGAGATCAAGATATGAGCTGAGATCAAGAGTCAGACGCTTAAACGACTGAGCCACCTAGGAGCCCCTTGTCTGGTAATTTTCAAATCATTCTGGTGGTTATATAACATCACTACTAGTATTATATTTGGAAATTATTAAGTTTTATCTTATTTAAAAGTTTTCTCTTACTGGGGCGCCTGGGTGGCTCAGTCGGTTAAGCGTCTGCCTTCGGCTAAGGTCATGATCCCAGGTTCCCAGGATTGAGCCCTGCATAGGGCTCCCTGCTCAGTGGGAAGTCTGCTTCTCCCTCTCCCCCTGCTCCTTCTCTTCTCTCTTGCTCACTCTCTTTCTCTCAAATAAATAAAATCTTTTTAGCAAATAAAAATTTAAAAATTTTAAAAGGGGGAAATTGCTCTCAATATCTTTGGGCATAAAGCTTTTTCTTACTAAGAACTATCTCTAAAGGATAGATACTAGAAGTAGAATTACAGAATCACAGGGTAAGGACTCATTTACGTTGACAAACTTCTTCCCCAATATGATTGTCCTAATAATTTACATCAAATATGAGACTTCTTATCACTCAATTATAAATGAGAGGCTTGAGAGATAACTGTAGGGGTGTAGACCACTCTCAATATAGTCCAGGTGGAATGTGCACAGCATCTGGAAGGCTCTGGAAATGCTCACTAGTTTACACACACACTCAGACTTCAATGTAAAGAACCCTCTCCTATACGTGAAATGCAAATTCTAAAAATTTCCAAAACTCAAAAACCGTAAGTTTTCAAAAGGACCTGTTCTTCCAGTAGGTGAAAAAAGCTCTCAATTAGGACCCCAACCTCAAGGTGCTAACAAAAGATTTAGCACCTACATATAGAATGGGTATTTTAACCAGATCAACATAAACCCACATGCAAAGTGGAAACAGACAAAAGTACTGACAGTTTGGTTGGACAGGCTGGGAGAAGCCTGGTGCCCAAGTTCGAAATTGGCACTACTTTGCACCAGAGAACTGGCTGTAATTTCTTTATATCTGCCCTAGAAAGCTATCCACTCTTATTCTGCTCATGGATTACAGCAACATGATGGGATGTTGTAAAACAATTCTAAGAGGCATGAACTGATATGAAATACTTTCTTGGCCCTTCACATATTTCCCCCATACTATACTCAGCCCAAGAGTTAACTTTTCTCAGGAGTCTCTAAACCACAAAACATTTTTTTTTAACTTCTAAAACTCTTTTGCTTTCTGTATATTTTCTGACAGGACCCACGAGTATTTCCAAAGGCTTGGCTAGGAGTTAGAATGCACAGCACATTAGAGACAGCTAATTCACTGAGAGAAGGATCCAGCTCTGATTAATTTTTCTTTCCTTACCTTGCTCCAAACAGGATTCCCAATATACCAACTAGCCAGCTGACTCTGCCACACAACGGAGTAATCATTGATTCATTCAAATATTTATTGTGCTCTTATTATGTGTCAGACCAGTTCTGAGAGTCTGAAATGGATGTTGAATCAATAATTCTAGCCTCATTCATTTACCAGGTGTGTGACCTTGGCCAAGTAAGCTCATTTCTCTGAGCCTCAGTTTCCTTAACTGTAAAATGTGGGATAATAATGGACCTGTCTCACAATATTAAATAATCGTACATTCCTCCCAAATTAAGTGAAATAATATACATAAAGAACATGGTTTCCAACCCCCATTAAATATTCAAAAACTGAAGCTTAGTCATTAATGTGACTTTTTAATTTTTTAAAAAGCATAATTAATTTAGCTGATTCTGGTTAAAAGTTACCATAGCAAGTAAGAGACAATGTGCAAAATATAACCTTATATTTGATGTACAAAAATGTAAGTACATCTCTATATCTGAATTTCAGTGTAGCCTCCAAATTCCTAATTACAACCCCTAGTAAAGAACAAAGGTATAGCAACTTAACCTTGACAGTTAGAAGTAATCAGTCACCACTACTTAAACATTAGTCTTTTAAGATTCTCTTTTTTCCCCATCTTCTCATTTATCCCTAACTTCCTAGATGGGAAAGCAGCCTCTGGGGCATATTTGCCATCTACAGGTAGTGTCTGAGTAGCTGTGCCACCTTGGATTTGGGTGTTGATGTCTGGCATCGACTGATGACTACAGCCCCTGCCGTGGACTTCAACAAGATCCACATACTCTGAGTCCTTCTCATCCCTGCTGCAGGTCTCCCCAAGTCTTCCAACCCTCTCAGAATCTACCACGGCTTCCCAGGAGAGTTTAAAACCTCTCTGCTGCTTTTCCTATACCACACTGGAGCTTGGGTCTCATAGGACTGTCCTCAGCCCACTGTCACTTCTCCACTCACAAGGTCAGTTGAATGAGCATCATCGGGTCTCCTGGGGCTGCTCTGGGAAGCAAGCTAAGTTCCCCCACTGCTTTAGATTCCTCCTGAATTATCTTCAGAGATTTCTGGATCTGAGGAGACCATATCTAATTCTCCCTTCCCTCTCATGAAATGGGGCTGTGTGTAGGGGAGCTCTTCCCAGACACTTTCCAATTCACTTTCCCACTCACTTTCCAATTCAAACCACACCCCCTTGGAAAAACATTGGGCCAATATGCTTAAGTATTCACGGGCTGTGTGACCTTGAGAAGTGCTTAATTAGCAGTTTCCATATCTTTAAAATAGGGATAATAACAGCCATCTCACAGGGACACTGTGAGGATTAAATGAGATAATATATGTAAAACCTCTGGAATGAAGCAAGTGCTACCCAACCCCTACCACCCTTTCTAGATTTTCCCTTCTACATGACCTCTGGTCACTGCACCATATGTATAAATTGTGCTTGCTCCAGTAATAAATTCCATCCTCCTTTATCTAACACCCTGAAAATTCATTTGCAAACGTATGCCCCAAGTTTCTGCCCATATAAATTGGCAAAACTGTGCCATTCTTTTGGCATATCATATACCTTAATGCATCATAGTTTAAAATCTTTATCAGGCGTGGCAAGCTTGATAACCAGCTGCAGTTTATGTGGTTTAACCTAAAGTAAACCTAATGGCCTTATCCTTATTGCCCCAATCCCAAGGCTCCATTTCTCACCCTGCGTAACTCTTACAACTCACATTTAGATTTTCACCTAGGTTACAAAAATAGAAACACTTAAGGAAATTAGCTAAGTTAAAGGCCATTTTCCATAGCATCAAGTTCAAGGCCAGATTAATATGTTGATATTTTAAGAATTAGAACCAAAGTTGAGGATTTGGCACATTTTACTTTTCAGCCATAGCCTTGTGAGTATGAATTTCAGCTCTAGTCATACCTTCTTTTTAAAATCTGATTGTAGCACAGAAAGAAGGTTAGCATCTCTGCCTATAAAAAGGGAAAACAGCCTGCCAGAGACTGAAAAGAAATTTCCAACAAATCAGTAATTACAGAGGTCCACCTCAGTGTCCAAATTCCCGACAAGGGTTTTTGTTAAGTTGGAGACATCATGTCATGGCAACAATCAATTCAGCTCACAAGAAGATAATTAGACATTCGCAGAGAGACCCTCTCTCTGTTCTGAATGCCTTCCTGGGCTTTCAGATCAGTAGCTTTGATAGCATTTTTAAAGCAGGATGATCCTTTCTTTCTCCATGTCACATCTTACACAAAAGCCCAACAAAGCCAAACTACTCTGGATGAAAACAGGACCAGGGGCCCAGATGCCTTGCTCTGCTAGGTCCCAGCTCTTGGCTGATCCCAGTCTGCCTCACAGAACTCTAAGACCCCTCAGTGCCACTTTAAAAGCCACTGCCTCAGATGATCTAAACAGGGGGTCAGCAAACTTTTTCTGTAAAGGACCAGAAAACACACATTTTCTGCTTTGCAGGCCATAAATGGTCTCTTGTTGCAATTATTCAACGCTGCTATTGTAGCATAAAAGCAGCCAGAGACAATATGCAAACACAGAGGCATGCCAGTCCTCTGATAAAAGTTTATCTCAAACAAGTGACCAGCTAGATTTGGCCCATGGGCTGTAGTTTGCCAACCCTAAACTAGAGATGTATCTTCTTATTGTCTCTTGGTTCAACATGTTATTCAAGACGGAGAAGTGGAATATATCACAGGAAGCACCACAAACTCCAATTTGTATAAGTTGAACGCTGATTTACTTTCATTTTACCTAAAATATTTACCAAAGTTGTTAAAACAAAAATTCTACTTAGGGGCAGGTGGTTTAGTCAGTTAATCGTCCGACTCTTGATTTTGGCTGAGGTCATGATCTCAGGGTTGTGAGACTGAGCCCCAAGTCGGGTTAAGATTCTCTCCCTCAGGGTGCCTGGGTGGCTCAGTCGTTAACCGTCTGCCTTCGGGGGATGTACTGATGGTGACTAATATAACAAAATAAAAATTATAAACAAAAAATTAAAAAATAATAAAAATAAAAAATAAAAATAAAAAGGCATCTACTTGCTACTCACAAAAAAAATATTTAAAAAAAAGTGTCTGCCTTCAGCTCAGGTCATGATCCCAGTGTTCTGGGATAGAGCCCGCATCAGGCTCCCTGCTCAGCGGGGAGCCTGCTTCTTCCTCTCCCACTCCCCCTGCTTGTGTTCCCTCTCTCGCTGCCTCTCTCTCTGTCAAATAAATAAATAAAATCTTTAAAAAAAAAAAAAAGATTCTCTCCCTCTCCCTCTGCCCACCCCTTCGCTCCCCCTCTCTTAAAAAAGAAGTTAAAAAAAAACTCTGTCTCATTCATTTACCATGTAGCTGTTTAGAGCCTTAAAACTATGTTTTAATTCTATAAATCATGATCATATCAAATGTGATTTTTAATACACAGTGAATTTTAATTCTTGGAAGATGTTCCCTGAAATTTCTCCTCCCCAAAAAACTGCATCTCATATAAGTATAATATAAAATTAGGTTTTGCCCTTCCTCCCCTCATGTATAAATAACTGATATTATGAAAAACAAGGCAAAATCAAGAGTTTTCTTGTAATAAGCATTATACCACAGTGGTTGAGGATGAAACAGATATAGGGGGAAAATGGGTTTTGGAGTAATTTTTATTTATTTATTTTTTAAAGATTTTATTAATTTATTTAACACAGAGAGACAGCCAGTGAGAGAGGGAACACAGGCAGGGGGAGTGGGAGAGGAAGAAGCAGACTCCTAGTGGAGAAGCCTGATATAGGGCTCGATCCCAGAACGCTGGGATCACGCCCTGAGCAGAAGGCAGACGCTCAATGACTGTGCCACCGAGGCGCCCCCTAGAGTAATTTTTAATATGATATCTCAGGCACTGCTTAGGAAACTATTATGTATGTATTTAATATTATATACTTAGTATATGGTATGATACCATAGTGACACCATTCTGACAACACCCATGCAGAACTGCTGCCCTAAGCATCAGAAGAGGGCCCAGAAGCTATACTTGTTCCATAAGGTCTTTCTTAGCAAGTCAGGCTTGGCTGGAGCAAGGATGAAAACTGACCCAAGCTGGGCCCTCTCACAGGTTCCAGCTGGATCTATAAAAGGTAAATGCAAGAGCTTAGGGTTGGCTGATTTGACCATATGGACCAAGATGCAGCACAGATAAAGCCTCTGCTCGGAAGCACTGGAACATCCTGGCAACCCTCAGGTCCCCCTTCCTCAGGACCAGTAGCATCCAGCACTTGGATTCCATACACTGCCCTTTTAGTAAAGACTCCTCTTCTAATTGTGCTAGCTAGAGTTTTTTGCAACAGAATCTTAATTTCCACATATGCTGCCTGCTCCAATTCTTGTTCCACCTTCCCAGCCACACCTCTCAGTCTGTTCCAGAGAGAAAGCAAATTTGCTCCATCAGTCTGTTTGGTCTGCAACTGGGGAAAGCAAGCTCTATGAGAATGATGTGGGGGACCTTCAGGAAACCACTCCTCTCCAGTAAGTCCTGGGACTCTCTGCCACTGCCAAACACTTTCTTATGGGAAGCAGATGAGAATAACAGACTTTCCATAAAAGTTTAGTGAAAAGCTTACCAAATAAGGTAAAAGAAGACTGGATATGATGTCACCAAGGGCCCTTAATTTCTGCACCAAGAGAAACAGAAAACAGGAGAACATTGCCCCCATGCCCCACCCCCAGAATGGCAACTCAGAATGGCTCCCAGAGGCCTGTTGCAAGCTCAGTTAGCCCCCCTTCCAATCTCCCTGTAGCTGTGTGACCCAGGCCAGCTCCAGTGCCAAGTACTGCTCACATAGTTGAAGCATCCTTGTCAAATTGAAGATGGCAGACCCAGATTTTTCCTCTGGCAATTAGGTTCTAGAGCCTGCATTATTAATCACAATGCTCTACCTCTTCCCCCTTTGACCTCTGTACCTCCATACCACTCCCCACTCCAGATCAATCTTCCTTAGGGACAGCTTTATGACTACACTTCCTTGCTCAAATCCAGCAGTAGCATCCTGTTCTCAGGCCAACTGCAGAATGCTAATTTGATTATGTCCCAACCCTTCAGAAAATCTCTTAGTGATTCCCTAAAGTTCTAGAATAAAGTTGACTGCTCACCATGGTTTACATATTCACAAAATCCCTCTCTGATGGTCCTCGTCAGCATGAAAACCTCTCTCCCTCTTGTCCGCTCTGTTGTAGGTATTCTAGACCTCTGCTGTCCACTATGATAACCACTAGCCAGGAATGGCTAATTAATTCAGTCACTTGGTTGCAATAGCCACATTTCAAGTGCTATAATGGACAGCACAACTTTAGACTTTCCCTGGTTCCTACTATGAACTCAGCTCCCTGATGCCTCCAGATTTGACTAAACTCTGCCCTTTGCCTCCAATTCATGCCCACCATCCCCTCCCCATCTCCTCTTTGAATTTCTTTTGATCCTTCAAGTCTCAGCTTAAACACCACTGATCCAAAGAGTCCTTCTTTGCCTCCTCTAAGTAACGCTGTTAAACACTCCCAGGAATATTTAATTGAAATGATTTAACCATGTGCAATCTATTGTTTCCCATAAGGCTCATTACTGTCTATTACAAACAGCTGTATCTACAGTGACTGGTGGGCAGTCGGTAAAGACTTCCACCTACTAACTTCATTCTAGCATATAACACCTTGCAAGAAGGGGAAGCCTCACCAACCTTCCATCACAAACTGCCTCTAATCCTCCATGCCTTTGCTATGCTCTAGCCAAATTATACAACCTACTGCCCTCTGAACTTGTCCTGTGTGTTCCTACCCTTGAGCTTTTGCTTGGCTGTGCCCTGTCTTACTGCCCCATCCCATTTCATTTCCTGAAATCTGTCCCCTTTCAAATTCTGCTTCCTACAGGGGTTTTCAATACTTAATGGAAATTGATCATTCTTTGAGCCTTTTATACACCATGTTTGCTATTACTACTCTTCAAGTCCCTGCTGTATGACTAGATAGGCTACATCATCCTATCACCCACCACTGTGTCTGGCACACATCTTACACTCAGTGAAGGTATGGTGGTGGGGAACCACTGAATCTCAGAGCCACCAACTAGTGACAATCTGTGAGCTGGGATAATTAACAAGGATGATAGCAGGATAGGAACTTCAAAAGAAAATGATCGAATAACAACAGATTAAGGAGGCCGCTGGGAAATGTGAAGAAACTCTCTAATACATTTTTGGCAAAATGACTGTTTTTTCAAAATGGCAGTGCAAAGGTCAAACATTGACTGACAGATATTGTATCATGCTAGCTGTCAATTTCATCAGAAAAATTTCATACCAAATCAAAATTGATATTTGGGTTTCATTCGTTGTCCTTTCTAAAAATTACCTACACTTGTCACCTACATTTTGTCAAGTGTGAGATTCAAAAATTTCCTTTAATTAAGTACTATTTAATTCCATTTGCAAGATGAAAGTCCATACTAAACTTACTAACTTTACTCATTATTTATACAAATTGTGATCCTAACTTGGTCTCAATATAGACATCCTCATGCAAGGAGGACCTCCTTCTTAAGAGTAGAGTCTTACTAATCCCCAGCATTAGTTAAAATTCCAAAGACTGTCACTTGTTCTTTGGTCTTACATTTGTGCTACAGTGTTATAGCTCTAGATGTCTTCAGAGCCATGAGCTAATTTCCCTAAAACAGAATTATCCTATTACTACCCACAAGGAGACAACTAGAGAAGGCATTTTCAGAACAACGACAACAACAAAAAATCACCGTAGCAAAAAGTAAAATAAAACAATACTAGCCCATTTCCATTCATTTTATGGTCTTTCAGGTAGAAGAGCCTTTAACCTTTTACTCTCAGGCTTTGTGTAATTTACAAGACACTACCAAGTTCAAAGTGATTTTTATTTTTAACCTATTAATCCAATCAGCTTTTGATTTTCTCATTGACTTAGAAATACAAGAGATTTCTAACGTGCATATTTGTTCTGCCCCCTATATACCCACAGAAAGTAAAAACTTGAGAAATTTTCAGTACGCCAGAATAATACAGAATTTTTAGTTTGTAACTGAAAACTAAAACAGCTTCTAATTTGTTATATTATATTAAGTCTAACTGGTATAAATGACTTCACTTTCCCACTTAATCCAAAGCAACTCTAATTACTTTCAAATTTCAAACAAACACTGAAAGACAAAAACAGACAGGCTGGCAACTAGATAATTTACTCTCATAGTCTAATAAAACAAGCTGAGGGAAACATACTGCTTAAAAAGTTTAATTTTCACCTGCCTTCTCCTAGACCCTTCCACACTATATGCAGCTGACTTCTTCAAGGTATTAAGGAATATGATTTTTTTTCAAAGTCTAACATCTTTATTTATAGGAAATTTTTTTATAATATTTTTTATTATATTATGTTAGTCACCAAACAGTACATCTCTAGTTTTTTATGTAAAGTTCCATGATTCATTACTTGTGTATAACACCCAGTGCACTATGCAATACGTGCCCTCCTTAATACCCATCACCAGCCTATCCCATTCCCCCACCCCCCTCCCCTCTGAAGCACTCAGTTTGTTTCCTAGAGTCCATAGTCTCTTATGGTTCATTCCCCCTTCTGTTTACCCCCCCTTTCTTTATCCCTTTCTTCTCCTACCAATCTTCCTACTTTTTATGTTCCATAAATGAGTGAAACCATATGATAATTGTTTTTCTCTGCTTGACTTATTTCGCTTACCATTATCTCCTCCAGTCTCGTCCATGTTGCAGCAAATGTTGAGAAATCGTTCTTTTTGATGGTTGAGTACTATTCCATCATATATATGGACCACAACTTCTTAATCCAGTCATCTGTTGAAGGGCATCTCAGCTCCTTCCACGATTTGCTATTGTGGACAATGCTATGAACATTGGGGTGCATATGGCCCTTCTCTTCACTATTTCTGTATCTTTGGGATAAATACCCAGTAGTGCAATGGCTGGATCATAAGGTAGCTCAATTTTTAACTTTTTAAGGGATCTCCACACTGTTTTCCAGAGTGGCTGTACCAACTTGCATTCCCACCAACAATGTAGAAGGGATCCCCTTTTTCCACCTCCTCTCCAACAATTGTTGTTTCCTGCCTTGTCAATTTTTGCCATTCTAACTGGCGTAAGGTGGTATCTCAGTGTGCTTTTGATTTGAATTTCCCTGATGGCTAATGATTTTGAACATTTTTTCATGTGTCTGTTAGCCATTTGTATGTGAATTTTAACCTGCTGTGAGGCTTTTCCAAATTTGATTACTCAATGTGATGCCATTCCTATTTCCTAGTTACACCCAGCTTGGTTGAGGATAAAGATGTAAACAGGAGGCTAAGTTATTAAAGATAAAAAAAAAAAAATCAGGATCTGCCATTAGCAAGAAAACAAGGGAGATTTTATAAATCTTTGGCTACTTTGGCTAACATAATTAAATATGCAAGATCCAAACAGTGCAAATAACACTCTGTTACACGTCCAGATGAAAGAAAGGATATCTCAAAGGAGTTGAGAGGGATGCCTGGGTGGCGCAGTCAGTTAAGTGTCTGCCTTCGGCTCAGGTCATAATCCCAGGGTCTGGGGATCATCCCTGCACCATGCTCCTGCTCAGCAGGGCGCCTGCTTCGCCCTCTGCCCCTCCCCCACTGCTTGTGCACTCAGGAGCTTGCTCTCTTTCCCTCCCCCTCAAATAAATACATGAAATCTTAAAAAAAAAAATGAAAAGAGTTGAGAGTTCCCACCACCATCTTGACTAAAAAGAAGTGAAGTCAACATTCTGAGGCATGAGACCCTTCCTGGTTCTGATCTGAAATTCCCCACAAGCTTTATTTCACCATTGTCAAAACCCACAAAGAGATATCTAAACATATTTGCACCACAATTATCTAGAAGTCTTATCTAAGGTAATTCAAGTTCAACACACTAAGACACTCAACTTACTCAGAGGTAAATCTGTTCAAACCCTACTTACCCTGCACACTTCTAACAAGCTTGGCATTCTAATTCCCAGTCTCCAGCAAATTAACAGTAAAAAGATGGAATGTGAATCAAGTACCAGAGACAGCAATATTATTAACAAGGATAGATATCCTCTAGCACCATAGGAGGAACCCGAAAAAACAACAAAGTAGACAGAAAGCGAGATGATCTGAGACCACGTAGGAGAGAGGCAAATAACCCTATATTCCCAAAGCCATCCCAAGGCAACCACCCCTTCACAGGAAATAATAATAATAATAATAGACACTGCTAATCTTAACCCTGAGCTATGAAGAAAAGTCTCCAATCTGCTGAGGACATTCTGTATAAGAAAGCCAGAAAGTATTCAAATAGCTATAATCTATAAAGACTTTCCTCAAAGTGGTTAATCATTTTTGAAAGTGTTGACACATAGAGGGCGAGGCTCTGGTCACTTGGGGAGCTGTCTTATAAGAAAAGCTCCCTTCTCCCACACCACCAGTTAACGAAGCACTGCATACATACACTCCACGTCGGAAGCCGTTCCAAAGACAGCATTCCAAAATCAGCTATAACAACAAACAACAGATGTCCTGAAAAGGCACAGATATTTCTTCCCCACACCCAAACTGTTTAAGGAGGGGGGGAATAAATAGACCAAAAAAAAAAAAAAAATGTGTGACCAGATAAGCAAACTATCAAGGAGTTGAAAAATAAAATTTCAAGTTTCCAATGAAGGCACAAGAGCACCCCAAAAAAAAAAAAAAAAAAAAAAATCATCTCATTTTTACAAAGAAGGACCCAAATAAATTTTCTTTTGTATAACTGCCAGGCCCACAGACAGCTCTTGTACCATGAGATGATAAAACCTAAAGAACTTCCTCAAGGGAGTAGACACTTCCAAGTAGCAAATTTCCATTTTAAAATAAGCATATTTATTGCTATTTTCTCCCATTACAACAATGTGAATGGTTGTCAAATACTAAATTCTACTTTCTAAATCCTATAATGGAGGCAAAACAGCCCACATTCAGGGCAGTGTCAGGTGAGGGTATGAACCCTCCACCTCCAGCCCCTAGCACCAAATTACTAAAATCCATCAACTTAGTGCAAAACAGGACCGAGACATCTGGCTTAAATGCAACCACTGTGGCCAAACCTGAAGTGTCATAAGTGTGTTTCCCACCATCATGGCAGGCTATTTACTTATGTATTTATTTATAACCTCTTCTTCACCTGCTTTTAGAAAGACCCTGAGGATCCCGGCTGATGAGCTGCCTAAAAGACCAGGCCTGCAATTTCTTCACACATTTTCTTTACATCCTGAAAAAGTGTAATGGAAAAACCACACTCTCATCCAAACTGTCCAGAACACACGTAATGAGAGCAAGAAGGAAGAAGCAATCCAATGATTCCCCCCTCATCCTTACCTTGTCCCTACGATGGCATACAGGAGTAGGGTGGCCAACTCCTCCTGATTTGCCCAGCACTTTTCCAGTTTAAAAACTGGAAATCCCACATCCTGGACCCCCCACTCCCTGGCAACTGGAGCAATCAGTCATCCTACACGGAAACAGTGACATTCACACATCCCATGGCAGTCCAGAAATGTGGTTATGTACAACCTCTTGTCTTTTTAGCTCAGGGATATATAACTGCAAGTGGGAGTCCATCAGTCAGACTTGGGTTCAAATCCCATTCTTTCCACTTCTGAGCATTGTGAAATTAACCTCTCTAAGCCCCAGTTTCTACACTTACAAGATACAGATAATGGAAACCTCCTCAGAGAACTATGGGCCCAAACTAAGCTTTCTATTATATGAGCTATCTAATATTGCATCTCTTAGTTATATCATCATTTTATTTTATATCATGACCATATAATTTAATTTTAACACATTATTTGCAAATTTCATGACCCTAACTACTAAAAACAAATTTCCTACAAGGCTCACAACTTAGACACACAGTTAAGAACTCTAGCATTAGGGGATGCCCGGGTGGCTCAGTCAGTTAAGCATCTGCCTTCGGCTCAGGTCATGATCCCAGAGTCCTGAGATCAAGCCCTGCATTGGGCTCCTTGCTCAGCAGGAAGCCTGCTTCTCCCTCTACCTGCCACTGCCCCAGCTTGTATTCTTGCTCTCTGACAAATAAATAAAATCTTTAAAAAAAAAAAAAAAAGAACTCTAGCATTAGTAACAAAAAAAAAATGACATCATCCCCAAGAAATCCAGGTAAGATCCTTCTTTGCAATCCGGTCAAACTGACCAATTTGGGCACATCTGGACCCAAGAAAAATAACCCTGAAGTTTACCACTTGAACAAAAAAGTAGATTTTCCTCCACCTGGTGCCCTGTCAATAACTGCATTCTCTCTTTTCTACTCTGCCCATCTAGAAGAACTCTCGGTTTGATATCTGTATCACCAACACACTGCTACATCTAAAAAGGCCAAGTTGACAATAGCCAAGATATGGAAGCATAGAAGCAACCTAAGTGTTCACCTACAGATGAATGGATAAAGAAAATGTGAGATAGATAGATAGATAGATAGATAGATAGATAGATAGATAGATAGATAGATAGATAGATAGGGGAATATTACTCAGCCATAAAAAAGAATAAGATCTTGCCATTTGGGACAACCTCAAGGGTACAATGCTAAGTGAAGTAAGTCAGAGAAAGACAAATTCCATATGATTTCACTCATGTGTGGAATTTAAGAAACAAAACAAAAAAAGAGAAAAAATGAACACTTCAATACAGAGAACAAACTGGCATTCACCAGAGGGGAGGCAGATGGAGGGGGATGAGTGAAATAGGTGAAGGAGATTAGGAGTACACTTATCTTGATGTGTACTGAGTAACATATAGAATTGCTGAATCATTATAGTGTACACCTGAAACTAATATAACACCGTATGTCAACTATATTTGAATAAATAAATAAAGAGGCCAAGTTAAACAGACATTTTTCCTTCTTCAGGACCGTTCATGTAAAACAGCAGCCTATCTCTAGATGGAGGTAAAAGTAGAATAAAATAAACAGAATAAATAAACAGAAAAGTAGAATAAAATGTATCAACCCAAGGCATGACACTAGATAAGCCAACAATGCTCACATGATCAATGTCAAGTTATATGAACAGCCCTCAAATCCAAGAAGCAAAGTATTGAAGAAAAACATACATTTGATAGTCTCATGTATAAATTGAGTATCTCTGTTCCCATCTCTGTAGCACAAACACTGTGTCACACCTTCCTTAACTTCTTAAATTTCTCCTTCACATGGAAAGGATGGCAACATACACACAGGCATTCGTGATAGCTTCTAGATGAAAGTGATGTTCAAACACCTCTTTTATGGGGGGATTCTTTTTCATATGCATGAAATGTGGAAATTAAACAAATTGTACTTTTCTTATGGCTCTTAGCCACATTTTGACTTCTGGGATAATGATATATATTGCTTTGCACACCAGAGTAGAAGCTTCCAAAGAAAGGTGAGATGGCAGGGCTGTCATTAGCTCATATGGCACCTTTGTATAAATTATAGAAGGAAGTCCCTTCCTCTAACTGCCAGAAAACTGTTGCAATATGATTTTGTTGGAACAAGTGGCTGTGTTGCCATCTCCTTTTTTTTTTTTTTAAGATTTTATTTTATTTATTTATTTGACAAAGACAGCCAGCGAGAGAGGGAACACAAGCAGGGGGAGTGGGAGAGGAAGAAGCAGGCTCCTAGAGGAGGAGCCTGATGTGGGGCTTGGGATCACGCCCTGAGCCAAAGGTAGACGCTTAACGACTGTGCCACCCAGGCGCCCCTATATGTTGCCATCTTCTAACAAACTCATAACGTATATGCAAATCTATAATGTCCATGGTATACATGGCACACCCAGAGTGGTGCAATGCCTAATCTATATGACTGTACAGTGATTCTGGACAATGTCCCTTCATCTTCATTAAATCACAGTACTACAGATAAACTACTTGTGATCTGCCTAAAAATTGTCCTGACAAGTCAGATTTATATATTGCTTGTGTGGGTGTGTGACTGCATGTGTGCATGTATGTACCCATGTTATCTATTATTTTTCTAATGAATTTTGCAAAAACAAAAGAGAGAGAGAGAGAGAGAGAATTATCTGTCAGGTTAGATTACTGGCCCAAAGCTATGAGAACAGCTATTCTTGATATATCAGGATAAGAAATTTAAAAATACATGCTTTTATACAAGGCAGCGTCATGGTGGAAGAAAGAGGAAAGGGGAAAATTTTGGAGTCCCATAGCAATCAACTTATTCCCAAGGCAAAAATATTTATTCTTACTAATGATCAAAAATTTTACTAATGGTCATAAAAATAATTGCCCCATTTCAAAATACACTTGCTATATAGCACAGGAATAAAGTTTACCATGTGAGCTTCTTCTTCCTTAAATAGTTTTACATTTAGCCGCCATCAACTTCACCTTTCCCACCTTTAGATTCTGGCCTCTAAATGAGACCATTAAGAGTTCACAAGGCCCAAGATAATGAGTTTTCCAGAAATGGGATCCCAGTTTCCCAAGCAACAGGAAGACCAGACCACAAGAGCCACAGCTTAAAGAAAGTAAATAATTCAAAAATAAAAATCTGTAAACAGGCAGATTTTTTACGGCTCCTTCTACTT
This sequence comes from Ursus americanus, assembly GCF_024610735.1. NCBI lineage: Eukaryota > Metazoa > Chordata > Mammalia > Carnivora > Ursidae > Ursus > Ursus americanus. Next base: position 33,473,535 of record NC_142140.1, on the reverse strand, counting down.
GCAGAGCACTGACTCAAACATACTGCTTTTCCTCATCCTCTTATATCATCACTACGAGTAACAGTAAGCTCAGCAAGGCCAAGAAAAACAGCTTTATAAAGAAAGGGAAGAAAGCCAGCCCGGTGAGATTCTAATAATGGCCAGGTGCCCTTTTCCCTGCTTCAGCTATATTCGCTCCCTTTATTCTCACAACACAGAAGGTTTTCTCAGTCCCATTTTACAGAGGAGCAAGCTCTCAGAGAGGTTGAACAACTTGCCTAAGGTCACACAGCTATTATCAAGAAGCCAAGTCTGACTCCATAGCTCTTGCCTTTCTGCTATACCACACCGCCCTGAGCAGAGTTTTAGGTCAGCACTTTTCAAAACATTCATGTGCTCACAGGTCTCCTGCAGATTTTTTTATAAAACAGATTCTGATTCCAGAGGCCTGGGGCAGAGGCTGAGATGCTGCATTTCTAATTGTGGTTTTGGGGGCCACATTTGGAGTAGCAAGGTTTTTGACCAGTGGCTCTCAACTGGGGACAAATGTGCCCCCCAGGGGACATCTGGCAACGTCTGGGGACATTTTTGATTGTCACAACTGGGGGTGGTGATGCTACTGAATTTTGTAGGTGGAGGTCAGGGATGTTGCTAAACATTCTACAACATACAGGATGCCCTCCCTCCCAACAAAGAATTATCCATTCCAGAATGTTAACAGTGACTCAGTTGAGAAATTCTGCTTTAGAGGTCCCAAGTTCATTTAAACTTCTTCCAAAGCTACTGTAGTTTTGCAAACTTGCACTCGGGTCAAAGCTCCAGTATTTCAAAAATTCTTCTTAAAGTCTGATAGAAAAGTTGATACCGTGCAACTGATGGCTAGAGTATAACGAAGTTTAATTTCCTCACAAATATTCCACCATCACACTGAAGAAAATCAAATCAGCTGATTACAAAGAAGGGTTTCACAAACTGCCTGGAGTTTCTCTAAGGTCCTTGTTTCATAGCACTAGAGTTCACAATTGAAAAAGAAAAAGATAAGATTATTTTTAGACACAAATTTTATAATTTCCTGTTCTGGCAGTTCAAACATCTACCCTGTTGACAAGGATCACATGAAACCATCTCTTACTATTCAGCATTAGTTATTGTGACCGACCATCAATATTGCTGGGACACTGCAGTGCTTTGCACCCAGCATCCCTTCAATTCCCAAAACTCAGTAAAGAAATCAGTGATTCATCTAGATCTTTAATATTTATGGCACCAAATAACTAGTTCAATTTTAATATTTTTTTACTGAAATAGCCATACTTTATTGTCTTCAAATGTCATTTTGTTTGATTATAGTATATGCTTTAGGAAAACTGTACATTTTAATATAATGGGGGTTTGAATATAAATTAAGGTGTGGTTAAAATCATATTGCTTTTTTGGGGAGGTGGGGGGGTCTAAGAAAGAATATGATATGTGTCACATCTTATGAGGTTCCTACCATACACCAAGGACAATGCTAGATCCTATGGATGTTCTTTGTCTGGATATTCTCATTCAAGTAAATGGATATTTAACAATTTCTATAAGAACTAAGCACAGGCAGGGACCCTAATTCAGTCTAGGGTGAGAGAGAGTAAAAGTGAGGACTTCTGAGAAGGTAATGCCTGGGCTGAATAATGCAGGACAAATAAAGGTTGGTCAAGTAAAGATGGAGGAGGAAAGGTGCCCCAGACACTAAGGGGAGCTGCACGAACAAAGGCACAGAACTCAGAGGCCAGTTATTGAGCAAAGCAGTCAGAGTTTGAGGTGACTGGAGCAGAGGAAAGAGAAAGAACAAGAAATAAGACTGGAAAAACAGGGAGGGGCCTTGTGACCAGGCTCAAGAGTTTGTACTTTGTCCTCCTGGTAATGGAGGCTTCAGAAAAGACAGACAGGCATTTTTTTTCAAAGATGACTACGATAGCAGTGCAAAGAAGGACCTACAAGAGGTACAAAGCTGGGACACTAGTTCAGAGGACCAGGCCAAACGTAAGAAGATTGGAAAAGAAAAGCCACAGGCAGATCTAAAAGTCTGTAGAGAGAATAAACAAGATTTAGTGATATAGTGGATATAGGGAATGTGCTAGGCTGAATAATAGTCCCCCAAAGATGGCCACATCCTAATACCCAAAATTTGTCTATACATTACCTTACATGGCAAGAAGGACTCTAAAGATATGTTTGTTAAGGATCTTGGGATGGGAAGATTATCCCAGATTATCTGGGTGGACCCAATGTAAGCACAAGGGTCCTCCTAAGAGGGAGGTGGGAGGGTCAGTCAGAGGGAAGGAAATGTAACAACAGAGGCAGAGGTCATAGAGAGAGAGATTTAAGGATCTAGGAAGGGGCCACAAGCCAAGGATTGCAGCTGGCCTCTAAAGGCTGTAAAAGGCAAGGAAATGAATTCTCCCCTAGAGCCTCCAGAAAGGACACAGGCTTGCCAACACACTGATTTTAGCACAGTGAAATTGATTTCAGACTTCTGACCCCCAGAACTGTACGAGAATAAATTTATGTTGTAAACCACTAAGTCTGTGGTAATATGTTACAGCAGCAATAGGAAACTAATACAGGAATGATGGAGAAAGAGAAATTGATGATAATTCACAGTATCTGGATTGGGTGGAGAGCTAAACGCTGGGGGCAGTCAGCGAGACAGAGACACAGGGGGAAGAACAGTTGGAAGGAAGACAAGAAGTTCCATTCTGGACAGGCTAAATTTAAGATGTCTCCACAACCCACAAAATGCTCACTGGAAAGTTAAATGTTATGGCCCTGATGCTCAGGAGAGGGGTCCAAATTGGAGATGGAATTTTCCACAAACTTGGTACCCAGTATATGTTTAATTAGGTCTACTGGATTTTCATCTTCTTTTAATAAAAAGGTTAGCTGCAGGAAAATTACCACTACTATTATAATGGATATGAAATACACTATGGAGAGTAATTATTTCTATAGGCAAGAATAGGATAGTGGAAAGAACTCTATTCAAATTCTAACTCTAACATGGTAGCTATGTGACCCTGTAAAAGTCACACCTATTTTGTGCCTCAGTTTCCTCATCTATAAAGGGAGGATAAATCCTGAGATTAAATGTATAATGAGTGACTGGCACTTAGTTGAGTGTCAAGCACAAAGTTAAGTGCTCAATAAAGGGCAGCTATTGTAAGTACTACATATGTACAATTCATTAAAAATATTTTTATGAATCATAGGAATTTTTGTGTCATCCCAAAAGTTGTAACAACTTCTAATTATTTCATGCTTTATTTCCCCAGTCATTCTCTATATACATCAAACACTTTGGTCATCTATTATACTACATTAAAGATGTATAAGATGATCTCTCCTCACAGGAGGCAGATGTGTATCAATAATGATAAACACGATCTGTCAGCATCTACTGTGTGCCAGGTGCTGGTAATATTAAAGATGAATAAGACGTGATTCCTACTCTCAAAGAATACACAGTCTTGAGAGGAGATGTAGATAGGTGGATAGACATATAGATATATAGAGATAAGTATATAAAGATCAATAAACTAGGGGCGCCTGGGTGGCACAGCGGTTAAGCGTTTGCCTTCGGCTCAGGGCGTGATCCTGGCATTCTGCGATCGAGCCCCACATCGGGCTCCTCCGCTGTGAGCCTGCTTCTTCCTCTCCCACTCCCCCTGCTAGTGTTCCCTCTCTCGCTGGCTGTCTCTATCTCTGTCAAATAAATAAATAAAATCTTTTTTTAAAAAATAAATAAATAAATAAAGATCAATAAACTAACACTTATTGAGCACCTACTATGTGCCAGCCCTTATATGTATTCATGCATTACATGTAATTTACTTATTAAATGCACTACATTTAAGTTTATTCAAACCCTGTGAACTAGATATTTATCATACAACATAATCTACTCTATAACATTATTGAATAATTACAAAGTGAACCTGGGATAGTGGAGAGAAGGTCACTCTGGAGTTTGCACAGCTCAGTATGAACACCTGTGCCCCAACAAGTGACCTGTAAAATGCCACCAGGTGAGGTTTTATTCTAAAGAGAGAAGTCAATGGTTTGTAAAGGGAGCATGGACTTGCTTTACAAGGAGACCAACTGATGTGACCATAACTCCTGCTTATCTTCTCCTCACCTTTCTTCAAAGAGACATAAATGACATTTGTTAAGCCAAGCCTTGTGCAAAGTGCTTTGTATAGGTCATTTCATTTGAGACCAAAAAATAAACTTGCACAGGTGGATGAAAGGTTTTACAGAAAGCAGAGAAAACTGCTGATTAAAATTATATTAGGCCAGAAGTCTCCTGTAAATTTCACTAACATTCTTAGGTCTCTTGCAAAAGCCCAGAACTTCTACTTGGAACATAACAAGACAATTAACCTCATAAAACAATGCAGATGAAAACACAAAAGGAATTAAATGATTGAGGTTAAAATAAAAGAGAAGGAAACTGACATATTAAGAGAAAGAGTAAGATTTTAAATGAAGTCATATAATATGAGCCAGATCAGAAACCTAAATAGAAAAGGAAAGTTTCAAAGAAAACAAATCAGAGACAGAGAGGAACTGGGTGGGAAGAAATGACTAGAAGTTATTTTGACTTTCTATAGAACAGTAGATACAATGGTTCCCATCTCTGACATCAAGTCCCCTATGAGATATTAGGCAAGCTACTTAGCTGCCCTGATGAAGTAATGAGACAATGTCAGCACCTACACCTCACAGGGTTGCTCTGAGGAGTAACTGAGTACAGCACTCAGCTCTGTGCCTGCACCAGAGAGCCTTATATTTTTTACAGTGGAGGTAAAGACGATGATGATTTATGCTATTTACAGCACCCTGCCAGGGCCTCCCACAATGAGACTCCAACCTTTCTCTCTCCATGTGATAGCGTTCAGACAGACCACGCCACACAGATTTCTCAAGAGGCTGCCATGATTTCAGAAAATGTGGTCATTTTAGACCATTCTCCTTGAGTCCTCCCACATTTGTGCCTGTGAGGCAAGCAAGCAAAAAGCCAGCATGCAAAGATAACCACAGCCTAACAAAAAGGGGAAAACATATTGAGTTCTTCAAAGACATTTCATGTCTTCTGGAGAATCCTGTATCATCATGTGTCAGAAGTCCCCACTCAGCATAAGAATCCTCAAATCTCCACGAAACTCCTGTGATCCCTCTCCCTGTAACAGTTGCTCAAGAGGCAGCCTAAGAATATCCATTGAGGTTAGCACCTGGCAGGTTTTTCAGGCGTCTCAAGCTTCCAGTGTGGAATTGGCAAAGATCCAGTCATGTGCAACATTCTGTCTTTTAAAGCGACTAAAGCTTGAGTCCTTAAAACCATCTAAATCTTGACATGCATCATAAAAGTATTGCAACAGAGACTGTTGGCAAGAACACCACTGGGTATCATGAAGCCATGGTGGAATACCTACATTGTTATTTCTACTGTCTCAGGCACAATCAGGTTCTGCCTCTTCCTTGCTGGACTATGGACTATGACAGACGGAAAAAGATCTTCACTGCCCTTTAAAAGAAAATCACCTTGGGGCGCCTGGGTGGCACAGCAGTTAAGCGTCTGCCTTCGGCTCAGGGCGTGATCCCGGCGTTCTGGGATCGAGCCCCACATCAGGCTCCTCTGCTGTGAGCCTGCTTCTTCCTCTCCCACTCCCCCTGCTTGTGTTCCCTCTCTCACTGGCTGTCTCTATCTCTGTCAAATTAATAAATAAAATCTTTAAAAAAAAATAAAAATAAAAATAAAAATAAAAGAAAATCACCTTGTAATGCATTCCTGTTTGGATGTGGATGGAAAAAGCAATGCTTTACAGCTCATTTGTCTGAACCAGAATTAATCTCCAGCATGCTAAAAAGTGCTCACAGGTGGTGAGGGAGCTCTTGATTCCAGGTTCAAGTGATTAAATCTAAAGAGATTTTCTTTTTAGCAACTATTTAGAGAAATATGTTTAAGTCTGGCCAAGAAATATAAAAAGAAAGTAGCACTAATAAACCCAAACGAAGCTAAGGTTAGAGAAGCAGCTAATCTCCATAAATAGGTTTCTGAGTGGGGGAGGTGTTGACTGTTGATAAAGCATTTCCTTTGTATATGATCACTGGACCCAATGTGTGGCACTTGAAGAACACAGAAACTCTGCCACTCATCAGTGGAATTCTCTGGGAGAACAGAACTTTCCTCCATTAATAACTTTTAAAAACATGCACTAATTCATGCTGACAGTCCAAATCCTCCCATCAAACTTCATTAAGTGATCAGGCTGAGTTCAAACATATACGCAGGATAAAAAGAAAAACTCAAATCTAGAGAAAATTGGGGAAGGGGAAAGGATAGTGAACAAAATCCTATAGTCTAAACTTAAAGTTTTAGGGTCAGGAAAAGAGGGTAAAACTAAACTTGGTGAAGTGGATCAAAAAATAAAGGTCTCAGTTGCATAAAAAGCCAAATATGAGTTCAGACTTTTTAGTGTATGATATACATAAATACTTGCTGCTATTTTAATATTTGCCTTTACTTGAGATTTAGTAGGAATCTGCCTGAGGCAAGATTTTTTAATAGTAATAATAAAAATACTTAAAAGTACTTAGAGCAAAGCATGTGTGGTCATGATGTTTTAAAGGAGAGAAAGAAAAGGTAATTCTGAACATCTGTACTACATTTCCACACGATAAAACTACCACACTCCAAAATTATTCTGAAGTTTGGTGGAGCTGGGGAAGGGGTGGATAGCAGTTCATGTAGAGAAATGTTTATTGAAAAAACAGAAAGGGAGACTCTGAGGCCATTTTGGGGAAAGCAGGGACGACAACTTTTACCGTAAAATAGAACTGCTGATTAATGGTGAGAGTCCAGTAGACAAAAAGTGAAGTTATGTGTCTTCTCAGATCTATAATTATTACCTCCATAAATACTCCTGAGAATCAAACACCTTTTATTTTCACAAAGTCCAGCTTTCCCACGTGGTATCTAAGATCAGAACACCACCCCCAACTCCTCCCTTAGATTTATTTTCTAGGACTTGCCTAATTCTCAGCCCTACCTTTCTTGTGGGGGGGGCAGGGGAGTCAGAGGTAGCTTCTCTCATTCTGTCACACACACACATACACACACACCCCACTTCTGTTTCTTTTCCGACTCAAGCCCCCACCTCCCCTCAGCACATCTGTTTCCTAGTTCAATCCCCTGAAGGCAGTCTTTGGGTCAAGAATTATCATGACTGGGCTGCCCTTCCTCAGTAAAACAGAGTTTCAAGCAGGTGGGGCTGGGAATTACTCTATTTTGCCACAGCCACAGGCCGGCCACCAGAAGGATGTGTCAATCACTCTACACCAGCAGTTCACAACCTGTGTGATTTTGCCCCCCCCCCAAGCCCCCAGGAGACATTTTCCAATGTCTGGAGACATTTTTGGTTGTCACAACTGGGGGAAGGGGAAAGGTACTATTTGTACCTAGCGGATAGAAGCCCAGGGTACTGCTACACATCCTACAATGCACAGGACAGCCCCCACAACAAAGACACATCCTGTCCCAAATGCCAATAGTGCTGAGATTAAGAAACCCTGGGCTACACCAAGGAAGCAAAATTTCAAAAGCAGATATAGGGTCTTCCCCCAATACTACATATGCTCAAACAGCTGACAACCCAACCCCTCTGTTACCAGAACAGATCTTACTCCCTTAGAGGCTGAAGGAAGGGCAGAGAGTGGTAAGGGGATTTCTAGGTTGTCATCCTGCCCAGGCCCTGGCTTTACCTGATAAAGAATACTTTCCATAGGAAAACCTAGCAAATCTATGGTACATCAATGATTACTACATCTAACTATCTTTTAACACGATTTATATATACACAGTTTCTTTTTCAGGCCAGTTCCTTCAAAGCAGCCACAGACTTAAAAAAGCATTGTATAGGCCTAAAAAGTGTCAGTAAGCACAGGTATTTAAAAAAATATAAAAAAGAGGAGGATTTGGAAGCTGTGTTTTTACTAGGTCAGGAATTCCTGGTTCCTTAGGAGTTTGAATGGCAATCTCCATTTCTCTGGCATTTTAATAGGTTAGTGAATTCTTCCCACACAGTCCCTTTGTAACCCACAGGTTACCTCCCCAACACCCACCACTCCTGAAAGAGCTGCAGACTTTCATGATAACTGGCAATGCCCAAGGTGCTACAACTCTGGAGATGAAAATCACCAGCCTAATCATTATAAAGGAAATACGGGCAGAAACAACAGGAAAAAAAATATTGTCTCCTCATTTTAAAAAAATACTCAAAAGCTATACAAAAATAGTCAGATTTGATACTCTAAATATAACTAATTGCACATATGCTTTTTACCAAACATCTTGATTCAAAAACTGTTTACTTATCTAATTCAGGAGTAACCACACTTTTTCTTAAAGGGCCAATTAGTAATAATTCAGGAGTAACCAAACTTTTTCTTAAAGGGCCAAGTAGTAAAAATTTTAGGCTTTGAGGGCCAGGAGGCAAAATCGAAAGAGGTTTTCTTTTTAGCGACTATTTATATATTATATACATATGTATATATATTTAGGATATTATATACTTACATAGCCATTTCAAATATAACCATCTAAAAAGGTAAAAACCATTCTTAGTTCCCAGGCCATAAAAAAACAGGTGGTAATAAGCCATGCTTGCCCCACAAGCATGTGCCCACTCTTGATCTAATTGAGTAGTAAGTCTTTATGTTTATTCTAAAGGCTCACTCATCTTTCCTTCTTTTTCCTTTTTCTATAAACCACTCATATATAATTATATCTTTCCTTTATTAAGGAGGTTTTGATTCCTTCTTCGTATAAGTCACAACTGCTGTAACTATAAGCCAATTGTAGGAATCACCCAGCAAGCATTCACATTGCCCTATTTAACCCTCTACCCAAAACACTTAAGACACTCTTAACATATATGCCAAACTGGAAACACAAATAAAGTTTTCCCTTTCACATCCAAGCCAGAGTGGGTGAGAAAGTAGATTTTGCTTTTCCAAAGTTTAGCCACCTAGAAGAACAATGAACTTGAAGAATTTATTGGAGGTTATAAATTATAAATAGAGTTTTAATGTCTCACACTGACATACAGAGAAACCCAAAATACCCAATGAAAACTAAATAAAAAGTAAAGTCAGTTTGGGGAAACATAGGCAATGAAATAATGACAGGGTTAAAAAATTGAAAAAGAAGGCTAACTTTGAACAGATAAAATGGGGAAGGTCCAGCTCTAAGCACCTCCTGTTTTTCCTCATTCTCTGTTCACAAAAATTCATCTATTTCCTAGGAATTCATGGAGGACCTACATGTATAGTACCATTCTTTGTATTTTAATCTAGTACTTTAACTTTCATGAGCGACAAATGGACTGAGGAGATCCAGCTGTGATGCTGCATTCTGCGTGGCACTGTTTAACCCTTCTACTGCTCAGTGACCTCATACATTGATTTATAGTCCTGGATTCAACAGGCCCTACAAGATGTAGCAAGAAAAAAAATCAGAGCCTTTTGCATTTTTTCCTGACCGAGAAAATATCCCTGAGGAAGAAGTCAGAAGACCAGAATTCTAATCTCTGCTCTAGTCAGGCATTATCCCTGGCAGTGTCAATGAGTGGTTAGGAACAGGTGCCTGAAATCAGCAGGCCTAAATTTGAATACCAGATTCATCACTACTTGCTCTAAGAAGCTGGACCAGACACATCACCCCCTTGTGTCATAGCTTCCTCATCTGAGAGCAGGAAACCACCACCCACCCCAGAGTATTGTTGGGAGGATTAAGTGGCACTCCCTGGAAATTGATTAGCAAAGGCTGATGCCCTTGAGTGCCCAGTAAATGTTATTTGTCATTACTTCTTAATCTCTCTGACCCTGTTTCCTCACAAGGTTACCAGGAGCATTAGAAGAAAGCATTAAAATAGTGTATTCTATGAACTATGAAGCCTCCTTCATATGTAAGGTATTAGCTGATGTTCCATCCAAGACAGGTAAGGACCTCGGTATAACTGAGCTGTCTCAACTTCCCATTGCCACACTTCGTGACATACTGAAGTATCCACAGTCCTGGTACTTGGAGTACTTTCTTGCCACTAAGGTTTCATTTGTGGTGCATGGTTTTACCAAACGTGATAATAATAAATTAGGTCAGCTACCAAAAGAATATTTTTCAAAAAGCAGTCACACCCAGGGTAGAGCAAGAGGACAGGGAAATGAGAACAGTAATGACCGTCTCTCCCAGCATAACCATCTGACATTCTCCCCATCCCTATCACCTCCCCTCACCTCCCTCTAACCTGCCACTTTCTTTTCTCAGCAGGTTCCAAAATGCCTTGTGCCTAATGGCTCCCTGGGGCTCCACCAGTCTCTTTTACTGTAAAAAGCAATCAACGACACTCATTAAAATCAATATGGGGTAAAACCTGAACCATTTCAAATTAGCATGCAGTGTTCAAACTTTAAAGAATATATTAGAATTTAAAGACAAGGCAAATGATGCTAAACAGAAACAAGAATAGGTGCATTCCCTTTGTCATCAGAAATGTGTGGGTAAAAGTTATGAAATTCTGCTTTTGAAAGTATTGTTAATCAGGGTTCAAAAGGAGTGCTTTCCTATAAAGATGCTTCATTGGCATTCATCCTGTACAGAGTGCTTGGTGAAAATGGAACTCAGTGAGAACAAAGGGAATCTGTATCAAGTTGGCACCAGTCAGTGAAAATTCTATGTAATCTCAAAGGATATACCATAGTCAAAATGACATGCTTACTCAGAAAAGAGGCATGAAGGAGAAGTATGCAATCCTAAGGCCACCCACCTCTTAGACAACAGTAGGGGTGAGTGACAAGACAAACTTTGGAATGATCACACAAACTGGGGACTTGGTAGCCACAAATGATCAGGTGTGTGTGCAAACAACAGCAACAACATGACCAAGAGTCAGAAATGCCTTGTGCACTTGGGCAGAACTTCACAGTCATTTCCTCAACCATGTTCTCAACCCTGTTGGACAGCTCCACCAGGATTTCATCAAACTCAAGCCTAGCGTACTCCCGCTGGCCCACTATCCCACCACCTGTCTGCGCCCAGGCCCACAGAAGCTGTCTGCTCCTCACAGTTTCTATAATATATATGGGAAATAACTCTTGCAAGAGAGAGTATGTAAAATGTTATGTTAATGTGGTCACTCATGTTTAGGAATATTTTCTGTGATAAGCTTTGTTGGTACAAATAGAACGTTTAATCTGTAGAATCAGAATTAGAAATGCCTGCCTCAGCAAAATCATGGTTTAGCCAGCAGAACTGGAGACAAATTTTTGTTACAAAGAAAGAGGCCATATGGTTTTGAGATGGGGCACTATGGTAGAGTTTAAAAGTCTGGGCAACGATCATACAGTGGAGGTTTGAGCCATCGGTAAAAAGGTTTATGAGCTCAAGAACTTCTGGGTCACAGACTCTGCCTTGGTGGATCTCCCACCGGCCCAGGGACAACCTGAGTAAATAATGAGGAAAGAAAGAATTCATGTTGCTTTACCCTCCTCCTTCCTGCCCCAATCGCAGCATGGTGGAAAGCGCAAGCCCAGTCTCCTGAGTTAATAGCAACTGTGACCTCCAATGACTTGATTGCTCTTCAGCCCTTGCAACCAAAGATGGGCAAGCTGCCCAAAAGGATTAGCATAGGAATCAACAGACATGTCAGCAGAATATACACCCTTCCCTTCAAACACCCTACAGTGCAATGAGTCCAGAGACTCCTGACTCTCTTCTAAGGCCCAGACAAGAAAATATTGAGGAGAGTGAATATAGGAGGATCTGGCATATAAACCCACTTTTTCTTTAATGAAATCAATAGTATTTTGGGTACTTGATTACCAAAACCTTTACAGGAACAATATGTTCTGTGCAGAAAAAGCTAGAGAACAAGGTAAACTATTACCACATCCAATAATGTCTTATCAAATCAACCTGTATCCAAAAGTATCCCACGATACTAGTGAGTAATGCTGTGTTTCAGCCAACACTTCGGCTCACATTAGCACATCAGTTGTAGTTCTTGGGCAATGGTTTTGGTCTTCCAAATAAGTTGAGATCATAGTCTTTTTGTTGTTGTTTCCTGCCAGGCAAAGAAGTGGTTTCGCCCTCAGCCTTTTCCAGACCACCGAAAGATAACAAGACACTAAAGCAACCCAACCCTCCCCATGTGCAACTCCTGCCAACTCAAAATCTGCTCAAACAATAGGCTAAACAAGACCAGTATTCCAGGAGATGGGGTTTATATGAGGCCCAACACCTCTGCCTGAGAATGAATCATAAAACCACTAGCACTCCATTCTCCAACATTACGCCATCTAGCCCCAAACTGGGTTGAACCATGCAAAATGAAAAAGAAATCAGGAACACACTGAACTTAAAACCTCAAGTACATTTTAAATCCTGTTTTAGATTCATTTAAATTAACAGAGGTCAGGCTACTTATTTATTCAAGCTGGGCTATTCTTACTGTTTTAATACCAAAAGCAGTCAGCCACATTTTTCCACTAAAAAGTAAAAAAAATACCCTGACAAAAGAACATTCTAAAACTCAGTAGAGAATATGGAAACATCTTACAATAAACTTTGCCTTCTAGAATAACTAATGAGGGAAATTACTCAGTTATTTGGCCATGGGAAATAACTATTTGTATATTTTTACATATTTTGCAGGTCACGAGTTAAAAGCAGCCTTTTTATTTTCTAGCAAAGCTTTTTCCCAAAGTGTTTTACCAAGAAAACCAGTGCAGCAAGACAAAAGCAAGTTAAATAAGCTTAAGAACCTTTGCCTTCCTGGGAAGGACTGATGCATACTTGCGTATTAAGGAGTCTGAGGAGTCCTACGGTAAACTGTGGAATCCAACATTTTCCCAAGTTCATTTGGCCCTGCAGGCCTTTTTCTCTCATAGCACATTATTAGCATCCCACAAAATGGCTGTTCTGCAGAGCACATTTTGGGAAAGATTCCTCTAGAAAAGGGATTTCATGAAATGGTTTAATGACTGAAACCACTGGGAAGCTAAGCAAGCTTAGTGTCACCTGTTCCTCAGTTCCTCCAGGTAAAATGGGCCAAATAATAGCACCTACCTCCCAGGCATGGGATGGAATAGTCTTCTGAGAGCTTCACATGGCCGGTTCCTTCTTGTCATTCGGGTCTCTGTTCACAGTATCACCCCCTCCAAGAGGTCTTCCCTGACCACCCAATATCAAGTTGGCCCCACCCACGTTACTAGTTCTTCATCCTCTTCTCTTCTTCATGATACTTTCCTGTTTACTATTAAATTATGTTTCACCCCCACAGAATACAAGCACAATGAAGTCAAACTTTATTAGTTATGATTGCTTTATCCCAAAACAGATGCTTAGTAAGTGCCATTGAATGGATGCATAACTGTATACGAGGTAGTTGTGAGAGTTAAATATGAATCAATGAAAAACATTCTTCGAAGTACCTGACACATAAGCACCTATCCAGATGCTGTTATGAAAACTTCTAATGAATGATAAGTGGTTAAGGCACTCATAATTCTTGCACTATTTAACTTGCCTCTTCTTGCTGTATTGTGGGTAAACATTTCATGACATTTACTCAGAGATATGTTGGTAAATGGGCTTTAGGGATGGGGTGGCAGGGGCGTAGGCCTTGGGGGTAGCATTTGCTGATTTCCATGGTGTAAATACTCCCACCGTGACTAATTTCATGTTATCAATGGTTTAAAAGCAGGCTCACAAAATTCCTGAAAATGTAACCAATGGCTGTCAGAAGCTAGTACAATCCTTCTCTTGGGGAACGTCCTTTCAGGCCTCCAAGTGTTTCTGTTGAGTTAAGTTAATGAGATTTTTTAATAGAGACACCTTTTCCACATGCACCCTCTTGATAGGCCAAGAAAAAGGCAATCCACTGACTTTCATCTGATGCTCAAGGAAACTAGCTGGATGTGTTGGGCTGAATTTTCTGCACCACTCTCTGTGGGCTCTCAGACTGATGGTTAAGGCCCTGAACATGGTCTATTTCCATGCCAGACCACTGTGAGGGCAAACTAATCTTGTAAAACACAAACTGAATTTTGTTTAAAGATTCATTTAAGTGGAGGCATCCACACAATAAAATCAAGGCACCTTTCTACTTAGTGCTACCAATGAGCAGAATCTAATAACAGAAAAAGAGTGACTCTGCCCTGACCACAAGACCCCAACATGAAGTCAAGGTCAATGCTGCAGATGGAGGTTTCTCTGGCATCACTGCCCTGCTGAACATCCAACATGATCCCTTGGCACCCAAAATAAAGCAGCAGCTTTTTTCAACTACGGCAATCTCTAGCCACAGTTCTAAGATAACACAACCAAAATTTCAAAGTCCACAGTTGCTTTACATGCAAGTGATTACTGCCAGTAGTTATTGCGTCTCTTCTGTAAACTAAATGTAAAATCTATGGAGTAAGGCAGGAAGAGATTAGTTTCTGCTCCACTCTATTCATTATCTATTGCTGTGTAACAAATTACCCCCAAATTCAACACACATTCATTATCTCACAGTTTCTGTGGGTCAGGAATTCAGGCACAGCTTAGTTGGGTCCTTTGCTTCACAGTGTCTCACAAAGCTGCAATCAAGGTGTCAGCCCAGGGCCTGTCATCTTATCTGAAGGTTACACTGGGAAAGGATCCACTTCCAAGCACACTAAGTGGTTGTTGGCAGTTTTCAGTTCTTTGTGGCTGTTTGAGTGAGCATCTCAGCTCCTCACTGGGTGTTGACTGGAGGCTACTCTCAGTCCCTTACTACGTGGGCCGCTTTCACATGGCAGCTTGCTTCATCAAAGCAGGCAAGCTGAGAACACAATGGAGTCTGCTAAAAAGATGGAAATGACAATCCTATACAACCTAATCATGGAAGTCACATTGGCATCCCATTACCTTCACCATATTCTATTGTTTAGAATCAAGTCAGTAGGTTCAGCCTACAGTCAAGGACATAGATTGACACAAGGGTATGATTTCCAAGAAATGTAAATCATTAGGGGCCATCTTAGAAGCCTAACCATGACATTCAGCCTCTTGGAATATGGATAGGCAGATCCAGTCCCAACAAAACATCTCTCTAAGCATCTCAATCCAAAACGAAGCCATGTGGTTTTCCCAAGCATGTTGTTAATGTCTCGTGAAAATAAAACAAGGGAGAATAAGCACAGAGGACATTAAGTTCGAAGACACAAAAGTCTGCTCAAATGTTCTAAGCAAATACAATCTATATCAGAGAAAACCCCTGGGAACATCTGCATCAGCAAGCCCCACCATGGAAGCCATGTTTTCTGAACAACCAAAAAAATGACTCACAAGAACTGCCCATCTGAAAAGGTATATAATGCCAAGAAATCTAATTTCGTCTGAAAGCAAATATCTTTTGGAATTTTTATTTATTGCCATAGAATATTTTTAAAATATACTTAATGCCATTTTATTGCTTCCTATTTTCTGTGAAACCTGTGTCTATCTCAGCATTTTGCCTACATGGTACTTTTGAGATCCACATCCACCATAGAGGCAAGGAACTGCTGTAAAAATTTTAAACCCTGGCCGTCACCCACATTTTTTCTAAGCTCTATCCAACTACATATCCTCAAATATCTGAGCATCCCAATATTCAATAGTGGTGGCAGGCCAGACAGCCTCTGAAAGACTTCAAATGATTCAATCCACTAAGTGCAAAACACATACTCAGAAAACCTGGGACAGTTTGTCCTAGACAAAAGAAAATGCAGACAAAGATTATCTTAAACCTAAATGTTCAAAATTGGTCTGCACATTTTACCATTCTTCCCAGAAATATCCATACGGTTTACTTTCTGCAAATGCTGCCCCAATTTAGCTATAAAAATATTTAGGTTCATTGTTTTGCTAATCACCTATTTGTTTTGCTCCTTTAGAGAGATGTATTTGACAAACATCTAAAGCTGAGTACTGTACTTAAAAAACCCTCAAACTAGGGCCATCTGTGGGAAAGCAATTGTAAACCACCTTAGAGTTGGCATGTGCTGCACACACTTGGACCCTGAATACGTGTCGAATAACAATGGAACATATGTGTAGTGAGCAGAGAAAAAACCTAATGCAAAATTTCAGTTTAAAGGTGATAAGCAGACAGGAAGATTATAAAACGGATGCCAGGAAATTTTGTTAAAGCTGCAGATATCTTTCAACCTGTGAAAATAACTTGGTAACATATTTTAACTTGTAAGGATGGCTCTGGGGAAATAGAGTGAATGTCCTTACCTCTCTAAGATGTATGTTTTCCTTCTCTTTCTGGTCTAAAATCACTTCTAAGTGGCTGACTTGAGACTCAGCCTCTGCCATCCGCCGTGTCCGCTCATTGTCATCCTCGAGACTTTTCGAAGGCAAACCTTTACTTTGCAACATCTCGAGAAGCTTTTTAATCGACTCGTCTCGGGCGTTGAGGGTCTGCTTCTGTGTTTCAATTCTCAACTCCATTTCCTCCAAGGTCTTCCTTAAAAGGAACAGCTCCTTAGCTTGTCTGTCATGCTCAGCTTGGAGCCGCCGGAAGTTCTCCTCAGTCAGCTCAATGGTGAAGTGCTCAGCTCCACGGTTGCCACTCTCTTGCTGCAGGAGGTGATTGAGGTCTCTCTGGGTCCGAAGCTCATCCTGAAGGGCTTGGATTGTCAATTGCAGGTGCTGTGATGAGAAAGATGGAGCAGGAGAGGAGAAAGAAGGAGAAAAAGTCAATGGAAATGCCAAGCGCTATTTGTTACTACCACACTATGAAGATGGAATGTTAATCATGAGGTAGGTCCAGAGGGCCAGCCGTGAAGTCCTCCAGGGTGACTTCAGAAGCATGGGACAGCACATGGAGAAGGGGAAATTAATTCACGGATGCTTTCTGAATGTCTTAGGAGAAGAGAAATGTACACATACACAGAAACAATATATTAGTGTCAGTCACAAGGGAACTTATACATCTAGAGTTTTAATTGAGGAAGTGGAAAGGGTTAGAAGGGAAAGTCTCACAAACACACCTTTTTTACGCCCGCAATGCTCCAGACTCAGTATTCCTTGTTTCCTAAGGTGTTCTTTATTCTACTATTCATTATTTTCCGTGATAAATGCATTTCCATTTAAAAAAATGAAAATAATAGCATCCACTACAAGTAGACACAAACAAGGACTTTATTTTTTACAAATAAAGCTGTGAACAGGTTTAGTAAACAGGATTACTGCATCTGCAAGCAAAAGGGAACAAATGCAGACAGGGACAGACACAAACACACAAGGAGGTGAGGCTGTGCAGAGCAAAACAAACAAGCTGCAAAGAGTGGACAAACCTTGGTTCTTCTGGCATCCAGTAACTGAACAGCATGGGAAATGGAAAAAAAAAATGAAGCAAAAAATCAACACAAAGAAAAGTCCAGTGCAAGCAAAGGATATTTAACAGAAAGAATCAACATAAAGTACCTTCACAGAGAAGAAAAAAAAAGAAGAAAAAAGAAAAACAATTTCTTATTACAGCAAAGATCCAAAAGCTACACAAAATCTATAGCACTGCTGTTTGATAAATATGATCAAAAGAAAAAAAAAGAAGAAGAAGAAGAAAGTGAGGTTAATTCCATCTTTTGTTTTCCTAAATCACACTGACCCAGGAACCCAAAGTCTTCAGTATACTACCAGAGAAGAAAGCGCAACACTCCAGAAGTACCCACATATTATTCCAAGTCACCATTTTAACCAAAATCAGAGTGAAAACACCAAAGAAACAAAATAGCTACCGGTTATGAGAAAAGAAACAGTTGCACGAGGACAGTTGGTGAATTCCCCACAGGGCCAACCCTCAGGTTGGTCAGAATGGGCAGCCATAAGCTTGAAGGCATTTTAGTCCTACGAACAAACCAGGCCACTTCCAAATTCAATCACCAAACACATACTCCTGCCAGTAGACCAGACACAACGCTACACAAGGGAATCAAAATGAACACAAGGCATAGCGCCTGTACGCCATAAATAATACCATAAATACCATAAATAATACCATGTCTAAGTCATATAAATATTGGAGCAGTCTACATTTTGAAATCTTTCCGAATTCCTACAGCTGGCACCCAGAGGTGTTGAGATCTTTCTGAATGTGGTCTATGCCCAGAGATTAGCATTGAGTATTGCAACATTTTGATTAAACTATTTGTGGATCTATTTCATCTCTCCATTTAAGAACATCCATTGAGACATTCCCAGAGCACAAAGAACAAGTATTCTCTTTCTCATCCATGTGCCACAGTGCTTCACAGGACAGTGACTGGGAGTGAGCAACTGGTATGTATTTAATGATGGCAATCATGAATTTTTTAAGTAAAATTCACTCCTGTAAAGTGTAAAATTCAGTGGCTTTTTGTATATTCACAGAGCTGTGCAACCGTCCACACAATACATTTTAGAACATTTTCATCATTCCAAAAGAAGGTGCAGGATACAAAATTAATACAAAGAAATCTGTTGTGGGGCGCCTGGGTGGTTCAGTTGGTTAAGCATCTGACTCTTGATTTTGGCTCAGGTCATGATCTCAGGTTCGTGAGATCAAGCCCCACATCAGGCACAGCACTGGCAGTGGAGCTTGCTTAAGATTCTCTCTCTCTCTCTCCCTCTCCCCCCACAACCCTCCTTACTCTCTCTCTCTCTCTCCCCTCCCAAAAAGAAAGAAATCTGTTGCGTTTCTTTAGACTAATAATGAAATAGAAGAAAGAAAAATTAAGAAAACAATCCCATTTACAATTGCACGAAGAAGAATAAAATACCTAGGAATAAATTTAACCAAGGAAGTAAAAGATCTCTACACTGAAAACTATAAGACACTCATGAAAGAAACTGAAGACAACACAAACAAATAGAAAGATATTCCATGCCCATGGATTGGAAGAATTAATATTGTTTGTTTGTTTGTTTGTTTATTTGTTTGTTTTAGAGAGGGATAGAGAGAATCTTAAGCAGGCTCCACACCCAGTGCGAAGCCCAACACAGGTCTCCATTTCACAACCCTGAGATCACAACCTAAGCCAAAATCAAGAGTTGGGCGCTTAATTGACTAAGCCATCCAGATGCCCCAGGATAAATATTGTTAAAATGTCCATTCTACCCAAAGCAATCTAGATTCAGTACAATCCCTATCAAAATATCAATGGTACCTTTTCTCAGAGCTAGAACAAATTTTTCTAAAATTTGTGTGGAATCACAAAAGACCCCAAATAGCCAAAGCAATCTTGAAAAAGATGAACAAAACTGGGAAGTATCACAATCCCAGATTTCAAGATATACTACAAAGCTATAGTAATCAAAATAATATGGTACTGGCTCAAAAATAGCTATATAGATTAACTGAACAGGATAGGGAGCTCAGAAATAAACCCATGCTTATATGGTCAACTAATCTTTGACAAAGGAGGCAAGAATTTAAAATGGGGAAAAGACAGACTCTTCAATAAGTGGTATTGGGAAAATGGGACTGCTACATGCAAAAGACTGAAATTGAAGAACCTCCATACTATTTCCCATAGTGGTTGCACCAATTTACATTCCCACCAACAGAGTAGAAGGGTTCCCTTTTCTCCATATCCTCAAAAACACTTGTTATTTTTTTCATCGTTTTGATAATAGCCAGTCTGACTGGTGTGAGGTGATATCTCAATATGGTTTTGATTTGCATTTCCCTGATAATCAGTGACATTGAGCATCTATCTTTTCATGTGCTATTGACCAGCTGTATGTCTTCTTCAGAAAAATGTTTATTCATGTCCTCTGCCCATTTTTTAATCAGGCTGTTTGGTTTTTTGCTAGTAATTTATGTAAGTTATTTATATATTTTGATATTAACCCCATATCAGATATATGATTTGCAAATATCTTCTCCCATGCAGTAGGTTGCCTTTTCATTTTGTTGCTGGTCTCTTTTGCTGCGCAAGAGCTTTTTATTGTGATGTAATCCCATTTGTTTATTTTAGCTTTTGTTGCCCTTACCTGAGGAGACTGACCAGAAAAATATTGTTAAGACTGATGTCTACCAGCTTATCGCCTATGTTTTCTTCTAAGAGTTTTATTATTTTAGGCCTTACACTCAAGTCTTTGGTCCTTTTTGAATTTATTTTTATATTTGTATAAGATAGTAGTCTAGCTTCACTCTGGCATGTAGCTGTCCAGTTTTCCCAACATCATTTATTGAAGACTATCTCTTCCCCATTTTATATTCTTGCCCCCTTTGGAATAGATTAGCTGACCATATATGTGTGGGTTTATTTCTGGACTCTGCTCTATTCTATTAATCTATGTGTCTGTTTCCATGTCAGTACCATATAGTTTTGATTACTATAGCTTTGCAGTATAGTTTGAAATCAGGAAGTACGATACCTCCAGCTTTGTTCTTTCTCAAGACTGTTTTGGCTATTTGGGGTCTTCTGTGGTTCCACACAAATTTCAGCATTTTTGTTCTAGTTCTGTGAAAAATGCCACTGGTATTGTGATGGAGATTGCACTGACTCTGTAAATTGCTTTGGGTATGGACATTTGAACAATATTAATTTAACAATATTAATTTCTCCAATCCGTGATCATGGTGTATCTTTCCATTTGCTGGTGTCATCTGAAATACCTTTCATCAATGTCTTAACAGTTTTCAGAGTACAGGAGTTTCACCTCCTTGATTAAATTTATTTCTAGGTATTTTATTATTTTTGAAGCAATTATAAATGGAATTATTCTCTTAATTTCTCTTTCTGATGGATTATTAGTATATAGAAGAGCAACTGATTTCTGCATGTTAATTGTGTATCCTGCAACTTTACTGAATTCATTTGTTCTAATAAGTTTTTCCTTTTTTGTATATAATATCATGTCATCTGCAAATGGTGACAGTTCTCCTCCTCCTTACCAATTTGAATGCCTTTTATTTCTTTTTCTTGCCTAACTACTGTGGCTAGGAGTTGTAATAATATGTTGAATAAAAGTGGCAAGAGTGGGCATCCTTGCATAAGCCCTGACAAGTGTTTTCTTTCTTTTTTGCAATGAAAGTACCTGACTTAAGATTTGATTGCCAAGGTATCCACTTTAAAGAAGTAACCACTTCAATTGATGTCTACCTCGAATAAACACATTATCAACCACATGACTAGATAAAGAGACTCCCTGGCCAAACTGAGGCTCCTTTATTTTAAAGATCTTGGTTGATTTCAATCACTGACCTTTTGAGCCACTTGTTTTTTCTCTTCCCACACTTCAAATCTCCCCTCTTATGTTTTAAATTCACCAATAAAGAAGGAGCCCACAAAACCCTAGGCCCCCATCCTTGACCCCAATAAAAGCAAAACTAGGCCTATGCACTCTCTACCCATGACCATACTGTAGGGCCCCAGCTCTGCTGTGCAATTTCCAGGTTCTTTAAATGACAAACCTCTATTTTTTTCAAAGTTTCTTGATGGTTATTGCTGAAGGGCATATTGCAATCATACAAAGAACCACAAGGGCTAATCCAACCACAATACTGGCTATTGATAGACTGAGACCAGCATAAAAACAGATTTATGAGATGATCTAGGCTTATTTGGAAACAAACATGAATTGGGATGATCAGACTGGAAATCATCCTTTCTGAGAGTGACCAAAACTGACTGGTTTTCTTATGTGGTTCATAGATTGGCCAAAAGGGAATTCCAAGGAAAAACTGCCAAAATGTTTTGAGCAGAGACAGCAACATTGGAAGACAACTCTGTAAGGAGTCTGCCCCTTTGGATGGGCAAGTTGCCTATCACCCTGATCCTGTTTCCACACCTGCAAAATGGGGACAATCATAATGCTTATCTCACAGAGTTCCTGTGAGGAATAACTAAGATAATGCATCAAGGGCCATGTCTGAGAGTGAAGGAAGAGAGGAAGTTTGGTAGAAAGGAAGGAAGAAAGAAAGAAAGTATAAGAGAAGAATGAGAGGAAAGGAAGAAAAAAGAAGGGAGAGAGAAATGGAGGGAAAACTGGTCCATTTATCCATTCAATATATATTTACACAGTATCTCCATTATACTCACAAAATAAGGAAGGAAGGAAGGAAGGAAGGAAGGAAGGAAGGAAGGAAGGAAGGAAGGAAGGAAGGAAGATCGGTCCATCTTCATGGTCCACGTAGATAAGTAAACTGATAGTAGCTTTACTATGTTATGAGGGTTATAAAAGAAGTCATAGCCAGCTGGCTAGAAATTCAGAGAGGATGTCACCCAGGCTGGAGACATGTGGGAAAACATCCCAAAGGACCACCACTGAGCTGCATCTTGAAGAGCAACTGAGAGGCAGCCCCATGAAGAATGATGGAAAGAGAAGAGAAAGTATGAAAACCCAAAAGACAGACCAGACCTATTAAGGAACAGTAATAGCAAAAATCTGGATAGTGCTTACCACAAGCCACACAATGTTCTAAGCTTTTTTAATCTAGCCAACTGCCCTGTGAGGTAGTCACTGTTTAGGATCTCCATTTAATGGATGAGAAAATGGAGACGCAAAGTGATTAAGTAACTTGCTCCAGGTCATCCAACTAGGTAAGTGGCACACCCAGGTTCATCCAGGCTGTCTGATACCAACTCTCCTGCTCAAACCACTATACCACCTAGCCTCTAAATTGGCACAAATATTTCAGGATGCTGGAAAAAAAGAATGTAAGGCAGGGGGTAGAAGTTGTGAGAGGAGATAGGCAGGCAATTATGACAGTTACAGCAATTCTTCAAATTTAAAGTTAGCCATCTAGGCTGTTCCTCATTCAGAAGTTGTCATGATAGATGCTTCCAGGTTGTATATTCATTAACAAGCAAAACTACTTTCTAGGTAGCCATTTTATTAGTAACTAAATGACTTCAGCACGACCAAACACAATCTGATAATCAACCTAAAATTTAGTGTTCAAAACTTTCTCAAATTTGTGTCGTTTAGTTTTCATTCTCTTAAAATATTTAAAATTAAGCAGTGATTTGTTCCTGAAAAGGAATTCTTGAGCAAAAGGCATGTACGTTAAAGAGTCCTGATCATCTTTCTGCATCATATACTGGAGGATGGGGAGGGGATCTAAAGCAACCTCTCGATCTATCTGTCTCTGCCCTCCTTCACTGTTCTACTTTTAAGAAATTCAAATCAATCAAGTTTCAAAATTCATTTACCAGATAGCCATTTCTAGTTAGGTATTTAACACAGGCAATTTCTATTTTAAAATATAAACCTACTTGTAATAAATAATCTACTGAAAAGAATATCCTCTGTCTCAGTTTCCTCATTTGTAAAAAGGGAAGGAGAGTAATAATTCCTACCACATAAGATTGTTGTGAAAATTAAATGAGTTAAATATCTAGCTGTAGAAAGTACCAAGTACAGAGTAATCACTTATATCAGTCAGGATAGGCTAGGATCTGCTGCCTTGACAACAGCAACAAAAACCCATATTCTGAAAGACATAATCCACTTGACACACTGATGAAATGAAATCAGAACTCTTACAGCTCAAAGAGACCTTAAAGGTTAGCCTGTTAACCTCATTTTACAAATGAGAAAATCAGATCACACAGGTTAAATGACAGACCCAAAAGAGCGATCATATTGCCAAAGCCAGAATTTCAGTTTCTGGGAGCACGGAATCTTGTCTTCTAGGATCCTGAACTCCATCCTTGTATATATTCTAGTAACCCTAAGAGTAGACTGAAAAGGGGTGGCTCTCTACTTTAACAACTTAGGAAATGACAGTGGTATCTCCTATAGGGAGGCTGAGAGATAACCTAAATCATTTCACTTACTGGGTCCCGCCCAATAGTTAAATAGCATGGGACATTTCAAGAATAATTTACTGAGACTTCTTTTCTACATCTTTGAAATTAGACTGTTAGTGAATTAAAATTGGCTACTGGAGTACAAGCTCAATAAAAATTAGCTCTAAAAGATCCAGATACAATACAAATGAAATTGCTAGCAATGCCAAACACCTTCTCTAAGGGCCAAAAAGAAAAACAATGCAGTTTTCAATTCTACCCTTCCCAGATTATTCAATTCCTTCAGACTGAATCACCTCCACCTTCTCAACCATGAAAGCACATTTCTTTTAAGACAGTCACCCAAACCCTACAGGATCAATAATCAAGAGCATTCATTTCAGTTTGTTATCTACATCTGGTACCTACCTACAAACCAGCAACCTATAAGGCTGTATTCTAGGGTCATCTCTTTGGAAATTCCCAGTCATCATTATGGTCTCAGCTTCCCAAAGCCTCAACCCCTCCTTCTGTGACTTCCATTCCTTTGCATATTTGGAGAGGGAAGCCCTTCCTATGTCCACCTGCACTGGGATAAAACATCACCTGGTGATCCAAACTTATACCTGGGTCCCAGTCAAACTGCTGTCAACTTAGCACTTATGGCAGAAGTGCAACAGGCAGCAAAACCGCTAATTCCCTTTAAGTACAAAAATGAGTCTGTGAGTGGATGGGCATTCAGAAAGCTTTTTACTCTCCACCCTAATTCTGGGATCATTCTCCAGTTATTCTCAAAGAATCAAAGCTCAAACCGCAAAATCCCTTCTCCACAGTCTGCCACTGAGACACCACGGAGGGAGGCAAAGCAGGTGTCACAATGTCATCCGGATTACTCTTCATTGTCACTCTGCTAGGAGTGCAAATAGAATGCATCGTGTTTATCCTGATACCTAGCCTTCAACCCAGTTCTTTTTAACCTTTTCCCTCTGACACTTAATTGCATACTTTGAAATCTGCCCTGGATAGTCAAGACTATCCCCATCTCCAGTCCACAAAAGGAAAACAAAAGTTTAAAATCATTGGTCTGTCCTTTAAAAAAACAGGTAAACAGAATGGGAGCTTAAAAAGATTAGCCTGTCCAATTGATTCCACGTCTCAGACAACAAAGGAGATCATAATGACTTCTTTTTCTGGCATTATGGCAGGCTATGTTTTCTGATAAGCCCTCCCACTACACAACAGCTAGATAAAAGCAAATACATCTTTCAAAGCATTGCTGTGCTTATAAGAAAGTAAGGAAAATCTCCAAGAAAGAGAAAGATTGAGAGAAAGAAAGTGAGCTTTTCAAGGGCAGGTTCTGGGCCAAATTTGTATTATACCCCCAAATCTAGCACATAATAGGTATTCGATAAATGGTGAAATGTGGACAGAAAGATGAGAGGACCAGAAGAGAAATTGTCTCACCAGATGGTAGGCACAGGGGAACACTGTGAGAGCAAATAGGTTTCCATTCCTCTTTGCTTTGCTGTACTTAAGACTAGGGGTGTGAGAGTGTGGGGCGGGTGGGGAGGGAAGGGGTGTCCTTGACCTCAGATTACTCTGTCCTGTTCTCTCCTCCTAAACTCAAAATGCCTCACGTCCACCAACTCACTCATCTGACAAGACTGCTCTGACACTGCCAGCACTATGTCCACTTCACAAGAGGATAAATTGGGCTGGCTTAAGGGATTTGACTGCAATCACATTGTTAGCAGATATGGGCCAGTGTCTAAAACTGAGGTTTCCTCCAGCCAATTCTAAAGTTGCCCGTGCTATAAAAAATATAGAGAACTTCATTTTGCACAACTCTTATAAGCTCCCATAGTCACTTAATCTTGAAAAAAAAAAAGGAGATAATAAAAATATAAGAAACTAAGCTGTACTTGAGTTTATATGGAAAAGGGGGGAAAATATACTTTGCCTTAGCCAACATTCAGAAGAATGACTTCCAATAGCTACTGGAGTCAGAATCTAATCCAGATTTCAGAATGTCTAAAACACAAAAAGGTAAATAGAATGAAAATATAATTATATATGTATGATGTGCATGGAACACACAATTATTTAAATAGGGACTAGCCAGATGTTTAGAATCTACTGTGTCTTATCCCCAAACATGGAAAATATGAGTTCCTGGCAAATTTGAAAAAATTTGTGACCTTAAGCTCTTTTCCACACTATGGGGAAAAAACAAAAAAAAATGATAAAGTTTTGTACTATAAAGCAGTTTAGGGTTTCATTGCTATGAAAACCGTCTCTGAGCTATATAAAAATATGAATTGGCTTATATCCAAAAGTCTTGAACTTTTTTTTAATAAATCCATACTTCTTCTCAAGCAAGGGCTTAACATAACTCTTTCAAAGAAAACAATCTCTTTGCAGACAACTTGGCCTGCTCTGCTTCTCCTGTGACTTTATTTTCCTATTTATCATTTTTGAGTTTGTCTCTAATCAAATTTTAAGGGCAGGTTCTCTGATCCCTGTTTCCATAATCCCATGTGCAGGATGTACAGCACTCCTCATGGCTTCAAACCTTCCACAGACCATGTCATGTGTGTGAAAAGACAAACAGCAGACGTTGGCTAAAAACATGTGGCCCCAGTGTGCTGTGGAAGAGTCACTCTACTTGAGAAAGGTATAAAAAGATTAATATTTAGACATATGGTCCTAGACTTTCTCCTTTAGGGTAGATAGAATAAGTACATAGAGCTAATAGAGAATACTGATAGGCAATTTTTAAAAGCACTAAAGCGCCAAGATCCTGAGATCCTCACACAGACACGTCAGTGATGACTGCAGAACCCACTTTGGTCGATAATGTGACATTTTGCCAAGATTCATAACACTAGGAACAGTATACATGGAAAAGACCTCTTGGCAGTTGCTTGTGTAAGCAAGGAGCTCTGGTTCTCATTACAGAACAAAACTATAAGGTGGCACAGTATTGGAATATTGTGCTGAGCTGAGAGCTAAGGACTTAAGTTCTAATTCCAGCTTTGCTACTAACCAATTATATGATCTGGGGGAAATCAGTAAATTTGTCTGGGCTTCCAAGAACAGTGGTGATGAGCTGGGTTTTGAATCCGGGATCTACCTACTATAGCCTGTGTCACCTTGGACAAATTACTTAAGTACTTTGAGCATTGAATTATTCATCCATAAACAGGAAATAATAATTGTAACTAACGTACAGCGTTCACACAAAGACCACATGAGATGTTCCTCACGTAAGTGAACAGGCTCCCATAAAGCATAAAGCACTGGGCCTGGCATATAATGAACACTCAGTAAATGTTCACTGTTATTACTATTGACACAGTGGTGGTGGCTAGGGGCCCAGAATTAAAATTTCTCTCCTTCCTCCCATTTGGGCAGGGAAAAGAAATGAGTATAATGAACATAAATTTTTGATCATCAAATAAATGCAACAGTAGGAAACAAAATGCTAAGCACTTTGGCATTTTTTAAATAAGGGAAACAGGAAACAGTTGTTTTAAGACCAACTTAAAGATGGCTAAAATTGATTTCCCATTAACTGGTCTATAAATAACTCTACAAGGGGCTCTCAGGAATAAAAACATTACTGTTTTGGAAGTCAGGGTTTTTTCCCTACTAGTAGCCAGTAATACATAAGCAACTATGGGACAGTGGCATCCCCTGCTGTTGACGCTACTCAACCTGTTATAGGAATGAATGAATGAATGAATGAATGAATGAATGAATGAATGAAAACAAGTTTAAGAAATACTGATATTTTTTAAATGTGTCTACAGCAGCAACCCAAAACATGTAATCATGGAAACAATGGTTAAAATTGGAACTTTTCCATTATTAATAGCCACACACAATTAGAGGACAGCTCTTTCAATCTAATTGCTTAGCAAATGTTTAAGGTAAATGACATTTTAATATCGTTGATTACATTTTCCTTTTCTGTCACCTCTTCACCCCACATGTTTATTTAACAAAATTGCTAACCATCTAAATATTTTTAAGACAGGTAAAAGGTTTTACTAAATTAGTATCATCTCAAATAGCTGAGTGGCATGCACTGAACTGCTAATTTTTTTCCCTACGCTGGGCCACATGGTTCCCTCAGCCAAACTGTAGTCCTTTCTCTTCAAAGTTTTGAATCTCTCCTCAAAATGAGGAGAGATTTTTCCTAAATACTTTACTCTCCTGCTTCTCTCTGTTTCTTGTGTCACTCCTGGGAAGAAGGATAACTAACCTCCACAAAATTCAGAAGGTGATCCTTGGACCAGCAGCATCAGCATCTTATAAGAAAGATGGAATTTCAGGCCCCACCTGAGCCCTGCAGTATCAGAATCTGCATTTTTAACAAGTATTCCAGGTAATCTGAAGCAAATAAAGGTTTGAGAAGCACTTCTCTAGACTTCAAAAAAAAAAAAAAATTTCAGCCTTACTACTGCTTTAAGAAATTATTACTTAGTAATAGAAAGGTAAGGAAAGAAATCATCATGAAAAGAGTACTATGGTATAGTCCTAAGAAGTATATTGAAAACTTAGTTTGTGTGCTTCATAAAATCTGTGTAAACAATAAGTAGTGCTCCCCAATATAAGACACTACTAGATAAAGCAGACAAAGCAGGATTTGTTCATTCATTCAACCATTATTGAGCTATGTGCTATTTGACAGTCATGGATACTAAGTGTCCTCTCCACGTCAAAAAAGAAATCCTGCCAGCTTAAATATAAATAAACATCATATATGTAATATATTTTATTATATACACAAAATATACAATTATATATTATAAATAATATATATATTGCTATATATACTGTTTATTTTTAAGAGATACATAATATCTGAATTTTAATTCTGTACTGTTATTTACTGTTATTATTTAAAAGATCTAAGGAAAATTTTCAAGAGTCATCTGAAATGACAGAACTAGGCTTCACAATCAACTGTTTTATTCACTTTTAGTCTTATTAAATAGCATTTCCATATGCATGTCTGTGCTCTTGGTGGAATTTTAAATGACTGGGGCAACCATGAGGAGTCTGAGATGAATCTTCTTTTTCATATTATAACTTGAACAATTTAGGGAACTTGAACACTATTGAGAAAATGTGAATATACTGCTTTCTAACTGGCCTACTCAATTCTCTAAGTATTTCCATTCTATCAGTGCAAGTAGAATCAAAACTCTGGACTCTCATTTCTTTCTCTGGTGTGAAGGTGAGATACCTACTGCATCCAGATAACGTCTATGGTCTTTAATATTTTACATAAAATATAAATATATGTGTAAAAAAATGTGTGTGTGTATGTGTGTGGGGGGGGAGAGAGAATGAATGAATGAATATTCTGTAACCCACAAACAAAAACTGGCCAACATACCATAGGAAAGTAATATGACTAGACAAGGAAAAAAAACTAGAAAAAAATACATCATAGCAATCATTGCTAGGGAGAGGGGGATGGGGAATGACTGCTAAAGAATATGAGGTTTCTTTAGGAGGTGATGAAAATGTTTTAAATGTATATACTAAAAATCACTGAATTGCACACTTTTAAAGGGTAAATTTTATGACACATGAGTTATACCTCAGTCAAGCTATTAAAAATGATAGGAGGTGGGAGCATTAAAGATGCCTTTCTTGGGGCACCTGGTGGCTCAGTTGGTTAAGCATCTGACTCTTGATTTTGGCTCAGGTCATGATCCCGGGGTCATGGGATCAAGCCCCATGTCAGGCTCCACACTCAAAGAAGAGTTGCCTTGGGATTCTCTCTCTCCCTCTTCCTCCCCATCTGCTCCTCCCCCCATTCATGCTCCCTTGCCCTCTCTCTTTCTTTCTCTCTCTAAAATAAAGAAGTTTTTTTTTTAATCTCGCTAAAAAAAAAGGATGCCTTTCTTTGTATTTCCCATTTTTACTTAGCAAATATTTTTTCCAAGAATAATTTTTGAATGCCTACTGATATAGACTAAATGTTTATGTCTTCCCAAAATTCATATGTTGAAACCCAGTCCTCACTGTGATGGTATCTGAAGGTGGTACCTTTAAGAGGTGATTAAGTCATGAGGGTGGAGACCTCAGGAATGGGAATGATGCCTTTATGAAAGAAGCCCCAGAGAAGTGCCTTGCCCCTTTCGCAATGAGGACACAGTGAGAAAACAGCTCTCTACGAACTAGGAAGTAGGCCCTCATTAGACACCAAATCTGCCAGCACTTTGATCTTGGACTCCAGACTCCAGAACTGTGAGAAATAAATGTTGGTTTTTTATAAGCCATGCAGGCTATGGTATTTTTTTTATAGCAGCCTTGATGGACTAAGACACGGGCCATGTACTCATCACTGCTAGGCTAGTTAATAGTCTTTGAGTTGCAAGCAACAGAAATTGACTTGACCTGTCTTAAGTCAAAAAAAGGGAATGTATGAGAAGATATCAGGGTATCTCCCTGCATCAAAGCAGCAATTGTAGAAACAAAACCCAGGAAAAGAAGGAAGCAGGACACACCAGGAACCTTTGTGAAAGGTTTGCAACTTGGTTTCAACAACTCCTTGGTCAAAATTATAAATACCCAGGACAGAAGATAGAATTGTCCTGGTATGAGCCATGTATCCACCATGAATCAATCAGTTACGGCAGCTGACCCTGCTCACCAGGAGCTCTTTCAAGCGGAAAGAGATTTTTTTAAAGGTGAGTAGAGATCCCAAGAAGAATCTACTACAACTGTTGCTATAATTAAAGATTTTAAACGAAGCAACATATGAAAAATATAAAAGTGCTATGGTTATGTTTACTCAGGGGAAGGGTTTCCAAAAGAGCAATATACACAAGACTCAGGTGAAATTCATGGTACAGACATAACCACGCAAGTGCAAGTTTCTGATATCCAGCAATGAACACTGGAAAATGTAAAGAGAATTAGAGATTAATAAGACTTTGGAAATAAAAAAGTAATTAATTTGACAGTGAAAGTCCTAAATATTTTATCGAGAATAATACCTCCAATTGAAAACCCTCTCTTTGATGTCAGAGGCCTTGGGCTGATCTCTGGCTTGATTGCTCAGTAGCTGTGGGGTCGATCTGATCACACACTAGCTGCAGGGACCTACAGCCTTGGGAGGGCTGTATGACACTAACAGGTTACTTCTGTTTTCTAGGTCTCAGCTTCCAGCACTTTTAAAAACGGCTAAAATACAAACATTTCACAAAACCATGATAAGGTTAAACAGATAATGCATATCAGATACTTAGCAAGTCCCACTTCAGCCCACAGGAAGCCATCATTTTTAAAAGCCACTGTTATGAATATACAAACCCAGATTGCAAACTCTCCCAAAACGCAATGGAAAGAAATGAAAGTAGACTACAGAAAAAAATGTAAAATTATGTTTGCCTGTATCATATACAAAAAAATCCTTTAACCCAGAGGAACGTTCTGGCTTGGCCACTTTGGATGCTAACCTTTTAATAATAAATAAAATACTTTGAAAGAACCACCCAAGATTTTCTACAAGCTGGTATAGGCATTTTAAAGACACAGCAAATATTGAACAACAGAAATCACTGAACATTGGTGATGAAAGATCAGAAAGATAATCATCTTTGCTTCTTTTTACAGGAGGATAAACTGAGGCCCTCTTGTCACCTGAAGCCATAGAAGAGATGGCAGCACTGCTAATTATAAAGCCCAGACACCAAACTCTCAGTACATTGCTGTGTCCCGGTCTCTCCCTTCTAGCCCATGCACCAGTTTTATTTGGTCACTGAACTGCAAAAGGATTCTGTTACCACATAATTAGTGTCAGGGTATGTGCAACAGCTGCCACGAGCCAGATTTCCACACTGGAGTCAAACATCTTTGGCCCAGACGCATCTCTTCCACCACACACCACCGATGGTACAGCTGCTGTAACCACAGTCCATACCCCAGCGGCTCAAAGACTTCAGGAGCTGGAACAAATGATTAATTCCATCCAGGATGAAATAACTCTTCTCTCTGAAAGGACTTCTTAAGAAACACCTTTAGCAAATTTTGAAAGATTTAGCATTCTTCCACCTGAGAGCTTAAAGACTTGAAAAGGGTTTAGAGGAAATTGTTTCCCCAAAAAAGTATGTGGGATAAATGTCAAGAATGAAGGGGGCCACTCAGAAACCTAGAAAAGATAATGATAAGTCACAGGAGATCCATGCTATCGTTGGGCAAGCCAAAGCAAAAACTAGAAAGAATGAACAGTTCTTTTGCAGATGCCATCACTGGAAGAACATGTTATATGGCTGAGAAATAAGATCTCTTGATACCAATCCTCAATAATATCAATTTGAGATTATTTTTATTTTATCTGGATAATTTTGTATATATTATTAAGACTAAGAGTTTTCCTTAGCAAAGACTCAGAAACCCACATATGCATTCATGAGTGTAGAGATACATTTCATAGGCTTTAAGATTCTTTCTCAAATCTTTAAACCAGTAAAAGAGAATAGGGTTTTCTCCAAAAGAACAGTAAAAAGTATTTTTAAACAAGGACTGCAAAGTGCTTTTTTCATCCCTGGATATTTATTTTGTTTTATAATTCATTTGAGACTTTTAAAGTCAGGAAGGGAGGGAAAAAAATGGCTTTCAAATTTGAGTCTGGAACAGAGCTAACCTATCAAGTCCAACAGGGATATAGAGAAAGTATCTAACAGCGCAGACACTGCTGGTGCCCGGAAAAAAGCATTATTGAATGGAAGAAGAATTTAAATTGAAGCAAGCCCTTATGTAATACCTTAGTAACTCTAGGTCCTACTGCCATTTTTCCTAATAAGATGAATTATTAGTCCTGGTTGATATAAATTTCAACATACCAGGGCCCTCAGAGAGATACAGGGAGGCCAACGGCCCTCTTGAGTTCATACCTCTGTAACACTATTTAAAACAAGATTGTCCCTCTCACCATCATTTGGGTCCCTAACTGTGGACCATACAAAACCGATGGAGACAGGGGCCCACAAAATGAGTGGAGTCTTTTGCTGTATCTTTGAAGGTTTTCTTTCTTTAGTTTAAAAATTCAGAGGGAAATAAGAGTGGAAGGAATTACAAATAGGCTTTATGGTCTTATAAAGGTGGAAAAAATAACCTAGGATGAGTTTACAGTTTACAGTCTGTGAAGAGCCTCCTTCCCCATTTATTCCTTTAAATACGCTTTCCAATCACCTTTTAAAGGGGCAAAGAAAACTCTGTTATCATAGGAATTGCTGAAATCCAGTATGGGAGACTAGTTAAGACCTGAGTCCTATACTCAAGCAAGAATTGGTTCTACCACTGTTTGTCTATACTGTTTAACCCCTGGCAAATTATTTGCCCTCAATTTCTTACACTGTAAAATGAGGATGATACAATTATAGTTATGAGTAAGCTTACATATAGGAATATATAAAAATATACTTATAAATAGACACATAGCTTATTATAGTCTATGAGTTCAATAAACAACTTAATGTTATAAGTAGTATTAATAAAACCACATTATGCTGGCATATATCTTTAAAAGTTATTTAGCAACTCATTCAATGAACTCTAGGCCAGATAACATTTGCTTACTTCCTCAGAAAGAAGACTTTTTACTTTTTTTGAAAGAAGCTTTTTTAAGAATATGACACAATCTCCCATCAAACCCCCTATCATACAACCATTACGCTACAAAGAATTCTTTCATTTGAGGTCACTCGGAGAGTTTGAAAGTATAAACTAGTCATTCATTTCTGCCATAACCACTCCCAGGCAACACTCACTCAGCTCATAGTTTGCTAGGCACTTTGATAAGGCATCAAGGATATAAGCACAGAAAAAGCATGAGACGTTGTCCTTAGCTTGGGATGCTCTCAGTCAAGAGAAAGTGACAAATGTGAAGACCGGTAATCACAACAGAAAGGAATGTGACATAAGGAAGCATGTACAATGTGCTGAGGCAGCAGAGAGGAGGGAGGCCTCAATCTGTATCTGTGCATAAGCAACAACTCCACAGAGGTTGTGAACTCTGAATGGGGCCTAGAACAAAGAATTTCCTAAAGGCAAAAAGAGAAGATATTCCAGGCAGGGTGAAGGGCATGGCCAAAGGCACAGAAGTGTGAAAAAATGACAACATGTTGGGCGGGAAAAGAACACGGAGCTTAAGAGCCGAATATAAGATCAAGAATGGCAGGAGGCAGCTACAAAGGTGGTAATGCTCATCACAAAAGGACCCAAATACCATAGAAAGGATGTGAACTTCATAAAGCAGAGAGTGATGCAAATGGAGTGTTTAGTACTGCACATTGCAAACTGGGCTTATGAATGCATTCTGAGAGGTCTTTGAGTTTTATAAAAATGTGAAATTTCTTTGTTTAATTTTAATGATAATTTAAAAATAAAATTATCTGGAAATTAAGATACAACTTTTATTTGTACTAATAATTTTTATTTCATTCATTTGTTCAAAAAATATCTACTGAGGGGCGCCTGGGTGGCACAGCGGTTAAGCGTCTGCCTTTGGCCCAGGGTGTGATCCCGGCGTTCCGGGATCGAGCCCCACATCAGGCTCCTCCGCTATGAGCCTGCTTCTTCCTCTCCCATTCCCCCTGCTTGTGTTCCCTCTCTCGCTGGCTGTCTCTATCTCTGTCGAATAAATAAATAAAATCTTTTTAAAAAAAAAATATCTACTGAATATCTACTATATGCCAGGCACAATCCTAAGCATTGGAGATATAACAATGAGTAAAAGAAAGAGTGCCTGACCTTGTGGAACTTAAGAGTCTCATAAGGGAAGACAATCAATAAAGAAAAATATAGCATATCAGGAAACAGTGCTACACAGATTAATAAAACATAAACATGGTGAGATGGTGTTAATTTTATTAAGGGTAGACCAAACTAAAGTTTGGTAGAAAAATAGGGAAAGGGTATTTTAGAACTGGAAAATAGCATGAAAGGATGGGTAATTAGAGGCAGAGAAACAAATGAGAAAGGTATTGGAATAATCCAAGGGAAATAGAGGATGGTGAGAATGTAACCTGCACTTTGGTTTCTAGCAATTGGAAATGCTGAGAAAATACAACAATGTCATTTTGTATGCAGAGATGAGCATGCATGAAAGTTAAGAGAGATCCTCAAGGGCCAAAAACAAAAAGGAAAACTAAAAATCAGATAGGTGAGAGGAGCTGAAGGTTTGGCTATCAAGAGACTAGACAGAGCAGGTAGCTTAGGTTAATAGCCTTGGAAGTGGGTCAGAACAGGCTGTAATCAAGTTAGAGCTAGACCTTTCCATTAAACCAAATCAGTGAAATGGTGGACACAAAAAGATGATAGCCTGAACTCTGGACTCAGGATAAGATAAAACTATTTTCTCCAAGGATCTACCTTCATGTGAATTTGGGAC
Organism: Ursus americanus; assembly: GCF_024610735.1. Lineage (NCBI taxonomy): Eukaryota > Metazoa > Chordata > Mammalia > Carnivora > Ursidae > Ursus > Ursus americanus. The sequence goes on along the minus strand of NC_142140.1, from coordinate 33,438,308 downwards.
TCATTTTATAGTGACTCAAGATCTGAGAACATCCAAAAAGAGAAATAAAATTATATATAAAAATGATCCCAAAAATGCCAATGATACCTGGCAAAACCAAACACAAAAGTGCTCTGAAGGAACAGTCTCTCAACCCAGACCACACGGAAGGCCAGAGATCAAATGATATTCAATGAAAGTCTAAAAAGTCTCTAAAACTCAATTAAAGATTAAGGGGAGCAAAATGGATAAGTAAAATTAAACTCATGCCTAAGCACAGCAAAGTAAAACTACAAAATGCTAAATACAAAGAGAAGATTTTAAACGCAACCAGAGAAAAGGAACAGATTAACTACAAAAGAACAATGTACAATGACAATGGACTTCTCAAGGAAGCAACAATATTATTTCAACAACAATACCTTGAAAGTGCTAAAAGAAAATATCTCTCAACCTTAGAATTTTATTCCCAGTTAATCTGCCATTCAAGAATGAAGATGAAATAAAGATTATCTCCAGACAAAAACAGTTTACCACTAACATAAGCCACCTGAAATAACAGTGTGCTTATACTGGCTCATAAGAGCCAAATTTTCAGGAATTTTGAGTCAGTTGACAACATGCTGATAACTTGTATTGAGCTTGGTAGGAGTACTTACACCTCGGAAATCAGAAAACATTAAAGATCAGGCTTTTTTGCCCCCCAGGGAACGAGTTGTTAAACATTTACCAGTGCACTACTAAACTTAAAGATATTTCTAGACTATGTGCTTCAAGAAAAAAGAAAAATGAATCCAGAAGGAAGAGTTGATATGAATGAAAGAAAGGTAAGCAAATAAATAAGGTGAGTGTTATAATTCTAAATAAGTATTAACTCTATAAGACAATGATAATGATGACAACTAACTTGGAGAATCGGGAGTTTATCCATCAGGTGATCACTGTATGCTATGGGACAATCCCAAAGTCTCTGTGGCTTAAAACAATAAATGTTTATTTCCACTCATGCTAAATATCTTTCAGGGGTTAGCTGAGGACTCCACCCATTGTAGCCCCTAAAGCATGTGACCTCAAAACCTTCTTCAACAAGTACCACAGGTCACATAGTGAATTGTACAGTGGCTCTTTAAGCTTCCTGTTTCTCATACTTCACAGGCCAAAGCCAGTCACATGGCCATGCCTAATTTCAAAGGAAACAGGAAAGTACAATACTACTATATCCCCAGGGGGATATAAAAATAAAAACACATAAGATGAGGAGCAAATGGTTAATGTTAAAGTGTTCTACTCATCATAGTTTTTTTGTTTGTTTGTTTTTAGAAAACAGAAGATAAATAGATTAACTTTAGACAAATGCAAATGGATATGCTAAAATTTTAAGGGGAAAAGCTAAAAGAATAAAGAGTAGAGTTACAACTTTCAAATCTGTAGGAAAAGAGAATAAAGAAAATACAATCAGAAAAGAGGAAATAAATAAACAGGAAGTATAAAATAAACAGTAGAAATAAATCCAAATATATCAGTAATTACAACAAATGTAAACAGAATAAACTTACCACCTAGAGGATAGAAATCATCTGTTTGTATTCTTTTTAATGCTGCTGTATTTACTTATAAGAAATATACCTAAAACTTCAGGGCATAGAAAAGTTGAAAGTAAAAAGAAAGATTTAGAGCACAGGCATGATATCACACTGGCATGGAAGTCACACATCCTAGGTATAACCTCAAGCAAATCACTTAACCCCTGAAGAGTGGCAGTTTCCTCAACTATAAAATGAACTTCACAACATTACACTCGCTCCACATGTGAACAATGTTACTCAACATTCACAACACTTCACAATGTTATTCAGTTTATATGCACTGTGCGGGGGCACCTGGATGGCTCAGTTGGTTAAGCATCTGCCTTCAGCTCAGGTCATGATCTCAAGGTCCTGAGATCGATCCCCACGTCAGGCTCCCTGCTTAGCGGGGAGTCTGCTTCTCCCTCTCCCTCTGCTCCTCCCCCCTGCTCATGTGCTCGCGCTCTCTCTCTCTCTCAAATAAATATATAAATAAATAATCTTAGATGCACTGTGTATAAAGTGCTTCATACAGGGCCTGGTTCATAGCAGCAGATTGACAAATGATAGCTATCATCTTATAATTACCCCACCTGCCCAAACAATGGGATAGAATGTTTGTAAACAGGGATTCAATCACTCCTCCCATCCCTTTCCACATGCCCCTTTGCAATATGACTTTGCTACTGCTCCTATCAAGTCCAGTTTATACCTCCACCCTTTGAATCTGGGCTGGTCCTGGGCTTGTTTTGACTAATAGAATTCAGAGGTGATGATATCTGTAAGTTCTAAGCCTAGACCTCAAGACACCTTGTCACTTCTACTTTTATCCTCTTGAGAACTTCCACTTCCAGCCAAGATGGAGTTACAGAGACAGAATAACCTCCTTTCCTGAAACGACTAACAAACTGGACAATATATATCAAACAATGGTTTCAAGAACAGTAATCCTGAGAGATAAAAACCAAATGTGATGAGCACTATAACCCCATAGCCTACTGCCTGGTGACAATGTCCAGACTGCAGCAGAGGGAGGAGAATCCCAGGCAAAGATGTATGGTCTGCCTGACTTGAGGATATGAAGCTAGGAGTCTGAAGAGAGCAAGTCAACTGGAGTTCATGGGCAGAGAGCTTCAGAAGGTCCCCCTTGAGTATTCAGCTATTAGTCTTCACATGTGTGTGAAGAAATTGCATAAGGCCAGGAAAAGAACCACCCAAAAGGATAGAGGAAACCATACTTGGAGCTACTCTTTAGCCCTCTTGATAAAGAAGCTCAAGCTACCCTATTTGAGGATAACAGACCATGAGAAGAGAGACCCATCCAAAGCCCAACACCAGACATGTGACAGAAGCCATCTTAAACCAAACAGCCTCTATCAAATCAGCAGATGACTGAAGCCTCATGAATAACCCTAGAAGAGATCAGCAGAAGAACAGCCCAGCTGAACCCAGCCAAGACCAGCCAAAACTAATGAATCTCAGAATCATGAGCAAATAAAAAGAGTTGCATTAAGCCACCAAGTTTTGGGCTGATTTATTACACTGCAATTGAGAGCTGATACATAAGATGTCTAAAACAATGTTGTATATATAGAAAATGAGCAATAAATATTCAGTAAATGCCCCATCCCTGCCACCCACCAGAAAAACCAATACCTAAGGGCAGCCAGCCCCAATGTAGCAAGAGTCACAGCCTTCTTCACTTGCAGGAACTTAGAACCATTGTGGAAACATGTTTGGAATCAGAGAATCCTGAAATATCAGAACTCAAATATCACATGCACTGTGAAACATTCCCAAGATTCTGCTGAGGGAAATACCCACTACTTCTTGCTTGCTTCTATGGAACACTGAGGATAGCCCTGCTGTGGCACCTATGTCAGTGTATTTTATGGGTCTCCTATCCTCAGCAGCACCTGGTCCCAGGCACAGCTAAACAGTTCACCTCTTACTCATGGTGAGTCACTCAGCCCGGTTCCTGTCCCTAAACATAACTACACTGGATGCAGCATGCTGGGCTATTTTAATCCTAGAGAAAGGGGTCAGAACACAGAGACAGGATTAAAGGATGACTAAGGAAGCAGCTCTATAGTAGTGATGATAGAGAGAGCTGGCTTTAACTTTATCAGATCCCCCCCCAAGCATGACTCACCCTACCCTGGTGGGGAGAAATGCTGAGCACAGTCTCAAGTCTCAAGAGCCAAGAGCCTACAACATAGTTCAAAACTCTAATGAGGCTTCCTGCATCTCCAAAGTCAAGCTGCTTCAAAATGGGCATCTGTCTGCTGTCCTTGATCATAGAGGAAACTGACAAGCCAGGAGGTCAGGCTGATCTGAGAAAACCAGATGAGCCACAGACACCAGATGTAACTGAAACTGTTGGAAATCACCCCTGGCCTCTGGCTTCCTTGGAGACCTCAATTCCCACTGCTCTCACTTTCACTCACTAGGTTCCAGTCACCCCAGCATTCTTGCTGCTCCTCAAGAATACCAAGTACGTGCCTGCTTAGGAGCTATTGCCTTTACTCTTCCCTCTGCCTGGAATGCTCTTCTGTCAGACGTTGAATGGGTCTCTCCCTCACTTTATGTAGTACTCTGCTCAAATGTCACTCCTTCAGAGAGGTCATCCTGGGCCACTCCATCTAAATTAGGTCCCCATATACATTCTGTCATTCTCTTTCACCTTACCCTGCTTTTTTTCCTCATAGTACATAGCATCACCAAACATCATCTATCTATCTATCTATCTATCTATCTATCTATCTATCTATCTTAGTGTGTATTTATCTTCTAACTATAGTGTGAGCTCCCGAAGGGCAAGAATTTGACTATTTGTTAAAAAACTGTACACTCCATGCCAACAATGCCACATACCTAGTAGATGGTCAATAAACATTTGTTCAGTGAATTAATTTTCTAACTATAAGAGGTCTTCTATGCATTGTAAATGTGTTACCAAGAGCGCTCTATGTGACCAGCTCATGAAAATTACTTCCTTGTTAGACTGAAATCTCTATAAAGACAGATACGTTGTCTTATTCACTTATGGACCATACGTAAAAATAATAACTAACATTTAGAAAGTGCTTATTCTGCACTGACCCTATGCTAAGTGTTCATATGCATTTTCCCATGTTTTCTTCAAAACAGCTTCATAAACTGAGTACAATGACCATTCCTTTTTTACAGATGAGGAAAGAAGCCTCATAGAGAGGTCACTTGCTCAAGGTCAAGCCAAGATTTGAGTCTGACTCTGAAAACTGGGCTCTTAAGCCCAATCTACACTGCCAAGTAGAAAATGGAATGAGTGAATGAGTGGATTATGAACCAGAGATGTACATCAGGACTTGCTCTGGTTGCAGCCTACTCCAAACCACTCTATCCACAGCTGAGCTCCATGTCACAAGGCCCTGCTCCTGGTTCTTTCCATTTCAGGAGCTAAACAGACCAAGAGATGGGACTCTTAGATATGGCCTGACTGGGCTGTCAGATGCCTCTCTCAGAAAATTTGAATTGGAAACTAAGAGCCTGAGCCAGTCAACAGAGGAAGCAAAGTTGCAAAGAATTCCTCAGGAGGATATGGGGCCTTGGCAAATCAAAGCCCCAGGGAAGCCCAAGTTCTGAAGAAGCAAAATGGACATGGAGAAGGCTGCTGAAGTAGATCACTAAGAGACAGCAGAGCAGGAAAGCCACAGAAATGCCCTAAGAGAGCAGCTGACTTAGATCCCAATAGTGTTTCAGTTTCAGTTCCAGTGAACCCCTGGCTTTCTCAACCCACATAATCAACCATATTGCAATAGATTGATTAGAGCAAAACAAAATATATGATGAGAAATTCTTGTCCAATAGGACCCTATCCGGACCTGTTATCCAGAACCACCTTGAATTACTAACTAATCCTGGACATGCAGGAGTGAGTGCTGAGATCCAGATTTTAGGTTTTTCTCTCTCTACCACCACTGACTTTCCCCAGGTCACCAACTTCTACTCCTCCTGGCCATTTCCTCAGGAGGACTGGTGGGCTCCAAGTGACTCACTTCTTTTTCTTTATCCCCAGTCCTCTCATTCCCAGGAAGCAGCAGGCTAGAGGCTGTGTTGGCCACAGTTGGCATCTGCACCACCACTCCTCTACTCCTTTGATCTCTGTGAATCCTCCGCATTCTTGATTTCTTTTCTCAAAGGTCCCATGATCTCTCTCAGACAGATCTGTCAGATATCTCTCAGAAAGCAATCTGGCTTTCTCTGGGGATCCTCAGTCCATCAAAACAGGGTTACCTATGCCTGGATTCCACTTATATTCATTAAGAGCTCAAGTTCCTTCCCACAAATGTTCCATGATACCTGGGGGACCTAGGAGCATACAAAGGGAGTGCTGCTACCCAACTGTACCTGCTGAGCACTTTCAACTCAGTTCTAGTCAAAATACCTCCTTAGAAGACCACTGAAAGATAATGGACCCATTTTTACACACCTCTACTATAAGCACACATTCATGCTGACATCTACGCAACATGTAACTCCCTCCAGATTTCCTCAAGGGAATCACAGAAACCCTAACTATAAGGACCCTAATTCAATCTTTCCAGTTTGCATATGATAAAACCAAGTCACAAGGGAAAGAGAAAAGTAGACCCAAATGAGTGAAGTGTGAGTAAGGAGAATTCCTTTGTAGGATGTACCCTCCTCAAAGCACAATTGGTCAAGTTTGGAAAACACTAACTAAAGAGCAGTTCAAACAGTGTTATACAGGAAGCACTGACCACACAAAGATAATAAGGTCTAATCTTCCTCTTCAAGGTATTTGTAACTCAGTGGGAAAGAGACTGACCCACATATTTATATAAGATAGGTATTTGCACATGCTCTACCTGAGGCAGAAAGAAAGTGTTACAGTAACCTAGGTCAGGGGTGTCAAAGAAAAAAATGTGATCAGGAAGGGTTCCATGGAGATGATGGAATTTTGGTTAATCCTTGAAGGCCCTCCTCAGGCTTCCAGTTTCACCTAGAATGTTCCGTCCTCACAGAGCCTTCCATGACATCACAGGCTGGGTTTGTGCCCTGGCTATACAACCCCACAGCACCCTGAACTTTCTTCCACTTTCATAACTAACTCATTTTCTTCCATGTTTTTCGCACAAGATGCAAATTCCATAAAATCAGGAATCTCACCCTCCGTACCTACCAGAGTGCTTTTCACACTCCAGGTACTCAGTAAATAAATATGGGTGTGTGTGTGTGTGTGTGTGTGTGTGTGTGTGTGTGTGTGTGTGTTAAATGAAACTGAGCTGAAAATCAGTAGGCTATCCTATACCCACACTAGAGAGGGAGAAGGTACAAATGGGAATTTTCAGAATACTCTACTTCTAAAGGCAAAGAAGTAAGAAAGGAGCAGAAGAGAGAAGGGACAAAGGAAAGGGTAACATAATAATAGCATCAACTAACATTCACCAAATCCTCTCAACAAGGCCTGCATCTGGATTACCCTATTTAATCCTCCCAACCACTCAAGGAGGAAGTTAATATAATTGTTCCTGTTTTACTGACAAGGCAACGAGGATTGAGAGAGGTCAAGTAATCGCCCAGGGTCACAGGCTGAAGAGTAAGAGCCAGACAGAAACCCAGCAAGTCTGATCTCAGAAACTGAACTCTCCATCACCACCTGACACTGAATTTGGAAAAGCATAAGCAGACTTTGTAAGATGAGAGAGAAAGAAGCCTAGATTTGGTGGTTAGAAAAGTACAGAATCATCTTCTCTGAGAGCTGCTTCTTTAAGGATGAAGCCCCAGCTATAAGCATCCTAAAAGTAATTCAAGAAAAGGTGAAAGAGCAGAGCAATGGACAAGTCCACAGACACTGAAGCTTAGATACTTTCCTATTTCTTCCCACTGTGCCCTGCCCTCCCCACCCTTGGTCACCTTCTTTTATTTTTCAATAACAGGACACTTATGGATCCTGAAAATAATTAAAAGTAAAATCTTTTTGCAAATTGCAACATGGGATGTGGACTTCTGATGTTCAAAAGACTTTATTAAAGGGGTACCTGGGTGGCTCAGTCAGTTAAGCATCTGCCTTCAGCTCAGGTCATGATCCAGGGATCCTGGGATCAAATGCCATGTCAGACTCCAACCCTCAGTGGGGCTCCAACCCTGAGTCAGGCTCCCTTCTCAGCAGGGGAGTCTGCTTATCCCTCTCCCTCTGCCCCTCACCCCACTCATAATCTGTCTCTCTCTCTCTCTCTCTATCACTGACTCTCTCAAATAAATAAATAAAATCTTTAAAAAATAGGGGTGCCTGGGTGGCTCAGTCATTGAGCGTCTGCCTTCGGCTCAGGGCGTGATCCCGGCGTTACGGGATCGGGCCCCGCATCAGGCTCTTCTGCTGGGAGCCTGCTTCTTCCTCTCCTACTCCCCCTGCTTGTGTTCCCTCTCTCTCTGGCTGTCTCTCTCTGTCAAATAAATAAATAAAATGTTAAAAAAAAATCTTTAAAAAATAAATTAAAAAATAAACGATTTTGTTATAAACAGATTAAGTATAAATTTTGGGGGGAAGCTACAAATTATCTTTTAACCCATTATTTAGAACATAAATCAGAAACAATCCAGTTATACAAAATGTCCAACAATTAGGGCTGCCTGGGTGATGCAGTCATTAGCATCTGACTCTTGATTTCAGCTAAGGTCATAATCGAAGGGTCGTGAGATCAAGCCCCAAGCAGGGCTCTGTGCTCAGCAGGGAGTCTGCTTGAGATTCTTTTCCCCTCTCACTGCCTCCACCTTTGCTCACATGCACGTGTGCACTCACGCTCTCTCTCTCTCTCAAATAAATATATAAATCTTTAAAATGTCCAACAATTAAAATCATTTAGCACAATGGTACTTTTAAGAAATAAATTAAAGGACCTTCAAAACAATGAATGCTTAAATAATTGTCTGATATTTAAAGTACACCAATGGCTTCTATGACTTTCTAGCTTTTGTAGATTTTGAAGATTCACCGTATTCTGAAGTGGAAACTATTCACGGGTTTCTGTTTAGTAAAATATCCACCATTTTACTACCTGGATTACTCCGAAAGAGCCAAAGACAGGTGGGTTGGTCTTTTTATCCACTCCCTTTTTCTTTTCTATCACACTTGTGATAGAAGCATCTGACTATAACCACAAAACAGTTATACTTTTGCTGCCAGCTATTATCAGCTATTATTTATTCTAAATCCTCTTCTTATGTCCAATCTAAGACGGACGGAACAAGGCAAGAAAAATATTACTATTTTATATCTTTATTTTTAAAAAGTTATAAAAAAAAAAAAAGTCCGAGGTAGGGGGGTTAGTGTTGGTGTGCCTCCCTCCCAAAAAAACACACACACATTCATGTGTTTTATCTTCAGGAACCCTACCAGGTTTTCACAGTGGAGATGGGAGGCTAATCCTCTGGTTCTTCCCACAGGGGTATGGGCAAAGCAGCCACTTTGAAATATTCCCAGAGCATTCTGTTCCTTTTAGCAACGTCTGCCTTCAAAGAAAACTTTTCACCAGAACCTAACTGACTGAGAGAAAGGAAACACCCAACCCAAGCTCTCCCCAGACTTCTTGTCTCTCCTAAGCGGGAAAAACAAAACAAAACTGAGAAGCACCAGTAAAGGTAGACAGCCCAGGGGCACAGGCTCACTCACAGATGGAGACCTAACCATAGGACTACTAAGAAATAACATTAGACAAATATTGGTTAAGTCCTTTCTAAGTTTTCCAGTACTTTCACTATATTTTCTCACTTCATTCAACCTGTGGAACAGGAAAGGAAGAAGGCACTGTCCCATTTTATGGATAAGAAACTAAGGCTCTAAAAGGTTGCTAAACTTTGGTGGAGCCAGATTTGAAATCCAGCTATTCAGACATTCAGTCCAAATCAGTTTTTACTAAACCACATCTTCTATATTAGTTATAGATTAGAAAGGTCCATTAAATTAAGTTCACTGGATCAAAACTTATAGTCCCCAACTTATAATGCTAATTCCATTTATTGAGCCCTTACTTTAGGATAGGTGCTGGGACAAGCCCTTCCTGTGCATTATCTCATCAGGTACTCGCTGCTTTCCTTATAAGCGAGGTACTATTTGGTCCATTTTCTGGAAAGAGAGTCAAGATCTAGAGGCCAAGTAACTTGCCTAAGGTTGCACATCAAGCAAGAAATGAATCATTTGGAGGAATTCATGTGTCCATTTCTCACTTGCCACTTGTGCTTCATTCTAACCATGGCAGGTGACAAAGACTGTCACCCGGACCAAATTTTACTTAGGGTCTTCTGAGCCGTCTTGTTGACCAGACCTCACCTTGGCCTCTGCTCTGTGCTTGCCAAGCTTGCAGAGCCCAGTCTTAGCAAGAATCCTGTCATTTCAGAGCAAATCTCCAACCCTAAATATCTGATGATGTTCTTCATCTTTCATCTTTAACACCTAGGCCTGCTTTTCACAAGAATCCTGTTAGGTCAGTTTAGCAAGAATCCCCCTATCCTTGATGTCTTTCCTTGGTAATTTTCCATTCAGAGTCCTTCACTTTGCTCGTTGGCTATAATCCCAATCTGTCTTTGCTATAACTGGAGTGGAGCCTGATTTCTCTCCTCTATTACAATGCCTCTATTGCAATAATCCTGAATAAAGTCTTCCTTACTATTTTAACAAGTATCAATAATATTTTCCTTGAACACAGGAATGATACTCCAACAAATTAACAGTTCTTGGGCTTAGGAACTTCTAGAACTGTTTCTACCACCCAGAAGGCTCTGGGGTCTGTACACACAAGGATAGTCAAGCATTTTAAATCAGTATTTGATCTGATGGGGGAAAGAAGTGCAAGAGAACATAAGGGCACCAAGAACCTAAACATGGGAGGTAGTAGCTGATGGATTCATATGGAATCAATCACACTCCAATAGCCATACCACTGCCTCCACCAACCTAGCTAGTGTTTTGTCGGCATGTGGCTTTGAGGCATAACACCTTCTCACTCTCCCTCATCACCAAGGCTTGCCTTCTGGACACAAGAAGTCATGAGGATGGAAAGAAAGAGGCTTCACATATAGATTTTCAGAGCGAGGCACCCTACTCCCAGCCACTATATGTCAAAGCCCAGATTATGTAAAGCCTGAATTCATGCTAAAGGTTCACTGAGGAGCTCTCACTCTCATGTGCCTCTACCCTGAGGAGCTTGCAGGGTTCAGGAAGTAGTACAGAGAGGATGAGAATCTAACAGCTGCCTATAAGAATTCTTCTGATGCAGGCTCTGGGGAGTGATTCCAAGGCGGAGACTTGCTATATTGCACACACACGCACACATATATGCATGCACACACATTAATGCACAGAGATGCTTTTGCTCTGTGAGGAAAGGTGCTTAGGGAGGTATTAGGAACTACTGTCAAAGCATCCAAGCTCATATAACACCGGAGTCATCATCATAACAATAATAATCATAACAAAAATAAGAGCAGCTGCCAGTTATTGAACACCTATTGGTGCCATCAATGTACTAGTAAATTGAATCATCTTGTATACTCCTCACTCCCCTGTGAGTTGGCTAGATTTCTCAATGAGGAAACGGAAAGGTAAAGTAATGTGTGCAACAGCACCCAGCACAGCCAGGATTTCTACCCAGATCTGTCTGATTCCAAGCCAGTGTTCCTTCCACTTCACCCATAACTTCACATCAGTAATCATTTCCATCAAATAAGTGAGCGGAACACAATACCCAATATCTCAGAGTCCAGTCCTTTTGTGGGCCAATTAGTTTCACATGGCAACATACTACAGCCACTGAGTAGGTGGTCGATAAATATTTGCTGAATGAAAGAGTCTCTTTCATTTCTTAAACCACGCTTCCAGTTTATTGGGGGCTATAACTTTCACTTCAGTTTCCTTCTCATCAGACTTCACTGCTTTTGTTGGTCAACAATGGAAACTATTGTAACCTTTTGTCATGGACTGAATGTTTGTGTCTCCCCAAAATTCACATGTTGAAATTTAACCCTCAGTGTGATGGCATTAGGAGGAAAGGCCTTTAGGAGATGATTAGCTCATGGGAGGTGAACACTCATGAATGTGACCTTATAAAAGAGACCCCAGAGATCTCTCTTGCTCTCTCTCTCTCTCTCTGTCATGTAAGGATAAAATAAGAAAACAGCCATCTGCAACCTGGAAGAGGGTCCTCACTAGACCCTGACCATGCTGGCACTCTGATCTCAGACTTCCAGCTTCCAGAACTGTTGAGAAATAAATTTCTGTTGTTGATAAGCCACCCAATCTGTGGTATTCTGTTATAGCAGCCTCAACCTCGATCCCATACTTGCACTCCTAGGAATCAGACCCAAGAGGATAATCTAGAGGCTCCTTTATTTTGACAGAGAGACAGAGACAAAGAAGAAAAAGGAAGAAGAGGAAAAGAAAAGAAAAATGTGAACACTGGACTTTTCATTTACTTGGCTTTAACAGTAAAAAATACAGCATTTTTGAACCAAGAAATGAATCATTTGGAGGAATTCATATTTTCATTTCTCACTTAAAGGTTAAGATCTTCAGTTCATGCTGCCAGAGCCTTTTCCAGTATCCAACACATGGTCACACTTCGTTCACACATAGTAACCCCTCACAGACAGGATAAAATCAGTTAACTGGACACATGAGCTAATTGTTAGAGACAGGCCATTATACTCATAGGCTCTCTCTCCTCTCCAGCTGGTAAGAGCATAAACTGAAACAACCTCTCAAAGTGCAGAGTGGCCATCTGGTTCCAGAGACTTAAATGCGTGTCTCTCCTTTGATCTCCTGAGTCCACTCCTAGGAATGAAACCCAAGGAAGTCATCTGAAAGGCAGACAAGACTTTAGGTGCCAGCACATTCTTTGCGTTTCTCACGCTGACAAAATTTAGCAAACAACTTCAATGTGCAACACTGGAAAAATGGTTAAATAAACCGTGGTTTGGCCATTGGGTGGACTATGAAACAGAGAATAATAAAAATCCTATCTCTAACATATATTTCATGGTAAGGGAAAATGTTCATAAGAAAACATTAAATAAAAAGCCAGATTCAAAACTGCATAAACAGTATTAAGCCAATTTGTCTAAAAAAAAAACAGACAAATTATTTTATCTTTACATATATGCATACAAAAGACTACAAGGACATATATGCTCCAAAATGCTAAGTAATTAACCAAGATGCTATCTCCAGCTATTAAAATTATTTTTCTTTTTCTTCCATATACTTTACCTTTTCCAAATAAACATATATTCTTTTCATCTTCAGAAGAAAAGGAACTTTTTCAAAGACTAAATTTTATGTGGAAAATCCAAAAGCCTTCACCCCGAAATTGCTAGAACTCATACAGGAATTCAAAAAGTGTCAGGATATAAAATCAATGCACAGAAATCAGTTGCATTTCTATACACTAACAGTGAGACAGAAGGATGAGAAATTAAGGAACTGATCCCATTTACAATTGCACCAAAAACTATAAGATACCTAGGAATAAACGTAACCAAAGAGGTAAAGGATCTGTACTCAAAGAACTACAGAACACTCATGAAAGAAACTGAGGAAGACACAAAGAAATGGAAAAACATTCCATGCTCATGAATTGGAAAAATAAATATTGTTAAAATGTCTATGCTACCCAGAGCAATCTACACATTCAATGCAATCCCTATCAAAATACCACTGACATTTTTCACAGAACTGGAACAAATAATCCCAAAATTTGTATGGAACCAGAAAAGAACCCAAACAGCCAAAGCAATCTCGAAAAAGAAAACCAAAGCTGGTGGCATCACAAATCCAGACTTCAAGCTCTATTACAAAGCTATAAGCATCAAGACAGTATGGTCTGACACAAAAACAGACACAAAGATCAGTGGAACAGAATAGAGAACCCAGAAATGGACCCTCAACTCTATGGTCAACTAATCTTCGACAAAGCAGGAAAGAATATCCAATGGAAAAAAGACAGTCTCTTCAATAAATGGTGCTGGGAAAATTGCACAGCCACATGTAGAAGAATGAAACTGGACCATTTTTCTACACCATACACAAAGATAAACTCAAAATGGATGGAAGACCTAAATATGAGACAGAAATACATCAAAATCCTAGAGGAAAACACAGGCAGCAACCTAGCAACCTCTTTTTTTTTATTGTATTTTTTTGTTTTTTATTTATTATTATTTTTTATAATAATTTTTTTATGTTATGTTAGTCACCATACAGTATATCCTTAGTTTTTGATATAATGTTCCATGATTCATTATTTGCGTATAACACCCAGTGCACCATGAAATACGTGCGCTCCTTAATACCCATTACCGGCCTATCCCAATCCCCCACCCCGTCCCCTCTGAAGCCCTCAGTTTGTTCCCCAGAGTCCATAGTCTCTCGTGGTTCATTCCCCCTTCTGTTTACCCCCCCTACATTCTTCCCTTCCTTCTCCTACCGATCTTCCTGCTATTTCTTATGTTCCATAAATGAGTGAAACCATATGATAATTGTTTTTCTCTGCTTGACTTATTTCACTTAGCATAATCTCCTCCAGTCCCGTCCATGTTGCTGCAAATGTTGGGTAATCATTCTTTCTGATTGCTGAGTAATATTCCATTGTATATATGGACCACATCTTCTTAGAAGGCAGCAACCTCTTTGACCTCAGCTGCAGCAACTTCCTGCACAACACGTCTCCAAAAGCAAGAGAAACAAAGGCAAAAAAGAACTACTGGGACTTCACCAAGATAAAGAGCTTCTGCACAGCCAAGGAAATAGTCAACAAAACTAAAAGGCAACCTACAGAATGGGAGAAGATATTTGCAAATGACATATCACATAAAGGGCTAGTATCCAAGATCTATAAAGAACTTATTAAACTCAACACCCAAAAAACAAATAATCCAGTCAAGAAATGGGCAGAAGACATGAACAGACATTTCTCCAAAGAAGACATATAAATAGCCAACAAACACATGAAAAAAGGCTCCATATCAGTCGGCATCAGGGAAATACAAATCAAAGCCACAATGAGATACCACCTCACACCAGGCAGAATGGCTAAAATTAACAAGACAGGAAACAACACATGTTGGCAAGGATGTGGAGAAAGGGGAACCCTCTCACACTGTTGGGAATGCAAGCTGGTACAGCCATTTTGAAAACAGTATGGAGGTTCCTCAAGAAGTTAAAAATAGAGCTACCGTAGGACCCAGCAATTGTATCACTAGGTACTTACCCCAAAGATACAAATGTACTGATCCAAAGAGGCACCTGCACCCCAATAGTCATAGCAGCAACGTCCACAATAGCCAAAACATGGAAAGAGCCAAGATGTCCATCGACAGATGAATGGATAAAGAAAATGTGGTATATATACATACAATGGAATATTACTCAGTCATCAGAAAGGATGAACTCTTACCATTTACACTGACATGGATGGAACTGGAGGGTATTATACTGAGCAAAATAAGTCAATCAGGGAAAGACAATTATCATACGGTTTCACTCATATACGGAATATACGAAACAGCACAGAGGATCATAGGAGACGGGAGGGAAAATTGAATGGGAAGTCATCAGAAAGGGAGAAAAAACAGGAAAGACTCTTAACTACAGGAAACGAAATGAGGGTTGCTGGAGGGGTGGTGGGTGGGGGGATGGGGTAATTGTGTGATGGGCACTAAGGAGGGCACGTGATGTGACGAGCACTGGGTGTTATACCCAACTGATAAATTATTGAACACTGCATCTGAAACTAATGATGTACCATATTTTGGCTAATTGAATTTTAAAAAAGAATAAATTTTAAAATCTATGTTCACCTTTCAAGAAATTGATTTATAGTATCTATAATAGTCAAATCACCCCAGAGAAGTGACAATTCACTAAAACACAAAACAGAAAATTCTAAAAAATGAGTAAACTCTACCTCTGAAATTAATAATAACCAAATGTTAATTAATTTAAACTTAATTAAAAAGGAATAAAGAAATTGCATATATTAAATTAATTAATTAATTAATTAAATTTTTAAAAAAAGAGTAAGATGACACACATTCCAAAATATAACTCCAGTCACTGTCAGGAGGCTTTTCCGTACATTTAACCCATTCCCTCTCACTGTAATTTGTGCCATTTAACTTGGTTTATAATCTCATTATTAGTCCTTGAATCCCTAGAGGATAGCATAGTGCCTGACACAGAGGTAAGGACTTGACACAGAGACAATAAATGTTTAGTTAATCTCAAGAGCGACCACCAGTGAAGTGGTTTCATTATTCCCTCAAATGTTCTTGTCCTCCTTCTTCAAGGAATGGTTCCCCTTTGTTCTGGCTAATTCATGGTCCCTCCTCCTGGCTCTGATGGGGCTATCAGTCAGTTATTCACAGCCCCCTGACCAGACATAGGGACCGTTCAGGGAGGGGGAATATGGGCCAAGCAGGGTCAAAGTCCTTCCCTAAAAATACACATGGGAATATTGGGGAAGAGAAGTACTACCTCCCAACATGCCACAGGTGCCAAAGTGTGAGAAGGTGCCTGGAGCATCCGGGGGACACCTTCTCCAGCCACATGAAGGAAGCCATGTCTGCAGGAGAACAAAAGGAAGCCAAATGGCACAGGGAAGGAGGGCCATGAAGGAAGAGAGACAAAGCAAGGGCTGGAGAATGATGCCATAGGCCAAGAGGAGCTGAGACCAATCATGGCACATACAGAGAGAGTTCTGGAAGACTTGAGAACCCAGTTCCAGCCCTGATGGCCCCATTTCTGCAATTTAGCATCAATTCTGCCTTTCCCAACTATGGCAAGACAATAAATTCCCATTTTTCATAGGCTGATTTGGTTTGGGTGTCTGTGTTTGCAACTAAAACCACCCTGACTTCTTTGTGTTTCTAATAACCATAAACATGTAATATTAAGTTAGAATTCTTAAGAAATATTACATAGGAAAAAAAAAACACTGCTTTGTTTCTAAGAGACTAGGGAAAGGCCATGCCTGATAAACTTACTTATTAAAATAGCTGAAAACATTTGAAAAGTTGCCAAGCTGATTGATACTGATTATAAAGTTGATGATAAAAATCTCCCATGAAAAAATTTAGATGTAAGGCAAAGCTTATAGGATTAGAATATAAAAGCCTATATATTTACAGATGGAAGGAATTTATACTAGCACATTAGATTAAAATGTGATTTCTAAAAGGCTGGTAGATTCTCTATTCAATTATTTAAACTAAGAAGACCAGTTAACATGCTCACAATTAAACAACCAACCGAAAACTCATTTCATCCCAGGGTTCCATCTTCTCTCAAGTTAGCATATAAAAGTCCACATGGGACACAAAGATGTCAGCTGCAATTCCTCCATGATTTCTCCTCAAAGAGGTCATGATTTTCACAATACATGACTAAAAGGATTGTTTTAAGTCAACTGAGAAAGGTGTGATTTAAAAAAAAAAGTGGGGGATATTCTGATAGGCAGAAGCTCCAGTGTGCACTATGTACAGATTAGAACATTCTGCCTAAGTGTTATTAATGACCCAAAAACATAAGATGAAACACAAAAACATGGGCAGGACACCTTAAGCTAATGGAGCCTTGTAAATTAGAAGGCATTGCCTGAAGGCAAGTAGATTGAAAACTAAAAATACATATTAAAAATTCAGATCAATCGGGCACCAGACCAAAAGAGCCATCTAAACAATAATTAGAAGCTGTGTTCATTTAAGTTAGGGCTTACTTGAAAACTATATCTGGGAATAGAAAAACAACTCTGTCTCTGTTACTCTGCTGTGAGCCATCCTTCCATTCACTCATTCTTCCATTCACTGAATGAACAAACACCTCCAGTTATGCAGTTGTGTGCCCAGCATGGGAGACCTGGGGATAAACACCATGGGTGGGCCTCAGCTCTCATGGAGCTTATAGTCTACAAGGGAAAGCAAAACAGTCAACTAATAATTATAATGGCAGCAAGTATTCTTTAAAAAACAAGAAGCATCTACCTTAGCTCATAGGCAGTTCAAGCAAGTACATTGAAGCTGGGTTCTTAAGAGGAAGAAATACTAATTAGGTAAGGAAGGGTAAGGGAAGAGCAGCTCAGACAAAAGGAATACCAAGTGCAAAATCCCTGAGGAGAGGAATAGGGTGGGTTGAAGGTACTTAGAGAAGTTTATGAAAGAGAGACAACACAGTGCAGTGGGTGAGATTATAGACTCTGAAGCCAGTACATGTAGTTTGAATACCAGCTCTGCCTGACATTTACTAGCTGTGTGACCCTGCACAAGTAACTTAACCTCTCTGCGCTTCCTACTTAGAATAGGAATAACAATTTCTATACAATAGAATTATTAGAACAGTACCTGGCACATGGAAAAGTGTCAAGTATTGTGGTCGGAACTCAGACAAAATGGGAAAGTAGCATGAGGCTAGGAAAGGGTAGGTGTAGCCAAATCACACAGAGCCTTGGTGAGAAGAAACATAAGCAAACTAGGCTTTTTAAAGATCCCATTGGCTGTAACAGGATGACTGGTGGGGGTGTGGTGATGAATGTAGACGTACCAGCCAGCCAGTAACAAAACTTCTGTGGTATGTGGCTTAAAAAAAAGAAAAGGTCAATGTAAACAGTGCTAAGCCTTTGGATAATGTTTATACAACATCATTACTCTATGTGTCTAAGATTTCAATGTTATCACTAATAAAAAGAACTTAATAGAAAAGCCAAATACTGACCCACCAATTATTTGTGGTTTTTTTTAAAGCTTTTATTTATTTATTTGAGAGAAAGAAAGAGCTCGAGTGGGGTGAGGGACAGTGGGAAAGAATCTGAACTAGACTCTGCACTGAGCGGTAAGACTGATGCAGGGCTCGATCTCAGGACCTGAGCCGAAATCAAGTGTCAGACACTTAACCGACTGAGCACCCAAGAGCCTCCCATCAATCACTTACTACACTAATTCCTGTTAGAAAAATTCATGGATATTTTATAACCTCAGAATCTTAATAGGGGCCTAGGAGGTATGGTCAAGGCATAGTCTTATGACACTTAAAAAAAATTCTTTTGAATGGACTAATACTTAAGGCAAAAGTCTCGGGCCCAAGCCCAGCTGAGCCTGGCCCTAATGGTGCATAAACCAAAGGAGGCAATAAATGCTTCAAACTCCCAGCTATCTCATTTTCCTCCATGTTTTTTTTCCTTCTGGAAAATAGGATCTTTCTTTAAAGGAATGACTGCCAACAGGCTTGACCCACATCTGTGGACTAGGAAGGCACCTGTCCAGTGTGCCAAACCACAGTTCCCACACTCTCACTACCAGGTAAATGCCAGCCTTTCAGGATGGAGATAAGAGCTCAGGTTTTGGAGTCAAGGAGCTCAGAACCATGTTTAGGTCCTGGCTCTACCACACACTGTTACATGACCCTAAACAAATTACTTAACCTCTCTCTAATCCTCAGGGTTCTCATCTGCAAAATGGAGAAAGCAATTTCACTTGTCTCCATGGGCTGTTGTGAGGATGACTTAATATACTATTTATAAAGCATTTAGCACAGATTCTCATACAAAGTAAGCACTTACTAAATGGCAGTTATGATTATTATCCATCTGTGGTTCCTGTGATGCCACCAAAATTGGGGATTAGAAGATGTAGAGAAAGAAAATACTGCTGGTAAATCGGTCACCTGTTTGGAAAAGTGGCATATCAACTAATGGTGAAGATATACCTAAACCCATGCCCCAGTACTTCCACTCCCAAGTGGGCACCCAACTGAAGTGCACCTCATGTGCACCAAGAGACAAGAATGAGAAAGCCCACAGGAGTATCATTCATAATAGCCCAAAGCTGGAAACAATTCAAATGTCCATCAACAGTAAAATGGAAAAATAAATGAGGAAATGATGGTATATTTATATAATAGAATACCACATGGTGCCAAAAATGAAGAAATTATGGCTATACTCTACAAAAAAGATGACTGACTCAAATCCAATGCTAAATGAAAGAAGCCAAACACAAAAGAATTAGACTAGACAGGGTAGATTTGTATAAAGTTCAAAAACAGGTAAATTATTAATTCTAGTGTTTAAGGACACATACGAAGGTGGTAAAAGAATAAAGAAAAGTCAGGGTAATGGTTGGCTTTGGGGATCATGGGGCTCGTGATTGGGAAGGAGAACATGGGGCTTCTGAGGTTCTATTTCTTGACCTAGATGATGGTTATGTGTGTGTTATACTGATTCATTAAGCTGTATGTTTAGGTTTTATATACTTCTTAACGTTTTGATATTGTACAGTAGCTGAAAAACTAATCTGCCCCTCCCCATCTAATCCATGCCCTCTTTTCAGGAGTGTCAGAGGACTGGGGACTGTGGCTTATGCAGCTAGCTCTGACTTTCTGAACCCCATCTACTTGAGCTAAAACCTTAGTGGAGGTTGACAGGCAGGGAGGATGCAAGAGAGGTGAACAGGTGAGCCCAACACCAAGGACTATCTTTTATATATATATGATTTTACTTATTTGAGAAAGAGAGAGAGAGAGAGACTACAAGCAGAAGGAGCTGCAGGCAGAAGGAGAAGCAGGCCCCGCTAAGCAAGGAGCCCAATGCAGGACTTGACCCCAGGACCCTGGGATCATGACCCAGGTCGAAGGCAGACACGTAACCAACTGAGCCACCCAGGCATCCCACCACCAAGGACTATCTTGATAGAAGTGTCTAACCTTTCCATCCCAGTCTCTAGGGATAATTCCAGGGTCAGCCCCTGTCCTGTATCATGTCACTTTTGAGGCATGAAAAAAAGAAAAGTGAATGACGAGGCTTACAATCAGCATAAGCAAGGAATTAGAGACACAAGGAGAAATGCCACATGGACTATTCATTCAACACTTACAAAGTGTCAGGCCACAGTCATTGTTCCAGGAATGGGCATATGACCCAAGCAGAGCCAAAGTCCCCTAAAATCCATACAGACATATTGGGGGAAAGAAGGACCTTTCTCCCTGAGGCTACCAAGCTGCCAGAATGAGTTTGGAGATTCTGGAGGCCACTTTCCCCAGCCCTGTGGGGGAAGCCATGTCTGCAAGTAGAAAAATAAGGCTGAAAGGTGGAAGGAGGGCTGAGAGCTGGAGACAGATAAGGCAAGGCCCTGAGAATTAGGCCTCATGCCAAGAGGAACAGAGATCAGTGAAAGCTGAGAGGGTTTAGAAGGTTTGAGTCCCCAGTTCCACCACTGATGCTGATTTCTGCAAATTAACCTCAATTCTGTCCTTCCCAGCTACAGGGAGACAACGTGGGTCAGCCCTTGTACTCAATTCTAATAACACAGAGGAAGTAATAGACAGGACTTCCTCTTAAGGATGTCTCAATTTAATTAAGAAAACACATATCAACAGATAGTACAACAGAGTGACTATGAGAGTCATATGGACGTGGAGCATCTTAAGCAGATTGGGAAAGGAGAGGAAGGGTCAGGGGAGGATTCTGAAGGAAGTGACCAGTTGGCTGAGCCCTACAGAATGCTTTGGATTCATCAGGAGAAAGAGAGCAGAAAAGGTGGTCAAGGCAATGGGAAAGAGGCAGGGGTGCAGCTTGAGCAAAGGTGAGGAGTAAGAAAAAGAAATTAGGGGTGCACTAAGAGCACTTTGGTATTGCTGGAGTGAGGTGAGGTTGGCAGGAGAAGCCAGAAAGGTGGGTCATAAGGAAGCTGAGAGCCACTTAAAGGAGTCTGGACTTTGTCATGTGGTAAAGGAAGCCTTTGAAAAGTTTTAATAGGGGGAAAAACAGGGTCCAATTTCCCTTCTAGAAAGAGCAAGATGTTTCCTAAGGCCACTAACTGACAGCAAGATCTCTCTCTCTCTCTCTCTCTCTCTCTTCCTCCTTCCCACTTAACATTCTTCCCTCCCTCCCTCCCTCCCTCCCTCTCTCCTCCCCAGTGGCCTGAATCTCTAAAACTCCCATCAGCTAAAACATTCATTTCTTGCAACTGTCGCCCTATTATGTAAGCAACAGGGACAGCATCAGCTAATAATAAGAGCAGCAGACCAACTGTCCTGAGAGCAAGGTTCTAATCCTGCCCCACCACTACCAGGCCTTGTGAGCTAGAACAAGCCACCCATGCCTTTGGCCCCATCTTCTCCATGGGCAAAATGAGGAGTAATGAAATCAGCTATACACACCTCAAAGAGCTATTGTGAGAAGTGTGATAAAGTGGGTCAAAAATCACATCCCTAGCATCTCTGAATCTGCCAAAGGACTTTGGTAAAAGTAGCATTCTGATGCAGAATAGCATTAACAGCATACTTTGTTTTCTTATTCATGAAAAGTATATTAATCCTACCACTTGGTAAATACCTACAAACACGGCATCTAGATTTTATTTAAAATAACTTAACAAAGACTTCTGAGACCTGTAGGTGTCCAATATTATATTTGTAGTAATCTATTTTGACTTTATTATTTTCTCTCTAAAGAACAGCATTAAATACTCCCACTAAGAAAATTTATATTGACAGATACCTAATATTTAGCTCAAAGTGGAAAAAAAGAAAAGAAAAACATGCTAATATATGTTGAAAACAGAAGTCTTAATAAAAGAACACAGATAACCAGACAAAGTTCTCCACAGATAATAAAACACTGGTACCTCAGCAGGGTATCAAAATCCCTTAGGAAGAACCAAATGTTTCCTGAAATTAGGTAGCAATTTTACCTCTAAGATGAAGCTGCACAAACCTAGTGGGAGAATCACTGAGGCTTTGGGGTTTTTCTAATCTAACTAATTTACAGAGCATAATCTTCAAGCATTATTAATTGCCTAGGGGCAAGTTTTCTTTTAATGGTATGCATAATAGTCTGACGATTGCCCACAAGGTGGCACCAAATTCATGTCCAGAAGACAACCAAGGGAATTTTTTTTTAATTGTAGAGCAGACTTCCAAATACTCAACAGATGGTTTCCTTTATAGCTTATGTTCAAACAATGAGCCAGATTTATAGGTATTAGCTTCCCCTTATCCCTATATGATACAAAAGTTAAAATTATTGCCGACTATAAGAAAACTTTAAAAGTAGACAGATCTCCTCCTCTTAAGATAGAACTGTTCTACTTCTGTGCAGTTTTCAACAGGAAAAAAAAAAAAAAAAGTATATAAGTCCTAAAAATAAATGTCCCACTTCTTAGTGGGGAAAAATCCTAAAGCTAATTTAATACACTAAATTATACCCAGAAGTTGATCATTCTCTCCTTTGTTTTACATTTTATTTGATTGAGCTTAGATGAGCCAGTGTAAATCTTTAAAGAGCTGAATGTTATTTAAAAATTGAAACAGATTTGCAATTAATACTTAATGTAACAGGTCATGGTTATTTTAAAAAGATGAGATCTATAATTGGAGACTCTCCTTTCTACACCCTCCATTCTCTTCCATCTTACAAAGGCTATACACTAAGGCAAACTGTCCCAGGCTGGCATGAGCTCTGGGAACCTATAATGAAAGTCATCCTGGGAACAGACACAATGCATCACTGTTGTGTTAAGAGATATTTCTGCCAATTAAAAAGAGTGCTCTGGGCCTAAGCCCCTGGGAGCCAAACCTTCCATTTTGAAAAAGCAGAGGTTGTGCAGAGTTTGTGCAGAGCGATAGATAATCCTCAAAGGACCCAGCTTCCTGTTAGCATGAGAAAAGAGAGCTACCTGTTAGGAAGAGTTTGTTTATTCCCATTTGCAACACCCACCACAGATAAGAGTGACCATTTGTGAAGGGCTAGTGACATGAGGTCATCAACCTTTCAGAAGAAAAATCTGAAAGAAAAGAACAAGGTAGATGAATCCGATTCTGAGACCACCTAGATCATCCCACTGGGCATGCCCAAGAAGGTTCTTTAGTCCCGTTAGCAATCCTGAATCATTTGTTCAGCCCCCAGAACATTGTCCCACCAAGGAAACAACCTTAATTGCAACCTCTTGGCTTCTACTTATTTGTGATCCCTGAAATCACAAGCTAAACCTCCTGTTCGCTAATTTGTTTTAAGCAAGGCATCACATACCCCTGGACCATGCACAAGTGGTTTGAGATCTCAGGAACAACACCTTCTGGGAGGCTTGTGAAGTTGCTTTCTGTAGCTCCTTTGCCCACCTACGCGGACACTCCCAAAGACTGGCTGGAAAGGCAGAGAGGCAAACGGGAACAAGGGTATGGTAGCATTAACAATGATCATAAAGCTGCTGGTTTGTCACTCTGCATTCTACAAACCTGCAGTCCTGACCCTGCTCTGTCTTTCCCTCCATGTGAGGAACACAGAACTTCAGCTTCTCAGAGATAAAACTCTCTTCCAGTCTGAGCTCAGAGCAACCTGAAAGACATTTTAGCTCAAATGTCCCAGACCATTTTTAAAATGCTGCACAAGCCCTTTCTTGCCCTGATTTTTAAGCCAACAATACTACTTACTGACATCACAGAATTTAGAAGAAATTCACACAAGATACTATAACCACAAAAGCATGTATCAATTCTCTTAATTCACTAAGCAATGTAAGAACTATAAGACTTTAACAGGGGAGTGGTGTAATGAAGCTTCAGTGTTAGAACCCATAATAATAATAGATATCCTTAGTGATGCAGCATTTGATTAAAGTAGGTAGGAAACTACCATTCATTAGACATTTTCCATTTGCCAGCTATTGTGCTAAGCATCTGTCAATTTCCATTTAAAACTGATTTCATAACAGCAAACTTCCAAAGACTCATGGCAAATCCTTGGGTGTGCCCCCCTATAGCATTCAACACACATTAGTCACCAGGCTGTGTCAAGTACTATGATGGGCATGCAGATGAAGTGGTTCTGGTCTCTGCCCTCAGAGGACTCACACCCCACTAAGGGAGCGTATCTGTGAAGTATGTGTCAGGTACTGCTAAGGAGGGAGAGATGATTCATCCATGTATTCTAGACCTCATCTTTATTAGAACAATCCTTAATTGAAGAAAGAACTAATGCAATGCAAAATTGAATACAGTGGAGTAGAGAGAAGAGAGAGAAGTCATTAAGAATCTGAAGAAATGATTATCCGTGGGATGAGGAAATGATCTCTGAGGATATTCTTTTAGCTCACAAAGAAAAATAAATTCTCCAAGAAGGGAAGAGTTCACTCTGATGAAGTTTAAGCCCCTTGGCCTGTCTCTGCTTTATCTTCCCTCTGTTCCCATGCAGGCCTGGGGGCTGCCCACACCCCTTCCTTTTGAAACTGACCACAGCTAAGCACTTGCCAGGCCATCCCAGGCTTCTTTGCCTTCATTCCACAAGCTCCTTCTCCACCAGGTTCAGGTTCACCTTGATCTGTCCTTGAGGTACCACCTCCTTTGGGCAACCTTCCAAGATCACACACACAAACACACAGACACGCACCCCACAGCCAACATTTCCCCACTACACTGTAAACTCCATGAGAGCAAGGACTTTGTCCTGCTAATCATTGTACCTCCAATGCCTGCCACATAATAAGCATTTAATACATAATTGTTCAAATTACAGAATTTTAATTTTTAGATCATTTTCTCCCCCAAAAGACTGTAAGCTCATAAAGGACCAAAAGTGTCTGGCTTCCAGAAAGTGCACCAGAAATGTTCACTGAATAAATAAATAGCAAACATTCAGCCACAAAACAGAGCTGTCTAAATTAAATTATTGTTCCTTATTGTAAGGTTGGGTTTTTTAATCATAAATTTCCTTCCCTCACAAAGTCTTACAGTCTAGCTTTTGCAAATTCTGCATGTATTCAAAAGTCACAATATAATGCCAGACTGAAGATTCAATAACAACAAAGAAAGGATTACTTATTTCAATAATCCTATCTGTTGAAATTTAACATTCTTTTTTCCCCAGAGAATACATGGCATGACCCCTGGCTCCTAACCCAGCTATGCCTGTGTTACTAGGACTTACCAGAGTAAACAGGCAGAGAGAGGCAGATGGGTATTTCAAATACCACATAAAATAAAATATCCTTTCACATTTGTAAAATAAATACAATTTCATTGCTCATATATCCTGGATAAAGCGGCAAGAAAAAAACAGCAAAGAAAACAAATATAAGAAAAGGACCCAAGATCTCTCAGAATGTCTAGTAACTTAGGTTGAGCTGACCATTTGAGCCTTCAAGACCTGGAACATAATCAGGCCTCCATGGCCCTAGGAAGAGCCCTTCCTTCATCCTCCTCCTGTTCTTTTCCACCCTCCCTGATTAGCACACCGAGAAACCTGACAGCAACATGCCTTCATATGGTCTATTGAGCACAAAGCTCATAATTAGTCTAACCAAGTACCCTAACGTTTGCCTCTAATCAATGCCTGTTCCATCACTCAGAATGAAGAAGCCAGGAGCTGCTCCCTACCCCGTTCCCTCCACACCAAATCTCAAGAAGCGACAAGGACAAAACTACCATTCTTTAATAAAATACTCTGGAAATGGGTTAGAATTATTCTCTCAGTAGCTTTTTTTCTGTTATCAAGCCACTCCATCACACCATTAACCCCAAACAAGTAAGATATCAGAATTGGAACATTTTCACTAATGGCACATCAGTTGATTTCATCGTGTCCTAGTGACAGTGGGTCCTTCACTCAACGACTGATTGCCTACTATGTGCCAAAGGACATACACTGTATCTTCTATTTGTCTATTGGACATTTCAAGGACAGAGCCCTGTATTTCCAGGTGTAAGCACAGTACCTGTTACTCAAGAGGTGAAGAGACGTACAACAAATCTTTGTGGGATTTGTTGATGAAATCCTTGTGGGATGTGTTCATGGAAAGCCAACGTACCAGTTCCCAGTGTGCATATACATTCTCATCAAGGCCACTTACAGCACCACGACACACTTTGAGGATCCAGTTTATATTCTCCGAAAACAATTAAATCTGAATATAGGTTTGCCTTTAATGTGCTTTGTTCAATCATTCATTCAACAACTTTTATTGAACATCTACCTTATGTGAGCCCCTGCAGACACAAACACTAAGAAAGAGGGGCACAGCCCAGCCCTCATGGATTTTACAATCTAGTTCAAAGGGCAAGCACTCAGCCAAATGTTACTCAAAGAAGCTGCAGGGGCTATGAAGATAAAACACAGGTGCTCTGGTTCCACCGAGGCAGGGAAATGAAAACAACAGGTCTATGGACATAATCATTTGTAGGGTAAAAGAGAAAATTGCACTGGAGTAGTGCAGAGATGAGGCAAGGTTGTCTAAAAATAATGAGACATTTATATAAAGAGGAAGATTGCACACTCACCCTTGGGAGTGCTATGAGATAGTTGCGCACATGCAGGAGAATCATCTGTAAGCATATATCATGGAGCATAGAGGGTTTATTAGGTGTATGAGGCCCTGAGTGGCCTCTGGAAAGCTGGGAATTCTGCATCACTCACTTCTCACCCTGCCTACTGCCTCTGCCAGGCCAATAGGAGAAAGTAATCTCACACAGCTTTCAAAGCCTCGCTCTCTTTATTGGAGACCTGCCCCTCACTCCATAGAGGAAGGCCAAAACCATCCAAAGGGATATCATCTCAGAGAAGGAATCACTGAGTCATAGGATATGAATATTTTTGAGGTTTTTTGATGCATTCTGTCCATTTCATTTTGGCTTCTTATATTACTAAAAATCTCTGTAGAACACAATTCAGTGAAACACTTGGAATAAAAAAATTACTATGTATATTAAAAGAGCTGCCCTTTCTGAATTTGCTAATATGTTTTTAGAGACAAAAATATTGTCTTCATGGCTGTGTCAGTCATTTTTAAACTGCTACTTGCTGACTGGAACATTTTAAAAACTGATATTGGCCAATTATATGTGATTATTAAAATAATATCCCTCATCCTTTTATAAGACCATGACAATAAAAAACAACTAATTTTCACTGACACAGATTAAAGAGTATTTTAATCACCTAAACATCTGCTAAAATATAAGGCCTTTGATGTGATGCATGTCATCCTCCCCTCAAAACAAATAACAACCATAATCTTAGTAAATTTTGTTACTGAACTAAAATTGTTTGTCATATCTTTTTGCTTTTCATAATTTTTTTTTATTTAAGTATTGGTGACACAGAATGTTACATTAGTTTCAGGTATACAACATAGTGATTCAGCAAGTTTATACATTGTGCCATGTTCATCACAAGTGTAGCTACCATCCATCCCTTACATCACTATTACACTACCACTGATTATATTCTTTATGTTGGGCCTTTTATTCCCATGACTTATTCATTTCATAACTGCAAGCCTGTTTCTCCCAGTACCCTTGACTCATTTTGTCCCACCCACTTCCCCCTCCCCTATAGCAACCATCAGTTTGTTCTCTGTATTTATAGGTCTTATTCTGCTTTTTGTTTATTTGGGTTTGTTTTTATTTGTTTGTTTGTTTTTAGATTCCACATATAAGTGAAATTATGTCACTTGTCTTTCTTGGTCTGACTTGACTTAGCATAATACTCTCTAGTTGTCTCAAATGGCATGATCTCATCTCTTTTTTACAGCTGTCTAATATTCCATTGTGTGTATACCACATCTTCTTTATCCATTTGTCCACTGATGGACACTTAGGTTGCTTCCATATCTTGGTTATTTTAAATAATGCTGCAATAAACATAGGGGTGCATATATCTTTTCAAATTAGTGTTTTTGTTTTCTTTGGGTGAATATCCAATACTAGAATTATAGGATCATATGGTATTTCTATTTTTAATTTTTTGAGGAACCTCATACTGTTTCCACAGTGGCTGTACCAATACACATTCTCACCAACAGTGCATGAGGGTTCCATTTTCTCTACATCCTCACCAACACTTATTTTTTGTTCTTTTGACTTCAGCCACTCTAACAGGTACAAGTGGTATCTCATTGTGGTTTTGATTTGCATTTCCCCAATGACTAGTGATGTTGAGCATCTTTTCATGTATCTGTTGGCCATCTGTGTGTTTCTTTGGAAGATGCCTATTCAGGTCCTCTGCCTGTTTTTTAACCAAATGGTTTGTTTTTTTGCTGTTGAGTTGTGTAAGTTACATTTGTCCTATCTTTATTTTATAAAAACATTTATTCCTTACTTTAAAGTAACAATAAATGATTCATTCAA
Source organism: Ursus americanus (assembly GCF_024610735.1). Lineage (NCBI taxonomy): Eukaryota > Metazoa > Chordata > Mammalia > Carnivora > Ursidae > Ursus > Ursus americanus. The sequence goes on along the minus strand of NC_142140.1, from coordinate 33,409,604 downwards.
CAATTACAATCAACTATATGTTAGACGTTCTGCTAATTACTTGGGCCAAAGTGGAAACAAAATTCAGAAACTGCCCTCCAGGGGTGCCTACGTGGCTCAGTCAGTTAAGCGTTTGCCTTTGGCTCAGGTCATGCTCTGCAGGTCCTGAAAGCAAGCCCTGCATCAGGCTCCCTGCTCGGTGGAGTCTGCTTCTCCCTCTCCCTCTGCCCCTCCCTCCCGCTCATTCTCTCTCTCTTTCTCTCAAATAAATAAAATCTTTAAAAAAAAAGAAAAGAAACTTCCCTCCAGAAGATGACAATCTAGTAAGAGAATCAGGCATGCAAGCAAGTATATTTAATATGTTAATATATGTAAAGAAGTTTGTACAAAGAACAAAGAGAATGTTGAAAAAGGAACATCTAAGTACATTTGGGAAATTCAGAAAGGCTTCACAGAAGAGGTAACTTTTGAGCTAAAACTTGAAGACACAAAGAGATCGACAGGCAGACAAAAATAAACAGAGGACACTTGGCAGAGGACACTAAAGGTAGTCAGGAAGGAGAGCACACAGAGGGAGTCTGGGCAGATCATGGAGAGGCTCACCCACCATGCTGAGGAGTCTGACTTTCTCTCAGGTATAGCAGAGAACCTATTCTCGAAAAATGAAGGGACAAGATCCAATGTAGGTATTCTACAGGAGACGGGGTAGACTGGGATAAGATGATAAAAAGAGGAAGTAGTTAAAAAATAGTAGTTCAGGAGAGAGGTTATACAGCCCTAAAATAAGACAATAGTAGTGGGAATCAAAAGACGTGTATAATACATGTGGAATTAAGGAAGTAGAAGCTAAGGGATCTGATAATAGGCAGGATATTAAGAGCAAGAGAAGATAGAAAAGAAGAAGATAAATCCCAGGTTTCTGACAAGTAAACTTATAGTTGCACCATCATATGACTAAGAAATAAAGAAGTGACAGATATGGAGAGTAAAATAATAAGTTCCGATTGGACATGTATAGGTCAAGCTAGATTAAGATAAACTATGGTAACAGATAATCCCCAAATCTCAGTGATTTAAACAACAAAGGCTAAATTGTCACTGATGCTACATTTTTCCTATGCTCTAACAGGCTCCCTCTCTCTGGGGCCCAGACTGATGGAGGCCCTACCATCTGGACACTGCTGCATGCAAAAGCAGGGGAAGGGAGTACTAAAGAATCACACCCTGACAATTACATTTTGACCCAGAAGCATGACACATCACTTCCACTCACAATCTATTGGCCAGAAATAGACATAAGATTGTGTCTAACTTCAGGAGGCAGAGAGGTTGCAATTCTTTTAGAAGCAGCCCAGGGGCGCCTGGGTGGCTCAGTCGTTAAGCGTCTGCCTTTGGCTCAGGGTGTGATCCTCGTTCCTGGGATCGAGCCCCGCATCAGGCTCCTCTGCTGGGAGCCTGCTTCTTCCTCTCCCACTCCCCCTGCTTGTGTTCCCTCTCTCACTGGCTGTCTCTCTGTCAAATAAATAAATAAAATCTTAAAAAAAAGAAAAGAAACGGCCCAGAAATAGCCCAAAAGTAGAGGAGAACTAAATATTAGTGGTCAGCAGATGGACTTAACAGATATATTCAGAACATTCCATCCTAAAGCAGCAGAATACACATTCTTTCCAAGTGCACATGGAACAGTCACCAGAATAGATCACATATTAGGTCACAAATTAGGCCTCAACAAGTACAAATAGATTAAGATCATACCATGCACCTTTTCTAACCACAATGCTATGAAACTAGAAGTCAAACACAGGAAAAATTAGGAAAGACCACAAATACATGGAGGTTAAATAACATGTTATTAAACAATGAATAAGTCAACTAGGAAATCAAAGAAAAAAATTAAAAATACATGGAAACAAATGAAAATGAAAACACAATGGTCCAAACCTTTGGGATACAGCAAAAGTGGTCCTAAGAGGGAAGTAAATAGCAATACAGGCCTACCTCAAGAAGCAAGAAAAATCTCAAATACACAACCTAAACCTAGACCTAAAGGAGCTAGGAAAAGAACAACAAATGAAGCCTAACGCCAGCAGAAGGAAGGAAGTAATAAACACCAGAACAGAAATAAATAATAACAGAAATGAAAAAAACAACAGAACAGATCAATGAAACGGGGAGCTGCTTCTTTGAAAATATTAATAAAACTGATAAACCTCTATCCAGACTTATCAAAAAGAAAAGAAAAAGGACCCAAATAAATAAAATAACGAATGGGAGAGGAGAAACAACAACCAACACCACAGAAATACAAACAATTACAACAGAATATTATGAAAAACTATATGCCAACAAATTGGATAACCTGGAAGAAATGATAAATTCCTAGAAACACAGAAACTACCAAACTGAAACAAGAATAGGAAATTTGAACAGACGGATAACCAGCAAAGAAACTGAATCAGTAATCAAAAAACTCCCAATAAAGAAAAGTCCAGAGCCAGACAGCTTCACAGGAGAATTCTACCAAACATTTAAAGAGTTAATAACTATTCTTTTCAAACTATTCCAAAAAAATAGAAAAGAAAACTCCCAGATTCACTCTATGAAGCCAGCACTACCCTGATACCAAAACCAGACTCCACTAAAAAACAGAACTACAGGCCGGTATCTCTGATGAACATGGATGCAAAAATTCTCAATAAAATACTAGCAAACCAAATCCAGCAATACATTAAAAAATAAATAAATAAAAATAATTCACAACAATCAAGTAGGATTTATTCCTGGGCTGCAAAGGTGGTTCAATACTAAGAAACCAATCAACGTGATACACCACATTAATAAAAGAAAGGATAAGAACCATATGATCATTTCAATAGATGCAGAAAAAGTATTTGACAAAGTACAACATCCATTTGTGATAAAAAACCTCAAAAGTAGGTTTAGAGGGAACATACTTCAACATAATAAAGGCCATATATGAAAAACCAACAGCTAATATCTTCCTCAATGGGGAAAAACTGAGAGCTTTCCCTCTATGGTCAGGAACGAGACAGGGATGTCCACTCTCACCACTGTTATTTAACGTAATACTGGAAGTCCTAGTCACAGAAATCAGAGAACAAAAAGAAATAAAAGGCATCCAAATCAGCAAGAAAGAAGTAAAATTTTCACTATTTGCAGATGACATGATACTCTACATAGAAAATCCAAAAGACTCCACCAAAAAAACTGCTAGAGCCGATAAACAAATTCAGTAAAGTCTCAGAATGCAAAATCAGTGTATAGAAATCTGATGCATTTCTATACACCAATAATGAAGCAGCAGAAAGAGAAATTAAGGAATCAATCCCATTTACAATTATACCAAAAACAATAAAATACCTAGGAATAAAGCTAACCAAAGAGGTGAAAGACTGGTACTCAGAAAACTATAAAATGCTGAGGAAAGAAATTAAAGATGACACAAAGAAATGGAAAGACATTCCGTGCTCATGGATTGGAAGAACAAATATTGTTAAAATGTCTATACTACCCAAAGCAGTCTACACATTTAATGCAATCCCTATCAAAATACCTACAGCATTTTCCACAGAGCTAGAACAAACAATCCCAAAACTTGTATGCAAGCACAAAAAACCCCAAATATCCAGAGGAATATTGAAAAAGAAAACCAAAGCTGGAAGCATCACAATTACAGACTTCAAGTTACATTACAAAGCTGTAGTGTTCAAAACAGTATGGTTCTGGCACAAAAATAGACACAGATCTATGGAACAGAATGGAAAACCCAGAAATGAACCCATAACTGTACGGTCAATTAATGCTCAACAAAGTAGGACAGAATATCCAATGGGAAAAATACAGTCTCTTCAACAAATGGTGTTTGGAAAACTGGACAGCAATAGACAAAATAATGAAATTGGACCACTTTTACACCATACACAAAAATAAATTCAAAATGGATGGAAGACCTAAATGTGAAACAGGAAACCATAAAAATCCTAGAGGAGAACACAGACAGTAACCTCTTTGACGATGGCTGTAGCAACTTCTTTCTAGATATGTCTCCTGAGACAAGAGAAACAAAAGCAAAAATGAACGATTCGGACTTCAACAAAATAAAAAACTTCTGCACAGCAAAAGAAACAATCAACAAAACTAAAAGGCAACCTATGGAATTGGTGAAGATATTTCCAAAGGACATATCTGATAAAGGGTTAGTATCCAACATATATAAGGAACTTAAAAAATTCAACACCCAGGGGCGCCTGGGTGGCACAGCGGTTGGGCATCTGCCTTCGGCTCAGGGCGTGATCCCGGCGTTACGGGATCGAGCCCCACATCAGGCTCCTCCACTATGAGCCTGCTTCTTCCTCTCCCACTCCCCCTGCTTGTGTTCCCTCTCTCGCTGGCTGTCTCTATCTCTGTCAAATAAATAAATAAAATCTTAAAAAAAAAAAAAAATTCAACACCCAAAAATTGAATAATCCAATTAAAAAATGGGCGGAAGACATGAATAGACATTTTTCCAACGAAGACACAGAGAGAGCCAATAGATACGTGAAAGGATGGCTCAACGTCACTTACCATCAGGGAAATACAAATCAAAACCACAATGAGATATCACCTCACACCTGTCAGAATGGCTAAAATCAACAACACAAGAAACAACAGGTGCTGGCAAGTATGTGGAGAAAAGGGAACCCTCTTGTACTGTTGGTGGGAATGTAAACTGGTGTAGCCACTCTGGAAAACAGTATGGAGGTTCCTCAAAGAGTTAAAAATAGAGCTACCCTACAATCCAACAATTGCACTAGTAGGTATTTATCCAAGGAATGCAAAAATACTAATTCAAAGGGATACATGCACCCCAATACTTATAGCAGCATTATCTACAATAGTCAAATTATGGAAGCAGCCCAAATGTCCAACGACTGATTAGCGTCCAATCACAGAACAAAACAAATGTGGTGGGACAAGTCTCTAAGAGTCTGATTCTGAATTCAACATTCTTTCCGCTCCACTGCAGATGCTTCTATCGAAATGCCCTACTTGGACAGATTCTGTCCAAACAGCTATTATCTGTTCAAGAAAGATGGCATTATCTTGACTTTATTAGCAAATCAAAAAATTGCCCATTTTCTGAGAAAACCAAGGTAAATTTTGGTAGTACTCACGCACATTTGGACAATGTCTTCATTTTTTCAAATAAAGACCTATCCCGTGTGTTTGGTTTTTACAGTATGAGAATTACTTTTATAAACTTATGTGTCATACTCCTCTGTTTTAGAACTAAGGAGAAACTGAAATGTACACTAGAGAAGGAGAGTGCAAGGAGTGTGTATTTTCCCCGTAAACAAACAGACATGGCTGTATTCCAATAAAATTTAATTTATTAAAACAGACAGTGAGCCATATCTGGCCCAAGGGCTATAGTTTGCCAACCCCTTCGCTAAAGGACAAAATCAATTAATAACAAATACTACCTTGGGGTACATCATAAAAAGATCAGCAACTAAATGCCAAGTTGGAAACCAGACTTGTAAAAGATGAAGACCTAGAGATCACAAGAACAACCAAACTCTCCTAAATTACATTTATGAAATTGGAAATGTGGGTTTTTGTGTGGTGCTTGTGAAGCCCTCCAAGTTCAGTCTCAAAGTTCCTTACTGGTTGAATGGACACTGAATCTGTAATTAAGCCACTGTTTCTCAGCTTCGTACCCATCTTCCCATACCATCTCTGTGATGCTACAGCTGGGGCCTTTCCTCTATGCCCGCTGCTGCCTGTCATGCTGTGCCCATAGGGGTGGAAGCCAAGGGACTGAGGAGCGGTGGAGCCTAGTCCTTCCTATCTGCTTCCTATTGGCTTCCAGCCCCTGTGGATGTGGCCCAGCCACATTCCTTCACTCTAACAGAAGCACTTCCTTCCCGTGGCAACTGCTGAATTCAGTTTACAGTCTCTCTGGAACCATCCTCATTGTGCCCCCTCAGGGACCACAGTTCCAGCCTCCCCCCCTCCTCAGGTCCACGTCCCAGTCCTAGCCTGCCCCACACCTGAGCTCAGAGACTCCAATACCAACCAAGTAGTACCACCTCTTCAGAGTTCTGGGTACCAGGCCCTCAGCTTTCCTCCTCCTTGCTCAGAGGCCCTAGCACCAACCATCATCTGGAGATGGGAGTTCTGCCCCACAGGGCCCCTCCTGCAAGCTTCCAAATCTTAATAATCCTAACCCTGGTAGTGGCAAATGCCTCCTGCACACCTTAGTGTTCTCTTGTTGCCTTTTCAGTTCTTCAGTATCAAGTTGATAATTTTTAATATTAAATTCTTTTAGTGAAAATAATTGGTGTGGTTTCTGTCTGTGACTCAACCTAGACTGACAGAAACACAACCCAGCAACTTCAAAATAACTCAAATCCTAATTTGTGTTTCTTAAGCGCTATGAAGTAGACCTATGATTCTGAACTTCACTTAAAATCGCATCTGCCACTCTCAAAGACTACAGCTGCTTCCAGGGCTGGCTCCTCAGGAGTCTCCCCTTCCCCTGAAATTCCTTCTACCCTTTGCTTCTTCTCTGGTCTCTTGTCTTCCTCTTCCACCCTTTTCCTCCTAATTCTCCATCACAATACCCCAAAGACCAGTTTACAAAAAAGATGAGCCATAGAGGGTGGCAAAACCAAGTCTAGAGTCCAGGGCACTTGGGCTCCGTTCCTCACGACAGAGGTTAGAAAAGGAAATGTTCACCTCAGACTGAAATGGGAAGGTGGGAAACACAGGAGAGAAGTCTTCCAAGCATATGAACTCTGGGACTCCAACATCACTAACATGAAAGTATATTCAGCCTCAGAGTCAGACAGAGAAATAGGCAGTTGTGGGACTGCAAAGCATGTGTTCTGTCTACATGTCAGAGCTTCAGTTTTCCAAAGGAGGCTGAAATAAATAAATAAATAAATAAATAAATAAATAAATAAATAAATAAATAAATAAATAAATAAATAAAGATTCCTATGTGAAATCGCTAGGTTTCTAAACATTGGTTCAGTTTTCTTTAACACTCCGTGCAGGTTAAATGAAACTTGCCCAATCCCACCTATTTGCCCTATTTGCTACTACTACCCTATGTTGGCCCTAAATCCATTCAATATATTCCATTTTCTTTATAAATAATTGATGATTAAAACTGTTTATTTTTTTAATAATTACCTACAGAGCTCTAAGCCGTAACAGCAAACCAAAAATAGGATTCTTTTCCCTGCCACTTTTCCAAGTTACCATGAAAATGAAAGCAAGAAAGAATTGAGTAACAGAAGACACTACTTGATGTAAACCCTCAGAAAACATGGGATTCAATTCTAAAAAAAATTAAAGAAAAAAATAGCTCTCTCAAGTAAAGCTTTTAAAGTTTATTTTAGACGAAGATAACAGTGCACGTTATTTTTTAAGTAATATTTACAGAACAGTTTGTTCTAGAGTTCTAAATGACACAAATAGAGTAGGCCTGGTATACACACACCAAAATGGTGACAATGAAATTAGAGCTTGATCTGGTGGTAAATTACCCTCTGCTCATCTCACCAACACCTAAGGCTCCAAAATGGAGAAGGTGTCATTTGAATAAGTCGACCACTTGGGTACACATAAGGCCACACACCCACTTACCTCCCAACACCGCCGCCCCAAGTACAATTACCCAATCTGCAAAAGAAAGACACACTGGCTCTATAATTACCAGATGTGAACTAAAAAACCATGCCCTTTTAAAAGCTTAGCTATATTTCCCAGCCACACTCTACCAGCCTCAGAGCAAACTCCAAAGCAAGGATGATGTCTGCTGCCTGAAATGTCGAAGAGCAAAGAACAATGTGAAATCCATCATTGAGGGACAAAACAATGCCAGTAATGCTAGAGTTGGGGAGAGAGGTGGAGAGAATGGGTTAATTCCTTATTTCTTTTTTTTTTTTTTAAAGATTTTATTTAATTCCTTATTTCTTATTCCAACATGTTCCTGTGTGTTATTGCTACAGAAGGAAAAAAATACGTCCCATAGCCAACTTATTTTGCTTCACCTCCACAGGGGCACATCATCAACTACAATGAGAACTTAGCTATCTAAAACCCACAACCTCACTCCAAGAGCAAGAAAGGAGTAAGAAAAGGCCTCTGCAGAGCTCATATGGTCGGCACAAAGGCCATGCCCTAAAGACTCCTTGGAGACCCATTATATCTTCAGTCCATTAACTTTTACTTGACACAAAATTCTAACTAGCCCATGTGATTTCAAAGTTCACAGATCAGACTCAGGAAATTTCAGTATGAAGACAAACAAAAGGCACTTGGGAAAGAAAAGGGCATATATATTGTGAGATGCCAGAACACATGGGAGAGACACCAAATACGGAAAAGAAAGGCAGATATGTTAAATAAACAAAGAGGAGTGCACAGCCCATTGCTCAAAGTGGGTCTTAAAGTGACAGTGCCACTTGTTAAAAGGCTAGAACAGACTGTGGAAAAGGAGAGGATAGAAACAGGCAATACGCTGGGATCAACAGCAAGGAACTAATTTGAAAAACTCCAGAGGCACAAAAATATCATGAGTCTGATAGCTGTCAGAGTAGCATCTGACGTTTATTGTGGACTTAGGCATGCAGGCTTGATGCCAAGTATTTCACCTGTTTTTTCTTACTCAACCTTCTCAGCAGCCCTGTGAAGCAGGTATTACATTCATTGTACAGATGAAGCTACAGAGGCTTAGGGAGTTCAAGCCCAATGTCACCTAACTAGGAAAGGGCATAACTGAAGTGAATTCCAGGTCTGCCTACTTCGAAAGCCTGCCCTGGGGAGAAGAGGCAGGGGCAAGGGAAGAAAAAAAGAATGATACTCTTCAATGATGTCCCTGGCTCTCTGCAGTCTATAGCCATCACAGCTCTATGAGGGCAGAGACCACATTTCTCTAGACAGCGTCTGGCACATGGCCTGTGCACTTGGTATCTAATGAATGAGGGTATGATTATTTTCTTAGGACAACTCTGTAATGTAGGTATTGATATCCCCATTTAACCATTAAAGAAACCAAGCAATTCTTTAAAGCAGTCATTCTAAAAGAGAAGAAAAAACTTTCCTGGTGAAAGATTAAACCAGGAGTTGACAGACCAAATAATTGCCCTTTGTCAAAACAATTGACAGAATACTGGGATGGAAAATAAAGCAGAACTACTAGGAGATGGAAAATAACAGACATCTTGTACTATTTCTTCTTCTTTACTTTAATATTTAAGATAGCATAACTTGCAGTAAGATTAGTAAAGGAAATAGCTCTCTTTGCAACAGAAAGTCATTTATAGACCATACCCCTAAAAAGTTTGCCCCATGCTGCAGGACATGATTACTTGAAAGAAAGGAAAGAAAGAAAAAGAGAGAGAGAGGGAAAACTAACAATCCAGAAAACTAGACAGCTCATCACGTGTTTTCTTCCAAATTCTGCAGAATCACACTTTAAGTGACAGATGTGAAGAGGAAAAAGGTTCACACCCAGAGAGGCAGGAGAACTATTTTGGGGAGGTTAGAGGAGGTGGCAAGGTGCCTGGAGAACTAGTGCACAGATGTAGCTCTGCCATGTGTATTCATTCATTCATGCATGCATGCATGCAACATTTACCAAGCCCCTACTATGAGCCTGGCTAATCAACAGAAGGTGGAGATACTGTGGGGAACCAGACATAGTCCCTACCCTTAAGAAGCTCACAATGTGTTAGAAAATTTCAGGCTAGTACTAAGTCAATTAATTAATACCACCCATGATGGAGTATGTCCCAGGGATTCTAGGAACTCAGCCTGGAAGACTCGGGACAATTCAGGAGGAGGAGTTGAGGAACTCTTCTCAGAGGCGACATGTGAGTCTTGAAGTGAGGGATAGCCAAGAAAAGAAGTGGAAGGACGGTCAGAGAGGTTATCAGGGATAGAGCTTTGCCTGCCATGGCAAGAGCTTTATATTTTATCCTGAAGGGAATGGAAAGCCATTCAGTGTCCCATTATCTGGGGGATTACATGTCCAGATTGGGATTAAAAAACAAAAATCTGGAGACAATGTGGATAACAGATTGGAGAGAGATGTAAACTAGAGGCAAGGAGGTAAGTCAAGAGACTACTGCTATAACCTAAACTAGTGTATGGATGGGGAGAATGAAAAGGAGAGAACTGAGTCAAGAAACACTTGGGGGAGAGAATCAGTAGGAATTTGGGACCAATATGAATAGGGGTTATGATGAGGGAAAAGGGAATCAAGGAGAGCTTCAGAGTGTGTAGTTTGGTTGTGCTTGGGTTGGGATGCTAGAAACAGTCCCTAAGAAAGGGACACAGGATAAGATTGGGGGAAGGTAGCAAGTTCAGACTTGAACATGTGAGTTTAAAGGGTCTTTGTCTGGTGAGAGTGCCTGGTCATCCATCTCTATATCACACTCACTGTATTAGTTATCTATTACTACATAACAATATTAGCACAAATTTAGCAGCTGCAAGCAACACATATTTATCTCATAGTTTCTGTGGGTCAGGAGTCCAGGTATGACTAAACTTGTTCTTCCGCAAGACTGCAATCAATGTGTCAGCCAGGGCTGGATGCTCCTCTGAAGCTCAGCTGAGGGAAGACTCCATTTCTTATCTCGGATGTCTATTGTCAGCATTCAATTCAATGCAGACTACTAGATTGAGGGCCTCAGTTTCTTACCGGCAGCTCCTTGCTACATAGCCCTTTCCCTAGGTATCTGACAACATAACAATGTTCTTCAAAGGTAGCAAAAATGAGCGACTCCTTGCAATACAGGCATTGCAATCGCATACATACCATCATCTTTGCTGTATTTTATTGGTTAGAAACAAGTGACAGATCCCCACCTTATACAGAGGATCACACAAAAGCATGGATCCAAGAAGTGGGGATCATGAGGGCCACATTAGAGTCTATCCACCACACTCAATTTCATTTGGTCTCCAAAAGTTGGAAATTCCTGGACCCACTTTTTTACCTCCTATGACCCAATGGCCTAAGCAACTAGATACTGAGTGGTACGCAAATACAGTTCCATAACCCTCTAACCCTCTCAATTTGATTTCTTTCATGAAAGCTTCCCAAAGAGCCTATCCCCTCCCCCCTCCCATTCTGGTCTTATAGCACTTAAAATCTAAACTAATGGCTTCCAGAATATGAGGGTCAAAACACCGCATATATCCTAAAATAAATAAATGCGTACTCATTATACTGGAAACCATATATGCAATATCTCGTTTAATCCTCCCAATGATACTAAGTGCAAATATTATTCCTTTTGTACAGATGGGAAAATTGAGACACAGAGAGATGCTAAGACACTTAGCCCAAGTCAGACAGCTAATTAAGTGGCAGGTACTGGACAGTCTGACTCCAGAGTCCACATTCAAAGCCAGACTAGGCACTTAAACATCACCAGCTGCATTTTTAGTATCTTCTGAGTAAGAAAATACAAAATAGCCAAAAGCTACTTTGAGTTCAGTAACAGTTTTAAATACATTTGTAATTTTTTCCCTCAATAGAATCTACAAATATTTGCAGAACACAGTACATACATGTGCAAACATTTATTCTCTCCACAGATAATGTGGATTGGCAACCATTTGCAGAGCCTCAGAGCCCTCCCCATATGGCTCCTCAGCTGGGCATCAGTGGTCCACGTCACGTTGCTTGGTACTCGGATTATAATCTACATCAGCAGTTCTCAACCAGGGGTGATTCTGCCCTCCAAAAGACATCTGGCAATGTCTAGAGACATTTTTGATTGTCATGACTAGGGAGAGGGTGTTGCGGCATCTAGTGGGTATAGGCCAAGGATGCTGCTAAATCTCTTACAATGCACAGAGCAGCCCCCACAACAAGGAACTACCCAGCCCAAAGTGTCAACAGTGTATGTATTTGTATTATTGTATTTGTATTATTTGTATGTATTTGTCCTAACTCTCCAAAGATAAACCTACATGCCATCAAAGCAGGGACTTCATGAGTTCCTCATCACCCTACCTTTCCCAGCTTATACTTAATCTAAGTTTGTTTCGAAGACATAGCAGGCTTTATTCCTACAAGAGTTATTTATTCAATAATTAACATATTCCCTCCAAATTACAAGCTTCTACTTTGAATTTGCTAAAGAGTACTTTCCTTCTAAAATTAATACAGCCCCACCCAGAGCAGCCTCTAGCACCCATATACTTGAATTAGCAAACAAATCCTTGGTTTAGAAAAATCTGATAAACAAAACAATATGCAAGATTGTGACAAATAGACCCAAAAGCATCAACAAATGCCAAGGACTAGAAGGTGTTTATTTCCTTATACAACACTCACCCCTTAAGCACATGAAAGCCAAGGACGTACAAAATGGACTAGGTTCCAAAAATGATCCTTTTTTTAAAATCACAAACCATTGTTAAGGGAAGAGAACATTGTTCTATAGCATGTAAGATGTATTTGGTGAATGATGAAAGAGTCCCCATAGTTTGTTACCACAAGTAGCAGCTGCGTATATATAATTCTAGGAAGAAGGAGCTATTATCCCATTTTTCAACATATAGAAATCTAAACCTGCAGTCCAGACAGTCAAATGACCATCCCAATGAATTTTCTACCAAGCAGGGAAATGCCACATTTTATAATTTCCATGCCTCTGTAACCCAATCTCAGGGTACAGTCTGGTTTATCTTTCACTCCCAGATAAACAAAAACACAAGTCCACTGAATTCCAAAATAACCTAAAACCTTTGGGACCATGCCTACACTGCTAAGAGGGCTCCAAAATTGTTCTGTCTGCTCAAGCAATATACTTTCCATGGGGAGATGAATCAGACCGGACAGGACAATGCCGCCTCTGAAATTCCTCAGGAGTGTCTTGATTATACCCAATTAGTGAGGCTGTACACAGAAGCCCAGTGAATCAGACGGCCTTGCAACCCAGCAGAGTCAGCAGGGCCAGAAAACCAAAGCCATTAGCTCCTGCTGTTCTCCACCTCTCGCAGAATCAAATCCACACTGGATGTGAAAGACAATGGCTGCTTTGTACAATCAGCCACAGATTATTTTTAATGGGGTATGAGAGATTCAAAGCAGTAGGGAACCCCAAAATCACTAATAGTCACATTTGGAATTCTCTGAAAGAACAGACTTAACTTCTCAAACATATTTTCCTAGACTAATTTGAAGATTACCCCTGAGCTCCCTGAGCACATGACAAACAGCATCAGAAAACGGCAATACAGGTATGTACCAGGACTGGAGTAAGGTTGCCTGGGGGTAAAGTTGATCTCAGCATTAGCCTGGTTCTGTGGGATGGGTGAGCTCATATGGGTAGACTAAGCCCTGGGCCACGATCTGGTCTGGAATGTGAGTGAGCATCTAGTTGGCATCTGTCTATACCCTTTCATTCATTCATTCACATCTGACTCCTCAGCCCAGACCTCAAGATCTACCTCTCTCTTTATTCATTCCATCTACACTGGCTTAGCATTTACTCTCACATGTGGGGTGTTTATTATGAACTTCCCTTTCTTTCTTGGTGTCTGCTTATCCAGATTCTGCACATTCTCCAAAACCCAGTGGCCTAAATCAAGTTCTACCTCCTCTAAGAAGCGAACCCTGACCAAATTCAGCCAACATAGTCTCACAGTATTCTCTGAATGGTGGGTATCAGGGCAACTGTTTGTTGAGCTCTTATGATGTTCCAGATACCATGCCCAAATCTTTATATAACTCACCTGATTTAATTTCCCTATGCCACGTCATTACCCCTACTTCACCTATGAGAAAATTGAGGTTAAGAGAGGAAAAGTTAAAAAAAGAGAGAGAGAGAGAGAAACAGACAGACAGACAGAGGGAAAGTAACTTGACCCAGATCACACAGCTAGTAAATGGTGGAGCTGGAACTCACGCCTATGTCTTTCTTAGGCACTAAATCAAGCCTCAGTGAACTTTTTAGTAAATGGCCAGATAGTAAATATTTCAGGCTTTAAAAGCCACACATTCTTTGTCTCAACCTCTCAACTCTGCCTGCAATGATAGTGTGAAAGCAGTCATTTAAAAATGAAAAAAAAAAATTAGCTCACCAGCAGTTATGAGAACAGGTTGTCCACAGGCCTGTAAGAAACATTAACCTATATACAGTCAATGGGCTACAAGACCTTGGCAATGCCCCTCCCAGCACTGTACACAGTCTAGACCTACCCACAGTAACAGCAACCTGTACCAGGGGCTTGTTAGAAGCCAGACTCTGTCTATGTTTCCCAAAGATCCTACAACAATCCTCCCACAAGGCAGAGGCCAATACTACTCCCATTTGAGTGGAAGTGCTTTGAGAAGTGAAAGAATTTCACAAAGTTATCTTGCTGTATACCTTGGCTGGTAGGCTAAGATTTAAACCCAGGCTGACTCCAGAGATGCATTTCCACCTGCTCAACCTGTATATGATCAGACTTACTGAAGCTGGAACCAAAACCTCTCCAGTGTGAGCACGCAGAACGCAGTACTGGTGTCTTGGCTGTTCTGCTACCCTTGTGCATCCATAGGAGGTATTTACAAAGTCACAGCAGCTTCTAGCCTTCCGATACAAGTCTCATAGAGAGTTCTGCCTCTCACTGCTTTGAACAGACAGAAAACATTTCAGCAAACTAAAGATCAAGGGTCATTTCAGAAGGCCTGATTTCATATTTCATTGTTAAACTTTAATGAGCCATTACATCCAGCAGAATGAATGATCCAAGGGATTCAATACATCATGCCCCAAAATGAAATTTTTTTAATTATAAATAAATATTGCAAGCACCAAGGAAATCACTTCCCAGAGCCCCTTTCATTTATAGTCCCCACGCCAGGTGTGCCTGATTCTATTTTGAGGCACCAAGCTGCCATATTAAAACACGTCCTCATACAACATTCTCTCCTCCAGAAGACTTCTTCTGCCCTAATTCTGCAAATACTAGATAAAGACAAGCCCCACGCTGGCAGAGCAGAGAAAAGGGGAAAATGGGTCCTGATTACAAAGGAATAAATCCTTGTTCTCCCATGGGCTGATATGTCATCCAGTGAAGAGAACATGAGTTTTAGAGTCAGAAAACTAGTTTACTGTTGGAGTGACCTTGAACTTCACTAATCCTCAAGTTCCCCATCTAGAACATGAGAACAAAAATGACTTCGGCACCAGTCCTGATTAAATGAAACAATATTTCTAAAGCAACCAGCCCAAACACTAGTCCTCACCTTCCTCATTCCTCTTATATAAAGATTTTTTTAAACCACATGAAACAGAATAACAGCCATACTGTCTATTGTTTTGCTTTACATACACATTCTTTTAAACTTCCAGATAGTTATTAGCATAAGGTAAAAGAGGCACTGTGACACATTTAAATTGGAATTATCTAAAACGGTAGTCTTCCTAGATTTGTTTTTGATCCACAATCAAGTTTATGAAATAGTTAATAAATCAAAAGCATACTTCAATCTAGCTTACATACTCAGTGCAGGTAATATAATACAACTACCACCTAATGCAACAGACAGAGCTCAGTTTCCAAAAAGCAATTACATCCAAAACTGTGCGGTAGATGCACACTCAGGCTAATGGAGTGAGCCAATGGGAACTAAAGCCAGGCTCCTTGGGTCCCATCTCAACTCTGACACTTAGAAAGTGTGGATGTGGGCAAGCCACTAGCCTCTCACAGACTTGTTATCCTGATCTACAATATGGGATGAAGATGCCCACCCCATGAGCTTGTTATGAGGGTGGAAGGAGTTAATCCATGTAAATACATATTAAATCCATGTAAATTCATATTAAATGTAATTTAATATGCTGCCTCATTCCTTGTAAGGATTCAATACCTATAAGTTGTGATATTAGTGTTATTATTAATGTTAGCTTGTTATCATTGAGGAGATTCTAAAGAATATGCAGCTCTGAAAGGAGAACTCAAAGAGAATGCTGAGCAATAAAATTACTGGAAAGAGTGCATGGTCTAAGGTGACACTTGACAAGGGGCTGACTCAGCAGAAATTCATTTCAACATGTGTGCACGTGTACATGAATTTGCAAAGATGTGTATATGTGCAAATTCTGGCATATTTCCTAAAAACTCCACCACATGATCCTCATGCCTCATCTATCTAACCAGACTGGGGAGTCTATCGCAGAACAACTGTCAAGTTAAAATTAGATCATCGCTGTCCAAATGAAGGCAGTTTCTCAATTTCCTTTTTTCTTTCTCCACTTCTCGTCACCCTCCCACAAACGAACCTGCTTATCCATGCCAAGAATACACATCTCAGAAATGAGTTCAGGAAAAAAGTAAAAATGAAAAAGACAGACCTAAGAGAATGAGGATGTAAGAGAAAGTATCAAAGAGCAGCACCAGTTGATTATTCACACAACAAAACTGTGAGCTGCCCTACACCAGATACACTAATTATCTTCTTAGTTTTGTTGTCTCTAATCTGATAATCAACATGTGAAGTACATATCCTTATTCCCATTTCACAAATCAGGCCAGATGAAGTGACTTGCCCAAGGCCACAGAGCTGGTAAGTGTTGAGTCACAATCTAGACCCTACCCTTCTGGTAACAAAACTCTTCCTAATAGCCCTTGCCACTTCTCCAAGCTCTGTGACAGGCTGGGAGGCCCTCTATAAAGAAACTAAGGTTTGTTCTTGTCCTCAAAGAGCATATACTATAATGGGAAGGAAAGAGAAAAGCAAGTAATAATGATACATGTGAAAACATGTTTTCCAAGACTAAAAACAATGTGTCATGGGAGATCCAAGGAGGAAAGGACTCAGTCCAGGAGTGAATAGGCAATGCAAGAGTTGGGTATTAAAGGATGAATAAGAGTTTGCCAGCCAGAAAAAAAGGAAACAGGCATTCAGGCTTGGGGTTATCATGAAAATAGAAGCACAGACATAGGAAAGATCCTTGCACATTGGAGGTAGTAAGATGACTGAGCTGTGAAGCAAATGAGAGCAACCTGGAGGGGTAGACTAGGGACTGATAGTGAAGTCTTGTCAGCCATGCTATAGAATGTGGAGTGGATTCTGTAGACCAGTTGCAGGCATAAGGAGACCAGCAAGGCAGCTGCTATAAAAGGACAGAGTAGAGAGGATGAAGAAGGACAATGGGGTGAATTTAAGGCACACTCATGGGTGGAGAAAAGGGAGATAAGGATATCACAGGCTGACATGAAACACATGGAATAAAAGATGATACCTTCTCAAAGGAGGTCTACCCAGGCAAAAACATCCCTCAAGAGAAATAAGAGCAGTACAGGATTCTTGATATTTAGAACACAGAATTTAAAACAAAACAAGCCAATAGCATATTTGGTTTAGACCATTAAGGAAAACAGAAAGTTTCAAAAAAGTGAAAATGATGGAGATTAGCACAAGGTCTCTGACAGACATTAACAGAAGCCAAAATGTAAAAGGTAAGCCTCGATATTCTATGTGTTAAGAGGAACTTAACTCCATGGAATAAGAAATTTCATTGAAAGCGACCAAAAAATAAAAACAAACACAATTAGTTTGGTTTAGAGGTGATACCATTGGACCACAGGATACTCACAGGATTTCAAGAAGTGATCCAGCACCATCATTTAGAGCAAACACGGTCAGCCAAGACAACATGGGTAGTAAAAATGGTACATATTGCTACAGGGACAGGAGTCATTCACACAGGGTTAGTTTTCTATATTTTCCTCATAAACCATAAATCATATATAGATGAGCAGTATGGGTTCCAGGGTACAACCCAGAAAACAGTAAGACCTAAAATAACAGCACAACTTCCTTGTTATCCTCAATATTGCTCTCGTGATGCTGGCTGCAAGTCATGACTCATACTCAGAAATTAAAGGTCTCAAAGGAAAAAAAACTTCTCCTTCAATTATACAGACCACTACTATAAAAAGGAAAGTGATATATTTCTATTGATGCAGAGAGAACTTTAAAGTCCAGCCAATCCTCCGTCAGGGGGATTCAGGAGAGTTCCCAATAAAGACAAGATAAAGACCAAACACTCTATTTCCTGCCAAATGGAAGGAAGGACATTGGTCAACCAAAACCAGAGTAAACACAGAAGAAAGGTCCACAAGCTACCAGGAAACCAAGGAGTGATTAGTATTAGTGTTAGAGCTGCCAGGTTCCTCAGAGACCATATTGCCCAACCTCCTCCTGCTTTATTGATCAGGAAAATAAAGACCAAAATAAGGGAGATACTCACAGCCTCATATAGCACTTTGGAGTGGGTGTGGAGGGGAGGGAAGAGGGTGGGGACTGGGAACCAGGGCTTCTTACACCTTCCATTCCAAGATGCTGCTTTTCCCAAGGTCCAGAACCAAAGTCCTCAGGTAAATGAGCCCCTTCCACACTGGTAGACTCAAAACCCCCTTGAGGAAAGAAAGATCAAAGATAAACCAGGCACACCCTGGTTCTGGAGCACTCTAAATTACTGATTTGGTTGATGGATAGATGGTTCTTATGGTTCCATTCTCAGAGCCTGCTCCTGTTGTGTGAGTGTCTCCAGTGCACCTTGAATTATTTCTTCTCCTACAAAAATTCAAGAACGGTTACATACAAGCCTATTCAGAAGGGACAATTAGTTATTTACTTCTGCAAGGAGGTGACAGTGGGCTCTTCCTAACAGATGCCATCCTCCTCCCATGAGAACGCTTGCCCCACTGGAACAGAGGGATCCTGCTCTGGAAGCTCCACCCAACAGCTGGAAGGCTTCTCCTTCCTTACAGTACAGGCTTTCTTAGGGTATTTGAGTCTGAGCTCTCTTGGTGTCTCAAAAATCTGACCACCTATTGGCAAACCCACCTAATGGAGGATGTTGTCTCCTCATATCCTGCTGTCCCTTGCGAGAGGTAAACAGGATAGCTGCAATTGGTTTTTAGGACAGCCACATATAAAAACAAACAGTAGTCAGTCTATATGGCAGTATAATGAGTATCATTTCTTCAGAATAATTTTATGATATGAAAAAAAAAGGAACTGAATCTGTGGATGGTGATTCATTAAGGAGTAGAGAACAGAGCAGAGTAGGAAGGACTATAACGAGAAATAGATTAAATGTGTAATCAAGCCTTAGGAATAAATTCCTGATGAATAAAAATGGCCATTTTTTCAAAAAAGAGATTTGCTGAATTTCAATTTGAACAAGCCATTCACAGCAAGAAAAATAAACACACAATATTTCAACCTTAGAATTTAATCCCTTGTTTTCAGATCACTTCATTAAATACTCATGACTGTCCACTCCAGAACCAAATACCATGGGACATAGGAGGGAACGGTAAAGTAGGTTCCTTACACAAAGTTGCTTAAAACCCATGTTGGTACAAGCAAGGTGTACCCGATTGATTTAATGAAAAAGAGAATTTATACAGTTAGAGGCAGAAGTCATCAGGCAGTGACACTGCAACATCAGGTGTTTCTTCTAGTCAAAACAAATCCCCAAGTGCTAATATTCTTGCCTTAAAAAAAGATGCAACTACAGAGTGGTTTTGTTTCACTTTAAATAGAAAAACATTTTACCTATCATTGAAATTTTAAAAAACAAATTGAGAAAAACTACAAATTAGTGTTCCAACCTTTAGTCCAATAGTTCTCAAAATAAAGTCCAGGAACATCTGCATAACAATCAACCAAGACACAGATTTTAAAATGCAGGTTCCCACCCTCAGTCCACCCTGAGTGAGGACTTCAAGGTGGGGCCAGGGAATCTGCACTTTTAGAAACACTATGCGCAACTCTGTTTACTCAAGTTTGAGACCAAAATCACCAAGTCCCAGGCCTCTTCCATACCTGTGCCGGGGTGCTCTTTCTGAAACGGAAATCTCATCTTGTCATCCCCCAGCTTAAGAAAAGGACAAGAAAAAAATTTTTGCCATTCCCTCATTGCGCACAGGAGGAAATCCAAACTCTACAGCATGGCTTATAAAACTCAGCCCACTCTTCTACTGTCTAGCCCCTGCCTACCCAGGAACATTTTCACAGCATGCTGTTAAATTAAAAAGTAGGCTACAACGCAATATGTACATCTGACACATGCTACAATATGGATGAAACTTAAACATTATGCTAAGTGAATAAGCCAAACACAAAAGGACAAAATATATGATTCCATTTACATGAAATATCTAGAACATGCAAATTCATAGAGACAGAAGGTAGACCGGAGGCTAGGAGAGGCTGGGAAGAAGGGAAGTAAGCAGTTATTGTTTAATGGTTACAGAGTTTCGGTTTGGAGCAATGAAAACGTTTGGGAAATAGTGGCAATGGCTGCACAACACTGTGAATATAATTAACACCATGGAATTGTACACTTAAAAAAGGTTAAAATGATGAATTTTGTGTTATATATATTTTACCATGATTTTTAAAATTTAACAATGTAACATACCAAAACCCACTAAATTGTACCCTTTAAATGGGTGAATTGTATGTAAATTATATTACAATAAAGCTGTTAAAAAGATGTACAATATGTACATAAAATACTACTGAGAGAGAAAGACAGGAATGAAATATTGTAACTACTAACAGGAATTAATTCTGGATGGCAAGATGCAGGGGATCCTATTTTCTTTTCCAAGATTTTCTACATTCTCTCAATTTTTCATAATGAGCTTGTGTCATGCTGCTTTTATATCTGGAAAAGGAAGAATAATTGTCATTTTAAAAACACCAAAACATTAGGGGTGCCTGGGTAGATCAGTCGGTTGAGCATCGGACTCTTGATTTTGGCTCAGGTCATGATCTCAGGGTTGTGGGATCAAGTCCAGAGTCAGGCTCCGCGCTCAGGGTAGTCTGTTTGTCCCTCTCCCTCCCCCTGCTTGTGCGTGCTCTCTCTTGCTCTCACTCTCTCTCTCTTGCTCTCTCTTTCAATCTCACTGTAAAATAAATAAATAAATAAAATCTTTAAAAAAAAAAAAACACTAAAACTTTAAACAAGACAAAAATAAGATATAAGCAGTGACCTTCTCCTGTTGGGAGTCAGGGCACATCCTGGTAGCCTGGCAGAGGGGGTCCCTAGGCACCTAGTGCTGCCTGCTTTCTCCTTCACTGAGTGAGCCCCTGACCACTTCAATGTGTCTGATTATGATGATGTGTCTTGGTGGTCGACAGAGCTAATAATGCAGGCAAGGACTCTGGAGGAAGACTCCCAGGGTTCCACCACTCATTGAGCCTCTCTCTGAGCCTCTGTTTCCTCATCTGAACAATGGGAGGAATAATGGTACTACTTCATAATGTTATCAAGAGAATAAATGAGATAATTTATCTGAAATGCTTAAAACCACATCTGACACCTGTACTTTGACCTAAGTGTTTAGTCAACTATTGGCTGCTATTACTTTTACTCTTACTGTTGCTCTATTACACCCATGTGAGAATTTATCCATTCCCTACTAAGCCGGGAATAGCAAACTATGGCCCAAGGGCCAAATCCAACCCACCATATGTTTCTGTATGGCCCATTAGCCAAGAACAGTTCTTACATTTTCAAGTGGTTGAAAAAAAAATCAAAAGAGTGAAATTTCATGACATATAAAATTTATATAAAATTTAAATTCCAGCATGCATAAATAAAATTTTACTAGAACACAGGCTCTCCTTTACATTTATATATTATCTCTACCTGTTTTCATACAGTCACAACAAAGACTGTCTGGCCTGAAAAGCCTAAAATATTTACTACCTGGGCCTTTACAGAAAATGTTTGCTGACCCCCAGGTGTGGTACCCAAGGAGGTCCCTTTTGCCTTGCTGTCACAGCTTGTCAACTCTCTTTCAATGTGGTGAGTCAGCACTGGGTCTGACCACCACTCTCTTTGCATGGAGTTCTTGGCTATTTGTTCTCCATTTGGTAATACCCAGATTTTGTTATTGGTTCCCATCTGCTCAGAGGACTCATGCCATTCTTTTTTTTTCTCTTTCATCCTTCTATTTTCTATTGTGCTATCTAAAAGTATTGTTTGCCATAAAAAGAATCACAGTATAGAACACAGGTACTAGGCCCTATGAACCTACTGTTTGAGCCAGTCTCACAGAGTGGTGATTTTGTGGTTCTCACTAGACCAGTGTCCATCTGGGCAAGCTTTTCTGTGAGTCACAAATGAAACTGGTAAAGATTCTCCTGCCATCTCCATTTTTGGTCCTAAGAGTTTGGTTTTAATACAGAAAGATCATTCTCTCTAGTCTTCTTACTAGGGAGGCATACATTATCGTGTCTGCAATGGAAGGCAGACAACTGTCAGGTTGAAGGTCCAAGACACTAAGTACACAGGCACTGCTTTCAACCACCTGTTGCCAGCTCTCATGGGGTCATCAAAATCTAATTCCTCTCTTCCTCCAGGAAAAGCCCCTGCTTCTTACATGAACTTTCATTACAATCCTAATTCTTGCACCCATCTCGCCTCCTTTCACCAATGCCACCTTCGCTGGACAATCTAGAAAACATTTGATTAAACAAAATTGTTTATTTGAGAGGTGCCATGGGGGGGATTTTTCAGGCCCAATGGGCAGCATTTTTTTAAATGAGTTGACACAGAAGAAAATAAAAATACTGAGTGATCACTAAGGTTGAACAACACTTACTCTACAGTTCAAAGAGAACTTACGGTTGTTGAGCAGTTAATATACATCGGGTGCCACACTGAATGTATGTTACCTTATGTAATCTTTTAAACAGAGCTGGAAGGTAGGGATTAGAATTCTTCATTTAAGGAATGTAGAAACTAAAACTTCCTCCCAGATTACAGGAGCTAGTATTTGTTGGGTTTTTGAGGACCTCCTACATTTGAAGCCTTTGTTTATTGTGTGTGTGTATGCTGTACATGAATGCATGTGCATGTGTGTGGGTACACTTGTGTTCACAAGTGAACATGAAAGAGACTAGAAAGAAAAATATACATATCTTCTTTGTCTCTAACATACAGATTTGTTCCTCCTTCTTAGGCCTCATCTCAGTGAAGGCAACAGAGGTTCCAGCTGACCTATTCCCCTCTTACTCCAAGGTCTAACTAGTGTTAGGAAGAGTAAGTGTTCCTGCTCACTTGGCTTCTGACACCCTCCATGGACCTCTGCCCCCACTGGCCCATCTAATTACATCTTCTGGGGGCTCCACACATCACCAGCCAGGGAAGGCTTCCTGCCCCACCCAGTCCAAACCATAGAATTGAGCAACCCTCCCATGTGCTCCCATAGCACTAGAAGCCATCCTTACACAGCAGCATTTTTTTATTGGCAGGTAGAGGCCTCCAAACAAAATTCTGATTTTAAAATTGCCACTGAAAGATTTTTTGGCCAAAGCTAATGAACAATTTAATCATCTTAAGCAACAACAAACTAGACTCATGTCCCTAGTAAATCTTCCCCTGCCCCGTCCTCCATTTGCCTCCCTATAGCCAGGCTTCCTCTTTCCCCTTATCCTTCTGCTCTATCTGCACCTTTGTTATTCCTCTTTCCCTTGTCCAATCCTCTACCTTTTCCCAATAACCCCAAGATGCCAGTTGTGTCTAAGGATGCATTCCATCCAAGAACTTGGTATTTAGGCAACTACAGAATTTAAACGTCAGACCCAAGCTGAATAAGAGCCATACGAAGGGTTTTCCTAAATCCAGACAAGACCAACAACTATTCACAGAAGAATTCAGAATTCTTTTGAATGCATATGATCCAGGGTTACCAGGTTTTTGTCAACTTGTACGCATGTTTGTTGGAATCTAAATTCTGAGTAGCAAAAGTTAATTGGACTGTAGGAAAAGACCTACAGGATCTCTCTTTTCACAATAAACCTGAGGGTAAAAAACAAAACAAAAAAAAAATACAACAAAAGGCCTGAAAAGTAGGGCAAAATCTTCTAAAAAGCCATACCCAAAATGTTTCCAATAAAAATAGACTGGACCACAGTTCAATCATCCTGAAGATGAGAAAAGATGAAACTATAGGAGATTTTCAAAATAAGCTATAAAGTAACTGTCGACAACATCCAGGAGTTAAAGAAGGTGCTGATCTGACAGTGGCTCTTTCATCTTGGCCAAAGGTACTCCCACTAACCCTTATGGCAATGTGGTCCACTTCCTTGGGGACACATTATTCTCCTATGAATGAATAACTGAAAAGCCCATCTGTTTAGGGATTATACTTCAAATACTAGATTCTGTCCTGCTAGTCGCAGACATGGCAAAATATCGCAAGGGACTCATGTACTATAGCCAGCCCTATCTCCAACAGGTGAAGGCCTCCTTTCTACAACATCTTCCTAAACAGCCTCTCCATGATCTTCAATAAGATTTCTCAATTGAAAGAAACATCAGAGAAAAACCGCTCTTGAACCTTGCTGGAGGAGACATTATCTGGTACTATTAACAACAAATACAGCAGTGAAACTCCAAGGAGTCAGTCCCTGGGCTCATGCTTCACAACTAGAGACACAGAATTCCACAGAATTAGAATGCTACTCCAACCTGGGGACCTCAAACTGAGGATTCTCTGGGACCCCCTAGAAGTGGCTGATTCTCAGAAGTAGACAGCTGACCCAAGACCTCTGCAACAAGATGACAACCTCAAATAGGGGACAGCTTCCACTCAAGGGCGCTTCCAGAACCTATCTAATTCCTGTTTTGTTTTTCATCTGACTCCTTATAATCATTTTTCTTTCCCTATAGACCCCTGGTTGTTGTCCACCCATGATAGCATTTTTTCTCTTCTCTTTCTTCTGTATTGTAATTGTTAGGAAAGAAAATGTTCATTCTTAATCATCCTAAACAGTAGCCACTTCCTCAGTGTTACTGACTGCCATCCATCACTAGATACCCATGATATAGTCCTCTGGACAATTTCAGTCTCATCAAATGAGATCACTGGGAGTTATAGTCAGTGGCACTTCTACTTACAACTATGTGGCCAAATGACCTTAACCAAACCAATCTGTGATTCTACTAGTACCCTCTCTCCCAGAGGAGGGGGAAAAAAAAAACGAATTATTACAATCTGTTGTTCCAATCCTAGGTAATTTCACATTTGAATTCAACAAATTTCCTAAAGTAAGGGTCCAAATATTTGCCACCTGAAGGAAACTCTTAGAAATTCAAATGCCTAACCCAACTAATGTGATGCTTCATGTTATGAACAACTCCTTTTATCCTGTATCTTCACAAGCACCTACCACTCCTTCTGCAGCCAAGATGCCTGATCCCGTTTGCCTCAAACTAATACCTCATGAACTTTAGGAATAATATTCCAAGACCTGTCCATGCACAAAGCCTCTAATTCTATATATCACCAAGGCTGGACATGCACTCCAAAATGAGGCCACCCTTGATTATTCAGGCACTCTACCTGGGGAAATGACTGACTCACTGTTTATGCAAACAATCAGAGCAGTACTCCCAATGATGGGAATCTTACAAATAGAAACATCTGTAAGAAATTAATGACTAACTCTGGCAGACATTATTAATAATACCACTTCTACTCCAGATGAATACAGATCAGTCTCAACTCAATGGCATAAGCAGTGATGAAACTGCATTGCTCTAGATTTCTTTTTGGCTAAGTGATGGTGGTGTCTGTGCCATTGCCAATGTTGCTTGCTACACATGGATCCATGAAACAGAAAAGGCAAAATAGGCTAAACAGTGCCTTAAGGAAACAGTTACCTGCCTTCCTAAGATTGATTCTCAAGGCCTATGGAATTTATTCTCTTGGCCTGGGTTAAGCAATCCGTGTTTCTGGTTCTGAAGCAACTTATAAGGACTGTTAAGTGTTTTCACTCTATCATAGTGGTCAAAGGACTGCTCTGAAATACAACAAAAATGTCAAGAAGATCTTGCAATGCAATTGTCTATGGAGAAAACTGGACCATCTCTGTCAGGGGAGGGTCTGAATCTCTAACCTCCCATGAATTGGTCAGCAAGTCACAAGCAAAAGAATGATGAAAGAGAGAAATGAAAGACTGAATACACGAATGGACATGGGTGGCCGTGACAGTAGAATTCTGCCTCAAAAACTCTGCTCAACCAGTCTGCAACGTCAGGCTTGGTCAATGACTGCCAATTTCCTTATTTTTTTTATTCTGGCTTCTAACTCAGGACCAACCAAAGGAAACCAAATATTCTCTCCAAAACAAATCACATAGGATGCCTTGCTTCTAGTTAGCCTGCCTGCAGCTTCCCCATGCCAACATCCTCCAATCAAACCATATATAACTGAAGTCTCCCCTTCTTTCACTGTTGAGATTTTCTATTCCACCCACTGCCTCTAAGAATCTTTGTCAAATGCAAGTGATGGTGACTCCATTCCTTGTTATGGCCAGCTCTGAATACATAGCCTCTGTTAGCTCTCACTTAGGCGATCTTCATTTATTTCCACACAAACATAACCCCCCCACACACATATACAGCAGGAACATGTGAAAGACACTAGAAATTCCAGCAGTCATATAAGGAGAGTCACTCTTCTGTGAGGTATCACCTTCCTCCTCCACTCTACCCCACCAAAAGTTCAGGTCCAGTTGCAACCATCTATAAATATGCCCTTACCCCGTGGGCAAATTTGGCCTCCTTGAATAGCCTAACATCCTACCACTGCATCCAGACTCTGCTCAGAGACGGAGCTGCCTAACTGTACACCATGGCAAAGCCATATGATTGTGGGTTACCAGTGTACTGAGAAGTCATTGATTCTCATGCCACCACCCCAACCAGGCATTTCTAGCCACGGTCAACATTAGCCTCTCACTCTAGAGTGACAGGGAAAGATTATAATTTTCTGTGTGTGCCATGGCCTTAGAAAACTGGAAAGGAACTAAGAAGTTTCCATACCACCCAGCCCTTGGATCTCTTGTGCTATAGTGCTAGCTTTTGCCCTGGGAAGGAATCTGTATGGGCTGATGGGGCTTTGGCAAGATGCCCAAAATGGGGGAAACATGCTTTTGATGGGTGAGAGAGTCACTCCCCAAGGAAATGAGCTAAAGAGTTCTGTGGTTAGGAGGTGTTCCATGCTTTCAAATTCTAAGAGCTACACCAGCTACAAGCTACAACATGGCTCCAAACAGGTGGGGCCCATAATATTCTCACATTCCCACTGATGGCAGAACATCTAAATTATATTGATTAATATTAGCAACATTAAATAAGATTAATTAATTTATAACAATACATCTAACACTCAATAAACTTTCACTATATTCCATGCACTATAACCAAGTACTTCACATGTTTTTTCTCAATCTCACAACCATTTGATGATACAATTCTGTGAATGAATCCATATTACAGATGGGGAAACTGAAGCTAAGAAAATTGGAGCAAGGTCAAAACTGGAGCAGAACAGAAGCTAGAACCCAGCTATAATCTGTTAGACTTCATACCCCGAGCTATTAACTTCTAATTTAAAAGGCTACATATAACCCATACTTGAGGAACCGCAAATGAGCAACTTATGCTATGACAGCTTAATGACAGCTTAATATGGAGAAAAACAAATGTATACAAGGGAGAGAAAATTCATCATTACTCAGCAACTGAAAATTAATACATAAAATCAAATTTATATCAAGTCAACTATTACTACTATGTCAATTCTAATTAGATCCTTGTGTCTTACTTTCACAAATACAGAATATAAATTCCTTTAGTGTTTCAATTTCCTGTGGTTTTAAAATTGACTTTGTGTCAGCAATTGTCTCCCCAATTATTTGAGATGATAACTAGAGTAATTTCATGTATTGTAATGGTCTATTTTATGCACCAGGACAGCACTTCATCTGCATTTTTCAGTCTAATGTTAATGGAAATTTAACTAATATATTTTCATCATAATGATCCCATAAACTTACATGGAAGGCAAGCTAGTAACAACCAAAAAAAAAAAAAATCTACATATCATACTAATGTGTGTGCTATTTCAGAAAAAAGTAGATTCAATAACTTGATATTTTTATACAGAGTCCATTTCTGTAACTAAAAGAGGAGGGAATTTGAAACTCATTTAGTCTATTCAACCTCAGGATGTGTTACTTCCTCAATCTGAATATGGTATGTGACTAATCTGGGACATCACCATATCATGAAAGCATACTTAAGATTCAACAAGCGATTAGTTGCAGAGCTTTTCGGCTTCCCCATCTCACCAGCTCCACCCCTCCCAACTTTATGCCAGAAATAGACAGCAGCATATTGATCTAAAGCAAGGGTCAGCAAACTTTTACTGTAAAGGGCTAGATGGTAAATATTTTAGTCATTGCCAACCAAACAGTCTCTGTCACAACTACTGCAACTCTGCCAATGTAGTACAAAAGCAGCCTGAGACAATGCTGAAATGAATGAATGTGGCCATCATATAAACTTTATTTTATTTTTAATCAATTTTTTATTTTTAAACTTTGTTTTTAATTTATTTTACGAACTTCACTTTTGGACATTGGCATGGTCATTAGTATTTCATGTGCTCTAAAATGCTGTCTTTTGGATTTTTTTTCAACCATTTAAGAATGGAAATCCAGGGGCGCCTGGATGGCACAGCGGTTAAAGCATCTGCCTTCGGCTCAGGGCGTGATCCCGGCATTACGGGATCGAGCCCCACATCAGGCTCCTCCGCTATGAGCCTGTTTCTTCCTCTCCCACTCCCCCTGCTTGTGTTCCCTCTCTCGCTGGCTGTCTCTATCTCTGTCAAATAAATAAATAAAATCTTAAAAAAAAAAAAAAAAAAAGAATGAAAATCCATTCTTGCTCATGGGCTTTACAAAAACAGGAAGTGGAACTGACTTGGCCCTCAGGTCCTAGTTTGCCAACCCCTGGTCTAAAGCGGAATTGCCCAGTTTTGTTTTGCTTTTTTTATAACCACATCCTCAATCAAGTTCACACTTTGCATCTGCACCTCTATGCAGAGAGGTCATCCAGTATGTGTTTTCAAACAATGAACACAGCTAATACTTATATTAAATGCTTACTGTATGCCTGGCCATATATGAAGTGCTTTGAGTGTAATATTTCATTCATTCCACTCCCTAATGTTAAAGGTAGGTTCCATCATTATTTTCATTTTACAGATAAGACGACTTAGAAGTTAAGTAACTTGCCCAAGTCATGAGACTGGTAAGTGGTAGAGCTAAGCAGTCTAACTCCACAGTCCCTGCTATTAGTACCCCACTATTATATACCTTCCTAAAAAGGCTTCTGTGGGGCAGAAGGCAGGAGAGAAAAGTAAAAAGTCAACCAGGAAGCTTTAAATATGAAGAGTAACAAATAGGAGACATCAACAGATCAGAGATCACAACCAACATAGTAAGAAAATCTCCTATTTCTAAATTTCTTTTGAAAATGACTAGTCTCTGTTATCTCTTTAATTTTTTTTACAAGGCAACCCCCTTTTCTTTTCTTTTTTTTTTTAAGATTTTATTTATTTATTTGACAGAGAGAGAGACAGCCAGCGAGAGAGGGAACACAAGCAGGGCGAGTGGGAGAGGAAGAAGCAGGCTCCCAGCGGAGAAGCCCGATGTGGGGCTCAATCCCAGGACCCCGGGATCAGGCCCTGGGCCGAAGGCAGATGTTTAACGGCTGAGCCACCCAGGTGCCCCTGTTATTTCTTTTATTTAATGGTGAACTCTGTTAGTTTCATTGTAGCAATATTTATCAATGAGTGTGAGTATGAAGAGCTAGGGTTTGCCAAAATCTAACTGTCCAGAAAGGCCACCCTCATATTTTAGCTTTTTGAAATGGATGAGAGCAGCCATCCTTGTTTGTTCTTCCTTGGTACTTGCATCAAAGGGGAGACCCAGGATGCTCCCAAGGTTACCAGGTCATATCTTCCCAGATTTTAACCCATAACAAGGGAGATTTACATAGTAATCGCCCACCAAAATCTTTCCCTCTGGGAAAGAGATTCCATACTTCTCTTCCTGGAATGAGAAGGCCAGGACCCTGGAGGCTGGGTTAGGTATGGGAGAAGGTCAGGAAAGGGAGAATGGAGGCAAGAAGAAGGGAGCTCTGGGGCCAAAGGGGCTTCCAAAAATCAGGTCTGAGATGCAAGAATTAGGTCTAAAGTCAAGGGTTGTCACTTGGGGTCAAGTAAACAGGGTGGGTCCAGGAAACCCAACAGAAGCAAGCAGTTGACACAGG
Source organism: Ursus americanus (assembly GCF_024610735.1). Classification (NCBI taxonomy): domain Eukaryota; kingdom Metazoa; phylum Chordata; class Mammalia; order Carnivora; family Ursidae; genus Ursus; species Ursus americanus. The sequence continues at coordinate 33,379,440 of NC_142140.1, read as the reverse complement.
TGAGAAGAGAAGTAAAAGTTTTTATTGAATTTATCGCCTCTTCCACTCCTTCAATACTGAACATCACTTTGTGCCACAAATGTAAGCCTTCAGGGTGCAGTCATGGACAACACAGACATGGTCCCTGCCCTCATTGGGTTACAGGCTATAGATGGAAGGCAATCCACTAAAATAAAGGTGGAGGAGCTGACAATGAGGAAACACTGAGTCCTATGTGAATACTAATTGGGAGAGAACCATTAAGGATGTTGCATTAGGCAGCTTCTTAAAATGTTTTCCAATGATCCCCATCTCCTGATACACATGCCCTTCAGAGTGGTCTCAACCTATCAACTTGCTTCAATTGAACAGATTATTGCAAAAAGGATGGGATGTCGCTTCTGAGATTAGGTTATTAAACACTGTGACTACAGCCTTCCTTATACCCTTTCTCTTTCTTGTTTTCTCCTGCACATTCACTCTGAGAAAAGCCAGCTACCATGTGTGAGCTGCCCTATGGAGAGGCCCCACTGGCAAAGAACTAAGGACAGCTTCCAAAAACAGCCCATGAGGAACTGGGGTCCTCAGTCCAATAGGTTGCAAGGAACTGAATCCTTTAACAACCTCATGGATAAGGTTGGAAGCAGATCCTCCCCCCATCAAGCCTTCAGATAAGACTGCAGCTTCAGCTACACACTGATTACAACATTATAAAGACCCTGAGCCAGGGGACCCAAATAAGCTGCTCCCAGATTCCTGACCCACAGAAACTGTGAGATGATAAATACCATTGTTCAAAGCACTACGTTTTGGAGAAATTTGTTACATAGCAACAAAAAACTAATACATATACCAGACCAGGTTGCCCAGAAAATACTCACCAAACTCTTCGTTTCAAACTTCTCATTTCCCCAAAAGAAACACTGCCAAAGTCCAGAAGCTCTGATATGGTAACATTGATATTACAAATGGAAACCATCCATCCCATTGGGTTGGGCTAAACTGGTTCCAACTATTCCATCGAGAATCTCACTTGCTCCCAGAAAAGATAGGGAAACAAAGAAAGTCTCCCTTTTGCCAATGGGCTAGGTATAAGAATTGGGGCAGAGTAAGGAGATTCTAGTACACTGAGAATGGCAGATAAGAACAATAAACAAGTCACAATAAATAGGAGGAAGCTGTTTCTAACATATCATTCAGGAGGCAAGAGATAACTAGCTTCCCCTACATTTATTTTTTCAAGTGTAAGAAGCACATATGATTATAAGATAGTACTCCGGTGCTCTCATAGCATGCCATATTTCCCCCATCAAATCCCTTAAGATGCTGAACTGCAACTGAACTGCTTACTGTCTAGTTTCTCCTATTAGAGTGGAGGGCCAACGTCAGTCTCAGTCACCACTGTATCCTCAGCGTCTAGAACAATGCCTGTCACACAGTAAGAATTTAATATATATTTTTTAAAGATTTTATTTATTTGAGAGAAGACAGAAAGAGAGAACACAAGCAGAGGGAGGGGCAGGAGAAGGGGCAGAGGGAGAAGCAGACTCCTGCTGAGCAGGGAGCTGGATGTTTAATCCCAGGACCCTGAGATCATGACCTGAGCCAAAGGCAGATGCTTAACTGACTGAGCCACTCAAGTGCCCCGTGAATTCAATATGTTTTTGCCAAATAAGTAAAACATGATCTCATTTCCGTAATAGGATATATGCATAGAAGAAGACTGGAAAGAAATACATTGAAACATAAGAAGTTGTGGAATTCCACTAAATGGAAGAGTATAATCCTTTTTTTATTTTCTTTGATAAACTTGTCTGCATTTTCTAGAATGTCTTTAATGCAGAAAGAAATACCAGAGACCACATAAGACAGACTTTTTGGACCCTATGCTGTTCACTTCTACAATTTTATAATCTTGAGATTGCTGCCATAACTTTCCAAGTTTAAAGACTTATTTAAAATAGATTGTCATCTCGCTTGTCTATTTTTCAACCTGACAACTGAATTCTTAAGCACCATGTAGGAAAAATATAAATTAAGAGATCAACACCTGCAGGGCAATATTATGCATACAGTTACCACTGATTTTTATCTTTAAGTAGAACTAATCATTTCACACTTTAGGCCCTAAAACAGGTATCAAATGGGAGAAAATATTTTATTACAAATAACCACATGAGAATCTTTGGACTGTGCAGTACATTAGCTCCAACCAGGCTTTAAAATGCATTGGAGTATCCAATCTACAAGACAATTACCCCCAAATGTAGTCAATTAAGTAGAAAGAGATTTTGCACATATATGTGTAAACTTCACATTTTTATCATGAATCGCTGGACTAAATCACAAAAGTAGCAGGAAACAGCAACTCTCCCAGAGTTTAATACCTTCCATTTTGGAAACCAAAGGCAGCCACATGAAACTATTCTCCAGATGTACTTTAGATTTATATAGATAGAAAACATTTCTTCCATATATTTCCAAGTTCCAAAAAGAGCTCAAAAATCATCCACATGTCTCCAGTTTACAACGTCACCAAATAAGCCAGATGAATTGGGTTTAGAGACAGGCTCCCATTCCTGCCTTGTCATGACTATAACCATGATGTTCCAGTAAAAATTATGGGACATCTCCACTGCAATAGGGGCATTCTGACTCTGGCAGATGCACCTCCATTCATGAAGTCCTGCCTCTTAGGCTAGCTCTGTACAATCTAATGGAAATGTAAAGCAAACTGCATATGTAATTTTACGTTTTCTAGTAGCCACATTTCCAAAGAGGAATATAAACAAAACATCTTCAAGGCTCATTGCTGAGAAGTTCTCCTCCTACTACAATCACCTTTAGCTTCCCTTTCCATCTTGTGCTCTTTGAGCTCTACTTGTACCCACGTTTTCACGGCTAATCACCCTTTAGGTCGGCTTGGTATGAACGAACAAATAAATGTTTAAAGCCTGAATACCTCCTTATGGAGAATGTGTGCTCATGTTCTTAATACAAAAGCCTAACCAATAGCAATTAAAAGCCACAAATATGTTTTTATAAAGAAATTAAGCTATCAGCATATCACCTTTGATATGATGTGAGATGTGGCTAAAAACATAAACTTCACAAATGGAGCTAAAGTTCTAATTGATACAAGTTGTAAATTAGTTCTTGAAACATTAAACACATGGGAAACAGAAGCTGATTATGTTGTCCTATTTTAGTATGTGAAAATTACTTATAATCTGCCTGTTAAACAATTCAAAATTATTTTAAATGATAATTGACTATCAAAGTAGGCCAATTTACACCTACAATCCCTCTGAAACCACCTAAAAACGGGGACAACCACAGAAGAAAAGAAAAACACTTCCATGTGTGTCAATTTCTTTCTGTTTCTTAACCATCAGTCCCCAAGGCTAAGAGGGAAAATCAGAAAAGTTTAACTAAACACAACTGATTAGTAAGGTAGCACTTTCCAAGCTTTGTAAGTTTCACATTATTTGATTTGACTACGCCAAGGAAAATCCTATGACTCACACTTAAAACAAGTCATTATTCCAATGTTGTTCATGGGAAATTTCAGGTTTTTTTAAGGAAAAAAAAATGGGAATTTCTTCTAACCACTTCATCATCAGTATTTTTAAAGAACTGTATGATTTTTTCAATGCCTTTATCCCATCCCAAAGAAGGAAAAAGCATTTGCATTCATATTTATTTAGTTTTTCATCAAAATGCTCAACATCACTCAGCATCAGGGAAATACAAATTAAAACCACAATGAGATACCACCTCATATCAGTCAGAATGGCTAAAATAAAAAACACAGGAAAAAACAGATGTTGGCGATGATGTGGAGGAAGGGGAACCCTCTTACACTGTTGGTGGGAATACAAACTAGTGCAGCCACTCTGGAAAACAGTATGGAGGTTCTCAAAAAGTTAAAAATAGAACTACTCTATGACCCAGCAATTGCACTACTAGGTATTTACCCAAAGGATACAAACAATGATTTGAAGGGGCACATGCATGCCAATGTTTATAGCAGCAATGTCCACGATAGCCAAACTATGGAAAGAGCCCAGATGTCCATCAGCAGATGAATGGATAAAGAAGATGTGAGATTTATAGATATATATATATTTATATATCTATAAATATATCTAAATATATAAATATATAAAATATATAAAATATATCTAAAGAAGATGTGAGATTTATAGATATATATATTTATAGATATATATAGATATAGATAGATATAGATATAGATATAGATATATAGATATATAATATATATATATTTATAGATATAGATATAGATATATATAGATAGATATATAGATATATATAGATATATAGATAGATAGATAGATATAGATATATAGATAGATAGATATAGATAGATAGATATAGATATAATATATATATCTATATATAGATATAGACATAAATATATATAGATATAGATATAGAAATACAGATATATATAATATATATATAAATATATATAAATATATAAAATATATAAAATATATCTAAAGAAGATGTGAGATTTATAGATATATATATATTTATAGATATATATATACATATATATAGATATATATATAACTCAGTCATCAAAAAGAACAAAATCTTACCATTTGCAATGACATGGATGGAACTAGAGGGTATTATGCTAAGGGAAATAGTCAGAGAAAGACAAATATCATATGATTTCACTTATATGTGGAATTTAAGAAACAAAAAGATGAACATAGGGGAAGGGAAAGAAAAATAAAATAAGGTAAACACACACACACACACAAACAGAGAAGGAGGCAAACAATAAGAGACTCTTAACCCTAGGAAGCAAACAGGGTTGTTGGAGGCGAGGTGGGTGGAGGGATGAGATAATTGGGTGATGGGCATTAAGGAGGGCACTTGATGTAATGAGAAATGGGTATACATGCAACTGATGAATTACTAAATTCTACCCCTGAAACTAATAATACACTATATGTTAATTAAATTGCATTTAAATAAAAAGATTTTTTTTAATTCTTTAAAAAGTTGTCCATGCTATGGTCTCCAATTAGAATCAAGCTTTTTCCACCATTTCCCCAAAAGAGCTCTTAGCAACTTTGAGGTCCTCATCACCTTTATTAAGTCAACAATTTTCAGTTCCCATATTATCTGATCTATCTGAAGCAATTGAAACAACTGGTTATGTCCTGCACTGTGAAATACTTTTCTTCACTTGACTTCAAGGATACCATACTCCTTATTTTCATTCCACCTCAACTACTTGACCTCTTAATGCTGCAATATCTGAGGGCTCAGTTCTTGGCCATCCTCTCTTCTCTGTTTATACTATATAGTTTATATTGCACTCACACTCTTGATGATCTGATCCAGACTTCTGCTGATCAGTCCCAAGTTTATGTCTTGAGACTGTCTCTCCCTTGAGTTCCTAACTTACAGAACCTAGTCATCTCCAGTTGGAAGTCTAACAGACATCTCAAGTTTCACATGGCCAAAACCAAATCCCTGGTTTTACCTTCCAAACCTGCTTCCCTAAGATATCCCCCTCAATAAATAACAACTCCATCCTACCACTTGCCCAGGCCCCAGACCTTGGAATCATTCTCAATATGATATATATACACACAATGGAATATTATTCAGCCATAAAAATGAATGAACTCTTGCCATTTGTGACAATACAGATGGAGCTAGAGAGTACAGGGCAAGTGAAATAAATCATTCAGAGAAAGACAAATACCATATGATTTCACTTACATGTCGAATCTAAAAAATAAACAAAATGAACAAACGACAACAACAGACAAACAGATTCATAAATATAGAAAACAAATTGGTGGTTGCCAGAGGGAAGGGGTTAGGGGAATAGGAGAAATAGGTGATGGGGATTAAGAGGTACAAGGGATTAAGAGGTACAAGCTTCCAGTAATAAAATAAGTAAGTAATGAGAATGAAATTTATAGCATAGGGAATATAGTCAATAGTATTAGAATAACTTTGTATGGTGACAGATGGTAACTACACTTATCATGGTGAGCCTTTCATAATGTAATCGTCGAATCATTACACTGAAATTAATGTATTATATGTTAACTACACTTCAATTAAAAATAAATTTTAAAAAGAGAGAAAAAAGAGAAAATGGGAAGAGTTGTTTATTATGAATAAACGAAGACCCCAAACTACATCTTAAGAGCGAACACAGCTCCACAAAAATTAGAGATCTACTGGAAATAATTAGGAAAACAGTCAACAATGGTTTGTATCTACACTGTGAAAACAAAGGTTTGTATCTACACTGTGAAGCCCCAGATTGCTTGGTAAAGGAGTGACCATAGGTAGAAAATCAAGAGATCCCAAATTCACTAACAGCAAAAAAAAAAAAAAAAAAGATGATTTCAACTTCAGAATATTCTAGATTAAATAAAATATTAATGATTAAGTCAGAGTGAAACACCTCCAGCATCCCCGATTCCTCTGACTCTTGTTCTTGGTACAATGCTTATAGAGAGCAGCTCTGATTACACTTTTCTCTTAGTTTTTCTTTTTTTTTTTGAAGACTTATTTATTTAAGGGGCACCTGGGAGGCTCAGTTGGTTAAGGGACCAACTCTTGATATGGCTCAGATGATGATCTCAGGGTGGGGGGGCACCTCAGGCTCTGTGTTCAGCGGAGAGTCTGCTTCTCTCTTTCTCCTCCCTCTGCCCCTCCCCCCATTCATGCACTCTCCCTAAAATAAATATTTATATAAATATAATATAAATATAAACTTATATTTATATTAATATATTTATATAAATATAATATAAATATAAACTTATATTTATATAAATATATTTATATATTTATATTATATTTATTATAAATATATTTTATATGTTATAAATATACTTATATATTTATAAATATAAACTTATAATATAAATATAAACTTATATAATATAAATATAAACTTATATTTATATTATAAATAAATATAGAAAGAGGGAGGGAGAGAGAGCACATGTGCGAGAGTAGGGCAGAGGGTCAAGAGGGAGAGGGAAAGAAAATTTCAAGCGAACTCCATGCCAAATGTTGAGCCAGATATGTGGTTCAGTTTCACAACCCTGAGATCATGACCTGAGCCGAAATCAAGAGTCGGATGCTCGACCAACTGTGCTACCCAGGCACCCCGGCTTATTTTAATAGAAAGAACAGAATTATCCTCAGAGTTTTCTCAACCATGGAAATCCTCCAAACCTGCTGGAGATATTTTAGAAATACAGGCTCCACTCAAAACACTAAATCAGAATCTCTACAGTTGGGTGTTGTTACCTGTTTTTTCTTATTGTTTTTTAAGTTTCCCCTGGGCTGATTCTAATAATAAGTGGGGCTTGGAACTGTTGGTCCAGACCCCACAACTCTACTGGTTTTCCATGCTGGAGAGACAGCATTAGCAACTGGCTCTACCAATGAACAGGGCACCACTGACACTGGGAGATAGCTACTGCTATTAAAGATGATGAATTCTAAACCACACAGAAACATGGAGAAGTGCATACAACATAATGCTAACTATAAAACAAACACAAAATATAAACACTTTACATAATTTAAGGTTGTGGGCAGGTAAAATAATAGGTACTACATAAGCTCTTTCATCCAACATGAATAGCACATCTCAAACTCAATACGCGAGAAACAAATAAATCATAAAATGGGCAGAAGATATGCACAGACACTTTTCCAATGAGGACATACAAATGGCTAACAGACACATGAAAAAATGTTCAAAATCATTAGCCATCAGGGAAATTCAAATCAAAACCACACTAAGATACCACCTTACTCCAGTCAGAATGGCAAAAATCAACAAGGCAGGAAACAGCAATTGCTGGAGAGGATGTGGAGAAAGGGGATCCCTCCTACATTGTTGGTGGGAATGCAGGTTGGTGCAGCCACTCTGGAAAACAGTGTGGAGGTCTCTTAAAAAGTTAAAAATTGAGCTACCCTATGACCCAGCCATTACAATACTGGGTATTTACCCCAAAGATACAGATGTAGTGAAGAGAAGGGCCATATGCACCCCAATGTTCATAGCAGCATGATCCACAATAGCTAAATCGTGGAAGGAACCGAGGTGCCCTTCAACAGATGACTGGATTAAGAAGCTGTGGTCCATATATGCAATGGAATATTACTCAGCTATCAGAAAGAACGATTTCTCAACATTTGCTGCAACATGGATGAGACTGGAGGAGATAATGCTAAGCGAAATAAGTCAAGCAGAGAAAAACAATTATCATACGGTTTCACTCATTTATGGAACATAAGAAGTAGGAAGATCGGTAGGGGAAGAGAGGGATAAAGAAAGGGGGGTAATCAGAAGGGGGAGTGAAGCATGGGAGACTATGGACTCTGAGAAACAAACTGAAGGCTTCAGAGGGGAGGGGGGTGGGGGAATGGGATAGACTGGTGATGGGTAGTAAGGAGGGCACGTATTGCATGGTGCACTGGGTGTTATACACAGCTAATGAATCATCGAACCTTGCATCAGAAACCAGGGATGCACTGTATGGTGACTAACATAATGTAATAAAAAAACATTAAAAACAAAAAAAAAAAATGATTACGACAGAGCCTGAAGCCTTCTGTTGGTAACCAGGAGTTGCCTAGAACCACCTATGGGGGCGCCTGGGTGGCACAGCGGTTAAGCGCCTGCCTTCGGCTCAGGGCGTGATCCCGGCGTTACGGGATCGAGCCCCACATCAGGCTCCTCCGCTGTGAGCCTGCTTCTTCCTCTCCCATTCCCCCTGCTTGTGTTCCCTCTCTCGCTGGCTGTCTCTATCTCTGTCGAATAAATAAAAAATCTTTAAAAAAAAAAAAAAAAAGAACCACCTATGAGAAGGAGTCAGGGGGGCGCCTGGGTGGCACAGCGGTTGAGCGTCTGCCTTCGGCTCAGGGCGTGATCCCGGCGTTCTGGGATCGAGCCCCACATCAGGCTCTTCCACTATGAGCCTGCTTCTTCCTCTCCCACTCGCCCTGCTTGTGTTCCCTCTCTCGCTGGCTGTCTCTGTCTCTGTCGAATAAATAAATAAAATCTTTAAAAAAAAAAAAAAAAGAAGGAGTCAGGTGATTTTCAAGTATTCTCCTGTCACAGATTTCCCTTAGATGAACAGAAGATCTGCCAGAGGCATTCTCCCTCTTCTTCAATTCAATAGGAACAGAAATCCAACTGCACTGGTCATAACCAACAGGCCTTTTTTTCTTTACAAAATAAGAAGTCTGGAGGTAGGTGGCTGCTGGCATCGGTTGTGCCATTTAATGATGCCATCCAAAACCCAGATTCTTTCAGTCTTTCTTCATTCTTACCTTCATAATTGAATCACCAGAGCAAAATGGCCACTTCAGCTCCAGCATCAAGTCCAGGTTCAAAGCAAAAGGAAGTGGAAAGGGGACGGCATCAGCTTTCCCAGAAGCTCCCTCCAGGCTTTTTCCTCTTAATGTGTCAGCAGTGCACGGGTTACATGACCACTAACTATAAGGGATGCCAGGAAATAAAAATTCTATCGAAGAAAGTAGGATTATCTTGACCAATTTACATCAATCCTGGTTCATCTTCTGGGCCTGCATTTTGTTTGGTGATCCAAACAAAATTAACTTCTGTTATCAAGAAAGATGAGTAACAATTCTTGAGTAGAAATAGTTTCTACTACAACTTTCTTGCCTCAGGTTTGAAATAAATATCACAACAACAAAAGAATTGACATGCTTTGCTTTAATTCAATCCCATAATTTCTGAAGAACTATGACAGGCCAACCATTATGCTAATCACATCAAGGGCTAAATTTGGATCAGACAATGGCTCTGTCTGAAACTTAACCCAACCGGGACCTACAGTAAAGCTAAGGAGATAAGGCTTGACCGCAGACAACCAGAATTGAGGCAGGTTAAGATTCATAAATATGTACTACTAAAAAGGTCCCTAAAAAGTGCTATAGTGAAATAGCACCCAAAGAAAAGTCCCTAATCTAAAATAATTTAATACTCATATAAAAATTTTAAGTATGTGCAAATTTCAGCTAAATTATAAATACAATAGAGACATTAAGGAATGTCAAATTAACTTTAAAAATGCAAAAGTGCCATGAATTGAAATCATTTACAATTTCTGTGGAAGATTTAACAATTGTTATGACTACAGAGAAATCTCTGCTACGAAATTCAACAGTTTTGACCTCCATCTAATTTTGCCTAAACCTGAAGAATTCTCATCACATTATGGATGTTCTTAGTTTCTTTAACCCACACAATGTAAAATGATCTTTTAAATCCTCTAAAACGGACATGGCAATAAAATGGGCAGTGGACCATATTAAAGATTACTTCCCTGCTGTCCCTCCCTTGTTTGACTATTCTCTACCTTTTTGTGTCTGTGAACCTGGGATCAGGTCAGGCAGGTGCAGGATAATATTCTTTCACCATGACACCACCTTTACCTCTGCTAATGCATCCAAGCCTTCGAAAATGACTAGAAGATTTTAAAACCTCTCCAGTTGGACTCTTCCCACTGCCTGAAGAGAGGAGAGGCTAATCAAATTCCATTTCAAAGAAAAATATCATTGCCCTTCTGTCACCTCTTTCTTTTCCAAGAGTGTTCTCGCAAAAAGTGTATAACTCAGCCATCAATGCTAAAGAGAAATGACTGATTGGGTAAGGGGAAAGAAAGAGTATCACATTTCTGTCTCTAACTCTCCTTTTCAAGAAAGGCTGTCTGCCTGTGATGAGAATAATTTGGTATGTAGAGAAAGCCAGAATTAACAGATGAATACCATTATCTTCTTATACATTTGTAGATAAACATGATCCTCACAGATGATTCCTATTCTCATCTTCCAACCTTATTCCTCCCCATGATCACTCCTTTCCTTTCAGTAAGACTTTTCCAATGTCATATTTACATATCCAAATCCCAACTCATGATTTTCATAATAAACATTCATGGAGCACTTATTGTACGCTAAGGACTATGCTCAGCCCTATGAATACAATGGGACCCAAGTGTCCACAGAACCTGCCCTCATGGAGCTTAAAGTCTAGATTTCCCATGGCTATTTCAAATGTCACCTCCTCCAGGAGACCTTCCATAGTTCCTTTCCTTATTCTACATGCCCACATCTGTATCATTTTCTACTTTATATGGCAATTGTGTACATATCTCATCTCCCCTATTCATTTGGAAGAAGCTAAAGCCTTCATTCATTTTTGAACCCCAAAAGCACCTCACCTGATACCTTGCTTATAGGTGGAACCCCTCAAAAAAATTATAAACTGAATAAAAAACAAAAGGGGAAAAAAAGGTGGCTAACTTTAAAATGTTATAAGCTACTAATTACATTTCCAGAGTCTAAAGAGGAATTACAGATAGGAAGAGAAATTTATGAATATTATGGGACAACAGAAAATTCATAGTATTGGGAGACAAAGAGTACAAAAATTATAGTGCACATATTATAGAACTCTTCTTCTGTGGATGAAGAAGGAATGGCTCACTTTCTGGTCTGACCACATTCTATCTGGGGAAAACAAAAAATATAAGCCAGTTAGGCAACAGATGTTAAGTGTTAAATATTGATCACAGGGGGAACTACTGAAAGGGAGCAAGGAAATATATCAAGGAATTCAGTTAACAAATGCAGAAGAAACTGTGCCAGTCATCCAGAGCCTGAGGCGAGAGTCATACTTCATGGAGAAAGAGAGCAAACAAAATATAGAGAAAAGGCAGGTGTCACTGAGGAATGATCTGTGTTCATTTTACCACAAGAGTAAGGCACACAGAAGGAACCTGACTGAGCAGTGCTCATGATCTCCAGACCTACATACAGTTATGCTGACAGGGGTACCCTAGTTCATGTCAATGGCATGACAATGAGAAAAGTCACCTCCAAATGAAATGAAGCCATCCCACCTACAATGGCAGGTGAGGTCCACACATGGTCTTGCTAGTGCCACCTTAGGGGTTGTGCCACAGAAAGAAAAATGTCCCAGAAAGAAAGACCAGACATTAGGTCGAACCTGTGTTCTCAACAGCACTGGGCCTGTTGTTTCTCCACCTGACTTTTCCTGAAGTCAGCAGAGATAATAAATCACGTCATTGTCTAGTCCCATTATCTCACTCTGTCTAATCTTTGATGCTGTGCTTGGAAGAAAATCCTAGAAATCAGGAAGCCTAAGCTGAGAACCCATAGATGTCATTCTCTAGGTAAAGAAAGGTTCAAAGCATTCAAGAAACCTGCAGGAATCTGCTGTCTCTTGACCTAGGAGGGCTAGACCCATCCAGATGGAGGTCAAGAACAGGAAGTTAACAACAACTAACCACAGCTCTAAAAATCCAACTTCGCAAAGCCTACTAAATTTTGTGGTTAAATCTATAGCTGACTCTGAAAGGGAACCTAAAATAAGGCTGAAATTTTAACAATGAAAAATGATCTTAGTTAATAATTCCTTTTTCCATTCGAAACCAGTGACAGTCAATAAATAAATGTCCATGTTGAACTCGGGAATGGAATAGTGTTCTTACAATGAAAAATTTAATCCTTTTCTCAAAACCTCTCTCAACAGGATAAAATGCCCTGATTAGTAACTTTGTTAATTAGCTTTTGCATCAGGTTTTCCATCAAGTGTATTTTACCCTCTATAAAAGATCTATCACTCAACTTCTTGGAAATCCTCCTGCTGAGTTTCAGGGGAAAAGATCACAACCAACTCAACACTAGGTCTCTAATAACGTTCCTATTCATACAACAAAAAATAGAATTTCGTGCCTTTCTTCTCGTAGCTTGCTTTTCAAACTAAACTGACTCTATGTGATTAAGTAATGAGAATGTTACAAGCTACATTAACAATGAAAAGGAGAAAAAAAAAAACACACAGCAAATGATAGTGACTGGCTGCCTTGGTGCCCTGGGTTTAGAAAGATTCCAAAGCCAAAACTAGGTTTAGTGTTGTGGAAAAGTGTTATGATTAATTAGTGATTTTTGCCATTGGAATCAAAATGGAGAGCAGCAATATATCTATCATTGGGGCAATCTATATATACACTAGTTGGAAGTAAGAGGAAAGAATTGAAAAATATTTTCAATAGGAATAAGATTAATAAGGTGTTTTTTTAGGATTCAGGTAGTACACATGCCACAAAAGAGTTCACAGACCTAACCTGATGAAACGGTGGGATTATCATGCCACAGGATGTAATCTTCACACTTTGGGCCTAGGTCGCATCCAGGATTAGCAGGAAGTACTATTCACAAGTACCCCTCCCCGTTGCAAAAGACCACTCATTCTGTTGTACTCCGACATCCTAACAGAGCTATGGGCAAAGGGCTATGAAGAAAAATCACTGACCTTAGAGCACCAGCTTCGATCCCTAAATTTGACTCAGACTATGTCAGACTGACCCTTAAGCCTTAGTTTTGTCATCAGTTAAATGGTGATAATGGTTCTTGCACTCATCTCATCCCTTGTGGAAATTAAAATGAGAACCTGAATGAAGCATTCTGACCACAACATACCTTAAACACCTTTTGATCTCACACCTGAAAGACATTCCAAAAATAAATGCTAAATTAGGTTCCTAAATACCAGCGTTGCAAATTACTCTCTACTGAAAGATTACCATAAGAAACAGGAGGCTGAGTCTCCCACTGCCCCCTATATTGAGGCCACAGTGTCACTTCACCTAAGGTGCCTACTCACGGCTTGCGATGCACAACACTGACAACACTCCCCTCATCGGTAAGGGGATAAGAACAAAATAATGTCAGTGATTAACGTCCATCTAGAACTTCAGAGTTTATCGATCACTGACCACAAAAAGACCCTCACATACACTAGAGATATTACCATCATTGCCATTTTTGAAATAAGGAGCCTGAGAAAGAGAAAGAGTAAAGGACAAAGAAGTGGGGGGCGGGGAGAGCCTGGATTCTAAATGTCGTGCCATGTCTACTGTTTAAGGTAAGAATTATCAACTCTAGTAAGTAGGTATATTGTGACAGCTGAATGATGACCCCACAGTCTCTGTTATCACTTAGGAAGAGATAGAGAAAATGAGTTTTAATTAGAGAGGTAGAAACTGAGGTTTCATATAAGGTGGAGTATACAGAATCATGCACAGGAATGGATTACTAATGACACTGTGGAGAACATCTCTCCAGGGGGTAGAAAAATATGCCTGTAATTAGATACTTTTTTTATTTGCCAAATTAAAAAAGGCCTATGGGCTTTAGAAAAAATACTAAAAATAACCTTCTCTGTCCCCTGGGCATCATACTATCCCAAATCATATCTGATGGAAGATTAATTTTTCCATTCCATGAATGCTATTCAAGTCAAACCAAATACTTAACCATGCATCTACTGTGTACAAAGCACAGTCTAGCAAATGATGTGCTATGCAATATATTCGAGTAAACATATTAGAACCATGTACTGAAAATATTAGCAAAGATACTACCTACCCTCTGCTAGATAAAGGTGAAGAGACACTTCAAAGAAACAATTTTACAGAAATGGCTTTAAAGAAATGGTTCAAATATCAAAATTATCAAATGCAAGCAGATTCCTCCAAGCAAAAGTGTGTATGTATGTATATATGAATATCCATGTAACATTTAATTCCACTACACGGTTTTATTTCCTTTATGTTTTCTGGCTATGAACTGTGGAAATATCTCACTTACATCTTTGGCTCTCCATCTTGAACCAAGTTAACTTCGTGGAATGTTTATGTCATCATGATATTTGCTACCAACAAAAGCATCCTCTACCTATCTCGTTGAGTCTTATGATAGGACACTTTGAAAAAGAAGTTGTGGGCATGTACACAGTGACTCAAAACTCTGCTTCTACAGGGAGATGAAAAATATTTATGTTGACTCCCTTACTGAAATTTATTTTGCCCAAAGGTACTTGTACTCATTAACTTCTGGAAATCACCCTTCTTTGACCATTATACTAGAATTCATCAAAGTATAAAGTCCTCTTTCAGGACAAACTAACAGAATGGGGAAGAGTTAACTAGCTTTCCATGGAGGTAAAAAAGGAGAAAAAAAATCCTTGAATAAGTTTGTTTTGTTTTGTTTTCAATATGTATTTTAAAGTGTCACTTGCACATGACACTTCTATACAAAGTTCAATAGTAAATGGCTTCCAATAAAGACAGTGGTGGTTATAATCAAAGAATGTCAATGATCAAGGGCCTCATATTTGTGAACTTCTCCACACTAGCCATTCACTGTGGCTGGAGAAGCTGAAACAAGCTGCCCTGGAAGTCCTACCTAACAGGACTACTACCAACCTTTATAATCTCACCTGAAACTGCCCTCCCTTTAGCTCTTTCTTCTCTGAAATTCCCTTTCAGTTCCTCCCACTTACCACTTTGCCTGGAACATCCTGTAGCTCCACCCTTCCCCAGTGATCCTTTGTATTATAGCTAAAATGTCATTCCCTTTGCCTGGAACATCCTGTAGCTCCACCCTTCCCCAGTGATCCTTTGTATTATAGCTAAAAGGTCATTCCCTCAGAGAAGCTTTCTCTGTGTCCCACACAGGTGAGGCTTCCATTACGGCCCCGAATTATGCCCTCTTAACATACCACTTAACACTACTGTAATTCATTATTTCTATAGCTATTTAGGAACTATCATGCTAGACTCTTAGTTCTTGAAACCAAGGATTAAGTCTGTCTTTTTCACCTCCGTATCCTTAATAGTTAAGACAGTTTCTGGCACAGAGCTTAAATTCATAGAATAAATGAATGAATGAACTGAACTAAATAACCAGAAAGTTCTTTAACCAAGAACCTTTCTCCTTTCATTATTTCCCAAAATCAAACACCAGCTAGTTAACTGAAAGCCAGGACCAGCAAACCATCAGCTACACTACCATAAACCTCAGTAAAGACCATAAAAGCATCATAGCACAAAGTTCAGTAAGCCATCAAACAAAGTTTCTTTTTCAGGAGATGAAACATTCTAAAATCGATTGTGGTAGTGTTTGCTCATCTCTTTAAATATACTAAAAATCACTGAATTGTCCACTGTAAATGGATGAATTGTGTGGTATATAAATTACATCTCAATAAAGCTGTTTTTTTTTTAATTTCAGAATTAAAGCTATAAAAACCAAAGTGCCAAGGTCTTTAATCACTTTATTACAAACCTTAAGTTCTTTAAGTTGTCTCTGGGTTCAGTCTTCAATTGTTAAAAGGGAAACGAGTTTTTTGTGGCTTAAGAAATTATCCAGTTGGAGACTGCTGTATTTTGAATGGGAAGTTCATGAAAGAATACTTTTTACCAGTGGGTTAGGCTCTCTCCTTTCATAGAATGGACAGTTCACTAAGGAGAAACTCCAAATGGGTGCTAAACTAATGTGATTACAAAGAATTTTTTAAATGCAAGTTAAAAATGAAATTTAATTTTTTTGCTTATAATACAGGTAAAAGGCTCGGGATTGGAAAATGCGTGGTTAACAATTCATACTCACTGTTGGTGAGAGTAGAAATTTGCACAACCACCTGAAGGGCAATTTGGCAAGAGCTATTATAATTGTACATGTTCGTATCATTCTATCTTGATACTCTCTCCTACTAGTTTCATTCTTCAGAAACACTTGCTCAATTAATTATTTGTAATACTGAAAAACTAGAAACAAACAAACTGGATGTCCGTGGTAAGGGGCTGACTAAATAAAATAGTCTGTCCACTCAATAGTATATTTGATAGTTATTAAAAAGAATGAGGTAGGGGTGCCTGGGTGGCTTAGTAGGTTAAGCATCTGCCTTCGGCTCATGTCATGATCCCAAGACCTTGGGATTGAGCCCCGCGATAGGCTCCCTGCTCAGTGGGGAGCCTGCTTCTCCCTCTCCCTCTGCAGCTTCTCCTATCTGTGCATTCTCTCCTTCTCTCTCTCGCTCTCTCTCTCTCTGTAAGAAATAAATAAAATCTTAAAAAAAAGAAAAAGAATGAGGTAGGGTTGCCTGGCTGGCTCAGTTGGTGGAGTGTGAAGCTCTTGATCTCGGGGTTGTAAGTTCGAACCCCACATTGGGTGTACAGATTACTTAAAAATAAAATCTTTTAAACAAAACAGATGAACATAGGATAAGCAAAGGAAAAATAAAATAAGATAAAAACAAGGAGGCAAACTGTAAGACACTCCTAACTATAGAGAACAAACTGAGGATTGCTGGAGGGGTTGTGGGTGGGGGATAGGTTAAATGGGTGATGGACATTAAGGAGGGCACCTGTTGGGATGGGCACTGGGTGTTGTAAGTGATGAATCACTAAATTCTACTCCTGAAACCAATACCACACTATATGTTAACTACCTTGAATTTAAATAAAAACTTGGAAGAAAAAAATAAAATAAAATCTTTTTTAAAAAAAGAAAAAAAAACTAAAAAAATAAAAAGAATGAGGTGGTTTGATATGTACTCACATGGAACGGTGTCCAAGATGTATTGTTAAACAAAAAAAAAAAAAAAAAAGCAAGTTAGACTATAATATGCCTTTATAATGTTAATACATACATGGAAAAAATATGAAGGCATATACTCCAAATTTAATGGTAGTTATCTTAGAGTGATGGGATTTCATATTCTACCTTAAATATTTCTATCAAGTTTGAATTTTTTACAATTCAAGTTTTAATTGCATTACTCTTGTAAGCAGAAAATGGAAAGTTGTTTTTTATTTTGTTTTGTTTTTAATTTTCCCTTTCCTTTGTTTGGCTCTCTAGAAAATGGGGGCGAGGGGAACTGAGAGAGGCAAAAATTGCAACTATCTCCAATAACTAGGAACATGGGCAACTTTTTAACTTCCATTGTGATAAATCATTCCCCTCCCCTTTTCTTATTCTCCTATGGCCCTTCCTTTCTCGATTTTGAAACTTAACTATTCTCTACCTCAAACTACTGAATGGATCAATCAATTCTCTTGCCTTTACCCTCTGTTGGAGCACAAGCTCCTAGAAAACAAAGGAATCAATTCATCTCTAGGTCCTCCAAAGCACGAAGGACAATGCCTGTGCACAGTGTTCTGGGTTCAGCAAGCATATCAGAACTTTTAAAAAACAATTTTTATTGTTAAAGTTTATTAAATGGTTTGGGTTTTAAAATTCAAACAGTACAAAAAAATTAAAAATGTCTGTCTTCCTCTCATTCTGGATTCTCAGTTCCCCGGTACCTGGCAATGACTGTTAGACCAACGTCTTGTTCATTCTTTCAGAGATGGCCTGCATATGTACTGTATATGCATTCCTATAGCTCCCTTTCTTTACACAAATGATAACATATGCTTTGTTCTATAGCTTGCTTTTTTCACTTAAATAATTATGCAAATATTTCACATTGGTACATATGGATCTTATTAAAGGCATCTTAATATCATATTTTATGGCTGTAATACAACTAATTTAGCCAGTCTCTCCCTCACATATCAGTTTGTATATTATTTAGGATAAGGTCTAGCTGTACTCAAGATAACAGTATCTTAAAATGGGATAAAATTAGCTTTATTGTGGAAGTCAGTATTACAGGGCTGTTCTGGTACTCTACAATGTCAGGCACCCATGTCTCTCCTCTCTTATTATTCTACCAGGCATGGCCTCATTCCAAGTTCACTGCATAGTCCAAGATGGTGGCTCCAACTCCAGCTTCTATGTCCAATTCCAGTCAACGAGAAGGAAAAAAAAAAGGAGAAAGCCATGCCCTCCCTTTAAGTGCACTTCCCAGAAATTGTACATACCACTTACACTTACAACTTAGTCACATGGTCATACTTTGTTCCAAAGAAAGCTAAGAAATGCAGTCATTACTCCAGGCAGCCATATGCCCACCATAAACTACAAATTCTTTTACTACAGTATATGGGAGAAAACAGAGAATTGGAAATAACAGTCTCTAACATTTCTTCCAATCTTTCTCAAGTCAAACAAAACAGCAAGGAACATCCTTATGTATCTGCCTGTGTACACTTATGTGAGAGTATCTTTGGACAAATTCTTATAAGAGCAATAGGAGAGGTTTTAGAGATCCTATCCCATTCCCTCATTTTACAGATGAGGATTAAGATTCAAAGAGGTAAAGTAACTTGCCAAAACTCATATAACTAGCTCCCAGCAGAGCACGGTTGCCAGATAAAATATAGAACACACAATAAAACTTGAATTTCAGGTAAACAAACAATTTTTTAGTATAATGTCACATGTAATATTTGGGACATACTAATACTGAAAAATTATCCTGTGTTTATTTGAAATTCAAATTTAACTGGACGTCCTATATTTCTATTTGCTAATTCTAGCAACTCTACAGCAGAGCTTTAGAATTTAAATCTCTTGACTTTAGCCCACTGGTTCTCCTATATACAATGTGGCCGTGTCACATGGATGCTCAGTTAATAAATGAAGTAGAGCACACCAATAATTCACAGACAAAGAATATACCTTCCCACCAAAGATTAGCCTTTATAAAGGATCAGACATCATGCTATCCATGCCATATGCTTAAATTAACTGAGTTTTTCTGTCATCAATACATGGGAAACAAAATATTTTTTCCATGGAGGTTACAATAAATGCAACAGCCATTAGAGCATACATGCTCCTATTTGAAATAAAATTAGCCTTAAATTAATGCAGATTCCCAAAGGCTGAAAGTAGGCAAATTTTGCCAGAGTTCTGATTTATTACACATGCAGAAAAGAACACAAGGATGGAATACAGACATGCTACAGCATTCAGATCCTTTGAAATTCAGTAGTCACTTCATAGTAGTGACAATGACTGGGAATGGAGAACCAAGATGAAAATTACAATTATGCCAACAAATATATTTCATTTCATTCTCTATAAATGGTTAAAATTTTTAAACCTAACAAATTAAGACCTCCTTATATTCTCTCTTCCTGATTACAAATAAACAACTCTGAAGATTTTACAGGCACACTCACATTTTATAACAAAAAAATCAAGAACTGTAGCTCCAAGCATATTTTTCATGCTAAGTTATGTACATTATTTCCCTAAAAGAGAACCACCTGAAAACTTAACTTTAAAAAAAAAAAAAAGAACCTAATTGGTATCCAGTC
The DNA here is from genome assembly GCF_024610735.1 of Ursus americanus. NCBI lineage: Eukaryota > Metazoa > Chordata > Mammalia > Carnivora > Ursidae > Ursus > Ursus americanus. The sequence goes on along the minus strand of NC_142140.1, from coordinate 33,359,323 downwards.
TCTAGATTCAGCTACCAATTTCCAGAAAACACAAGGAACAGAGCAACATTTTAAACTCTGCAGGGATGCAATCAACAAAATCCAGGCCACAGGAATCTCAACAGGACAAACAACCTGGTCTCTTCAGTATCTAAATAACAAATGGAAAAAAAATAAATGACACTTAAAAAGCATCATCCAATCACAATGTGTGATCCTTATTTAAAGCCCAATTCAAACTGTTTAAAAAAAAACAAATCAAGGGTGCCTGGGTGGCTCAGTCAGCTAAACATCTGACTCTTGATTTCAGCTCAGGTCATGATCTCAGGGTTGTGAAATCAAGCCCAGCGTGGGGCTCTGTGCTGAGCGCAAAGTTGGCTCAAGATTCTCTCTCTCTCTCCCTTCTCCCTCTGCCCCCCCTTCATGAGTGCTGGCGCTCTCTCTCTCTCAAATAAATAAATAAATATCTTTTAAAAAAACAAAACTATGGCACCAATGAGAAGATTAAAAATTTGAACACTGCCTAAATATTTGGTAGTATTAAAAAAGTACTGTTAATTTTTCAGTGCATGTGATAACATTACAAGATTTCTATTCCCTTACAGCTGACAGTTCTTGGTCACGCCACTTCAAAGAATGAAAATGTAGATCAAACGAAGCATGGTGGGAAGAAAGGCAAAGTTTATTGAGCAATAGTACAAAGCTCCCAGAGAGGGAGGGGACCCAAGAGTGTTGCCGTTTTGCCATTCAAATCTTGGGGTTTTTATAAGCTCTTCTGCGGAACTATCTTGAGCATCCTGAGTGTGGGCCCCCTGTGGATTGGCTGTCAAGGCGTGCCAGTCAAGGACTTGATCATGCACCCGTCTACCTATCAGGTTATTGTTCATGTGTTGACGGGATTTGGGGCTGACATCTGGAGACTAATTGCCTCAAACTGTGATAGTGACCAATGTTTTATGGCTAATTGTTTTGTTTCAGGCTGTTTTGTAAAAGTCACTTCTGTAAGAGGCTGCTAGACAGGATGCTAGTGTAGTTTTGTCTTAGCTGTCCCAGCTCCGTTTTCTCGTCAGGACCCTGGCCCTGACTACTTAATTGTCCAGCGAACTCCTAACAATAATAGCATTATATTAGAACTTGTTTGAAGATCCTCATCTTTTAGAGATAAAAACTAAAATGTTTACGGACGAACTGACAGAATGAATGTCTGTGCTCTGCCTCAAACCAACAGAGGAGGAGGAAGTACATGAGTGAGGATAAGGCAGGAGTGTCCACAAGTTGATGGCTTAGGAAAAGATTTTAAGTACACAGGGAATCATTACACTATTTTCTGTTTATATTTCTGCATGTTTGAGATTCTCCATAATTTTTTTAAAATGTCTAGTACATGCCAAAAAAATTAAACTAAAACCTGAGGACAGTTGCAAATATCTGAAATATGATAATATTCGATCAGAAAAATAACTTCAACAATCCACTATTTCAGATCCTATTGTGAATAATGCATTAATTCAGATAAAACCTTTTGTCTTAAATATTTTTCAGAAGGGCTTGACTTACCTATTATAAATTAAATGAGGAAAAATACAAGTTAAAGTAATTTCAAACACATAAATTTCCTACAAGCCAGCAAAATCAAGAGCTCTCTCCCAAAAAGCAATTATTGTTTTCCATCAAAAAAACTGTAAACACAACCCTAACAAATAATTTTTCTAATACTTGTTTTTACTATGTTCAATACTCTGTGGTCCAGTTTTTAGTCTGATATATAATTGGAACATCAATCAAGAGAAGGATAGGGGGCGCCTGGGTGGCACAGCGGTTAAGCATCTGCCTTTGGCTCAGGGCGTGATCCCAGCATTATGGGATCGAGCCCCACATCAGGCTCCTTCGCTATGAGCCTGCTTCTTCCTCTCCCACTCCCCCTGCTTGTGCTCCCTCTCTCACTGGCTGTCTCTATTTCTGTCAAATAAATAAATAAAATCCTTAAAATAAAAGAGAGAGAAGGATAAGTTAGTCTGATTTTAATAGAAGCTAAGAAACCTAAGCTCCAAGCATTTTTTTTTTTAAAGGTTGCTAGTGAGAAACCTCAACAGCCATACTGTGAAATAATTTTTATCAGCCTCATCAGCCATAACCTTGAAAAAAAAATAAAAGCCGCCTTACTCTTGCATCTTCTTTCAGGTTGTTTTCTCTTCCCAGCAATTACCTGAAAAGAGGGAAGAAGGCAAGTCCCAAGGTTGTGCAATCTAAACAACGCCTGGGGAAAACAGCCTGTGAATTCTTCTGGCTCACTTAAAATTTTATATCACAAAAGCTCAAATAATTTTAAATTAGGCCAGCGCCAACCTGGAGGCATTAAACACAGAATGTCTTTTTGCAAACAAAGCGTCAATTTCAGTGTAGGCATCTTGCAAAATGAGTAGACTGCTCAGGAATTACTCTCACTTTACACATGAAGAAACTGCAACTCTGAATCAACAGATTTGTCAAATGAGAAGAGTCAAGGAGTAGCTGACTTGAACCCAAATCCCCTGACAACAAGTCCTAATATTTGCCCATTCCCCCCAAACGTAAACACATGGTCATATGTGTTTTGCAACATGAATTACTATTCTGTAACCTGATCAATATTTTTTTTCTATCATCAAAATCCTTCCGTTCATTAAGGTCCACCTTACTATGCAAATGGTTGCAGAATATTCCATGGCAGAATGGTACCATAATTTATGTAGCCAATCCTTTATATTGGACATTTAGTTTCTCTTCAATCTTTGCCATAGTAAACAATGCTACATAATGCATGTCCAAATATGCATATCTACATGAATCTGTTCCATTATTTCTCCAGGATAAATTCTTAGAAGTAGAATAACTGGTGAGCAAAGTGTATGCCCATTTAAAATATGGATTTTAACAACAAACTGTTCCCAGGAGGGCTGAGGTAACTTAGAGCCCCCATTAACAGTGATTAAGGTCCATTTTACCACTCTGCCCACTACTGTGCATTAGCTTTCCCTTTAAACTTTGGCAATATGATAGCTGAAAATAATCTCATTATTTTAGCCTGTATATATATATATATATATATATATATATATATATATATATATATATATATATATTTTTTTTTTTTTTTAAGATTTTGTTTATTTATTTGTATGTGAGAAAGAGGAAGCACAAGCAGGGGGATCAGCAGGCAGATGGAGAAGCAGGCTCCCTGCTGAGCAAGGAGCCCAATGTGGGACTCAATCCCAGGACCCTGGGATCATGACCTGAGCCAAAGGCAGATGCTTAACCGACTGAGCCACCCAGGATTCCAGCCTGCATATATTTTTATCAGTAGTAAGGTTACTATCTTTCCCCGAATCTTTTTCCCTCCTGGGAATTGCCTGTCCGTGTTTTTCACTAATTTCCCTACTTCATTGTTAATCTTGTTATTATTGATTTATAAAAGCTCTATATATATTAAGGCAAGGTTCCTTCACTTCAGCATTATTGACATTTGGGGCTGGATAATTCTTTGTTGTGGGGGACTGTCCTGAGTTTTGCAGGAGTTTAGCAGCATCCCTGGCCTCTACCCACTAAATGCCCGTAGCATTCCCTCCAGCTGTGACAAACAAAAATGTCTTCAGGCGTTGTCTCTGGAGAGCAAAAGAGCCCCTGGCTGCGAACCACAGTGTTACATAGATTCTCTGTTCCAACTACATGCTATAGCCTCTAGGGTAGTAGTACCCCCCACTCCACATCCAATAGGAGTGTCCCTTCTTCAATATTCTTTAAGGATTCTTTACAGACTTGATTACTATACTAATTTTCTAGACAGCTCTCTCAACATTGAATGACTACAGTTGCTGCAAAACTCATAAAACTAAAATGAAGTCTAATTCCCTTTAAGTTCCAATCACTAATTTTAGTTATACCACCTAGAAATGTACTGTTAATACAGTAGCTACTAGCCACATGTAACTATTTAAATTTAAATTAAGTGAAATTAAATAAAATTCAAAATTCAGTTCCTCAAACTAGACACATTTCAAGTGCTCTATAGCCACATGTGGCAAGTGGCTACCATATTGGACAGCACAGATATAGAACATTTCCATCATCTCAGAGTGTTCTGTACAGAGCTGTTCTAGAACCTTGCCACTCAAAGTGTGGTCAAAGGGCCAGCAGCATTGGCATCACCTAAATGCTTGTTAGAAATATAGAATCTTGGGCCCCACCCCAGACCTATTAAGTCAGAATCTTCATTTTAACAAAATCCCCAGGTGATTTACATGCACTCAGAAGTTTAAGAAGCACTGCACTGGGAGACTGAAACATCTGAGGTCAGTTATCAAAAGTGCCTTCATTCCACAAATGCTTACTTCTCCAGACTAAACATCCTCAACTTTTCATCACATGGCCTAGTTTCCAAATCTCCACTGATCCAACTCTTCACTGCCCTCTATCATCTTCTCGTCTATAAAGGACAGAAGGCGAGGCTGTGCTTCAGGAGTGGTCTGAAATTGAGACATCACCTTCTTTGAGCTGAATATCAGGTTCCTTTCAATGTTGTCTCAATGTACATTAGTTTTGTCCTTACCTAGTAATTTCCCATCAGTTAGATCACACTAGAGGCATGTAATATACTTGTGGCCAACAGGTTCCTTGCCTTCTTCATAGAACTGCAGTAAAGTCACACATTTCATAAACTTTTACAGATGCTTGTTTAAATTGATGTTCAGAAATATATAATTATCTATATTAAATTTAACCTTGTTGGCTTCTATCTTTTGGTTTCATCTACGAAGTTCCTAATGTGTCCCAATTCTTTCATCCAACTTTGAAAACTTGACAAGCATGCCTACTTCTTCTTCCAAACACTCAAAAATGTTAAACAGGAGGAAATCCAGAACAGTGACCTAGAGTCCCACAGAATCTTCTTCCCCCTGCCTATATGAATCTACTGAGATTCTTAGGTATATTTCTAACCCAGTCATTAATCTGCCTAATGGAACAGATACTTGAAATAACTTCCTAACTCCAAAATGTGGTGCTTCAAAAATCAATAGAGTTTTTCTAGCAAAAAAAAAAAAATATATATATATATATATATATATATTAGATTTATATTGTTTTAAAGATTGAAGACCAGCTAATTTTTCCCAAATCTTCTCTCACTACCAATACTTTATAATAAAAAAATGACACTCTCTTTTCTATCCAGTCCCCAAATTAGATCAACCAAAATGACTGCCTTTTCATCAAGATATGAAACAAACAAAAGTAGTCTTAACACTTAACTTGTATCTGTGATGGGATTAACTCTCCACTGCACAAATGTGGTTTACCCACAGAATATCTCATTACTTACATCAATGACTCAGTTGTCTTTAAGTCTTATAATGTTCTCCTCCTTATTTTTACAAATACATTCCACATAGATGAATGAATGATGTATCCATGAAGAAAAACACTAGACATATGACAACACCTGTGAGATGGCCTCTTATTTTCAAATAAGTTAAAATTATCTTTATTCTTCCACTAATTTAATTTTAGAGTTTTAAAATTTTTTATAGCCCCTTTTATCCCTTTCTCATTTTGCTATATCTTTTCTGTGTCATCCCTAGAAATTTCCTGTTCATGTTGCCCTCATCATGCAATTAACTGAACATATGCACTAGGAGATTATATATCAAATGACTCTTACAAGGGAGATGATTTGGGTGATTCAAAGATATAAAGGATCTCCTCCTTGAAGGGCTAATAATCCACTGAAGGGAAAAAAACTTGGACACCAATAATTCTGATAGAAAGCAATATGCAGAGCATGCTATATAAGTAATACAATTTATAAGCTAAAAAAAAAAAATCAGAGGATACTCTACCCCTTTCCTCAATGGTGTGAGGAATCAAACCAGAGAGGAGAGGGTCTACTGTCCCAGGGAGGTACAAAAAGGAGCCAAGGTCCAGTTAATTTTGCTTTATCCATATGACTGTGACTTCTCACTGAGCACCCCAGGACTTCACACCCAGGCTGACTTCACAGGTATGACCTGTGGAGCCTCATAGGGTCCCAGGCTTAGAAGAGCCCCATGTTTGGTTTAATGTCTGTTGTCCAATAATTTTTTAACAAGGCCCTGCATTTTGATTTTGCACTGAACCCCCCAAATTAGCCAGTCTTGTTCATACCCCACAGTGCCTAGGAGTGTGTGTTGCACATAAGAGACATTTAAAATTTCCTCCAACTAGCACAATATTATTGTGTTTATGGGAAAGGGGGAGGAGAAAAATCAAATTAAATCCACATTAATTGCATCTTTAAAGAGTATGCATTTTTCAAAAAAGTCATTATCAAATTACCTTTTAATTTCATTAGTTACACAGTTCAAGGGGACAATGAAGTTAAAGTCACAGAAATTCAGAGGAGTCATGAAAAGAAAAAAGTAAACAAAGTCTTAAAAACCTAGAGAGACAATAATTCAGAAAAACATTAAATTCAAAGTCAATGAGAATTTGGCTTTTGCTATGACTATATCATCTTCCCAGTAGGTTCCTGAACTAAATAAATGTGATTTCTGCTTGGAAATTTTCCTGGAGGCCATCTGGAAAATTAAGACAGACAGGATAAGTGTCTTTTTATTATTCTGAGCCACATAAAACAATTGGTCTCAGGAGCCGATAAAAACTATTCCAGAGGAACCCACACCACTAATCTTGCTACCCTCAACAACTTTCACCAACCCCCAAATTTAATAGGCCATTAGTATCCCTAGTGTGAACACTGCCCTTTTCCCGAGCTTTATTTAAAGCTTAGATGATCAAAAAGTATTTGAATTCTGCAGATGGATTCACCGAAGGGAGGCTCCAGACTTCATCAGGCCAGAAGAATTTTCAGGTTTAAGTTCAAGTCCACATCCTTCTCACATTCTTACTCCTATCCCAACTCCCATCCTGACATTCTCAAGAGCATGTTCTTAAATCTGGTCTTGGATCAATTGCTTCTGAACTACATTCTTAAGAATTCTGATTTCTGGGTCCTATGCTTGACCTTCTGAATCAACATATCTGAGAAGAGAATGAAGAAATGGACTGATTCTTTTGACCAATGTTGGGTGAGTCTATGGGCAAACCAGAGCTTCTCCCTTCATTGTGTACACACATCACCTGGGGATCTTGTTAAAATGCAGGTTCTGTCTGATTTACCAGGGCTGGGGGGGCGGGGCGTTGAGAGTCTGCATTTCTAACAAGCCAAGAGCAGCAGTTCCCACCCCAGTTGCACATTAGATTGTACAGCCAAATTCCAATTCCCAAATGAATCAGAATCCTTATAATGGAGCCCAGGCAACACCCTGGAATGAAACTCTGGGAAGGTACTCCCCGAGGCTCAGTTTCCCTCTCTACAAAATAAGAATAATAACCACATGAGATATCATTCATCACTAGTCATCTCCCAAACTCCCTGCTCTCCCACTATGCTGTCCTTCACTTTGGAGCCTTTGCAGACAGGATTCCTCCACCGCCAGTTACCCCCTCATTGTTGACCTCGTTAAACCCTACGTTCTGTCTTCACGTTGCAGCTCAAATGTCACCTCTGCTGCGAAGACTTCCTGACCAGCCCCCAGTGCAAATCCAAATGAGGTTCCTGCATTTATACTGTTCATAGCACCCTGAACATCCTTCAGAGCATCACATATTTTATAATGACTTATTTTTGTGCAAGTTAAGGAATAATGTCCATCTCACCTCACTAGTCTTGGTGGGCCACAGATCCCCGTCCTCGACTCATCACTGTAACCTCAACAGCTCCCCAGCACTTCACCCTAACAAATGTTAATGTGGGTTGAACTACCTTACTCTGTGCCAGCCTCTACTCTCAGCATTTTACAAGATTCAATTAATTTCATCTTCACACAATCTTACAAGATAGGTGACATTATTATCCCTATTTTATGGATGAGAAACTGAAGCATAGAGAGACAAAGTTGCTTGCCCAAGAGGTCACAACTGGAGGCCCCTAGTGGAGGAAACAAGATTTGAACCCAAGTCATCTGGATGAAGAAAGGGGAAAAAGCGCAATGAGGGACTACAGAGGTTTCCTGGAGATTCTTCCTTTGCTTTCTTTCTTTTTCTTTCTTGCTTCCTTTCCTCCCTCCTTCCCTCCTTGCTTCCCTCCTTCCTTCTCTCTCTCTCTCTCTCTCTCTCTCTCACACACACACACACACACACACACACACACACACACTTTATAATGGTCACAATGCCGGGGCAGCCACAGCTCATTTATTCTATTTGCATGGTAGATAACTTAGCTCATGCTCATTCTTTTAAAACAAAAGTACTGACAAGTCCCTGCTCCGATGGAAGCATTATAGAAATATGTAACAGACTCGATGTACCTATTACCAGACAGGTAACGGGAATAAGCAAACAAGGAAACTGGTTAAATGAACAACGGAAATAAATGGGGTGGTGGGGTAGGGCCGGCAGGCTCCTTCACACACCGTCAGGAAGGTGGGCCTCTCTGAGGAGGCGCCGTCGAGCTGGAACCTGGCGGGGACAAAAGCCAGCTCTTCCCGCGGGAGGAGTGGGCAAGGCGGGAAAAGCCATGCAGGCAGAGGCCCAAAGCACCACTCTGCCGCCACGCCTGAGAAGCGAGGGCCGCTGGTGTGACGGTCGCTGAGGGACGGAAGGGACGGGAACAGGATAAAGTGCGCGAGCCAGCAGGGCCACATCTCACCTCCAGATTCACGAACTGCTCCAGCCATGTGATCACCAGTCCAGTCACCCAAATCTTTACTAGAAGGTTCACATACCCTTCACAGTGTTCTGGTCCCCTTGAACTAAGAGGCGGCGCGGGGAGGCTGCGGCTTTGCCGCCAGGACCCACCAGTTTTCGCTCATTGGTCCAGAGGTTGGCACGTGACCGCAACACATCCAATCCTGACCAGCCCGCAACCCGAGACAACGCCTAGGGCAAGCCTTCCGCTCACCCACGGGGCGTGGCATTTAGAGGAGTCCATCAGATTCCGCCCGGAAATTAACCCCGACAATGAAAAGAACAAACTTGTTAGAGGTGAGGAGAAATGTGCGTGGGGAGAGAAAATAACTGTGGAGAAGACAGGTTAATAACAGAACTCGAGTAAATATTTAAAACCCTTATTCCTTTGCCTCAAGTGTGGCCATGTATTCAGAACTTCAAGCCCCAGCTAGACCTTGGTTCTTATCATTAGATTTCTCGAAGAATCTAGCCCTCTTAATACCATTTGAGTAATAATATCGCTTATTAAACACTGTGCTTTGCGTTAGGGGCTTTCCATGCTATCTCCCATAGTCTTCGCTAGCATGTACTGAAGCAAGAATCACTCTCCCTGTGCTACTTATACCTAGAGGCATCTCCCACGAAGTTGAGGTACTTAACCAAAGTCATAATAAAGCTGTAATGGGCAGACCTGGGACTCCAAAAGTCTGCACTTTAACCACTATGATTAACTGATTCTTATTTTCTTAAAACAGAGCCTCATTTACTCGAGTTGGTCTGAGTGAGGCTCTGTTCCCTATAGATGGAACAGAATATACTTTTCAAGTGTCTGAGTATCTATCAGTGCCTATAATGAGAGTGATGGCTTTTTAAAAAATTATGTGCAAAGCTGTATCCAAAATGTCAAATGTCAGGATATATATAGAGCAAACTGATTTTAATTTATGTCCATGTAATATAGAATATAAATTTAGTAAATGAACTTCGGTGAAAGATTTAAAGACAGGTAATAAAGCATGCACGCATTAAATGTACCATGCAATGTGATACATAAATATCAAGCCATATGAATAAATTAACAAAATTACTCCATAGACAACTCTTCCCATGATACTTTATTCCTATAGTAATAATGAATAACATTTACTGGACACTTACTATGTGCCAAGCTTCATGCTAAGCACTCTGTGTATATTATCTCATTTAAGCCTCACTATTGGGAAAACAGTAAAATGTGTCCTTGACTACTTCAAGCAATCAGCACATCTCAGTCAGAGCACTTATCATACACTATGTTGTGATGGTTTATTTGAAAATCTATCCTCCACTACAAATCCGCCTTTGAAGAGTTTATGGACTCTCCCATTCACCTCTATCTCCTCCTTGCTTAAAATAGAAAAGGAATATAAGATTAACACAAAGCAATTAGCTCATGTATTTTTAAAACAAAACTTTGGCCAATAATCTCATCTGCTGACTCTAGGCTGTTGGGTGAATTTTGCAAGGCGCTGAATTATCACAGAAAATAAAATCAGGATCCAGAACACTAAACTTCATTTTAGATACAAAAATCAAACTGCAGTCAGTCTCCACACAGGAGGCTGCTAAGTTCCTCAGCTTCTTATTAACAGATTGATTTGTGACAACTCTGTGCCACTCAGAGTAAAGGGAAAAAACTGAGCATCTCTGAAAATTTCTCATAAAAATTATCTGTAAATAACAAGAAAGATGTTGAAATATTAACGCCTCCTCTATGAGCACATCAAAATGCTCCCTCAGCCACCTTCCATCTGCTTGCCCGCCTCTTCCAACGTGAGCACAGCCACGCTCCGTTTTCAGCTTATTTGATGTCTAAAAAGATTAAGCCAAAAATTGTTTCAGCACTCTGGAAAGTATAATCCTCACATTTCAGACACATTTGGACGTCCTAATTTAAAATATGGTGGAAAAATAGCATACTTGTGGGTTGTTCCTTGCCATATTTTAAATGCATCCTTGTAAAATTTATTTCTCTATTAAAATCATGGGCATAAACTTAACTTCTAAGTGGAAGTAACAACAGCAACAACAATAATAGCAGCTAACACTAACATAACATTGTTCTAAGTACTTATGGTCATTCACTTAATAATCCTGTAATGTTCCTATTACTAGCTCCATTTTACAGACCAGAAAACTAAGGCCCAGAGGCATTCAGTGGCTTGTTCAAGGTCACAGAGCAGAGCCACTGCTTGAAACCAGGGGTCTTGACACCACATACTATGTTCTTACCCACCATATCAATCTACCCAGGAGGCATTAGCCACCACCTAACTTTGAGCCTTTCTTTTCCAATATCTTTTGTCACTGTCATATTGCAGCACATAAAAAGCTGGATCATGAGTGTAGTGGCTTGAATAGTGGCCTCAAAAAAGATATGTCTAAGTCCTTACCCCCCGAATCTGTGAATGTGACCCTATTTGGAAAAAGAGTATTTGCAGATATAATTAAAGTTATAGATCTTGAGATGAGATCTTCCCAGATTTAGGGCAAGCCCTAAATCCAAGACAAGTGTCCTCATAAGAGGAAGACAGACAGAGATTTGAGACACAGAGACATAGGGGAGAAGGTGATATGAAGTCAGAGGCAAAGATTGGAGTGATGTGTGTACAAGCCAAGGAATACCAAGGGTTACTGGCAGCTAAGAGAAAGGCATGGAATGTATTCTCCCTCTGAGCCTCCGGAAGGAAACAACCCTGCATACACCTTGATTTCAGACTTCTGGTTCCCACAGCTGTGAGAGAATAAATTTCTGCTGTGAAATTTAGCCACCAAGTTAGTGGTAATTTATCATAGCAGCCCCAGGAAGCTAATACAGTGAGTCTTGGGCCCAAAAACCCTGAACAGAAATCACATCCTCACCTTATAGATCAGGGAAACTGAGGTTCAGAATGAGGAATTCATTAGCATGCTGTCAATCACCCAATAGGTTTGTGGCAGAGCCAATTCAGGCTCTAAGCTACATGCTGATCTCCCAATTCCTGGGCCAGCTCCCTCAACCCACCCCTTTGAGAGACAGAATTATATATGCACTTTAGACCCTGACTACCTATGTTGGTGTCCTTGTTCTGTCATTTGCTAGCTGTGTACCTCTGTTTTCTCATCTGTAAAATGAGAACAGTAATGACAGCTACCTCACTGTGTTATTTTGGGGAACAAGTGAGTCAATACATGTGACTGGTATGCAGTAGCTCTCAACAAATGTTAGTTATTACTATTATTTAATTCCAATATCTATTTAGCCATTGATGAAGGGCAAATTATAAAATCAAGAACATGGGAGTGCCTAGGGGAAAAAACCCTGATAGACACATGAGCAGGGTTTATGTGTGGAAATTCATGACAAACCTTATTTCCCAATTTCTTATGAAGGTGTTGGCATCAAAAGGTAAGGTCCATCATCCTTGACTTATACCTCTCTGACATTCTTCACAGGCTCCACTCCCAAAAAGGAGTGCCAATATGACTGACCAGTGACCAGGACATTGACTGGAACGTGGGTGCTAGCAAAAGGAACACCACTATGCCCCACATCCTCAATCCCACTTGTGCAGCCCCAAAAGAGTAAGCGGCCCCACGCCTCCCATCTGCTTCCTGCTTTCCCATGGTGACCACTCCTGAAAACACTGCCTTCTTAGGCAGTTCTGCCATCCACCCAACTTTCAGCTATGGGTACCAGTAAAGCAGGCAGGGCCTTTCCCTGTCTGGAAGGACAGGACCGTGCCCACCTTCCTTTACCCTTTCACTTCTGGGTATCCATGTGGTAAGCACAGCAGAACCTCCTCCTCTTGCTAACCTTGATTTCCCCCTGAGCATTGTGGCTACATGGAGTCAACATGCAGCAGGTTTGGCCATCTAGAGGTCGGATGGGGAGGGAATGCCAAGCTCCCTCACCTAGTCAAAAAAATCCCTGCATGGAGGGATACTGAGCCCATGCTCGGGGATTAATAAAACCTTACTATGTTTCTCTTTTGACTGCTGGTCTTTAGGTATATATTCCTTTTTGGTCAGACCCTGGATAGGGGCAGAAAGAAGAGTGGCATTCAGACACCAAAACCCCACCCAAACTCCTAAGAACCTCATACTACCTTCTGATGGAAGTGTACAATAAGCTCAATTTTCTCAAAGAGTAATGCTCATTACAAAGTGTCCTCCAATGTATTGAACTTCCTATTAGTCATCTGAATGATACTTGAAGAATACCAAGAAAATGAAACACTTGGGGAAATTAAAGCCATTTATCTCCCAAACCAAATAACTATCAATTTTTTGTAATGGTTATCCTGCTCTAATTATAGCGCTGGATCTACACACACACACACACACACACACACACACACACACACACAAATACACACTACACCCCTTGTCATATCTATCCCAATATAAAATCCAAGCCAGCTGCTGGAATTAAGCTAAATACTATTGGAATCAACAGTGTCCTTAGGAAACATAGGGCTGGGATGCTGATTTCATCACAATTCTATCTGCCTGTACTTTTTCCAGGAAGTTCAAGAACCATGAGCAGCTGTAGAAATCCAAATCATCAGAAAAGCAAACAAAGGCAGCTCCTCTCCTGCAAAGCAAATTCCCTGAAAGGGCCTCAGCATCTGCCTTCTTAGCATAAAGGGCGAGACCTTAATCTATGGTGAATTTTTAATACTTCTCTCATCCTTTTTGTTCCAATCATATGGGAAACATGATCTTTTTTACTACAGGCCAGGCACCAGACTTCCACCATCGCCCATAATCATGTCAATTGTCTTTGACTTTCAAGAATTAACCAATGCCTGACACACCTTACCCATTTCTCCTTCCCCAAATATCAAGAGGAGGTCCTTTCCCATTTCCAAGCCTGGGTGCTGGCTGATAAACACCTACAGGCCTGGAGAATTAAGATGACGCCGCCACCCCTCTCACAGTAGGGTCAGGATCTTCATTCAAGTCTCTGAGACTCAAAGATGCTCATACCTTATTAGCATCTTGAATTTGGAAATATTCTCCATTTCACCTTCAAACTAAGAATGTATACCTGTCAACCAAGGGGTAGACTAGAGCAACCTGGAGAGACAACATCCCAGCTAAGGCAAGCAACAACTATTTAGCTCCAGCTCACTGGGTTCAAGGCTACCCCATGTGCCCAGTATTGAAAAGATTCAGAAATCCAGGTTTCACATGAAGTCTCCCAATTTCACAATGCAGGCAACTAGTTCCCAAAGTCACACGGCCAAATTATGGCAGAGTGAAAACTAGATCCAGGCCTCCTGACTTCACAAAGCCCAAGAGGTCTTGGCTCTGTATATCCTTGTGCATTTTACTCAACAGCTATTTACTAAACAATTGCTATATTCAGGGATATTATTTTAATAAATAGATGGATTGATGGAGAGACAGCCAGATATTTATTAAGGAACTAAAGAAGAAAGGAAGAAGGAGGAGAAGGAGGAGAAGAAGAAAGCAAAACATAATTCCCAAGTTTACAACATACCTTTTTAAAAACAGATACACGGGGCAGCTGGGTGGCTCAGTGGGTTAAGTATCTGGCTTCAGCTCACGTCATGATCCTGGAGTCCCAGGATTGAGCCCTGCATCAGGCTCCCTTGCTCAGCAGGGAAGTCTGCTTCTCCCTTTACCCTTCACCCTGCTCATGCTCTCTCTCTCAAATAAATAAAATCTTTATTTTAAAAAAAACAACTAAGACACAACATTTAATTCATAACTATCATTTTCCTTCCTACAATAATTTAATTTGCAATTGATGTTGAATAGGGAGTAGGTCACATAGTCTGAAATCTAAAAGTAAGGCAAACACAAAAATTCTTTTTAAGCCAGAGCATCTTCCACTAAGAAAACCATGACTAAGGAAGCACTGTAGGTTTAATCCACAGGTAAAACCTCTTCTTGGATTATTTAAAAACAACCTCTTTACTCCTCTGCACTCTTGGGAGCTCAGGGTATATTTCTGCAGCGTTTCTATCAGGATGGTAATTAGTATAGCTGAGAAATGCCATCAACAGCAAAAGTAAAATTAGCCTTTACTTGTAAAATGTCTCCTGGGACATGCCGGTGGCTCCTGTCTCCACCCAGCAGAGTATTGGGCTTGCTGTGTCATCCCACAGCAAGCAAATTGCCCCATCAGCAGCACCTGAATAAAACCACCAACACATCATACTGACCACCAACACATCTTCCTTTGCCTATTTCTCTTTTTTTTTAAAGAGTCACCCATTTATTGAGAGAGAGCGCAGGAGAGAGGAGCAGAGGGAGAGAAAGGGAGATAGAGAATCTCAAGCAGACTCCCCACTGAGCATGGAGCCCAATGTGGGGCTCAATCTCACGACCCTGAGATTGATCATGACCTGAGCCAAAACCAAGAGTTGGACGCTTCACTGACTGCACCACCCAGGCGCCCCTTCTTTTGTCTATTCTAACCACACCTGCCTTATCCTAGCCACATGCCCCCATCAAATTGCACACATGATTCTTTTGCCACCGTGGCACTCCTAATTTCCCTGAAAATTTAGCTTAGACCTGTGGCATGTTTTACCTAACATGAGCCTTTGAGACCATTTTATTCAGTATAGTGATGCAACAGGGAAAACTGGGACTCAGGGAGAGGAGGTGATTTGGCCAACATCACATCCTATTTGGCATCAAAGTGAAATGTAAGTTAATTCCTAGTCTGAAGCTTTCTCTTTTCATTAAACCAAGCAATCTCTGTAAGTTTAATCTTCTTTTACTCCACACCTACTGTCTCTTTATCTGGACCTTTCCTGACCACCTCCTCCCTGGAGGAGGAAACGTCACCACCCACCCACAGCTGAACTCATCTTCTCCCTCCCCTTTCAGACTTTGTTTCACCAATAAACCTTTCTCTACTGGCCCATTCCCTGAATTGTAATGTGTCCCATATTGGTAAAAGGAGATTCACCAAACTCTGCATCTCCTCCAGTTACCACTTTCCAAAGCCAAGCTCCCTGCAGAAAGAATATAAAAATCAACATTACCACTTCTAACCCACTGCAGCCCAATACCTACTCTCACCACCTCCATAATGTTCTAGCAGAGGCCACAAGACAGCCAATTCCACCAAACCCACATCCCTACTTAGCATCACCACTTGGATGAATGAGGCTTTGCAACAAAACATGATCAAAGAACAAACTCCTGATCTCCCCACATACTAAGCCTGTTTGGCCTCAGTCTTCCCAATGGCTCAAGCCCAAAACTTGACTCTTTTTGTTTCTCGCACTAGAATGGAAGCTGCATACCAGCAGGAATTTTTGTCTATTACTATACACTCAGCACCTAGCCCAGCACATCGTACATGTTCCATATTTGTTGACTTGACCCATTTCAGCCATTCAGTCGTCATCTTGCTTGACCCTTTTGGGGGACACCAGTGACACCTCTAGTGGAAAATGGGTAAACACATCTAAGGTCAATGGAGAGATTTGGGTTAAAGAACTTT
Source organism: Ursus americanus (assembly GCF_024610735.1). Classification (NCBI taxonomy): domain Eukaryota; kingdom Metazoa; phylum Chordata; class Mammalia; order Carnivora; family Ursidae; genus Ursus; species Ursus americanus. The sequence goes on along the minus strand of NC_142140.1, from coordinate 33,343,089 downwards.
GTCTGAGAGACCATTCCTGTGGTACAAACTGCTGAAGTATCATTGTACGAGTTTTAGTTGGCCAAAGATTATGCAGCAGATGGATTCAGTAGACAAAGATTAGCAAAACAGGCCAAAGTTTACAAAAATCAATCAATCAAACATCTCCTATGGGTCCTCAGGTTTCTAGCTGGTTGGATTAATGTGCGGAATTATCTAGACCTGGAAGCCATGTGACCTTTTTTGGGCAACTTGAGAGTTTGCCTTTCCTGAGGGTTCAGACAACAGCTTTTACTGGGAAGTCATCCTCATCTTTTTTCTCTATTATTCCCTATAGTGATACAAAAATTTACAGTTTCCATCTCATGCTGCAGAAAATATTTCAATTCAGCCTACCAGAAAAATGTAATATGATTCCTCTTTTTTTTCTTTTTTCTTTTTTTTTTTTAAGAATGAGAAAAGTCTGGCTATGGCCCAAAATTTTCCAGAGCAGCCATCTGCAAAACATGATCTGGCTTGGATTCAGCTAAAGGGGTCAATACCTCGGTCAAGAAAACTCTCTCCCCAAGGGGATCCCTCCTACATTGTTGGTGGGAATGCAAGTTGGTAAGCCACTCTGGAAAACAGTGTGGAGGTCTCTTAAAAAGTTAAAAATTGAGCTACCCTATGACCCAACCATTGCACTACTGGGTATTTACCCCAAAGATACAGACGTAGTGAAGAGAAGGGCCATATGCACCCCAATGTTCATAGCAGCATTGTCCACAATAGCTAAATCGTGGAAGGAACCGAGATGCCCTTCAACAGATGACTGGATTAAGAAGCTGTGGTCCATATATGCAATGGAATATTACTCAGCTATCAGAAAGAACGAGTTCTCAACATTTGCTGCAACATGGATGGCACTGGAGGAGATAATGCTAAGTGAAATAAGTCAAGCAGAGAAAGACAATTATCATATGATTTCTCTCATCTATGGAACATAAGAACTAGGAAGATCAGTAGGGGAAGAGAGGGATAAAGAAAGGGGGTAATCAGAAGGGGGAATGAAGCATGAGAGACTGTGGACTCTGAGAAAAAAACTGAGGGCTTCAGAGGGGAGGGAGGTGGGGGAATGGGATAGGCTGGTGATGGGTAGTAAGGAGGGCACGTATTACATGATGCACTGGGTGTTATACGCAACTAATGAATCATCGAACTTTACATCAGAAACCAGGGATGTACTGTATGGTGACTAACATAATATAATAAAAAAAGAAAAAAAAAAGAAAAAGAAAACTCTCTCCCCTAAGAACAGGACAACAACAAGAACAAAACTGTTCCCAAAATTGTGATATGGTATTTCTTGGCATATAACAATACTTACACATCCAACAATGACATTTTGGAGATGGCATCTCTCTCTCTCTCTCTCTCTCTCTTTCTCTACACACACACACACACACACACACACACACACACACACACACACACACTAATAATAGAAAAGGGATGTCAAAGAATTAAGCCAAGGAAAATTAAGCTATTCTCAACCCAACAGATCCATAGCTCCTGCTGGGTTCAAAAGCACCTTTCCCTTTTGGCCTTCAGCATATTGACAGAGGAGCTCTTAAAGTCATCCATCTGCTGCGCCGTGGCAGTCCCAGAGGATTTCACAGAGCTAGGAACATATAGGAAAAATCATAGAAACAAAATACAGTTTCTCCCAACATATGTCTCTGTACATATTATGCACCATAGTAACATCTCTTAATTCAGAAAAATTAAAAAAGTAATCTCCAAGGGCCAAATTCTCCTTCTCCTCTCTAGATAGAAGTGCAATACTTGGGCCACTACTTTTGCCCTACCTCCATATCTATGCTTTATAAAATAAAGCGCTAGTTATCTAGTTTTTCTTGGCCATTCCCTTCATTAAGAATTTGGATCCCCTATGACCAACCCTTTCTCCCACCTACCATTTTGAATAGTTGTCCTTCCTCAGGGACTATCTCTAATGCCACCTTCACTATATAGTCTTCCTTCATCTCTTCCTTCTCTGGGCTCCTAAATCAAGTTAATTATATTTTTTAATGGCAGGGACAAATTTCTTCCCTTTTTTTACAGGTCTTTTTTTACAGGTTTTTATGAGTACAGCATTTTCTCTGCTAGACTAGTTTCTCATGGCAGGAGCTGGGACTTCCTCATTTTTGTAACCATAAAACTTCTAAACAGAGAGCCCTGAATATTCATGGCTCTATCAGTCAAGATGCATTGGGCTATTAGTAACAAAGCCTGAACTCAAACTGGCTTAGACATAGTGCAGGAAAATCAGAGATGGGGCAATCTTCCGATATGGCTCTGATACCATTTCTCTGGCATTCTTTTAGCACGCTACTTCCCCATGTGATGCCTTTGTCCTCAGACTGGTTTCCCTCATGGTTATCATCATTATCTATTATTTGGACATTTACTCATGTTGGCATGGTACTAAATATTTTTTACATGAACTCCCTCATTTAATCCAATTAAACTTAAGTCCTATTAAATTTACTCCACTAGCAGTAAATTTACCCCTAAAGCAGGTACTATTATTACACTTATTTCACAAGTGGGGAAGCAGTTTCAGAAAGATAAAGTTGCCTGATGTCCCACAATTGGAAATGGAAACCAAGCAATCCACCTCCAAAGCTGGTACTCTCAACCACTGTCAAAGACAGTCAAGCAAGACCCAAGAAGGCAGGCCCCACTAAGGCCACGTTACCAGTCTGCTCACAGAAACTCTAAACAGACAGCATATCAGATACAAAGGGTAAAATTGGGGCTGCCAGATGACAATAAAAGCATCATTTAGGAATGTCACTCCAGGGGCGCCTGGGTGGCACAGTGGTTAAGCATCTGCCTTCGGCTCAGGGCGTGATCCCAGTGTTCTGGGATAGAGCCCCACGTCGGGCTCCTCTGCTGGGAGCCTGCTTCTTCCTCTCCCACTCCCCCTGCTGTGTTCCCTGTCTCGCTGGCTGTCTCTGTCTCTGTCGAATAAATAAATAAAATCTTAAAAAAAAAAAAAAAAGGAATGTCACTCCACATCCTACAGTAAGGGCAGGAAATACCTAATGGTATTAAGAAGTGGATCAGGACTGGTACCAAGTTGAGACTTTCTCACTGAAGTTCATCAGAAGTACTAGATGAGATTTGGAAAGGCAATGACTTTCTCATTGTAAAGCCCAGTGACTTGGGCTTCCAAGTTGTGTAATGAAGAGTCCACACCTGTCCTAAGATCACCTTGTGTACACACGGCTGGCTACTCCATACTACAGTCAGGGCTGACTAACTGGAGACCAAATTTGGAGTTACTCTGGCTGGGCTCAACTGCAGCTCTGCCACTTACTAACTGTAACCTTGGACAAGTGATCTCTCTTCTAGACTTGCCTTACTCACAAATGAAATAGTGATTTTTTAAAATGATTTTATTTATTTATTTATTTATTTGTCAGAGAGAGAGAGAGCACAAGCAAGGGGAGTGGCAGGCAGAGAGAGAAGCAGGCTCCCCACTGAGCAAGGAGCCCAATGCAGGACTCAGTCCCAGGACCCGGGGATCATGACCTGAGCTGAAGACAGATGCTTAACCTACTGAGCCACCCAAGCATCCCAAAATAGTGATATTATTAACAGTACCTACTTCAAAGGGTCATCATGAGGATGAAATGAGATACCATATGTGAGCCCATCAGCACAGTGTTTGAAATATCATTATTTCATTTAGGGTATACGTAGGAAGTGCTTTACAAGCTATACTGATCATTTTTATTCTTATCAAGGGAACATATTGTAGTCAGGTGGGTGTGCTAGATGGGAAAGTGATTCACAGATTCACATGCTTGCCTGAGAAAGGCAGGAGCCCAGACTTTCTCCAACTCCCCCTCCCCAACCCTTTCCAGAAGCCCTATACTATCTGGGTGTTGGAAAGATGCTGTGCCCACTCTCCCGGACTCTGGCTAGGCTTCTACATAAGAGAAAGCTCACATCAAGGGCTCTTCTCAGAAAGAGAATTGAGCAAGAAGCTTCCTTCCCTAGCCCAAATTTCATGCTGAAGTAAAGTTCCAAGGTAGAGTAAACTGTCAAGCTACATCATTGCTATGTTCCATAGTTATGTTCTACATAGGAAAAAAAAATGGGTCTCTAATGATTTTCATAAGACAGTAAGGGTGTCTTACACTTTAGAGTCCTCTTCAGTCCTTAGCCTGTTACTGGGAACACAGTAGGTACCCAATTACCCTTACTTGGTAACTTCCAAAACTCTTTTTTTCCTTGCACTATCACAAATGCCTACAGCATAATTTAGTTTTCAGTGTTCCGTTTTACTTCTAATCACAAAAAAAGTGAAATAGAATTATCTGCAGTGAACTGGGAATTTTGGCACCCCAAAACAAACATAATGAACCAAAAGTTCTTAATGAAAATATGTAAACATATATTTCAGTAGACACCCAACACCATGCAAACTCTTCTAGGATAACTTATTTCTGAGTGTGGACTAAAATATATCACCTCTAGGATATTGTACTTAAATATGTTTAGTGAATGTGGTGCTGTCCATATCAGTTTCCACCCTACTAATGTACACACCCTTTAACTATCATCAAAATCCTGGCACATGTCCCCTACTTCTCAGCAAAGATTGAAGAGCAGTGAACTGAAGACATGTCTCACATTACCAAGAGCTCATTCATTTCATTAGCTACCAGGAACTACTTATTTCTAATACATGTGCAATACATAATATTAAATAGCAATATCTAGACAGAGGTTTGACCTAAATATCTTCAGATGCCCTTGGGGTTCAGAGTGGGGATAAGGAAGTGAAATGCTGTGCACAATTCAGGTTATGCACATTTTTCTAAAGAAGATGTAAAAGTTTTCATTGGCTTCTAGAAGAGTACATGGCTCCCCAAAGTTAAAAACCACAAGCAGAAGTTTAAAAAATTTGAGAAAGCAAACTTTATTATTTGCTACATTTCTAAATTTGAGCAATTTCTAAATTTGGTCATCATGTGCACTGTCCAATTCTCCATCTCATATATTTACTTATTTCTCTGGTTCTAAAATTCCTTGGGAACTTTTATATTATTTTACATGGCTATTTCAGAAAGCTCATCCAAGGGACGAATCAGTGAATTTTAATTTTTTTTAATTCCTTTTTAGATAATATATGCTCAGGAGACAATACTTTTTAGAACTCAAGCTAACTGTTGTAACTTAAAATAGAAGATGCCAGATTATAACACGCCTAGTTCTAAAAGTTTATAACTGGCATCACAGTCTCATCCACTTTGGAGACCCAATTCTCCAAAAGACTAAAAGAGTTTATGAAAAGTGGAGAATTTTTTAAAGTTCCATAGAGGATGTGATCTGACATAACATAAAGAAACCACATGGGTCCACTAAGACAAGACAGTATGAATTGATCCTGGTGTCAGTTAATTCCACGTCTGGAATTTCTCCAGTGGACATAATCAGAGGTAGGTATTAACAATGTGGGTGTGAAGGTTAGGAGATCCCAAAAGGCTACTGATGTTGCTGTTGAAACAGCTGTCCACAGACAGAGGTGACAGTAGTTAACTTTCTTTGGTCATGGTCTTCTTAAAAACTGAAATAAGGTAAGCTCCCATTTATGTGTTGCACAGAGGTATTTCCCAGGAAGGGCTGTCCTTTCCTCCTTACCACCTTATCCTCATGCTCCCTCCTTAAGAATCTACCCATCATCCCCCTTTCTTAGAGAGAGTCTTTCCATAGCTCTACTGAGTATGGTTCTCATGACTCTCTTGGCCAAAGCTAGCACAAATTCTGGATTCAAGCTGGGCCAATCAGATTTTTGGTTCTCTGAATTTGAAATTGAAACCAAGAAACTCTAGGCAGTCTCTGTTAAGCACTTAAATGGAGAAGATGCTTTCCTTGAGTGGCCACTTTTTCATAAGCAGCATATAAAAACAGATATCAAGAAAGAGACACATGAGATAAAAATAGTGAGAAACTGACTTTGTCCTTTTATTCCTGATTATTTTCCAACTAACTTTATTCCAACCCCCCAGGACACCTGGTTGCCCTATCTACACTTAGGGTCTGAAAAGAACTCTTGGACATTCCTAGTAAATCCCTTCTTTTCCCTTTCAACATGTTTGAATGGGCCTCTGCTACTTGCAACTACATTTTCCCTTAAATAAGTGGTGACTGAGTCAATTAGTAAAAAATGAGCTGTATTCTCAAAGAGGACAACGAAGAGGTTTCATAGGGGAAAGTTGCTGGGAGAAGTGGAAACCAGGAATGCTGGGACCAAGAAGGGAAGATCGAACCTTAAGACACAAGACTGGGAACAATCCAAAGACAAATTCTGAATAGGTGTGACCATTCCCGTGAGGTGAGAAACCACCTGAAAAGGATACTGAGAGCTCCAGTTAAGGGGACTCGGGGTCAGGAAACTGTCCATGTACCTTGAGATTCCTGTAGATAGAGGCAAGTTCAGGTAGAATTTTAACTGGATTAATGAGACCATCCTCACTGGAGTACAATAACCCATAATAAAGAACTTCCCCATTCCTGAAGCCCTGCCCTTATGGACCCAGTGAATTTGTCCAAGTCATAACCACCTGAACAGATCTGCCAGAACTTTAATGAGCATTCTGAGAGATAATCATTCTCATTCTTCTGCCACCTGCAGTTTTAATTTTTCAGCCAGTCCTTGGAGTTGCTTCCTCCCATCCTTCTGGGTGGGTTTCCAAGATAGGAGTTTTCTTCTGGCATTCACCTCTGCACATGTAATTGACAAGAATGCATTTGCTTCTTCCTGCTTGCCCCCTCTTCTCTGTTGCTCTTGACAACATGCTCCCTTCCTTGTTCTGGCTTTCTGTCCTTCCTGCATAACTTCTTGACAGCATCCTTAAGATACTGTCAAGCAGCACATTCCTGCTTCCACTCTGTATTAGAGCTTCCATTTCCACACCAAATTCCCTGGTTTTCAAGCAAATCTGTTGTTTTTCCCTTTAAGACAATAGAAAGAACACACTTTTGAAGCTAAGCATACCTCAGATTCAAATTCCAGCTCTACCTAACGGTGAGACCTCCAGCAGGCCATTTAATCTGTCTTGTTTCTCGTCTATAAAATGGAGATGCCACATGTTTTGCAGGGCTGTTGAGCTCACACACATGGAAAGTAACTAGTAAACTCCTGGTACATAGTAGGAGCTCAAAAATGCTTATTCTCTCTCCCTTTCCTTGTCAAGATCAACATCAGACATTGTCAAAAAACACCATAAAAAGCTAGTAAGGTATAAAGAAATGATGATTTAAAAAATAGATTTCAGGGTGCCCGGTGGCTTAGTTGGTTAAAATGTCCAACTCTTGATTTCAGCTCAGGTCACAATCTCGGGATTGTGAAATCGAGCCCTGTGTCCAGCTCTGCATTGGGTATGGAGTCTGATTAAGATTCTCTCTCTCCTTCTTCTTCTGTCCCTCCCCACTTCTCTCTCCCTTAAAAAAAAAAAAGTTTCATTTCCTTAAAGGGCTGTCTATTTCCTTAAAAGATTAATTTCTATTTCCCAAATGTCTACCTCTAAAAGAACCAAGGTACTTGAAGATTCATGCTTACTAGTCCAGGTCAATATTAAAAAAAAAAAAAAAAAGACATCATTCACAATTAATTCTCTCCCACACAATGTTGAATCAGGTTTTACCTTTTATATGAATATTTTTGCATAAATACATACATTTTGATCACTTCACAAAGTGAAAGAATTGAGTGTAGGCAAAGTATTAAGAAAAACAAAGATATTGTAATCATCCAATTAACTCTGGGTTTCTCATCATTGTAGCTATTGACATTCTTTTAGGTCTCAACTCTATGCACTTTGAGCTGTTTAGCAACATCCCTGGCCTCTACCCACTGGATGTCACCTCTTCCAGTAGTGACAACCAAAAATGTCTCCAGACATTGCCAAATGTCCCTTGGGAGGCAAATTGCCCTCACCTGAGAACAAGTAAGTTAACTTGAGCAGTGTACACAGCCAAACCAGACAGTACAAGCCTAGCCATGGGTTTATAAGACAGGAAGTAGCTATACTTTTTCTCTCCAGAATGTTCCCACTGAAAACAAAATGGCTGCACATCACTTCCAAGATATAATCAAACGCTGGCTTCGCAGAGCAACAGAGAAGAAATCGCACGTGCCAGAATTCTGTTTGTCAAGCTGCCCTAGCTCTTGGCTACATGCCCACACTCTGCCTAAAACCTACTTCCCAAACTTTTGAAAATGCTTTCCACAGCTTTCAGAACCTGACCTTTAGAGCAGCTTTATCAATGTGTGTGTAGTGTGTGTGTGTGTGTGTGTGTGTGTGTGTGTGTGTGTGTGTGTGAAATAGATTTACAATTTTCTATATTCCTGCAAAGCCAAAACCACTTACTGAGTCCAAATGCCAACTGGGGGTGGTGGGAATTTGCACACAGATGTCAGTGGACTCCAAAACAACAACATAAGAGCTCCACCTGCAACTAATTATAGAAACTGAAATTGCACTCTGGCCAGAGGAGGCTAGGTTCAGAACCCACCCCATCTGCTTCGGCCGATAAAATCACTCTGTTAACTTTTCTCCTGTTGACATAGACTTGCTTCTTAAAATCCTCTCAGGATGTTGTCTACGGGGAATTTTATTAGGCAGTGAATGTTTTGAGGGTGACCAGTCCCTCTGCCTTCCCTCCTTGGAGCTTGGTTTCAAAAAAAGTGCCTTGGCAAAAGTGAGACTAAAATAATCTATCCATTGAAATATTCCAAAATGTTTTCTTTAGTTGCTTGTATGCTGTTGCTATCCCATCGCCAAAATAAAGTGATCCAGAGAGAAAATGGAAGATGGAAGTCATTTAGCCCCCCCAAGGTCCAGCATACAGGAATGTTTATATTCCTCCCCCCATTAGCCAAGTCTTTCATAAAATAAAACCTGGGAATAGAAATCTTTAAGGCTACTAATGCAGTACACATGGCTGATCCTAGGGCTGACTGCAAGAGATTACTGAGGCAAAAACCAGCTGACATCTGTGACAAAGATGTGTGTAGTTCACTTCAAATCATTCTCCTACATTCTAGCAAACAAAGAAATCAACTGTTGGCTCTGTGCCATCTCATCTATCTTCAGAACCAAAGGAAAGGAAGTTTTCACATACCCATGAAAGCCATTTAAAATTGTGGTTTCCGTCTAAGTAGGTCATTGCCTAAGTCTGGACCAAAGTTTTTCCACCTTTCTGGAAAGGTAGACAAAAGCTACAGTTCTCTGAAGAGCTGAGGAAGACTATTTCAAGATGAGGAAGGTGAACTTTTTTTGTTGTTGTCCTCCTAAAATTCAGGACATGTCCTTCTAAAATTCAAATTATGCTGTGGTACTAAACTGGTTTATATTATCCGGTTCCATCTAAATCTGAGTGCCTATGTAACATTTGGGAAAGCATACATAAACACACATACTTTAAATCACAGTTAAAATGACAAAAGTTATATACTTATATGACATTTGATTGACTTCTTAATTTCTCAGGTCTCTTTTTTTTTTAAGATTTATTCATTAACTTGAGAGAGAGAGAGAGAGAGAGAGAGAACACAGTGGGGGAGGGGCAGAGGAAGAGAGAGGGAGAGAATCACAAGCAGACTCCCCCCTGAGTGGGGAGCCCAACACAGGGCTCAATCCCACGACCCTGAGATTATGACCTGAGCAGAAGTCAAGAGTCACACACTTAACCGACTGAGTCACCCAGGCACCCCTCAGTCTCTTAATACGATTTATGAACCATTAAGATATTTGAAGAACGAAGGTGACTAAGGCCAGTTCAAGTCAGTGCAATGAACATCTGCTTTTGTCCTACAGCATCCCTTTGTCCTTCATCTCAGTTCCTATAAAGAACTGCCCCTCTCCCAATGCCTGCAGTCTACAGGGGTCACCAGTCACAGTAACCCCTTCTCACATACCTACCCCTTCTCACATACCTGCCCCTTGCTGCAGCCATACACACTCACCAAGTCCTGGAGGCAGGATATGACCAAGGGAAGACCAAAGTCCTTTAATAATTTTCCAAATGGGAAGTGAAGACATAGGGATCTCTTAACACTTCATTTATGACCCTGGGGTACTGGCAGTCAAGACCACCCACCACATGAAGGACAAAAATGAAGCTTACACAAGATAGAGGTAGATATCAAGATATCAAGAGGTAGATATCAGAGATGAACAATGGAGAGAGAACAAATCCTGCTACAGTTTGAGGCACTGGATCTACTCAACCCCAAGCTCCATGTCTGAGCCTTTCTGCAATTTCATTACAGGAACTAATAAGTCCCCCTTTCTTACCTACACAGGCATTGAGGAGCTTTTGCGTCACTACTTTGGAGTGTTGCCCAATACAATTAATAAGTAGGTTTCTTCATTCTAATGTGTGAGGTCCCTTAAGATCTCAATTCACCTCACTGAAATGCACCTATTTTTCTGGTTATTATGACTGATAATTATTATGAATAATAGTTATGCATTAATAATTTTTTATTTTATCGGTTAGGAAGGTATTGAGCTGCAAGTAATAGAAACCCAACCAACAGTGACTTAAACCGCTAGCGGTTATTTTCTCACATGACTAGAGGTCTGGAGGCCAGCCACTGTGGGTGCTGTTGCAAGCGCTCAGAGATGGCAGGACATACTTTCTATGCTTGGCATGGCCTTTCTTTCATGGTTACTACACAGCTGACACAGCTCCAGGCAACAAATCAACACTCAAGACAGGAAGAAGGGGGAAGGAGCATTGCTGGTGACATTTACTCTTTTTATCAGGAACACAAAAGCTTTCCCAGAACCTCCCAATTATGTTTCATTGGCCAGTTACAGGAGGCAGAAAGAGAGAAGCCTGATGCTGAGCCATTAAACAGGGATCACTAAGACACTCTGGAAGGCCCAACCACTGAAGGAACCTTTGATGACACTGAAAGTGCTCATCTACCTTCACAGCTCTCACACTTTAATATCTTGCTTCCAGAGCTACTCCTGAAGCAGTCTTTTCCAAAGTGTGACCTTTATTCCCTTAGTTCTAAGAATATTTATAGTAATGACAAATAAGATTATTTAAAATATATATTAAACAATATATATAATAACATACATATACACTATACATACATACATATATATGTGTGTGTGTGTGTGTGTATATATATATATGAAGGACATATATATATATTTTTATATGTATATATATATGACTTGGCAGGAAGTACATTCCCCTGACCCCACTGACTTTGGGCTTGGCCATGTAACATGCTTCAGGCAATACAATGTTAGTTGACTTGATATAAGCAGAGGCTTTAAACGTGTCTGTGTGGTTTGGCTGGACTCTTGGCATCTATGATCCACCATAAGATGAATTCTTGAATAGCTTCTGTCCCAAGGAGAATGTGGACACATGTAGAACATATTTGAAGCCAACTTTCAGCCTAGAGCCTGGTGTCCCAACTCCAGCCCTGCCCAACTAAGTTGCGCCCAATCTGCAGATACATAAGGAAGAGGTAAATGCTTATCTTTTTAAGCCAATAGGTTTCAGAATGGCTTGTTACACAGCATCACTGCAGCAATAGCTGCTCAATATACAGATGCTTGGTTTAAGGTAAAGTTTCATGGTCTTTGCCGGGGTTAAGCGAACTTAATAATTTTTTTTTCCTTTTTTAAAATTTATTTTAGGGGGGATGGGGCAGAGAAAGAACATCAAGCAGACTCCCCACTGAGCATGGAGCCTGACGTGGGGTTCAATTTCACGGCCCCAAGATCAGGACCTGAGCCGAAATCAAGAGTCAGACACTCAACTGCTCGATCGACTGAGCCACCCAGGGGCCCCCTTAATAAATTCTTTTAACTGCAAGAGTTAGAGCATTTTATTTCACATGCTGATATGTTTTATGAGTTTGTTAGGACCGCCACAACAAAGTATCACAAACTGGGGGGCTTAAACAACAGAAATTCATTGTCTCACAGTTCTGGAGACTAGAAGATCAAGATCAAGGTGTCACCAGGATTGCTTCCTTCCGAGGACTGTGAGCGAAGAATCCAGGCATCTTTCCTTGGATTGTAGATAGCCATCTTCTCCCTGTCTCTTCACATGGTCTTCTCTCTGTACATGTTTATGTCTGTGTCCAAATTTCCCCTTTCGATAAGGACATCAGACATATTGGGTTAGCGCCCACCCAAATGACCTCATTTTAACTTGATTACCTCTAAAAAGACCTTATCTCCAAATAAAATCACATGCTGAGTTATAGGGGATTAAGATTCCAACATATCTTTTTGGGGGGAACATAATTCAACCCATAATATACGCATTATGGATTTCCAGGATAGGAGTATCTAGTATGTCATGTCTCAAGTTTATTTAACTGGAAAATCCCCTCTGGAAAGTGTCATTTCCCTGGAAACACTCTGGAAAACTGACTTTGAGGGATCCATGATCTCCGATTCAGAGTAGCAGAAGGAATGGAGTCTGAAAGGAGGCACAGGGATAAAACAGGTCTATCTGAGTAGTGAATATACGTAAGTCCCATCGACAAACTGGATGGGTCTGGACACTCCAAGGCTGAGCCACTGATTTCACAAACACCCAGTACTCAAGGTGACTGCAGCTGCATTTAACAGTTAGTGGACACCCTCTTCACATCACAGCTACCTCGCCACCTTCCTCACAGGAGACAGAATGAATTCTATCACCCACTTCCAACTGGTACAGCTCTTCATATCTGGACACTCCCAGTGACATGAGTATTTTAGAACAGATTTTAATGACCCCTGTTGAAATGGCCCTAGTATTAATCAAATGAAACAAAAAACAATGATAAAAGAAACATAGAAATGTGACCCATCTCAACTTGTTCAAGTTACAGGCTCAAAATGAGAACCAATAAATCATACGTTGAAACTAGCTAAAAAACTCATCAAAAACCCGTACTAATATTGATTTAGAGTAGATTATTTCCTATTGTGTTAAGCCAGAAATAGAAATGATCACATAACCATTGCTTCAAAGCCATAAAACTCCCCAGGCAGGTTTACTTACACTTCTTAGGTTACGTTTCCCAGTGACCTTGTCCCACTTCTGCATGCACAAGATGGGTAAATATTAGATCGAGTACAATCTCCCAGTGTGTGATGCTATTTATATTCATGCAGATCCTTGGCTAGCCATGCACAAGTTAGGAAAATGTCTCAAACTGCTTAATACACATCAAATTTGGAAAAAGTTATCTATTAGAAATATAAAGTTAATAATTACCAAAAAAATCCAGGAATATGAAAAGTCAATAACTTATATGCATCAAACTGCAAGACATAAGTCCTTATGAACTTTCTGAAAATTTCTTCTCTACCATGTCTTCCTGATCTCTATCATGCAGGTAAATAGAATGGAGCTATAAAGAAAAGACAATCCTATAAACTTTTAGAGGAAATTAGGTCACTTCACTTTCCAGTAGTTGCATTCTCCTGCCCCCAACATCCATCCCGACTCCATAGGCTATTACAAATAATAAGGGGGCTGCCTCTTGGCAGCCAAACATCCACTCTGAATCTTTTCTTCTCACCTCTCCCCAAATTAGTCTACAGGTTTGTAGACATTGAAAGCATGGGCTATGGGTTCACACCATTCCAAAGAATTAGCTGTCTATAATATTTCACCACCCTCTTCTTCCATTCAAGAAAGTACATCATGAAGCAAAAAGCACAAGTGGTAACATAAGGGTAACTGTGCGTCCATGCATCCAGTGATTCCAAATGCCAATATCACAACTCTTAGTGGCCCCAAATGTATTTCTATTCATGTAGATCTACATGGCTGAGAAGTAGAGCCTTGCAGAGAATCTGGGGGATAGGAGTGGGGAGTCTGGAATATCCATCCAGGAATCTGAGTATCTATTCTTTGCACATAAGAAATTTGGTCATAGCCCCCTACCGATTGCCTCCAAGGTTCCAAATAGTCCTACACTTCCTATAACACAGGAAAGGTGTTCAACATCCTCCCTTAGATTTGGAGTTGGGTTCAGCTCCCTTGGACAGAATCACTACAACTTCAAAATATACCGCAAAAGAATTGATGAGTGGTTGCCCTCCTCAACACTTCACATAAGGGTGAAAGGTTTGTATTAGTGAGCATTAAATACACAGAACCATGAATTTCATATACAAGAGCATGTGAGCTTCCTGACCTCCACCCTATGATGGATCTGCTTCCTATTTGTATTCGCATAGTATAAATTGTTTTAGATCACCTGGATTTAGGTTAGGGAACTGCTAATTATCCACATACACACTGGTACATTTGTCGATGCAGTCTCTGGTTGTTGTGCATAAGAAACCACAGTTAAATGTCCCTCATCTCCTTTAGATTATTTTCTTCCATATAGAAAACTTTTCCATGATTTCTTCCTCTAAAGGGAAATTATAGTCAGTTATGGTAAATGGTAGAAACTCTAAACAGCACAAAAAGCCACTTCTGGGAAAAAGAAATAAATTCCTAATTAAGAATAAAAATCCCAATTAAACTAAATCACATTCTTAATCATTTTATCAGAACTAGTCATTTTTCTCATCTAACATATATGATCTTCCCATTATACTAAGATTACATTCACAGCTCAGTGATCCTATAAGGAGTTGGTGAACATAATTTAAGTCCTAGACATTAGCATGAACTAGACCAAAGCCTTAAAGCCCAGCTCTCTCATTAACTAGCTGTGTGAACTTGGGCAAGCTGCTTATTCTCTCTACATTAATTTTTCATCCGTAAAACAAGAAAAAGTCTAGCACCTACCCCAGGTGACTGATGCAAACAGTAAATAGGAAAACGTACACAAAGCTCCAAGAACAATGCCTGGCACATAGTAAGCCCCCAACAAAAGCCTATTGGTAGCAGAAGCAGTAATAATAGAAATAGCAGCAACAGCAGGAGTCTGGATTGTTCCCCAGGCTTTATTTCATCTAGCTCCACTTTTTGAGAAACACAAAAACCCCACCGGTAGAACTTTCTAGCGCTCCTTCATATCTTACTCTCCTTCCTGGAAAGAGGAGAGGACTATACTATACCTCCCAACCCCTTGCAATTGTGTCATTTCCAGCCCAAGGAATTGAGGAGCCAACATGCCATCTCCACACACCCCCTTCCTCTGGTGTAGCAATTCCTGAAGCCTTGTGCCAAGATGCAGAAAGTCTGGATCCTGAGTCACTGCCTGGAGGAGGGCTGCCCTGGAGAGTCACCTCACCTACTTCTGGTGAATAAGAAGGGAACCTTGATGAGTTAAGCCACTGAGATTTGATTGCTGCAGCAGGCTCTACCCTACCTTGACCAACAGGTACACATATACCCCTAAAACAGATCCTGACATAATTCCCACAGGAGAAGGAGAGGCACTTCAAATTTTTAAAATATAACTTGCTTTTTGTCAATCTTTCTATTGTAATACTACCTCATACTGCAAGTAAATTGACTTTTCAAACTCTCCATGCTTCTTCCACCTTTTACATTTTTTAACCTAAAAAAGAAAATAATTACATTTTACTTAATATTTAATACACAGATTAATACTGGACCTTTACTGGGTCATACGTCACATGGTCATAGGGCACCCATAGTACCCAAGATAGACTGTGATCATAGTATTTTCCAGAACTAGGAAGGGGTACTGGGAGCACCCTCAAGTATTCCCTTATTTCTGGCTTATGGCAACATGAGACAGTTAAGTAGAATTATGGATATTTCCTACTTTAAACTGAACTAACCCTTATGAAATAGACAAGGGGTTTTTAAATGTTTTTACAACAGCAAGAAGGTTTTGTGTGTCATTAAAATATACCTTAATATACTATTTATTTTATTTTGTCAGTTCCATATTTAATTCTGTGTGAATTCAGAAAAGACACATAATACATTGACATAATAGCACATCATGTAATTTATAAGTAAATATACATGTATAAGTGAGAGTCTATGCTCAAAAAAGAATTTAATGATAGCAACATAAGATAAAAGTAATTTTGGAGCTGACAGTTTAAAGAATGGCTTTCAAACTTTTTTGTCGCTACTTGCCTCATTCCTAAACGGCTGTAACCATTCTCCAAAACAACTAAAAAAGAAAACCAGCACAGAGCCAGGGAAATACACATAGCAGTAACAGGTTCACAAGGACATCATGAACCAGCAAAGTCAGGGGAAAAAAGCAAATGATAGTGAAGAGCATTAATTTGATTTAGGACTGAAGAACAAAACTTTCTGTTCCAACTAAAAATCACATTTCCACATCTGAAAACCAGCAAAGGCTCTGTCAGATAGTCGAAAGGATAAGGTGATTGCTTTCTACACATAGAAGCAGAACGAAAAGCAGATTCTCATACAGATCAGAAATACTTCTAAAGATACTTGGACTCCAAGGGGTGGTATCCAGGGAAACAGATAGGAGGGCCGCAGATAACCCCAAGATAAGCAGAGAGCTTTGTGAGGTCAACATCAAGACCAATTATCAAAGAATCACTAGTTCAGCCCAGTTAGAATTATCTCTAATTTCTACAGAAAGTTAAATGATATCTGGAAATTTTCCCTCCAAATGGCACAGCACTCTCTATTCCCCATCTCATAGCACTTATCTCACTACTCATAAGAGGTGAAGCTGGGATTTAAACCCAGGCATGTCAGACTCCAAAGCCCTTATGAAAACAGCAGCAGATAAATGAACCCCACAGAATAGGTAGGATTTGGAAATGGAGACTGGCCAACTCTGAAAGGGAAGAGGCAGGGAAAGGGGGTGCTGAGAAGGCCACTAGGGAAAGGGAACAGAAAAAGCAAAGGACTGAAGGGGGGAAACCCTCAGTATGTGCAGGAATTACCAAGTGGGAATGCAGGTAGCATAGGAGATGCACAGGGAGGGGGTATGAGATAAGGCTGGAAAGGCGGGCTCAGGCCTTCCCAATGAAGGTGCTGTCGGCTCAGCCAAAGAGGCAGAATTCACTCTGAAGGCAGTAAGTAATTATTGAGGGCTTTAAAGCAGAGAAATGGTATAACTGCAAGTAGACACTGGGAAAACCAATCTTGCTATAACATGGATGATAGATCAAAGAGGAGTAAGAAGGTGCCTTGCACATAGTACACGCTTATTTAATATGAATGGATAAAGGAAAGACCAGGTTGCAACTTTTTGTGTTTCTCCAACATGACATCAAACCCATTCCACCCAGTGTTAATTAATGTTATTTGGTTTGTTGTTTAGAGAATAAACTCCACTCGTTCTAGAAAGAAATAAAGTTGCTGTGACTTCAAAAATAAATCAATTCACCAGTCAAATGTGGCTCTCTAAATGTTGCTGTTAAAGTGTCTACTCTTGGAAAAATTAACATTTTCCTCTTCGATGCAGAGGGAAGTACATCTGAGAAGCTGTTGTTACTGCTGAAAAAGAAAAAAAATAACCAAGTATAAAAGTTAGGCAATAAAGAATGATTCCCCCTCTTCTGAAACAGTGTGAAAAAGTTATTGTAAAATAAGATCACAAGTTATAATTTCGTATTGCTTATGAACTTTTATAGTCTCCAAGTCAAACACATACTAAACCATAGCTTTCTTGATGATGCCAAACTTTATTCTGCGCAGGTCGTGGTGCCATATGCAAAGTATCAACTACTCAGTGACAAGCCAAGGCTGAAAAACACTGAGATGAGTCATAACCTACCTGATTTTCTTCATGGGAAACCCTCATCTGCTCCTTGAGGACAGACATTCGGGCTGCCTCTTCTTTCCTCAAGACTCTCTCCTTTTTGAGCTCAGGACTCCAGAAGGTCTTGATACTATTCATGGAAGATCCTAACTTGCTGTCCTTGATGTCTAGTTCTTTCCGGAGGAGGTCATTCTCTCTCTGAAGTTCCTTGAGCTGGGCTTGAAGGTCTAACATTGTGCTATCCCTTACCTGCCTCAACATGGAAGGGACCTGGTGGTGGTGATGATGGGATGAGCTAGTCAGACCACCATGTTGATCTGTGTATGAAAGAACATCTGTGTGGGAAAGTCCAGCAGAAGCAATATTGGGACTACTCCCCATGGCTGTGACTCGGCCTCCATATACAGCTCGATTTGTGGCCCTTCCCAGAGTCATGGTGCCCTTTGGGTAAGTTGTCGAAGCCACCCCCTCATGATCACTCAGATACATAGGTCCAGACGTAGCATAGGCTGCATTAAGGGACTGGATATTCTCCATAGACAGTGTCTTGCCTGTTCCTCCACCTCCCCCACTGCTTGTTCTTCTGTGGCCCAAACGAGGAGACCTTGGCAAACGAGGAGATCTGGAAGGACTACCTTCCAGATTGGTGATTGTTCTTGCACTTCCATACATTTTTCTTCTATTATGAGGTGCTACTGAAGAGAAGGAATGCTATACTAAGTTGGGGGTTAAGTCAGTATTTCCACTATTGGGAGAATTTTCAATGCATTCTTTTCACAGTCTGTACCAGAAAATGATTCCAGAGATCTGAAAAATGAGAAAAGAAAAAAAAAAGATAATCAAAAACAAACTTCCTTAGAATTCTGACTATATTTTTAAAAATATATTGATAGATCAATGATGATGATGATAAATACATGAACAATAGTCACACCCATATTCATTTTTTAAAAAAGTAGCCCCAAACTTTACTTACTACATGTAAACATTTTGTGTATTTCCCCCAACCTGCTCCCAAGCAAGCTCAAAAGTTCAAAAGAAGCAGCTCATTTTTCCTCAGGAAAATGAAGCTCTGCATTTTGGTTCGTGCTAAGTGACAGTTGGGACCTCCAGAAAATTTCACCATAGAATTCCTCATCATAGCGAACTTAGCTATAAAATACTCCATCCTGGGGGCATGACCCCCATACACAAGTGGCTTGATAGTGACCCTGAGAAGCTTTTGCTTCTTAGGATGTCAAATAACAGTCAAGCATGTTGTTACCTCCCCCTCCTGTGACATTCCAGACATCACAACTCCACCACAGTCCTCATTTCCGCTAAGGTAGGAACTCTTCTCAAAATAATACTGTTGACTCGCATTGACTCAGGAGTTGGAACCTATCGGTCATTTTGGAGCTAGAAGAAAAAAAGGTGGCTCTACCATCAAGACTCCTATACATCTAGCCAAATCCTAAATGCTATTTCCAGAGAAAATGGTAATTCTGTCTTCTTCTTCCTTCACACACTTCTTTCAGGCTGGTGTTTTGGGACTTCTTTTCCATTTTGGTTGGCCTAAATATTTACTCCACACTAATCACACCTGAAGAGAAATGGCACAAGGGAACAGTACACCACGTTAGAGTTCCTGGTCCCATACCCCCTGGAGAAAAGTAGTAGAAGCTCCCTGTCATGGTCACTCAAGTACTTTGTTGCAGAATTTTATGTAGCTGGGCTACAGGGTTGTGATTATCCCTTCAGTGTTAGGACCCAAATGGCCTCATTGTGGTTCATCACAGCCGCCTGCTCTTTCTCTGAGGATATGTTTAGTGTACTTTATTTTTCTTCACCTTTCAGACACTAAGACCACAGATTTTGGAGAAGGGCAAACCAAGGTTCAAATTTCTACTCTAACACTGACTAGCTGATTGACCTTAGGTTAGGGATGGGCATGTGACCCACACTGGCCCAAAAAGATTTATACCATGCATTAGCTGGAACAAGTGGGAACGATAAGCTCTTTTTCAGCTAGAATTGCTTGCTTCTGAGAGGGAGTTTCTGAGGACTACCATATGGAAACGGCAGCCTTGGGAGTGAAGCTAATGCAAAGGAAAGCAGAGCCAAATTTTTTTTTTTAAGATTTTATTTATTTATTTGACAGAGAAAGAGAGCACAAGCAAGGGGAGCGGCAGGCAGAAGGAAAGGGAGAAGCAGACTCCCTGCTGAGCAGGGAGCCCAACTCAGGGCTGGATGCCAGGACCCTGGGATCATGACCTGAGCCGAAGGTGATGGCTTCACCGACTGAGCCACCCAGGTGCCCCAGAGCCAAACTTTAGATAGCATGAAATCAAACCAACTGACATCACTTGATACCCTGGATCCAGCAATCATTGAAGATACATCTACCCCAGGCCATTTTAGTTACACATGCCAGGTAGACTGACTGAATTAATGGCCCCAATTCTTTACTACTTCCTGCACCTGTGTCCTTGGCAGTGCCCTCCCAATCTGACTCCAAGTTCACTCATATGATTTGCATCAGCCAATAAGGTAGTAGTATATGTGAAGGAAGCAAAGCCCTAAAGTAGCCCTTGTGTATCTACTCTCTTGCTCATTTTCCTCTGCAATAGTAATTAGAATATGCCCAGTCTAGCTTGCTGGAAGATACAAAATATGAAATAGTGTCAAGGTGTCCTAGCCAACAGCCAACCAAGCCCAAGACATTTGAGCAAGCCCAGTCAAGATCAGCAGAGCTGTCTAGCCAACCAGCAGCTGACCACAGACACATGAGCAAGTCCAGCTGACATCCAACGAGCCCCATACACTAACGGACTAAACAAATACTTCTTACTATGTCCCTGGTGTTTTGCAACCAGATGTTCCACAGCACTACTGCAGGAACAGACAATGGATACATTCGTTCATAAGTTTCTTTTTTCATTACATTCAACTCTACGTGGGATTTATACCCTAAAGAGTCCTCATATACAGTATAAAGAAATATTTTCCCTAAAGGCTCCTCCTTTCCCTAAAAAGTCCCTACAAAGAATTATACTCCTGTTTCTAACTAAGGAACTTAGTCTCAAATGTTTATGTTGCTCAGAGCTTTATTTTGTTTTACTTGAAAATATACAAAAATCATTTTGTATCTAAAATTTTTGCATGATAATCTGTTCTGTAGAAAAGGCAAATCAACAGTTCCAACGATAGGCTTCAGTTACATAAATGATAACAGAGACAGAGAGTGGATAGAATAATGTGAACATAACATGAATAGTTAATGAGATGGAAAGATATTCATGACATACTAGTCAGGGCAGGGTTGGGGGAACAGACTACAAAACATTTTTATGGCTTACATTATAAAACACACATACACACACACTAACTTCCAGAGAAAACTGGTAGAGCACACATCAAAATGTGTGGGATTCCAAGGGGTTTTCATTTCTTCCTTTTGTTTATTTGCATGTGTGAAATTTTCTATAAAAAAGATCTTTTCTATTGTCTTTTTAGTCTCTATTTTCTATTGTCTTTTTAGTCTCTATTTCATTTATTTCTGCTGTGATCTTTATTTTCTTCCTTGTACTAACTTTGGGCTTAGTTTATTCTTCTTTCTCTAGTCCCTCAAGGTGTAAAGTTAGGTTGTTTATATGACATCCTTCTTTTTTCTTAATATAGGTGTTCATCGCTATGAACATAAGAAAATATATTTTTCCCTTCTATAATTCCAACAGCTAAATGAATTTGTTATTTTGTCTACGCTTAGAATCTAGGAATCTAGGTTCCAGCAGAGCCACCACTGGTAGAGTTGTCCTCCTGGAAGTGATGAAATCTAACTTGTCCTTCCCTGTCTTCTCTTGTGTCTAGCGACAAACATTTCTGAGGTCTCTAGCTAGGTTGGAGGTCCCAATCCAAAATAAAATGTATATCCACACAGATTTCCTCTTTGGTGATTTTACCAGCCTTGCTGGTAAAAGGCGCTGGAAAATTGCAGTAACCAACAAAAAGCGGGTCTGATCATTTTGGAAACACACACAGAACACATAGATAACATACTATATACAGAGATATAGTAACTTATTTGAAACAATGTTTATTTAAAGAGCAATACATGTCAACAATGGCTCCCAGCTTCCTTGGGGTCTCTTTTTAGGTGTAGTATCCGGTTTATGTTGGTGTCATGGAATGGACTGAGAAACTTTACATTTTTCACATTTTCTGGAACAGTTAGCATAATAAGCAACTTCTCTACCCTTGAAACGTTTTGAAGAACACACCCATAAACTAAATGGGCTTGGTTGTTGGTTACCTTTAAATTTTTCACTATGTTAATGATCTATTCAGGTTTGTTACCTATTTTGTATCAATGTTCATTAAAATGTTTCTTAAGCAACAGTCCATTCCATCCAGATTTTTCAGCCTTACTGGCATTGTTTTGTTTAACTTTTCCTTAAAATGTTAAAAATCTCCAGTTATGTCCCCATCTCATTCCTGATGTTGTTTGTATTTTTCTATTTCTCTTGATGACTATATGACAAATGTTTGTCTACTTTTTTAGTGTCTTAAAGATACAGTTTTTGTTTTAGTGATATTTTACTACATTCTATCTTCCATTTCATCAGTATCTCTTTATCCCTAATAATAATTTCTACTCTCTTTGTGTTTACTTTGCCTTTTTGTATTAAATGTTCACTTATCTTCAAATCATATTTTCTGATGAATGTACATATGATTATACAAATTGGCTGCATATTCCAGGATTTTAGGTATAGAACTCTTGTCATCTATAAATAGCTTGCTATTGTTCTTTTGAATTTTTTTTTTCTATGCCAGGGATTATTCAAAAGATATACTTAAGTGTCAAAGTGGTTATAAGTTTTTGGCTAATTGGTTCTAATTTTGGCTAGTGGTTCTAATTTTTGGCATTGGGATCACGGAATATAACATATATGTTTCCAAGCTTTGAAATTTGTTAAAGACTTTCTAATTGGCCCAAGAAATTATCAGTTTCCTTAATTGTTAAAGCAACTGATAGATGATTATAGAAAATTTTTAAAATACAGATACGCATACAGAAGAAAACGAAAGCACTCCCAATCTTGGCACCAATAGGCAATATCTGTTAATAAGATGATGTTGTTGCTTCCAATCCCTTTGAAGTGTGTGTGTGTGTGTATAATTTTAGACAATAAAATTAGTTATTATATTCTATATAGTCTTGTATTCTTCTTTTTCTTCAAAGTTTTATCTCAGTGTCATGTCTTTTTTTCTACTTAACATTAATGCCATAAAACATCTTATTAAAACATGATTTTTAATGGCCACCATGAGTCTCCAAGATGGCCACCAATTCCTCCCCTTACTGTACACCTTTGTCTCACCTCCCACAAAGAGGTGAATTCTATTTTCCTTCTACCTGAATCTAGACTGGCCCTGTGACTCCTTGGACCAGCAGATGCTGCAGAAGTGGCTCTGTTCCTGCTCTGAGCCTAGCTCTGAAGAAGCCCAGCGGCCTTAAAAAACAGAGATTTAAGGTCCAAGCTATCCTACTGGAAAGAGAAGTCACATAGAAAAATCTCAGAAGATGAGATACCACATAAAGAGAGGCTACGAGAAGGAGAGCCAAAGTATCCCAGCTAAGAGCCAGCACCAAGAAAGACACCAGACTAGTGACACAGGCCTCTTAGACCTTCCAGCCCAGCTGCCATCTAAAATTAGGTGCATGAAAGAGAGAGAGCAGAGTAAGAGAGAGAGCAGGAGCGGAGGTTGGGGTAGGGGGGAGACAAAGGTCTCTCTCTTACTCTGCTTTCTCTTTCTCAAATAAATAATTAAAATCTAAAAATAAAATAAAAAAATAAAATAAGGTGCATGAGTGACAGCCAGCACTATGTGTAATAGAAGGATCAACCAGTCAACCCAAAGAGTGATAGGAAATACAGGAGATCAAAATAAGGACTGGTTGGAGTTTTGACTCTATTAGAACAAGAAATAAATATAAATCTCTATCTATTTTTCAAACACTCAACAGAGAAGCTAGACTGTCAAAAGGAATACAAGTCCATCACCATCAGTCTGTGTTGTCTAGGAAGTAAGGAAACAGGTGGATGTTGGTTACTGCAAGACCACACCAGACAAGGGGCATTATGTACAATTCCACAGAACTCATTAAATCAAAGAGGAATTTCAGAGACCATCAAAATGGTAACAGCATAATTTCTTCACCAGTACACATCTTCTTAACGATAAATCGTCATTAGCAACCTAGGCCCAACACTTTATTTGGGAATTACTCCCTTTCCCCGTATTTACAAAGAGTGGGATGGTTTCCTAGGACAATTTTGCCCTTATAGCTAGCTGCAGCACACAGGGTGATGTTCATTCCACAGATGAGGCAGGCCCAGTTGACAAGGTAAGCCAAGGCGAGTTCCCATGGCTGTCATGTCCTCCTAAGCCTCATGATTCCTACTTGTTCTACTGAGTCACTCACAAACCCCCCACCCCCAGCTGTGTTTAAGTCTCCTGATATATTTTTAGGTACTTGTTTTGACACTTGGGCTTTTTTGGGTTGTAGTCTCCTAATTCTCGACTATCCTGAATTTTTTTTTTTAGTTCTGTAAAATGAATCCCTGAGAAAAAGCAAAGAGATCAACTTTATTTAGCAATCAATAATGCAATAATGCCTTCTATTTCCCATGACTGACTTTAAGGTAACCATTTCTAAGCTTTTCCACCTACCTATAAATGCATTACAGGAAATAAGGTCAAAGTTAAGATTTTACTATTTCAAATACTATTATGAAGCCAAGATAGGTTCAATCATTAAGCTTTCTGGTAAACTCTTAAAAACACCTGCTTTCTTATACAGTTGTGATGTACAATCCTAAGAAGGATAAATTATTAATTAGATTAAACTGAGCACAGAAACAGACAAATGTTGCTGAATACAACACCAAAGAAATTAATTGCATGACACCTTTCACTTCAAAAGCATCTCATGAAAAAAATTCAAAGTTTGAAGATAAGGTCCATTTAAGGCTCAAAAACAAAATCAAATCAAAGATGCTATTATGAACCTCTAAGAATACTTTCTCTAATTGCATATGGATTCATAAATAAAATACACACTCATCCACTCATTCTTTAAAAGGTTTATGGACTCTTGATCTCTAAGCTCAGGGGGAAACAAGGTGGAGAGAGCCTTGATTTCTGTCTACCTCAAGTGTCTCAGACTATCATGGTCTGGAATGGTCTATTTTAAGATGAAAGCACTTCCTGCTATCTGCTCTAAATTAGGTTAAGTTTATTTCCACAGATCTCAGCCTCAGCCCATCACCTGAGCCCTGCTGACAGACCGTGTGAGCTGAGATCATCAGTATCTCCCAAGATTTAGCCCAAATTAAAATATCCTTTTTTTTTCTTCTCAGCATCCCTAACTTTTAAAATATTTCGTGTCACAGAGTACAGTTAATTTTGAAATTCTTCTAGAGGAAGACAGAGTGTAGAACAAATCTCAAGCAAGAAGCAGCTGCCCAGGAGCCAGATGCTGCCCGCAGATGTGTCATCTATGGCTACCACAGTGTTCTTTAGAATTTTGATCTAGTTGCCAACAGGGAGAGATACAGACATTTCACATTAAAATATAGATTGCAGCATCTTCTGAAAAATCTGAAAATCTGGCAATGTCAAACCCATTTCCCTACATGACAACAACTGGTGAGAGCCAACCAGCAGTTACCCCTTCAAAGGAGAGCATGCCCCCTCCAGTTTGCCACAGTCCCTTCTGTTCCTTATGGCCTTATATTCAGTCTGATTCCCTCTTTTCATGCTTGCCCCTCTAAGCATTTACATTTTACCACTCTTACCCATATAAAAATCTTTTTTTAAAGACTTTATTTATTTATGTATGTATTTTAGAGAGAGAGTGCAAATGGGGGGGGGTGGAGCAGAGGGGAAGGAAGAGTAAGGGGAAAAGAATCTCAAGCAGACTCCGCACTGAGTGGGAAGCCTGACATGGGGCCCAAACTCAGGACCCTGAGATCATGACCTGAGCTAAAACCAAAAGTCAGACACTTAACCGACTGAGCCCCTAAAATATCTTAAAAAAGAATTCATTCTCCGTCACCACCTAGTTTGAGTCCGTTACCAAATCCTATCAACTCTGCCTCCAAATCTGTCTTGATCAGCTCTCATCTCCACTTCTACTGTCACCACCCTATTGCACCAACATGATTTGCTTCAGCTCTCCCATACCCTCCCAAAGCATCTCTCCTTTTCTAATCCTCCTTCTGTCTCACACATCGTATTCTAAAGTGCACTTCTGATCACAAAATACCTCCCCTGACCCACTTAAAGCCCTTCAAAGCATCCCGATTCTCTTTGGACAAAGACCAAAATCCTTTCCGTGGCCTGAGGCCCTACAGGATTTGGCCAATGCCAACAGTTAGTTCCAGCCTCCTTTCTTGCCATTCTTTTTTTTTTTTTTTTTAAGATTTTTTAAATTTATTTATTTGACAGAGAGAGAGACAGCCAGCGAGAGAGGGAACACAAGCAGAGGGAGTGGGAGAGGAAGAAGCAGGCTCCCAGCAGAGCAGGGAGCCGGATGCAGGGCTCAATCCCAGGACTCTGGGATCAGGCCCTGAGCCAAAGGCAGACGCTTAACGACTGAGCCACCCAGGCGCCCCCTTTCTTGCCATTCTAATCACTGACTCTGCCTGAGTCCTCTCTCTCATGCTCAGTTGCCTCAAGTCCCTTCCCGACTCAGAGCTTCACCTGTGCTACTCTCTCTGCAGGGCTCATTCCCAGTCATCACTTAGATCACACCACCCAATAGCATACCCTTACAAGGTCTCACCCTTCCAAATCAGGTCTCTTGGCTACGTTCTCTCAAAGCATAATCCTTTTTCTCATGGTATGAAAGACCCAATCAAGGCTGCACCTCCTCAGACTCTTGGTTTGCAAAACAGGAAACCATACAGGAGAGTAATCAACATGCACAAAGGATTCTGGAGCCCCAGGGAGGAAAGTCACTGACACTCCAGTCACAAAGCCCAAGATTCAGAGTAAGTGAGCGTGGTAGGAGAAGATGAACATGGTTACAAACAATACTACAGCTAGCAGGAACAAAATGATTACTTCAAGGTAAGAGGGTATCCATGCTGGTGATTGGGACTCAAGACAAGTGACCCAGGAGTCATGGAGAAGCCTGTATGGACAAAGCATGTGGGTGAGGTGGGAAGCTCCTAGAGACCATGCCATGCTGTGTGGAGCCTGTGCAGTGGGGCACAATGCTATGTACAAGGATCTGACCCATGAGGAGGCCTAAGTGTTCCAGGCAGGGCTCCCCATAATCAGACACTGAGACAGGGATTTGGGTTCTGATGGTTCATTTAGAAGGTAATCCCAGGAAGCACTCAGGGAAGAATTTGGCACTAAAACATGGAAATGGAATAAGTCAATATGGGGTACATTTTCAAGGGAGTTTCTGCTGTGGGAAACTGGGTTCAGTCCTGCTGAAGGAGCTCTGAGAAACAGTGTAGAGCCTGCCTCAGAGTTATACCTCCATAAGGGTAAGGTACCCACTGGCCATCGGCAGACATCTGCTCCCCTGGCACTTCCAGCCTGCATTGCATAGAGGCCATGAGATAGCCCTCATGTTCCAAGTACAGTCCATGAGTGCTGAGATGTCAGTGAGGCACCATCAGCATCTGCTGCACCATGCGTGGCACACCAGTGGCCGAGCTGGCCACTGGGAAACTGGGTTCGCCTTCCCTTGCAGGACCATATAGTAGGGACCAGAGCATCTTTCTATCTGAAGAAGACCAGTCTCAATGCCAACACCTTGTTGCTCAAAGATTCAATCATATAGCAGAACAGTTGGACAGAAACTGTCTCTGGGCTTAGGTATGGGATTTATATCCATATCCCCCTCACTTTGGGGCAGTGTGATTCTGGAGTAGGGGGTCAGGAGAAAAGACACAGAGAGGTAGAGAGAGGTAGGGGGAGCCCTGGATGAAAGACCTAGAACTCCCAGCTAAGCTGGCAGGTGTGTTCCAGCATCTTTGGTTTAATTTGTACAAATCAAACTTGGAGCAAGGTTTTTGAACAACCCATATATGACCCAAAAGCCCTTCCACACTTTATAATTCTATATTAATTTGTGTGATTATTTATTGGGGCCTCTCTGGCCTCCTACTTTAAACCCTTACCCTGTGCCCCAGGTTTAACACTTCTAACATTTGTGGAGCCCAGGGCAAGGGTACAAATAGAGGCCCGAGTACTATATATCCATACATTTTACAGTTACAAATCAAGTTAACAAACTGATAAATAAAATATATTCTATCTTCCGACCTTGACAAACATAAAAATGTGGAAGGTGAAGTTTAAATTTTAAACTAAGAAATCTTGGATTCTTCAAAGTTCTAGCCAAAACATGGTGGCAAGAGGCAGGCCTGTCTCAAGCCAACATCCTTCTCTCCACACCCCTGGTTTAGCCATGGGTCTCATACACATGCACATGAATTCTGCAGCCTGAACACTAGGCTAGTTCTGTCTAGACCAGGGACCAGCAAACTTTTTCTATAAAATACCAGATAGTAAATATTTTAGGTTTTGTGGGCCATTAGTCTTTGTCACAACTACTCAACTCTGCATTTCAGCACAAAAGCAGCCAATCAGATGACTGTGGCTGTGTTCCAATAAAACTTTATTTATAGAAACAAGTGTTAGCTGGATTCAGCCCACAGGCAGTACTTTGCCGACACCTGGTCTATACTTTTACAAACAGGCGCCCCTTGGCAACTCCAGGCCTACGGGTATACACACCGGTAACATGATTTCTCCTCAGGAGGACAGACCTGGCAAAAAAGCCCTAACAGACCCTGGAAGACAACTCAGGGTCCTTTAGGAAGGGAGGTCTCAGGCCTGTGGGTACCCAGAGTGGACCCTAAGAATGCTGGCATAGGCTCCAGGTGCAGACTCCTCCCCCATGGGGGAGATGCAGTCAGATGAAGGCCAGAGAGGGCTCTTAGAGCTTGCGGCCCTGTGCAGGGGCTCTTCCCGACCAGAACTAAGGGTACGCCAGAAGATACGCAAAACAGTTTTGAATATTTGAAAGAACATATTTAATATTATGACATTTTCATCATATCATTGAAATCACTTCCATGACAATTAATACAACAATTTTGTTACCATAGCCAGGAAGGTGAGACATAGTGTTTGCTTTTTAATAACTTTTTAAAGATGTATTTATTTATTTGAGAGAGAGAATATGCCCACCTGTGCATGGGGTGGGGGAGGGGCAGCGGAAGAGGGAAAGAGAGTCCCAAGCAGACTCCATACTGAGCATGAAGCCCAACGTGGGGCTCGATCTCACAACCCTGAGACCACAACCTGAGCTGAAACCAAGAGTCTGACACTTAACTGTGCCACCCAGGTGCCCTGACATAGTATTTTTTAAAAGGAAAGAAAGGACCTCAAAATCAGATCTGATTGGAGACACATCTTTAATTTCTTGACGTGCAGCCTTAAGCAAATTACTTAACTTCTCCAATCCTCACTTTTCTCAGCTGTAAATGGAGATAATAGCAGTACTTTTCATAGTGATTGGGGAAAGACTGAATAAGATAATAAAAGAAAAGTAATTAGCACAATGCCCAGCACACAGCTAATGCTAAAAGAAAGCTAACTGTGATAAGTTCAAGGCTACCAGAACAGGGCACACTGGTTTCTAAATTCCAAATTGTCTTAGAATTCTCTCAGTCCCTGAAGCTTGCCTGGTCAGACACTCCTACGTCAAACTCAGCCTAATATTCAAAACTGCTCAAGACATCAACCATTTTTAAACTGGAAAGAAAAATGGCCATTTTCCCATCATCTTCAGGCTACAATATTACACATCCGTAGATATCGAAAGTCCCAATAACAAGCCATTTCATTTTTAAATTCCACAATGGTATGAATCAGGAAAAAGAGTCAAGGGGCGCCTGGATGGCTCAGTCATTAAGTGGCTGCCTTTGGCTCAGGGCGTGATCCCAGTGTTCTGGGATCAAGCCCCACATCAGGCTCCTCCACTGGGAGTCTGCTTCTTCCTCTCCCACTCCCCTGTTTGTGTTCTCTCTCTCGCTGTCTCTCTCTCTCTCTCTCTCTCTCTCTCTGTGTTAAATAAATAAATAAATAAATAAATAAATAAATAAATAAATAAAGGAAAAAAGTCAAGTTTGATGTAGCAGAGATTTTAAAAAATGCTTTCCCATCATTCTCCAAGAAGCACTCTGCAACTCAAACACATTCATCCACACATCACTACTCTCTCCTTCCGTTCCCTCAACTCGTTTTATAATTACTGTTTTCCATGTGAAGATTTAGCATGATTACATGTTCAGCTGCCTTGGCTCTATTTTATGGTAAGGTACTTAAGAGAAGAGGCTGACTATATTCTGTACCACAAGGTAAGGCCTCTGTATATCCATGTATTAGTTAACTGCACTTTCCCTTAACCATTTCCGTAGTTTTAATTTCAAACTCTGTCAATTTATTCTAAAGGATTAAATTTAAAACCTGAAACACCTAAAAACCTTTGTTAAAGGAATACCACTATCTAGTACACACCTAAACCCACAAGTTAAAAATATAGCAAAATCCCAAACAATAAACAGTAAAAATAGAAAAGCTGAGACGCTAAATCAAAATAAAAAGACAGTTATGGTTAATATAATATACTGACTATAACAACATTATTCATTGCCTCATAAAGCTTCATAAATGTAACAAATTAAGCTGGTTGCACTGACGAGATAAATAAGGTTTTTAGATTCATTTTTAAAACATCTGTGCATTTTCTTTAATCTGCAAACATAAAATGTCAATTGGCAAAGCTTTAGCTATAGTGTACTTACAAAAAAAAAAGAATATTCGGGAATTATTGGGTTCACACTAAAAAATTCTCCATCAACAGATGTTCTAGAGAAAGTGATAGAAAGGCAGAAGAATAACAACTCTACCCCTATGCCCTTAAAAACTCAATCACGCAAAATTTTTCTACATTTAAAATCAACATGAGGGATTATGTCTAAATAGGCTTTTGCTAGAACAGAATATACACATAATCACACACACAAGGAAAAATTCTGGCAAAGATTTTAAGCTATTCCAAAAAAAAGAAGAAAAAAAAAGGACCACCATCAATAGCAAGAGATGGGAAATGGCTTCAATGTGTACATTTTAGAGACAAGCATTCATCTATGTATTCTGCAAAGAAGAGAAAGAATAAATGCCATATCATAATTCTGGGGTCTCTGAAAAATATGACTGATCATCATGAAGGAGTCACATGAGTCTTTAGTAAGGGCCAAGCACAAGGCGGTGCTGAATGGTACTCGGAGATGCCTCAAAACAACTGAAATCCTAGTGACTGAGAGTCGGTATCTACCTTAAGTCATCAAGAAACTCCGTTAAATCTCTTAGTGCACAGATAAGGGTGAGCTTCTCAAATATAAAAATATATTAAAAGGGAAATTAGAGCACATAGTTCAAATCTCTTCAACAATATTTCCAGAGAACAAATCTGTAAGATGGTTTCTGACCTTCCAGATACCCAAAGCCCCCCATTTCAAAGGGGAGCCACAGCCCCTTTATTCAGGTAACATGAGCAATAACTAGTTATTGTGCAAGGCTGCCAGTCGTTGTGAACATTGGAAATAGATGAGAGCCTCTCTAGGAGTACAGGGTGTGGTCTCGATGGAGAGAGTCTCACGAAATAAAGACAGAGCCGTGCACGAGAGAGAAAACCCAGTTTTTTAACCTGGGCAAGTATGGAGGAAGGGGTAGGTCCACATCTGTGTATAAGGATTTACAGGGGCGCCCGGGTGGCTCAGTTGGTGACATGTCTGCCTTCAGCTCAGGTCATGATCCCGGGGTCCCCTGCTCAGCAGGGAGCCTGCTTCTCCCTCTCCCTCTGCCTGCCGCTCCCCCTGTTGGTGCTCTCCCTCTGTGTCAAATAAATAAATAAAATCTTTAAAAAAAAAAGAATTTATAAATCTCGTGAGAACTTAAGGTTGTTTTTATTTCAATACTCTGAAAACAAATAATGTCAGGATACCCTTGCTCATCACAGCAGCCAGGCCCAGCGTGTTTGAGCAACAAGCCCTACCCTCAGGAATCACCTTGGTTCAATAAGAAAGGAAAAAAGATGGACTTGGGAATCTAAATGATGTGTTCTTACTCAGTGAAAGGTAAGGGAGGTCAAGTTCCTCAACGTAAATCAAAGTTTCGCAGAAGTTGAATATTGTGAATATGGTGGGAAAACTAAGTCACCACCCAGTACATGGCAGGGTAGAGCAGCTGATACCAAAGAACCCACCCAGAATAGTAAGCAGTTTTTTACGTATTGATCATATTTATTTACAAGCAGTAACTTAGTTAATGCGGTTAAATTAATTTTATCTATTTGAATTAATAATATGAAGTGTACTTAATTTCTTTTTTTTTAAGTTTATTTTTAGTAATCTCTATACCCAATGTGGGGCTCAAACCCACCACCCCAAGATCAAGAGTCACGTGCTCCATGACTGAGCCAGCCAGATGCCCTGAAGTATACTTAATTTCTAAATTGATTTAGGTTTTATAAAGGAGTAGGAGCTAAAAAACAAAACAAAAAACCTCACCTGCAATTACATTACATATTACCATTATAATCACTAGACATTACATATTACAATCACTACAATACAATGATTTAAGTCAATTGTGGGGTGCTACAAATTAATTCTTTAAAAGGTATCTCATCTGGGTGCCTGGGCGGCTCAGTGGGTTAAGCATCCATCTTCAGCTCAGGTCATGAATCCAGGGTCCTGGGATTGAGCCCCTCCTTGGGCTCCCTGCTCAGTGGGGAGCCTGCTTCTTCCTCTGCCCCCCTCTCCCGCCCTGAACCCGCTGGCACAAGCACTCTCTTTCTCTCAAAAATAAATAAATAAAATCTTAAAAAAAAAAAAGTATCTCATCCAACTTTCGGAAATCTGTGTAAGTTCTGAATCCCATATTTATTACGTTTGAGTCCTGAATCCCACATTTATTATCTTTTAACCTTGAGCAAGTCACCAAACTTCTCTGAGCCTCAGTGAATAACAATGGCCACTGGAGTAACAATGGCTACTTCACCAAACTAACGTGAGTCCTGATTAAATCAGAGAAAGAGCAAGTGCTCAGCACAGTGCCCGAAGCTTAGTAAATACCGAGTACAACAACCCTCATCTCCATCAATATTAAAGGATGATCATCTTATCGTTAATAATTAGTTGTTTGCTCTCTATTAATTTCACATACGACTATGAAAAGCTTTCGAATTCTGAGCCTTGTGTTCTCTTTAATCTCGATGATCGATTCTAGAAAGACAGTAAATTGACTGAATTATTAGAAATAATAATACTACTTATGTGGATGGTTTTACATGGATTCCAAGAGGAGAACTAGACCCTTAAGCACAATATGTTTTTTCCTTATGTATAAAAGAGGAATAACAAGATCAAACACGTTGCAATGGCTCTACAAAGACTGGCTGATTAAAAAGGTTGCTAAGCAATTAGCTCATAAGGGTAAAATTTTTGCCAGTGCAACAAATTGCATCATTTGTTCAAAATATTCACTGTCCCTCTCTAGTTAGTCCATCCCCACAGTCTATTTCCCTTAAAAGGAGAATCCTTCCTGCCCTTCTGACATTAGGCTTGGCCATGTGACTTGTTTTGCCAGATGCAATCACATGCCGTATCCAAACAGAAGCTGTAAGAGCCATCTCAGGTGCAATCCATTGGTTTCTTCTTCTTTACAGTGAGACGGGCTCATCCAAGAAAGGAACCACTCCTTCAGCCTGAGAACCCAAATAAAGACAATGTAGGGCAGCACCACAGACGACCCATGAGAGAAAAGTAAACCACTGCGATTTGGAGGCTGTTATCTCAGCATAACCGAACAGTGTCTAACTAATACACCCAGCTCCCACAAATGCAGTACTAAAACAAAATATCTAACGTTAAGGTTAAAATATAGAGCAGCATTTTCTCACTGATTTCTCATTTCTTTCCTCCTTTTGCCACAGTACCAATCCGGTAATGTCATTCTTTCATGGATAAGATATCTCATGTTAGGTCTCTAGATAAATGCAAATCACTTGTAAATGATGTCTTTTGAGGCACAGATATACATAACCAACCATTTTAACTGTCTCTAAATGTATTCTCTTTAGCATTCCTGGGCCCTAATTTCTTTCCTAACAAATAGCTGTTCCTAATGCTTGGACATCAAGAGGAAGGCAATCATTGGAAAGGCTTGAAGGAGGATAAATCCTGCTGAGATAATATAGTTATGCAAACAGCTCAAGTGAACAGCAGGAAACATCAATGGGTGTAGGCTGGAACTCGTAACACCAATGGTCACCACATGTGTAAGTGCCTGCCTTGGAGCACAGTCCCACGAAGAGTCCAGCCATGCCTGGCCCAAGCATGCCTCACTACAGGATGTCAAGAGAAAGGGGTCCCCTGCACCTGCTATCTGTGATTCCATCTTACAATGATTGGCTCTATGAGTTCCAGATTGTACTAAGTAATGCCATCGTCTTCCCATGAACCTTTTGCAAGACAGATGATTCAACCCTGGTAGATCTTTAAAGGCAATAACCATGTCTCATTCATCTTTGTATCCCATTGCTATTACACTTGTAATTAAAGGCAGCTCAGTGCAGAGCAGTTAAAAGCATGGGCTTTGAGTCAAGAGTACAAGATTCAAACACTAGCTTCTCCACTTCTTTGTATAACAGCCTGATGAGTAGATGCTGTTAAGTGCCCTACTACTGTCCCTCTGACTTGAACATTTTAGAGTGCTCCAAAGGACTTCACACCGCCAATATCAGCATCTTTAGTGAGGACTTCCTTTGAACCTTGGAAAACTACTCCACTCTTACAGGGTGCGAGATGGAAGTGCGAGGTAATTAATCACCCTCAAAAACAACTGGCAGAGATGTTTATACACCAATGTTCACAGAGGCATTATTCACAATAGCCAAAAGATAGAAACAAACCAAATTCCCATCAGTGGATGAATGGATAAACAAAATGTGGTATATAAATACAATGGAGTATTATTCATCCTTAAGAAGGAATGAAATTCTCATTCATGCTTCATCAAGGATGAGCCTTGAATATATTTTGCTAAGTGAATTAAGCCAGACACAAAGGGACAAATTTTGTATGATTCCACTTGCATGAAGTACCTAGAATAGTCAAATTCGTAGAGACAGAAGGTAGAATCATGGCTTCCAAGGAGCTGGGGGCAGGAAGGAATGGGGAGTCATTGTTTAATGGGTGTAGAGTTTCCATTTGGGATGATGCAAAAATTCTGGAGATGGGAACACCTGAATGGCTTAGTCGGTTAAGCTTCTGACTCTTGATTTCAGTTCAGGTCATGATTTCAGGGTTGTGAGATCCAGCCCCGCATCGGGCTCCATGCTGGGTGTTGAGCCTGCTTAAGATTCTCGTTCATTCTCAATCTCTATCTCTCTCTTTCTCCCACCCTCCTTCCCTCTCTTAAAAAAAAAAAATTCTGGAGATGGATGGACATAATGGTTTCACAACATTGTGAATATACTTAACACCATAGACGTGTACATTTAAAAGCGGTTAAAATTGTAAATGTTATGTTATATATATTTTTCTACAGTAAAAAATAAAGTTAATAAAAATAAATTTAAAAAAATAAAAGGAAAAAACAACTGACAGAAACAGGTGGTTATACATCCCTGTTCCCTCCCCCCTCACGTGTGCTTATCTAAGGGAGGTGTTTTCCACCATCTCCAGAGTTTCCCTGTGAGATTAAACTCCAGTCACCACTGTAGTAACTTACTGAATAAGCTACTGCCTTGATGCCTGCCTGCTCCTCCCTGTCTCATACCCTTGCTCACGCACTGGTGATGCCTGTATGTCCCAAATAATTACGTTCACAAGAATACTTGTCTCAGGGTTTGCTACTGAAGGCAAGTTTCTTTACTTCTCTAAACATTAATTTCCTCACCATGAGAAATAATACCAGAATCGTGGACTTACTGTAAAGATTAAATGAGATAATTCTTGAACATGCTTAGCAAAGTGCCTGACACATAGTAGATACCTGTAAATTTCTTGACCTTCTAATCCAATAGTTATCTGCCTTTTCAGTTGAAGATAAACTAAGTCTCTCAGTTCAGGAAGAGACTGAAAATCCAAGAGCTATTGTTTCCCATCTTCTACCTGATTAACACCGCCCATAATTTATTATTCACCCTTTAACCACAAGCGGCATCAAAGGGAACTGGAATTTCACATCCCATTCAATCCTTTGTTAGAAGTGGGCTAGGCCCAAAAAGGAGTTAGATAAGCTCCCAGATATCAACCAGATTTTCCAAAACAGATCACCACCACACCTTTCTGACCTGGAGCATTGGGGGGCTGTGAGGTTAACTATACACAAACCTTAATTCCTACCCTTTCTCTTTGCCTCCAAATACACCATCTTAGCATCCTTAAGGCTTATGACGAAGACTAAGATGCATTTAGTCTTTGTTCTTCGGTATACCAAGTGAAACCATAGAATCACGAAAATCGATTGAAGTGTATCCTTTGCTAAGTACCATTTTATTTGCTTTGGTTTCTCTTTACTTGCTTGCCAAAATACACAGAGAATTTTGTTAGCACAATGATCATCTATGCCAACTCGCAAACCAGAGAAATTGGTTACCGACTGGTGGGCTCTCCTAAATAAGACTGATGAAAAATTCAATTTCTATCCCCTACTTTTATAGAAAGCTGAACAGAAGTTGCTAGACTTACGTGTCAAAAAGGGAAGCTCTGTTACTGAAACAAATAAATAATAAAATCCCAAATTACATCTTGCTCTTTATCATAATCCCCAAAGCTTGTTTCCAACATCTCATATGTCCACAGCCTTTAGCTTTGTGTTTGTCCCTCACAACGATATAGAGGTAGCCAACTTCAGTCCAAAGCATCTGACTGAAGGCAAAACATCCATACCAGACATGTCTAATGGTTTCCACCTTTACCTCAATTACGTTAAGTTTATGAGGCTCATACTTCTCCCTACATTACTGCCTGTATTTTTCCATTTCACTTACTTTTTATAAAACAATGACGAGAGTAAAGAAATATTCAAATGACCACGAAAACTCTGCTATACAAATATGGCAGTCCTGCTGAAATAAAACTATTTGTTAGGAGGTAAGGCTATGACTGCAATAGCTCTGAATGTTGGTTCACAAGCTGAAGCATGGAAGTCAGGATTCATGGATAAAAGGCAGTTGAGCAATGTTACCATCTAATGTGCAAAAGTGGTCTATGGAAGTCCTGCAAAACTAGAGTCACGGGCAGCTGGTATGCACAAGACACGGAATGTGGCTGCACACTCACTCTTGTACATTTCAGGGAGTAAACCATTTCCGTTCGTGAACTTTCACACAGCGCTTTCAGAAGCTGTATACTCTGAATTGCCTTCTATTAGTCTAACAAAGCCAGTTTAACGCCATCCATTAACCGCAAACGTTTGCAAAGATTTTAAAACAAGAGCCAAACTCTCCGGCTCTGCTCAAAACTCACTGAAAAGAACTTGGTTCCTGATGACATTTGGAGAGATTCTCAAAACCAACAAGTAGTGTGGAGCCCCACTACACATCAGGAGCATCTTCACTTAGAAAGTGGTCTTTTGAAGGTATTAAGGCTGCAGAAATTGTGTTTGGTCAATGGCATCAGAATGGGCGCTGCTAGGATTCCCAAGGCCATATTCATAATCTTTCTATTGCTTTCCAGGTCATTCTACCACTCCCTCAGCCCGATTTCAAACCCCACGTACTCCCACAAACACCAAAAGCAGGTAGTTATCGCAATGAATGCGGAATGAAAGAATAAAGAGAATTCAGCATCTCTCCTTGTGTCAGCACCCTACTGAAACTCCTTGGTGATTAAGTTCAAATCTCATCTCCTTAGTGGATCATAGGGTCTTCACACCTGCCACTCTGTCTAGCCCCTTTCATCATCCCCCATCCCCAGCCAAGCTAATCTCCAGTTCCACAGGTCTACTTTCACTCCCCCAACTCCCAAATCTCCCATTCTCTTGTTCTTCTTTGGACCTAGACCGTCCCCTCTGTTATTTGCACCATCAAAACCAAGGGCACCCAGATAACACCACTTGGGGCTCCACCTCACCCTAGGCGTCACCTTCTTCAAGAAGTCCTCCTCATCCTTCATCCATGAATCTCCTAAGTCCTCCATGACAGCCTGGGTGCTCCCCCATAATTGGTCCCATTACAATAGCTTGCTTATTTGTCTAGTGCCCCACTAAAGGATACAACCCTTGAGCCCCTAAAAATCACTTGCTCGATTTACAGTTGCACCCCCCTGGCAGAGGACTGGCATGAAGTATACACACACACATATGGTGACTATATAATACAAACACTTAACTCCTTGTTAATAAAGTCCATCATGAAAGCACACTGGCCATTCTTGTTTTCCAGGGTAAAACAGCTAATACAATGACAGTTACTCCATCGATTCTTTGCGTGAAGAAACGGTTGTAAAAAAATATATCATTTTAGATCTGGAGAAGGACTAGACGATTTTGACACACACCAAGGAAAAAGCTAGTGGCAAAGCCAAAAATGGAACTCAGGTCTTTTGACTCACAGGTCAGTGCTCACGTCTCTTTATCCAAAAGAATCTGCTCTTAAGTTATTCTAAGCAACTATCTGTTACCGAATTCAAGATGGGCTGTCAAAGTATTTGAAGCCTGTGTATGAAAAGATAGCTTTTTCTTGGACTTAACAAAAAAGGTAAAGAATTTCCCTTGTGTACACCTGCTAACTGCTCTGTGCTTGCAAGCCTGATGAACAGCAGTCACTGAAACTCAGTTTCCTTTGTATTCACCCAGCATCAAACAAGATCTGTTTTCAAAGAGTTCCTAAGAATGCCAAGCTATCATCCCATTCACAACCAAACCTCCTGCATGGAGAGGTTCCAGGAACATGATGTTAAAGGGCCAAAATCCAAAACAAAGAGGGGTAGGAGGGAACTTACCTAGAAGGAAAAAGACACATCATGGGAAAGAAAGAAAATCCATCAAAAGCCCTCTCCCGAGAGCCAAATGTGAAAGAGTCAATAACATTGCTCCCAGGATCCTGCCCTTTTGAACCACAGTCTCGCTCCTGCAGGTGATAACAGTTAATGTTGAGCTGGCTGGCAGGAAGGCAGGATGGCTAATCTGCCTGAACCCAGGCATAAGAAAGCCATCTTGGTAGAAGTTTGGCGGCCTCCAGTATCATCAAGAAAATAACAAGGGATCACGGTACCAATGCAACCACATATCTTGCAGAGCAGCTCAAACCTCCACCTTCAGAGCAGAGTTCACCCCCAGGGCAACTCCCAGACCCCACCTTCAGTCACCTTGGACCCACAGAGGATGAACTTTCCACCCTGACCACACCCACCTTGTTTTAGAGAAATTTGCTACATCAGAGCTAGTAACTACAACGCACAACTAGGTTTCCTTTCCTATCTAAAACCCTGGCCTTTCTTATTATAATTAGCCACAATGCTTTAGTGGAAAGTCTCTCCCAGTCTGCATAAGGATCTGAGACTATTGCTACAGAACAATCACATTGCTCAATTCCCATTCAAGCTCTTGTCTTCTGAGCCACTAAGGGGTTGCCTTGAATTAATAGTTTGTTCTTAATACATTTACGGAGAATGCACTTTGCTGCCTGCAATTCATTCATACTCTGAAATCATGTAATGACAACTACCTTTAGGGGTGAAAAGCTGTAAGGCAAGGGGAAAAAAAAAAAGAAACACTATCAGACCCCCCCACCCGCACCCATACCCACACACACGCACACACGTGAATGCACTGCATACATACAAGAGAATCAAGTGAGCAAAATGTAGAATCTTAAGTATAAACCACGGCAAAGTCAAGCTGCTTCTATAACGCACCTATGATTATTGTCACTGGCCTTCCATCTACAGGTGTATCCCAGGGATGCCCTCTGACCCAACCCATAGTTTTCATCTGTTGGGGCCACAATCTCCCTATTGACTTCCAGGAAAAAGTAATCACTTAGTTCCTTCCTGAAAGTATTGGCAGCCTTTCTTTCCTCTCTTCTTTCTCTTTTTAATTTTGTTGAGTGCCCACTAGGTGCCAGCAGCTAGAGATTTCCTGGATCTTCAAGAAATAAATCTAAAAGATGGAAGTGGAAAAGGAATGCCCAAAAAGTTAAATGCAGAACTTGAGGCACAACACTGGGAAACAGAGCCAGCCAAGGGCTAAGAAAATCTGACTAGGGCAGAAGTTGAACTGGCCCAAGAGAGGGGTGACCAATTATATCAGCAATTAAGTCAGTGAGGCTGTGGCCTTGAGCTTCCACAGCTGAGGCAGCGAATAGCAAATCATGCAGAGGACTCAGCCCTACCTGTGAAAGACAAACAGCCTGGCTCTTCCTGGTGCCTTTGCATGGACAACAGGGCCCGGTTGTTGCTTCTGCTGTAATCACGGGGCCACACACTGCTCCCAATATGGCAAGCAATAATTTAGCGACCTTGAATGTGGGTTCAAATTCTAGATCTGCCATGGCATTAACTTTGAGCAGGCCCTTCTGTTCATTCATTCAATAAACAGATATTTATTTGAGCATCTACTACGTGTTAAAAACTCTTCCCAGGGTGGTGCCCGGTCTCCATCAGTTAAGCATCTGACTCTTGATCTCAGCTCAGGTCTTGTTATCAGGGTCTTGATCTCAGGGTCGTGAATTCAAGCCCCACATTGGGCTCCATGCCCAGGGACTCCTCTAGGCACTGGGGATACAACAAAAAGTAAAAGCTCTTGCCTTCATAGAGCTTAGCAAATTCTTTGAGCCTCAGTTTCCTCATCTATAAAATAGGAATAATATACCTACCATTATAGGTAATTTGAAATGAGAAATATAAAGCAACTAACACATAGTAAATGCTCAGTAAATGGTATCCTTCACAGAACAGAGCTAACGTATCTACAACTCCCAACTAGAGTGCAAGCTCCAAGTAAAGAACTATCTATGGCTCACCTCTACAGGTCCCAGTACCTATCACATAGTAGATGCTCAGTAAATATTTCCCAAATCAGTGAACAAGTACTCAATCAATAGTAGCCATTATTATGGTAACTGATAATCATTATTCTTCCCCAAGCCACTGACCTCTATTACCTAAAAATGCAACAGGTCGTTCAATTAAAGCCTTTTTTTTCCCCAGGGAAGTAAGGTGCACTACACAATATATCTTCAGACTTTTTTTTTACATGAAAAAATGTTACTAAGCATAAGTATTCTAACCCAAGGAGTCTATTAGTACAGAGACCTGCATGGACAGCTGATACAGATGCCTACCCACTGCTTTCCTAACCACAAAGTAAGGACAAGTTGGACAGGCTTCAGGTTGATCCAGAAAATATGTAAAAAGTCAGTTAAATGATGGGGCACCTGCTGGCTCAGTCAGTAGAGAATGCAACTCTTTTTTTTTTTTTAAGATTTTATTCATTTATTTAAGAGAGAGAGGAAGAGATAGCTAGAGAGAGCACAAGTCAGAAGGAAAGGGGCTCCTGAGCAGGGAGCCTGATGCGGGGCTCGATCCCAGGACTCCGGGATCGTGACCTGAGCCCAAGGCAGACACTTAAACGACTGAGCCACCCGAGAGTACCTGAGAGTGCAACCCTTGAAATCGGGTCATGAGTTTAAGCCCCACATTGTGTGTAGAGATTACTTAAAAATAAAATCTTTATAGGCTCCTGGGTGGCTCAGTCGATTAAGCATCTGACTCTTGATTTCGGCTCAGGTCATGATCTCAGGGTTGTGAGATCAAGCCCCACATCAGGCTCTGTGCTGAGCATGGAACCTGCTTAAGATTCTCTCTCCGGCGCCTGGGTGGCTCAGTCAGTTAAGCGTCTGCCTTCAGCTCGGGTCATGGTCTCAGAGTCCTGGAATTGAGTCCCACATGCATCGGGCTCCCTGCTCCTGGGGGAGTCTGCTTCTCCCTCTGCCCCTCCCCCAACTCGTTCTCTCTAATTAATTAATTTATTTAATTGTTAAAAAAGATTATCTCTCTCCTCTCCCTCTGCATCCCCCCGGTCTCTCTCTTTCTCTCTCTCCCTCTCTCTCCCCCTCCCTCCCTCTCTAAAAAATAATAAAAAACAAAATAAGATCTTTTTTAAGAAAGTAAATTAAACGGGGGCGCCTGGGTGGCTCAGTAGTTAAGCGTCTGCCTTCGGCTCAGGTAACGATCCCAGGGTCCTGGAATCGAGCCCCACATCGGGCTCCCTGGTCAGCAGGGAGTCTGCTTCTCCCTCTCCCACTCCCCTGCTTGTGTTCACTCTCTTGCTGTCTCTGTCTGTCAAATAAATAAATAAAATCTTTCAAAAAAAAAAGTAAGTTAAATGAAGTTCGGCACATGTACTAAAGATGATCAGAGAGGCTAACCTTTTAAAAAAGTGTCCCATAAACAAACAATCACAAAATCTCAATGGCTTAAAACAAGGGCTTATTTCTTGGTCACGTTATACATCCAATGCCAGTTGCTCATTTAGTGACTCAGGGACCCAGGCAGATGGAGACTCCGTCTCAACACGTGCTTCCGCAACCATCACAGCAGAAGCCAGCCCTGGATGGGCTCACACTGGAAATTAAATATCCCAGCGTAGAAGTGACACAAGTCCCTTCCGACATACACCTGGAAGTAGAGAAAAGTAGCGAGGGGGAACGTGAACGACCTCTACGACAGGTGACGCTAAGACCAACAAGCGGGGGGAAGAAGGAAGGGATTTGTCAAAGAGGACGCTCCCGTAAAACCACCACACAGCTCCAAGGCTCTCGAATTCTAGACGTGGGAGGGTGCACAGGGATCCTTTTAGAGCATGGCCTCCACCTGAAGGCATCTCAAACAACATACACCTGGACTCCGAATTTTCAGAGCAACTCTGCTTTTTTCTCTAACTGTACTGAGGGTCCAGATACGTTTTTATTTAGGAAACACAAAAAAGTTTCTGCAGCTGAAAAACATTTGAAAACCACTAATGTAAACCAAATCCTTTGTTTTACAGATTTAAAAAAGTCGACAGAGGGGGGGAAAAAAGGGAGGCCCAGGAAGTTCAAGAGACCCCACCCCACCCCCAGGAAAGCTCTGGGATGCTTAGCAGATGTCCTTGGATCTGTTGTGCTGTTGCACCACCCTCTGGTCCCACCATTCATCTCTGCTCCCTTTAACTGGCACAAGACAGCCAGACCCAGACCAAGATCATGTCACCCAACAAATGGTATGGACGATAAGCAGTGCCCACCCTACTGCACTAAAGAATGATTCACATCCCATTAGCATTTCTCTACATTACTCATTCCCTACTTCCTGGCAAACGTGAAGCCATTAGTAGAAGTTAATACTAACCTTCAGGAGTCTTTCGTTTTGTTCTCAGAAGAACAGGTTAATAGCCAGCTATGATTTGTATTCACTCAATTCCATTCTCCTCTCACGCTCCCAGCTCTGCTTTGTGCCCAGCTTTTCCTCCACCTTCATTCACACTAAAGCACTGGGTGTCACCTACTTAAGCCTCAGTGGTCTTCTAACCTCCAGTCTCTGTCTTTTTCAAACCATCTTATACTTGCTCTCCCATGAAATAAAACTCAAAACTTTTCAACCTGGAGGTCAGTTACCTCCTCGATTTTACCTCAGCCTATTTTTCCAACATTGTCTCTACTGTGGTACTTACTCTGCCCAGCCAGAGGTAAGATGATGGGCCTGGAATTCAAAATGACATAGTAATGGATCCTAGATCCTGTGCATGCTCCTTAATCTGAGTTTCAATGTTCTCTCCTGTAAAATTGGTATGATGGTGTCTACTTCGGGAGGTTCTTGAGAGAGTGTAACAGTGAGGATTATGTTTGACTACAAACAATAAATAGTGGCTTGCAAGTAAGAAGGTTATTTGTTTTAGGCAATAAGAAGTATGGGAAGGGGGTGCCTGGGTGGCTCAGACGGTTAGGTGTCTGCCTTTGATTTTGGCTCAGGTCATGATCTCAGGGTTCTGGGATAGAGCCCCGAGTTGGGCTCCATGCTGGGCACGGAGTCTGCTTAAGATCCTCTCTCCCTCCCCCTCTGCCCCACCCCTTCCAAAAAA
This sequence comes from Ursus americanus, assembly GCF_024610735.1. Classification (NCBI taxonomy): domain Eukaryota; kingdom Metazoa; phylum Chordata; class Mammalia; order Carnivora; family Ursidae; genus Ursus; species Ursus americanus. Next base: position 33,299,168 of record NC_142140.1, on the reverse strand, counting down.
AAAAAAAAAGAAGAAGAAGAAGAAGAAGAAGAAGAAGTTTGGGAGAAGTCAGTTTAGGCTGGTACTATGGCTCAACAACATCATCAAGATCAAGACCCTTCCAAGTTCCAGCTTTGCCATTTTCAATACATGGTCCTATCTTTGTTGTTGTAGTTGGCTGCTGCCCTTCCAGGCATTGCACCTAAGTTCCCAGCAGCAAGAAGCAGAAAGGGGCCAAAGCTGTTGGGGTATACGAACCAAGTGTGTCCTCCTCACTAAGCTTTCAGGAAAGCCCCCATTCCACAACATCCACTTATATAATTATAAGTCCTGAGTGTCACGGCCACTCTAGGCTGTTAAAGGAGCCTTGGAAAGTGAGATGGGCATACTCACATCTCAATCAAAATTGGGGTTCTTTTAGTTAGAAAGGAGACAATGAATATTGGATAGGCAATCAGTAATATCTATCCCACTATTAAATGACATATTTTATGTAAAGTGCTAAGCACAGTAGTTAACAGCTCAATAAAAGTTGAGCTGTAATTATTGCTATTATTATGATTACTGTTGTTATTATTATTACTCACCTATCTTACCATCTGGCCAAATGGAATAATTCATTATATCTAGATGTTCTTCTTACATTTCTACTATATATGTATCTATATGCTCTATATGTATCTCTCTGCTTCAAGGTCCAGGAAAATGCCATTTCATCCAAGAAGTCTTTCCGGACACCTACTCCTAATAATAAGTTCTATGGTGGCAGAAACCACATCAGACAAGAACTCCTGTACTCATTATTCCATTGGGCATAGTCTCTTGGAACATGGTAGGTTCTAATAAACAGTGCCTTGATAATTTAAGTAACTCATGTACATATTCATACCCACATTTACAGTCAGTCTTCTAGAATCAAACATGGTATATTCCTGAAATGTAAAAGTGAAACACTAGCTTTATATGTCATAAAGCTAGCTGTGGGAGTGAGGAGATGAAAACTGTACTCACCAAGAATAAGAAGAAAAAAACCATAAAATTCTCTAAAACACCATACTTTTTATATGTTGTAGGAGTTCAGATTATAGTCCATCAAATGTTTCCTCCTCTACTATGGGCAGGGTCTACTTTTACCCATGGATGTTGGTCTTTACCATGTGACACGCTATGTCCAAGAAGGTTGTTTGTGAAAAAGACATTGCTTGTGCAGTTTGACTCAGCTATCAAATCCAGTTATCTGCCATGAGAGGGGTGTGCCTGCAGTAGCTGCCATCCCTTCCGCCTGGGCCCCAGAACACATGCGGAACAGACCAGAACCAAACGTGCAGCCGACAGCAGAGCCACCCCAGGGCCCAGCCTAGACCAGTCAAATCACAGCCAACCTAAAAACTCAGGAGTGTGAGAATTAGTACCTGTTGCTGTAAGTCAAGAAGCTTGGGTGCACAGTAAAAGTTGACTAATGTAACTTTTATCAATTGATGTATTTTAGCATTTCTTACATATTAATTCACTTTGTTCCTTTTCTTACACAAGAAAGAACAGACTGCAGAATCTCTCTGCCTTTGGTACACCCAATGATGTCTATCTTTGCTGGATCAACTGTTCTAGACATAAGACCTACAATTATCATTAATATCAGTGCTTTTCCATTTTCCATTTGTTCTATTTTTCTAAAATAAGGAAAGTCACAATAAAGTATCAAGGAATAATTGCTGAAACTAAACCATTGGCTGGCAAGTAGGTCTCCCATATAACAGCCACAATGTTAACTTCTTAGCTGATAAAAGGGGTTAAAGGGTGTCCCTAGTAAAACAAACAAAAATGTGGACTATAAAAAGTTAACCTCACCAAAGTCAAAGACTATCTGTTGAGGTGAATTTATGGATTCTAACACCATTCATTTAAACTAATACTTGAGGATATCTGTTTGGGCAAACCATGACCATGAGTTTCACCAAAGGGAACACACTGATAAGGCTTAAGTCTTGCGGCCTTTCCAACATAATAAAACAAGAAGGCCATACTATTTCAATAGAATAATTTTAAATGAAATTACATTTAATCACTAATGAAAAAGAGTCTCTTTGTAAGTGAAAGAGAAAATAAAATTCTAATCCCTTAGCAAAAGAAAAAAAAAAGCCAACTGAATGATAAGAGCATATACTCAACCAATACCTATTCAGAACTCCACCTGGAAATTTAAGGTATCAATAAAAATAGAAGAGCATGAATTTTGTCTTGTTTTACCTTCTTTTAAATAATCATCATTATATTTGGAACCAAATCTCCACTGAGCCAAAGCTGACTTACTGGAAATATACAGTACACAAAGTTACTCAATTTGTCTACTGGCGAAGTGATGGCCTTCAGAGTGGCAAGGCACACAGTGCAAAGGCCATTAACATCACAGTGGATTCTAAACTGAATAAAACCTATGTATGCTGGGAGAGTCCACACTTCAGAATGCACACATACACACGGCACAATCAAAATTTGAATTCAAGGCCAGAACCAAGGTCACAGGCTCTGGGTCAGAGAAACCTGGACTCAAGAGCACACTCTTACCCTAAACCGTGGCAAGATACATAATTCCTTTTAGCTTCCTTATCTATAATTCGGGGGCAATAATAACCCCTACCTCATAGGAGCTCTGAACGTTTTAAAAAGATAATGTATGTAAAATACTCCACAAAGTGCTAGCATTTACAATAGCAATAATACTAGTACTAGGAGTAATACTACCTTGACAAACCTGGCTCGCCCAGGAAAACCACCCTCACCAGTGTACTCACAATCTGTTCACGAAACACTGAACGCACAGCTTTATATACACATCCAGACACAGCTAAGGTAACAGGATCACCCAGTAATTTTTCCACTGAATTCAGGGAGAAGGGCACTGAAAAAAATAAGCCTTTCATTTATAGAGACTTGAGGAGGAGCTGGTCCTGCTGCCCACACTCCATCCACCCATGAAAGTCTTGCTGATGAAACCATGCTTCCATCACCGTCCACACACAGCCCTCCCAAACTGTGCAGGGCTTTTATTAAAGCACAGAGGCAGACAGACAAGATGGCTCACCTTAGACGCAAACTCACCTTAAAGGCAAACTCTTCTACCCTCCGGAAAGGATCTGGCTTGACCCCACTGCCACATCCAAACTGACAGCCAAACTCTAAGTGAAGAAGGCAAGCCCTCACTTCCAGAAGTTGAGTTACACTGTCAAAAACTAAAGGAAGCCCTTCTATCCGTGGTAATCCTAATAAAGTATGCTTGTCTGCTTCAAAAATATCTTATAAATCCATCAACAGAGCCAAGAGCCAATTACAACTGTATACTGAGAAAATGTGACTTGACAAGGACAAGAGTGACCGTAGGAGACAAAGTGCCACACCCTTTTTCCAGATAGCTCAACAGTAAACGGTGTCTCTTGTAATGGAGCCTGCAGTTCTAGAGAAATAGGTGGACAATTCTAACCCCCAGTAGACTCCCCCATCATTGCATTTTTTACACAGATCCATTTCATTTTCAATTTTAAGCCAATGGCCTGAGCATCCCCAACTACAACAACTAGTAAGAGGAGAAGGGGGAGAGAAGAAACAAACACAAGTCAAGCATACTTGCTTCTAAGCCCATTTTCAAAGAGTTTTCTTCCTGCTTGTCTGCCTCTCACAGCTGGAGCCTCATACCTGGTGGAAACCAATGGTTAAGTAAAACCACTGATTTAAAAAGCCAACCAGGAAACTAACCATGACAAGTGGGAGCTGCCCTCCTCTCCCGAGCGTTGATTGGCTCTTGAGGTTTTACCGGTCCCCGTTCTGCCCACATAAGTGGCAGGTGTGACTGTCAATCACAGAGGGACCTGACAATTCACCACTCTGGGAGTAAATTGCCTTTCATCCAGCAAAGGCAGGTAGCCGCCTAAAATCGATCCGCTCATAACAGAGAAGACCCTCCCTCTCTGGCAAGGAGAACAGAGACCCTTAAGTACAAAATAAATAAGGCCGGGCCGATCCGAGAGTTTATGAGCGCTGTTTTATTATCCCGCACCAAAGCAGCCCTTAATCTTCACTGTCCTAAGATGATCTTTCAAAGGCTCGGACGAAATTTTAAAAAAATGAAAATAAAAAATTAGGTACAACCTTCTAAGTACCCCTTTTCTTGTAAAATTCGGAGATGGGGAGGGGGAGGAAAGGAATGTCGTTCAGTTTAATTTCACATCGTATTCGTTTTCATACACCACCACCACCTACCCCTCCCCAATAAAGCCGGCTTCATTTTCCCTGACACGGATTTTTTTTTTCTTAACACGCTCCCCTCGGAGCCCACCGAGGCAGCCAGGCACCCCACCCCCTTGGACTGGGGCTCCACCTTTCAACACTTTGTTCTGCTTGGGGTTCCGCGAGACCCTTGCCCCTGAGAACACCCCACCCCTCGAGGCAAGAGGGGAAAAGCCAGGAGAAAGAGGGGGTAGCTGGGGAGAAGAAAGGCGATGGCAGTGAGGGTGGCTGCCGGAGAGGGACTGCGGGAGGTGGCCCGGGCCGCCGGGGCGAGCGAGCGGCGCCCGCGCGCCAGAGCAAGCCGTGCACTTGTTCCAATCCGGGGGTTTCTACATCAAGGCAAATCCGCCCTTAGGCCGCCCCATCCTTTCCCCCGCCCCAGAAAGCCCCGGTGGAGGCGGATGGTTCACCCCTCGGCTCCCCGCGATAACGCATTGCAGCTCCCCACGAGTGAGGGGGACCCGGCACGAGGGATGCCCGGCACGGGCGCCCCGAGGGAGCCGGGCGACCAGCGGCCCCGGCCCCGGCGTCGACGTCTCACCTTTCCGATGCTCGCCCCGGGGCCGTCCCACATGGATTTTTACAACCTCACGTCGCCCTGGCCCCGGGCGGCCGGGAGGAGCCGGAGCCGGCGCCGGAGCCAGAGCCCGAGCGAGCAGGAGCGGGAGGAGGAGGTGGTGGAGCTGGGCGGGGAGGGAGGGCACGGCTCGCACGGCCGAGGCCGGGCGCGGGGCCGGGCGGGGCTGACGGCCGAGGGGGCGGCACCCGCCGCAGTCCCGAGACGCGCGCTCGCGCGGCGCTGCCAGGGCTGCGTTCCGCCGGGCCCCCCGCCCGACCGCTCCGCGCGCTCGCCTGCTCGCCGCGGCCCTGACTCACATTCCCAGCATTCCCGAGGAGCCGCTGGGGGGGGCCGGGGCTGGGACGCGGGCGCCTCCGCGGGGGGCAGCAGAGAGCGCCTGGCCCCGGGCGGCGGGGGGTCTTCGAAGCGCCTCCTCCCGGGCAGCCGCTTTCTCGAAGCACCTGGCCCTCATCTCCTCTCCCCGACGCCCCTTCCCGGGTACCCCCTCCAAAGGCTGCCAGGCACTCCTGGGACTGGTCAGGTGGCTTTGGCGACAGGGTCAGGGATGGCACTTGGTAGAGGGGATGCAACTGTCTTTTAAGTTAAGCTTTAGAGTGTGGGGGGAGGGGGTGTGGAGGTTCCCATACCCTGGCACCCTCCTATTAGTTTAATCTTCTTTAAGAGAGTGAAGGGATTTCATAAGACTTTCACTTTTCTTGTTCCTCTATGGAAAAGAGAGAATGGAAGATGAAAAAGAGAGCAAGGGGGGAAAAATCGTGACCAACATCATAGTTGCCATTCATTGAATGTCTTCTCTGTGCCCTGCAATGTGCGTGCATCGTCCCATTTAAGGTAGAAAGATGGCGTCTGAGTTCATTCACGCACACACACCCCTCAGGATAATGTGCAGCAGGAATTGGACACGTTTTTCATTGGAAAAAGCTTCCATCCAACAATCTGGAGCCCCAGCCACTACCATTTTATATTAGGGAGGGGACTCCAACCCTCACTGGAATCTCCAGATTGGGTCTCTCACTGAGTAGTCAATTTGCAAGACTAGAGCAGTGATTTCCTTCCTGTCCTGATGAGTCCGCTGCCAGCAGTTTCAGTGGCCAAATCCAAATGTCTGCTGCTGGGAAGCTCCAACAAATGAAGCTAAATCCAGCCGTGGGACCTATGGATCAGCAGACGTATGGAATCAGCACAATGACTAGGGATGACTCCTTCCTTCCTCCCACAGTGAGAATTGCAATATTAAATGAAGGAAGTAGACTCGACTCAAATGCCCTCTTTCTTAAGCCTTTCTTTTACACCTCGGGTGGTCATAGTTTTTCACAGACTCGTGGCCCCTGAGGCCTCTGTGCCCTTACCCTCTTTCTCTCAGTCACCAAGAGATCAACACTCATTCTGTTGATCTGGATGCTTCAGGGTAAAACCAAGCTACCCCTGTTGTGTTTAGTTCTCTGTGCACCTCCTTGACAGCCTCCACTAAAAAGTCTTGTCAGATGGATAGATAGATACATAGATACATAGATAGATGTACCTTGTTGAGCGTGCTTTGAGAAGTCCTAAAATCCCTCTTCTTTTGAAATGTGACCAATGTTTATTGACTACCTCCTATGTGCACCACTTATGTTTTTTCCACTACTCTCACAAAAACTCTGTAAGATATTTACTGTCTTTCAGAAAAGTCAGGTAACATACTCAGCTGAGAATGTATTTAAATCTACGCCTAAAGCTCACTATTCTTGGCCACCCATTCTCTTTTCCTTTGATCCATGGGTTCTAAACAAGAATCATTGGACTTCATGGGGACAAGTTCTTATTTATATGCCTATGTACATTTTTCCCCCAGAGAGATGGATGGTTCTCAACAGATTTCTTTTGCGTTGGGTCCTTGAGAAAGTTAAGAATAATCACTTCAAACAGAGCAACTTTATGTAGTAAAACAAGGACTGAAAATTTTAGAGATCTCAAGTCCTCCCAGAGAGGACTTACTTTTCTGGTCTGAAAAATTAACAAGCTGCCCTAAAGGATCTTAAGGTACACTGCAGTAAGGGAGACAGACAAGAAAACAGGCCATTACAATACTGCTTATGAAGGAACAAAGCTCTGGGTATTGTGGGAGCCTATAGGAAGGACAGCCAACATTTTCCCTGGAGTTCAGAAATGGATTCCCAAGGAAAATGTCATCAAATTTGCTTGCTACATCCACCCTTCCTGTCCCACCCTGTGCTCAGAACAGCAGCCTACATACTCTGTGAAGCCAACCATAGGAGATTGAGTGTTTGGAGAACACCTACCCCTGGGTGGGCTGTCACAAGCTCTCCCCACAGTATTTGAAACTGGGCCATCAGAATGAGTCAGCCAGTGGGTACTGAGTGGTGAGCTTGTAGCCCAAATCAGAACTAGGGCACCCAAAACCATGGTGCCAAAGGCACTGAGAAATGAGCTCTAAGACCTTTCCTCGTGGGCAGAAAGGAGAATAGACAGCCAAGTAGACAGAAACTGAGATTCCTAAAGGTCTAAAAGATTTGAATATCTAACTGCTTACTTGATAACGCCAGTGTGGGTATCTAACTGGCATCTCAAACTTGATTTGTTCTAAACAGGACTCTGGATTTTTATTTACCAAGTCTTCTCCCTCCCAAGGTCACCCATCAGATTAATGACACCACCCTTTATCCAGTTGCTCAGGTCCAAACCTAGAAGCATCTCTGATTCCCCCTTTTGCTTATACCATACCTCTACCCCATCAGCCAGTTTTATCAGCTCTACCCAGTGCCATATCAGAGCCTGAAGAAGAAAGAAAACTGTACTCCTCTATATATCTTTTTGAACCAAGTAGAAAAAATTAACAAAATCTCCACAGTGAAAAAACACAACTGTATCTGAAGCCCCATGTTGCCCAATATGTTCGGTCACTACTACCAACCCTCATAAGCCTGGCCAGTAGGTAGACACAATGGCCAAGTGGCCCAAGAACTGAGCACTGGTTAGAAATAATTGTTCTTGTTGCACAATGATACAGAGTCATAAAACACAACAACAACAACCTCTCTCTCTTTTGTACATATACACAACTAAGAAGTTGCAGGACTGAGATTCAAATCTATGTGTTGTTACACGAACTGCCCCCCTTATGTGGAGGGCAAGGAGAGACCATAGAAAGAGGCAGACCACTCCAGATTGGTAGGTGGCAGGTTTAATAAGAAAGGGACCTTACATACAAGGCTCTCTCCAGTGGTTCCAAGATGAGTAGATCTCTGCACCTGCCCATCAGAATCTTAAAAGTTTATATAGAGTCTCTAACTGCATTCAGTCATGTATACTGTCCAGATGGTCTCAACAACACCTTGCTCTCTCAAGGCTACATCCTCTAAATGGCTCCCACTGAGGAAATGGTGAGCAGAGTGTACATTCTAAGGACTGGGGAGTGAACGAGGAGCTTCAGATTACCCAGGTCCAGCACATGGTCAACTGGTGAACACATTCTCTCAATTACTTCCTCCAACACAGGCAGTCTGGCTCAAGAATTAACACAGCAAAATCAACTGGACTTGGTGAGTGCTTGGATATGGGACAAGAGGAAGGAGCCGAGAATGCTCCCAGGAGTCTGTTTCAGGCAACTGGATAATGTGCCATTCATTAAGCCTGGAAATAAAGGTGGGGGTAGGTGATACAGATTTATAGAAAATTTATAAATAATTTATGGGTTCATTTGGAGCTTTTTAAATTTGCAGCACCAGGGACCTTAAGGTGGAAATATACAGAAGGTGACTATCTCAGTGTGCTTTGAAGTCAGATGAGAGATTATGAAGACAGTGTGTGAAAGTCATCACGTTTGGTAATTAGAGCCATGGGCATGGATGAGTAACCCAGGACAGTTATTAACCATGAGACGAATTTAGTTAGATGAGAAACAAAATCCCTAAACAACTCACAATTATCTGTCCTTCTTAGGCATGAGGTCATTTGTACATGTCTCTTAACAAGGTAGATTTAATTCAAGAGAAACATCATTGGGCTGCCATAAAAGAAAAAAGACCCAATTAACTGACTCACTAGCACCACCACCACCACCACCACAGTTAATCGGATCAAAATAATCACCTGACCTTTAGGAAGCCAACCTATTGTCTTAACTAAGCCAATCTAAGCCAATTCTCTTTGCCAGGAATGTTTTAAGACCTTTGTAGCCCTAAGCATCATAGCGAGCATATCAAAGTCCAGCATCACCAAAATATTTTTTCCCCTGTGGAAATTTTGGAAGTTTTTTAGCTTTGCTTTTACAATTATTTGGCTAATTTATTATATTGACTGTGGCTATGATATGTCCATAATCATAGAGCATACTCAAGAATTATTGTGAAATGAGAAGAAAATGTAACCTACAATTATTTTCAAATGGAATGAAATGTTTGTAAATACGAAAAACCATGGAGTTATGTTTTGTACACATTTATAATTAAACATTTATTAATTCACTATTTATAGTTTCTTGCAAATCTGTAATCTCAAGGTATGCAAGTCTTTCAGGGGCTTGCAAAAATGTTGGTTAAATGTCTATGTAATGTAAAATTACACCAGTTGCTTTAGTTCCTTGGTTTCTAATAAATTTCCATTTCCATAATTCTGGCCACTCATGAAATCTGGCCACCCTTGCTGTCCTTGGGTTCCATGAGATGCCCCTGTGTCCTTCCAATAGATACATACCATTCTTTTTTCTGCCTCAGGTAGCTTGAGCAATATTCTCTTCCTTGCAGCCACAATTACTCCCTGAATTGGAAGGCCAGCTTCCTTATGCTCAGACAAAGCCCTTCATTATAGTCCACTAGAATCCAGAGACTGAATGTGGCCCAGCTACCAGATTCCCCAAAGAAAACAAACCTGGGGGAAACCGCATACGTAGATATTGTTACAGTTATTGGGTATTCCTTACTCTGCTTCTGGAAAGATATGGCAAATGGCCATGCCAAGCCCTGAGCCTGGCCTGGGTCTGTTTCTTTATGGTATTTTCCATGATCTACTGCCCATCCCTTAGGCCTCCTCTTCTTTCTGCATTCCCTGGTTTGGCTATTTAAAGGTAGTTCATTAACACATTTTAAATTATGCTAAAAGCTGTAAAATTAAAAGGACTTCTTAACCAGGCTCATTTTTCAAGAACAATTTCAAGGTGGAAAAGGCCCCTTGGAAGACCTCAAGGAGAGAAATAACTGCAGATGCAGGGTTTAAAACCTTCTAAATGCTGCAGGCTCACATATTCTTTTGGCTTCACCCAAACCCTGGCTCCTTTAGACTTGTGCTTTTTGCTACTAAAGCAGTTACATTCAAACACCACCATGTTCTCTTTCTAAAAAACTAAAGGCCTTATGGAGAGTTAAGCTATTCTAGAAACCCATGAAAATTTCTTACCTTGAATCCTGTCCACATTTTCATCCATGCAGATGCTGAAAAGACCCAGCAAAACTTTTAAGGGCACTAATAATGGGATTTGTTACATGAGAGAAAAATAATTTTAAAAAACGGGGAGGAGGGTGTTGAAACATGAAAGATGTTTAAAATTTCAATAATGTAGCAAAGCCACCCATTTTTCTATTTTCCTCCCTGGTGGCATTTAATAGTCCAGCATTTAATAGTTATGTGTCTTCAGAGAAGTTACTTTTACTCTGAGATTCAGTCTCCTTATTTATAAGAGGGGAATAGTTCACAGTTTCTTCTATACATGGCTGTGACAAGGATAAAATAAAACCATGCAGGTCAAGTCCTTAGAAGACTCCAGGAATGGTGGAGTGCCCCTAATGCTGATCCTGTTAAGGAAGAGAGTAAAACTTCCATTAACATTGTCAGGAGTTTTAAACAAATTTGTGAATCTCCATGCTAAATGGTCAGGACCAGGATAAGGCAAGTGAGATACTAGCCTTGGGTGCAAAAATAAGGGAGGCATCAAAATGTCAGCAATCAAGATAAATCCTATCTTAATATAGTGATTTTGAAAAACAAATCAGCAAACTACAGCCCAGGGGCTGACTGTCAGTTTTTTTTTTTTTTTTAAAGATTTTTTATTTATTTTATGTGACAGAGAGACAGCCAGCGAGAGAGGGAACACAGCAGGGGGAGTGGGAGAGGAAGAAGCAGGCTCACAGCGGAGAAGCCTGATGTGGGACTCGATCCCGGCACGCCGGGATCACGCCCTGAGCCGAAGGCAGACGCTTTAACGACTGCGCTACCCAGGCGCCCCTGACTGTCAGTTTTTGTAAATAAAGTTTTATTGGAACTTTGAGGAACCAAAACCAAAACAAACAAACAAAAAAACCCACCAACTTTAAAGGAAACACAGAGAAAAAGAGGCTGAAACTTCAATTGTAGGCATTTTTTTACCCTGGTGTTCCAAAAAAGCAATTTCTTACACTCGAGCTTTTAACTAACAGCCAACATTCTGATGGGCTCCCGGTACATCGTTTCTGTGCTGTGAGAATGCCTGTGTTCATCTATTATCTTTACCACCTAGAGTCTTTCTGGGAGAGAGAAAAATACCTGCCCTAAAAGGTGGGTTCTTGTGAGAGAAAGGGTAACACGATGCCTAGAGATGTTTCTTGGGACCAAAATGGACTCGTTTACCCAACTTAACCAAGGACCCAAGGTCTACAAAATAACAGCTTTAGGCTACATATTTGAAAAGTCACTGAGAGAATGTCTGAATAAACACTCTGAGAACTCCATAAACATGAGGGGTTTTTTTTAGTAACGGGAGAATCGTTAATGTAATATAAAGAGTGGAATCCACAGTTAGACTGTAAAGATATAAGTGATGAGTCCATTAATCAGGCTGCCTCAGGCAGGGGTTAATGCTCGATGAAGGTAGAACGGGGCGCGGACCCAGAAAACAGGAGAGGGAGCTAGTTTTCCTTCCGACCACTAGGTATATATCCTACCACCTACAAAAATGGCTCAGATTACTGAGTGTTCTATCACCGAGCAATTCTTATAGACAGTAAAAAGCTTCATAACTTACTTTGCCAGAAATTCATCCATTTCTTGAAACAGGCTTTGGATCAGCTCTGAGAGAGAGAGTTCTTTTCCAAACAAAAGCCTTAACTACACAATTAAATGAAAGGGAACTAATTTGCTTGGAGGAGAATAATAAAAGAAAACAAGCTATTTTGAATGATAAGAATATGTGCCAAATTGGCAACAGCTTTAGAATGATGCTCCTGGGTTTGATTAATGAGATATATTATCAACTGAACAAACAAAGAGCATACTGGTTTCGGACATTTTCTGCTTAACTTTTTAATAAAAATCCTTAAAAATTTTTTTTTTAGCTTACAAAAGTAAGAAGAGTGGAATGTAAAATAAAATTCAAACATTCCAGGGGCGCCTTGTGGCTCAATTGGTTAAGCATCTGCCTTGCACTCAGGTCATGATCCCTGGGTCCTGGAATAGAGCCCACGTCAAGCCCGACATCAGGCTCCCTGCTCAGCCAGGAGCCTGCTTCACCCTCTTCCTCTGCCTGCTGCTCCCCCTGCTTGTGCCCCCACTCCGGTCAAATAAATGAAGAAAATCTTTTTTTAAAAAAGTTTAAAAAAAAATTCAAACATTCCAGAAAAAGTGAAAATCTACCCTCAGAGACAACCAACCACTTTTTTTTTTAAGATTTTTATTTATTTATTTGAGAGCATGAAAGGGGGCACAAGCAGGAGGAGCAGCAGGAGACTGATAGGGAGAAACAGACTCCCCACTGAGCAGGGAGCCCAACTCAGGGCTCTATCCCAGGATCCTGGGATCATGACCTGAGCCAAAGGCGGATGCTTAACCGACTGAGCCACCCAGGCACCCTGACAACCAACCACTTTTAAACACAGCTTGGCGTATATTCCCTTGGATTTTTTAAATGTATATTTTAACAAAAATTGGGCCCACTTATGGTTTTTATCTTTCAGTATCCCTTATCTTCTCCTTTTAGCTTTAGACTTTGTCTTTCTAGCTTCAGAGGTTTTCATATCGCCTTTCCTCCTTGGCCACAGTGACTGCTCCAAGGGCTAGATATCTGACCACAGCCAGTGATCCTTCCCTGGGATTTTCCAACTGGCTCTTTGTTCTCCTTTAGTCAAGGAGCTCTAAGAAGGTAATTACAGAGTTGGTGGTGTCCATGGCTCCACTCTTATAGAAAAGCTGCAAACACTGAGAAGCAGAGAGAGTTTTGGCTCTGAGAACATTCAGGTCCCTGGTTCCATTGCTGAGGACCCCAAAGTTCCCAGGATTCCCAAAGCTCTTCTGTGCAACATTGTCTCCAGATCTCTGAGCTACTCTGTCATCCTTCTAGTTCTTATATCTGTGCTAGACCCACAGTAAATTCTATTCTCACTGAAGCTATTTCCAATGGTTGTCTGCCACTTGCAACCAAGAGAGTCCAAAAACACATACACTTCTGCAATTTGATTTTGTTCAGCTGAAATTGTGTACATCACGGACAATTTCACGTCAGTGCACATCTCCCTTTTCCCTTTCAATGGCTGAATCATTGTCCATTGTATGGATGAATATTTTTTGACCTTCTTCTAGAGCCAGGGACACGAGACATTTTAAAAAGTGATAAACACAAGATTCTCAACATCACTAATACCCGGAAAATACAAATCAAAACCACAGTGAGATATCTTCTTACACTAGTCAGAATGGCTAATATCAAAAAGACAAGAAATAACAGCTGTTGGCAAGGATGTAGAGAAAAGGGAGCCCTCATGCACTGTTGGTGAAAATGTAAATTGGTGCAGTCACTATGGAAAATGGTACAAAAAATTAAAAATAGGAATATCATACAATCCAGTAATTCCACCTCTGGGTATTTACCCAAAGAAAAAAATAATATCAATTTAAAAAGATAAATACACCCCTATGTTTATCCCAGCATTATTTACAATAACCAAAATATGGAAGCATCCAAAGTGTCCATCAACAGGTGAATGGATAAAGAAGATGTAACACACACACACACACACAGAGGAGTATTACTCAGCCATAAAGAAGAATGAAATCTTGCCCATTATGACAACACAGGTGGACCTCGAGGGCATTATGTATGCTAAGTGAAATAAGTCAGAAAAAGACAAATACCATATGATTCCACTTATATGTGGAATCTAAAAAAACAGAACAGAAATAAATACCAAAAACAAACTGGTGGCTGCCAGGAGGGGATGGTCAAATAGGTAAAGGGAATATAAAGGTACAAACTTCCAGTTGCAACATAAATAAGTCACAGAGATGAAAACTACGGCATAGGGAACAGAGTCAATAATGTTGTAATAACTTCGCATGGTGGCAGGTGGTGCTACCCCCACCGTGGTGAGCATTGCACACGGTACGTCATTGTCGCATCACTACGCTGTACACCTGAAAGCAGCATAAGAGCGTATGTCAACTATTGCAATAAAAATGAGAATTTAAAAAATTAATTAAAAATAAATAAAATAAAGGTAAAAATTTTTTAAAAATCCTTCTCTAGAAATAAAAGCGGGGGGAGTAGAAGAAGGATGACTGTCAAGCAATGTTGAAGCTGAGTTCATTTTTGCTTTTTTCTCCACCCTCGTGTATGCTGGAAAACTTGCAAAATGGAAAGTTAAAAAGAGGGGAAGAAAGGAAACAAGAAAAAAAGAGAGAGAGGTAAAACATGCTGGAAATTTGTTCCTAAATGAAATAAAGTCTATAAAGTGCCATTCTTTTAAACAAGAAAGAGCGGTAAGCACAGAAAATTATATTCAGCTTGAAGAGCCGAGGCCACATCAGGAGTGGTGACGATTGTCATGTAAATGGAGGCCAGCACTGATGAAGTGCAAATGTCCCGTATTTCCAACTCACCCAGGCAGTACTCTTCACACCTGCCTTAGGGAGAGTCCTTCAGGCTTTTATTACCATCAGCGCCACATGAAAAAGATGACGACTTTTGCATCTCAGGTTTCTCCATCACACGTAGTAGTAAACTGAATTCAACTCCTCCATTCAGAGGGTCTTAACTCCTCCATTCAGAGGGTCTTTACACCTCCGTGTGTCAGAAGAGCTTTGTGAGTAACGTTGAGAGGGGGCTGTGCTTGCATTAGTGGTTGAGGTCCAGAACCATAAGTATGATTACTATTGAGTTTGAATTTGTCTAAAGATCTAACACCACATGTTTCCACCATGCAGTTTCCAAGACATGGAGCAACTGTAAAAAAGCTGACCTTGGGCTTTGTGGTCACACGATAATGGGGTCAAGGCCCTGTCCGTTTACCGATGAGCTCTGTGGTCTTGGGCAATTTACTTAACCCATCACCTAAGCCTGTTTCCTCATTAGAAAAAAAAAGGGGGGGGTGTGAAGTGATTAGTAGTATTTGCCCCATAGACAACTTGAGATAATTAAATACAAAATTGCATGGAAAGTTTCTATGACTGTGCTAAGCTTACAGTAAATGCTCAGTAAATGGGGACCAGCATCATCTTCTTGATGTACAGTAAATTCCGTTGCAGGGCTGTACGCTGTTTCCGCTTTCTGAGTTTCTCAATTGCCAGTGTGACTTTCAAAAACTGTTCTTTCTAAACTTTCAGAACACACATAAAAAGCTGGGTGCTGGCCAGAACACATTTGGAAGCACAACAGTCCTAAAAATAAGAAAGGGATGCATGACTTTTTTAATGTTGGGTTTCTCTTTAAGAGAGAAATTAAACTGTGAGTAAAGATCAAAACTCATTCTTTCTGTGACCTTGTTCAAAAACAGAGCTTACTGGAACATCATGCATGTCAGATGTTGTTTAGAGTGGCATATGCCCTTCTCAGGACATTCTGAACATACGTTGCATATCTGCATTTCTCTCTAGTGGGTGTTTCAGGGCTGAAGAGGGAATAAGGGTTCTATGTTGGACTATGACATCCACGGTGCTCAGACTTGCCCCGGATTATGTTCTGCAAAATACAAGTGGGTATAAAAAGGACAATTTCCTATAGCCTTAAGACAGTTTGCGAAATAAAATTCAAGAGCTTTCCCATATGGGTTTTGAGGCGCCTCAGGAATTCAGACTAATAGTCATAGAAAATCCACCACAGGAAAAAGTGCGACCTGATTTTGGACCCAACTGAATGCCTTCCCAAAAATGGACTCCTTTTTGTCTTTTCCTCTGCTTAACACCCTCCTCTCTTACGGCTCACCTAGTTAACTTCTATTCACTTTCAGCCTCAACTCAGATAGCATCTTCTCCAGAAGCTCTCCCCACGCCATCTGTTAGGTGCTCACGCTACCAATTCTCATTGCCCCCTGCAATTCTCTTTCATGGTTCTTATCATGACTATTCCTGGAATAACTGCACGATTCCGAGACCCAGTGCTCTCCACCCAGGGCTGTCCAGCATCTATATGCTCCAGCTCCGTCAGAAATAGGACCACATGTATTACGTTGACACCAAGGTCAGACCCAAATTAGTGATATAATAAATATCTGTTGAAAATTTGAGAATAAAATTTTTTATTTTGTGACTTTAGACTATAAGCTTTGGAAACTCAAAGAGTAGCTAATTTGCTAAGAAGCTTTCCTTATGAGAGTCAGAAGAATGCCTTTCTTCCATGTAACCAAACAAACAAAAAAAAAACTATAGCTATTTGATGTCATATCATCTACATTCTATGAAATTAATTGGTTATCAGTTTCAGGAAAGAAAGTGATAATTATAACAATTAGCGCTAATTGGATGTGCAACTGGTTAGATCCAAACAGGAATTGAGACTCCGATAAGAGGGGGCTTAGAAGCTATGCCTTACCTCCCCATTCAGCCATCCTTGAAAGTGAGGGTTCCAGAAAAAAGCCACAGGGCTAGAGGGTTGCTAATGATACTGCTTACCTTCTCAGATGACCTGCAACATTAGGTTTTAGCACAATATTGAAAGGAAAACAATTCTGAGACAGCTTCTGCTTCTCAGAGACTACGCTCTGCTTGGATCCACCCCGTGAGACAGGACTCACTTATACCATAAAGCAGTCCTTTCCGTTATTGAATGGTTCAAAGGGTTAAGTAATTTCTTCCTATATTAAGACCAACACGTGTCTGACTCTAATTCTACTCATCAAAACCAGAGCCAATGGATGTGTCAATAAACTAATATTCACCAATTTGGAAAATGAGGCTTATTGCTGTATTTTAAAATATAACAAACCTTTAAGTTTCATCATTCTGTGTGGGAATTGTGAGCAAGCATGTGTATGTGTGACTGTGTGTATGTGTGTGCAGGTATATGTGTGTAAATATAATCGTATTTTGTCACATCAACATAAACAGTTGTGGGTTTATAAGATTCTGGAAGGTTACTCCACTGTAGTTATTTTTATAGCCTTCTTTGTTAATTCTCAAAACTATAAAAATCAAAAATGCCTAAATAAGGTAAACTTAATTATGGACTAAACCCATAGATCTGCCTCATTTTTAATATAAGACAAGAAATGGAAAAGAGTCAAATGTTTTGTCTGTTGTGCCAAAGCCCAAAACCTTTCTTCTTTGGGCAAGGAAATACTTACACCATAAGGAGTAATTCTTTAATTGCTTCTAATTAGAATAAATGGCCAATGCGTGCTGGGTCTCAGGGAACATGACTAACACTTGCCTCACCTTGCAATGACTGCAGATGAAGTGTGGGTGAGGGTGTGAAAATAGGGGGGATCGCCTCAACACCACCTCCTCCTCTATCCTTGTAGCTGAAATCAGGCACCCGCTAATATCAGAGCCTGGAGGCTCTTTCCAACAAGTGTGAGAAATATTAGGGAAGCTCAGATACTGAGTCGTTCTTGAAATAGTTTTTGGGAAGAAGTAGCTTGGTCATTAGTCTATCCTTTGGAGACCAGAAGACATTCCTTCCCCCCGCCCCCCACCAGGTTCCACCCAGGCTCCACCTCAAACTCAGCCCTGGGCAGCTTACTTAGCTCTCTTTAGAATGGGGATAACACCTCACATGGTCGTCATGAGGATTCCATGAGCTAATTCATAGAAAGCTCTTAGCACGGTGCCTGGCATATACACTCAAAAGTCTTAGCTACACAGATATACAGGACCAGTCCCACGCAGTGATTTAACTGTCAACAGTGTGGCCCCTGTATGTTGTAGAAACCCCCCACCAGACAAATCTAATGTGTAGTCAGGACTGAGAACCCCTAGGTCAGTTTTAACCCAAACATTGATGAAGACTGAGTGAGAGCACCTGCTATACACGATTGAGCTCTAGTGGCAAGTCAATTACATGCGTCAGAAGGAGGAATAATACATTTTTCCTAAGGAACTTCTGCATTTCATGAGGGTTTAGCGGCGTTTGGTGTGGGGGGATGGTGAGAAAGAGAAGAAGAGGGTCATGCTAGTCTTGGGCAAAGACCGAGATGGCTGAGGACAGCTCAGAGTCTGTTTTAGATACTGGCGACGGCCTCCACCCACTGCCCCAGGAAGTCGTGTCTGAGTTGTACGCCAAGGGAGCCTGTAAGCCAGAAATGATGGGACCACTTCCATTGCATAAGGGTCTGTGAGACCAGGAGGCTGAAGCAAAGCTGATTCAAGGTCCAGGTGACAAGGGACAACACTCACAATAATTATGGTACCGCGGCCACGCTTAATACACATTTTTGCCAAGCACTTTGCATGTGTCAATAACACTAGCTGATATCCATCGAATGCCTACTACTTACCAGGCGATACTCTAAGTACTTTAAAGCCTTCATTTCGTTTAACCTTCAGAGCAACACTCTGAAACAGCTACCATTCCAGCTGCACTATAAAAGAAAAGGGAAGCTCAGAGAGGTGGAGTGACTTGCCCAAGCTCACACAGCTAGCAATCAGGCTCTAATTTGGTCATGTGCCTCCCACATCCAAGCTCCCGACCAACCGAGAAACAAGATTCTCACCATCTAACACATTTGAGACAGCTCCAGAATGCCCATCCCAGTCTTAGAAAAGCAATTGCCTCTTTAGAAGATGCTCCCCACACAGCCAGAGGATATAAATTTGTACCACCCTCCTCAGAGTGGACTGTGGTTGGGTGTTCTAATCTTAATTGTCCGAGGAGCTCTGGCCATTCAGTCCACTTTCAGAAAAGGCAGCTGGTGATCTGTCAAAATGAACACTGCAAAACATTTCAAAGGAAGGGGGTGGGGGAACAGATGTAGTCTCAAGTAGGAAGGAAAGTTAAAGAACACATTTCTTCCATGGGACTGGTTTCTAAAACATAAAATGACAAATGAATGTCAGCTTCTGGGCAATGGAAACTTCTCCCGGGTTATCAGCAATAATTGTGACTTTTTTTAGTATCTCTATGGTTCTTCCTTGTATCAATCCATTGATTAAGAAAGTACCTAATTAAGAGTAGACTTTCACAGCACCTTCACCTCCAGGAGCTGAAACACTTCCATGTCAGAAGTAAACCAGAGAGGACAACAATATTTCTGCCCCGTCTCTGCCTTTAAGACTTGCCTTTTGACCTTAGGTAAGTGATTGCACTGCAGGGAGTTCATTAGAGGAAGCAGAAAACAGGATGGCTGACCCTCTCACATTGGCTGTCCATAGAGGAAGACCAAAGACAAACCAATAAGGCTTTGTTCTGTCAATGGGTTGCTTTATGGGGTCAGGCTGTTCCCTGTTGCAGAACATACCCTTTGTGGCATTTACGAGGTCTCTAAAAGCTGACACTAAGGATTGCTGGTAGCACGTTTTTGCTTTCCATTTCTTAGTTTTATCACCCTACTAATGACCTTTTGGAGAGTGGAGTACCAATTTTATCCTCGCTGACAAATAAGGAAACTGAGGCACAGGGCTTGCCTAGTTTTATATGGCTGAGTTTAGCATTATGGCCTCTGACCTGTCCAATTAATTTGGCACCAAGCATGCTTATACAGAGATCGACTTAAAGCCTGTCTTGAACACTCTTTGACAGTAGGCATAACATAAGCCTTAAATAAACGAAGAGGCATATGAAAGCTGTGGAGTGGGGGATGTGGAAGAGAAAATACAGGAGGCCGCTAGAGCAGAACTTGAAGGACTCCCCGAATAATGATAGAATCGGCCTCCACTCAATGAACACTTGCTGTGTGCCAGGCACAGGACCAAGAGCTTTACAGACATACATTCCTCTCTCAGCACTCGCCACAATCCTGGGAGGTGGAATGTAATACTCCCCACTGGCAAGATAAGGGACCATGTCCCATAAAGTAATTCTCCCCGTATCTGGACCCTTCTCACACCAAAGCCATGACTGCTCACCAAAACACCATGATGTCTCCTGTAACTAATGGATTGGGTAAAGGAAAGGCATTTCTTAAAAGTAATTCAGTGGTTCAAATCTTAAACATACATTATCTTAAGATTTTGTATGCCAAAAAGAAAAGAAGGCAAGTATTTCTAAGGAAACTTTAAATTATTTCTATGCTTCCCATTGCTATATATAACATGGTGGCGTGGTTAAGCAGTCTGGCTGGCTTTGAAGCAGGAGAACTTTGTCAAGCCTCAGTTTCCTTCTTAGTAAAATGGGAATAATATACCACCTCGTGGTGTTGCTGTGAGAACTCAATGATGTATAAAGCATTTGGCACAACTGTTGTTACATAGTGGGAACTCTATGAAAAGACTGCTGCTGACACATCATGGGAATATAATGATATTGCCAATAATAGATTGGAGATAATTAACTGTAATAAGCAAAATATTCTGATTTTAGACTATAATTTTTTATTTTCTTTTTTGCTAATAACTATTTCTCATTGATGGGTATTTTGTTGGTGTTTATTCATAGAAGCTTAGATTTGTGACTTTGTTTGGTGGGGAGAGTTCTGGAATCATTATAGAGTGATGGTTGTTTCTGCTTGGAAAACAGCCAGAATAGCACCAAAGGTGGGGTGGAAAGATGTGATTTATTCGTTCTTCTCCTATTGCAAAACCAGCAAGGCAGATTCACCAGATGAAGACCATGAAGGAGACACCAGGTTTTAAGAAAATGATATCGGGCCATCCACCATCTGGCATCCAAGAATGCATGGGGCCTTTCTTGTTTAAGGTGAGTAACAGGGGTAAAGGCAGTGCCAGGGGCGCCTGGGTGGCTCAATCGTTAAGCGTTAAGCGTCTGCCTTCGGCTCAGGGCGTGATCCCGTTCTGGGATCGAGCCCCACATCAGGTTCTTCCACTGGGAGCCTGCTTCTTCCTCTCCCACTCCCCCTGCTTGTGTTCCCTCTCTTGCTGGCTGTCTCTTTCTCTGTCGAATGAATAAATAAAATCTTTAAAAATAAAAACATTAAAAAAAAAAATAAAGGCAGTGCCAGAAGTGTCTAAGTAGGCTCACCATGTGGGAAAAAAACAGCAGCAGCTCCAGTAGCTGGCTCCCTGATGAAGCTCAATGCCATTTGAAATGTCCTGAATCCCCAGGACTTACTGATACTCTTCGAGTAGCCATACAGAAAAACTCTGCAATGTTTTGTCAATGTTAACTACTCTATAACCATATATCTTGCCAAGTTTGAGATCCCATTTTCATGTTCATCTTCTTCATGACCCCAAGCAATTTTTTGCCCTCTCTGATCTTTGATTTCCTCATCTGTAAATTGGTTATAATAACGGAAAACCCAGATTTAGTTTAGAAACAATGCAACTTTGGGGCACCTGGGTGGCTCAGTCGGTTGAGCATCTGACTCTTGGTTTCAGCTCAGGTCATGATCTTGGGGTCATGGGATCCAACCCCATAACAAGCTCTGCACGCAGCAGGGAGTCTGCTTGGGGATTCTCTCCCTCTGTCCCCCCCCCCCAGCCCCACTAGTGCACACACTTTCTCTCTTTCTCTCTCTAAAATAATTAAATAAATCTTAACCAAAAAAAAAGAAACAATGCAACTTAGAAAATAACATTGCAATAGGTTCTACCTAACAAACTACTTGACACAGTACTGCACAACATTGTGACTTAGACCCAAAAGGTCTTTTACACCTGGATCATCTACAAAATTCTTTTTCAGTAGATAATTCTCAATTATAATATTTTTTTGTCAGTTTATACACTCTACTTCTAATTTACAATTGTGTTTCTCCCAAGAGTCAAAGTGCATTCCATTCCCATAAGATGCTCCTGGAAAAGAAACTGGACCCTACAGAAATTCCCATTACAAATTAACAAATTAAAGGTTCTGAGCAAGTGCAGTAGAGAAACTGGCTGCATTTAAGTG
The DNA here is from genome assembly GCF_024610735.1 of Ursus americanus. Lineage (NCBI taxonomy): Eukaryota > Metazoa > Chordata > Mammalia > Carnivora > Ursidae > Ursus > Ursus americanus. The sequence continues at coordinate 33,277,146 of NC_142140.1, read as the reverse complement.
TGCTTCCCAGTTATTGGTCCACTGAATGCTTCTGTCCTTTAACATTCATTTAAATCCCATTTAAAATACAAGGAACAGGGGCGCCTGGGTGGCACAGCGGTTAAGTGTCTGCCTTCGGCTCAGGGCGTGATCCTGGCGTTATGGGATCGAGCCCCACATCGGGCTCCTCTGCTATGAGCCTGCTTCTTCCTCTCCCACTCCCTCTGCTTGTGTTCCCTCTCTCGCTGGCTGTCTCTATCTCTGTCGAATAAATAAATAAAATCTTTTAAAAAATAAATAAATAAAATAAAATACAAGGAACATACTTTGGGACAATGGTTCTCAAATTTTGTATGTTCCTTAGAATCACCCATAGAGCTTGATAAGCCACAGCTTCCTCAGTCGTGCCCCCAGAGTTTCTGATTTAGTAGGAGCCCCAAGAATTTGCATTTCTAACAAGTTTCTATGTGATACTAATGCTGCTGATTCAGGGACCACACTTTGAGAACCACTACTTTGAGATATGCAGCATTAAACCAAGTTTCAAGCTGTTTTGGTAATAACTCTGGACTGTCAAAATCCATAGCAGTCATAGAAAGTTAGATCTGAGATGGAGCTTGCATTCACTTCTTCAACCAATATTAATTGAGCACCAACTATTTGTGGGTTTTGCAGGGAGGAGAGGTTGGAGTTTTTTTTAAAGATTTTATTTATTTATTTGAGAGAGAGAGCACTCAATGCCCTGGCTACACACGGATGGGAGTGTGTGCATGGGGGGGGGGGGTGTTCCTTGCCGCAGCAATCTGGGGCAACTGCAGGACTTCCGTGCAATCAGCTGAGGCCTCTGTCGTCACTGGATCGTAGTTCAGCTTCTCTCCCTGCTTGATCCCGCTTTCCTCACTTCCCCTCCCTGCTGATTCCATGATGCCCCCCCCCACCCCCCGCCAAACTTCCTGCAGGCAAACCTCCATGTCACAGTCTGTTTCCTGGGGAACCCAGAGCACAGGTGGGAAGGACATTTGGCGGGACAAGTTCAGTAGCACAAGTGAAAGAAAAGGATAGCTTGCACTAGCATACTGGCTCTGGGATGGAGATAAGCAAACAAGTGTGAAGTATGTGGTCATTTGAAAGACAGGGAAATGGAAAGCAAGACGGATCACTAGTAGTGCTGTGGCTAGCCATAGCAGAGCCTGAGGCAGAACGAAAAACCAGTAATACTGAGCCTGTCTTTATTTAAAATCTTGGTATTTAGGGGGCATCTGGGTGGCTCCCATCGGTTAAGTGTCTGCCTTCGGCTCAGGTCACGACCCTAGGGTCCTGGGATGGAGGCCTTATTGGGATCCCTGCTCAGCAGGGAGTCTGCTCATACCTCTCCTCCCCGCTAATGCACTCTCTCACTATCTCTGTCACTATCTCTGTCTCTCTTTCAAATAAATAAAATCTTAAAATAAAATAAAATAAAATCTTGGTATTTTGTTCATCATGGGTATTTTACATTAATTTTGATTTTTAATAATATTATTTATCTTTGTCACTGAGTTTTTTGTCATGCCCTTAACTTTTGCACCTCCCTCACTTTCCCTTATCTCAGCCCTGAAAATGTTTGCTGTCCTAAGACACTAAGTTTTGGAATAATTCGTTATACAGCAATGGTTAACTAGTGGGCTAGCTGTCAGTCCTTTGGTAATTTACCCGATCTCTCGAAGCCTCAGTTTCTTAATCAGTGAAATAGGGATAATACCATATTTCACATAGTTGTTCTGAAAATTAAATGAAATATTATTCTGAATATATTCAGAATGAATTCAGAATATATTCATTCTGAAAATGAAATAAGGCAAAACCCTTAGTGTAGTGATTGTCACATAGCATTTCAATGCTTATATAATTAGCTTCAATAGAATCTTAAGAGTTAGATCCTGGTTTTAAGATCCCAGAGTAATACTGATCATTTTTTTTTCAGAGCACTGATGAGAATTTCCTGTTCTGTTTCTTTCTTTCTTTCTTTTTTTTTTTAAGATTTTATTTATTTATGTGACAGAGAGACAGCCAGCGAGAGAGGGAACACAAGCAGGGGGAGTGGGAGAGGAAGAAGCAGGCTCCCAGCCGAGGAGCCCGATGTGGGACTCGATCCCGGAACGCCAGGATCACGCCCTGAGCCGAAGGCAGACGCTTAACGACTGTGCCACCCAGGCGCCCCTCCTGTTCTGTTTCTTAAATAAATTTTCTGGGGCGCCTGGGTGGCTCTGTCGGTTGGGTGTCTGCCTTCAGCTCAGGTCGTGACCCCAGGACCCTGGGATGGAGCCCCACATCGAACCCCACATCTGACTCCTTGCTCAGTGGGGAATCTGTTTCTCCCTCTCCCTGCCCCCATGCCTGCTCGTGTTCTCTCTCGCTCTCTCTCTCAAATAAATAAAATCTTTTAAAAAAAGTTTTCTAATTTTCTCCATTTACTTTTTAAAAAATAATCTTTATGAGCCTAAGTCTAGAAGTTTAAAAATGAGGGGTAAAATCTAGTTGCTTAAGAGCAACTGGTAACGCATCATAAGGTACTATCTTAATTACTGTTAGCATTTACTGAGTAGTCATGAAGTGTGAGGGCACTGGGATAGGCATGTCAAATACATTATGTCATTTAATCCTCCGGGGCCACCTACAAAGCAAGCATTCCCCATCCCCCCAAGTTATTCTCCATTTTACAGACAAGTAAACTAAGGGAGGCATAGAGAAGGGAAGACCTTTGCCCAAGGGTACAGCTAGATGGAATTTGTCCCCAGCACTAGGGCTCCCAAGGGCTCCACAGCTTGTGTGCAAGTATTTCTCTCAATTCCAGCTGTGCCCTTGATTGCGCAAATCACCTTCCCGCTGCCCAACGCAAAAATCACATCAGGTCATGCTCACCCCAAATATTATGGGTGTTTCATCCCTTAGGAGTTAGCCCTCTCAAGGATTTCTCTAGTCACAATATGAATTGTAGGCTGATGCTGAGTCAGCACGTTGAGTCTTACTGGTATCCCCGCTTCTGCGTGAGTAACAGCGTGTGCTGAGTAAGAGCTTTGGCGTTGCTCTAATTCCCTGCCTGTGGCTTTTGCCTCCAGAATTGGCTTACTCCGCTGCTGGGGCCTGATACGCCGGCACAACGCGGCAGCCTTCGTGGGTTGCAAGACTCTCATTTTTTTTCAGTACCTGATGGTCTCTTTTGCCCTTGAACTACAGATATCGACTTTCCGCTTTAATGCACATTACCTCAAGAAATTCAAGGCCAAAGGAAAAGATTCCATGAGACTTGCCTCTGTAGGAAGTAGAATCGAGGAGGAAATGGGAGAGATTGTAGCAAGGCCACCTTTGTTCCCACCAGTCCAGATTGCCCGAGCATCCCTGAATGACTCCCTGCACAGCTGGAGGGCTTATCTTGTGGAGACTCAACATGCTCAGAAACATCTGGATTTCTTACCTTTTTGAAAAAAAAATCTGAAGTTTGACATCCAGAAGGCATAGTATTACATTTTTATTCTTTATATTTACTGAAATAAAACATCTCTTGGGAAGAAGGATCATTGTATTAGCGCAGGTGATTATGTATTTGCCAAGCCCGCATTAGACTGCTAAACACTTATCATTCATCTTGTGTTCCAAAGTTTCGAGAAGTTTAAAATCAGATCCAACTGAAAATGGATACCCCTCTCAAGAAGGTATAAATATCTTAATCCAAGAAAACAAAACCCTTGACCTTCTGAGTTATAGAAATCCTAGAAAGTGACAGAAGCTTATGGACTACACTATCTGCATAAAAGGGGGGAAAGGAATTATTTATTTATGCACATGGAGGATCAATTTAGCTTCATCAGTTCATTACACATTGTCAAGAGTGTTTATCAAGCACTCTCCCCAAAAGGTCTCTGCCAGCCGGAGAATTCTCTGACCTAATAGTCACAGAATCTTATACTTGGACAGGCTTTTTGAGGTCATCTCATCAAACACTTTCCTAGTGCAGAGCTTCCTCCCTGACGTTCCTGACAGATGGTTTGCAGACGCAGGTACTGCTCTAGCACCATCCCCCCAGCAAGTGTCCCTGACCTCGTCAGAATTCACTGCTGCCCCCACTGAGTCTCTGTAATGCTTCCTACATCACAGAGGCAATCGTTATTAGACCATCATAATAATTACAACTTCCTGAGCACCCACTATGCACTAGGCAGTATAGTTATCTAATATTATACAATAACCCTGCATAAGAGATATGATCATCCCCATATTTCACATAGGAGATGGGGTAAACTTGTTCTCTGGTAACTTGTTCAAGGTCACAAAGCTAGAAAGTGACAGAGACATGTCAAGTAGGAAGGGTCTTCAGCCTATACCCCCACTTTCCTCCCCATGCCACCCCTCTTATATAATACTCAACGGGTGATATTGGAATTGCTCTGTACTCATTCATTTCCTCTCCACTGATTATAAACTTTTGGGGTTTTGGGTTTTGGGTTTTTTTTTTTAGATATTTATTTATTTATTTATTTGAGAGAGAGTGAGGGAGAGTAAGCATGAGCAGGGGGAGGGGCAGAAGGAGAAGCAGACTCCCCGCTGAGTAGGGATCTGATGCAGGATTCTATCCCAGGACCCCACGATCATGACCCGAGCTGAAGTCAGATGCTTAACTGACTGAGCCACCCAGGCACCCCGATTGTAAACTTTTTAAAGACCAATATGGTGTCACCTTTCTTCCAATCTTCAGTCTCTACTACTGTGCCCAGCACATAGAAGGGTCTCAATAAGCATTATCAGTTGAGTAGGCCACTTCCCTGTACCTCTGCCTTCCCCAAAGCCTTAAACCCTGATTCTAGATCACTTCCTTTATTCCACTCGAATCACACTGATAGGGACTAATAATCAGGAAGCAAAATACATCATACTAATGTAGATTAAAATTCTTCAATCAAGCGATATTGATGAGATCTCAGACTTGAAAGAGGTTCTGTATGCAGAAAGGTATGATTATGTGGACATGTGTGTCTATTTTTTTAAAGATTTTATTTATTTATTTATTTATTTATTTATTTATTTATTTATTTATTTATTTATTTGAAAGAGAGAGAGAGAAAGCAAAAGAGATAACACAAGCCGGGGGGAGGGAGAGGGGCAAGAGAGAAAGAGAAGCAGACTTCCCACCGAGCAGGGAGCCCAATGTGGGGCTGGATCCCAGGACATCAGAATCATGACCTGAGCCAAAGGCAGACACTTAACCGACTGAGCCACCCAGGTGCCCCTATATGGACATGTATGTTTAAAATTGTTTTGCTTTTTATGTTTGTTGGTAGAAATTGAATGCATTAAGTCAGTTTAAGTGGGTAAATGTGAGAATCCATCCCTGCCAAGGGAGAAACATGATAAAAAAATGAGTTTATATATATTTTTTATGACCTTGGGATTGCAGAAGAGGGGAGGACTGATATGGAGTTTGGGAGCAATCCAAGCAGAGGGTGTAGGCTAAGGTCATATGGGAAAGATTTGGGGCTGGGAATGAAAGGTGGGGAAATGAGACCAACAGCTCAAGAACTTGTGGGCTCATCTCATGTATTCTTAGTATTAGCATCTCCACATGAAAATCCTTTCATATAACTAGGAAGAAACAAATCTTCCTCTTCTGGGTTGCTAATAGTTGAAGCAACTTGTTGCCTTGATTGCTGTCCTCTCTCTTGCCTCCCCCAAAGATGTTGAGTTCACTGGACATGGTGGGAAGAAGATTAACATTTACTCCAAAAGGAAGCTTTTGGGGAAAGCTTCATGGAAAAGCTCTTCATCTCTTCTATTTCCTGTCACCTAGAGAAAGCAGGACACTCCCTTGTACTTCCACTGTACTTCCAATGCTATCTCTCCGTCTCTGTCTCTGTCTCTAGCTCTATCTCCATCTGCCTCATTAGCCCCTCACTTGTTCCAGCACCCGTTCCTTAAATGCCTTCCTCATTAATTTCTCTGTTTGTCCATGCCTTATTGATCTTTCATGGCCCTCCTCTACTGTGAAGCCTTTGCTGATGGCACTAGCTTGCACTGACATCCTGTTATGGACTAAATTCTATCCCCCAAAATTCATATGTTGAAGCCCTAACCTTCCATGTGACTGTATTTGGATATAGAGCCTTTAAAGAGGTAATTAAGGGGGCGCCTGTGTCGCTCAGTCGGTTAAGCATCCGGCTCTTGATTTCAGGTCCAGTTGTAATCTCAGGGTCGTGGGATTGAGCCCTGAGTCGGGCTCCATGCTCAGCGAGGAGTCTGCTTGGGATTCTCTCTCCCTCTCCCTTTGCTCCTCTCTACCACCCCGCTCACATTCTCTCTATATAAAATAAATAAAATAAAATCTTTTTTAAAAATAAATAAAATAAAGAGGTAATTAAGGTTAAATAAGGTCATAAGGATGGGTTCCTAACCCAATAGGACTGGTGTCATTGTAAGAGGAGGAGTAGGGCACATGAAAGAAAAGCCACGTGAGGACACAGAGACAAGGTGGCCATTGGCAAGCCAAGGAGAGAGACCTCAAGACGATTTAACCCTGCCAATACCTTGATCTTGGACTTCCAGCCTGCAGAATTGTAAGAAAATAAATTTATTCTGTTTAAGCCACCCAGTCTTCAGCATTTTGTTATGGCAGCCTGAGCAGACTAAGACACTTTCCCCTGGAGATTTTTGGCCTTCTGTGTAACCTGCCTCTTTGGTAGTTTACACTGCCTTGTTTTCAGTCTTTGTATCAGATTTAAGTCTGTTCTATTTACTGCTCCCTTGTTCACACATTACTTCATCAAAATGCGTTTTATCTCCCAAAGCACATTATCAACTCACAGAGAAAAAAAAATCAGGTTATGTAAGTATCTTTTATTCTAAAAGGCCTAGAAAGAAGGTATAGACTCTGGGCATTCAACAAATTTAAATTGCTTAAATAAGTGGTAATTAAATTACTCCTCTTAGTTACCAGCTATGTAACCTGGGATAAATTAATCCTGCTTTCACAGCTGTAAATGGAGAATAAATTTTATTTCTTAAATAGAATTTTTCTGAGACAGCAGTGGAGATTAAATGAGATAAAACACATAGTAAGTGTTTCATTAAAAGAGAACTATTATCATTTTATTATTTTGTTCTGAAGCCACATCTGGGAAAAGGAAAATGGTCTCACCCAGTAGACACAAAATCACTGCAGATTCAGTTCTCTTCAGTGGGTGAAGAAGTATATGTCTCCTGCCTTTTGCTTTTTCTTGTTTTGAGACGAGCCAGACAGAATTTTACTGGTTGAAAGAAATAAATAATGGAACCCAGGTTCCCTTTTCTCTCCACTGGCCCTCCAAAATGGAATGCTTTTTGCCTCAGTGATGTTTTCTAGTCCTATTAGTTGTTATGTTTCAGTTTAAATAGCAATATGATATGGCCAAAGCATCAACTACAATATGCTCTATTTACAGAACACATAAAATGTAAAGTTGAGGAAATGTTAAAAGGCAGACCTACCAGTCCCTGGTTGTGAAGTCCCTGGTTTTAGCTTTATTTTAACTTTCTAACAATTCCAATGTCCTAAACAAGATTCTGAACAGATTGTACAGAAAGACAGCTTAACTGTATTAAGATCTTATTAGAAAATTTCTAATTACCCACATGCAGATGGAAGTGTAATCTGTTATAGGATTTCAGCCTTTGTGGTGACTCACTCCACCCCACCCCAGTGACACAAGTCAGAGGAACTATCCTACGACTGTACAATTTGCAAACTGGGTAAGTCTGAGGACTTAGATTGCTTTTATGAAGGATATATTGTAATACTCACCTTTAACTTAGAATCTTTACAGAGGATTCCTTCTATGGCTGGTTCAGGAATCTTTCCAATACTAAACAGACTTCCCATTCCCCACTGCCTCACTGCCCCTTCCAAAGTCAAGAGTTTAATCAATACTAATTGAACTTGGCATAAGGCAATTTAAAAATTATCCTTATAAGTTGGCATGGACCCAAGCCATGTTTTCCCAGATCCTTGGATTCAAAAGAGCAGCACCTGAAACCTCACAGACAAGAAGCCTTGGTGAGTGGCTTATACAGCCTTAGCTATCTGTTACCATAAGGCTTGCAGAACAGACATGTGAGCTGATCTACTCAGCTGCCGAGGGACTTTCGTGATTTGATTTTTGGTGAGGGATTTTTTAGCATAATATCAATCTCACTTTTAAAAAGGTTTCTGATAAAGTTTCTTGCTGGGGACCAAAAGGGGGAAAGAAAGACTAAGGAGAATCAAATTTCCTAGTGGCATTAAATACAAAACTGAAAAGAATTAGATTTTAAAAGGATACAGACACAAGGAATGGTAATATATTCTTCTTCAATATTTTGATTTAAATAATTCCTTTTTATCTTTTTAAAAATATACAATGGTACATGCTCATTGTATGTATGAATAATAATATAAATATGCATCAAGCAAGTGAAAAGTCCCTCACCTTTCCCCTGGCATCCCAGTCTCTGAACAAAACTTACCATTAATATTTTAGTTGTATGGCTTTCTAGATCCCTCTACCCATACATATGCAGATTTATTCACCTTAAATTATACTATGTATACCATTCTCTACTCTGTATTTTTTTAATCTAACAAAATGTTATGGTTCTCTTTCCTTGCCTATTCATATAAATCAACCTTCTTAGTGTCTGTATATTAATTGTTGAACCATAATTTCACCTGTCTCCTGCTAATAACATCTAGGTTGGTTCCAACTTTTTACCACAAGGAACAATGGTCTAATGTCTATATGATTGCAATATGAAGATACTGCATACTTTACTAATATTTCTCTAGGTTAAATACTTAACATGGAATTACTGGGCCACTCATTGATATTTTAATGGGTTCTGCCAAATTGCCCTCTAAAGGGCTGCAACAATTTAAATATTTTATTTTTAAGTAATTGCTACACCCAACATGGGGCTTGAACTCACCACCCGAAGATCAAGAGTTGCATGCTGTACTGACTGAGCCACTCAGGTACCCTAAGGGCTACAAAAGTTTAAACGCTCAGGAACAGTATGCATCTATGCTTATTTCCTCAATCCTTCACCAACTTTGAGCACCGTAGACAATTTTCATTTTTACAGAGTTCTTATTTCCACATTTGTAGTTATCATCGTTACAGTGCAGGGCTTGGCTATCGTTTACAAACTATGTGACAAAAGAGTTCAAAGTTTGGGTTCTTTAAGTTAATTAAAGACAATGAAATCTTTGGGGTGCCTGGGTGGCTCAGTCAATTAAGCACCTGACTCTTGATTTCAGCTCGGGTCATGATCTCACAGTCATAGGATTGAGCCTGGCTCCATGCTCAATGGGGAGTCTGCTTGAGATTCTCTCTCTGCCCCTCCCCTCACTCTCTCTCTCTCTAAAATAAATAAGTAAACCTTTTATAAAAAAAGACAATATAATCTTAAAAAAAACTTATCTTCTTTTCCTAGGCCATATCCTCTCCCAATTTTTGAGAATTGGCAGAAATTCCTAGTCTCTTTTGCTAGATGAAGCTTCCACTACAAGTTTCTGCACTGCCAATCTCACCAGGATTCCTGATGACAAAAAGTCCTCTCTTTTCTTGAGTGAGGAGCATATTGAAATACAGTCACTTGTGGGTGCCTGGGTGGCTCAGTCAGTTGAGCGACGGACTCTTGATTTTGATTCAGGTCATGGTCTCAGGGTCCTGAGATCGAGCCCCACATCGGGCTCCATGATCAGCACATAGTCTGCTTGTCCCTCTCCCTCTGCTCCTCCCCCCACTTGCTCACTCACTCTTTCTCTTAAATAAATAAATAAATAAATAAATAATAAATAAATAAATAAATAATAAATAAAATTTTTAAAAAAAGAAAGAAATACAATCACTTGCTTACCTTTCTTTGACATGCTAGAGCTGACTCAAGCTGTAATGACAGAGAAGGCTAAAGAATTTAGTGCAATCCCATACTCTAGACTAACACCCAACACCAATAGACTCTCAGCCACAGAACTTGGTAGTGGAGGCTCCAAAAGGCTTTCTAAATGTCCCAGTGTTACTCCAGTGAGATACCCATCCTACACATTTCAGCACCTGGACAGCTCTCTCGGCACCACCTCTAGAGGGAGATCATGATAAGCTGCTTGTTGAGCCCTCCAGTGGTAGCTTTAGTTGTTGCACAACTGTTTTTTAATTACTCAGATAACAAATGAAGGCATTACTGTTACAAAAGACCTAAGCATCTTAAGAATATAGAGAGTAAATATGAAAAATCTTCATTATCCTCTACACTCCCCTCCCCTTCTCAGAGGTAAACACTGATAATACACAACACACACACATACTTACCCACATCTTTTTTTTTTTTTTTTTTTGGTGATCAGATTCATTCTAGACCTGTTTGCTTTTATTACCAACTAATACAATTCCTAGGAGTTGTGTTTTTTTTTAAATCTGAGCACACATGTATCCTCATATTCGTGGAAGACAGTATAAGGGAGTGGTTGAAAGTATGTGTGCTAGCGACACACTGGTTATGAACCCTAACTCTGCCACTTCCTAATTGTCTGATCTTGGCCAAGTCACTTAACTTCTATGTACCTCAGTACACCCATCTGTAAAGTAGGGATAATAAAAAATTATACCCTACAAGGATTTTAGGGGAGATAAATGATAAAATATAGGTAAACATTCAATAACTCTTAGCTGTTATTATTATTACTATTAATTACAAATTAATTGGCGCATAGAATTTCATAGTGTGGTGGTATCATAAATTATGTAATGGCCCTCTTACTGATATCCATTTCCACTGTTTTCTAGTTTTCCTCTGTTGCAAACAATGCTGTAAGGAACACTCTAGTGTATATATATGTCTTTATGCCCACATGTATATGATTCTTTAAGATCTATTCCCAGCACGAGAGTGAAAACTTTTCAATTAACTTCCAAAGTCTCTGAGAGTCCACATTTGTTTTTTTTCAAAGCAGGGGCAATGCATAGAAGAGACCAGAGGTCATAGACGGGGCACCCTATTCAGATGGGGTGGTTAACAAAGATTTCTCTGTGTGAATGAAATTAGTAAAGGGACCTGAATGAAGTAAAAAACTAAACATAGCAAATAGTTTATAAATATATGGGTCCAGGAAACAATCCTGACTTTTGGGTCCTTTTCTCCTCTCCTCCAATGAAAGCAAACCTTGTATCCACCCCTCCATCCCTCCTACCTACTTGTACATTGTCTCTATTTACCTTGGGGTTCTCCCCCATCCAGCTTCCCCTACCTTGAACATAAGCATTTAGCAGGCAGGACTTAATTTCTTATGTTTCATAGCTTCTCAGGTTCCCGCCAGAATAGGTTGGATCCCGGGTTGTGCATTCTGTGGGTACTCCAATGTTAACTGGCTGGGATGAGGCTGCTGTTAAAATTAACTAATCCCTAAGGTTGCTATGCAACACGGCCCTTGGCCATTGGAACATACTCTACTCAGTGACATGAGAACATGAAAGGGGAGGCATTCAAATGTGTATTCTATGGGTGTCAATATTCCGAACAAAACGAATCCTCCACTAAGACCTTGGGCTTTAGTCAAAGGAAAGCTATTTTTTGCTGGAGCTGTGTATTAGATGTGGGAGTTCGTATTTTTTGGTATAGGCCTAAAGGCATACGAGGGTTTATAGAACTTATTTTGCTCTAATGCATTTTGTTCTGGGTTTCAGTTGTACCAATTAGGATGCTTTTGGCTGCAAGAAAGGGAAACCACATTTCAACTGGCTTAAAAATAAAAAAGTGTATAACTTCATTAAACTAGTCCAGAGGTGGTTGACCCCAGGACAATTTATTCAGGGGTTAAACAGCATTATCAAGGATTCAGATTCTTTCTGTTTTTCTGCTTTTCTGTCCTCAGCAAGGCAGGGTGACTCCTTGGTTTGGCTTATTTCAGCCCCAACATGGCTATGCTGTTCCAGACACCACTCAGCTAAGACCAAAAAAGAGACGGTGCCTTACACTGTGTCTCACAACCTAGGAAAATGCAGGAACCCTCTAGACTTTTCACTTTTTTTTTAAAGATTTTATTTATTTATTTGAGAGAAAGACGGAATGAGCACAAGCAGGGGGAGGGGCAGAGGGAGAGGGACAAGCAAATGCCCCCCTCCCCACCAGGGAGCCTGATGCGGGGCTCAATCCCAGGACCCTGACATCGTGATCTGAGTCGAAGTCAGATGTTCAACCAACTGATCCACCCAGGTGCCCCTTTTCACTTATTGTTGGCTAGAACTAAGTCACATGTGTATGTCTAAATCAATAACTGACAAAAGAATGGACCTACCGTCCCATTCAGCACCCTTCAGGTGTTGTTGGCATCTAGTGGCATGAACATGGATTGGGCCCATTTCTCACAGAGGAAAGTGGACATTTAAGCCAAGTCAAGGTTCTATTGGAGAGGAAGAAGGGGGTGAAGATTGTTGGGGTTTGGATACTATATTAATTTGTGAAGGCTGCTATAATGAAATACTACCAACTGGGCAGCTTGAACAACATAAATTTATTTTCTCACAGTTTTGGAGGCTGGAAGTCCAAGATCAAGGTGTTGGCAAGATCAGTTTCTTCTGAGGCCTTTCACCTTGGCTTGTAGATGGCTGTCTGTTCCCTATGTCATCATGTGGTCTTCTCTGAACACGTCTATGTCCAGATTTCTACTCTTTGTAAGGATACCAGTCATATTAGATTAGGGCCCCTCTAATGACTTCATTTTAACTTAATTATCTCTGCAAAGACTCGGTCTCCAAATATAATCACATTCTGAGGACCTGGGGGTTAGGACTTCAATGTATGAATTTTGGGTGGGGCACAATTCAGCCCATAACGGTTACCAACCACCACTGCCACTAGTTATTTGCAGAGTATACAGAGAACCAAAAAGAAGGAAATCCAAATTACTCATAATCTCATCATCCCTAGGGACCCACTATATATATCTTTCTAACCTTTTCTTACACTGATGCATATACAATAGAGATTTTTTTTCTCTGAAATGGCATCTAAGTGCACCTACTGTTTGCAGTCTGCTTTTTTGGTCTTACCATATCTTGAACATCTTTCTATATTCTACTTTTTTTTTTTAAAGATTTTATTTATTTATTTATTTATTTATTTATTTATTTATTTATTTATTTAACAGAAATAGAGACAGCCAGCGAGAGAGGGAACACAAGCAGGGGGAGTGGGAGAGGAAGAAGCAGGCTCATAGCGGAGGAGCCTGATGTGGGGCTCGATCCCATAACGCCAGGATCATGCCCTGAGCTGAAGGCAGACGCTTAACGACTGCACCACCCAGGCGCCCCTATTCTACTCTTTTTTTTGACAGCTGCATTTAGGGTACTTAGGAAGTTTCCACTTTTTTATTAGAAACAACACTGCAGCAAACATCTTTATAGCTAGATCGTGTCCCATTCCTATCATTTTTTTAAGATCAGTTTCTGGAAGCAGAATTGCTCATGTAATCTCTCCTGAAATGCTGAGTCAAGAAGGGGTGGCCCTTTCAGTTGTCATGACTGAAAGTCATGTCAAGAGCAGACATGACTACAGTCACTGTCATTGTAGAGTTGAGAGACAACCCAGAGAAGGCAGAGAAGGGAGCTGTTCCTCTGCTCCACAGAATTGTTTTAGCCCCCAGAGAATGTGTGATCTACCATTACTTCTTCTATTTCGTGATTTGTTTTATAATCAATTGGAGGAAACTGACAAAGATGTATGTTTAGGGGCCACAAAGCAAAGGACTTCACATTCATACCACTCAGCTCAGTTATAAAATCCCCCTCATAGTTTTGAGTGATAATTACAAATATCTCAGAAATCTCCGTTTTCCATTCCGAAGTGAAACTCGAAAGTGCAGAGAAAGTGGGTTACTTTCTCATCCTGCTTTTGTAAATTGGTTTCTAAAAAGTCTAAAAAGCAAATGAACTATACACAATATCCCCATGGAAAGTCTCCCATGCCCAGGGTGTAATATGAACAGCAGAGTGGGGTTGAAGGTATACCAAGGTATGGGACCATTTAAGTCCCTGGCTTTGGCACTGTAGTTCTATGAACAGGTTTTCTCGTGTGTCACTGCAAACCACACCAGCTATACTTATTTTCCACAACAATAAAAATGATACTTGGTTAAGGGGCTTTCTGGAAGGTTAAGACTCCACGTCCATATCAAGCTATTGCCAAGCATTGAAAATGACCATAGAATAATTGTAAAATTATCAAGTCTCTTCCTAATAATTCCTGTTTAAACTTTTTGACCAATCCTCAAAGTAATTTTTCTAATAGAACTTTTACCTCCATGTAATCAAATGAACCTTCCATTTAAATCTATCTACCATACTCAAAATAATAAAACTAGATTGTAAGCTCTTTGAGGGCAGGACCTTTTCTTTTTCTTTTCTTTCTTTCTTTCTTTTTTTTTTTTTTTTTTGTTGTTGTTTACTACATGTAGCATAGTTGGTGCTTGATAAATATTGTGGAGAGAAAAAAATAATGGTTGGATAGCTAACATTTACTATACACTTGCTATGTGCTGGAAACAATGCTAAGAGCAGTATACATACATTACCTCATAGTAATTCTGTAAAGAAGGTGTTATTCCTCTACTTTACAGATCAAGAAACTGAGGCTTAAAGAAGTTTTACATTTTTTCAAATCAAACTGCTAGTATGCAGCAGAATTGGGATTTCAATCATGGTCTGAATTTTAAACTTCTGCTCTTAACTATGACACTATGGAGAAGAAATTCAAGCTACTAGCAACATCCGGTACCTTAACAGAAGAGGATCCCAAAGAGAAACCATGGAACTGAATCTTTTGAGTGCCATGACTTCCAACTGTATTTCAAAAAGCACTATGGAATGAGTCATGCTCACTGATCATTCCAGCAATCCATCATTTCAGCCGTTGTGACAGAGCAGCAACTGACTGGTGGTATATATTTATTTTGAAAGTAATCAAGGTGATAATCCTAGTGCTTCTGAAATTCATTTCAAAGGAATGAAAGATCAAGGAAGCAGGTAGACAAGTCCATACCGTAGCAATGTAGTAATCGGTACGTGTGTACAGCGGCATTTACCCTCATGTAGTCAATCATATCTACTGGGCATCTACAAAAGATCTGTCACTGGCGAGACAGAGGAGAAGTTTATCACAAAATCCCCTTCTCTAAAGAAGTTCATTCTGTTTGGACAGTTAAGACAAACACACATGACATGGATGGAACTGGAGGGGATTGTGCTAAGTGAAATAAGTCAAGCAGAGAAAGACAATTATCAGATGGTTTCACTCACATGTGGAACATAAGGAAGAGCGTGGAGGACCACAGGGGAAGGGAGGGAAAACTGAATGGGAAGATATCAGAGAGGGAGACAAACCATGAGAGACTCTCGACTCCAGGAAACAAACTGAGGGTTACAGAAGGGAGGGGGTTGGGGGACAGGGTAACAAGGTGATGGGTATTAAGGAGGGCATGTACTGGGATGAGCATTGGGTGTTATACACAACTAATGAATCGGTGAACACTACAACAAAAACTTATAATGTACTATATGCTGGCTAACTGAACATAACAAAAATAAATAAATACAATAAAATTCATGTAACTGAAATTTTTTAAAAAATAGCATGTATGCTGAAGATGCCATGTGAGCTCGATAAAATATAATTTAATTATCTCAATCACGCTTGCAAAGGAGAGATTGTTGTCCCCATTATGCTAATGAGAAGACGAGGCACAGGGAGGTTAAACTAGAGGCTCAAGTCACACAGCTTGTATGCAGGAATGTCAGGGTTATCCCCATATTCACCTGATTCTGAAGCCCTGCCACTGAACCACTAGATTTCACTGCCTCCAAAGAAAGATACAGTTAGTGGTCAAAATCATCAGGAAATGTGATATGAAGACATGGGACTTGAGTCTGACCTTGAAGAGCAAACAGGAGTTGGACAGGCAGGCAGAAATTGATAAATCACTGTAAGATGCCGAAAAATGTGCACAAAAGCCCCAAGGTGAGAATTAGCCTAAAACGGAGGGCAGAGGAACAGGGAGGTGGGCCTTCCTGACTCATGGCAAGAAGTGAGAAATAAGTAGGAAGTGAGGGCAGATTATGACAAGTCCTGAAATCAGGTGGAGGCAGGAGGGGGTGAGGGAAGAGTTTGAGTATGTTGTGATAGGCAAATGGAAGCCTATTTGAGCCCGGAAGCAATATCAAAAGTCAGTTAGGACAGTGGTTCTTATCAAGGATGACATTGCCCTCCAGGGGACACGTGGCAATGTCCAGAGATATTTTTGGTTGTTGCAACTGGGGACGGTGTTACCGGCATCTAGTGTGTAGAGGACAGGGGCGCTACTAAACATCATAAAGGCGAAGAACAGCTCCCACCCCGGGAATTATCCACCCAGAATGTCGGTCGTGCCGAAGTTAAGAAACCCTGGTTTCGGCAGATAGTGTGGTAGTAGCTGTCAAGACGGGACAGAGGGAAGAGGATGGAAGCAAAGAGTCCAGGGAAGACACTCAGGGATATAGAAGTTAGACCATGTTTAGGGGGGTGGAGGCAAGAAGAACAGAAAATAGCAAACCCTCCAAGTAGTTCAAAAGAAAAAGAAAGATGCAGCGTGTTAATCCCTCTTACAGGTAGTTTTCTACAAAATGCGGGAAAACTAAGTTTAAGATTTTTTTCCTTTAAATCATCTAAGGGCAGTTTATTTTATGATCCAAAAACTTGTAAATGATATACAACTGCAAGAAAATTGCCACCATTGAGGGTATAGGGCACAGAGCTTTAACTGTAGCATAACATTTCCATTCTTTTTTTAAAGCAAAAGCTGAAGCAAATTTGACAAAATGTTAACATCTGTTACATTTGGATGGTGGATACATGAGTATCTGTTATATTATTTTCTGTACCTTATGTATACTTGAAAATGTTTGTGATTAACAAAAAACAGGGTGGAGGAAGAAAAAAAAGTCTTGGAGTGGTAGTTGATAGCTTTCATTAGAATTTTTATTGGTATTGATAAATGTCATTTTTTTAACTACAGAAGTTTCAAGTGAATATGTGTACATTTTAAGAGCTGTCCGACCATACAAAAAATAAAAGAAAAAATAGAAACTTCTCTTTCATTCTTCTTCAGTGCTTTTCTTTTCTCCTTAGTTAACCACAGCTAAATGTTCATGTGTATGTATATATCCAGATCTTTTTCTATACATTTATAGAAAGATGGGGAAGGAGGTTGAGAGGCAAGGATGAAGAGGGATGTGTGGCTTCTAGATACAGATATAGATTTATAGATCTCTCCTATCCATCTGTCTTACGTGGGACCACATAACTCATATAACATGTTTTTTTTTTAAGATTTTATTTATTTATTTGAGAGAGGGAGAGCAGGAGGGAGAAGGGAGGGGCAGAGGAAGAGGGAGAAGTAGACTCCTCCCTGAGCAGGGAGCCCAATGCAGGACTCGATCCCCAGACCTGAGCCAAAGGCAGACACTTAACCAACTGAGCCACCCAGGCACCCATAACATGCTTTTCTTATTAACACATCTTATAGGGCTGTCTTTCCATGTCAATTCATAAAGATCCGTCTCTTTTTACCTTGTCATAATATTTCATAGTACGGATGTACCATAATTTGTTCACTAAGATTACTGTATATTTAGGTTGATTTCAGTGTTTTGCCACCTCAAACAATGCTGGAACGTACACCTTTGTGTTCATTTGTAAGGATTTCTATAGGGAAGACTTCTAAAAACAGAACTTCTCGATCAAAGGGTAAGCATATTTCTAATGGTGATACAGAGCAAGACAGCTCCCCTCAAACAGTGTATGACCTGCCGATTTCCCCGAACCCTCACTGTTGCTATATGCAATCAACCTTTAACAGTGTTGCCATTTTTTTAAATCAAAACTTCACGTAGGAATCTACTCCACAGACATGCTCACGCATATGTGAAGTGATGAATGTCCAGTGCAGGGTAAATGGGAAAATGCTGAAAAAACAGAATGGGGTATATCTGCACCATGAAATTCTATACAACTTTAAAAAAAAAATAGGGGTACCTGGGTGGCTCCCTCGATTAAGCGTCTTCCTTCAGCTCAGGTCATGATCCCAGGGTCCTGGGATCGAGTCCGGCATCCGGCTCCATGTTCAGCGGGGAGCCTGCTTCTCCCTCCGCCCCTCCCGTTGCTGTGCTCTCTCTCCCTCTCTCTTTCTCTGTCAAATAAGTAAAAAAAATCTTTAAAAATAATAATAATAATGAGGATGCTACCTAGGGACTCATCAGGGTTGCTGTTGGTAGGGAGAGGACAGAGCAATGTGCAGGGCAGCATAGACAGTGGCTGAACATCTGAGCCTAAAGAGGGGCTAGTAAATACACATATGTCCCCGGACGAACATTAAGGATCTCTGGAAAATTACACAGGATACTGGTAACTCCGGTTTCACTGGGGAAAAAGACACTAGATGTCTGGGAGAAAGAACCAGAAAGGGTACCTTCACTGTACATTTTTACATCCTTTTCCATTTTTATCTTTGAATGCTTAAATGTACCACCTACTCAAATAATGTATACAATTTGAATGAAAACATTAAACATTTGCCAAATGATTCATGACACGTACACTTGTGGCTTGGAAATTACAGCATAATTCCCTAATTGCTAGTGAGATTGAGCTTATTTGTAACTTTACTAGCCATCCATACTTGCTTTCCTGCAAACTTCCTGCTTACATCTCTTGCACATTTTGCTTCCCCCCCAATTGTCTTTGTAGTTCTTTGTGTATTGAGGACTTTTTTTATATAGTTATATTGAGGTATATTTTACATACCAAAAAATTCACCCATTGTAAGTATATAATTCAATGATTTTAAACAGATTTATAAAGTTATGCAACCATTGCCGTATATCAAGGATATTTACCCATTGTTACAGAGTTCTTTGATGCCCCTTGATTACATAATCCTTTTCAAACATAAGTAGTGGAAATGTTCTCTCCCAATCTGTTGTTTATCTTCTAGTTTAGACTCTGACATGAATATTTTAAAATTTATCTAGTTAAATTTGAATACAGAAAGACAAAAAGAGACAAAAACGAGGAAAAAATGCCAGTCATACTGGGTCTCAAGAAGAAAAAAAGGCCTCATTATCCAAGCAGACCATATGGAATATATTTGATTTTGTCATTAATTGCATTTATAAGAAATAAATTTAAACTGTGGGTATCTAAGAACATGTATCACTACCTAAAAGCAATTAATGTAGTTAAATGTAGTACATGAAAAGAGCTACTTTTGAAAACATAAAATATAGGGGCAGCTGGGTGGCTCACTTGTTAAACGTCTGCCTTTGGCTCAGGTCATGACCCCAGGGTCCTGGGATCCAGCCCCGCACAGGCTCCCTGCTCACCAGGAAGCCTGCTTCTCCCTTTCCCACTCCCCCTGCTTGTGTTCCCTCTCTCGCTGTCTCTCTCTGTGTCAAACAAATAAATAAAAAATCTTAAAAAAGAAAAGAAAACATAAAATATATCATACAAGGTTATATGTAACTTACACAGTTTAAGCATAATTTTAAAAAACAAACAAACACCATAGTCCTAAAATAGTACCTTGAAGCTCTCTGTGAAAAAGGAGATTTTCAATCAGAAGGACGACACCCCCTCCCCCCACCACTTCCAACGCAGGAGCCCCCTGGGACGGGTTGATGGTTTCTGCTTTCAATGACAGCTCTGGGTCTCCTGTCAACTGCACAAACCTCAGAATTTTAAAAATGACCAAAGCTAACATTACTGACCTTTTTTTGTAGAAAGCCCCATAGTGAGCACTTTACAATTAGTGTCTCACTTAATTCTCACAGCAACGGTGACATGGTCCCGGCGTTACTGTGGATTTACAGATTGTGAACCTGAGACTGGAAGAGTGAGGTAGCTTCCCGGAGGTCACACAGCTGGGCGGTTGTGAGGATTGGCACCCAGGTCTGTTAGCCTTCAGAGTCCAGCTTTCGTAAACACCGAATTCTATTGCATCCCAAGATGGAAATGCTATTAAATGATTCTTTAAAAGTTGATAGCTCACATTTCTAGATAATTTTCTTTTCTCAGATGTACGTGGACACCATTTCTCAGCAATCAGCAGTATGTATGTGTGTGTGTTTTATTTTTTACTTTTTTCATAGTAAATATTTTTAGATTGTCCAAATAACTCAAAATGCGACTGTCCTACTCTGACTTTCAGATCTTCCTCTATCCAAGTGGATTTTTTTAAAGCAGCTTTTACCTTTTGGGCCCAGCTAGAATTTTATTTGTATTTTAAAACCATAGGCAAATGACAAAAGTTTTGCCTGCTGCCCGACTTTCTCTCCCTGTAGAGTCAGAGGCAGATATTTACATTGCTTTCCTACAGGCAAGCAAATACAGATAACATCCTTTTGTTGACATACCATTTTGGTAATGATAGTTTCTTACCTGAATTTTCATCTTCGTAATTCTAAAGGGAACTAGAAAACACTTCCATTCCATTCAATAAATAATGTTTGCATAGTTCTCCTTGCTAAGACTCCTCTGGAGATAAATCTAAGCCTAAATTGGATTTAAAAAGTAACTTCCACTTAAGGAGATCTCTTTCTAAGAGCACCTCAAATTACAAGAGTCATGTGAAAGAGTGCTGAAAACACCATCTTTCCCTGCACCCAGAGTTTGTCTATTTTCTGAGTTACATATCTGTTCTTTTTCTTTTTTTAAAGATTTTATTTATTATTTATTTGACAGAGATAGAGACAGCCAGCGAGAGAGGGAACACAAGCAGGGGGATGGAATGGGAAAGGAAGAAGCAGGCTCATAGCGGAGGAGCCTGATGTGGGGCTCGATCCCAGATCGCCGGGATCACACCCTGGGCTGAAGGCAGACACTTAACGATTGAGCCACCCAGGCGCCCCTGCACATCTGTTCTGAATAATGTCTTCTGATCTGTGTACTCTACTACCATGGCTGCTAAATACAGGGTTAAGTCGATTTGAATTGGGCAGTGCAAGCATCGACAGGTAGCTTGTATCTAGTCTAGAAGAAAAAAAAAATGAGTAGATTCAGATTCACTGGTAATTTGTCTCAAATCCAAATTGCCCTCGTAACAGAGGTGCCAGATAGAGGCATGCCAGCTCCTGCATGGGAGTTATGTTGCTTTATTTAAGTATTCATAAAGCAATCAGTAGCTGACACATTCATTGATCTTTTAGGATAGGAACATTCCCAAAAGCATGCTTGAAACATAAACACGTTACCAAACTAGTTTAAAGGATAATTTTCCAAAAAATCCAGCCATTTATATTTCCGTGGCAAAAATGACTATTGTTTGAATTGCTCTCTGTGCCGAGCCCTTTTTATATCCACCTGTTATCAACTACAGAGCAGGTATTCTTATCCATACCCTAGAGGTGAGGACACAGTCCTGGAGAGAGCGGCTGCATTGCCCAAAGGCACACTGATCACTAGCTGCTGAACTGTAGCTATTTGGCACCAGTTGCTGGGCCATTTTTATTCCCACCAGGCTCATTAACCCTTTTCCCAAGTTCAGCGGATTCATCAGCGACTCCTTGGACTTCACAAATTTTCTGTTCATTTAGGTCTTCATCTTTCCAGCAAGGAACCAGACTCCTTCAATAACTTCATTTCAGGGCATTTGCCATCAAGCTAAAAAATGATTCTCCTTCAAGATGGAACTAGGATGAGTATCTAATTACCACCACTCTGGTTTGCAGATCGTGGCTGCATTCAGTTTCTGGTTGCAGAAGAAGTACTCTGGATCTTGAATTACAGTTTATAGAATGGGGATGAAAATTATGCGGGATGAGTGCTATCCCCCCACCTCTATCAGCCAAGGAAGACATTAATAATCTATCATGTGTGGTAACCTTCTTTAGAGGGGTCAGGGTTGGCCTCAGCATCCTTCTCAATCTGACGCCCCAGGAAAATCAATCAGTCAAAATCAGGAAGTGACATGAAATCCATTTGCTATCACTGATATAAGAAAATCTCCTTTAAGCTTACAAGATGCAGAAATCTTTCTTAATTAGTAAAATGTCTGAGATACCAAAAATTATCCCAAAATAATTTCTTCTAAGTATATGCATCTGGAATTCAAATTGTCTTATGTAAATCAAAATGCAACCCAAAAATATCAAGAATTTATAATTAAATCAGAGCACTGGCCAAAAAGGCATTGGCGTCTACTTTAAACGTAATCATAGGAGCACCTGGTGCTGCTTCCCAAAAAACTAAGGTCTCTCGGTACCCACATTCCTTGTATGCTTTTATTGGGCCTCGGGTCTTTGGTATATCAAATGTAATTCCCAATCAACTCATCAAAGGAGCTGTAAAAATCATCTGACTAGGAATCCAAGGAGATTTAATTTTGTCTTCTTTTGCTCAAAGCACCTTTTTTTAATGTTTATTCGTTTGTGTAACGAATACTTACTGAGTGCCAACTCTGCTAGCCAGTGCTTGGTGCTAGGGATACCGACAAGACCAGGGCAGAAGGAATCTCTGTCCTCTCAGAGTTGCGCTCCCCAAGGCAGCAGACCCACTGTGGCCAGTGCAGTTGGGGAGGGGGGTGAGGGGAAGAGGCCTACAAACCCCTAATCTTGCTTGTTGTAGATGCGGTTCCAAATAGCTTCCAAAGCTTCCTGATACCTCTTTTTGAACCACATGGAGCATTTAACAGCCAACCTGATCTATCTCAAGAAACACACACACACACACACACACACACACACACACACGCCCTAAGCACAAGTATGGTCTTTCAGGGTTTGGGAAAAGCTGCTTTTATTTCCAGGGAGAACTCCAATGTAATTCCTCGAAAAATTTATTCACTATAAATTGAGGGTTACAGATCCATATCCAAGTTTTCGGAGACTCTTTCCTCTCCCTAATTTCTCCATTTTGTTTTAAAGAAAAAAAATGACATTAGGGGAAATGGGCATATCTGTTACGGATATACTGTATGGTGACTAACATAACATAATAAAAAATTATTTAAAAAAAGATAGAAGTTTGAGAAATAAGTACTATACATTCATTCCCAAATATGAAATGTGAATATTCTTTTCGGACGCTCCAGTGCATTTTGGCCTAGTTGTATGACTTGGGCATTTGAAACAGTTGCATATTCAAGCTATACATTTTCTTTTAAATAAGCATAACAGTAGAATGTGATCCTCACTAGAGTTCAGACTCCGCACAGGTAGGTATTGTCCCCATCCCTGGCACCTAGCACAGCACCTGCCATAGAGTAGATACATGATAAATAATTAAGGAATGAATAAATGAGTAAGCAGACAGCTGGCGAGGAGACTGGTGCATTATAATTACTGAATTCTATTTTCTATATTTATCATTTCCATTTTGCCTTCCTATCTTTTTTTGAGATTTTTATTTAAATTTCAGTCAGTTAACATATAGTGTGATATTAGTTTCAGGTGTACGATATACCTGATTTAAAATTGCACTGCACCAATGCTAGCTATAATACTGTGTGCATGACCATTTCTGTGGGCATTACTGAGCTTAGGAAATTTTCTTCTTGACATATTCTAGTGCTTTGATCTGGAAAAAAAATAAAACAAGACAAAGCACCGTATGTGCATCTTTGAAGGGTGAAATAACCCTGAAAATAAATTTCAACATATTGGTTTTACACTTCAGATCTACGATAAATAAAAGACTGAGTTTACAGGATGTAGTCTAATCAAGAAGAATATGATGGAACAGTGTATTTTTGACCAAACCCTGGGTACTAGTCCTAAAGGCAAATGGATTCTGGCCACTTATCTCCCAACACATTGACCCTCAGAGCAAAAAGCTGCTGAAGAGGAAATTATACCAAACTCCTGGGCCCATCCATTTGCACTCACAGTCTCCTGGGAAGAAAGGGACCATGTGGACATCTGGTGTTGTTGCTTGATAACCATTCTTGCTCTGTTAGATAATAGCACCCCTATTTTCCTTTGAATAATCAGAACCCATTGAGAGCAGTTTTGGTAGACTGTCAATCACAGCTCCACCTAGCCTGGATATGGTCACGTGACTCAAGCAAGACCAATCAGATGATCTCTTTAGCATCTGAATCATGAATTGAAAAACACAAGGACAGAAAAAATTTGAAGCCTAATCATTCCAGCTGCACCCCCTAACCTTCATTGGTTCCTGATCCCTAGATTCCCATAACTGTCTAAATTAATATTCTTCAACCTACCTGATATCTTTCCATTAAGTCCCTGTTTGTTTTTGTTTTGTGTTTTGCTTACATTGGCCAGAATCAGTTGTTTTGTTGCTTATAACCAGAAAAGTCCTGCTCAGGCTGGAACAAAGTCCCCTACCCATTTGAGTTCAAAGTTATTGAAACTTCTCTAGTAGCCTGGGGTTAAAACAGGAGATGGTTGGACCTACTGGGAGCTCAATGGCCCAAAAAGAATTAGAATGGGGAAGTATGTAACTCCTATAGAAAGCACTTCTGTATATGGTAAGGGTGGACATTTCAGAGCTGACATGGCCCCACTCTAAGCCAAAGAGTAAAAGACAGTGAACCCAAATATGAAGATTCTTCCCACTGCAGACTTCTTACTCCATGCAAATGCTAAGATCTCCACTTTTAAGGGGTACCTCTATGAGATGGAGTAGACACCAAGAAGCTCTGTCCACTCACTGGGTCCTGCATGTGTATCCTTTGCACTGATTATGTGCTGGCTTAGTGGTACAACAAAGAGAGGACAATTTTAAATCAAGTCCAAGTCATCCTTTTCTCCAGGATCCAAGTTCAGTCTATTTTTTATGGCCTGGTCCAGCTCAGAGATAGTCCTGTTCAAGGCAATAGAGATGGGAAGATGGGACAACGAGGCCCCAATGAAGAAATATGAAAATGCAAAGAGTATTGTGTGCTGTCCTCTGCAACAGGAATCAGGTGGAAGGAAACCTTCATTGTAGGTCCAACAGGCAGCCCAAACCAGATCCTGACCCATGCATCCATCTTTCCCAGTGGTAGATTGGCAGTATGAGAGAATTTACAGAACTATAACCCTGGGACCCATCAGTCTAGCAAAGAGCACTTCTCCCTAAATATAAGTCAGAGAAAAGGCATGTCCTCCCTCAAGAAGTCTTTGAGGCCTGGGTTGGGGTGTTCGGCAGCAGCAACAGAAAGAGTCAATAGGGCCAGCAGTTCAGCTCAAGCCATCTCTCTTCCAAATGCAGATAGACATATCGAATCTTGGCTTTGGCAGCATGAATGACTGTCATAAAGGACAGGTATATGTGGCCACTCTGGTGTATCTTTTCCAGCTGCAAATACTTCATTAGGAGACAATGCCAAGTCTCTGGTTCTGAAAGGAGCAGCATGTTCTGGATCAAGCAGCATACTGCGATGTGGCTTGGGAGTCCTCAAGCCTTGGAGAGGCATACCTAAATTCTATACATGAGGCAAGAAAAAGCCCTCAGAACCAACCCTAGACATCTTGGAGCTACTAGAAGAAATCCTACAAGGGAAAACAATAACAGAAGATGTGAGGGGAAGACTATCACTGAATTTGCAGTGTTTGCAGAGTGCAGAAGCAGAGACACCCACTTGGAAGTTGCTTAACAGGTTGGAGTTCAAGAGGAATGTTAGAGCTGAAGGCATGGGTATAGCGAGGAATAGAAGCCATGGAAATGGGTGGTGTGCCTCAGAGAGAGTGCATCAAGAGAACAAAACAAAAAGGGTAAGGAAGGAAAGATGGGCAATTCCAAAATTTAAGGGGGTGATAAGAAGAAAAAAGGGGTGCCTGGGTGGCTCAGTCAGTTGAGTGTCTGACTCTTGGTCTCAGTGTAGGTCATTTCAGGGTCATGAGATCGAGCCCCACATCTGGCTCTGTACTCAGCCCAGAGTCCACTTGAGAATCTCTCTCTCTCTCTCTGCCCCTCCTGCTTGTTTTTAAAAACTACGAAGAAAAGGGTCCCATGAAGGAGATAGAAAAAGAATGGTCAAGGATAAGGATTTCTTAACCTTAGCATGATTGACACTTGGGACCCAATAATTCTTTGTCACAGGAAGCTGTCTTATGTATTTGTTTAACATCCCTGGCCTCTACCCATTAGATGCCAGTAGCACCCTCTGCCCCTTGTGACAATCAAAAAATGTCTCCAAACATTCCTAAATGCCCCCTGCGGGGAAAGACTGTCCCTTACTGAAAACTGCTGGTCAAAGATGTAGGAGGAGAATAGAAACAAATTATGTCTCAGAAGCCAAAGACTTGCAAAGTAATTAACAATAATAAATGCCTAAAAGATATTGAGTAAAATGAGGGCTGACGGGGCCAGTGTTTGGCCACTAGAAAGTCATTGGTGAACTAACAGAAAGCAGTTTTGATGGGACAATTGAGGATGGATACCAGTCTAGCTGAATGTCCATATAAGAAATACATAGTAGGGTGCCTGGGTGACTCAGTCAGTTAAGCATCTGATTCTTGATTTCAGCTCAGGTCATGATCTCTGGGTCATGAGAACTGTGGAGCTCTGCACTGAGCATGGATCCTGCTTAAGATTCTCTCTCTTCCTCTCCATCTGCCCTTCCCAACCTCTCTCGAAAGAAAGAAAGAAAGAAAGAAAGAAAGAAAGAAAGAAAGGTAAAATAAAACAAAGAAAAATATATAGTAAAGGAAATTCAAGAGTTAAAAGGGTGTTTCTTGAACGAGGTGACCTTTTTAAAGTTCCTTCCAACCCTGAAATTGTGTGATTCCAGATGACCTCCAAGGAAGATCTTTCGAGATCCCTCAAGGCCTGATCTGCCGGTGGCTATTTTGTTTGCATGTAAAACCAGCTATGTCTCTGCTTGCCCTACTCATGTCACATGAAATAAAAATCCAAAGAACCACCAATTGCTATGCGGTTTGGCCCCAGTGCAAGTTGAAAACTAAAATATGTTTGTTTTTTTAATGTCATCGCATAACCAACAGTTAAGCAATAAAAATTTGCCAGGCAGTTATGGTTTAGAGAGAGCCTGAATTGATAAGTGCATCAGAAGGTGTCAGGCTTAAGCTTGGTCTGAGAAGAAAGAACTAGGTTGAAGTCACCCAAGGCCTGCTAGAAGAATTTGTGCATCATCCAACCACTCCAGACTTCATCCCAGGTTTGGCTCAGATGGAGAGAGCCTTATTCACAGATCAGACTAGGAGAGGCTGGCACGTCCTGAGAGTGCCATGGGAAGCCTGCGTGGGGAATAGCCAACACAAGTGCCAGCATTCTTCTCCAGTTTTTGAACAATCAAGCCAACTTCTATGTAAGTAAAAAAGAAATCCAAAGCAAAGATCAGGTTTTCCAACTAAATGAGAAAGAAAGCATATCAGAGAGGTTTTTTGTTTTTGTTTTTGTTTTTTTTGGTTTATGTGTTTTAGTGCTAAATTGTGAAATAAGACACAAATTTTTAGTCCTGGTGTAATTATTAACAAAAAGTAGGTCACTTCCTGTAGGGAGTTTAAACTAGATGCTAAGCAAGGTATCTTCTGTTTCTCTAGTCAAGTAGGGGGTTCGTGGCTTGTGTTTCCACTGTTGAGGTTCTTCTTTGAGGTTCTTCTCTGAGGTTCTTCTTTCACTTTAGAGTCATAGTACGGTCGTGTTTATTTAGATGTCCTCCCACCAGGCCATCAGTTCCTCCAGAGAAGGCTTGACCAAGCCTCTCTGGTGCACCAGAGTCCCCAGTACCCTGCAGTGCTTGATAAATATCTAATGGAGGCATACTAAATACCAGCGCCAAATGACTCTAAGAGGCAGCTCTAAGAAAAGGTGATTTGGTATAAATCTTTAAAAAGTGAGCCAAGATCGGAGCCTCTCCCTTCGCTTTGCTTCTTCAAGTTTTTATAAAAGTCCAACGATGATATATAATAAGTGGCAACATCCAATATTCCCCATACCTCTGACATGGATACCACTACCAGATTGTCTTATAACTTATAGATAAACTACAATTTTTGAAACTGTATTCCAAGTCAGCTATTTTGAAAGAAAAAAAAATTCCATACTACCAATCCTATTATTTATGTTTCTGGCCTTCCCAGAGGATGTTAATTTGCCTTCAGAGGAATAAGCAGACTGTGTGGTCAGAAAAACAAAAAATAAAATATCTTGAGATAAAGCATTTTGTTTGCGAATTTCCTTGTAGGCTAGATCATGAGGACTGAGATTTGTAGACCCCGAGAACCTCTATAAACTCCCAGAGTTACCTCAAGGATACCGCTCAGCATACCTTAAAATTTCCCTGGTTCAAGTTAGCTGAAGAATACTCCTACAGAAGATATAGAAAAGAAAAGAGATGAAGAGAAACAAACTGAGGGCTACAGAGGGGAGGGGGGTGGGGGAATGGGATAGGCCGGTGATGGGTAGTAAGGAGGGCACGTATTGCATGGTGCACTGGGTGTTATACACAACTAATGAATCATCGAGCCTTACATCGAAAAAAAAAAGAAAAGAAAAGAAAAGAGATGAAGAGAACAAAGAAAAAAATCAAAGCCAAACAAACATCAGGCTTTACTGAAAAGTCAAAGGAACAAGTGGATGCTACAACCAGGAGGTACCCCATTCTCTCCCAAGTCTGGCCCTTCTCTTGGCCTGGAAACCAGAATGATAGAAATGAAAGTGGTAAAAGCTCAAACAGGAGAAATATTGCCTAGGGAGAATTAACAAGAAAGAAGGCTAATGAGTCACAGGCGCCCAAGAAGAAAGTCTAAACTTAAATAAAAACATAGGCTCTGTCATCAGATGAATTGGGTTTAAATCCCATATTTGCCACTGGGTGGCTCTAGACAAATTCCTCAAACTCCTTGAGTCTCCACTTACTCATCTATGGAATAGAGATTATAAGTGTCCTTATAGTAGAACTATTAAGTGGATTGGATGAGATAAGTCACATAAAACACTTAGCGCAGGACCTGGTGCATAGCAAATGGCCAATAAATGTTATCTATTATTTCAATATCATTATGATTCCTATATCAAATCGGGTGACTGAGAGATACTAGTGAGAGATGCAGAGAAGAAATAAGAGAGAACTGTGGTAGGGATAAGAAAACAGTTCCACACATTGTGGAGATTTGGCCTTACTAACACATAAGTTACACGACTTTGCTAGGAAGTTCATTAAAAATATTTTTCATGGAGTGATGTCAGCAAAATGGCAGAGTAGACGGCTCCAAATGTCAGTCCCTCCACAGAAACATCAAAAAATAAGCAGAAACTCTCAGAACCAACTTTGACAGAACTCTGAAAAAAACAGTCAATGGTTTATAACAACCAAGCAAACATTGAATCAAGAAAAAAAAAAAAAACACCTTAAAAACAGTAGGAAAGCCTTGTGCTGTTTTTATGTGCTGCTGCCTCCCACCTTCCCTGGCTCATTGTGGATTCTGAAGATGGCAGCTCATGCTCTCAATGTGGGACCCAGGTACTTGGTTCTGGAGGAAGCAAAGCAGATCTTATTAACAAATTAATGCCTTTCTTCTTTCTTTCTTTCTTTCTTTCTTTCTTCCTTTCTTCCTTTCTTCCTTTCTTTTTCTCTTATTCAAGGAAATCTCTGTCAAAACACCAGATGAACATAAGCTAAGGGAATAGAGACTTTGGTCAGCATACACAAAAAGTAATACTATCTTTGTAAAAATACTTTGGAAAAGTCAGTAAAGAAACAGATGATGGGAGCCTTCAACAATCAAGAACCTGGGGGGGCGCCTGGGTGGCACAGCGGTTAAGCGTCTGCCTTCGGCTCAGGGCGTGATCCCGGCGATCTGGGATCGAGCCCCACATCAGGCTCTTCTGCTATGAGCCTGCTTCTTCCTCTCCCACTCCCCCTGCTTGTGTTCCCTCTCTCGCTGGCTGTCTCTATGTCTGTCGAATAAATAAATAAAATCTTTAAAAAAAAAAAGAACCTGGGGAAGGGAGAGAATCTGATTTCTAGAGTTACCATATTATAATATTCAAATGTTCAGCTTTCAACAAAAAACCCTACAAGGCATGCAACAACAACAAAAAAACAAAAAACCCAGGAAAGAATGGTCCATTCAAAGGAAAAAATAAATACGTTCACAGAAGCCATCCCTGGGGAAGCACAGGTATTGGACTTACCAGACAAAAACTTCAAATCAACTAAACTTAATAGACATACACAGAACATTCCAACAATGTCAGAATGCACATTCTTCTCAAGTACTTTTGGAACATTCTCCAGAATAGACCATGTGTTAGACCACAAAGCAAGATTCAATAAACTTAATATTAAACTCATACAAAGTAACCTTTTCTGACCTCAATGGAATGAAGCTAGAAATCAAAAACAGAATGAAAACTGAAAATTCACAAATATGTAGAAATTAAACAACATATTCTTAAACAACCAATGGGTCAAAGATGAAATAAAAATGGAAATTAGAAAATACTTGAGACAAATGAAAATGAAAACACAAAATACTTACGGAATGTAGTCAAGGCAGTGATCAGAAGGAAATTTTATAGTAGTAAATGCCCGCATTAAAAGACAGGAAAGATGTCAAATCGATAATCTAACTTTACAACATAAGAAGCCAGAAAAAGAACAAACTAAACTTGAAGCAAGCAGAAAAAAAGAAATACTAAAGATTGGAGAAGAAATAAATGAAATAGAGAATTTAAAAAATAGAATCAACAAAACCAAAAGCTGATTCTTTGAAAAGATAAAAAAAATTGACAAACTTCAGCTAGACTGACAAAGACAAAAAGATGCAAATAATTAAATCAGAAATGAAAATGAAGGGGCGCTTGAGTGGCTCAGTCAGTTGGGTGTCTGCCTTCCGCTTGGGTCATGGTCTTACAGGGTCCTGGGATGGAGCCCTGTGTTGGGCTACCTGCTCAGTTGGGCTTCTCCCTCTGCCTCTGCTGCTCCCCCTGGTTGTGTTCCCTCCCTCGCTGGCTGTCTCTATCTCTGTCGAATAAATAAATAAAATCTTTAAAAAAAAAAAAAGTGAGAAGACAACCTACAGAATGGGATAAAATATTTGCAAATCATGTATCTGAGTAGGGTTTAATATCCAGAATATATATATTTAAAAAAAAAAACTCTTGCAAGCTCAAAAACAAATAGACAACCCAATTTAAAAATGGGCAAAAGATCTGGGGCGCCTGGGTGGCACAGCGGTTAAGCATCTGCCTTCGGCTCAGGGCGTGATCCCGGCATTACGGGATTGAGCCCCACATCAGGCTCTTCCGCTATGAGTCCATTTCTTCCTCTCCCACTCCCCCTGCTTGTGTTCCCTCTCTCTCTGGCTGTCTCTATCTCTGTCGAATAAATAAATAAAATCTTTAAAATAAATAAATAAATAAAAATAAAAAAATAAAAATGGGCAAAAGATCAAATAGACAGTTCTCCAAAGAAGATCTACAAATGACCAAAAAGCATATGAAAAGATGATTAATATCAGTAGTCATTAAGTAAATGCAAATCAAAACCACAAAGAGTATTACTCCACACCCACTGGAATGGCTATAATTTTTTTTTAAAGGAAAATAACAAAAGCTAAATTTTTTTTTTAAATGGGTTGTGGAGGATATGGAGAAATTGAAACACTCCTATGTTGCTGGTGGAAATGTAAAATGGTGCAGCTGTTGTGTAAAACAGTTTGGTGGTTCCTCAAAACGTTAAACATAGAATTATCATAGGACCTAGCAATTCCACTCCAAGGTATATACATAGAAGAACTGAAAAAAGCTATTCAAACAAGTACATATACATACGGGTTCATAGCAGCACTACCCACAGTCGCCAAAAGGTAAAAATATTCCAAATGTCTATCAACAAATGAGTGAATAAACCAAATGTGGTATTTACGTACAATGGCATATTTTTCAGCCGTCAAATGGGATCCAGTACTGGCACATCCTGCAACATGAAAGAACCTTGAAAACATTATGCTAAGTGAAAGATGGCAGACACAAAAAGACAAATGTTGTATGATTCCATTATGTGAAGTATCCAGAATGGATAAATCCATGGAGACAGAACACAGACTGGTTGTTGCTAGGAGCTGGGGGAAGATGGCAATGGGGAGAAATTCTTTAATGGTTAAAGCGTTTTACTATGGAGTGATAGAAGTGTTTTTTAATTATGTGGAAGCGGAGGTTGCACAACATTGTGAATATAATTAATACCATTGACTTGTTTACTTTAAACTGGCTGATTTTATATTATGTGAATTCCACCTCAATAAACTATTTTTTTAAAGATAGCACCTAAAATATATTTTCCCTACAAATGTGCTATTTCAAAAAAAAAAAAAACCACTTTATTAAACACTTATTTGAATACAAAAATTAATTCCAAATTAAATAATTCCTTCTGGAGAAAGGCCCAGAAAAAGAATATAGAGCTGTTTATAGCTTATTGTTAACTTGCAAATGCTGCTGAATCCTTGCCATGCTTTTTGCATAATGTGGTTCAGTCAAGTGTTGGGTAATGAGCAGTTCATTTAGAGCCATTTTTCCAAAATAGAGGATGCTATTCATGAAATGATTCTTAGAGTATTTATAGTTAAATGCCAATCTTTGTTTTTCAGTTTATGGGAAGACTCCTTTTTAAAAGCCCTAATTTGTGAGTGGAGTAGCTAAAGGAGCCCTGGGATGCTTCTCATTGATAACTGATCCTTTCCCCTCTTCAGATCTAGTGTTTTTAGGCCAATGTCACAGTTTGCTAGGGCTGCGGTAACAGAATACCACACACTGGGCAGCTTAAACAGCAGAAATTAATTTTCTCACAGTTCTGGAGGCTAGAAATCCACGATCAAGGTGTTGGCAGGTTTGATTTCTCCTCAGGCCTCTCTCCTTGGCTTGCAGATGGCGTCTTCTCGCTGCGTCCTCACGTGGTCTTACCTCTCTGTGCGTGTGCACCCCTGGTGTGTCTCTGTGTGTCCACATTCCCCTTCTTAGAAGGACACCAGTCACATCAGAGTAGGGCCCAGTCTCACAGCCTCATTTTAACTTATTCACCTCTTTAAAAGCCCAGTCTCCAAATATAGTCACATTCTGAAATACCAGGGGTTAGTTAGGGCTTCAACATATGAATTTGGGGGAAACATAACTCAGCCCCTTAGAGGACATATCTAAATTGACCCAACAAATTATAAATGTTTCCAATAATAGTGCCGTATTAAAGTAGATTCAATCTCACGACTGGCAAAGACAGGCAGTTTCATGATGTTTTTCTCATGCTGCTTCTGTAGTCAAGAGAAAAAATTATTCCCAGTAGCATAAAAATGTTTTTATTCTTCAAAGATCAAGATTTTCCTTTTCCTAAGGCAAGGAGTAGTTATCAATGAAGGAATCTTAATCGAGTTCTTGATAATTGTAATACCCTTTTTTTTAAAAGATTATTTATTTATTTATTGGACAGAGATAGCCAGCGAGAGAGGGACCACAAGCAGGGGGAGTGGGAGAGGAAGAAGCAGGCTCCCAGCGGAGGTGCCCGATGTGGGGCTCGATCCCGGAACGCCTACCCAGGCGTCCCTGTAATACCCTTTCTAAGTACTTGGTGCTTTAATATTCCCATTGGGAAATACACAACTATTCTGAGCTTGATTCCCATTTGTAAAATAGGAATGATGCCTGTCTTGCTTATATCACTAGATAGTATTGGATAGACATAGAAATAATATTTAACAACAATAGTTTTAATCTATGAAATGCAACATTAATTCAAAGTGAAACTATTAATAATGCCATTCAGTGCAACAAATGGGAAATGAAGAAATTTGTGACAAAACTTTTCAATTAATTTTTATGCAGCCTTTACTTTTTTGGCTAAGATTTATTTCAAGAATTATTGAATGAGCTTAGGAGTAGTGAAATGTATGTATGCGCCATTAAGCAAGCTGCTCTTTCCATTAACTAAGAAAAGAATCTGAAGGTGGGGATTTAGGAAGGAAAGAAACTCAGCCAGATTCTAATTTCGTCTCCTTTCTATGTATACTTTTTTTTTTTGACATAAATTTGTTTGAACTCAATCAGCACTCCTTTTGTGAAGGAAGTCTATGAAATGAAGGGGGTTTGAGAACTGGGCCAGTGTCTATGGCAACAAAACATTCTAAGGAATGGCAATGCACATCAATCTTTCCTATCTGATAGCAAGAGAGAGGAGCTAGATGTACGTCTGGGGAAAGGTGGCAATCAGCTCCAATTTGTCTTGTGTAAATAAGGATTCTCTTTCCTTCAATGGAAGTTTGAAGCTTTTCATTTTTGTCTTTCCTGTCTACATAAATGTTCATGAAGGAGGGGCGCCTGGGTGGCACAGCGGTTAAGCGTCTGCCTTCGGCTCAGGGCGTGATCCCGGCATTACGGGATCGAGCCCCACA
Source organism: Ursus americanus (assembly GCF_024610735.1). Lineage (NCBI taxonomy): Eukaryota > Metazoa > Chordata > Mammalia > Carnivora > Ursidae > Ursus > Ursus americanus. Next base: position 33,242,749 of record NC_142140.1, on the reverse strand, counting down.
TCAGGCTCCTCCGCTATGAGCCTGCTTCTTCCTCTCCCACTCCCCCTGCTTGTGTTCCCTCTCTCGCTGGCTGTCTCTATCTCTGTCGAATAAATAAATAAATAAAATCTTTAAAAAAAAATGTTCATGAAGGAAGCATTAGGCTTAGAGAAGACTCTCACAATTTGTAATTGCTTTATCTTTTCTCTCTTGTTAGTTACATGTTGTGAATACTGTAGGAAGGCTGAGTTGTTAACACTAATTATTTCAATTCTGATATGTTATTCAGCTTTGCAAATGTCAGTCCCCATATGCTTCTGTTTCTACACCTAACTTTGAAGGTTATAGATAAGATAAAGGTACGTATATCAAAATTATCAGTTAACAAATAATTCCAATCTTATACAGACTCTCCAGAAAATAAAAGAAAGTGAACAACAAGACTCAGGTCATTTTGTAAACTTAATACAATCTTGATATCAAAACAAAACAATGAATATTCAGGAAAAGAAAGTTCCAGGCCAATTATATTTACTTTTACACCAAAACAAAAATCCTGAAAAAAAATATTGGTAGACTAAATTATATACTATCATCATGCCAAGTTTGATTTATCCAAGAAATGTAAGGTTGGTCTAACACTAGAATAATTTGCTAGTGTACTTAATCACATTTAGAGACTAAAGGGAAAAAAATAATATAATCAATTTGGTGGGTTCAGAAAAAATATTTGATAAAATTTAACACACTCTTTCAGGATGAAAGTGCGCTTCTTTTTTTTTTTTTTTAAGATTTTTAATTTATTTATTTGACAGAGAGAGAGACAGCCAGCGAGAGAGGGAACACAAGCAGGGGGAGTGGGAGAGGAGGAAGCAGGCTCCCAGGGGAGGAGCCCCATGTGGGGCTCGATCCCAGAACGCTGGGATCAGGTCCTGAGCCGAAGGCAGACGCTTAATGACTGAGCCACCCGGGAGCCCTGAAAGTGCTCTTCTTTAACCTATAAAAATGTCGACAGCAAATGTCCTTCATAATGGCGAGATCTTGAGCATTCTTATTAAAACAAGAATAAGACAAGCCTACCCTCTATCATCACTTCTATTTAGTGTTACACCAGAGCTCCTAACCAGATGAGCGAGAGATAAAAAAGAAATAAAAGTTATTGAGATTAGATAGTAAAAAAACAAATTGCATTTATTTGAAAATGATATAATTGTTTACATAGAAAACCAATAGAATATATAAATTACTGAAATTAATAGTTATGAGATGTAACTTATGTTTAATAAACAGATATGAGTAATAAACATTCAATATTGTTTTTAAAAGGACACTGTTTACAGACACAAAAACAACTATAAAGATACCCTTTGCAAAAAAAAAAAGATACCCTTTGCAAAGCCAAAAACTGTGAGGTACTTTTAAATTAATTTAGCAAATATGTTTAAGACTTTTATGAAGAAAATTGTAAAATTTTGTGAAAGACATTTGAAAGTAACTCAGATAAAGAGATATGCCCTGTTCCCAGATAGGAAGCCTCTATATCATAAAAATTTCAGTTCTTCTTAAACTGACCTATAGATTCAGTGCAAGTCCTCCAAGGAACTTGACAAGCTAATGTTAAAATATATATGGAAGGGGGAGGGGAGATAGACAGATAGATAGATACGTTTAAAGGCCTCCCAAGATGAAAATCAAATTGGAAAGACTTGCCATGCTGGAAATCAAGATTTATTTAAAGCTTTAGTGATTAAGGTATTAGGATAAGCAAATATACTGATGGGGGCAAGAAAAAAACAAATAGGCCAATACACATAAGGAAACTTGAGATACGAGAGAAGTGGCAGTGTAGAGCAGTGAAGGAAGGATCCCAAACTCATCCCACACACAAAAAATCAGTCACTGGGGGATTAAAGACTTTAATGTGAGAAATACAACTTTTAGGGGAAGGAGAGATGAATAGGGGGAGAACAGAGGGTTTTTAAAGCAGTGAAAATATTCTGTAGGTTATAATCATAGTTATAGGTCATTATACATTTGTCTGAACCCACAGAATGCACGACACCAAGAGTAAACCTTAATGTCAACTGTGGACTTTGGGTGATTATAATGTGCCAATGTAGCTTCTTTGATTATGACAAATGTACCACTCTGCTGGGGCATAGTGACAGTGGAAGAGGCTGTGTATGTGTGAGGACAAGGTGTATATGGGAAATCTCTGTACCTTCCTCTCAATTTTGCTGTAAACCTAAAACTCTCTTTTTAAAAAATTGTCTTTATTTATTTATTTTTAGGTAAGCTCCACGTCCAGGATGGAGCACAATGCAGGCCTCAAACTCATGACCTTGAGATCAAGACTGAGCTGAAATCAGGAGTCAGACACTTAACTGACTGAGCTAGCCAGGTGCCTCCCAAAAACTGACTTTAAATTAAAAACACACACACACACACAAATAAATAAATTAATAAACTAGTTAATTAAAAACAAACATATACAATATGGGAACTTTCTGGGATAGGGAAAATTTCCTTAATTAAGAGGCAACATAAGCAAATAATAAAGGAATATATTTACATATTTTACTACATTAAGACTAAGAATTTCTGTTAACAAATACACCATGAAGAAAGTGAAAAGATAGTTCACAAACTGATTGCAGAAATGTGCAATACATGTAAGCCACACAGGGTTAGTATTCAGAATATATGTAAGAATATGTGAATGAGAAAAAGGTAACCGAATACAAAGAGGAAAATACACAATCTAATATTGAAAGGATTAAAATATAGCAATGTCCACAATGGGCAAACTATGGAAAGAGCCCACAGAGGAATGGATAAAGAAGATGTGATACATATATACAATGGAATATTACTCAGCCATCAAAAAGAATGAAATCTTGCCATTTGCAATAACATGGATGGAACCAAAGGGTATTATGCTAAGTAAAATAAGTCAGAGAAGGACAAATACCATATGATTTCACTCATATGTGGAATTTAAGAAACAAAATAGATGAATATAGGGGAAGGGAAGAAGGAATAAAATAAGATAAAATAAGATAAAAACAGAGAGGGAGTCAAACCCTAAGAGACTCTTAACTATAGGAAACAAAATGAGGGTTGCTGGAGGGGAGGTGGGTAGGGGGATGGGGAAACTGGGTGATGGGCATTAAGGAAGGCACTTGATGTAATGAGCACTGGGTGTTATATGCAACTGATGAATCACTAAATTCTACCCCTGAAAATAATAATACACTAAATGAAAAGTAAAAAAAAAAAGAAAGGAGCAAAATATAAATGAATTTTCACAGAATGATATATACACAAATAATAAAAATACAAAGAAGATGAAAAACCTCATCACTAATCAGGAAAATGCCAACTAAAACCAATGAGAAACCATTATATATCTTTCAGATTGGCAAAATGAACACATCTGAAATACCAAAACTTAATGAGGATTTTTAACAACAGAGGTATCTGTGCAATGCTAGTAGCAGTATAATTGGGAACAGTTTTTAAAAAACAGTTTGGCCTTGGGGCCCCTGGGTGGCACAGTTGGTTAAGTGACCAACTCTTGGTTTTGGCTCAGGTCATGATCTCAGGGTCTTGGGATCAGGCCCAATCTGGCTCCCCACTCAGTGCATGAGGTCTGCTTGGGGTTTCTCTGTCCCTCTCCCTTTGCCCCTCCCCCCACACATGCACATGCATACGCTTATGCTCTCTCTCTCTCTCTCTCTCTCAAAAATAAATTAAAAATCTTGGGGGAAAAACCCAAGAACTCTTTGGCCCTTTCTGGTAAAGTTGAATCTATATGACCAAAAATAGGTATGAAATTATTTGTAGCACCATTGCTCATGAGCGGAAAAACAAAAACTATGAGACAAAAAAAATCATGAAAGTAATCTAATTGTTCGTTAATAGGTAAACGAATTTTTTTTAAATGTGGCATGTTCGAATAAGTAAGTTCTATACGGCAGTGGAAGAGTAAACTGCTCACATGTCAAGATGGATAAGTCTTTGAAACATGACACTAAGTGAAAAAAGCAAGTCACAGGGACTCCTGGCTGGCTGAGTCAGTAAAACATGCAACTCTTGATCTTGAGGTTGTGAGTTTGATTCCCATATTGGGTGTAGAGATGACTTAAAAATAAAATCTTTAAATGGGGTGCCTGGGTGGCTCAATTGGTTAAGTGTCCTCTTCTTGATTTCGGCTCGGGTCATGATCTCAGGGTCGTGAGATTGAGCCCTGCATAGGGCTCCATGCTGAGTGTGGAGCCTGCTTAAGATTCTCTCTCTCCCGGGGCGCCTGGGTGGCACAGCGGTTAAGCGTCTGCCTTCAGCTCAGGGCGTGATCCCGGCCTTATGGGATCGAGCCCCACATCAGGCTCCTCCGCTATGAGCCTGCTTCTTCCTCTCCCACTCCCCCTGCTTGTGTTCCCTCTCTCGCTGGCTGTCTCTATCTCTGTCAAATAAATAAATAAAATCTTTAAAAAAAAAAAAAGATTCTCTCTCTCCCTCTGCCCTTCCCCCATGTACACACACACGTGCACGCACTTTCTCTCTCAGAAATAAATAGATAGGGTGGGGGAATGGGATAGACCGGTGATGGGTAGTGAGGAGGGCACATATTGCATGGTGCACTGGGTGTTACACGCAACTAATGAATCATCGAGCCTTACATCGGAAACCGGGGATGTACTGTATGGTGATTAACATAATATAATAAAAAATCATTAAAAAAAAAAGAAAGAAATAGATATATGAATGAATGAATAAATGAATGAATAAATAAATAAAAAATTTTAAAAAGGAAAAAGCAAATCACAGAAGACTACTTAGAGTATGAAGTATCCAAAGTTTAAGAACAAATAAAAAACTATACAACACACTGCTGAGATACTATATTAGTTTGCCAGGGCTACCATAACAAAGTATGTGGATTAAACAACAGAAATTTATTTTGTCACAATTCTGGAGCCTATGATCAATGTGTGAACAGGGTTGGTTTCTTCTGTGGTCTGTTTCATCAGCTTGCATATAAGCTATCTTCTCCCTATGTCTTCACATGGTCTTTCCTCATATATACATATCCGTGTCCAAATTTCCTCTTCTTGTAAGGGCTCCAGTCATATTACATTGAGGCCCACTTTAATTATCTCATTTTAACTTAATTATATCTTTGAAGACTCTACCTCTAAAGAGTCATATTCTTTTTTTGTAATCTTTTTTTTTTTTAGTAGGCTGTACACCGAACACGGGCCTTGAAGTCACAAGCCTAAATAAGGAGTCGCATGCTCTGCCGACTGAGCCAGCTAGAAGCCCCCCAAACAGTCATATTCTGACATATTAGGAGTTAGGACTTCAATATATGAATTTGGGGGAACAGAATTCAGCCTATAACAGATACCTACATATAGGTCAAGATACAGTGGAAAGCAAAAAAATAATAAATAAATAAAATCAGTAACTAATCAAAACTGTGGGTCTTTTTGGTGGCTAGGAGAGGAATGAGACCAGAAAATAGCGCACCAGAGTCTCCAGTCATCTCTGTGAAGCTTTGCTTCTTGTGTGAACACTCTGATGTCCACTTCTTGTATCTATTACATATGTCCTTTTGTGTGCTTGAAAATTTCATAAAATCAACTTCTTCTAAAAAAAGAAAAATAGGGGGCGCCTGGGTGGCTCAGTCGGTCGGGCATCTGTCTTCAGCTCAGATCATGACCCCAGGGTCCTGGGATTAAGCCCCACGTCATGCTCCCTGCTCAGTGGGGAGCCTGCTTCTCCCTCTCCCTCTGTCTGCCACTCCCCCTGCTTGTGTTCTCTGGCTCTCTCCCTGTCAAATGAATGAATAAAATCTTTAAAAAAAAAAAGAAAAATAGAACATGCACATGTCAGGATGGTTTTGGTTGTGTGCAACAGAACTCCAACCAAATTAGCTCAAGTGCAAGGGGAAATTATTGGCTTAGTATCTGAGAATAATAGAAGTCAAAATTGCTTAAACACGGATGGATCCTAGGGATTGATTGGTGCCCTCAGGTTCCCCACTTGCGCATTCTCTCCTCTCATGCACACTTCCTTCTACCCACAGAAAGAGAAGCCCAAGAAGTTCCTTTGGGTTTGAGCACAAAATGTACTCTCTTCCCCTGAATATTCTTCATTGTCAAATTATCATTCCTTTCAAAATTATTTGGACTGCTTTAAAATATAATAGTAAATTAGTGTCCTAGATAAACATTTATGTCTTATGAATGCTTTTAAATCTATAAGCAGAGAACATTTGGGGTTCAAGTTATGGTTTTCCTATTTCCATAGTTAATTCACTTCAGACAGTACTTCTGAAAAGAAAATGGGGAGTAATAGTAAGGTCCTCAAGTTCAAAGTCCTGCAGTTTTGGAGCGTATAGCTAAATCTACAAAAGATGGAAGGTGAAATTCCTGAACGTGTTAACTGTGGAAGTTCCATATTAGTTCATCTTCAAAAAATGAGTGCTTTACCGTAATTACATAACAAATTTTAAAATTTACATGTATTTCTCTTTTGAAACATCCATAACCTGGAAAAACGTAATTATGCATACATGACTACACAATAAAATGTTTAATCTTGAATAGGCAAGCCAATCAATCTCAAAAAACCAATCTCAGAAATAAAGGCCATCAAATTCCTACACTCAGAAAAAATTTATCAAGAAAAGAGAAATAAGGACATTTCATATGATAAAATGAAACTACTTTTGTTTGTTGTTGTAGTAACATTAAACTCAAATAGGCTCAGGCAGACCTGAAGAGAGATCAGGGCTTAACTCCTCTCTAAGCTGATGGTATTTATACCTCAAAGAAAGGACAGTAAATGAGGGGACAATTACAGACAATTGACAATTGACAATGGAAACATTATTCAAGAAGATGTGAATAATGCATCAAGATGGATAGAATTGGATTATATTTCTTCCCTTTGCAATTCTTGAGGGTGTGGTATTTTGCACACTGGCACAAGAAGGAAAGAAATGTTAAAAAGTAATTATAATACATTCAGCATTTACACATTGCATGTACCGAGGACTCCATTTATTGAGCACCTACTATGTGCCATGAACTACATGTTGAACCACATTATATGCAATTTCTCCCACGTTTTTCTCTGGCTTAATTGAATTTAACCAGGTCAAAAGCTTCTCTGTAGAGACAAAAAAATAGATCAGTGGTTGCCTGGGGGTAAAGGAGGGAGTGTGGGTTGAATGTCATTTATTTTTGAAACTGGATTTTTGAGACTGATCGGCTTACCTAATCAACAACAAACATTAACATACAAAAATACAGTTGAACCTTGAACTGCGAACCATGGACCCACTTACACGTGGATTTTTTTTGGATGAATATGGTTTAGTACTGCAAATATATTTTCTCTTCCTTATGATTTTCTTTTTAAAAAAAAAAGATTTTATTTATTTATTTGAGAGAGAAGTGGGGGGAGAGCACAGAGAATGAAGCAGACTCCCCGCTGAGCAGAGAGCCCAACGTGGGACTCGACCCCAGGACCCTGAGATCATGACCTGAGCCGAAGGCAGATGCTTAACCAACTGAGCCACCCAGGCACCGCTATTCCTTTTGATTTTCTTAATAACATTTTCTTTTTTCTAGCTTGCTTTATTATAAGAGTACAGAGTACAATGCACATGACATACAGACTATGTGTTAATCAGCGGTTTACGTTACCCGTAAGGCTTCCAGGCAACAGTAGGCTATTCGTAGTTACGTTTAGGGGACTCAAAACTTGTATGTGGATTTTCAGCTGCTCGCAGGGTCAGCGTCCCTAATCCTTATGTTGTTCAAGGGTCAACCGTAGTGTTTCTTCCAGGTTACAGTTGTTTCAAAAGATACGCATATAAATCTTAGTGGGGACTTTTGGAGTGATGATGGTGCTCTCAAACCGGGTGGTGGTGAGGAATGACTTCTCGAAAGGTTTTTTCCCCCAAACGCTATTCACTTAAAAATCAGGCCCAATGTGATATTGAAACTTGGTACTAATAGTAAAAATACTTAAGTGTATCCGCTATTATGTGAAATAAGTATTTGTGTCACCAGCCAGATCCCCAAGACTTGGCCTTTACCACTCACCTGCTTGTGCTCACTAACCTTTGTCTTACCCATTTCCCTAAACTCCTTTTTCTGGCTTACTTCTAGACTCGGGCCAATGAATCCCCAACCCCCCCCCCCCACGTGATGGCAACCACCCTGACAAGGTCCAGGCCCAGACCACCCACACCTTTTGAGCTAAACCTGAATTGCACCTGCACAGGTGGACCATGGAGTGACCTTTACCTCATTATAATACTAACACCTACTCCCAAGGAGGAGTCTTAGCTCCATTTACATAACGTACAATGTATGTATAGGCATGTTTCCTTAAGGCACATCCGTGACCTTATGCCCATCTCTACAGAGGATGACAAAGCTTCCCTATCCAAATATTCATCCTAACCCTAAAACAAAAGGAACCCATTCACTCTCTCTCAGGGAGTCAAATCTTTGGAAGCCATTCCCCATGATCTCCTGATTTGCTATAAATGAAAGTTTTCTTTGTGGGAAAACTCAACCTGGTGCATTTTCTGACTCACCAAGGAATGAACTCATTTTGGTTGGGTTACATTTGTGCATGAGAAACGCTTCTAAGGAACAATTATAAAATTTGATCTGGGTTTTCATGACTATTTTATCTTACAGTTAATAATGCATTGCTAGAATTGTTAAAGCTCAAACAATAATTATGTCCATGATCAACATTCAGTTCTATTTAGTAGACAAGTTTTAAGGTGTCGTATTTAATTAATGATTACACACACAGCTACGAAAACATCTATCTTGGTTCTTGCAGTTTATGCAAATTCCATGTAATTATTCTCCAAAGAGAATAGTCCACTTAAAATTCTTAAACTTGATTTAAGTTGCTTTTTTTCTTTATTGTGAGTTAGATAACATGATCCTTATTATCAAACGATAGAAAGCTACAGCCTGATAAAATGCGACTTAATTTTTACTGCAAAATTTATGTTCAACCTTTAGAGATGGATCAATCGAGATACACAAGGATTACAATCATTTGTGTCCTCAGAAGAGTAGAAGACCTCATTAAACCCACGTTTAAAATTTTCTGTTATTAATTGACGTATACTGCTATCAAAAATAGGCACAGGTGGAGTCATCTATAAACTGGCACTGGTGTCAAACTTGTCAGAGGCTAAAAGCAAAGGAGTCCCATTTTCAGGGTGTGCTACCATTAGGGTATATCACGGGTTCCCTCCAGCCACAGACGCTTTGCACACACTGTTTGCATGTTTGCCAGGCTCTTCTTTCATCCCTCATATCTGAGTACTGGCATCTCTTCCTGTGGGAAGTCTATCCTCAGCCCCAAGTCAGATCAGACCCCTTGTTAAACCCTCTCCGCTCTCCAAGAGGCCTTCATTTCCTTCAGAGCATTTCCTTGGTTTGCAATTGCATAATCATTAAGTTAAACATTGAATTCATGCTGATCTCCCACAGTTCTACCCACCAGGGGAGCAGAGTCCTTGTTCCATTTTGCTCTTGATTGACTGTATCTCTTTCTTCTAATGAGTGGCACAGAGCAAACACATGAAGTATTATTCCTTGAAGGAGGAAAGAAAGACAAAAATGGGACATGAGATTATTTTCCTGGAGCCATCCTTCTTGAGGTCCAGCCGACCTCACCAAAGAGGGAAATGGGGTGATTGAAGTCACACATTCAGAAAGCAGTATGATTGTGACCATGTGCCTAGAGGCAAGCCATCAGGCCTGTTCTCTCCCAGGAATTTAAATCTTGAGGGGATTATACAGGACAAACGCTTGGAGGTCAAGCCTCTTCTGAAAGGCCTGAGGTCCTACAAAGACAAGCTGTCAGCTTTTGTTCTGTTGGGCCCTAGAGCAGCCTTTGGGCCTTTGCTCTCTGAGACATGGTTCTTCAACTTTTATTTAAATCCTGCGAGCTACTCCAGAATTTTTTATTTTTGCTTAAATTTGCCAGAGTTCCTTTCTTTTGCTCACAGCCAAAGAAACCCAACTGTTACATTTTCCTACCTCCTTTATACTAATCGGATGTAGACTTCTATATTGCAGTACTTCTCAAGGCTAGGGACTGATGCTTCAAGTTTCAAAATTGTAGCTAGAGGAGTATGCTTCGTTTAACCTATACAAATCCTCAAACACGATGATTGCTTGGACCTGTTGGTTTTTTGTTTTTTTGTTTGTTTGTTTATTTGTTTGTTTAAAGATTTTATTTATTTATTTGAAAGAGATAGAGATAGCCAGCGAGAGAGGGAACACAAGCAGGGGGAGTGGGAGAGGAAGAAGCAGGCTCCTAGCAGAGGAGCCTGATGTGGGGCTCGATCCCATAACTCCAGGATCACGCCCTGAGCCGAAGGCAGACGCTTAACCGCTGTGCCACCCAGGCGCCCCTGGACCTGTTGTTTTAAATTGACCCAGGCCACCCCCCCTTTCCAGCCCTCCCTCCAGTGCATTTCTAGCACACCTTCTGCAAGACCCCCTCCATTCTCCATGTCCAAGCTGTGATGTGTGGGGCTTTTTCACATCCAAGTAACCTTTCTCAAAATTCAAACAGCTTTTTTAAGCTTCACATCCCTAAAACATAAACCTTCAGCTCCGTGAACTCTGTCATTTCTCTGGAGCTTCCCCCTCTACCCGATCCTTCCTCCTTCCCTCCTGTCTCAGAATGAGAGACTCCTTCCTCGTCAAGACAATCCGTGCCCATCTATCTGTCTCTTACGGGGCCATCCTCCCGGCAGTCACAGCTACCGTTCATTGAGCTAGAGACAGTTCCAGATATTTTGCATTACTTCATTAAATCCTGACAACAGCCTTATGAGACAGGGAATATACGGCAGATCCGGGAAATAAGGCTCAGAGAAGTTAATTAACTCTCGATGAGTTCAGCGTACAACACTTGGCCTACACAATTCAATACCTGAACATGCTTGTGTCCTGAAACACTATGTTTTTCTGCCTCAGTATTTTTCAAATTTCTCATTATTCTGCAAATCCATGGCCCCTGCCAAAATAAAAGTTTTCCTGGATCCTGCATCTTCCTATGGCTTTCTTCTCTTCACTTTCCAGTCACCAAATCTACTATAGTCTAGCTTCTGCCCTTTTTAAAAAAAGTTTTAAATTTTTATTTTACAGAGAGAGTGAGCATGCTTGCATGTGCATGTGCACACACACACACACACACACACACAGGTATAAGTGGGGGAGAAGGAAGGGGAGCAGAGGGAGAGGATCTCAAGCAGACTCCTCACGGAGCATGGAGCTTCATGCGGGGCTCAATTGCATGACCCCAAGACCAGGACCTGAGCCAAAATCAAGAGTCAGATGTCTAACCGACTAAGCCACTCAGGCACCCCTAGCTTCTGCCCTTTTGATCCCACTAAATCTGCTCCAAGTCTCATCACAAAAGGGCTCTGCCACACACAGACTATCTCATAACTATTGAATTCATCCATCCATTTGCCAAACTATTTTTTTTATTTTATTTTTTATTTTTTAAAGATGTTATTTATTTATTTGTCAGAGAGAGAGAGAGAGAGAGAACGTGCACACGCAAGGGGAACAGCAGGCAGAGGGAGAAGCAAGCTGGCTGCTGAGCAAGGAGCCTGATGCGGGACTCGATCCCAGGACTCTGGGATCATGACCCAAATTGAAGGCAGGCACTTAATCGACTGAGCCACCCAAGCATCCCATTTGCCAAATTATTTTGAGCACCCATTCTGTTCCAGAAAGTGCAGAATATGCACTGGGTGAACAAAACAGATAGTGTCTCTTCCATCATATCTGTGACCTCCTACCTGCCAGGTCCAGAGACCACTTTGGCCACTTCTCAGTTTTTTCCTATTTGATCTCTGTAGCACTGGTCATGCCAACTATTTTCTCCTTGAAATTTGGGGCTTTGGCTTCCATGAAGCCTCTTGCACCTGCTCTCCCTCTCCTTCTAGGATCACACCTTCTCAACTGCTCTGATAAGTTCCTCTTTTTTTCTATCAATTCCTTAAATGATGGAGTTCCTCGGAGTTCTATCATGGAGCACTTCAAAGTCAATAGCCCCAAACTCAATTTTCCTCACTCCCATTCACATCTTTCCCTCCTTATTCCCTTGTTCTTGCTAATGGCAGCATTTGACAACCAATCTCCCTCTCCCTTTCTGCCCCTACACTCTCATACAATGGTCAGAAGTGATAGTATTTTTCATCTTTAAAAGTTCAATTTGAGGGGTCCCTGGCTGGCCCAGTCAGTAGGGCATGAGTTCTCTTCATGCTGGGTGAAGAGAGTACTTAAAAATAAAATATTCATTTTTATTTACTTATTTATTTATTCTCTTAAGATTTTATTTTTAAGTAATCTCTACACCCAATGTGGGGCTTGAACTCACAACCCTGAGATCAAGAGCCACATACCCTACCAACTGAGCCAGCCAGGCACCCAAAAATAAAATCTTAAAAAAAAAAAAAGAAGTTCTATTTGAATCTTTTTTATATCTTCTGTATCTGTACTTAGCTTTTTAAATATGTATAATATAGTTATAACAATTGTTTTCATGTTTTTTCTCTACTAATTCTACTATCTGCGTGGGTTCCTAGTCAGTTTCAGTTGATTGATTCTTCTTCTTCTTATGGACCATGTTTTCCTACTTCTTTGTATGTGGGGTAATCTTGGATTGGATGCCAGACATTGTAAATGTTACCTTGTTGAGTACTGAATGTTTTTGTAATCCTGTAAGTCCTCTCGAGCTTTGTTCCAGGAGGCAGTTAAGCACCTTGGGAACAGTTTGATCCTTCCTAGTTTTTATGATTTGTTAGGAGGTCCAGAGCTGTGTTCAGTCTAGAGATAATTATCCCTCAATACTGGGGGAAAAAAAAAGAAAGAAAGAAAAATTTTCCTGATTGATCTACCCAATGCCATGAATAATTGGTTTTTCCATTCTGGCTGGTGGGAATGGTTACTGCTCCTGGTCCTGCATGGGTGTCAGGTACTGTTCTTTCTAATCCTTTTGAATGGTTCTTTCCCTGGCCTCATATACATGCTGGTCAGTACTCTGCTGGATAGTGTAGGGGGTGTCTCTGCAAATTTACAGGCTCTCCCTTTCTGTTAGCTCTTTCCTCTCTGGTGTTCTGTTCTATGAACTCAGCTGTCCTGTTCTCCCCAGACTCTTAACTTTCTCTCTTCGATGAGGGTGACCCCTGAACCCCACTTGTTCTCCCCTGCCTGCACTGCAATCTAGAAACTCTCTCAAGGCAGTAAGTTGGGGCGATCAATCATAGTATTCACCTCATTTGTTTCCTGTTTCACAGGGATCTCTGTCCTTTGTTGCCTGATGTCCAGTGTTTTGAAAACCATATATATATTTGTTGTTTCAGGAAGGAGGGTAAATCCAGGCCTGTTACTCCAACTGAGCCACCCAGACACCCCTACTTCCTTCATCTTTATACGCCTAGTGTTAAATTCATCCAACCAATAAACGTTTCCTGAGCTCCTAACTATGTGCCGGGCATTGTTCTATGTCCTGGATGTACAGCATTGAACGAGACAGAGTCTTTGCATTTATGGAGTTTACATGGGGGTGAAAGAGGCAGCTAATAAACGTGTAAAAATAGAGCATATTTAGAGAGCCCAGTTAGAAGTCTGTTCCAGCCCTCCAGAGAACAGAGATGATATTAGCTTGGAATAGAGTGAGGGAAGGGAGGAGAAAGGAGAGAGAGCTGGATCCACTTGAGACACATTTCTGAGATAAAGTCAGTAGGGTTTGTAGATGGATTTCTTGTGGGTAGGAAGGGAAGGGGGGAGATTAAGAATGACTTTTATATGATAGGTGCCTAGTAAATTTGTGTATGAATAAGCTCCTTGATAATTGAAAACTAGTTTTAAAAAGAAGAACCTGTAGGGGCGCCTGGGTGGCTCAGTTGGTTAAGCGTCTGACTCTCCATGTTGGGTCAGGTCATGATCTCAGAGTTGTGGGATTGAGCCCCACGTCAGGCTTCACACTCAGCAGGGAGTCTGCTTAAGATTCTCTTCCCCTGCCCCTCCCCTGCTCACGCACATGCTCTCTCTCTCTCTCTCTCACTCAAATAAATAAATAAATCTTAAAAAAAAAAAAGATGAACCTATAGAATTGATTCAGAATCCAACCGGCTAATTTCACTGGGAAAACTTGCCTTGTACTGACTAGTTACCATAGAATAGAAGCATTGAACAAAGTGGGTGAAGGTGGGCAAAAGGTACAAACTTCTTTTTTTTTTTTTTAATGATTTTTTATTATGTTAGTCACCATACAGTACATCCCCGGTATCCGATGTAAAGTTCGATGATTCATTAGTTGTGTATAACACCCAGTGCACCATGCAACACGTGCCCTCCTTACTACCCATCACCGGTCTATCCCATTCCCCCACCCCCCTCCCCTCTGAGGCCCTCTGTTTGTTTCTCATAGTCCATAGTCTCTCATGTTCCATTCCCTCTTCTGATTACCCCCCCCTTTCTTTATCCCTTTCTTCCCCTACTGATCATCCTAGTTCTTATGTTCCATAGATGAGAGAAATCATATGATATTTGTCGTTCTCCGCTTGACTTATTTCACTTAGCATTATCTCCTCCGGTGCCGTCCATGTTGCAGCAAATGTTGAGAATTCGTTCTTTCTGATAGCTGAGTAATATTCCATTGTATATATGGACCACAACTTCTTAATCCAGTCATCTGTTGAAGGGCATCTCGGCTCCTTCCACGATTTAGCTATTGTGGACAATGCTGCTATGAACATTGAGGTGCATATGGTCCTTCTCTTCTAAGTATAAGATAAATAAGTCCTGGGATGTAATGTACAGCATGATGACTCTAGCTAATAATACCAGATTGTATATGTGAAAGTTGCTAAGAGAGTAGATCTTAAAAGTTCTCATCACAAGAAAAAAATTATAACTGTACAATAATGGATTTTAACTAGACTTATTGCGGTGATCGTTTTGCAGTATATACACATATAAAAAATCATTATGTTGTACACCTGAAACTAATATAATGGTATACATCAATTATATCTCAATAATAATTAAAAAAGAATATTAGCATTGAGGTTAGACCCCAGAGTTAGACCTAATTTGACTTTATACTTGCTTACTGTCTGAACTTACTCAAGTTATATAACTTTGCAAGGCTTCAGTTTTATCATATGTATTATGGAGATAATATTAGTATCTATAGCTGAAGCGTTTTTTTTTAAAACATAAATTGAGAAAAAGAAGAATAAATTGATATAAATGCTTTTCAAGTCCTTAGTACTATGCCTAATATAGTAGGTATTCAATAAAAGGGAGCTTATTTCAAGATAGTACTAGTGAAACAGCCAATTAGTTATTTTGTTTTCTATGTTCAAGGAGAATATCATGATTAAAATTTTTGTTCCTATCTAGTGATTCTCTGTAGAAATAAAGTTAGGTAATTTTTGTCGTGATGTATTTTGTGTTCCGTTAAAATTAACGAAGCTTTCAAAAATACAGACAAAATAAAATACAAAATTAAATGATTACAAAAATCTCTCCAACAGAATGAAAATTCTACAATGATTTAGTACTTTCAAGTACCTTTCTAAAGTGGCCCATTTCCAAAGATTTCTGATATTGAGAGAAGAACCTGTTGGTACATCTTCTAGCTGAGGCAAGGGGTTCTCAGTTCTCCTGAGCCTTTCTCGGGGAAAGGCGGGTGGACCCCAAAGAAAAGAAGGCTGGGTCCCCAGCAGAGAAGCAGCAAACAAGGTCTGTTGCTAAGTTCTTTAGAAATTAGAAGTGAATGAGATGAACACTGGTGAGCAAAATGAGAGACAAGGCGGGTTTCAGAATGGTAAGGACAATGAGAAGGAGGGAAGAAAAAAATCAGGGCCTAATGAAGAGCAGCACATTAGAGAGAGACACATCACTCCAAAGGCTGGGAAGGAAAGACATCAGTTGATGGGTGTTTTTACATATTTTGTAGAAGGGAAGAGAGAGAAAGAGAATATATACAAGAGGGTAACAGTAGGAGTGAAGCCTGGCAATCCTCAAGAGCTGTCATCTGTGGTAATACTGTGAACATACTATCCCAGGAACTCTAAAGGCTAACATCTATTATTATCTCCATTTTACAGGGAAAGAAACTGAGACTCAGAGCGGCCAATTAACCTCCCCCACATGACGCAGGTGGTTAGCAGTGAAGCAGAGATTTGAATCTGGTTCTGTTTAACCAGAGCCTATTCTTTCCTGCATCTTCCCATTCTGCCCTTGAAATTTTTGCTAATAGGAGCAAAGCTACAGATTCAAATAGAATCTGAGAAACCAAGGTTGGGGGGCAGGGGGATGCAAAGAAAACGTACTGGCAAAATCTCCTATCTGCAGTTCTTAAATAAAAATTGATTTAATTGAACTCTCTCTGCACTTGATTTTTTTTTTAAGTCTTGCAAAAAAGTGTAATCTTAAATCATGGTAATGAAACATGAAGATTCTTAAGTAAT
The DNA here is from genome assembly GCF_024610735.1 of Ursus americanus. NCBI lineage: Eukaryota > Metazoa > Chordata > Mammalia > Carnivora > Ursidae > Ursus > Ursus americanus. The sequence goes on along the minus strand of NC_142140.1, from coordinate 33,226,209 downwards.
TTCCTATAAGGGGGTTTATTTTCCAAAGCTAAACTTGAAGTACCAACTAGTTCAGACAATCACTCAAATCTTGTGAGAATGGTAGTTGCTTAGTGTCTCTCTGGAGGGGATGATTCCTATTTCTGCATAAGAATTAGCTTTTACTTTATTAATGAAGTATTTTTAATGAGTTTAATATAATTAGAAAATGCATCTCTAGATGCCCAGGAAGGGAGTCATGACTTTCTACGATTTTATATTTCTTTTGTTAACTATTTAAAACGATGAATTTTCAGCTTAAGTAGGTTTTGTTGGGACTATGTGTTATTATTGCATAGGAAACTGGACCCACACTGCCATCTGCTGTGTCAAGATTGGGTGAAAAATCACCCACATAAACCAGGCTTGAGGAATGCAAAATATACATAAGGAAAGCCTGTATCTCTGTGCTTTATGGAAAATGAGTACAAGGAAAAATAAATGCTTATAGGTATATATTTCAAATTGTATTAAAAGTGTGGGGAGGAATTGTATGTGTGTTTTGAATATGACATGAAAAACGTAATAGAGAATAATATAACAAAACTTGGGTTCCCACCAACTATATGTAAAAAATGAATATTATCAGAGTAGAGCGCTTGGGGGCTCAGTGGGTTGAGTGACCGACTCTTGGTTTTGGCTCAGGTCATGATCTCAAGGTTGTAAGATCAAGCCCAGAGTGGGGCTCCGCACTCAGTGCAGAGTCTGCTTGAGATTCTCTCCTTCTGCCCCCCACGCCATGGGCTCTCGCTCTCTCTCTCAAATAAGTAAATAAGTAAATAAAATCTTAAAAAAAGAAAGAAAGGAAGAATGAATATTACCAATGCCTGTTGGTCTCCTTCGTCCCATTGTCCACCACTCCTACACCCATGCCAAAGAAATCAGTCTCAATGTCATGTTTATCACTAGAAAGGTTTTAATAAGCAAATGTGTACATTTAATAGGTAAATATGTTCACCTTCTACTTTTGTGCGCTTTATCTAGGTTTATCAGTGAAGTGGCCATGGCAGAAACACTTCATCCTGGGAAGCTAGTGGAGAGAGAGCTCTATTCCAAAATACCTGTTCCCAAGAGTATTTTCCCCCAATTTAAGACGTGCAGCTGCCCAGCTAACTTCTCCCTGGTTGTCACTAAGTCTTACGCCAGTCATGGCGCCTCTCCATCTTTGGCATGTCTACGATGCCACATAAATTATCAGCCTCTGTTGTCCCCTTACAGTTCATGGGCAAAGACATGCATTCTAGGTAGAGGAGAGCTAAAGACAAGACACAGAAATGAGACAGAATAAAAAGTGTATGTGGGGAAGAATAAAGAGCTTGTCACAGCTGGAGGATGAGGAGGAAGGGGAAACACAGAGAGCATGTCGTACCACTGGTACACCGACTACCAGGAGCCGGGAAAGCCACTGCGTCATTCACAGAATAAAGGGAAACGTGGACACCGAGAGTCACATCGGGGAAAGGATGACACAACCGGTATGACTTCCATTGCGTTTGTATATTTTCAAAGAGCCTGAAAACTGAGGCAGCCGGCAGCTGGCGGACTTTGTTACTAAGGAGAGGAGCGCCTGGCAATTTCAGGGCCACCCTGACACAGGTAAGAGAGTCAAGGTGAGTGAGGGGTGAGCAGTCAGAGGAAGGGCCGAGGAGAAGAGCAGGGGGCGTGCAGGCTAGGACATAAAACTGGAGGAGTCGGTACTGAGACGCCACAGTACGCCACTCTGCAAATGATAAAAATACCGCCACCCCCAATTCTCCCGGCACCTGACCCCTGTTACTGGCTATAACCAGAGCCTTTTTCTTTTGGTTTTATCTTCGAAGTGTCCTTTTGTTCTCATGCACCTGGATAGAGGCAATCCCAGGAAGAAAGATATGGAGCCTGAGACATTGCACCATCTACACTTGCCACACCTCCTCCAACACTTTTATGTAAGAGCAAACTTGTTTAGATGAATATCAGCCAACCAGAAGGGAAAGCGAAGCGACACCAGAGAGGAGCCCTGCAGAGGCTAGGTTACAGGGAGGAGAAAGCCATCTCTTGAGATGCTGTCACTAACGAGGGATCTCAGGCCTACTTGTGGCAGGCCACATCTTTCTGAATCAGGTGGCTATTTGTGTTTTTATGTTTGCACTCATGGGGTGAAACGTGTGTGTAGGAGGGTAGGAGATGAAGAAAGTGAGGGGACCCCAAGCCATTCATAGATCTAAAGCAAATTCTATAATTTCTTCATCACAACAGTGACCAGATCTCAGATCTGGGGGCTCGGCTCTTTTTGGGTGCTATACTAGAAAGGAGGTGTGCTTTACAGAACAAACATATGTATTAGCTTTATTATGGCTTCAACAAATTACCACACACTTAGTGGCTTAAAACCACACAGACTCACTGTCTAAAAGCTCTGCGTGGACTGTAAGGGCGGAAGTCTGATAGAGGTCTCGCTGGGCTTATGCACCCCAATGTTCATAGCAGCAATGTCCACAATAGCTAAATCGTGGAAGGAGCCGAGATGCCCTTCAACAGATGACTGGATTAAGAAGTTGTGGTCCATATATACAATGGAATATTACTCAGCTATCAGAAAGAACGAGTTCTCAACATTTGCTACAACATGGACAGCACTGGAGGAGATAATGCTAAGTGAAATAAGTCAAGCAGAGAAAGACAACTATCATATGATTTCTCTCATCTATGGAACATAAGAACTAGGATGATCGGTAGGGGAAGAAAGGGATAAAGAAAGGGGGGGTAATCAGAAGGGGGAATGAAGCATGAGAGACTATGGACTCTGAGAAACAAACTGAGGGCTACAGAGGGGAGGGGGGTGGGGGAATGGGATAGACCGGTGATGGGTAGTAAAGAGGGCACGTATTGCATGGTGCACTGGGTGTTATACACAACTAATGAATCATCGAGCCTTACATCGGAAACCGGGGATGTACTGTATGGTGACTAACATAATATAATAAAAAATCATTTAAAAAAAAAAAAAGAGGTCTCGCTGGGCTAACATCAAGGTGTTGGCAGGCCTGCATTCCTTCTGGAGATTTTAGGGGGAAATCCATTTCCTTGCTTTTTCCAGCTTCTAGAGGCTGCCTGCATTCCTTGGCTCATGGTCTCCTTCCACCATCTTCAAAGCCAACAACATAGCATCTTTTTGGCCCTATTTCCATTGTCACATCTCTTTCTCTGACCCTCTTCTGCCTCCCTTTTCTGTGTTTAAGGATGACTGTGATCACTTTGGATCCATTCAGATTATCTAGGATAATCTCCCTATTTTAAGGTGAGCTGAGGAGCAATGTGATTTTGATCTACAACCTTCATTCCCCTGTGTCATGCAAGGTTGCTTATTCATAGGCTCTGGGGACATTCTAGCAATGTCAGGGACATTTTGGGGGTGAGAGGTGGGGGAAGCATCATTCTGCCTACTACAATGTGCTTTCATGTATAGGACCCGTCACAAATACAATTAGTTGATGGCACAATTCATTTTCCACAAAGGTTTCACCTTTTACTTCTGTGTGCTTTATTAAGATTGACCAGTGAGGAAGTCTCCATGACAGCAACTTCATCTTGGGGAGTTAGTGGAGAACTCTCCATTCTTATACCCTTGTTACAAAAGAGATTTTTCCCCAAATTTAAGACTCAGAGCTGCCTGGCTAACCTCTCTGTGGTTACCTATCCTCATGTGCCCCTTTCTTTGGTTTGTCTAAGAAAACATGTAAATTATGAGCCTCTGTGGCCCCATTAGAGATTCATCTGTAGCACTTTCCCATTCTACCTGATTCCTTTTCTAGCAGGCAGTCATTGGCTTATAGCCATTTTAACGTATCTTCTTTCTGACAAATATTTGTTTAGAACTTACCGTGTATCAGGCTTTGGGGGGAAATGATGAAGGCAGGTGGCATGTCCTTGCCTTCACGCAGAATACGCTCTAGTGGAACACAGGGATGATGACACGGGATAACAGATGTTGTCTGGGGAGCAGAGGGTGCGCGCTGGAGGTGCGAGGAGAGAAGGCCGTGAGAAGAGCTTCCCGGCAGGATGTGACATCTCCGCAAAGCCCTGCAGGACTAGCTACTCAGCAAAGTTACTCAAGGAAGTGCCATGAGGAAAACACTCCAGCCAGAAGAAAGAGCTCGAGGAGGGCAGGGATTTTGTCTGTTACTGCTCTATCCTTTGTGCTGAAACAATTCTTGGGACACAACCGGCACCCAATACAATCAGTGGTGCCAAGGATCGTGTAAAGGTGGGAGACAGGAGAAATGGCTACGTTGGAGAAAGTGGAAGATCAGTGTAGGGAGGCCTGGGGCTCAAAGGGGAGTGGTGAGAGGCAAAATCAGGAAGGTCAAGATGGGGCTGGTAAACACGCTAAATCCTTCGGTCTTTCAGGCAAGGGCAACAGAGTTTTTAAATTATTGTGAGATTTTAAGCAGCAGAGTGACTTAAGCAGACTCCCACTTTAGAAATCATTCTGGCCCCAAAATAGAGACTGGTTAGGAGGCTGTGGGCAGGGTTCTGGGGAGAGAGGTAGGGGACTTTAAATAGGGTGGAACAGTGGGCCTGGAGACAGATGAGGATAATTTAGAATCATCCACTTAGAAACTGGAAGAAACCTTAGACAGCTCCTCTAATCTTTTGTTTGAAGAATCGGAGGTCAGAGAGGGTTAATTGACTTATTCCTGTAGTGGTTTTCTTTCTCTTCTTCCTTTGCTCTTTTGGTATTTCTTACAATGTTTCTCAAAATTGTGCAATTAAGACCCTCATCCCTTCACACCTGAACAATTTACTTAATTTAATTTTGCTTTTGTCTAATATATTGGTCCTTTGGTTTATATCTTCGGCTCCTGGAGACAGAGAAGACGGCTCGTTAACGGGCTCTGTCGAGGGGTGCTCACACATGAATCGCAAACACTGCACAGCAACGGTGTGTAAGGAGGAAAAGTGAATTCTGCAGATGGAAGATGCAGGAAGGTCTTCTTAGTTATGTATTTCTGAAAGGCTGTTGAACAGTTTCAAGCAAAACTGCAGAAATCAGCCTAGGATGCAACTTTCCAAGGGAGGGCTTTAATTATTTTGTCTCATATCAAAGTGGTTCTGCTGATGTCCTCTAGGAAGAGAACCATAGAAGTCCACAGCAGGGTCCTTAGTCACTGATGGTGAAAAGGGGTTCTAGGTAGTCCTGAGAGTGGCAGGCCTCCCAGTTATAGAGTTCTAAAACCACTGATTTTCACCATCAATCCAAAAGCCCCTGCACCAGCTGCTGATGCTTGATATACATGATATAATCACATTCTAATGTAAATTAAGACCGAGTGGTGCCCTGCCACGCCCTGCCAGGCAGAAATGTTGAAGGGTGTCTGATACATGGGTAGGGTGGAACTGTGGGAGTGAATTTTTCAAAAAGATTTATTTATTAATTGGAGAGAGACAGAGTGAGAGAGAGGTATTAGGGAAAGCCTTGGTAGATATAAAAAATATATGTCAGTTATCAATCTATTGGCTCAGCTTCAAATTCATCCTTTACATCTCTGTAAAGGATGGATCTGGGCCCTTTAAATGTTTCCTTCGTAGCTGACAGCACGTTAAGCTTTCTTAGTAGAGGGGGCTGGACAGACACTGCAGGAGGAAAGAGTCCTGTCCTTGCTTCCAGTGTGTCCCCTTGGCAGGCTCCTTGGCATTCAACAACTTAGTGGACGAGGCTTCCCCCACTTTCCAGTTTCTGCAGCACTGGCAGCTTCTCCAACATCAGGCTCATGCAGCATAGGCAGGATCTCCAGGGTCCAGTCCCCAAAATACAAGTCCTCAGCGCTTAACTCCTGTAGAGCATAGAGGCCAGCAGCCCCCAGTCATCAGCAGATTCCCCCAGCAAAGCCCTGGGGGCTCTATCTAAACTGCTGCTTATATCTGTTATTCCTGTTTTCTTGAGAGTTCTGTTTCTTTCTTACTAGGCAATCTCTCATTATGCCAGACCCCTATTAACTATGATTATAGTTAATACTTCTTTATATTAAATTTTCCCTGTTCAAATTACCATGTGGCTTCTCTCTCTCTTGATTGGACCCAGACTGATACAAATTCCTAGAAGCAAAATAAATACAAAACACCTTTTTAACTTGAAGATACCTTATTGGGCACTTGATAAAAGCACCAGTTTCCATGACAAAAAGTGTTCATTCATACAGAGATAAAATACAGGGGTGCCTGGGTGGCACAGTCGGTTAAGCGTCTGACTCTTGATTTTGGCTCATGTTATGATCTCATGGGTTGTGAGATTGAGCCCCACGTCAGGCTCTGCGTTCAGTGGGGAGTCTGCTTGAGATTCTCTCTCTCCCTTTGCCCTTCCCCACTCTCTCAAATAAGTAAATAAGTCCTTTAAAAAAAGACAGAAATGAAAATATAGTATGCAAAGAAATGGAAATGATTTACACATTCAGGATTTAGATGACTGAGCAAAGTAAGAGCATGGAGTTTTTTTCTGATGCTTTTCTGCAGATATAAACAGTTCAAATAATCATAGCCATATTTGTTTACTTTTGGGTAAGCAAGATGTATACCTTTTATTATGTTAGGAGGGTCTCTGCAGTGCCGTTAAAGTTGGCTTAATCGAAAGTTAAATTCAGGGGAATCAGACAAGCAAATGACTTACAAGCATTCCTTTCTTTGGTAAAACCTAATGTCATCTTGAAGAATACTACATTTTCAAAACCTGCTGTCATCTTTAAGGAAACATTTCTTAATTGTTTAACTAGAAAACTAGAATTGAAGGAGACTAGTTCTGTCAAAGAGAGAAGCACGGTACAGCAGTTAAGATCATGGGCAAGTTATATCCCATCCCTATTGTGCAGAAGAGTGGTATGCAAGAGGGTATAAAACCATGAAAAACATGACTTATTGAAAAATACAGAACATGTACAATAAAGATCACCTCTCACTGTTAGGTGAAGGGGTATTAGGAAACAGGTTATACACAGTACCAAACTATCAGCCACCCAGATTATTTACTAATTTCAAAAGGGAAAATGGACATTTACAATTGAGAGATGGGGCAGTTACCACCTAAGTCTTCAAATTTGGCCGCAGTAACTGGACAGCCTAATGTGCTACACTGTGAACCACAGAGTACCACCTTAAAGTATTCCTAGTAAAAATGTCTAACTTGCTGATTACAGGAAAGATAGAGGATAGAGGAACAAGTTAAACCACACCCTGAGGAAATAATCAGACAAATCCTGATTGTGAGCCATTCTACAGGTGGGGCGACTCGTCTACATTAGAAGGGAGTAAAGAGCAATGACATCAGCAGAATGATGGAGCTGGCAGCTCCAAGCGCTAAGTACCCCTCAAGAAACAAACGAAACAGGCAGGAACTGTGAGCACCAGGGAATCTACTAGGATGGCTAAAATTAAAAACAAACAAAAAATGGAAAACAAGGGTTGGTGAAGATGTGGAGAAATTGGAACCCTCGTACATTGTTGGTAAAAATGTAAAATGGGGCAACTGTGGTGGAAAAGTTCGCCAAGGTCTCAAAAAGCTGGAGATAGACATACCATATGACCAAGTAATTCCATGCCTAGGTAGATACCCAAAATAATTGAAAACAGAGTGAGATGGTGAATTTTCTGCGTCAACGTGACAGGGCCACAGGGTGCCTAGATGTTTGCTTAAGCATCATTTCTCATGTATTTGTCAGGGTGTCTCTGGATGAGATTAGCAATTGCACCGGTAGACCGAATAAAGCAGAGGGGCCTCCCTAGTGTGGCCGGCCATCAACCAACCTGTTGAGGGCCTGGATGGAATGAAAAGGGAAATCAGGGGAGAATTGGCTCTCTGCTCCACTCCTTGAGACATCAGTCTTCTCTTGTCCTCTCACTAGGATTTACACCCTGGGCTCTCCTGGTTCTCAGGCCTTTGGACTCAGACTGAACTATATCAGTGGCTTCCCCATGTCTCCAGCTTGCCAATCATGGAACTTCTCAGCTTCCATAATTGAGTGGGCTACTTCCTTATAATTCTCTTTCCTCTCTCTCTGTAGTACACAGACACACACACACACATATACACACACTGACTAAACATAGGGATGCAAATAGATACCTGTAACCAATGTTCATTATTCACAAGAGCCAAACTGTAGAAACAACCCAAGTGTCCATCAAAAGAAGGATGAATAAACAAACTGTGGGATGTACATACAATGGAATGTTATTTGGCCATAAAAGGGAATGATGCATACTACAACATGGGTGAACCTTGAAAATATTATGCTAAGTGAAAGAAGCCAGACACAAAAGGACAAATACTGTATTGAGATAGGAAAGCGAAAGGGATCCCATAAAGGACTGCTTTTTTGCTGCCTCTATTCTTGCTAGGACCTGCACCCCCGCCTTACACATGCCTTAATGTATGCCCTCCTTGTAAAGGTCAAGGAGTTAATCATTTGTTTGGAGTCTTCTAGTATAATAGATAACATCTAAGGAGTGACCCAGCAAGGCTGAGGTTGTCATGTATGTTTTCCAAGACCACTGACTCCAGACGACTTGATGCCAAGACCCCAGGCTCCAGGGCATAAGTGACTTATGGAGGACACCTGAGCACTTGTCCTTGTTTTGACCAGTTCCTGGATGCCTGAGAGGACACACACACCAGACCACCATCCTCCATAAAAACCCCAAACCCCGAGCAAAGATGAGACTCTCCTGTCCTTTCTGCTGTACACTATCACTTACACTATTCAATAAACTCTGCTTTCACTTCCTCTTGGCTTGCATTTGATTTCTATTCTGTGCAAAGCCAAGGACCCTCTTGGCTGGTTCTGTGGGACCCTTTCTGGGTCTTTGGACCTGGCCAGCCTATATCAATATGATTCCATTTATCTGAAGTATCTAGAAGAGGCAAATTCATAGAGACAGAAATGAGATTAGAGGTTACCAGGGGGTTGCAGGGAGGGGGAAATGGGGAGTTATTGCTTAATGAGTACAGAGTCTCTATTTGGGGTGATAAAAAAAGTTTTGGAAATAGATATTGGTGATAGTTGTATAACATTGTACCACTGAATTGTGCACTTGAAGATGGTTAAAATGGCAAATTTCATTATATTTCCACAATAAAAATGAAAGATGTAGAGATTTGCTAAGCATTTAGTAATAAATATACTATGTTGTTATTCTGGTGGGGGAGAGAGAGATGATATTTAACAACCAAATGTAATGTGTAATCCTTGGTTGACTTTAGCTTTCTAAATAAAAAGCTATTGAAGATATTCTTAGGACAAGTGAGGACAATTAAATACAGGCAGAACATTAGATGTTATCACGAAATTGCTAATATTCTTAGGTACAATAATAGTGCCATGGTTATATAAGAGAACTTCCTATTCCTAGGAGACACATACTTTAGTGTTTAAGGGCAAAGTGTTATAGCATCTGTAACTTGCAAATAGTGATGCAAAAAAAGGTGTGTGGTAGCAGGCAATATATGGGTGTGCCTGCCCACGTGTGGGTAGAGAGAGAGAGGAAGAGAGAGAAAGCATATGTGGCAAAATATTAACAATCATCAAATCTATGTAGAGGATATATAGGTGCTCATTGTACCCTTCTGTCATTTTTTATTTAAATATTTTCATAATAATAAGTTAGAAACAAAGTAACATTTTGAAAGCACACCACTGTATCTGTTACATGTTGGTTTACATCCTTTTAGCCTTTTTTTCCCTATGCACAGATAAGTATTCCTTAAAAAATACACACGAAAGCAAGGGATCAAATGTACATTGGTACATGTTCATTTATTCCGTCAAGTTAATTAACAAATGTTTATTTAAGTATATCTTCCACAGACCAGGTACATAAGCGAATATTAAAAGATCTCTGAGTTGTCACAGAATGTACCCCTGTGAATTCAATGTGCCTCATTCATTACAAGCATAGTTTGTAAAAATCTTATGAGCAGACAGATGAAAAACTGTGAACTTTTAGTAATTGCATTATAATCCTCATCATGAAATAGCATTCAGTCAAATTTAATAAAGTTGTTGGCGTTTTTTATTTTTGCTGTTCTTTCATTTCACAATTATTTGCGGTCTACACTGTTCAGTGCCAGACGCTGCAGCTAGGGAGTTTAAGACATCAACGACCTGCCCCTCTGAAGCTCACTCTGACACAGGATTTTAAATGCATTCGTACACTGATCAAAAGGGCAGGGATTAAGGGGGGCGGTGCAGAGAATGGGTTCCTGATTTACCCATTAGTGGATTCCGGAGGAGGTTTTGGAGGAAATGACGTCTAAATTTAGATCTTTAAGAATGAACCGGAGTTCAACTCATACAACACTAGTTATAGTTCGGAACAACGCTCTGGGGTTAAATTGTTTGCTAGTCCTTGGGCGAGTTGCTTAACCTCTCTGTGCCTCCGGGATAATGTTGTAAAGCTCCAGAAACAAAATGCTTAGATCCCCGTCTGGCACAAAAGAGCTAAATTTACTGACTACTTGTGATTGTCGCAATTTAAAGAGTTACAAGGTACCAGGCTTCATGCTAAGGTCAAAGTCAGAAATAAGACAAAGCCTGTACGCGGCCTAGGAGTCTCTCCCCAACACCCTGCCCTCCAACTTATTTCATACCCAAATAACCTCTCTTGCAAATGTAAAATACGGAAAATATTCATTTCCTAAAAAGTTTATGCTTTTTGTTTCTTCATATTTTTTCTACCTACACCTGAGCTGAGGCCCTTTTCTGAGGGCTCCGAGCGAACTCGGGGTGCTACAACTCCGAGGAACCAAGGCCCCCAGTACCCAAGTCTCAGTGGGTTAGAAGGTTTCAGGCCCTGCAGACGAGGCGTGGCCCCGCAGCCTCGCCCCCGCCGAGCGCACCCGCCAGCACGCCGAGCTTTGATTGGCCCGTTCTCCCAGCTCGCCGGCATCACTGTGTCCAATCGGCGCAGCGCTTGTTGAGCGGCGGCGGCAACAGGCGTACACAGGGGGTTGAGCGTCCTGTGGAGAGAGCGGGAGGTCAGGCCATGAACTTGGGGTAAGCTGGGCCGAGAAGGGTGGTCTTTAGTAAAGACGGGGTAAAGCTGGGTTGGCCTTTGGAGCCTTTCATGGAACTCCTTCCTAGCTTGCGCCGCCTTCAACGGCTTTGCCCGGCTCCCTGAGGCGGAGAGGGGGCAAAGGGCCCGGGACGGCCTTTGCCCGCGCCGCGTTTCCACATCATAACTCGGAGTAAATCTGCCCGGGACCTCCTTTCCGCGCTCTCATTGACCTCAGGGTGGAGAGGAAGAAGAGGCGTTAAGCGGGGAGGGCAGATGGAGAGATAAAGCTTAGCGGCTTCCCGGGAGAAATCCTGGCCCAGGCCCCCGGTCCTTAACGCCTCTGGCTTTGGCGTCTTTGCAGGCTGTCGGAGCGCCCAGATGAGTTTAACGATGGTACTGCTAGGAATCGGGTCTTGGAATCGATGCCCTGCCAATGGTTGGCCCCTAATAGACCCTCATTAAGTAGTGGTTGAATAAAAAGGACTGTTACAGGGTTTTCATTACTGGGAAGTTTAATATTTTAGGAAGATGAAAAGTCACCCAATTCAGACTACTGCACATCATTTAGCAAATGAATTTTGTGTGCTAGAATGCGGAGAGAGAAAAATAAGTCTGCCCCTGAAGGAGTTTACAGTGCAATGATGCTGAACAGACATGCTTTTCGGATTCAGTTTTTTGTTTGTTCGGTTTCACCGACGTAAACACGAACTGTTCTAACCCTGCCACGGGGAAACCTTTAAAACCCATTTTTTTCCAGTGTTTTATCTTCATAAATTAAGTTGGGGTATTTTGATGTCCTCTACTGAGCAACACTGCAAATTTCGTTGTTACCAATCAGACTTTTCCCAACCTTTCTCTTCCTTGTCTGGCCCGCTAGATTTAATTTTGTCTCTTGGACATCACTTTTGTCTCTGTTGATGTTTAATGACACCCCCCTCCCCGCCTTAGGAAACAGTGAATTAAATGTGGACTATTTTTGTTTTCAGTGGAGTTTTTATTAGGATCTTATGTTCAAGTTTCCTTGACAGTGTCTGCTGTTACACTGTGCTCTTGCATTGGACATGCACAAATAAATTAGAACAGCCAGAGTTTATTACAGATTTATTGTTGTGATAGTAAACTATCACTATGCTCAAAAAGTTAATCCTGGTGGCAGTGTTAACAGCTCACTTTCAGCTTAATGCTGTAGCATGCCGTAGAGTGTGTTAGTCATGACATCATTATGAAACTAATAGATAATGTGCTCCTTTAACTTAGGTGGGGAGTTTTTTAAAAGCGTTCTTTTCAGTCTAGAGTTATGAGAGTTAAATAATGCTATGATGATTGAATTTATTGCTTACCAGTAAGAAAATGAAGTTTCATGTTAAAGATAACAAATTCTTTGCATCATTGGAAAGTTTCAGGAGTTTTTCCCTAAGCGTTTTATCTCAGATTGGAAAACTTTTTTTATTAAAAGTGGCTTACTATTTACAAGATTCCTGTATAGATTCAAAAGAACATATTTACTTTCAAGATTCAAATGAGCCTTTCATTTCTAATTAAAATGTTGCTGCTTCTTAAAAATGACAACTTTCTTTTGTTTTGCAGAGATGGTTTAAAGCTTGAAACTGAATTGTTGGATGGAAAAACCAAGTTAATATTGTCTCCATATGGTATGCTGTGTTACCAGAAATCTAAAATGTTAACTTTTAAATTTCCTACATAAAGTTTACACGACTTTAATATACTTTTTGCTTGTAATAGAGTAATTTTAAAATGATACTTTGCAAAAAGCTGTTTTTGGCCAACTTTCTCAGATTTATTTTTAGCTAAGTAAAGTCAGATTACATCACTGCTTACCACTGTCAGTATTTATTCATAAAATTTAATTCTTCAGTAAATTTCGTATTAATATTCATAATTGCATAATGAATAATTTAGGTGAAATCTGTGTAATTATGTTCTGTGCATGTAAAGTGTGTTGTTCAAGAAAATTAAATTTGTAGTAAGTCCACAGTTGCTAAAGTCATTTTTAGTATTAGTTTTAAAACTCCGGATACTTTGGTAGTCTTCTTTTTCACATTATTTTCTTTTTCTCTGATCTGCTTATAGTTTTACCTTGGAAAATAAAGAGAAATGATATAGAAATACTTGAAGTACACTGTAAAAGTTAGAACACTCAAACAGGACCTAAAGTTAATGCTTTGGGGGTTAACATTTCTTCTAAATATCTTCTTAAAACAATGCTAATTAAAATTTTCTTTTGTGACTGCCTTAGTATGTTTTTGTTTGATAGTTCAGTAATTATTGTTTTCTTTTGTAGAATGTAAATCAAAAAATTCTGTGAAGGTAAGCCAAATGATCTGACCTGTTTTTGAATGTAAAATGTGGTTTTCTTTACAGTGGTTTGAAAATAATTCCTATCAATATATTATAAGGGCTAGGGGATAATGAGAAGTTATTGTTCTCTTGCTTTCAGACAGGTTCTTTCACAGAAATGGGATCATAATTTTTCTGTTTAAAAAGTCATATAGAACTCTTTCTCTAGATCAGTGCTGTCCAATAAATCTTTTTGTGATGATGGAAATGTTCTAAGATCAGTGTTTTCCAAGATGGTAGCCAGTCCCAAGTCTTGTGTGGTTATTGAGCACTTAAAATGTGGCTAGTGTGACTAAGGAAGTGAATTTTTAGTTTTATTTAATTTTTAATGTGAATTTAGTAGCTACTATGCCAGACAGTGCGGTTCCTGTGATCTCTAAAAATATATATTCACACTTTAAAATGAAAATATTTTTCTTTTCGTACTCAAATTTCGCTTTCCCACACCAAAACGGTGTATTTGATTGACAAATTCGTACATGCATTTTGCTTTCTCTTTTAAGAGATCATACTTGAGCTTAATGATAATTTTCCTTTTAAATTATTTTTATCAGGAACCCAAAATGCCTTTACCACTTTAACAACTTTTTGATATCCTACTTTTCTTGTTCCCTATTTCTTTTTCCATTTTTAGATTCATATCAGCAGAAGTTTCAACTCTCCCACAATTTACTGTAGCCCTCTTTTTTCTTTTATCTTTGTAACATCTTAAAGTCTTTCTTTGTGTTTCTTGAATAGAACTCAATTTGAATGATGTGGCACTTTTCACCTCTGAGCTCTTAATGGCTTTGCTATTTTTTCCAGGTTTAATTAAGGGGAAGTTGATTGAGTATCCAGCATAAACAAGTGATTATAATCAGAGTAAATCCACATGCTAGTTATAAAAGTTATTTCTTCCTAAATATGGTATATAGCTATATATGTTGTGTGCTTTTTTTTAGTCAGAATGCAAGTTGTATATTTTTTCCTGGTCCTGGACTATTTAAAAAAAAATTTTTTTTAAAGATTTTTAAAGTAATTTTACAGGGCGGCAGAGGGAAAGGGGACTATTAGCAGTTTCTGCACTGAGTGCGGAGCCCCACATGAGGCCCTGGGCTCCATCTCACAACCCTGAGATCATGACCTTATCCTAAACCAAGAGTCGTATGCTTAACTGGCTGTGCCACCAAGGCACCCCAGGTCCTGCTCTGTTAAGATACTGCAACTAATTATTTTATTTGAGTCACATTAACAAATACTGCACTCCTTTTTGAGATCTTAGATAAAAATTGCTTGTCATAGTTGATTTCCGTCTTCCCCTGGCCTCTTTTCTCTTTCGCTTTTTTCCCCTTTCATTGGTCTTTAATGGATTTGCTTTAGTACCACATTTGTGAAGACATTTCATTGTCTTTTTAACCAACTTAGAACATATGGTGGTCTCCTTTCATGCTTATAACAAAATTAACTAGTTTTGGACTTTTGATAGAATTATTACAAGATTCTACTAGCAATATTTCCACTAGAAATATCTTATTCTAGGATTCTTTTTTCCAGAATAATGTGTCTCAGCCGATGTTGATCTTGTTATTTACTGTCTTAGAGCAAATTGTTTGGTTTTATTCCTTTTGCTTTGGGGACTTCAGAGTACTGATGATGGTAACTATGTGAGGTGATGGATATGTTAATTCGCCTGATTGTGGTGACTGTTTCACAGTGTGTGCATATATCAAATCAAATTGTACACTTTAATATGTACAATTTTTAATTGTCAATTATACCTTAATAAAGCTGGAAAAAATACTGATGACACCTAAGTCTCTCCTCTATATTGATTTTATTTTAAGGAGTTTCTCTTCCCATATTTATAGGGGTTGCTGAGATCTTCCTTGTCGTTTCTTTACTCTATAGAAGACAAAAAATACACAACAGTAGTACTTGTCTTTTTTGCTTAAATCTGTTTTTTAATCTCCCAAATCTCAGTTCTGCAGCTATATGTTGGATTCTCTTTTCCATAAGTTATTGGTGAATTCTCTTCTCATAGTACTTTCTTTTTCTACTGGGAGACGTTCCTGAGTGACCACAGCACCTACTTAGAGTTCTGGTTTTCCCCTTCCTCACAGGTTGAATTACTATCATCGTCACAGTGTGCTCTTTAAACCCAACTGAACTCTCATCATCATCAAATTTAACGCATGTGTGGTCAGAGTACTTTCTTAATTTTTTCAAAATCCCTTCTGCATTTTTAAAAACCTGTGGTAAGGAATATGAAGTAAAGATTGTTACCATCTTAATTTCTAAAGGTTATTGGAGGAGAAATGAAAGAAATATTAATGATTCAGTGTCATGAGTAATTTACAAATTCCAAAGTCTTATGCTTAAAATTGTCTCATAAATTAGTTGAAATATAAAAAATTTTTTTCCACAGGTATTTCTACATGTGAGAATCAAAGTAGTGACACACTAAAGGGTGTATACAATATTAGTATTAACTAGCATATAATAATTTAAAATGTTACTTTTCTCTGATTCTTTCTGGGGCCTTGGGATCCTGGCCCCATATAAATGGTAAACTCAGCGGATATTAAACCAATGCATTGACTTTGTTTGTATTATGAAAAAAATATTGGTAGAATTAAAACTAGTTAAAAGAGCAACTTGTTACATAAAAATGTTTTATGACATGAAGACTCTTCTTTGATCTATTAAAATTCGTCTGATCTAGTAAACACTTGGGGAATTATTTGGGCTAGATTTCTTTTTCTTATTAAGTAACCTGAACGTAATTGAATATTTATTTGGTTGTTCATGATTTTTTGCTGGTTCCATTTGTTGTTTTTTTCCTGCTGTTTAGCTACAAAAAATAATCAGGGGCCACCTGGGTGGCTCAGTCAATTAAACATCCCACTCTCGATTTTGGCTCAGGTCATGATCTCAGCGTTGTGAGATCAAGCCCTGCTTTGAGCTCTGAACTGGTTGTGGAGCCTGCTTGGGATTCTCCCTCTCCCTCTGCCCCCCCCCCCAAAGTAATCAGAGTTGAGCTGAATGTATATGGACCTCATGCCAGGTCATTGCCCCCCTCCCCTTTTTATTAAATATTTTCAGAAGATTTTTTTTGGTACATTTTTTTCTTTTGTAAGTGGAATGTAGCCAGATAATTCTACATAAATTAGAGCTCCAACTAGTAGGTTTCTATTTAAAAAGGATTTATTGAAGCTATAAAATTTTAGTGGAGTGCCATTCTTGGCTGTGTTTCTTCTGTGGCTGAGCAGGAAAAAAATGAGTAAAACCTAGGCCTTGTTTTCTGGAGGTAGGGGTATCAGTCAGGCAAATAACTATACAATACAGGGAGATAAAATGTATGCCATGGTAGGGTTATAAAAGGCAGAGAACACTGCAAAGAGCAGCTCTTTATGGTTTGAGGAGACCAGGGAAAGCTTCGTAAAAGGAGGTGACATTTTAATTAGAACTTAAAAGATGAGGCAGATATTTATAGGTAAGGGGGTATGGGAGTGTATTCTAAGCTTAGACAATAGTGGGCAAAACACCAAGATAGCATAATTTGCATTTGGGGAATAGTGTGTCTCTTGGGGAAGTGTAGAACATAAAGCTTGGGGGGGGGGGTTACAGTCTTAAGGAGTTTAAATGTATACTCAAAGAGTTTGAACTTTACTGATTTGTGTGTAGGGAGCATTAAAGAATTTTTGAAAAGCAGAGTCCATACAGTATAATTTGTGTTGTAGGAAAGGGCTTCGGACGGTTTGGTAAAGACAGATTATAATGGGGAGACCAGTTATGGGCCAGTTACAGTTCAGGGAGAGTTTTAGGAGTTCCTGAACATATGTAGTGGTAAGTGAAATGGAAAAAAGGGGACAGAAATGAGAGACTTTCAAGATATGTTAATGGTATGCACTGCACTTCGCAGTTTGAATGAGCAACTGATTAGAGATAGGAAATGTTCAACTATCAGCGACCCCAAAAAAGGCCAATATGAGTCAAAGAAAGGTGACATCGTAGGAGCTATAGCTAGAGAATGAGGTGGTAGGGCTCAGTTGTAAAAGCTATGCGCAGTCTGCTGCTAATTTGCTTAATCCACATAGTGGTGGTCAAAAACTAGAGTGAATTGTCAATATCTAAAAATTAGAAAATTTAATGTAGAAACTGACATTTTTGGTTCTCTTGAAATATTGGGTAATCTAGCAAGCAGATTCAGGTTCCTGTTTGGCAGCGTAGGCTGGTTCTGAGTGGTAGCTGCTTCCTTTAGATAGAAAAATGCTCTCAGCTCATCCCAGTTCCTCCTAAGCCTAATGTACAGTAGGTATTTGAGGTTGCCACCTCTCACTTAGAGAATTAGTTATATTAAAATAGCCTCAGGGGTGCCTGGGTGGTTGAGTGTCCCACTTTTGGTTTTGGCTCGGCTCGGGTAGTGACCTCAGGGTCATGAGGTCAAGCCCTACATCAGGCTCTGCACTCATTGCGGAGTCTGCTTGAGACTCCCTCTCTCCCTCCCCTTCAGTCCCTCCCTTCCCCCCCTAAAATAAATAAATGTTAAAAAGAATGTTTTTTTAAATAGCCAGAAGTTGGGAGGGTAAAAAGGCATTTTACATTGTGGTATTGGTATTATCAAAAGCCTAAAGCCAGGAACAAATAGGATGTAGATGAGATGAAGAGGCTAATAAACAGATCTTGTGGCTGATAATGCAGGTACATTTTGAAAAGTAGGATGAAATGGAATTGGCTATTGGTCAAAGTGTGGTTATATATTTTGTAAGTTACTGAAAGACCAGGAGAGTTGGGATATAAGCTGGGTGAAAGTCATGTGGTATCTACCTCACTCTTTGACAGCAAGTATCTTATTAATCTTTACCTCTAGCTCTTTTCCATATTGGTGAGCACATAAAAAGCAAGTTAATTTTGATTGAGTGACCATTGAATTAATTTAATTGCGTTTGCCAAAATGTACAGATTATAAAGATATGAGATAGGCAGGCTGTAATCTAGTAGTGTGGTAATGAAAACCTGAATTTAGGCTTATCATCATGTAAATGTTGAGAAAAAGATATTTGGAAGGAAGGAATGACCAGTACTTGCGCAAAAGCTAAAGAAGACCATGAAGGAGAATAAAGTTCAAGATGACTCCATGCTTACTGGTCTGAGAGATGAGAACAACAGTGCTGCAGAAGTGGGATATTTTGGAAGGGGGAACAAATATGGGGGAGAGATATAATTCAGTTTTTAAAATAGTATAGTTGAGGATAATGAAAAACTTGCTTAACACCTACTCTCTTCCACTCACTGTTCTGTACTGGGGTTGTAGATAGTGGTGGACAAAGTATACAAAAATTTCTGCCCTAGGGAGTTTACATTGGAAAGGGGTTGAATGGGCATACATTTAGCAAAATAAATATAGAATGTTACAAGATGAAAATTGCTATAGAGAAAAATAAAGGAGAGAAGGGGAAGAAGAGGCACAGTCACTTCAGGGGCACAGCAGTCTTTGGAAAAGGGAATGCTAGGTAGGTGGGAGTGTGAGTGTAGAACAGGAAAGCTGCGATAACACCCCCCCCCCCGCCGCCACTGCCCAAAAATGAAACCTACAATTTTAAATAGGGTGGTCAGAGAAGACCTTATTGAGTTACTGATGTTGGAACAAAGATTTGAAGGAGGTGAGTGCATGAACAATATAGAATCTGAAGGAAGAATGTCCCAGTTAGAGGGATTGACTAGTGCTAAGGCCTAAAACTGGAGGTTCTTGTTGAATTCAAGGAGTAGCCAAGAAGCCCATGTGGCTGGAGGCTAAGATAGATAATGAGATCAGAGAGATTAGGTAAGGGGATAAGTGTGAAGAGTGCACAGATCATTAGTCTTTTTTGATCTTGGTATGAACTTCAGTTTTTCCTCCTAAGTAAGATAGGAAACCATTAGAAGCTTTTGAAGAAAGTGACATGATCTGACTTAACCTATTAAGGTACTCACTATGGCGGCTGTGTTGAGAACCTACTGGGAGAGCAAGGGCAGAAGCAAGAAAATCTGAAGGCTTTTCAGTAACTTAGGCAAGAGCTAATGATGTCTTGGGGTAGAGGGTTGGCAAGAGAGTTGTTCAGGAGTGGTCAGATTTAGGATATATTTTGAAGATGGAGCAAAACAAGGTTTGATGACAAGTGTGGCTGGCATATTGAGACAATAATCGATAATTCCAAAATTTTTGTCATGGGTAGCTGAGATGGGAAAAACTGAAGGGAGGAAGTAATTTAGGGGCATGTGGGAGATCAAGAGTTTTGTTTGGGGCTTGTTGTTTTAAATGGCTGTTAACCCAGTAGAAGTGTTTGGAACCTCAAGTTAGGGGAGAGGTCCATCCTGGAGACAAGTTCGGGAGTCATCAACATATGGATAATATTTAGAACAACCAGGGTAATGAAATTAGCAAGTGAACGAGGTAAGTTAGAGCTAAGAGATCCTGGGACTAAGCAACTTTAAGAGGTTTGGGGGAAAGGGAGCCAGTAAAGACTGAGAAGGAACAGCAAAGAACCAGAATTGTGGAATCCTCAGGAAATGAAGTAGAGAAAGTGATTCAAAATGGGAAGAATAATCCCAATAAGTCTGGTAAGATGATCTGTGGATCAGTCACTGAATTTGCAATGTAAAAAGTTATTAATGACGATGAGCATTTTTGGTGGAGTGGTGTGGGTGAAAGCTTGGCTGGAATAGGATTGTGGGAGATGAGAAAGTGGGATCATGTATTCTTTTTTTTTTTTTTTTTAAGATTTTATTTATTTATTCGACAGAGAGACAGCCAGCGAGAGAGGGAACACAAGCAGGGGGAGTGGGAGAGGAAGAAGCAGGCTCATAGCAGAGGAGCCTGATGTGGGGCTCGATCCCGTAACGCCGGGATCACGCCCTGAGCCGAAGGCAGACGCTTAACCACTGTGCCACCCAGGTGCCCCGATCATGCATTCTTAAAGATGATAAAGATGTGATCTAGCAGGAAAGAAACAGCTGATGATTCAGGAGAAAGCAAAGAATTGCTAGAGAGAGATCCCTGAGAAAGAAAGGATTATGAGAATATCTACAAATAACAGGAGTACAAGCAGTTTGTATGAGTACGATGCTGGTACAGATTAAGTGGTAGAAACTTGGAAGTTTTTTCTGAATGCTTCTTTGTAAGATTTTCAGTGAAATAGTGATCAAGATCTTCAGCTGAGAATAAATATGAAAGAGAAAGTGTTAGTTTTGGGAAAGAGGAGAAAGTTGAAACTTGTTAAAAGAATGAGAGAGTAGGGGCGCCTGGGTGGCGCAGTCTTTAAGCGTCTGCCTTCAGCTCAGGGCGTGATCCCGGCGTTATGGGATCGAGCCCCCCATCAGGCTCCTCCGCTATGAGCCTTGCTTCTTCCTCTCCCACTCCCCCTGCTTGTGTTCCCTCTCTCGCTGGCTGTCATTATCTCTGTCAAATAAATAAAATCTTTAAAAAAAAAAAAAAAAGAATGAGAGAGTAAATAAATTTGTGAAATCGTAACTGCTGAGTAGCATGAAGGGCCCATTTGTTGTTTTGGATTATGTATTTAAGGTGAAACTAGATATTGTGGCTTTGTGTTTTTCTTCCTGGGTGCGGGCACAGAGCAGGTGAAGAGTTAGATTTTACCAGTCTGGGGATTTGCAAAGCATGTATGTCAGAACAGAGAAGTTGAGAATAGAAGACGGTGGTGGTTTTGGCTAATCATGGAATTTAATATTGGTAAGGGAGGACAAGAGGAAGGTGGTAGGATAAATAGATTATAGATCCCAGCTGAGTTAAAGAATTATCAGAACTGGGATATGCAAGGAAGTGAGCTGGGGAAAATTGGGTGTTTGGTCATTGTGCCATACTTGAAATTGAGATTATGGAGGGATTGCAGTTAGGAGTAGATACAAGGTTAGTATCTACCATTATGAGAATGAGAACCTGAGGTAGCATGGAGGACAAGAATATAGTTCAAGGAAATGAGAGGCCAGGAAATTGGAAGAATGATCTGTGTGGATATGAAAGCACTAATAATTAAGATAGGAGTTATGTTAGAGGGATGTTGACCTACAAGTTAATTTATTCAAGAAGTAACTAACCTATGTTACTAACTCACAGGTCTGTAGATACCTATAAAGAAAAGAGGTGATCTGAGTGATATAATCATGACATGAGATTCAAAGCTGGAGTTTGGAGAGGTCCTGTAACAACTAGAATAAAAGTTCTATATTCATTATGTAGAGAAAAATAATAATTTCCAGTTATTGATGAAGCTTTCAAGTGAAGATTTGCAAAGGTTAAATGTTAGTGTCTCATGCATATAGTGTCTTAACAGCAGAGTGGAAAAAAGTAGAGGCCTGAAATCACAGATTATGTAAAGATAATTGTTGATTTTTCATGGGCTGTTATAAAGAATACATTTTTGGTGTTTTAACAGATGGGAAATAAGACCAAGATTGCAAAATGTCCTTTAAGAACAAAACAAACTGGATACATTCTGAAATCAACCCAAAATACTTGTATAAGGAGTGGAAAACTTTTGCAAAAGAAGAGAATGGGTTCAGAAACTTCACTGGCAAAAGGTGAAAAAAATAGTATGACTTTTTCACCCACTAAGGATATATGCAAGCAGTATGTAGATAAAGACTGTCTTTATGTCCAGAAAGAGATTTCACCTGCAACCCCCAATATACAGAAGACTAGAAACACGATAAATACATCTGTAGTAGCTAAACAGAAGCTTTGCAAAAAGCACATTACAGCTGAAAATATGAAGAGCAATTTGGTGTGTCTAACACAAGACCAACTACAACAGATTTTGATGTCTGTGAACCAAGGAAATAAATCTATTTCCCTGATTGAAAATGGAAAGGAGGAAACAAGTAAGGTTTTTCTGAAGTTTTAATTAATATTAATGTTACCAGTATGTGTTTTAGAATTTCTCATTCTTTGGATTTTACATAACTGTGCCTCTGAAATTCTGATTTACCATGTAATAATCTTTTAAAATATTCTTTTAGAGAACATTCTCGTGCAAAATTACTTTTATAGCTATAATATGCCGTATTTTAAGATTAATGCTCAGAGTATTACAATTATGGTACCATAGCCTTAAGAAACCCAGTTTCGTGAACTCGAGAGTAAAGATCTTAGTACAAAAAGATGTTGTACTTATTCCAGAATGTAGAAAGCTTTACTTACATTAAAAATAATTATATAAAATGCTCTGAAAAATCACTATAGTATTTCTAGTGAAAATTGAAGGAACCTTACTTTGAGTATTTGACTTGAGTTGCTGAAAAGGATTATTTTCCTGGCCCCTGCATTGTACCTTTCCTGACCCTTAATCCTTGCTGAGGATTGGCAGCACCATCTTTTTAACCAATATAAAATACAGACTTGGAAGAAGTAGAAGAATGTTAACATGTCTTCTGTTTCATTAGTCAGGGCATTGTATTATGTTTTTAAAAGCCTTCTGATTTCTTTAGCTTTGAGCTAAGGAATTAATACAAGTAGAAATGTGATTAAAATTTTGTTAGGCAATAATGAAATAAATAAAAATAACATAACAGTCACCAGGAAGAGGCCCCAGAACTGATTTGGGGACAGGTAGCTTCTGTACATTCCCAAGATATTCAAGTTGGAGTAACTTATCTTGTCTTGGTCTAGATTATTCTTTGTAAAATGAGGGATCTGGGTCTTTACAGCTAGAATTGTAGCCTAGAGAACAAAAAATAAAAACTTATTACGTATAATGAGAGAGAATATCAACAAAGCTGAAGGCAACATTTATCTAATCAAATAATGACCTGCATATTAAATATACTTTCTCCTCATTGGGAAAGTTAGCGCATTAAGAAGAATTAGAGTAATTTCTGAGCCAAGCATAGGAGCCTGTATAAAACATTTGGAAATAGATACAACGGAGGCATATAGGCAGTGGTCCATATAAAGTTTTCCATTGATATCCCAGCTAAATGAGAAAAATCAGGGCAAGGTAATGAGTTTTTCATAAACCAGTTTTGCATTTATTCTTTAAGTTGTGATTTGTGTTTTATATTATTTGTAAAAATATTGCTAGCAAGAGTAAATGGAAATTTTGTTGTTGCTTGTTTGTTTTCCTGTTAGACACAAGAGGTTATACAGCAATGGCCATATCTCTGGACCATTTAACCTCTGGGCTCAGTTTCCTTTTTTGACAAAAGGGAATCATAATACCCACCGAAGGACTGCTTCGAGAGGTGATTACTTTGGTAATTTGTAAGGCAGTGTTTTTAAAGTGTGTAGCAGTACGCCAAAATAAGGTATTGTAACACATGCAATTTTAGTGTTCATTTTAAAACATGCATTTTTACCTCATAGGTCAGGGCAGTCTACATTTAAACAGTATTTCCAATCAGCCAGAGGATGAGAACGTTATGGGAGTATTCCAAAAAACTGAGGCTCTTTCGTCTGTCCTGGATGAAAATAAATCTGTTTTAAATAAAAATCAAGAGACATCTAAGCAGTATGAGCAGAAAATTGCCATGTATGTAACTCATATCTGTTACTGTGGTTTTGCTTTTCCTTGACTTTCATGTGAAATATTTACTCTGAAGACTGAGAGCTATTTAAGTTTATTACTTAATATTTATGGAGTAGCTTCTATAGAAGCATATATTAAGATTTCTGTTATTTTTTTGTGTTTTAGAGAGAATGTATGGAAACCAGCTGACATATTCAGTACTCTGGGGGAAAGAGAACGTGACAGAAGTTTGTTGGAAGCAAAGAAAGCCCAGTGGAAGAAAGAGCTTGGTACATAATTATTATACCTTTTATTATACTTTTGTTGCCTTAAGGAATATATATTGAGGTTGAAATATATCTTTCAGTATGATACTATAAAAAATCTTTTTTTATAACATTTGCCATCTAGGCTAGTTTGCTGCAATATGTAGAAAGCTTTGTGGTTTTATATTCCTTTAGGTTGTGTCTTTTTGCCTGGTAGTCTCTTGGTGTGTACCAGAAGACCAGAGATGAACAATAAGTATTAATGTCATCAGTATCATTCTGGAGCTCAAAGATTCCTAAACTTTTCTCATTTCCTGAGAATCCATTTTCATATTTTTCCATTGTAGAAATCCTATGGATTTAAAGATGGTTTTTTTTTTTTTTTTTTAAAGATTTTATTTATTTCTTCGACAGAGATAGAGACAGCCAGGGAGAGAGGGAACACAAGCAGGGGGAGTGGGAGAGGAAGAAGCAGGCTCATAGCAGAGGAGCCTGATGTGGGGCTCGATCCCATAACACCGGGATCACGCCCTGAGCCGAAGGCAGACGCTTAACTGCTGTGCCACCCAGGCGCCCCTAAAGATGGTTTTATTTAAAAATAGAGTTCATTCTTTAAAATAAAACACTTTGATCAAGAATCATTAATATGGTATCAGTAAGTATATTCCCTACAAAAACGAGCTTATTGCTTTTTTTCATCCTGTAGACCGTATAACAGAAAAATATATCATTTTGTTAGGATCTTAGAATATTGATAGTAACTAAGAAACTCTTGTTTCTTCTTGGACTAGACTTATGGTCTAGGTGTCAGAATTTGGAAAATATATGAAGTAACAGTTGTACTTTTTAAGAATAGCTGTACTAAAAGCATAAAGATGGACTTCACCCTGCATTTAACTAGGAAGTCTTTCTGTGAGGCAGCCGTAACACTGCTGAGACAAGCGATAGAAAAGCAGAAGAAATTGGGAATGAATTGATATTGAAAGTCAAGGTAACAGAAGTTTGAAGAAATTAAATGTATGATAGCAGTATCTGAAGGTTTCGTGATTTGATGTGTGTATATCATACTTTCAGTTTTAAATATTTTCTTTCAATACAAATTTTGCTTATCAAACTGTAATACCAAACTTCTGAAGTTGGATGGAACTACTTGGAAATGACTGAAATGTTTTATGCTTTATTATCTAAAAAGTTTACTTTCTTTTATTTGACCCTATTAAAAAAAGCACATCTCTCTTTCTTGAAATCATGCTTTCATTAGTATTCTTGAAATTTAAGTTTATACGTCTCTGAATTTTTAAGAACTACTGATGGATTTGGGGCCTAGTTTTTATATCAGTTTGTTAGACCCAAGATTTTGTTTTCTTACTCTTCAGCAGTTATGAATAGTGGCTGACATTTATTACGTATTTACTTTGTGCTAGGCACTGTACTGAAATAGGCACTATTCTCATTTTACAGAAGAGTAAAATTTACTGAGTTTTAGGAAGATGAACAGCAGTTTGCCCACAGTTACGTAGATAGGAAGTGGTTGAACTTGGATTTGATTCTAGGGTTCTCTGAATACAGAGGTTTATCTTTTCAGTCTCTTAGTAGTAATCGAATGAACATTACAGGACAGTAGAACCTCACAGTAATTTGCGTAATATAAAATACGTTGTTCTGAAAAAAATTGATTTTTATTGCTAATTATAATAAACATTTTATATCCAGTTTGGTTCTGGTTAAATGTTTTATTCCATATCTCTTAAAATTCTTCTCTGTCTTGTTGAATTAATCTCCCTAAAAAACAATTTTGATTAGATCTGTGTTGGAATCTGCGCTCTTTAAGAAGGTCATGATTTGTTTACATGATTTTTTTTTTACAGTTTTTGTACATTTTTTTAAAAAGGACATTATTTACAGATGAACAGGTTGCTTTAAAGAAGAAAGAAAAAGAAGCTTCTGAAAAATGGAGTAATCCTTGGAAAAAATTTGAAAGTGATAAAATAATATGGGAAAATTTTCAAATTCTTGACCAGTCTAAGGTAAGAGTATCAAAATGAAGCATTTATGGAATATAAGACATCTTAATTTTACTTTTTAAAATGTTAAGCCATGTTCATATCATAAAGCTTTTTAAGAGTTATTTTTCATATGTTACTGTAAAACAGTGTTATTTTGAATTTAATTATGACCTCATCTAGTCTCTGTTTGTATTCTGTAAATTGTCTTACTATGTAGGTGAGTGTAGAGGCCTGAGGCACCTCCTTTAGGCTCTTGTAAAAGAGCTCTGCAATTTTTTAGATGACTACGAAACTCTGCCACTGACCATGTGGTATCTGCCACAAGGTTATATCAAACATAAGTCATTACTTATCAAGCATAAGTACACACCAGCTGTTCCTTAGGTAGTGTTTTAGTGACCTTTAAATTTTTCCTGTGTTTAATATTATACAGAGAAGAAGTACCTTGTTTTCTCTTTGTTTTTAGACTTACGCTAGCTCTTCCAGCATTCTGTCACAGTCTCCCAGTCAGATAACAGTGGTCCAGGCTGATGGGCACCCACTACCTAGAGCTAGTCAGATTTTAGAGGTAAGTCATAAGAGTCATTACATTGAATATATAAGCCCTTTAGTACTTGATCTTTATATTACCTATTTTCCTTAAAAGAGTGGACCTTAATACTCTTATTTTTACTTACCAGTTAATTTTTACCGAGTGCAGTATGCTCCTTAAATTTAAAAAAGTTATGAACGGTTTCTTTTTTATACATATAGTAATTATTCCTTCCTAGTGAACATTTACATTTTAACAAATGTATTCTGAAAATAATGTAGTAATCTAAAGGGATGATTCTGATGGGAGACTTTTTAGCACTGGTAGATTTCTTAAAGAACCCCGCCAAGTTAGATTGTTTGCATGGCTTTCATGGCTGTTTGTTCTGCTCCATATAGGGCTGACTTGCCTATATCAAAGAGCTTTGTAGTTCTTGACAATTTTACATTAATGAAAGGAATGAAATCTGAATTGTACTTCTCCACATTCCCTAAAGCACTTTGACTGTTGAAAGGCACTAAATTAGCCTTGATAGAAGACATTTTGCAGAAATCTATAGTTTTGGATGATAATTTTTTTAAGTGGGGGAGGGGCAGAGGGAGAGAATCTTTAGCAGACTTCGCTCCCAGTGTGGAGCCCAACGTGGGGCTCAATCTCACCACCGTGAGATCATGACCCAAGCCAAAATCAAGAGTTGGACACTTAACTGACTGAGCCATCCAGGCACCTCTGGATGATAATTTTGAGTGTAGAGTTTAAAAATTGATGCATGCAGATACTACTAAAAACTACAACTAAAACTATTTGTGAAGTTGGTAAGAATCAGTTGTTAGCTTATTTACATTTCAGCATTAGGATTGAAGAATTTTTAATACTAAAAATATTAACATATTTTCAGTTAGCAAAAAAATTTAAGTTGAAATGTTAGTATATCATTTATTATTGCTTAATTTGCACCATTTTTTTAGGTCGTTTACTATCTGTGAGTGAGTCATACTATGACTGTTAATGCAAATAGCCGTATGAGGTGACTTTTAGGTGTTTTTATGTTTTGTATATATTTTTAAATGCTAGCATGCATCCTTTTTTATAATCCAAAAAACCAATAAAATTATTTGTGTTTCACAGGAGATATGGGAGTTGGGAATGGGAGAAGGACTAGAAAGTAAAACACACTAAATGTAAGGCTGGACAAACAGTGGTTAAAGAGTATGATTATCTACTCATCCTCATACTGTTTAAATGTAGTTTTTATGCATTTATGTATGCATGTGGTAAGATACTGGAGAGATGCTATTGAGGGGAAGTGAATTTAACTGTGTAACTAAAAAACCCCCCTTAAATATCTGAAAACAGTTGGTTTCAGAAATCCAAGCCATAGCCAGAACTATTTATATCTATTTGAATATCAAGTTAACATTTTCATGTAATTAAGAGGAGCAGAAATTTGGTTGCAGGCAGAGTCACTAAGGCCAATTTTGTTAAAACCCAGGTAATGCTTAGAACAGTGACTGACAAATAGCAAGTGTTCAATGAAGGTTTACTCTATTTGTAACTTACAAAGCAGATCCATTTGGAGCTATGAGACTGTTCAGGGTCAGGGTCAGTTATCTCACCAGCTTCCCTTCCTCTTTTTTCTTGATTCTCAGTCTTACCCCACCTCCCCCAGTAGAATGGCCCTGTATTCTCATCCCTGTATTGTTCAGCCCAAACATTCTTTTGTACTGTGTAATTTTGAACTATTGTGTTTAAGCTTCTTATTGCTACCACCATACCATAGTTCTGCATTTGGCCAATAAAAATTTCTACTTTTATTCCTTTTTAACCTTTTTTTTATTGTGGAAAAATACACATAACACAGAATTTACCATTTTAGTAATTTTTAAATGTGCAGTATAGAGGGATTAGGTACATTCACGTTGTCAGGCAACCATCACCACTGTCCTCCTCCAGAATTTTTTTATCTTTACAAACTGAACTGTATCCATTAAACACTCCCCATTTTTCCCTCCCCCTAACTGTTGGCAGCCATTCTAATTTGTCTATGAATTTGACTATTCTAGATACCTTTAAGTGGAATTTTGTAATATTTGAATCTTTTTGTCTGACAAAGTTCACTTACCATTAAGTTTTCAGGGTTCATCCATGTTGTAGCATATATCAGAATCTCATTCCTTTTTAAGGCTAAATAATATTTCATTGTGTTTATAACAACTACATTTTGTTTATCCATCCAAATGTTGATGGACATTTGAGTTGTTACCCCTTTTTGGCTGTTGTGGAATAATGCTGCTGTGAACATTGGTTTACACATAATCTCTTTGAGGCTTTGTTCTTAATACTTTTGGGTATATACCCATAAGTGGAATCGTTGGATCCTCTGGTATTTTATATTTAATTTTTTTTGTTAAATTTTTACCAATTTTCTTTTCTTTTTAAGAAGAGAGTTTTTGGTTTTTGCTTTGTTTTGGTTTTTTTTGTTTTTTTGGGGGGGAGAGACAGCACACACAAGCCGGTGGAGTATGAGGGGCAGTGTGGAGAGAGGAGGAGCAGAGGGAGAGGGAGAGAATCTTAAGCAGGCACCACACCCAATAATAATACATATGAATGTCATCTTAATATGTATATATATATGTATGCATTAATATGTATGCATAATCATAATTGGATAATATATATGTGTCTTTTCCTTTTTTGACTTTTACTTTGATTTAAAAATATACATCCTAATAACTGTTAAAATTTCAAGAACAAGTATAGACTTCTTCAAGCATTTAAAATAAGAAGACAGAACAAAAATCAAGTTAACCTTAAATTTCTCCTCTGTAGATAATAGAACAGTGTTTATAGGGTTTAATAGATACCCTACATATACCCTTGGGGCAAAGAATTTAATGCCTAAACAACATGTTCACATGTAAAGGGAGCATAAAGATATGTTCAGATCTGTAAGAATTGATAAAATATTTCTCCCAAAGATCTTTCCCTGATTTTTCATTTTTTTAAAGAAGTTTTTAAAGATTATTTCTGGGTCAGAAAATGAATCAGAATTAAAACACAGTAAGGAATTTGTGGTTTAAAAAAAGGGACTATATAGCTTCCACAAAGTCTCTGAGACTTTGTGAAATAAGGTAAATTGCAAAACAGTACATATGATATAACCATTTCTATGTTTAAAGGGAAAAAAATATGGACGATGTATCAACAAATATGAATACATAAAAGAAAGCAGATTGTTGGCATTGTCTAAGTCTGGTGAGAGAGTAATGGAAGCAAAGGGAAACATTCCACTTTTCTTTATGCTTTTGTTTGTTTTATGCTTTATGCTTTTGTGTTGATGTGTTGCATGATCTCTCTATAAAGACAGAGTTAATTATGATTCTGAAACCCACGTAAAGGTTAAGAATGTAGAAAGCAAAGATAACCACTAGCTTAATTATAAACAGAATAGCTAGTGTAATCTGTACACACAGAAAACAAAAATCAACTCTGAAAGGTCAAAAATCTTTTATTTAAAAGCAGAGGTATGAGAACCCCACAGACCTTAAAAGAGATACACTTGAAATAAAATTACACATTATTAAAAATAGATTATATAAGCCAATCAAAATTTAAAAAAAACAAAAAGCAAAATTGCTAGTAATTTTAGAAACATTACTTTGGGAGAGAAAGCTGTTAACTTATTTATTTTAATGTAAGCTCTATGCCCAGAGTGGAGCCCAGCATGGGACTTGAACTCATGACTTTGAAATCAAGACCTGAGCTGAAATCAAGAGTTGGATGCTTAACTGAGCCACCCAGGCACCCCCATGATAAATTATTTTTGCTAAAATGTAGAGTCAATAACAAAGATGTAAAAATAATATTTTTGTGATTTGTAAGCCAAAAATAAATATGAGAAATTGAGGCACATTTTTACTAGGGTATTATCAGAGTATTTGGACAATAAAAGTATCAGTAATTTTGTTTTCTACAAACACGTGTATCAAATTTTCAAATATCAACAGAGAAGTCACAGAATTTGCTATAATGTTATAAGAAAAACATAACCAAAAATTAAAGTTAAGCAGAAAATACTGACAACAAATAAGCTTTTACAAGCTT
Source organism: Ursus americanus (assembly GCF_024610735.1). NCBI lineage: Eukaryota > Metazoa > Chordata > Mammalia > Carnivora > Ursidae > Ursus > Ursus americanus. The sequence goes on along the minus strand of NC_142140.1, from coordinate 33,195,422 downwards.
AAAAATACTAAGATCCCATCATCTCAAGATTCTGAACCTCGGTTGTAAACTGCTAGTACTTGCCCTTAAGGTCAGTTCCTAAGATACTGGAAAAACGAGTATTTTTGGTTTGTTGAATTGGTAGGTTGCGTGTGGTAGAAGTTAACCCACCATCTCTGTGGGAGAAGAAAATAGGAAATGAATGGTTGGAATTCTGTTCTTGTTAATATGCTTCCCCCCATCCCCTAATGTCATTATCTTAAACAGTGCCTCACATTTACTGTAAGTCAGATCTCTGTTCTAGCTGTCCCATAGAATAAAATCCTGGGCCAGTCCTTGCTTAAATCTTACTTCTTTGCAGGCACTTGGAAGATCAGGTGGAGACTACTCTGCCCCTTCCTGTTCATACTCGCTTGTCTGGTGAATTACGGTTACAATCTAAGGAGTGTTCTCAAAAAAGAAGCTCTGAGGGGAGTGATTGTTTTTAGTGCCTGAAGTTTCCATCCTAGGGCCAGGCTAGTCTCCTCTGCCATTGCTGCTACTGAATATATTGGCTGTTCGTTGCTGGACAAGTTTGGTTGGTAATGCCAGGAAAAAAATTAACTGCTGCAAATAACATAAATGTTAGAGGAACAACAATTTCAAAGGAAGAACAGTGCAGATAGAGGATATCAGAGTCTAACAGAAGCAAAAATATTAGGACAGATGAATTCATAAATTTAGTTTAATGAATATAATAAAAGAAGTAAGGGAAAGTGTTATAAGTGAGAACATGGAAGAGAGACAACCATGCAGAAAATTTAGGTGTGAAACATACAATAAAGTATAAAATATAATAGATGAGAAATAGTGGGAATGATAGAGCTAGGGAATGAATAAATAATTGGAAAGCCATATATATTTTTAAAAATCTTGAAAAAGGAAAGGACAAATGGGGAAAAAATTTTAAGGCAGTATGAAAATGAAAATAGAAATGCTGACATTCCCTCCAAACAAGAGGGAAATTTGGAGAAGAGAGGAAATACTTGAAAAAGTAATTGAGATCAGTTTATTAACTGACCCTTGATTTAAAGGGCTAGAGAGCACCCCGAAAAGAGAATAAGGAATACCTCACTATACATACTAACCTGAAATTTAGGAATATGGAAGACCAAGAAATTCTAAAGGCCTGCAGAAAGAAAGAACAAGCAGTATATAAAAGAACAAGTTTGAGCTTCACTTTTTCTGGCAGCAACACTGGGTACAAGATAACTATGGAATCATATTTTCAAAGTTGATGGAAAGAACTTAAAACTTAGAATTTCATATGTAGCCAAGCTATCATTATCTATGTATCTATGATAGATAATAAAAGATCCTCAGCCATTAAAGTCTTCTGAAGATTTTTATTAAAAGATGACATTGAAACCAGTTTTGAATGAAGTGCTTAACCAAAAAGGTAAGGTAAATTAAGGGATGCTGCAAGAGATTTGTGGTTATTTACCTTGGTAGAGTTGATTGTTATCTTTATAAAAAATATATACTTGGGGCACCTGGGTGGCTCAGTCGTTAAGTGTCTGCCTTCAGCTCAGGGCATGAACCCAGGGTCCTGGGATCAAGCCCCGTATCAGGCTCCCTGCTCTGCTGGGAGCCTGCTTCTTCCTCTCCCATTCCCCCTGCTTGTGTTCCCTCTCTCTCTGGCTGTCTCTCTCTCTGTCAAATAAATAAATAAAATCTTTAAAAATTATATATATATATCCTTAATAACTGAAAGGTCTAGTTAATACCAACCTTGATGTGTTGGCAGAGGATGGCAAGATCAAAGGATATGCGAACATATTAAAGTTCTTATTAGAAGATGATATCTTCGATGTCAAAAATTTAAAGCCTTAAAAATAAAGTGGGTAAACTGAAATGTAAGATTAAGGTAGAAATAGGACCAAATGTATCAATAAATATAATAAATCTAGGTGAAGCAAAACTCACCAATTAAGAAAATTACTGATTAGAATAAAGAAATCTAGATACTTTCTAGAATACAAGACACACCTAAAGCATAGGAATACAGCAAGGTTGAAAACAATAGGATCAAAAAAATGCTAACCAAAATAAAATTGTTATTGCTGCACTAATAAAAATAAGACAAATCATTATTAGGGATGGTGAGGGTTGTAAATATAGATGGAAGATTTAGCATATCAAGAAGGTATAGCAATTTTTAACGTGCGTGAACCTGATAAAAATATATGAAACAAAAATTGGTAGACTCAAATAAAGACTTCAATATCTGAATTGAGAAATTGTTAAAACTGCAGAGAAATTTTTTAAAAATATTTATTTATTTTATAGAGAAAGTGAGACCGTGAATGGGAGGGGGACAGAGAATCTCCAGCAGAATCTGTGCTGAGCATGGAGCCCAATGCAAGGCTTGATCTCACGACCCCGAGATCACAGTCCAAACCAAAGCCAGGAGTTAGACACTTAACCAACTGTGCCACCCACGCACCCTAAAACAGCAGAGAAACTTATAAATTCTTTATTTAAACAGAGATTTCAGTGTAGAAATCAGAATAGCAAGTTGGTCCTAGTTAACATATCAGGTTTTTGTTTTTGTTTTAGATTTTATTTATTTGACAGAGAGCGAGACAGCCAGCGAGAGAGGGAACACAAGCAGGGGGAATGGGAGAGAGGAAGAAGCAGGCTCCCAGCAGAGCAGGGAGCCCGATGCGGGGTTCGATCCCAGGACCCTGAGCTGAAGGAAAACGCTTTAACTACTTAGCCACCCAGGTGCCCCAACAGATCAGATTCTTTGTTCAACAATTGGGAAATACTTTCTCAGGCACACATGGATATTTACAAAAAGTGATTTGTGTTAGGACATAAAGATTCAGATAAAATTTAAATAGCTATTGTAAAGTGATCTCTAACTACAAGTAACTTAGAAGTTACTAATAAGAGTTTTTTAACTACTAAATACGTATTTGGAAATTAAAAATCACACTGAGTAACTTGAGTAAAAAAAAACTATAATGGAAATCACAAATACTTGGAACAAAATGATAATGGTTACACACCAGAAACACATCAAAAATTCAAGAGAAAGTGTATTAGAAAAGAAAACCTTTTAAGCAGTATGCTAGGTGTCCATATTAAGTTAGAAAAAGGAACAACAGATTAAATTAGAAGAAATCATGAAAATAGGGGTACCAGTCATAACATACAAAGCTGAAAGTTGCCTGTTTTGAAAGAAATAACAAAATATATCTCTAGAAAAGACTGATCAAGAAGATAAAATTATGAGAAAATGGCATAATTGCAGGTGGGGTAATTTATTAGCAGATAATTTATTAGTGGATATCTTATGCCAACAATTCTGAAAACTTAGGTGAAATGGAGAAATTACTGTAAAAATCATAACTTAAAGTAAGTGACTTGGGGGCACCTGGCTGGCTCAGTTGGTAGAGCGTGTGACTCTTGTAAGTTTGAGCCCCATGTTGGGTGTACAGATTACTTAAAAAAAAAAAAAAAAGGAACTGACTTAAACGAAACACTTGAATAGTCTTGTTACTGTTAAATGTAGGTCTGGTTAGAAAGATTTCCCCACAAGGGAAGTAAAATGTCCAAGTGGTTTTACTAACAATTTCTACCAAACTTTTATGGAATAAATTCCAAGTTTATTCAGATACCCAGATGGTAAAAATATGGAATAGCTCCCAATTCATTGTACAAGACCAATATAAACTTGATACTAAAGCCAGGAAAATAAGGTTTATTTTATTCAGGAATATACACCCAAAAATTCTAAAGAAAATATTACCAATTAAATTTCAGTAATATATAAAAAGTAATAAATATGGGTGCCTGGGTGGCTCAGTTGGTTAAACTTCTACCTTTGGCTCAGGTCATGATCCCAGAGGCCCCGGGGATCAAGTCCCACATCGGGCTCTTTGCTCAGTGGGGAGTCTGCTGCTCCCTCTGACCTTCCCCTTCTTGTGCTTTCTGTCACTCTCTCAAATATGTATTTTTTAAAAGTAATAATATGTCATGACTAAGATTTTTCCTAGGTAGTTAAGGAAATATTTTAAAATCCACAGGTATACCATTTTAATAATGAAAGAAAATATGTTGGCGGGGGCGCCTGGATGGCTCAGTGTGTTAAGCATTCAACTCTTCATCTCAGCTCAGGTCTTGATCTCACAGTTGTGAGTTGAAGCCCCATGTTAGGTTCCATGCTGAGCATCAAGCCTACTTAAAAAAGAAATCTCAATAGGTACACAAAAAGTATTTGACAAGATTTACCCCAATTCATGAAGGAATTGCCTTAAGAAATTTGTCTGAAGGAATTTCCAACTTAAAAAAGAAACACATTGGAAAAACTGGGCAGCTATATTTAAAAGAAGAAACTGGACCACTTTCTTACACCATACACAAATATAAACTCAGAATGGATTAAGGACCCAGATGTGAGACCTGAAACCATAAAAATGCTAAAAGAGAGCACCATATGCAGTAATTTCTCTGCCATTAGCCACAGCAGCATTTTTCTAGATCCATCTCCTCAGGCAGGGGGAACAAAAGCAAAAATAAACTATTGGGTCTTCATCAAAATAAAAAACTTCTGTACAGTAAAGGAGACAACAAAACTAAAAGACAACCTACTGAATGGGAGAAGGTATTTGCAAATGATATACTTGATGAGGGTTTAGTCTCCAAAATATATACAGAACTTAACTTGGCATACAAAAAAACAAGTAATCCAATTTAAAAATGGGCAGAAGACATGAACAGACATTTCTTGAAAGAAGACATACTGCAGATGGCCAACAGACCTATGAAAAGATACTCAGCATCACTCAGCATCAGGGAAATGCAAATGAAAACTATAATGAGATATCACCTCACACCTGTCAGAAATGCTAAAATCAAAAACACAAGAAACAACAAGTACTGGCAAAGATGTGGAGAAAAGGGAACTCTCATGCGCTGTTGGGGGGAATGCAAACTGGTGCAGCCACTGTGGAAAACAGTATGCTCAGAAAATTAAAAATAGAACTACCATATGATCCAGTAATTGGCAGTACTGGGTATTTACCCAAAGAATATGAAAACACTAATTCGAATGGATAGGTGCACCCCTGTGTTCGTTACGGCATTATTTACATTAGCCAAATTATGGAAGCAGCCCAAGTGTCCATTGATAGATGAATGGATGAAGAAGATATGGTATATATACAATGGAATATAACTCAGCCATAAAAAAGAGTGAAATCTTGCCATTTGCAACAACATGGAGCCAGAAAGTATTATGCTAAGCAAAGTAAGTCAGAGAAGGACAAATACCATATTATTTCACTCAAATGTGAATGTAAAAAACAAATGAACAAATTAAAAAGGCAAACTGAAAAAACAGACTTGAAACCAGATCTGGTTAAATCAGACGTAAGAAACAGATGACAGAGTTCTAAGGTGATTGAGTGCCATGTTGAGAATGTCTTGTAAGAAGTTCAAAGGGGCCATTTGTTTTTCTTTTCCATTTTCATCTCTTAAGATAACATTTTTAGAGCTAGAATTATTCACTTACCTACCTGAAGATAAGATAATACTCCTTTTGAAGTGGTTCTTTTAAGCTTAAAGAAATGTGATGGTTTTTATCTCTTTGAAAAATGTAAGAATACATGAGATATTAAGATTTTTTTCTTTTATATAAATATTTCCTTCCTTTGATCAAAGCAATTGCTTACAGACTAGGAGCTTTGTCATTGTTTCTGTTAAAAACAAAGGCGGTGGTGGGGGCGCCTGGGTGGCGCAGTCCTTAAGCGTCTGCCTTTGGCTCAGGGCGTGATCCCAGCATTCTGGGTTTGAGCCCCGCATTAGGCTCCTTGGCTGGTAGCCTGATTCTTCCTCTCCCACTCCCCCTGCTTGTGTTCCCTCTCGCTGGCTGTCTCTCTCTCTCTCTGTCAAATAAATAAATAAAATCTTTAAAAAATAAAAACAAAGGCGGAAAGTAACATCAGGTATATTGCCATTGTAATATTCAAACTACTTTTTAAATTATGTCTTGCAGTTATTCCATATAATAAAGTATTTGTTGCTTAGCTTTTGCCTTTCAGGACAATTTGAGTAGAATATATTCTTTTCGGGGCGCCTGGGTGGCACAGTGGTTAAGCGTCTGCCTTCGGCTCAGGGTGTGATCCCGGAGTTATGGGATCGAGCCCCACATCAGGCTCTTCTGCTGTGAGCCTGCTTCTTCCTCTCCCACTCCCCCTGCTCGTGTTCCCTCTCTCACTGGCTGTCTCTATCTCTGTCGAATAAATAAATAAAATCTTTAAAAAAAAAAAAAAGAATATATTCTTTTCTTTTTGTTAGAGCATACCAAATTCTCATAAATTAAGCAACAAATTTTTATGCTACTGTTTAATTTTTGTTTTTTTCTTAGAATTCAAGGACTTAACCTGAACACAGTATGTTTTTCTTACTGAAACGTCATAGACTGTGATAGGGCTATAGCACTTACATTTGCTCTTGTAAACCTTTTATTGAATGGAAAAGAGGGATATCCTAGAAAGACATCATGATTCAAGAGAAAACCTCTGGCTCTCTTACATCCTTCTGGCTCTTGGTCCAAAGGCAACATTTGTTGTATTCTGAAGCCAAATGTAAAACAATATTCATCTATTGTAAATTATCAGTAACTCCTTTCAAAGTGTAAACAAAACTATTAGGATAGACTTTTGAAAAATCTTATAATTATTTTAGATAAAGGATTTATTTTTCATTAGAAAATTACTTTTTTTTTACGTTTAGTTCCTTGTTCTTTACTAGTATATGTTACAAATATTCTGAAAATTGAAATACATGTTTAATTTTTGTATAACTCAAATTTTTTTGTTTACAGTTATTGTTCCTCTTAGAGATAAATGCCTTTCTGCTTAAATCTGTATAAATTTTTGGCAAGATTTATAAAGTGGTTAGAAAAAGAGAGCTCCACTGTAGATAGTTTTGATGACTGTTGTTTAGGAAGCATTACCACCGGAGCGCCCTTTCAGTGCCTTGAAACAAGAACAGCAGAGGAAATGGATTGAAGATTTGAATAAGCAAATAGAAGATGATCGGCAAAGAAAAATAGAGGGAAAAATTACATCTTCAAAGGTAACTTATAAATTTATGTGGATGATATAAAGGGAAAAAATAATTTGAGTCTTTAATCATAAACCTAAAAGTATCCTAAAACTATTTGACAAGACTACAGTATTCAAATTATTACACATTTGCTCTTGTAAACCTTTTATTGACTGCATTTAGTTAATGATTTTGCATGGTTTCTTAAAAATAACTTTTTAGGAATTTCCTTATTCTTTGAATTTCTCATATTCTTCATGTTAGTTATCTAAGTAGATATGGAATTAGTAAAGAATGTAGCTCCGTTAATTTTTATGATGCTTATTCTGCTCTATGGTGATTTTTAAAAATTGTGTTTGATTATCATTTAGGACTTTATACATGAGAACAATTGGAAAAATTCTTAGTAATTCTTATTTATCATGATTAGGGTGAGGAACATGACAGATGGGCAATGCATTTTGATTCATTAAAGAACTATCCTGCTTCTCAATCTCAAATGTCCTCTCGGTCACCACACAACCAACCAGAGTACTTCTGTGTCTCTCCGGACACTCAGGAACTGGCTGATCTCCGCAGTGTTTATACACCTACAACTGGAAGCCAGGTCGAACCTTCAGAGGAGGAGCATATAGCAAAACCGGTTAGAGATATAACCACGGCAAATAGTCAGAAAACAAAGTAAGTTTATTTTTCAGTGTTTATTAATGTTTAAGAAAATCTGTGTGCTTTATTAAAAGGACTGTGGTTATATTTATAATATGTGTTAATTGATTTCAGGTTTGGTATTTTTCTTTAAAGTAGAAGTGACTAGTGGATATATCTGAAACAAAAATAATTTAGCATCTTGTTAAAATTACCTTTTGGGAGTTTTGAATAGCTAAAGTGTCTGTCTTGCCAGCTTTCTCCGTTCTATGACTGCTCTCTTGGATCCAGCTCAGATCGAAGAACGTGACAGGCGACGACAGAAACAGTTAGAACATCAGGTATTGCATTGTAAAATACTGTTCTTTGCATTAATAAGTATTAGTCATGGCCAGTGGATATCTAAATAAATGGAAATTAAAATTCTAATATAAATGTACAGCACAAGCCCTCTCCAGTCCTGTGATGAATCTAATTCTTACTCCAGCTGGCATTAATATTAAAATTATACTGATGCTGAGAACCAGACAGTATCACATAGTACAGCCTGCCAGAAGAGAAGGTCTTTAATGTTGTGTAAGTTGTATATATGAAATGGCACTAAATCTAAAGTTAGTACTGGTTATTTTTTTTCATGTTTTTAGTTCTTCTGAATTTCGTTTAGGATGAGAATTAGTTCTTTTAAGGGAACTATATCGGGCATTGAAGTAGAATTCTGATTGAGAAATCTAGCAGATAATATAAGAAAGGAGACTAAGATTAAAATTCTCTCCTAATTTTAGTCTAACACTAAAGGGACTTAAAATTCTGAATAATTCTTTAAAACCTCTGATACATGAAGAATTCAGTTTAATTAATATTGTTAGTCTTAATCAGTAAGTGAATTACAGAACGACTGCTACTTACCAGGCACTATGCTAAGTGCTGAGATTTTTTTCTTTAGTTGTTTTTGAATTACTTCTTCTAACAGCCCTCCTCTGGTTAAAGAAAATCATATAGAATTTGACAGACGAGAGATGGGACAAATACATTGGAAATTTGACATTTTAACTTTATTTATATATGTAATACTATATTATATATTATCTGCTACTGATAAACTTATTTTAGAAATACAAATGCTTCAAATGGGTTTTTTAAATTTGTGACAGTGCTTTTTATGATTTATGATTTATAACTAGAAAGCCATCACTGCTCAGGTAGAAGAGAAACGCAGGAAGAAGCAGCTGGAAGAACAGCAAAGAAAGAAGGAAGAAGAAGAAGAGGAGCGTCGCTTAGCACGGGAACGAGAAGAGATGCAGAAACAGTATGAACAAGACATACTTAAGCAAAAACAAAAGGAAGTAAGTATATATTTAAAAAATTTTTATTGAAATATAGTTGACACACAGTGTTACATTAGTTTCAGGTGTACAGCAACAGTGATTCAAGAGTCCTGTATGTTATGCTGTCTTCACAAGCATACCATACACAATATTATAGTACCATTGACTGTATTCCTGTGCTGTAGCTTTTATCCCTATGACTTCTTCATTTCATAACTGGAAGTCTGTATCTCCCACTCCTCTTCCCTCATTTACTAACCCCTGCTTCCCCGGTACTGGTTTGTGGGTCTCTTTTTGTGTTTGTTTGGGGTTTTTTGTTTTGCTTTTCATTTTATCTTTTTAGATTCCACATGTAGTGACTTCATATAGTATTTGTCTTTCCCATCTGACTTATTTCATTGAGCATAATACCCTCTGTGCCCATCCATGTTACTGCAGATGGCAAGATCTCATTCTTTTTTATGGAATAATACTCTACTTTTTGTATATACCACATCTTCTTTATCTATTCATCTGCTCATGGACACTTGGGCTGCTTGCATATCTTGGCTATTGTAAATAATGCTGCAGTAAACGTACAGGTGCATATATCTTTTGTTTCTTTTCGGTAAATACTCTGTAGTGGAATTACTGGATCATGTGATCTACTTCTAATTTTTTGAGGAAGGTCCATACTGTTTTCCACAGAGGTTATACTGATTTCCATTCCCACCAGTAGTGCAGGAGGGTTCCTTTTCTGTACATCCTCACCAACACTTGTTGTTTCTAATCTTTTTGATACTAACTGTGCTGACTAGGGTGAGATGATATAATTATGGTTTTGATTTGCATTTCCCTGATGATTAGTGATGTTGAGCATCTTTTCCTGTGTCTGTTAGCCATTTGTATGCTTTGGGAAAATGTTTGTTTGGGTCCCCTGCCCTTTTTTAAAAATCAGATTATTTTGGGGGGGGGACACCAGGGTGGCTCAGTTGGTTAAGTGTCTGACTCTTGATTTCAGTTCAGGTCATGCTTACTGGGTCGTGAGATGAAGCCCAATGTGGAGCCTGCTTAAGATTCTCTCCATCTGCCCTTCCTTGGCCCCTCTCCCCCATTCATGTGCTCATGCTCTCTGTCTTGAAATAAAATGAATTTGGGGTTTTGATGTTGAGTTACATTAGTTCTTTTGTGTATTTTGTTTATTAACTCCTTTTCACATTTATTGTTTGCTAATATCTTCTCCCATTTAGTAATTTGTTGTGTTGTTTTGTGGATGGTTTCTTTTGTTGTGTAGAAGCTTTTTATTTTGATGTAATCTCCAACAGTTTATTTGTGCTTTTATTTCCCTTGCCTGAGGAGACAGATCTAAAAAAACGTTGATAAGGCTGAGGTCCAAGAGGTTACTGCTTATGTTTTCTTTAAGGAGTTTTATGGTTTTAGGTCTCACAGTTTAGATCTATTTGAGTTTATTTTTGTGTATGGTGGAAGAAAATCCAGTTTCATTCTTGTGCATGTAACTGTCCGGTTTTCCCAGCCTTTTTTGTTGAAGAGACTGTCTTACCCATTGCATATTCTTGCCGCCTTTGTCATAGATTAGTTGACCATCTAAACATGGTTTTATTCCTGGGCCATCTGTCCTCTTCTACTGATCTGTTTTGTGCCATTACTATACTATTTTGAGTACTAGCTTTGTAGCATATATGACTTGAAATCTGAGATTGTGATACCTTCAGCTTTGTTCTGCTTCCTCAAAATTGCTTTGGCTATTTGGGGTCCTTTGTGGTTCCATAAAGATTTTAAGATTATTTGTTCTAGTTCTATGGAAAATACTATTGGTATTTTGATAGGGATTACATTGACTCTGTGGATTGCTTTGAGTAGAATAGACATTATAATACTTTCAGTCCATGAACATGGTAGTATTTATATTATAAATAACATTATAGAATAAAAATGGATGTATTTTTAAAGGAAAAATAATCAGAAGTTGAACATTTGCATGTATTTTGAAATTTTGAAGGTGTATGCAGAAACACTGAAGTTTTGCATTTATAAAGGTTATGAATGAAAGGGAAAAGCTAGAGAAGGTTTAATTATTTTAAGGGATTGCTTCACAAATGCTGTATTGCTTGGGTTTTTTCCTCTGCTAAGAAAGGCCAATACAGTACAGGACAAAAGTTATCCATGTGCTTCATTTTGAAATGTTTTCTAAGCAATGATATGTATATATTTTTTTAAAGATTTTATGTATTTATTTGACAGAGAGAGAGACAGCCAGCGAGAGAGGGAACATAAGCAGGGGGAGCGGGCGAGGAAGAAGCAGGCTCCCAGTGGAGGAGCCTGATGCAGGGCTTTATCCCAGAACGCCGGGATCACACCCTGAGCCAAAGGCAGACGCTTAACGACTGAGCCACCCAGGCGCCCCTCTAAGCAATGATTTTTAATAAATATTCTAGATGTGTTAAAAGAAATGATTGGCCTTTCTGTCTGTATCCATTAGTGAACAGGAGCATATATTTGCTGTGATTGGCTGGGATTGATGATACATTTTATTGCTGTGTCAGAGTTTTCCTGTGTGCTAAATAAGAGCCTTTTTAAAAAAGAGTAGATACCTGGTTAGCTAGGAGAACATCTCTATTAAATGGTACACGCAGCGTAGGTATGATTGTGTCAGGTGCCATGTTTGAGCTGACCTGACATGAGCAAATCCTACAATGACATGTGATTGCCAGGGATTTGTGAGGTTTAGAGTAGAGCATAGAGCATTTCCCCTGGCCCTGGGAGATGGAGCCCAGAGTCTGCATTTTCTTGATATTTCCCATTTTCAGCCTTCACTCAACACTTAGCTGATGAAGCAGCAGATGGTCTGGGTTTAATTTCGTCATGTTGAATAGGTTGAGCCAACTACTCCTATGAAATAACTATGTACGTGAAAAAGTCAAAGGCTCATTTGTTTGAATTGCAAGAAATGGCCATAAACCTTGTATTTTACCTCTTAATAATCTATTTTTAATCTTAATGGAATTCTGATGGAAATGACCACTGGTTTTAGAAACTTTGAAAACTATTACTATAAACTTCAGTGGGTAAAAAGAGTTCTTATATTTGTGGTCTAATACAGCTGTAGAATATGATACTAAAATGTAAGCTCCAAAAGCGAGAAACTTTGCCCTGTTGACTGGTTCTCCCAGTATCTTGAATAGCGCCTGGCACATAGTAGGAGCTTATCTGCTCAGAGTAGTCAAGTCTGTACGTGTTTGATGATTATATTTAATAATTTTGTGCACTTCAATATTAACAGGAAATCATGACTCTCAAGACAAATGAGCTATTCCAGACGATGCAGAGAGCACAGGAGCTAGCACAGAGGCTGAAACAAGAACAGAGAATCCGAGAACTGGCTCAAAAGGGACATGACACTTCTGGATTGATTAAAAATCTTGGCGGTAAGCACTTCACTAGAATTTTACTTATAATATCTTTTGAAGAGGATTTTAAATAACTGCCTCTTTTTAATACCTTTAACACGCCTGTTGACTGAATATTGTTTAAGGAATTTCAGACCTTGAACTAATGTAACTTCATAATGCTTATTTTATTTGGGAAATTGCCTTAAGAGCAGAATTAAATAATGTTACACTTCCCAATAATCTTTTACGATATAGGAAAGATGTTAGGGTTCAAAGCTGACAGCCAAGAAAGAATTCTTGAGATACCTTTGGTGCAAAAAGGTGGTTTTATTAAAGCACGGGGACAGGACCTGTGGGCAGAAAGAGCAGCACTTAGGGTCATGAGGAGTGGCTCATTATATACTTTCAAGTTGTGCAGGGTTAGGGACAGTGTAAGTTTCTAAGGAATTTGAAAGCAAGGTTTCCAGGACCTTGAGGGGGCTAGCTATTGTTGGGAAAAGGTCATTTATTACTGTCTGATAAAACCTTAGTTATGAGACCCTTCAGATTATATCAGTGGATCATATGATTGGGGGATGATTGTCAACATGTATCGGGGGCCGGGACGGCGGTAGAGATAAAGGAAGTTTCCGAAGGAATTTTTTTTATCTTAAAGTAGACTTACAGGATTGTGGGGGTTGGGCTAAGATTGCCTTTTGCCCTTAGCAAAGTGTCAACATCCAGGCAGTTGAGTTCCTAGAGGAATGTCACTGTCTATTTCAAGGACTTGTCAATGGGCTGTAAGTAGTAAGGAAATTTAATAATTTTTCTTCTGCGTTTGTTTCCCATTTTACATAAATTTTCTTATGTTTTGCTTACAGTAGGTAAAATGTATATTTTTTTTGCCCAGTTTTTTTAGAGAAATCTATGAAGTGATCTCCCCCTGTATTCAGTATGGGATAAAAATGCAGGTCACTTTTTGTAAGAAACTTTAGGATAGCCCTTTTACATTTTTATTGCAGTGTTCACACTGATTGCACTAAAAATCTTGTGTGTATTTAGTTGCTGCTACACATACTTTCTGTTACTCTTTCTGAACTGTCATTATGTTGGATAATATATTTCTCTTGCCAGTTGATAAAAGTGGAATATAATGCATCTACTAACAACATTTCAAATTTAGGACATGGCTTGGATGATGTCAGTGGTAAAAAGAATACATGTACCAATTCTGCAACCTCTCCCAAAAAGGATACTGCTGTACAAACAGGTATTTGTTTAAAAGTTGTGATTTGGTTTAAAATTTACTTAAAATTAACATCACAGTTAGAATTAAGATCAATTTAGAATTGAGCTCTGTTTAAAAATGAATTCACCAAAATTTTCAATAAAAATTAGAAAATAAAGGGATCTCTTGATTTTTAATTTCTCTGTAACAGTTTTATTGAGGCTTAATTCACATAGCATAAAGTTAACCTTTTAAAGGATACAATGCAATGTTTTGGGTTTTTTTTTTCTTCAAGTTTTTATTTAAATTCTAGTTAATATATATGGTGACGTTGTTTCAGATGTAGAATTTAGTGTTTCATCACTTACATATAATACCCAGTGTGCATCACAAGTGCTCTCCTAAATACCCATTACCCATTTAGCCCGTTCCCCCACACACCTCCCTCTATAACCCCTCATTTTGTTTTTGTTTTTTTTCTTATTTATTTGAGAGAGAGGGAGAGCAAGAGAGAGAGCAGAAGCAGAAGGGAGAAGCAGAGGGAGGAGAGGGAGAGGCAGACTCCCCGCTGAGCAGGGAGCCCGATGTCGGGCTCGATCCCAGGACCCTGAGATCATGACCTGAGCTGAAGGCAGACATTGAACTGACTGAGCCACCCAGGTGCCACAATACCTTCTAGTTCCATCCAGGTCATTGCAAATGGCAGAATTTCATTCTTCTTGATGGCTGAGTAATATACCATCTTCTTTATCCATTAATCAGTCGATGGACACCTGGGCTCTTTCCATATTTTGGCTATAGTTGATAATGCTGCTATAAACAGGGTGCATCTGCCCCTTTGAATCAGTATTTTTTGTGTCCTTTGGGTAAATGCCTAGTAGTGCAATTGCTGGGTCATAGGGTAAATCTGTTTTTAACTTTTTGAGGAACCGCCATACAGTTTTCCAGAGTGGCTGCATCAGTTTGCAGTCTCATCAACAGTGTAAGAGGGTTCCCCTTTCTCCACATACCTGCCAACATCTGTTGTTTCCTGTGCCATTAATTTTAGCCGTTTTGACAGGTGTGAGGTGGTATCTCATCATGGTTTTGGTTTGTATTCTCCTGATAATGAGTGAAGTTGAGCATCTTTTCATGTGCTTATTAGGCATCTATATGTCTTTGGAAAAATGTCTGTTCGTGTCTTCTGCCCATTTCTTTTTTCTTTTTTCTTTTTTTTAAGATTTTTAAATTTATTAGAGAGAGGGAGCACAAGCAGGGGGAGCAGCAGGGAGAGGGAGAAGGCAGCTCTCTGCTGAGCAGGCTGCCCGATGGCAGGACTTGATCCCAGGACTCCAGGATTATGACTTGAGCCGAAGGCAGACGCTTAAGTGACTGAGCCACCCAGGCGCCCCTTTTGCCCATTTCTTAACTGGATTATTCATTTTTGGGGTGTTGAGTTTGATAAGTTCTTTATAGATTTTGGATACTAACCCTTTTTTGGACACATCATTTGCAAATATGTTCTCCCATTCTCTAGGTTGCCTTTTAGTTTTGTTGATTGTTTTCTTTGCTGTGCAGAAGCTTTTTACCTTGATGAAGTCCCAATAGTTCATTTTTGCTTTTGTTTCCCTTGCCTCTAGAGACATGTCTAATAAGTTGCTATGGCTGAGGTCAAAGAAGTTGCTGCCTATGTTCTACTCTAGGCTTTTGATGGATTCCCGTCTCACATTTAGGTCTTTCACCCATTTCGAATTTATCTTTGTGTGTGGTGTATGAAAGTAGTCCAGTTTCATTCTTCTGCATGTTGCTGTCCAGTTCTCCCAACACCATTTGTTGAAGAGACTGTGTTTTTTTCCATTGGATATTCTTTCCTGCTTTGTTGAAGATTAGTTGACCATAGAGTTGAGGGTCCATTTCTGGGTTCTCTATTCTGTTCTGTTGATCTGTGTGTCTGTTTTGTGCCAGTACCGTACTGTCTTGATGAGTATAGCTTTGTAATAAGAGCTTGAAGTCTGGCATTGTGATGCCACCAGCTTTTGTTTTCTTTTTCAAGATTGCTTTGGCTGTTTGGGGTCTTTTCTGGTTCCATACAAATTACAGGATTATTTGTTCCAGCTCTGTGAAAAAAGTTGATGGTATTTTGATAGGGATTGCATTGAATGTGTGGATTGCTCTGGGTAGCATAGACATTTTAACAGTATTTGTTCTTCCAGTCCACGAGCATGGAATGTGTTTCCATATCTTTGTCTTTCTCAATTTCTTTCATGAATGTTCTGTAGTTTTCTGAGTACAGATCCTTTGCCTATTTGGTTAGGTTTATTCCTAAGTATCATAGCTTTTGGTGCAATTGTAAATGGGATTGACTCCTTAATTTCTCTTTCTTCTCATTGTTAGTATATAGAAATGCAACTGATTTCTGTGCATTGATTTTATATCCTGCCACTTTGCTGAATTCCTGTATGAGTGCTAGCAATTTTGGGGTGGAATCTTTTGAGTTTTCTACATAGAGTATCATGTCATCTGCAAAGAGTGAGAGTTTGACTTCTTTGCCAATTTGGATGCCTTTTATTTCTTTTTGGTGTCTGATTGCTGAGGTTAGGACTTCTAGTACTATGTTGAACGACAGTGGTGATAGTGGACATTCCTGCTGTGTTCCTGACCATGGGGAAAAGCTCTCAGGTTTTCCCCATTGAGAATGATATTTGCTGTGGGCTTTTTGTATATGGCTTCTTTGATATTGAGGTATGTTCCCTCTATCCCTACACTGTGAAGAGTTTTAATCAAAAAAGTATGCTGTACCTTGTCAAATGCTTTTTCTGCATCAGTTGAGAGGATCATATGTTTCTTATCCTTTCTTTTATTAATGTGGTGTATCATGTTGACTCATCTGTAAATATTGAACCATCCCTGCAGTCCAGGAATAAATCCCACTTGATCATGGTGAATAATTCTTTTAATGTACTGTTGAAGTTGATTTGCTAGTGTCTTGTTGAGAATTTTCACATCTGTGTTCATCAAGTGTATTGGCCTATAATTTTCCTTTTTGGTGGGGTCTTTGGTTTTGGAATCAAGGTAATGCCTCATAGAATGAGTTTGGAAGTTTTCTTTCCATTTCTCTTTTTTTGGAACTGTTTGAGAAGAATGTGTATTAACTTTTCTTCAAATGTCTGGTAGAATTCTGGGAAGCCATCTGGCCCTAGACTTTTGAATTTGGGAGATTTTTGATTACTCATTCATTTTCTTTGCTGGTTATGGGTCTATTCAAATTTTTTTCTTCCTGTTTCAGTTTTGGCAGTTTGTATGTTTCTAAGAATTTATCCATTTCTTCCAGATGCTTATTTTGTTGGCATATGATTTTTCATAATAGTCTCTTACTATTGTTTGTAATAGTTGTTTGTAGTTCTGTGGTGTTGGTTGTGATCTCTCTTCTTTCATTTGTGATTTAATTTATTTGGGTCCTTTCTCTTCTCGTTTTGATAAGTCTGGCCAGGGGTTTATCAGTTTTATTCTTTCAGAGAAACAGATTTTAGTTTCATTGATCTTTTCTACTATTTTTTATCTCTGCTCTTATCTTTATTATTTCCTTTCTTCTGCTGCTTTAGGCTTTATTTGCTGTTCCTTTTCTAGCTCTTTTAGGTGTAAGGTTAGGTTGTATATTTGAGATTTTTCTTGCTTCTTGATGTAGGCTTGTATTGCAGTATACTTTCCTCTTACAACCACCTTTGCTGCATCCCAGAGGTTTTGGACTGTTGTGTTTTCATTTGCTTCCATGCATTTTTTAAAATTTCTTCTTTAATTTCCTGGTTAACCTCCTCTTTCTTTAGTAGGACATTCTTTAACCTCCATGTGTTTGTGGTCTTTCCAAATTTTTTCTTGTGGTTGACTTCAGGTTTCATAGCATTGTGGTCTGAAAATATGCATGGTATGATCTCAGTCTTTTTGTACTTTGTTGAAGGCCTGATTTGTGATCCAGTATGTGATCTATTCTGGAGAATGTTCCATGTGCCCTCAAAAAGAATGTGTATTCTGCTTTAGGATGAAATGTTCTGAATATGTCTGTTAAGTCCCTCTGGTCCAGTGTATCATTCAAAGCCATTGTTCCCTTTTGATTTTCTGCTTAATCTGTCCATTGCTGTAAGTGGTGTATTAAAGTCTCCCGTTGCTATTACTGAGTTTCCTTATGTTTGTTATTAATTGATTTATATCTTTGGGTGCTCCCAAGTTGGGGGCGTAAATATTTACAATTGTTAGATCTTCTTGTTGTTAGACCCCTTGTTTATGAGATAGTACCCTTCTTTATCTCGTTACGTTTTTTGGTTCAAAATCTAGTTTGGTATAAATATGGCTACTCTGGCTTTCTTTTGACTTCTGTTAGCATGATAGTTTGTTCTTTATCACCTCACTTTCAATCTGCAGGTGTCTTTAGGTCTAAAATGAGTTTCTTGTAAGCATCATATAGATGGGGTGTGTGTGGTTTTTTTTATATCCATTCTGATACTTTATATCTTTTGATTGGGGCATTTAGTTCATTTACATTCAGAGTAATTATTTATAGATAAGAATGTAGTGCCATTGTATTGCCTGTAAAGTTGCTGTTTCTGGAGATTTTCTCTGTTTCTTTCCAGCTTTTGTTGCTTTTGGTCTTTCTTTCCCACTTAAAGGGTCCTCTTTAATACTTTTTGTGGGGTGGTAGTTTAGTCATCATGAACTCCTTTAGTTTTTGTTTGGGAAGCTCTTGATCTCCTTCTATTCTAGATGACAACCTTGATGGATAAGTATTCTTGACGGCATATTTTTCCCCTTCAGCACCTTGAATATATCAAGCCACTCTTTTCTGGCCTGCCAGGTTTCTTTGGAGAGATCTACTACTACCTGATTTGTCTTCCTTTGTAGGTTAGGGATTTCTTTTCCCTTGCTGCTTGCAGGATTCTTTCCTTACCTCTGTATATTGCAGATTTTACTGTGCTGTGTCTTGGTGTTGGTGGGCTTTTGTTGAGTTTGATGGGAGTTCTCTGTGCTTCCCAGGTTTGGATGACTGTTTCCTTCCCCAGGAAGAAGGAAGTTGTCATCTATAATGTGCCCAAATAAAACTTATGATGCAGTGTTTTTTTAAAGAGTACAATTAGAGTTTATTTAGAGTTATGCAACCATCCCCACAATGAATTTTAGAACATTTTTATCACCCCCAAAAAGAACCCCTGTGTTCATCAGCAGTCGTTCTCCATCTTCTCCCTTGTCTCCAGTCTTAGGTAACCACTAATCTACTTTCTGTTACTCTAGATTTGTCTATTCTAGACATTTCATAAATTGGAATCATACCATATGTGGTATTTTGTGCCTGGATTCTTTCACTTAGTGTAATGTTTTAAGGCTCATCATGTTGTAACATGTAGCAGTACATCATTCTTTTTCATCACTGCATAATATTCCATTTTATGCATATACCACATTATGTTTATTCCTTCATCAGTTGGTGGACATTTGGGTTAATCCTGCTTTTTGGCTATTAAAGATACACTATGAACACTAATACAGAACTTATGTAAGACATATTTTCAGGTCTCTTGGGAGAGAAGAGTAGCATTGCTGAGTCATATATAACTGTATGTTTAGCATTTGAGGAATTGTAAAAGTTTTCCAAACTCTGTCATTTTATATTTCCATTAGCACTGTATGCAGTTTCTCTTGCATGTTCACCTACACTTACTATTCTCATGGTTATAAAGTGGTATGTGATTGTGGTTTTGATTTACATTTCCCCAGTGACCAATGATGTTGAACATTTTTTCATGTGTTCATCTTATTTAAGATTTTATTTATTTGAGAGAGAGCAAGCAAGTGTACAAGCAGGGGGAAGGGTGAGCAGGAGAGGGAGAAGCAGGCTCCCCACTGGGTAGGGAGCCAGATGCAGGGCTCAGTCCCAGGACCCTGGGATTATGACCTGAGCCAAAGGCAGACGATTAACCAACTGAGCCACCCAAGCACCCTCATGTGTTTATTTTGATTTTTTAAAAATGTGATAAGGTAATACCCATGTTGGGCATTATTATAGGTCTCCATGCTTACTGTGAATCCTTTCAATCTTTTACGTATCTTTCTGGGAATTTTTTTTTTTTTTTTTTTTAAGATTTTATTTATTTGACAGAGATAGAGACAGCCAGCGAGAGAGGGAACACAAGCAGGGGGAGTGGGAGAGGAAGAAGCAGGCTCATAGTGGAGGAGCCTGACGTGGGGCTTGATCCCGTAACGCCGGGATCACTCCCTGAGCCGAAGGCAGACGCTTAACTGCTGTGCCACCCAGGCGCCCCTGGGAAATTTTTTTTTAATAGCTTTATTTTGATTGATCCAGGAAATCCCTTTAACTTTTCGCTTTTTGAAATCCAGGGATAATTGACATATATCATTAGTTTCAGGTGTGTAACATAATGATTCTATATTTGTGTATGCTGCAAAGTGGTCACAGTAAGTCTAGTTAACATTCATCACCATCAGTTACAAAATTTTTTTCTTGTGATGAGATCTTTTAAGATTTATTCTCTTAATTGTGGAATTCTTATTAACTATAGTCACTGTGTTGTACATTACATCCCCATGACTTATAAACTGGAATTTGTACCTTGTGACTCTTCACCCATTTTGCCTTTCCTTCCCCTCGCACTGCTGCCTTTGGCAAAAATATCCCTATCTATGAGCATCTGTGTGGTTTTGTTTTGTTTTGTTTTGTTTTGTTTGGTGTGTATATATATATATAGTTTTTAAGATTCCACATATAAGTAAGATCGTTATGGTATTCTTCTTTCTCTTTTTTTTCTTAGCATAATGCCCTCAAGGTCCATCCATGTGGTCACAAATGGCAAGATTTCATTTGTTTTTATGGCTGGATAATATTCTTTTGTGTGTGTGCACACACTACATTTTCTTTATATTTGTCTGACACTTAGGTTGCTTCCATGTCTTTACTATTGTAAATAATGCTCCAGTGAACATGGGAGTGCATATATCTTTTTGAGTTAGTGTCCTATATATACCCTGAGGTGGAATTGCTGGATCACGTGGTAGTAGTTCTTTTAATTTTTTGAGGAACTTTATACTGTTTTCCATAGTGGAAATTTACCAATTTACAACCTCCACCAACAGGGCATGAGGGTTCCCTTTTCTCCACCTCCTTGCCAATTCTTGTCATTTCTTCTCTTTTTGATACTCAACATTCTGACTGGTACGAGGCCATATCTCACTGTGGTTTTGATTTTCATTTCCCTGATGATTAGTGATGTTGAGCATCTTCTTACGTAGCTCTTAGCCATCTGCAGGTTTTCTTTGGAAAATTGTTCAGATCTTCTGCCCATTTTAAAAATCAGATTGTATCTTTGCTTTTGCTATTGCATTGTATGATTTCTTTATGTATTTTGGATATTAACCCCTTATCAGATATATCATTTGCAAATATTTTCTCCAATTTAGTAGGTTGCCTTTTCATTTTGTTGGTTTCCTTTGCCCTTTGCTGTGAAGAATGTTTTTGGTTTGATACAGTCTTACTTGTTTACTTTTACTTTTGTTCCCTTTGCTTTTGGACTCAGATTAAAAAAATCATTGCCAACATCAATGTCAAGGAGTTTACTACCTATGTTTTCAATTCTAGGGGTTTTGTCTCAGGTCCTTTATTCAAGTTTTTAATCTATTTTGAGCTCATTTTTGTGTATAGTATAAGATAGTAGTCCAGTTTCATTATTTTGCATTTGACTGTCGAGTTTTCCCAGCACTGTTTACTGAAGAGACTGTTCTTTCCCCATTGTGTATTTTTTGCTCCTTTGTTGTAAATTAACTGTCTGTGTAAGTGTGGATTTATTTCTTGGCACCCTGTTCTGTTCTTTTGATCTGGGTCTGTTTTTATGTCAGTGACATACTATTTTGATTACTATAGCTTTGTGATGTAGTTTGAAATCATGTACTGTGATGCCTCCAGCTTTGTTCTTTCCCACAGTTGCTTTGGTTATTTAGGGTCTTTTGTTTGCATAGAAATCTTGGGATTGTTCTATTTCTGTTGAAAAATGCCATTGGAATTTTGATAGGAATTGCAATGACTCTGCAGATTGCTTTGGACAGTACAGATATTTTAAGAATATTAATTTTTCCAGTCAGTGAGCATGGAATGTCTTTGCATTTATTTATGTATTCTTCAGTTTCTTTTAGTAATGTCTTATCGTTTTTCATTGTACAGGTTTTTCACATCCTTGGTTAAATTTATTCCTAGGTATTTTATTTTTGATGCAATTGCAAGTGGGATTTTTTTCTTAATTGCTCTAAGTTTTAGTGTATAGAAACACTGCAGATTCTTGTATATTGATTTTTATATCCTGCGCCTTATCAAATTTGTTTTTTCTGACAGATTTTGGTGGAGTCTTTAGAGTTTTCTATATATATAAGATGTTATCGTAAATAGTTTTTCTTCTTCCTTTCCAGCTTGGATGCCTTTTCTTTCTCTTGCCTAATTGCCATGGGACTTCCAGTACTGTGTTGAGTGAAAGTGTGGAAAATAGACATCCTTGTCTTGTTCTTGATCTTAGAAAAAACTTTTCACTTTTTCACTGCTGAATATTATGTAAGCTATTTTCTTGTCATACATAGTCTTATGTTGAGGTATATTCCCTTATACCCTATATATGAGAATTTTTATCATAAATGGATGTTGAATTTTTGTCAGATGCTTTTTCTGCATCTGTTGAGATCATATGATCTATATCTTTCATTTTGTTACTGTGTTGTATGTCTTATTGGCAGTTGTTGCAACATACTTGCATCTCTGGAATAAATCCTACTCGATCATGGTGTATAATTCTTTTAATGTATTGTTGAATTCTGTTTGCTACTATTTTGTTGAGGAATTTGGCCTGTAATTTAGTTTTCTTGTAGCATTCTCTGATTTTGGTATCAGGGTGATGCTGGCTTCATAAAGTGAGTTTGGAAGTGTTTCCCTCCTCTTTTATTTTTGGGAAGAGTTTGAGAAGGATTTGTATTAATTCTTCTTTGAATGTAGGGTGGAATTCACCGATGAATCCATCTGGGCCTGGTCTTCTGTTTCTAGGGAGGTTTATTACTGATTCTCCTCACTTGTAATAAGTCTGTTTGGATTTTCTCTCTCTTTATGGTTGTATGTTTCTAGGAATTTATCCATTTGTTCTAGGTTGTCAAATTTGTTCGTGTGCAATTGTTCATAGTAGTCTTATGATCCTTTGTATTTCTGTATTGGTTGTAATGTCTTTTTCATTCTGAGTCCTCTCATTTTTCTTGAAGGTTCTAGCTAAAGTTTGTCAGTTTTATCTTTTCAAAAAAACAGCTTAGTTTCATTCATACCTTCTGTTGTCTTCATAGTCTCTATTTCATTTATTTCCATTCTGATCTTTGATATTTCCTTCCTTTTACTGACTTTGGTGGTTCTTTTTCCTTGAGATTGGAAGTTATGTTTATTTGAGATTTTGTTTCTTGATGTGTAGGCATTTATCAAATTTCCCTTCCCTTAGAACTGTTTTTACTGCATCCCATAAGCTTTTATGTTGTATTTCCATTTTAATTTGCTTCAAGACATTTATTTTTTATTTTTTTGGCCTATTGACTAAGTGGCATGTTATTTAATCTCCACATGATTGTGAATTTTCCAGTTTTTTGCAGGTAATTGTTAATTTCTAGTTTCATATCATTGTGGTTGAAAAAATGCATGATGTAATTTGAATTTGCATGAATAATAATTATTAAGACTAACTTTGTGGCCTACCATGATCTGTCCTGGAGAATGTCCCCTGTGTACTTGAGAAGAGTGTGTATTCTGTTTCTTTTAGAGTGAATGTTCTGAATATATCTGTGAGGTTCATCTGGTCTAATGGAAGGTCTAATGTTTGTTTTTTCACTTTCTGTCTGGATGATCTATCCATTGATGTAAGTGGTGTTTTAAGTCTCCTACTAATACTGTACTCCTGTCAGTTTCTCTCTTTAGGTGTGTGAATATTTGTCTTAATATATTTAGGTGCTCCTGTGTTGAGTGTATAAATATTTACAAATGTTATATTCTCTTGTTGGATTGACCCCTTTATCATTATGTAATGCCCTTCTTTGTCATAATTACTGCAGTCTTTGTTTTGAAGTCTATGTTTTGTCTGATAGAAGTGTAGCTACCTTTACTTTCTTTTCCATTTGCATAGAACATCTTTTCCCATCCCTTTATTAAAATGTCTGTGTGGTTCCTTAAGTGAGTCTCCTATAGGCAGTCTAATTTTCTTACCCATTCACCCACTGCATGTCTTTTGATTTGGAAAATTTAGTACATTTACACTTAAAGGAATTATTGACAGGTGTGTCCTTCTTGCCATTTTGTTCATTGTTTTCTAGTTCCTTTCTTCTCCTCTATTGTCTTCCTTTCTTTTGATGATTTTAATAGTATTAGATTCTTTTCTTGATCTTTTGTGTATCTGCTGTAGGTTTTTGCTTTGTGGTTACCGTTAGGCTTACAATAATTTATAAGTCTGTTTTAAGTTGGTAACAATCTAAGTTTGAGTGCACTCTAAAGTTCTACCTCATATCTTTTTATTTTTTGTATCCCTTAACTAGTTATTCCAGTTACGGTAATTTTTACTACTTTATTGTTTTAACCTTCAGACTAGCTTTATAAGTGCTTAATCCACTACTTCTATTTTGTATTAATGTTTACTAATGAAGTTTTTATTTTCATTTTTTTTTTGTTGATTAGCGCCCTTTGTTTTTTCACATTCCTTTTAAGGCCAGTTTAGTGGCGATGAACTCTTATTTTTTGCTTGTTCGGAAAACTTTTTACTCTCTTTTAATTCTCAATGATAATTGCCACATAACATATTCTTGGCTGGAAGTTTTTCTTTCAGCACTTTGAATATATTGAGCCACTGTCTTCTGGCCTTCAAAATTTCTGCTGAAAAATCTGTCTTCTGAGGGTTCCTTGCAGGTATCAAGTTGATTTTTCTCACTTTTTTAAAGATATGCTTCTTGTCTTTAAGTTGTGACATTTTAATTATAACGAATCTTAGTGATGGTTTGTGTTTCAAATTTTGAATTCTCTGTGCTTCCTGAATCTGGATATCTGTTTCTTCTCCAGGTTAGGGATGTTTTCAGCCATTGTTTCTTCAAATAAGTTTTCTGCCATTTTTCTCTTATGGGACTCCATGTAATTTGAGTATTATTCTACTTGATGTCCCATAAGTTCCTTGAGCTATCTTCACTTTTATTTTTTTGATGCTCTGATTGGATGAATTCCACTATGCTGTCTTTGAGTTCACTGATCCTTCTGTATCATCTAGTCTATTGAACCCTTCTAGTTTATTTTTCACTTCAGTTAGTCTATTCCTTGGCTCTGTGACTTATATTTGGTACTTTGAATACTTATATTTTCTTTTTGAAGTTTTTGCTGTGTTTATCCATTCTTTTGAGTTCTGTGAGCATCTTTATCAGCATTACTTTGAACTCTATTAGGTAAATTGTTTCATTAAGGTTTTTTTAACCCTGAGGTTTTATCTTATTCTTCTGTTTGGAACATATTCCTCTGGTTTCTTCATTTTGTTTGATTCTCTGTCTTGCTTTCTATGCATCAGATGAAACAGCTGCCAGGATGGAAGGAAGGGCCTCATGTAAGCACTGAACCTATAGTTCAACCCTACCCTAGCTCTTGGTTGTCTCTCAAACCTTTGTGATAGTCCATGCAGCTAGTTTTATTTTTAAAAGCTCCCAGTAGTTGTGTGTGGCAAGACCAGTCAGTGTACTAGAGAGGGATATCTGAGTAAGCACTTAGATTCAGGCTGTGTGGAAGCCAGACCTCCAGGCAGCAGCAGTCCACTAGAACCACAAGCAGAAGCCCCCCTGGCCTCCAGGGCCTGGTGATCAAGTGGTACCCACTGCATAGCAGCTTCAGAAACCAGGGTATGACATAAAATCCAGGGCAACAGATGTGTATAAAAGTTCCCCTCTGGGAGATAGTGACGCTGTGAAGTAGGACAAGAAAAGCATGAAGACACCTGCCAGCTGGAGTGGGGGGGGGGTGAAAGGTAGCACCTGTTAGGGGTTCAGGGTAGGCCTAGGGTTTTTTTTCCCCCAAGATTTTATTTTTATTTAATAGAGAGATCATGAGCAGGGGGAGAGAGATAGAGGGAGAAGCAGACTCCCCACTGAGCAGGGAGCCTGATGCGGGATTTGATCTCAGGACCCTGGGATCATGACCTGAGCCAAAGGCAGACACTTAACCGACTGAGCCACCCAGGCACCCAGGCTTAGAGTTTTAAATGAAGGTAGTGCCTGCCAGCCTCATTTCCCTGGAATAGTATCCCAGTAAGTCCCTAGATATGTGGTAAGTTAGATGCCTGCCCCTTAGGCCAACACTTTATGTGAAAGAAGTTCATTTACTTATATTAATAACTCTGGGTACTATTGGCTGCCTCTTTGCTGGGCCCTGGGGCAAGTTAGTCCACAGAATAGCCATTTTTTCCTTCAGCTATAGCTTTGTGGGTCTCATGGACATGAGCCCTATTGGCTTTCAAAGCTAGATGTTTTGGGAACTCCTCTCTCAAGAGCAGATCTTCAAAGCTGGGGTACCCAGTGTAGGGTTCAAACCCATTGCACCTCAGGGAGAAGCTCTGGGTTACTTACCTGAAAGCTGCTCACTTATCTAAAATTATTCTGCTTATGAGCTCTTGGTATTTTATGATACTTTGCTCTTAAGCTTGATGAATCTTATTCAGTCCCTTCCCTATGTCCAGATAAATAACAGAATTATATGACTCTTACACATTATTTAAGGGGAAAGTGAAAATAATTCTTTAAGATAGTGAAATTATGTGTATTATCACTGAATAGCTCTAAATAAGAGAATTTAATCAGTCAGGGTCCCAAAATAGAGTAATTCAAGATGGCTTATGTAGAAGGGGACCATTTCCAAAGAACTGGGTGTGAGGGAATCAGAGATAGTTTATGACTTTGGTGCTAGCAGCAGCTAAGCTGATTACCAAAACCTAGAAGGCAAAAGTTGTGTTAGAGGTAACTTTGAGGGGAGCAGTGACCTTTGGTAAGGGGACAGTGTCAGCCTTAGGTCAACACAGGGAATGAGACAGTGGAATAAATATCCTGACTTCATTTGTTTTCCTCCCTTTAATCTGCCTGTGAACCCTCTTGACTAAAGTTGGAGGACCCAGGAACCCATTGATATGGTTCATACCAGTCTGCTTGCCAGGGCAGAGAGTCATGGTAGAAAAAGGTGTTAAGTGGGTATAGAGTGGCAAAAGATAATCCAGTATTAAAATGATGCAGGCTGGGCAGCCTTACTAGGGATTGGTCCTAGAGTATCTGTAGCCTGGAATGCACACCTAGTAAGTGTCCAGGATAAGAGAGCAATAACTGGACTATTAATTTTTTTTAATGTGCAGCACAGACTTTTCATTAGCTAATTGTGTATTTAAAATTTTAATCATGAGTGAAAGAAAACCTTTTGTAGAATTGCTCAACTGGCTTCATAGCTATTCTTATCGAAAGTAAGGAAATTTTTTTTGAGGAAAATTTTCCAATGTTGTATGTGATTCAGCAGTGGTCTGCAGGCAGGAAATAATGGTATATGAGTCATATGGATCTGAAAGTACAAAAAACAAAACCATCAGCAATATTTCCCTAAAAATTTGGTTCCAAGAAGGGAGGTATAAAAGACATTTTCCCAGTACTTCAAACAAACAACGGAAGGATATTTTCCAGATCCTGTATATTTATGTACTTTAATTTCAAACCAAGTTATGAAAAAAAAAATCACTTAAATTTTTTACATTGTTTTTGATGAAAAATTTTTTGTCAGTTACCATTGATACCAAAAATGTAAATTAGACTTTTGCTGAGAAAGAAATATCTATAAAGATGGTATTATATATGGCTTTTGTATACTCTAAATGAAAGCCAGGACAGTCCTGTGAAACGTTTCTTTTAAAAAATGGTCTCTATTATGTGATGCTAAGAATGAATGAATCATCTGGGGTTGCCTAGATGGCTTGGTAGGTTTAAGTGTATGACTTTTTTTTTTTTTTTAAGATTTTATTTGTCAGAGAGCAAACGAGCACACAAGCAGGGGGAGCAGCAGGCAGAGGGAAAAAGCAGGCTCCCCGCTGAGGAAGGAGCCCTATGCGGGACTTAATCCAAGGACCTTGGGATCATGATCTGAGCCAAAAGCAGATGCTTAACCGACAGGCACCCAGGCGTCCCAGTGTCTGACTCTTTATCTCAGTTGAAGTCATGATTTCAGGGTTGTGAGTTCAAGCCCTGCACTGGGCTCCACACTGGGTGTGGAGCCTACTTAAAGAAGACTGAATCATGTGAAGTTGTGAAACATGCTGTGGCATGGATGACCAAGGCATCTTGCTGAGTAAATAAGCTGGGCATGGGGTCCAGGAAGAGTGCACAGAAACAAATATCCTATAGCTCACGTATAAGGAGTCTAGGGCGGGGTGGACAAATTCATAGAGATGGAAAGTAGAGAGGTTGCTGGGGGTTGGGAGGGAAGGCGGTATGTGGAGTTACTGCTTAGTGCATGGAGGGTTTCTGTTTGGTGTAAATCAAAGGGTCTGAAATTGTGGAGCACTGTGGGTTTGCTCAGTACAGTGAATGGTATACTTAAAAATGGTTTAATGTAAGATTTAGAACCCTTGTGCACTACTGGTAATGTAAAATACTGTAGTCGCTATAGAAACATACAGCATTTCCTCAAAAAATTCAAAATAATAATTACCATATGATCAATTCCTGTTCTGTGTATACCCAAAAGAACTGAAAAGTAAGAAGAGCTACTTGGACACCAGTGTTCATAGCAACATTATCAATAACTAAAAGGTAGAAGCAATCTAGATGTCCCCTGATAGATGAATGAATAAACCAAAGTGTGGTATACACCTACAGTGGTATATTACTCAGCCTTAAAAAGGGAGGAATTATGACACAAACACATGGATGAACTTCGAGGACATTATGCTAATATGAAATAAGCCTGTCATAAAATGACAAATACTGTATGATTCCACTTCTATAAGGTACTTAGAATAGTCAAAATCATAGAAAGTAGAATGGTGGTTGCTGGAAGCTGGTAGGGAGAATGGAAAGTTTTTTTAATGGGTATAGAATTTGGGGGGGAAAAAAACCAAACTATAATGCCTTTGAAAAAAAAGTTAATTCTGTGTTAAAAATTAATCCTCTGAAATTTTTCTCTAGATGACTTAAATACAGGAACATTCACCAGTGCAGAATCATGCTGTGGAACAGTAATAGAGAGGGAAATTCTAAATTGTTCATCTCCTGCAGAATTTAATGAACAGTTTAACACGAAGAAAGACAAAGAGGAACTCATAAATCAGGTTAAAGGAGCCAACTTAGAAAAAGAAAACAGTTGGTATAATGATCAGTGTAATGAGTTTGCAAGGACAGAGAAAACACATATGAAGAAATGTCCTAAAAGGCCTGATTGGAATATAAATAAGCCACTCAAAAGGTATATTCCAGCATCAGAAAAGTACCCTAAACAGCTGCAAAAGCAGAGAGAAGAAAAAAAAGTAAGAAGGCAGATGGAACTGCTCAATTTGGTAGAAAGAAATAATCCTGGACATCTTTGTCAAAACAGAGGCACTTCACCAGTTCTTCCTTCATGTCAAGAAACTGAGCCAAGGTTCAGGTGGCATCTAATCAAAAAGGTAAAACTTTTCTGTCTTAAAAATATTTTAAAGTATGTATTGATGTTTCTAGATTGAAAACAGTTCTCCACAAGCTTATTTTGACAAGGCTGTTCTATATGTGAGCAAGAGTTAAGAAATTTGCTTTAGTTTATATCAGGGGTTGTCAGACTATGGCCTGTGGGCAAATCCATCATGCTGTAAATCAGGTTTTATAGGAACACAGCCAGGCTCATTCTTTTATGAATTGTCTGTGTCTGGCTTAGAGTAGTTGCAAGAGACCACCACGTGGCCCACAAAGCCAAAGTGTTTACTATCTGGTCCTTTACCAACACTCAACACTAAACCCTGTATAGATTAATGCTATTCATTGTTCAAACAGCCATTCAAAACTTGTTTGTAGTTCATATAGACAGAGGATAATTTTACAAGGC
Source organism: Ursus americanus (assembly GCF_024610735.1). NCBI lineage: Eukaryota > Metazoa > Chordata > Mammalia > Carnivora > Ursidae > Ursus > Ursus americanus. Next base: position 33,165,665 of record NC_142140.1, on the reverse strand, counting down.
CAGGAATTACTGCATTGGTTTCATGACTGGAAAAATACAAAATCTATCCCATTATGCAGTATCTGTTACTCAGTTATCACCCTCAGATTATTTCAACAAATTTTCAAAAATATTTGTGGGGACATACGGCAGTACTGTTACTCCTGTCCGCATTTATCTACCCTTTAGGAAGAAGAGCCTCTGAAAAGTAATGCTTTTGGCAAGGAAAGGTACGTTATGGATTGGATTGATTCCATAGCTACTTAGTGCTGTGTGGGACAAAAGAAGTACAAAATATTTTGCTCAGAATATAGGTAAGATCAAAGCATGTATATATATGAAGTCAGCAACAGAAAAGTATAGGGACTTAGAGGTGAGAAATAGAGGTTTAAGGGAAATATGACTGACATTTTACCTAAAATTTGAAGGACTGGGTCTAAACATCTAGGTAGGAATATAGGTGAGGTATTGTCTGCAAACTTAGCTAAAATAGTTTTGACTTCGGGTGCCTGGCTGGCTCAGTCAGTTAAGTGACTGACTTTTGGTTTCGTGAGGTCGGGGTCATGGGATCGAGCCCCACGTTAGGCTCTGTGCTTAGCGCAGAGTCTGCTTGGGACTGTCTCTCCCAAATAAATCTTTTGACTTTCCAGTTATGTCAACAGTGGAAAAGACCTTCTCCTTGGATTGAGGAGGTTGTGAAGAAATGAGTAGTAGGGATAGTGAGAAATCAGTTAACCAGTAGATTTAGGTAGTTAGAAATTTTATTCTATGCCTTTTATGCATGAACCAGGTGGTTTAGAGTTGTGTCAGAATGTGGCTCTAACAAGTCTGGTTCACATGGTAAGTACATTGTTTCGAAGAAACATTAGGCTTAAATCAACTCAGCCAGTGTTGATCCTCATTTTTCCTCTATACTGTATATATCCATGGCAAGTAAAAAGTCGTCCTGTTCTGTTGCCATTTTAGGAAAGGTATCATAGAACTCACTTCTCTTCCTAGTGTTTCTAAAGGTGTTACATGTAGACTAAATTGAAATGTGATTAAAGAGTAGATATGCTTAATCTAAAATACATAATTTTGCATTAAAAATTGTGTTTTTGAAAAAAACAGGTCTCAGTCACCACCAGTTCCAGTAGTGAAAAACAGAACACAACAAACTCAGACACTAAAAAACAGTAATTATGAAAGAGAGAATCTGATCTTAGAAGGCAGTCAAACAGAAACATCACCTGGGCCTTCTGAACCATCCCATTTTATCCCCTATGTCCGAACCAATGAGATTTATTACCTTGATCCAGATGCACCACTATCTAGGCCTTTAACCCAGGATCTTCAGTACCAAAATCCACATGGTAAGTAAAATAGAAGTATCCTTCCCCCCAACACTAAATTCAGAATCGAAATTAATAATCTTGCCCTTAGCCAGGAGAGGTAGAATTTCTCTTTTGGGGTCCATTACTAAATTTTTTAATTGAATATTACTTTATAAGTTTATTAATGAATCCTTAGACTACTATAGGATAGGGCTATATCACATTAGAGATGGTATTTGACTTACCACTTTCATCTGTCTTCAGACTGTGACCAAGAACAACGGCAGCTATTTGATTCTGATGTCAGGGACCCACTTCTTAATCCTAACTTGGTGAAAAACAGGGATCGACAGCAAGCAATCCTTAAGGGACTATCAGAACTGAGACAGGTAGGAGCTTTTTCACCAAGCGTGAATGTAACTTTTCTGCATATGGCTAATAGAGGGCTGTGTATTGGAAAGGCTAATTTAAAGGCCTATTTGGTTACATGAATTTATGTGACTTTTATCACATCCCAGTTAAAAATAAAATTCACTTTCCTTCAATTTGATTCACATTGCCATCTTAAATATTCCAGTATGAAATCATGAGGCAGTTCTAATATTAAGACAATTTTATTGAATGAAAAAAGCATACATATTTGAAAAGGTAAAACATGATTAATAAGCCCTAAAACCCAAGACAGGAAATACAATTAAATTCTTAGTAATGCAGTTCACGTTTTTTTTTTTTTTTTTAATTGAATGTGTTGGCAGTGTCCAGAACAGAATATTGATGTCAGTCCCAAAGAATAATAAAATTCGGTGTGAAAGTATACACATAACCTTACCCATCAGACTATATCTCCTCCTCCCAGATCAGTTACTGTCACTTCTCATTAGCTTGCTCAGGCAAAAATAAAATCCGGTAACACATTCAATATTTAAGGCTATAACCTTTATCAGCTGGCCTTTAAATACCAGTCCCTGATCTTAGGAAAAATAAACTGCCACTTTAGGAGTGCCCTCTTCCATGTCCAGTCATTTACATATGCCTCTTACATTTTAAATTGTCAAGTGTTGCTTACCCAGTTTGTTCACATAGAGCTAGAAAATCACAATAACAATTATATAGAAAGTATCCTCCTTTAGTTCTTTAAATGCTAGCTTTGGTTACATATAGATTGCATATGTAACAAGGAGTAAATATTTTAAATTTTCCTTTAAAGTGACAAGGCACTTTTCTTAATAGAGGTAAAAGTTGTGAGGTCAAGAGGCAGGAGTATATACCATGTACATAGTGACCCACCTGTATAGTAGCCACTTCCTATTTCAGCAGGGCCTTGTCTAAGCCACTAAGGTTAGTGCAGTCAAGAAAAACACTGGATGTTATTAAGGGAGACTCCTTCAGTGCGTCTCATTACCATTTTAAGAGCCTTTGGGGGATTTCAGCCCCATAGCTATGGAGACTTAGAAAAGTCATCCCTACTGGTCTGAATGCTAAAAACTTAATCTTACACATATGTGGTAGCTATACAATATCTAAGTGAGAAAGTCTGATGTAGGTTTTTTGAGTGGTTAAAATTCAACATGACAAAGATGAAGCTGAAGCTATGGCCAAGTAACTGAACTGATTACAGGTTTCCAAAGTAAAGTAAATATAATTCTGAATTAGCAGGGCTGAAATGTACAATAGGAATAATTTGCAAGTCTGCTGCACACCTTATTAACGTATCAATGTGATTTCAGGGCCTTCTCCAGAAGCAAAGGGAGTTGGAAACTAATCTCATGCCTTTAGCTGCAAATCAAGAAGAGAATTTTAATTCTTCGTTTTAAATGTAGAAAATCAAATCCTTCACATTTGTTGCTTCTAAATTATAAAATGTGTTCATTGCATAACTGTATTTTCCAAATAACCTAGATTTATTTTAAAAATGCTTATTTAAAACTTGTACATTAAGTAGTACAATGCTGTGTGTGTATATATATTTTTTACAATAAAACAGACATTTTTGTAAAGCTTAGTAAAAAAACATTTTTCTGCTCTATCACAATCTAGGTATTTAAATACTTTCTACTTACCTTAAGACAGGTTTCTGACCTGTTCACAGACCACGTTCTTCTACACTTATGTAGCTTATTACTGAAATATACCACTCAGGTATTTTGTTCTATAAAAAGATGTAAGAGGTTAGAACTCTTCCAAGTTCTTCTGAGGGGCCAAAGGAAGGTCTGACTTAACACATCCCAACTTTAACTAAAATAGCTCAGTATTTCTTTTCTCTAATTCCTGTTTTTAGGACTTTACAAAAACATTTTACAAGTTTGCATTTCTGATGCAGGCAGTTATTAGCAATAGATATGGTTTTAAAGTTGATCATCATATACTTTGTGAATTTTAAAAGTTATTTTTAGTAAAACACTTAAGTTTTTACCGCCTCAAAAATATACATTTTTCTAAGACTACCAATTTAAAAATCTTTAGCAAAGTTGTTCCAAATTTGTTCAATGCCTTTAATAAACAGAAGCCTATCTTTTAGAAATATGAAACTGAATTTGGTTAAGTCAAGGACCATACGAAGCACTGAAAATTGTAATGATCCAATACCTCAAATAAAAAGGTTGACCCAAAATTTTAGCAACAGGCAAATTTTTACATGGCTAAGCCTAAAGATAAATACAATGCTGCCTGGTATTAAGTCCTAAGTCTTATATACATAGTTTATCATCTAAATTGAAACTGCATTCATTGTTAGTACTGAGCCAAAATCTTTTAAATATCTATTGACAGCACTGGCTTATACCTGTATAAAAACACTACACAAAAGCTTAAAATAAATACAACAGTTGATTGGTATGTCATTTCAGCAAAAGTAGTTGGTATCATCTGACAGAGGGGGGGAAGAAAAAGAAAAGCCATTGTTTACTATACTTTTGCAAATTATCTAACTTGATATATAAAACGGGCTTCAATTTGAAGCCCAAGTACAGGTAACATATAAATGTAAAACTTAAAAAGTGCCAACATGAGATAATTCAAGTACAATATATGTTAAAAATATATATATTTATTTCAATTTTCAGATGCTTCAACTGTTACAGGTCATCATGATTTAAATAAGAGGAAAAAAACATTGAGGAAGGACAAGAAACCTTTTGTTTAGAGAATGAAATATAAATTGTTAATTCACTTATAAGAAACAGAAAAAGTCCATAACAACCTATTTCAAAAAAAAGTTACTATAATTATTTCTCTTTTGAAAACGGCCTGGAAGAATCACTTTTCCCCCAACTTAATGGAGATGGAGATTTATCTCTATCCAGGCTTTCAGTATAAGCAGATAAAAAGTAATTTTCACTTTCTTGAGTCTGACTTGATGAAAGGGCATATGGTGTCCCCAAAAATGTCTGATGAGTGAGAACATTAAAATGACTAAACTGATGGGACATATTTAATTGACTGTGATAAACCTGAAAGTTGCTATATGAATCTTGTTCAGTTGCATTGCTGTTCTCTCCTTCAGAGCATACTACAGCAACAGAAGCTCGCTCTTCAGAATCAATTTGATAAGTCTTATCTTCTAATAAACTTTTTTGCACGTCAAGAGACGATTGCAACTCAATTTGAATATTCTTATTTTGATCTGTTCCACGTGATCCTTTGGTCTCTTTCGCCAATATTTCTGAATGAAAATTGCTGCATACTTCTATTTGTGAGATTTCATCCCCTGAATCCAGAGACATATCCTCTTCATCCTTTTCATCGTTTTCTAAAAGAGCTACATTTAAAAAACAAAAAGTCCTCCTCTATTGAAATACACAATTTGTTTAAGTTTTAAAATTATACACTACTCACACAATATAATGCGTCAGGGTCTGCAAGTCCACAATCCCTTAAAGCTTGGTCTTCTGCCACAAGTTCACTTAGTCACAACACTCACACTAGGTGTGAATGTCCAGACAATCCGATGCTAAAAGCTTCTGCGAAATGTGTTCACGTTTAATGTTGGGAAATCCCAACTCCCAGCTCCAAAGGGGTTAATGTCAAAACAGCATCTAAAGTTATACGGTAATTCAGTATTTGACAAGACAAATAAAAAATAAAAATTTTGACATCTAGCTTCATTGGATTACGACTAAACTGGTTAGTTCTAGCAAATGTTTGATCATCTCTGCTTTTCATCAAAAACAAAGTATGTACATCTTTCATTTAACATAAAACCTGGAACCAAAGCAGAGGCCATCTCACAAAACACAAAAGCTATGGATATATCCCTGCTACTTTGTACTTAAATTGCTATATACATCTGGGGAGATTCTGTAGCCCAGTGCTAAATTCCCCATTATCCGATGTCCTCCTTTTTAAAAACAGAACCCCTTGCTGACAACAGCACCTGATAAGGTTTACATACCCTCAAAGAGAAAATGCCTACTCTGGTAGTATGCAGCATACTTAACAGTTGTATTGACTACAGCATAATAAATGAGCAGATTTTGTGTATGCTAAGTATAAGAATGGTAAGTGCCTTGAAACACTTCTCCTGAAGCTGTTTACATGGAGGGCGAGTAGTTCAAAGGAGGCATTTTGTTCTATGAAAACAACACAAAACCATTCCTCTTTTTCTGTCTGCCTTAAAGAAAAGTAAAACTACTGAAAAGTTACCTGACTGCGACTCAAGATTCTCATTAGCACCAAGCAGTGGAAGGTTTTCTTCTGTGATTGAGTTGTGATAGCCCACAAGATTTTTAAAGTTTTGCATAAAGTCTTCAGTAGTCGCAACCACTATCCCATTATCTGTATAACTGGAAAGCATCTTGATATTCTTTTCTAAAAAAAAAAAAAAGATCAGTATAAAACATGTGAAAACCTACATGGACAATGATGTCTGCCCCCACCCCCATGAAAGTGCTTAACACCCACTACCGGCAACAAAACCCTTCCATCCACATTCCTACATTCATAATAGAAAGCTTAAGACGGCACTCTTTACCTGTTAGAAAGACTATGTGTCGTTGCTGTATGTTCTGAGCCTGAAGTCTGATAAGGCAATCCAATTCTGGAGCATTTCGAGTTTGTGAATCACAATTGTGGTATGACAAAATTTCAACCAGATGTTTCTTCTGATAGACATTCAGAAGTGTCAACAAACTTAGAGCTTTAGCATTCAATCTGTGGAAGTAAGTAGTTCAATATCTGGATCTGCATTTCTAAAATTTAGTATGGATGTTTTTCCTTCAAATTAAAACCGTAATTTCTCAATTGAGGCAACCAATGACAACTGCACTGCTTTAGTTCACTGCCTGACGGACAGGTGCTTCCTAGGAGAGAGAGGGGAGCAGGAATTGTGCAACCCACATTTAAGTCCAGGGGTTTTCTATGGGTGTGAAGCCTGAGAGTCACTATTCAGCTTTAGACTAAAATCTCATTGTACGTACTAAATAACAACACTTCCCCCTTTAGCTTTACTAATTTAGAATGTCAACAAAGGGCACAGGAGGACAAAAAAATACATGGCTCGAAGCTATTTCTACACCTCCAAGCACAACGCAACACGTGGTAGAAATTACTATTGTCAGGAAGATGAGGGTACTGACTTTGGGCCTCATTACTATCTGTTCACTGTTATCTGTTACACAAAGGTAAAGGCTTTTCCAATGCCTGTTTTCACATAATTTGAAGATAAAACAAGTTTTTAAAAAGTGAATTTCTACAAAAAGTTAAATATTTTTCAATTATTTAAACCTGAATTTCCCTAAATGTTTTCCTTAGAATTAGAAGGTATTAGAAGAAAAATGTTTTGCCATCTAAGTTTCAAAAATGCTATTTGACAAACTGTAAAACAGAATTCTTAACTACAGTCTCTCTCAGATCCTTAAATATATAAATACACTATATGGACTCTAGTAGTAAGACAGAGTATCCAAAATTCATCTTATTATAGAGTTGTTTGTGGAACCTCTCAAGTGGACTAGTAATCCAAGGATCACTAGGCATTTTGGAAATCTTACATAAATTAATGTCCTAATCACAAATCCCCTTACCACGTCAGGATTAATATTTCAGTGTGTGTGAACACAGTAACTGCCTAAGGTAGTCCTCAACTGGGGGAGAGCCTGATCTAGTTAGCACTAGATCAGGTAAAAAAAATAGAGTGCTGACTATTCCATTTTGATTACTATTCTAAACCCTCAAGTGGCAAAGATTAAACCAATTTTACCTATATACCGGACTAGAAATTCAGCTTTAGCAAACCTCTACCTAAGTAAGAGTACTATTTCCAAATAGGCTAGAGTAACTACATTGCCCCTTATGACTGGCTAAGAACATCTGTGAAAACTAAGCAACATCCATAATCTATAATCACAGAAAAACAGAAATTTTATGAACACAATGTTGACATCAACAACCATTATATAGTTATTTTTCAAATCTTACCTCCCCAATTCCTTTAGTTTTTTCTGAAATTTACAGTGGACTTTCCATTGCCATTTTCCTTCCGGAGTACTAAGTTCTTCGAGGAATGTCAAAAAATTTTTAAGGTTCTCTGTTAGAGAAAATGAAGTTCATTTTAAATTCAATAAATAACAGTCACTCAACAAATGAATTATAGAAGAAATGTCTGTTGATACTATATAGAAATATCTACTTTCCTATGTAGTATTTTCTCTTTTTTCCCTCCAAGGGAGACAGACATCATCTATATATACTCTTAGATTTAAGAATATCTACATAACAACAAAAGAACATACTAATAACAACAAAGCAAAGGGATCCAAACGCAAAACGGTGCAGAGAGACTTGCTTTACATCAGATTTAGAAGAAATTATTTGCAGTGACTAAGAGATAAGGAAAGAAATTTGAGGTAATAAAAAGAAAATGATGGAAATGTACTCATCCATTCGGCCAGAGATAACAATACTTTTTTTTTATTGTTATGTTAGTCACCATACAGTACTTCATTAGTTTTTGATGTAGTGTTCCATGATTCATTATTTGTATTAACACCCAGTGCTCATTGCAATACATGCCCTCCTTAATACCCATCACCGGGCTAACCCATCCCCCCAGCCTCATCCCCTCTGAAACCATCAGTTTGCTTCCTGGAGTCCATAGTCTCTCATGGTTTGTCCCCCCCTCTGATTTCCCCGCCTTGGGCATTAGGAGAAGGAAGAGAAAACAGTACATTTAAAAAGCATGACTCATTAATGAGAAAAAAACCTAGAAAGGAGAAAAGTTTATGCTCCAAATAAAGCATAAATCTTACCAATTGTGATAACTTCTGGATTTAGAATGGATTCATCAGATACAATACAACCTCCAGATACAAATAATTCATTATATGTATGATTTTTAACATCATCCAAACTATCAACACCAGCAAAACTAACGCAAGAGAGCTTCTTTAAAGTCACCAAGCCAGGTACCTATTTAAATCCCAAAAAAAAAAACAAAAAACAAAAAAATAAGGACAGATAAGAGCATGAAATGGTAAGACTCAGGTGTGAAGTAACCTACAAGAAAAGTCTAACGAAATACAAAAATATTCCCATGTCCAAAGACATAAACCAACATCTCTATACTGGTACATACCATGAACAGAACGCTCTGAGGAAAAGGCACCTACAACTGACCTGGCAACAGAATGATAAAGGGCAACCTGTCTGGGCCTGTGAGTGCAGTCAGAATTCAGAGGAGGGCAAGAGCCCATGCAGTCAGGAAAGCCTTCAAAGGGCAGCAGGACTTGAGACCGGTTCCTAAGACTGGATGGGGGACCTCCAAATGCAACGGAAAGGGGAAATGGTTTGGCAAAGAGGGGGTACAAACAGGTTTTACCTGGGACATACAAATGAAGATGACAACAATATAAAGAGAATCAACAGACCCACTGACACTCAAAGAGTCAATATTCTTAGTCTTGGTGAGTGACAGGGAGGGTCTGTGCCGTGCCGCAATTTAAAATTTTGCAGAGGTACAAACCTGATCACAAGCTAATTCACAGACGGATTGTTTAGGTCTCAAGCCCTAATCTCCCAACCTTGAAGTTTTATCTCTTTTAGACCTTAAAAGGATATTTTAAAAGCAAAAAGCTTTAGCCTCAAAGACAGTTTTATAACCAAAATAAGAGTGAATTTGACTTAATAGTCTACCTTGTGAATGAAACCTGCAATGTCTTCATTCTGAATAATAATCAATAGTTTATCTAATTTTGATCTTCTTTCCAAAAATTGTTCTGGATGACATTCTGTATTGCCTAATTTGATAAGATATTCCTGTTAAAGAGAAAAACTACATCAACATTAAAAGGCTTTTTTTTTTTTTTTTTTTTGCAAATATCCACTTAACACCAGAAATGCAAGATAAACTGATAGGTAGTCACTTGGTAATGATCACTAGTAAGGATGACTTTACGCTATGGACCTTAGAGGTCATCAGGTCCACTCTTATAGAAGAATCTATAACTCGGAGCTTAAATGGCCACAGTCACAATGTTACAATGCTATGCATTCAAAGCCAAGTAAGTGCCAGTGGTGGGTAACAAAAAAAACCATAAGAACAATGGATTAGCCCAGGTTCTTAACCCAGTTCCATTATTTATTCTGGACAATCCGGAGCCCAATCATTAACCACTCCCTCATCTCATTTTCCTCTTCTTTCAAGGGAAGCCCTTGGTTATTAGCAGCAAGGCTACTGTTACAGTACTCCTTCCCTTACAAAGCACTTTCCTGACTACTGGAGCTCATTTAATTCACAACAATCCCGAAGTCATTCATACAGAGCTTCACTGTGTACCATGACATTCACATACTATTTAGCCATGTCTGTCAAGTTTACACCTTCAAATAAAATAGACCCTCCCATCTAATACCTCTCTCCATGTTGGTGACATGGTCCTACCTTTCAAAGGACACATGGTAGTAGTACAGGCAGTTTCCTTTGTTCTTTGCTTGCTGGTGGAATCCTGAAATAAACTTCAGGCTCCTAGAGGTCACATTCCTCATTTCACAGATGCAGGAGCAGATTAATTTTCTCAAGGTTGGCAAGGCTGGTTAGACAGCCATTAAATCTAAACCCAGCCTGCCTCACAACCAGTCTGCTGCTCTATCAAGAACGGTCTACAAGCATCACCCCAAAGAGGATGTTTCTGTGTATCCCTGAACTAAAGCAGTATCTTCTACATTATTAGATTTTGCTCTAACCTCTAAATCTTCTGGGCAGATCTCAGAACAGCTTCCAGACAGGTAACGAGAAGATAAATTACAGGCTGGCTTGTAATTTTTGGTCTTTTTACATTAAGAAGCTTTAACTGCAAATTCATTTTAAATTAGAGCACTGAACTCCTATTATAATAAATCCATTTGACTCCGGAAATATTCAGGAAGCTTAAAATATTATTAATAGTATTTTTACTCTATTTTAACATTTTTGCTGGATATTTTCCAATGGATATTAATTAAAGGAATTAAAGTTCTGATCTATCCAATTTGTAAAACACACAGGATCCTTCTCTTCTACATAAGTAACAAAAATAGAATTTATTCTATGCTAGAATGAATTAAATGCACCATTCATAAGTCAATCATTTTCTGTAAGTGTGATACAAATAGTTTACAAAATGTGGTGGGGAAGGTAGGATAATGCTGAGCACACTGGCAAACCGTATCCACTCTATTCTCTCATCTAGAAACCCCGACACACAGCTATCGCCCCCACAGGTACTATGCTTGAACATGCTGCTGGGAGTGGAAAAAGTTAAGAAGCTCTACATTCAATGATACAGGGCAAAAATGCAACCAAGAAACTCCTAGTAAGTCTGGTTTCATCTTCCCAAGAAATCACAGGGAATTAGTAGAGAAGGCATACTGATCACTCTTCCTCCTCCTCCATTTCCATGTTCTTCATGTTCTCATGGGTACGCTACATGAAACATGCTGACATCAAAGAGACCCCAAACTGACAAAGGCTCAGAATATATCAGCAGTACAGTTTCTGGGCCACTGTCGGCTCTAAGGCACTTATTTATAGTACCTTCCGCTTCCTCTAACAAAAAAGGCAGAAACTCATCATGGTAAGTTAATTCCATAAATGGGAGCAGGCATTTATTTTAAAACCTATGCCATTCCCTTAAGGGATTAAAATTTGGAGTTTAGTAAATACTAACTGTTAATATTAAAACACTGATACAACTGTTCCTGTGTGTCATAATTTACCTATTGTTAAAATTTTATGTATCTATGTCTGTATCTACACACACACACAAATACATGCATGTATTTTTAAAAATCAAATACTTGAAACACTAGTCTTACTCTGTAGCTTCAGTAGAAAAAAATGTACCTTGCAGTGAGGAATCTTTCATGATTGGGGAGTCTTTCAGATCACCATGTTTTTTTTGATCAAAAAGGCTGTAGGGAACCTTGACATGACCAGGGTATCAAGAAATGCCAAAAGATCATATATATCATCATTAGGTCATCCCTGGACAGTTTTTTCTATTTGATTGATAAAAACCCCATAAGTAAAACACCGACAGCTTCTTCTACCTCTCTGTATCTTTCCCATTAAAAATCCAAGTAAGAAACATTTAAAATCTTTGAATCAACAGTTTAACAGTATTTGCAGTATACATACAAATGGTCTCTAAAAATCACTGGATAAAACAAGATTCTAAATTCTAAGAAACTTAGATCAGAGGTTCTACATTTACTTGAACTTACTAGTCTTATTCTATTCTGTATTAAATTATGAAAATATATGGTCAACATTTAAAAACAAAAAAACCCTCCATTTTATAGAGATCAGACCCAACAAGGCAAGTTTATATAGCATTACTATTACCTTCTCATTTAGTTACCTTTATTTCTTTACAGAGCACACTCTCTTCTTCTTCATGAATATAAAATTTCACAGTATTTTTCTGGACATCTTTCATGATTTTAACCAAACTGTTAAATACTTCAGGTTCTAACTGGCTTATAAAATTTGAAAGAGCTGGTTGGGCAGAAATGTTTACATCACTGGGCGACTTTGTTGTTTCTTTTTCTACCGGTTCCCGGGCAATATCACCAGGTACAGTATGATCAGAAGTCACCATCAGCTCTGTGGCATGGTGTGGCTGGTTCACTTCTACTTCGGTTAAACCCAAAGCTGAAGAGGAATGCTGCTCATTGGAGTTGGTGTCTTTCAAAATATCACTACAAAGTGGCTCAAGGAGCTGTTTACTGTTGAAGTCACTTGAGGAAACTGGTAGGACAGGCTTTCCCAGAGGATTCAATGCTATCTTACTACCAGAATCCTTAGGACTGACTGGTGGCAAATTCCCACCCTTGGCCGACGCTTTGATAATAATAGTATTTAGTTTCTCATGCAAGCCATCTACAAACTCCTGTACACCAGCTTTGGAAGTCTTAGAATATATGAACTCAGAAAGCCGTTTCATCTTCTCTTGTGTTGAAAAAATAGGTGTGGAAATTCTACTGACATATGAAACATTCTTTTGCTTCAAAATCTCTTCTATTTTCCTAGAAAAGAGATTGTACTCCCCTAACACTGTCCTCTCTGTGGTTTCACACATTGTGGGTGGCTCTGCTGCCGGCACACACTGCTCCTCCACTGTCACCACCTGACCTGTCAACACGTCATCCTCAGTGGTGCCCTTTAGTGTGTCTGTAAATGGAGAGGATGGAAACTGGTAATCAGAACTTCTCTGTCTACTTATTACCCGGGGGTCGTTAGGAAAGGCCTCCTGTGGTGGCAGACACACCAGTTGTTCTTCTGGTGATTTCATACCTATATAGGAAGAGTTCATTATTATAAGAGCAATCCAAAAAAATAACATCTGAAAACACAAACTCATAAATAGGAATGTCAGATCAAAGTGTATATTTAAAACTAATTACACACTGGAAGGTAGAATAAAAATCTCAAATAATGGTATTAACCCCATTTTCTTTGTGCCCTACTTATGGCTGGTCTTTGGATTTCAGTAGCTAGACTAACGAGTTTGGATGTTATTTTCTTTGATTCCTTTTGAAGTGTTCAAACATGTGCTAATTTGGCATCAATACAAATTAAGTGTTTGCTTATTTCTGCTTCCCAGATAGATCAGAGGGAAGAGACCATATTTCATATCTGCATTAACAGTAACACTCTTGAGATGAAGACGTCACTCAGCTACCTGATGTTAATGGAACCAAAACTCTTGACTTTTGACAGCTAGCTCGATCCATAGACTGTACTTTTTTCCCAGAAATTCTAAATTCAAACACAATGTTTTTAAAACTATATTTCAAAACAGATACCCTAGTCCCTTTTTAAAAAGATAAGGGGAAAATATGTTTACAGCAATTATAGTAATATTTTAGGGAAAGAAAAAATTTGTGATCTTTGCCTAGATGATATTACACAATTTTATTATTTATTTTTAAAGATTTTATTTATTTGACAGAACGAGATAGCGAGAGAGAACAGAAGCAAGGAGAGTGGGAGAGGGAGAAGCAGGCACCCTGCCGAGCAGGGAGCCCGATGTGGAGCTCAATCCCAGGACCCTGGTATCATGACCTGAGCCAAAGGCAGACACTTAACGGCTGAGCCACCCAGGTGCCCCACGATTTTATTTTTTAACTAATTTTTCTTATACCTTAGCCAATATTTCCTAACAAATTGCTGTTGTAGTCTATGAAATGGTACCTCTATATTAGGAGGTTGCAGGTACAAGTATAGTTTTCAAAACTATTGTACTTTAAAGATATAGTGAACTCCCTATTCCACTTTGCACCCAGGTGTGGCAACATACCCTCTCCACACAAATTTAGTTTTGGTTTTCCTCACACTCACTTTTCTAAAGCTCTTAACAGCCTCAGCAGCAGTCAGCTTGTGACATTTCCCCACCAACCTTGGTAGTTACCATGAACCACTCTACCCATTAACTACTGCAAAGGCACCTGCTGGCAAGTAAGACCACAACAGGTCTGTAGGTAGAAGAAGACGGGGGGGGGGGGGGGGGGCAAAATATCCAATGTACCAAGGTAAGAATTAAAACTGTATGAAACTGATAAAAAAAAACCAGAAATTCAAGTTCTGTAAAATAACTCGAATACAAGAACATCCTTAAATCTGCAACACGGGGTTTAGTGCACACATAAAATGTCTGGAAGGATACATAAGAAATTTGTAACAGAGGTTGATCCACGCAATGAAACTAAGCGTCTGGGATAGGGCTGCAAGACTTTTTGAAGTATTTTACTTTTTGAAATATTTTTGTACTTCTTGAGTTATTTACCATATATCAAATGTGTGATTTATTTAAATAAAAATATTTTAAATTGTACCTTGCAAAACCAACGGGTGGGGACTACCACCTATAATTTTTAAAATTCTAATTATGTATTATTTCAAATGAAATACCTGCTCCCAAAACGTACAGCTGAAGTTCAGACCAAAAGCTTACACCTGAAGGGCTATGGATAAAGGGAATTTTTTAAAAAGCTGAATAAAGCTTAAATCCATGTAGGGAATTTTCCGTATTAAAGAAAGTTTAAACAAATCCCTTTTAAAAATGCAAATTACCATCACCTAATTCCATCTTGCACAAATTTCCTCTATAAGATTCTAATCACTAAAACTGACTTTATTTTTAAAAATGTCTTCATCGGTAAATGATTTAAACAAAACACACATCAATGTCAATAACGCATATTTTCTATTGGTTGTCATTCAAGCACTGCAGTACTTTGAAAGGGGAATAGTGAGTTCTCTAAAGGCAGCATCATTCATGTATTTACATTTTCAATCACAGAATATAAGAGAGGACTGCAGGTGCCAATGGCACATGTTGAAGCATAAACAAGATACCGGGCTGCTTCTAATGAGAAAGAATTACACAGATACAAAATAGGTGAATCCCAGACGTAATGCTGAATGAAAGAGCCAAAAACAAAACATGTGTAAATTCCATTCCATTTACCTTAAATTTAAAACTAATTAGGTAAAACTAATCTATGGTAAAAGAAATTAGATTAGTGGTTACTGTTGGGTCAGGGAGAGTACTAACAGGAAGGATACAGAAGAAAAACTGGGGGTGCTGGAAATGTTCTACATCTTGATTTGGGTAGTGGTAACATAAGTCTATACACATGTAAAAATCCACTGAGCTGTGTAATAAAGATTTATGCACTTTCCTGTATGTCATATGTCTGATGTTCCTGTTTTGCTTTTTTGGGTCATTTTTCCTAGGAGGAGACAAAAGATTTTCTTAAAGAAAAACCATTCAGTCTTTTTTTAATTCTGCAGAAAGGAAAACCACAAAGATATACTAAAATTAAGCCGCTTAGCTTTCCTTCCAAATTAAGAAAAAAAAAACACTACCACTTAAGATTTCTGAAAGAGTAAGATAAAATGAAATGGAAACAAACAAAAAGGCCCACCACCAAACTCAAAGCAAGAAAACAATGCCTATGACCATCTGCAGAGATGCTGAATGGACTAAACTCAGACAAAAGAAAAGGTCTTCTAAGAACCAACAGCAACTAGCTCATCAGCAACATTTGTTAACCGTTTCTGGAATCCCAAAGTTTCCTAATCTCTTATTCACACTACCTTATTCAAATAACCAGAAGAATTGGGTCAAAAAATTCAAGAGTAGGAATAATGAACCTGAAAGATAACTGGCCTCAATCCCTGTATTTTTTTAAACTTAAAAGAAACTTGAAGACTGTTTCTCATAGGATATTCTACAGAAATGAATTAAGAAAAATATTCCAATCTTCCCAAGTCATCACATCAGATAGAATCACTATAGTGAAGAAAACTTAATCTCTATGAACAGTGACTTCTTTAGACATATTCTTTGAATAAGAATATTTGATACAAATCAAATAATGATTTTAAATGCAAATATGATATTGTCCAAATTTTCTGTAATAGAACTCAAAATGATGCCCTATTGATAGAGAACCAGAAATGCAAGTAGCAGTTCTGAAGAAGGGAACATCGGGAGGAAAAGCAAAGGGAGCCTTCTCACCTGGTGTTTGTTTCTCACCATGTTTCCCCAGCTGGTCTTCTGGGCTTCTTGCATTCCCCCCTGAGGGAAAGCATCCATTAGATTTGTAGACTCTCTTCAGATATTGGTGATACCTATTAATAAGCACCTTTCAGACAACCCCAAATGCTAACAAATCCAAGTACTACTCCATCTTTTGCCTAAAATAATCCAGAAGGGTCATTCAGAAATAGGAAGTTGCTTCCCTTTGATGATGGAATATCAACACCTAGATGCTGTGCCTTCAAATGGCTCTGGATATCAACTATGAAGCTACCTAAATGAGGAATAGTTTGGATAATCATTTGTATTGACTACTTTCTTACTGTTTCTCCCATTCAAGCCAACATCTCCAGCTCCTACGTACCATTTACTTCTCTACCATCACTTCTAGGCCTTTTGCTCCCTCTGGTGAAGTACTAAGTAGAGAATGGTGCTGAAGCCCAATGGAAAATCATCAAGTTTTAGAGATTCTTCTCAGAGTCCTTGGAGGTTCTCAGTAGCTTCTAGGTCACAAGCCAGTCTAACTTTTTAGCAAAAAGGTGGTTTTTTTTTTCTTTTTAAAGGTCTAGGAATGGAAAAGATGTGCCCTGGGAATATTTCCAAAAATGCTTAGCTAACAAAGATGAGTAAGAACTTGGAATATTAAGAGTATGTCTATATATGTGTGTGTGTGTGTGTGTGTGTGTGTGTGTGTGTGTGTGTGTGTGTGTGTGTATGTGTTTGCAAGAGGAATCAGAATACTGCACAATAATCTTTCAACATTTATTAACCTAGTCTTGCCCCATGGTCCAATAAGCTTTCTAGGGATTTCTGCATTTGATCATTTCAGGCCATTCTCTATGATGATCTGATTTCTCTAAGATAATTCAATATTAAGAAATGAAGTTTTTTTTTTTTTTTCAAATAGATGAACCTCAACATGACCACTTCTTAGATGATAGCTTCTGATGGTGAAGTTTACTCTAATAATTTGAGAAGACAGCATTTAATCTGTTGTCCCAAAGACCATCATTTCATCTCTGTCACTACCTCACCTTATTAGAAACTCAATTTCTGCCAACAATTTTCATTTGGAAATCTGCATGCTAAACTCGATTGGGAAAGTATGTTTTAAATCCCCCTTTACAGGCTGTTGTGCAGATACTTGCTGATGCCCACCAAACCCAGCAACAGTCAATGACGAACATTACATTGCTCAAAACAAGATACGAAGATGTCAGAGCCAAGTAAGATGAACCACCTAGTGACCCAAAAAAGGAATCTAGAAAAGATGAAACCCTTCAGGAAACTGCTCTTTAAGTAAAATCAAGCAAACCGAAGTCCCAGTATACTTGTTCTTACCTGTAATTGGAATCAGTTTCCAATGTATTTCAGTCTCTTCGACATTTGACTTAGATTGTCTGCGGAATCCATGTTCAATGGGAACAGTGGGACACAAACTGCAATCTTCAAAATTATTCATGCTAATTAAATTTGGATCCTAAAAATTAGAGTACATATTCAATAGCTTTCTTTTCAATTAATTTTTATGTCCAGAATAAACAAGTAGGCTCCACATCCAATGTGGGGCTTGAACTCACAACCCTGAGACCAAGAGTCGCATGTTCCACTATGTTTTGACAGCAAATCCACAACCTTCAATCTACACGTTACAAATGAATAAAATCAGCATGGTTTTAAATTAAAACATAATTTTTTCCCTCAAAACATAATTTGATATTCATTTAGAGCGGCAGTTGGTAAACATTTTCGGTAAAGCACCAAATATTTTCGGCTTTGTGAGCCAGATAATCAGGTCTGCTGCTGTAGTGCAAAAGCAGCCAGAGGAAATACCTAAACAAATGGCTGTGTTCCAATGTGTTCCACTAAAACCTTAGTTACAAAAATAGGCAGTGGGCAGGGGCACCCAGGTGGCTCAGTCAGTTAGGAATCCGGCTCTTGACTTTGGCTCAGATAATAATCTTGGCGTTGAGAGATTGAGCCCCATGTTGGGCTGCCTAAGATTTTCCCTCTCCCTCTCATGCATGCACGGGCTCTCGCTCGCTCTCTCAAAAAAATAAAAAGGCAGTGGGCAGAGTTTGGCCCATGCTCCCATCGACTCAATTTAGACTATTAGATGTCAGAAAATGATAATAATATAAGTTACATAAGTTACATTCCCCAAGTGGGTCTCCTGCATCATCCTCCCCCTAAAATAAATATCCTAAAAACTACATGAAGAAAGCCTGGGGACATGCATATGACTTTTATTCAAAGGCAGGGAAGAGTTTTAAAGGAGGGAAAAGTAAATTAGAAATAAACCCTTAGGAAAATGGCGCCATCCTGTTATTGTTATTCTCCAGAGATGCAGCCACTTTTTGGGGCAGACGAGGTTACTTCTCAGCTAGAGACCAGTACTCTCTAAGGCTGTTTCATAAACAAACTGGATGTCCTGTCAAGCAATGCTGAGAGTCATTTCAGAGGTAATCCTTAAAAGACACTCACTTTCCATTCCTATTTGCATGAAAAATACGAGTACCTAATCTTGTTTCTAACACTGATGCAATGGCTTTGGTCACCTTATCTGCCTCACTTTTGGGTTCTAGTACTGCAGCAGAAAGTCAATCTTTTGAGGATTCAGGTTTATTAACTACATATAAACTGATATACATAATCCTATAAGCAGGAAAGAAAACAACTACTTCTGCATTTATCCCTTTGTAACAAGGAATAACTTAGAAATACTACCCTGGACAGATACTTTCACTGCAATGTGTATTTTGTTTCTTTTTAAAAGGGAAAAAAATCCCACTGAATCACACCTATATCCTCTTTCAGACACACATTCACAAAAGCAACAAAGATAATCAAGACATATGCTTACTTCTTTCAAATGGAGTTTATGGTCAGCGCCTGCTTCACTGGTAGAAACGGCAACAGGATACTTCAACAGTGATGTATCAACTTCTAGCAATGGGCTCTGAGTGCCCTTAAAATGCACATTTTCAATTTTTGCACAAGTAGGTTGCTCATATTCTTTCTTATCTGTGGGAGAGTTCAACTCATACTCATGCTTTTGCCTCAGCTCTTCATAGGTATCATCAGTGTTCAATCCTAAAGCTTTGTTGACTGTGTCTGTCAAGGATGCATCAGAATGACGTGCATTTGCTAGTGTTTCTGATAACCAATTAAATAGTCGATGGATATCAGCAACACCGGAGTTAGAGGTATCCTGCTGCTGCTGTCTCAAATCAGCATCATGCCCAAGAGAGCCAACAGGCTGCAGAGACTCTGAAGGGAAAGAGAGAGAAAAACCATCTCTTAACAAAGTTAAGTTTGGAATGTTTGCATAAAAACTTAAAAATCAAATATACCTAAAAATTAATTATCATAAGATATTTCTGGGCAGGAATCCAAGCAGACCACTGGCTTAGACTGTAGAAGTACATCCATTCCTTTCTTTACAAATACAACTGGTTCGAAAATTTTGCACATAGCTGGCACCTGGGTGGATCAGTTGGTTAAGCGTCTGCCTTTTTCGCCTCAGGTCATGATCCCAGGGTCCTGGGATTGAGCACCGCACTGGGCTCCCTGCTCAGCGGGGAGCCTGCTTCTCCCTCTCCCTTTGCTGCTCCCTCTGCTTATGCGCTTTTTTCTTTCAAATAAATAAAATCTTTAAAAAATAACTAAAAAATAAAAAATAAAATTTTGCACATAGCTAAAAATTTCCCATAAGTGAAAGTTTATCTTCTTCATAATTTGAAAATTGTATTAATGGAGAAATGTGCTCAGACATCATGTTGGTAGTATGGATAATATATATTAATACCTGTACTATAGTTACCTTAAACTCTACTACCAAAATCCCAATCAGTTTAATCCCAGTTTTATCTGACTTAAAAACAGGTAAAATATCTGTACTTGATATTTTGCAAAATGTTAGGAGAATATGCAGGTTACATTTAAATCTACCCAAAAAACCATGGATTAATTTGATTTCTATCTCTTCTACACCTATTAGATTTTATCTTTAAGATAACGACTGATATTCTTATAATCTAAAACCTCATCTTGAATGACTAGATTACTTAATTTCATAACAAGGCTAAGATACGAGACACAAAATCATCCTGAAGCAATCTATACCAAACTTGCACGAAGAACAAAAAGCACTATGAGAGAAAACATGTTAAGACATGGTTACAAGCAGGTATAAATCTGGGTAATCTGCGCAACCATTATATTTAAAACCTGCAAAGGGAATAGACATTCAGAAGTCATGCACTTTCTAATGCTGAAGGAGGGTAAAGCCTGGATAGATGTCAGGTTTTCCAATTTAAGCAGGGTATGATGTACCACAGAGGGGAAAAAAAATTTAGTAACAACAAAGTACATCCTGTATGATTCTCCCTATATGAATTATAAAATCACAGAAGTGGAAACACTAATACATAGAGACAGAAAGCAGACCAGTGGTGGGGTGGGGTGAGATTACAAAGCAGTATAAGGTAACATCTGGGGTAATGAAAATGTTCTGTATATTGGAGTGGTGAAAACGTAACTCTCAAAATTCGTCTTTAAATTGTGCCCTTAAAATGGGTACATTTTATATAAATCATACCTCAAAAAGGTTAATGTTAAAGGGAGTAGGGAAGATAGGTGGTTATCTCTTATAAAATGAGTGAATTCACCACCACATCAAGATGAGGGTATTTTAGAAGTTAGAATCCAATCTTTAAATCTCTATTTTAAGAAGTGTACAAGATGACTAAAAAGAAACACAAATGCAAGTCTGAGTGTCACTAGTTCCAGTTTAATCTATCTCCCCCTTCTCCCTGCCCTACTTCTACTCTGGCCTACTAGCATGGCTTTCCCACCATTGTAATTATTGATAAAGTCTGACTGTCACCCACAACTATTTTTTCACATATACAAATTAGTCAGTTATCAGCTAAAACAGTACTGAAATTTAAGTATCTTGACCAGTGCCAGTGCTAGTAAATACACCCAAGTTTAGGAACAATGTTTTAGAGTCAGTCACAACTAAGTTATGAGTTAAACATGGATTAATGAACTACGTAACTAGGTAAAATTATTCAACTTCTACAGATTTTCTCATCTGTAAATTAAGGATGATAATGTCTACCACTCAAGAAATAAATGAGTCCCTATATGTAAAACCACCTGGCACATGGTAAGCACTTAATTCTCAAGACACCAGGTCAACAGTGTAAGACAGTGCAGATCAGTAAATGTCAATAGGTTCGGCATGGCATAAGCTAAAGGAAATAAAAACCATCAAGAAGCAGAATAGCCAAAAATCTAGGGAGGGATCTGAACTGCAAAGATACGAGGCTTGAGAGAAATGAAAGATGCTTCAGAAAGAAAGAGGAGTGTAAAGGGCTGACTATGACATATTTGAGGAGAGAGATGAACCCTAATCAAGGAATATGTAAAAAAAAAAGAGCGGGAAACATGGTTACCCAGGTGGGACATAGCCAATCTATAAAAAACCTTTGAAATGCAAAGCTGAGACTGGAAGACTGAAATGGGTGACAGATGCCAGGAAAGTCACCCAAGAGGTAAGAACAAGATAAAAATGATGGAAAGAAAAAGAGAACACAGGCCAAGTAAAGAAAAATCACTTGAAAGTTACTAAGATGACAGCACTGTCAAAAAGAACTTTCTGCAATGATGGAAATGTTCTCTATCTGTACTATTTCAATACAGTGGTATGGCTTATGAAATGTTCCAAGTATAATACATGAATTTTATTTCATTTTAATTTAAACTTATATAACAACACGTGGCCAGTGGCTACCATATGTGCAGAAAGAGGAAGTAAAGGAGAACAGGTAAGTGAAAAGTAACTGAGGATACAAGTACTGATTGCCCAAAGAACAGCATAAACGCTGATTTAACCAGGTCAGTTCTGAGAAACACTGAATTTGAACAAATACAAGTAAAAACATCTTGGTAAGAAACAGGAATGGAATACTGATATCTGCCATAAACAACAAGAAGAGCAGCAGCACAAAATTCAAAGGTCCATGAACTCAAAGAAGGCATTTCATGCTTATTTTAGCAGTGTGAAGATATTAAAAATCAAGATGAAAAAAGGTTTTAGAGTACTTGCAATATTGAAACACACACTTAAAAGAAGGGTCTCCCATTTCTGTCTTTTACTGTCAACTAAAACAAAATAAAGAAAAATAGATAAAAGAAAAAGCCAAACATATTACTAGGCTCCTGGGGTGGGAAAAAAATGTGTATTCATCTAAGAAATCAAATTTTAAAGCTCAGAAGGTTCCTGTCACTAAGCAACATGCTAAAAGAACCCAATATTCAATGCACTTTCCCAATTATAAAATTAATGGGATATAAAAGGACAAGAACTCCAATTAATAGGACAATAGCCAAGCATACTTTATTTTCCTCATATTAGCCTAAGCTACACAATTAAGAAACTGATGTCCTTTCTTTACAAAAACAGGGGACAGGCTGGAATGGTTCTGAGGCTGTAACTTGCAGACCCCTGTACTAGGGGAAAGGACAGAACTACTTTACTATATTTTTGGTTTTATTTTTATACTATATAAAAGCAACCTGATATTTTTACCTTCATATAGATGGCAATTTTCAGATAAATTACTGGTTTTGGCGAGCTTTCTCATATTTTCAGGTAGATCCTCAAGCTTCCTCTTCAAGACAGTTTTGCTTCTCATATCTTCTGTGTCTGAGTCCCCACCCACATTTTTTTTCCTACACTGAATTAAATTAATCAATTCTTTGACTCTATCCTTATCATAATCCAAAGAGTGCGAGGACTTCTGCTTTCTAGGTATAATAGTTTCACCCCTTGAGTTATTTCGTTTTCCAAATTTCATTTTTGTACCATTCATTTCTTCTTCTTGGCCTTCATAATCTGAGAGTGGACTGAACTGTTGAAGTTTTCTATTTTCTTCAAAAAGCTCTTTTAATTTACAAATTGGTAACTGATACATTTCAGGCCGAAAAATATAGGCATGCAAACAATTATCAATATGGGATTTATTTTTTGGAGCTGAGTATAAGAATTTTTTATCATCTAATCGTGAATCGTATGGAAACATGATAAACTCTCGTTTACCTGAACCAAAACCTCGCTTAAAAAATTCATTTACATACTTTTCAACAACAGAATGAAAATTTATAGTATTTATATTTTTGAATTCCTTTCGACACTGAATCAAAGCAAACTGTAAAAACTGAGTTATTTTTAATACATCTGTCATGCTCTCATGTCTCTTCTGTGGAGCTGCATTAGTTGAACCTTTCTGTGCTGTAAACAAACAAAAAAGCAAACCATGTTAGCAATCAAGAATCAAACACACACGCACAAAATCAAACACAGATCTATATGTTGTCAAAGAAATTCAACATCCATACATTAATGGTAAACCAAACTAGCAGTATGTACCCTAATACATATATGCAATATAGAAATAAATGAAGAGTACTGCTTCTAAAAACAGGCCAAAAAGAAACTAAAACAAGATTGCAGAAGATATTTTTAAAGGGGAAAAACACCCATTCATTGAAGATCTTCATTTCTTATTGTCCCTAGGCATTCAACTGGTGGCAAGCAAAATGTAAGGAGAAATAAAGAAGCAAGGGAAGATCTGAGGCTCCTAGCAAGAGAATCCTGCAACTGATAGCAATGTCACTCCTTCCTGCTATACTGTAATAAGTTTAACTTTACATTAATGTTCTACCCCCATAAGCAGATATCTAAACACCAAGTGGCTACAACTGAAAATGTCATTCTTAATCTAACAATGAAATCCACCAGTGGGAATTTTACCTTACTAGAGCATTGAAGTATTGAAACAGTGAAGAGCAAATTTTCTCTAACACCAGTGCAAAAAATTTTTATTAATTTTAAATGGCCTAAATTTAACCTAGCACATGATCCTTTTATTGTTGCTAAAATTTGAATGCAAAAATGAACTCAGCTAAAGAATACTAATATAAAACCCTAAAAAATGAAGCTAATATGGTATTTTAATAATTACAATCAATGTTTATTTAGTGAAAACACTGTTAATCCCCCAAATTTTCCATTAAAAAAAATCAAGTCATATATAATTTATGTTTTATTTTGCTAATACCTCTTAATACCTCCAGTATTTCCCAAAATATGATATAAGAAACAAATATTTACTGACTTATCTGGAAAACTTCAATGAAATATAAGTATCTATCAGTGACTTGATTTAGATATTCAAAGAACTTACAAGTAACTATGCCTCTAGGTTCTTGAAATAGAAATAAAGCATGTAGGACTCGAGACTTGGCAGTTTGATGTTCTAAAAAAAACAGAAGCCAAACTGATTAGCAATATGTTCTAACGAAAAAATTAAAAAGAACTGTAAAAATTAAAGAGATCACCTACCATATGGAGAAACCATTTGACAAGGAGAGAGAAGAAAAAGGTATCCTCGGTCTCCCAAAGGTTTAACAAGAACCTGCATTTTTGGAAGAAGGAAGAAGTTGAAGCTGCTTCATTATTACTCATCATAAGGCAGGCATAGAGCAGTTTCTAATAATTATAAAGAAAACAAGTTATTGATCATCTTTCTTCAGGAAACATATTGCTACCAAATTAAAAACTCTACCAACTCTCTGATTAACAGAATTCCAATCGAACAAAAACTCCCCAGTTTCCATACAAGTAATAACAAGAAAATATTACTGAACGAATTCCCCTAATTATGAAACCAACTTGATTTTTCCTTGACACTAAAATACAAGGACCAAATTAAAGACTTCAAATACCTTCCTCGACAATTCAAAAGACATGTTATTAATTGCCAAGGCAGTATGCTAGATGCTGGGGGTGTAAAACAAGTATACCACAAACATTACCTTTCATTAGTTCAAGCTAATCTCAAATGAAATGTGTTGCTATAACCTAATTCTTCACATAGTTAATGAACACCTTTCAACCTAAGGCAATTTGCCTTGCCAGAAATAACTTCAAAGACAAGCAACACAAGAGCCTTGATCATGAGAAATTTATAATTGGGTGGAGAGAGTAACACAAGAAATATCAGTAATTATTCAAGACAGAAAAGTTCTCAAAAACATATAAAAAAACAACAGGAAGAGAAAAAATATAGTTTACAGCTGGAAAAGATACTGAGAGTGTACTTCAGGTGGATTTTGAAGGATGAGAACACTGCCACGAGCCTAAGATTATGGGAAGGACATTTCAATAGAGTCAACAAAGGCAGAGTTATAACTGATGGTTTGCAGGCATTAGAGTACTTATGACTAGCAAAAGGGTGATGACAGACTAGGACAAACATGCAACTCTAAAAGGAAAGATGTGGGCTCAATTGTAAAAAGACAAGAATGCCAGGTTAGCCAGGAATGCCCTCAAGAGTATATGCCCTTTTGGGGGCGCCTGGGTGGCACAGCAGTTAAGCATCTGCCTTCAGCTCAGGGCGTGATCCCGGCGTTATGGGATCGAGCCCCACATCAGGCTCCTCCGCTATGAGCCTGCTTCTTCCTCTCCCACTCCCCCTGTGTTCCCTCTCTCGCTGGCTGTCTCTATCTCTGTTGAATAAATAAATAAAATCTTTAAAAAAAAAAAAAAAGAGTCTGACTCTTGGTTTGGGCTCAGGTCATGATCTCAGGATCGTGGGATCAAGAACCATGCCAGGCTCCACATTCAGCGGAGAGGCTGCTTAGATTCTCTCTTCTCTCCCTCTGCCCCTCCCCCTGTCACTTCTCTG
The DNA here is from genome assembly GCF_024610735.1 of Ursus americanus. Taxonomy (NCBI): domain Eukaryota; kingdom Metazoa; phylum Chordata; class Mammalia; order Carnivora; family Ursidae; genus Ursus; species Ursus americanus. Next base: position 33,139,595 of record NC_142140.1, on the reverse strand, counting down.
AAATAAAATCTTTCCCCTGAAACTAATACTACACTATATGTCAACTAACTTGAATTTACAGAAAAACTAAATAAAATAAATCTTAAAAAAACAAAAATGTGTTAAAAATATAAAACAGCAAGCTCACAACCTAGGAGGAAATAAGCTACCTGAAGTGAGATTTAGCAGAAACAATAGATTCCAACACCCAAGGACTCCAAATTGAAATTATCAGATGAAATATATAAAACAACAGGTTATGAGCTGCTTAAAGAAATAACGGGTAGAACTGAAAACATGTTCACACAAAAACTGGTACACAAATGTTCATAGCAGCTTATCTGTAACAGCCAAAGAATGGAAGCAATTGATGAATGGACAAAATGTGGTATCATCCATACAAAGAAAATACTGTTCAGCCACGAAAAGGAATGAAGTACTAATACGTGCTACAACATGGGATGAACCTTAAAAATATTATGCTAAGAGGGATGACTGTGTGGCTCAGTCAGTTGAGCGACCGACTCTTGGTTTCGGCTGAGGTCATGGATCCCATGGGTCGTGAGATCGAGCCCCATGTAGGACCCTCCATGCTCAGCGAGGAGTCTACTTGAAGATTCTCTCTCTGCCCCTCCCCCCTTAAATAAATAAATTTGAAAAAAAAAAAAAAAAAGTATTACACTAAGTGAAAGAAGCCAGGCACATACTGCATGATTCCACTTATATAAAATGTCTAAAATAAACAAGTCCATAAAGAAAGAAGTAGATTCATAATTACTAGGGACTGGAGGAGAACAAATAAGGAGTGTATGCTTAATGGGTGTGAGGTTTCTCTCTGGGGTGATCAAAATGTTCTGAAAATAGATAGTGGTGATGGCTGCACAACACCTGAATCTACTAAAAAATCACTGTAAAGTGTACACTTAAAAATGTATTTTGATAAAAAAAAAACACCAAGGAATATCAGAATATAACCTCTACCTCCTATAACAGTACCTGGCACATGACAGGTACTCAGTAAGTATTTCTGAAATAATTACAAAGAATCTGTCTTTAAAAAAAAAAAGAAAGAAAGAAAAGACCAGGCAGACCTCAAGAACAATTAAATATAACTTTTAGAAATCAAAAATATATGAAATTAGAAACTCAATGAATGAATTAAACAGCAAAACAGACACAGCTAAAGACAGAATTTGTAAACTAGAAGACAGTCATGATGAAATTAGTCAGAATGCAGCACACAGAGAAACAAGTGGATATAAACACAAAAGGTCACAGACATCAAGTACAAAATGAAAAGATCTGACATACGATGCTCTAGGGTCCTAGACAGTTTAAACAGAATGAAGGAGAAATATAATCAGATAATAACTAACTGTATAACAGAAATGAATATGTAAACCCAGATACGAAAGAATATACGCCAAGCTGGATAAACAAGAAATCTACACCTAGGTATGTAATTGCAAAACACCAAAGGTTAAGATTAAAAAAGCAGCCAGAAAAAAGACGACGACCTACAAAGGAATAATAATTAGACTAAGAACTGACCTCTCAACAAAAATAGAAACCAGAAGATACTGTAATAACAGCTGAAGTGTTAAGAGAAAGTAGCTGTCAACACAGAATTATGCACCCAGGATTTAACCATTAAGGAATACACTTTTTTTTTCCTTTGGGCAAATCTACCAGGAGGGCATGTTCAAAAATTGCCCAAAGTCAGTTTTTAGATCAAGTATCAACAAATTTCCAATCACCACCTGTTCTGATGATAACATAATTAAATTAGAAAAAAATTAAAAAGTAATATATTTGGAAATTTAAAAACAATCCTCTATATCATCGTTAAAATAGAAATCACAAAGGAAACTAAAAAATACTAAGAACTGAATAATAAAACATTAAAAGTTGTGGAATGCAACTAAAGCAGTGGTTGGAACTCAAAATTCACTGGCCATTTTTCCAACTTCCAAAGAAGGCAGAAATAACAAACTGAACCATCCAAAGGTGGAAGTTAATCAAACTAACAGCTAAAATTAGTAAAAGATTAAAACAAAGATATAACAGAAGGCTGAAACTGTAATTTGATTCTTAAGACTAATAAAATAGATAAACCTCTGGTGAGTGACTAAACAGGGAAAACAAAATGAAAATATTTTCATGTAATACTGATCACAGCAGCTATTAAGAAACTATATAAATGAGCTTTGCAATAAACACAAACACACAGAAGAAATGGACAATTTCCTAAAAACCAAAAAAACCATATGTCCGAACTTAACCAAGAAAAAATAGAAAGCCTGAAAAATTCAACTCTTAAATAGAATCAGTACTTTAAAGTCATCCATAAATGAAAGAAGACGGTTTTGCAGTTTAGTGCTAGCCAACATCCAAAAAATAGATCATTTTAATCATATATATATCCATCTTTTGTAAAATGAGGAATACTACCTAATTCAATTCTGAGAAACTAGTAGAATGTTGATATAAAAACTAGACAAGGACAATATGAGAAAGAAAGATTACAGGTCAATCTCACTCATTATCACAGATAAAAATTTCTATACAAAACACACAGACCAAACCATGCATTTCAAGAAGGAAAAAAAAAGCAGAGTTGGTGGGGTTGTTTTGTTTTGTTTTGTTTTGTTTAAAGTAGGCTCCACGCTGGTGGGGCTCAAACTCATGACCATGAGATCAAGACCTGAGCCGAGATCCTGAGCCACCCAGCTGCCACTGGAGTTAGTGTTCTTAATCAGCAACACAAATACAGTTTGATACTGGAAAAAGATAAAATAGAATTCATCTTGTAAGTCTATAGGATAAACTCTGCATGTAATGGTTCACTTATGTGTCAACTTGACTGGGCCACAGGGTGTCCAAATATTTCGTCAAATTTTATTCTGGCTTCTTCTGAGAGCATTTTTGGATGAGGTTAACGTATAAGCTCTCCTAAGAATCTCCAGCTTCCTGAATGCAAATCTTGGAACTTTTTAGCCTCCATATTTGTGTGAGCCAATTCTTTATAATAATTTCTTTCTATATATGTACATCCTACTAGTTCTGTTCCTCTGGAGAACCCTAATACAGTAATATTCCAAGTTACTATCTTGATAAATGCCACCTCCAAAAGCGTTTTAATAAATTCAAAACCCATCATGGTTAAAAAAATAACGAAAATTTTTAAACTGATAAAGAGATCTGTGAAAACCTACTGCAAACTTCCTACCTAGTGGTTAATGTCAGACATGTTCTTTTGAAAATCAAAAAGACAAGAGAATGCATACAACTACCACTTTTATTCAACATTATACTAGAGATCCTAGATTACACAGTAATACAAGAAAGAGAAATAAAAAGCTTAGGGACTAAAGACGAAAAAAAACAAAACAATGTTGCTCCCAGACAATAAAGTCTATACAGCAATCCCAAATAATGTATAAAAAAGAACAAATTATTTAAATTTCATACACTGATCTAAAATAAAAATCAATATATAAATGTCAATTACATTTTTATATACACAACAAACAGAAAATGTACTGAAATGGAAAATATTATTTATAATGGCATCAAAAACAGTAAGATGCCTGCGGATAAACTGAACAAAAACTAAGCAAGATGAGTATCCAGAAAATTATGAAACTCTATTAAAAGAATACCCTAAAGGAGTAAAAAGATAATTTTGTTCATGGATAAGACAATATCACAAAAGACATCTATTTTCCCAAATTTGTTCTACAGATTTAATAAAATTCCAATTTAAAAATCCCAATAGGGTTTTTTGGGGGCAAAGAAGGGGTCGGGAGGGGGAACCTTAGAAGTTGATTCTAAAATTTTTTTTAAAAAGCAAAGCTGAGGGGCGCCTGGGTGGCTCAGTCATCAAGCGTCTGCCTTCGGCTCAGGGCGTGATCCCGGAGTCCCGGGATCGAGCCCCACATCAGGCTCCTCCGCCGGGAGCCTGCTTCTTCCTCTCCCACTCCCCCTGCTTGTGTTCCCTCTCTCGCTGGCTGTCTCTAGCTCTGTCAAATGAATAAATAAAATCTTAAAAAAAAAAAAAAAAAAAAAGCAAAGCTGAAACTTAAATTTTGAAAAAAACTAAATCTCATATAGCAAAACACGCCTAAAACGGATGAAAAAAGTGGGGCAGTTGGCCCTACCTCCTATCAAAGCTTCTTAGTCGAGAAAGGCGGGACTATTCAATAAATGGTTCAGAACAACTTGTTACTCATTTTGGGGAAAAGTGAAGTTGGATTCCTACATTATATAACACAAAAAAAAACCACACAGGCAAAATCATAACACATTCACAAGAAAACACATTCACAAGAAAACAGGCAAAATCATAACACATTCACAAGAAAACCTATAGGATCTAGGGGGTAAGTAAAGATTTCTTAAAGTCACAAACAGTGCTTAATACTCAGGCAGATAAAAATTACATTAAGAACATCTGTTCTTCAAAAAAACACCACGATTAAAGTAAAAAGGCAAGCACAGATTATGAAAAAAACTTCTAGCACCAAAATATATATAAAATTCCTCAAATTAGTAAGAAAACACAAGCCACTCAAAGGAAAAATAGACAAATGAACACTAAACAAAAACGAAAGGATGATCAACTCATTTCAGGAAAATACAGGCTAAAATCACATTACAATATAATTTATAACTACCAGACTGGTAAGATTTTGCCACAATCTGACTGTACCAGTGACTGTGTGAATTAAGGAGAACTTCCTGGTAGTAGGGGATATAAATTGGTACACTTAAAACAATATCACCTTATCTTGTAAAGCCAGTCATGTGTTTATGTTATGATTCAATAATTCTACTTATAGATAATAAATCTAATAAACTAGATATATACACAAGAGAAGAAATTCTTGTATATGTACATCAGGAGATATATAGAATGTTCACATCAGAAATAACATTCAAATTTAGGGACATCCATCATTTTCCTTTACATTAAGTTAGTTTTAAGAATTACTTACTTATTCCCTACCAAAAGAGAGCTCAACATAATTTTACTTACATTATAAATCTCCCTGTGAGAAAATAAAATTTCCCTAGATTTCTCAGTGCTCCTCCCCTAAAACTAGCCTTCTGATACACAGAAAAGTAAACATAAAGATAGGGAATGTTTGCTTTCACATCCCCCAGAAATATTTTGCTCCTCACGTATTTTCAGAATTACATCTGTAGCCAATTATCTAAGTAACTGCTCTAATCGAAAAGGATAATTAAATTTCCCTTATCTCCCTGAGAGTGCCAAGTGAGTACACCAAGACGGCCAAGAGGTTATAGTACAGATTAGTTTCTATGTTAAGCTTCAAGGTGCCAGGAAGACTTAAGTATTTTATATTTCAAGGATGAATGAGTCCCAGAAACTGAGAGATGTCTTTAGGTCCCAGAGGGCTAAGTGGCTCCTGAAGAGATTTTATTTATTTACTACAGGGTTGGAGTTAATATTCATCCCATTTTCAAGAAGAACTTTCCAGGAAGGGAGGGAGATAGTGGCCTCCTTCAATAAACCGGGGGGGGGGGGGGGTAGTTGGGATAGGCCGGTGTTGGGTATTAAGGAGGGCACGTATTGCATGGTGCACTGGGAGTTATATGCAAATATTGAATCATGGAACATTACATCAAAAACTAAGGATATATTGTATGGTGACTAACATAACATAACAAAAAATTATTATAAAAAAATAAAAATAAAAAAATAAAGAAAAACCATTTTCCCTCATCTTTTGCCTGTGGAATGTCCAGCTACTTGCATAGGATAACTGACCTGTCTTTCCTTGGGTTGCCCTAAGGTTAAGGACTAGGGCAAAGGAAGGCTAATATATTACTGTGAGGTATTCATTAAATCTCTGATCCATAACACTTTGTGTACATATTCAAGATAAAATTATTGAGAACGCAACAGTTCTCAATGCATGTTCCATAATCATTAGAGCTATGAAGAAAGTAGCTATAATTAGAATAATTCCCACTGAGGTTTGTAGGAAAAGGTATAGCTACACAAAATACCTAGGGTCCATTAGATTCAGGTAGTGTATCCTTGTGGAATGATCATGCCCTCTAAGACACAGAATCTTACTTTATTTCTTAATTCTGGGAAAACCTAGTCCTCCAAGAACCTCATATAGTATTTGCTCAAGTGAAGAGTAAAATACCAGTATCTTCCTATCCTGATTCTCACTACTAGAAATGGAACAGATACTACAATTTTCTGATAAACTCCTCATTGTCAAGACTCAATACTCCGTTTCTGAAATGCAAGAACCAAACAGATTTGGATAACCCATTATCTCATCATATCCAAACTACTATCTAAACTTTCACTTTCTGAGCTCTGGAATTAAATAGATTTTGATCATGACGAATAGTTATATTTCAGAAGAAAACAAGAAATGTAAATATAAAAGTATATTCATATATAGTCAGGGTGCATGTGTGTGTATGTTCGTGTTCTAAGATGCCTAGCCCAAAGATTTCTAGTTGGTTAGTCAAAAAGTTATTGTTAGGGGCACCTGGGTGGCTCAGTCGTTAAGTGTCTGCCTTCAGCTCAGGTCATGATCCCAGCATTCTGGGATCGAGCCCCGCCTCGGGCTCCCTGCTCAGCGGGAAGCCTGCTTTTCCCTCTCCCACTCCCCCTTGCTTGTGTTTCCTCTCTCGCTGCCTCTCTGTCAAATAAATTAATAAAATCTTAAGAAAAAAAAGTTATTGTTAGGGGCGCCTGGGTGGCTCAGTAGGTTAAGCATTTGCCTTCGGCTCAGGTCATGATCCCAGGGTGCTAAGAATCAAGCCCCACACAGGGCTCCCTGCTCAGTGGAGAGCTTGCTTCTCCCTCTCCCTCTGCCCCTCCCCCTGCTTGTGCTCCTGGTCTGTCAGATAAATAAATAAAATCTAAAAAAAAAAAAAAAGAAAAGTTACTGTTAGGTGTCTACCAATTCCTAAGTGTATAAACTCTGCCTTAAGTTCTGTACATAATTTGACTCTTTCACCCATAAACATACACATATACAATGAAATTCTACAAAGCCATTAAAAATGCAATTGCAAGTTCTGAAAATCATTGATACTAATCTCCATTTGACTACCTGGAAATTGAGGCTCAACAAAGTAAGGAGTAAAAGGAAGTCAACTGCTGAAAAACTCGTATCACATGGCATACTTGTGCAAAAAACTTCTTCCCCTCTCTACTGAAATGTTCCATCAACATTTAAATACGAGCCCCTCTCCTCTGTAACCACTTCCTCCCCTTCAGCTAAACTACACATTATAGCATGTATTCATTTTCTGTTCATTCCTGAACTCATTACCACTGATGCCTGACTTAATCCCTCTATCCAAACTCAGTAAAATCAGTTTCTATTAAAATTTGATACTATCTAGTAAAGATCTCTTAGATCATCTCTTATATCATCATTCTCATCTTTCTCCTCCAACCCACTATCACCCTTTAATGTAATGCTAGTTTCCTGCTTCATCTCCCCTCTTCAATTCATTCTCTACAGAGTAACCAAATAAATTTCCAAAACACAGATGTGATCATGTCACACACACAATCAAAACGTCATGCTACTTCCTTTAAAACCCAAGAGCTCTTAGGATTACATCCAAACTTCCAAACATTTGAACACTGCCTACATAACACTGCAGGACACAGCCCCCTACACACTTTTCTAGCCTCGTGTCCTACCACTGTCTCTCAACTACTCTCGTGTTGTTCCTTTATCTCTTTTCAACCTAACCAAGCATCTTGTTCTTTCTGAATCTTCAAATATGGCACCGTCTCTACAGGAACAAACCATATCTATCTAAGGAACTTCATTTATCACTATATAATCCTGAAGAATAGTCTCCTTATCTCATTTTTTACTGAAGTATACACCTGCATAAGTAAATGGTATTCAATAAATATCTGTTGTCACAATCACAAAATACAATAAAGATATTTCATGGGGAAGACTGCCTTGCAGAAGGACTAGTGTCACGGCTAAAATAAAAGGACTACCAATGGCCATAGTAAAACTGTTTGCTAAATAGTAGCAACAAAGACAGAGAACTAATGGTACTTTCAAAGGCAAAAATGAAGTAAACTGAAATAATATGATCACTTATTCAAATGCTTGTTTCTAAGGGAGAATGAGGAACATTTTAAAACCTTTCACTCACAAGTTTTTCTTTCTCTAGTTTTTGTAGTAAACTCTCCATGTTACTTCCAATTCTTGTTTTTTCTACAACTTCATAAAGGCTGCAATACATTCCATTCTTCAAAACTGACATAAGAAAAAATACATAGTAAATATTCAAATCAAATCTGCTTTTTATATATTTTAATAAAATTAAATTACTCACCTTCACTTGGACCTAAGTATGTTTCCTTATAAAACAGCGCTGGAGGGATTTTCTGTTTCAGATGATCAATACTCATAACCGTTTCAACATCTAACTTTTCAGGACTGAAAGAAAATTGAAAAAGCATGTTTGCCCCACCTGTATGTTTAATTCTAGCAATGTTATTTCCTCCCCTCCCCTGCCCACATGAGGATCTTGGTGGAAAGCAGAAGAGCACACTTATTAATATGTAATTGATTCTAAAGCGGATTTGATATGGGAAGTCCAGATATATACAGAAATAGAAAGCCTGGCAGTATCACCAACCACCCATCTTTAAGCCAGAAGCTAATCCTTTTTTTTTTTTTTTTTAAAGATTTTATTTCTTTATTAGACAGAGATGGAGACAGCCAGCAAGAGAGGGAACACAAACAGGGGGAGTAGGAGAGGAAGAAGCAGGCTCATAGCAGAGGAGCCTGACGTGGGGCTCGATCCCATAACGCTGGGATCACGCCCTGAGCCGAAGGCAGACGCCCAACCACTGTGCCACCCAGGCGCCCCCAGAAGTTAATCCTACACACCAATTTTACTAAACCAAAAAGAATAAAAGGCTGTCCTTTTATTAAAGACAATTCAAGTATGAACTGTTAAAGTAAACTTCAAACATTTATGAAGGCCCATAATATTTACTGTGGTGGTAGCAAAAGATCATTCTAGACCTTTCTATCCCAATATATGCTGCACAGGACTGAAAACAGTCTATAACTTTTAACTTAACTCACCACATCAAAGCCGTTTCCAACAAAGAACTGATAACTTTTAAGTCTACCATGTTCAAATTGCTAACATAATTAGGATAAAACTTTGAAAAATCACTTTTAAAATTTAAAATCACTCAGAAAGTTTTATGCCATAAATGTGTATGAATATTTAGCCCACTCTCAAACCAAGACAGTAAAGTAGAGGGCTCATTTTGCCAACTAAGTCTCCCAAGTTATCAATTTTTTAAACAAATTGACATTTATATTCTTTTGGACCGAAGTAAAATTTAAATATAAGAATAAAAAGCAAAAGAAGAAACTGAATAATTAGCAACCATTAATTGTTATTTTCTTGTAATATAACATACTTACAGCTTGATAGGCAAAAAAGCACGAGTGGCTGATCTCAGAGAAATATAACACAAAAGCTTTCCTTTATTTAAAAGTTGTCCTTTCCACAAGGTGTAGTTAAATTTATCTAAATAGAAAGAGTAACAACACAATTCAGCCACTGGCAGCCCAGAAGTAAATGTATGTTTACTAGATAGAAATAAGGGAAACACATCTAGAAACGTTTAAGTAGAAGAACAGCAACAACAAAAAACAAAATGAACAAAAAACACCCATGACATTTTTATTTATAAGAGAGTTCAAGCATTAGGATTTTTGTTTTAGTATCTTTTCCCTTGCAGAGTTATTCTAGCTGCAAAAAATAACAAATTTATTTGTCTTCATATCAGAAAGTTGAAAAGCAAAGACAATACATTTACTGCCCTCTTATTTCCCCCAAAGGAGACTATATTAAATCCAGTTAACTACATGAATTCCTATAGCATCTCATACCTTCTACTCACTCTTTTCATTGTGGAGAAACTTGATGACAGAAAATGTCAGTATTGCTTTTAATCTTCTTTAGGTCTTATAAATCCTAAACCTCTAAATACAATATTTTAAAAGCTGAGTTGTGAAGCTTATTTTTTACATTTATCAAAGTGCTAAAATCCTTTGGTCTATTCATAGTATCAGCAGCTTCCAAAAGAGACCTTATGCTTCAACAACCAACAACCAAATGTTGAAGCTACATCATAACATGGCCTCACCTCCTTTATCAGACTTTGCAGATTTTTGTTCATTATAAAAATAAAGCAAAACACTAATTTTTTACTATATGTACTTATTTTTTCAATTTATGGAACTAAAGGAAAGAAATAAAAGAATCTTACCTGTGTTTCTATCTGCATTGAAACTGTTTGATCTATAAATAAAAAACAAAAAAAGAAAAACATTACTGATTGGTAACAAGAAAGTTAACATTCAGGACCTTGACAAAAGTGCTATTTTTAATAGTATAATGTACAAGAAAATTAAGTCCTTCATCCAAGTAGGAAGAACATATTTATTAGCTACTTACTACAACATTTAATAGATCCAAGTCTACATGAAGAAAACACTTGGCTCAAATTACCATATCTGTCCAAATTTACGGGAGCTTTTTCCCAAAAATAGTCATCAGGAGATAACAGAGTTCATTAAAGTCTCTGTGAATTACTTTATTTTGGTGATGAGATTTGAAGAAATTGCCTCAATATATATTTAGACCTATTCATTAAATATTAAATGTTTAATATTAAATTAAATATTAAATATTAAATCTATTCAATAAATACTTACCAAGCTCCTATAATTTATCAGGCACAGTTTTAGGTAACAGGATTACCAAGATGAACAAAACCCTGCCTTCACAGAGTTCACAATCTCATGAAGAGGACAGACAACAATAAAAAATTAAGTATCTAATTTACCTGATGATGGTTTTAAGTGCTATGGAGAAAAAGACAAAGCAACTAAGGGTATGGGGTTAAAATTAAAATCATGGAAGACCTTGCTGATAAAAGACACCTTTAAGGAGAGATCTGATAAAAGTGTTAAATATAAATGATGCTGCTAATTGGGAAAAGAGAACAGCAAATGCAGAAGCCCTGTGGCAGAAACGTTCATGGCAGCATTCAAGGTACAGCCAAGGATGTTCAATCAATGCTCATTTTAAATGATACGGAGATCAAAAGATGGTATCAAAGAAGAGGCAAAGAAAATTAGCAGTTACTATTCCTGGAGGTATGACCTCATAATTAAGTGCTGGGTGTCTTTTAAAGATTACTGTTGAATGGCACTATTGTAACTATATCATGGAAGTCATATATACACAGCCACAAGAAAAATGAACAAGTGTCTGGATATCGTATGAATTGCTACTTATGGCTATGGATGGATGGTTACCAGGGTTATTTGCTGACACAAAAAAAGTGTGCTGGATCTCAAACAACTTAAATGAAGACATTAGTTGATCTGGAAAACCAATGAAAAAATTGACCTCAAAAATGTATATACTTCATGAAATGTGGCTTTTTAAAACAGTATTTCTAAATCAATAGGTATCAATTTTACCAACCTTTTTCTGGAATCACCACATGGGAAAAAAATAAGGGAAACTGCTTTGTATTTGGTCACTTTACATTAGCGCTTATAAGAAATCACCAGTGGTACTCAATTCACTAAAAATCAGAATCCCTTAGAAGCTTTTAAAATTACCAATGCCTAGACTCCTTAAAAAACGTTTCATTTCTTAATTGGTTTGAGGTGGGACTGGATCATCTTTCATGAAGTTCCCCAATGTTAGGAGAGCTAATACACAAAATTTCACTTTTAAAAACTGCATTTTACTCAACTATGCAAACCTTCAGTATCAAGAAAAAAAGGGTCAACTGGTGAGGTGTAAGTAAACTTTAGTTTTTATTTCCACATAAATTATGTTCTTCACACTGACCTTTTAAAAGTCATCATGAATACTCATGCATCTAATTAACCACAAGGTAAGAAAAAAAAAAGGGAAGAAAACAAAGTGTTCCTCCTAATTCAGTAGTGCAGGACATGTAAAATAATATTCTGGATGATGTCTAAAACTCCTGAGTCTTACCTTGATGAAGGCACAAACTTCGGAGTTTGTATATCATCTTTGTAAGTAAAAGACACAACCGCATATGGACACACATGTCTTGGTCTTCGCCTGAGTTCATCAAAGCTATACTCATAAAAATAATACTAAAAATAAGAAAATGCAAAATTAACTTCTGTAAGAAGACAAGATGTACACAGTAGAATCTTTATTTGCCTGATTTTTCAGAAATATAACACCATTTAAAAGTACCTCTAACAGAAACTATCTTTAAGCACTGCTTGTCAATTTATTTAAAATAATTTGTACTTTATATTCATTTTATGATATAAAATATTCTGCTTCTCTATCTATCTTAGTTGCACTAATAGGTACTCTAAAAGCTTACTTCTGAAAAGCTGACTGCTGGGAATGTGCAACAAATTTCCTCATAAAAATGTTATAAATGGACATTTGTAAGCTCCCAAGTCAGCCCAAAAAGTCAATTTGATATAAAAAAGTAAATTGCTAAGGACACAATCTCAACCAAATCTAGCATTTTGTTCATTCTTTTTTTTTTTTTTTTAAAGATTTTATTTATTTGAGAGAGAGAGAAAATGAATGAGAGAGAAAGCACAAGCTGGGTGGTGGGGAGAGACAGAAGGAGAAGCAGACTCCCTGATGAGCAGGGACCCAGATGTGAGGCTTGATCAAGGACCATGGATCGTGACCTGAGCCGAAGGCAGATGCTTAACCGACTGAGCCACCCAGGTGCCCCTGTTCGTTATTTCAAAAGAAAAACATTATTGGTTCCAACTGCAGACCAAGCAGCAAAGAGGAAGTGGAAGAGATTATGAACACTGGTGACAAAGGTAGCTAATTCTCTTCGTACTACCCATCTGCCTCTCCCCTTCACCTACCGACAACATTCATTAGGGTTTTGTGACTTGCAGAATAGTGATTTTCATTAAAAAGAATGCCCTAGTTTATAAACAAAGCATTGTCCTTCAAAGTCCATTTATTCCCTTGGGAAACTACTGATTCCAATAATGTTGCTACTGCTCTAAAAATGCCTGGAAATTTTGGAAACATCAAGATAGTTTACAAGTTCTGTTAGAAAAACCTAATACTTTAAAAAAAGGCGGGGGGGAGAAAAAGCTACTGCTGCCTTCTGCAACTATTGTCCACAAGGTCATCAACTGGGCCAGCTCAGATGACTTTGGTGAATATAATTTTTGCTAAAAGCCCCCAACAATATGTCTTGTCCATTCAGAGTCTTCAAAAAAGGGGGCAATTATACTTGAATTTTGAAAAAAAGTTTCACTTACAAATGAGTGTTAAAAAAAAAAGGAACAAGAATAAATCTTTTTATATATATAAATAAAGATTAAAGAAAGAAAAAAAGAACATCTCCAGGGGGGTTAGCATACCACACCTTTTCCCATACAGTCCATTTGGCTATATACATTTTTTACACACTTGTTAAAAAAAATAATTCATTACTTTATACAGTAGTCCCCCCCCAATATATGCAGTTTTGCTTTCCAGTTTCAGCTTCTGTGGTCAACTATAGTCCAGAAGCAGATGGTCAGACAAATGGTCAGAAGGTCAACAGTAGCCTAACACTATGTCATAGTGCCTACGTCATTCGCCTCACTTCATCTCATCATGTAGGCATTTTATCATCTCACATCATTACAAGGGTGAATACGGCACAATGAGATTTTGAGAGACACCACATAACTTTATAGTATAATTGTTCTAACTTATTATTCTTGTGATTAATCTCTTACTGTGCCTAATTTATAAATTAAACTTAATCACAGCAATGCAGGTATAGGAAAAACATAATACATACAGAGCTCAGTACTATCCATGGTTTCAGGCATCCACTGGGAGCCTTGGAACGTACCCCTGAGGATAAGGGGGGACTACCGCAGTCAAACATCATATAAAAACATAATGACTAAAATTTGGCAAATATACACTTTTTTACTGTATATCAATTGTATCTGAATAAAGCTTAAAATTTAATTGTTTGCATCTTATAAAAATGTTGATTAAAATAAATATCTATCAAATCAATAGTATAAAATTACCTGAATAAGATAATTCAAGGGGCTTCAACTTTACCTTAAAGGATGAGTAGTATTTTATTAAGCAGGAGATCTTTCTAGGCCAGAATCTAGGTCAAGAGAAGCCAAGGCTTCAATATGAAATGAGGTGTGTTGAGGGCAGTGACCATACAAAATACCAGGTTGGAAGAAATCTCAATATTACTCTGTAAGTCTAGGGAGCCATGGTATGTTTCTCAGATGTCTTGAAAACACTGAACAAACAGTAGTGAGAAACACTCTGGTAGTGTTATATGGAAACCAGAGGTTAGACTGGTGTGGTGGCAGAAGGTACAGAAAGGGAAACAATTTAAATGATTTGGTGACAAACAGATACGAAGTCGTAACACTGAAATGAATCCAGGCACCTACCTGAGTAAGCTCATAGGCTCTGTAAGCCAAAAGTGATGTAACTCTATTGGCATTCTTTGACACGTGACATTCGTGTTTTGGTGTTGGGTCCAAAGCACTTTTATTTAATATAGATTCCAAACTTTTTACACCCATGGGGTCATATATACTCTTTATTTTGCCCTAAAACAGACAAAACCTTTTAAGTCCACCTAAACTTAATTATTGACTATATGACGTTACAACATACTTCTTCAAATATAGATCACCTATGACAACAGTTCTTTCCTTTAATATCTGGTAACACTCAACACCTTTTACCAACGTTGAAGCAGTAAAAAAGACAACCATGGGGGAAAAAAAAAGTGCTGTTCGAATTTGCTTATCAATAAAGAAATAAAAATTTTATTTACAACACCGTTCACTAGCCTAAATGACATTATCAACATATTACCCTCTTCATTCTTTTCTTTGGAAAGAAATCAAATAGATCAAAGATGGCAAGCCACTCTTGAAAATATCTTTATATACTAAACTAAGCAAGGGCTGATTTTAAGTTAATCAAACTCCTAAAGACAGGGCCAACTAAAATCCAAATCAAATGTTGTCCTTGATATATGAAATTTAAACGTTAAAATTACCTTCATTATTTTAAAAATAATGACATCGCCCACCGTCCCAGCTTCCAAAGGATTAGCTTGTAATAAATCAGCATACCTAGAAAGATAGATACCTAGTGAAGAGGGAAAAATTAAAGAATTTGAATAAGGGCACAAATACAAAAAAGAAAATCCAAACATTTATCCTAATGATAAAAGATAAAAGGTATGACACCTTTTTAAAAAAATGTAATAACAGTAAAGACAGCTGATATTTAACCAAGACAGAAACAACAAAAATAACCCCCCCGAAACATGAAACTAACCAAATTTCTCAAAATCACCAGGACTAGACTGACTTTAAAAAAAAAAAAGAGAGAGAGAGAGAGAGAGATAATCTTTGATCAATTTGAGTCAGAAACAAAGGGTAAAACTGGTTTCACATTGTAGAACCTGAAACTATCCTCCTTTTCTGGGAATATGACAAGACATACATCAATTTAATGCAGCAAAATTAAATAATATATGTTTAAATGGCAATTCAATAGATTAAAAAAAAAAAGATTACCCATGGAAGGACTGCCAAGAATTGTTATTTTGGACTGGCCCACCTGTAATCCTTTTTCACATATGCTTTGAACCTAAATAAACAAAACACTTCATCTCACCATCATAATACATTAAAAACATGAAAAGATAATTTGCAAACTTGCTCTAAATAAAACCCAAGCTTCTAAACTATGTTAAGTTCTGCATTACAGAAATTTTATATATATGATAGTTTATGATTAAATATCAATGTGAAACTGGCTTATGCTTCCAATGTAACCATAGCTTGAATCCATTTTTTGTTTATACTAGGTGTGACAGACAGTCAGAATTCATGCCACCCACGTATATAAACATCCCCTTTTAGAGAGAATTAGAACTGGCAAAATATTTAAATAAAAATTCCACCTAAACGTCTTCAATTGAAGGAGAAAAAATAGTTCCCAGCATATATAACTAACAATATAGAAGATAATCTTATTTTAATAAAGGGAAAATTATTCATTATCAAGCACATCCTAGGGAAAGAAAACAGGTTTGGTCAGAGAAAAAATAAGCATATTTGAAAAACAAATTACATCACAATGAAATACCCTGCCCTACTAAATCATTTCTTCCATTTATACACCATATCATTTACACTAACTTATAAAATACTACTTTATAATTATAAAGTGTATTGTTACATTGCAAAACTAGTAACTTACAATGGAAACATCCTCAAACTGTTTTGTATAAAGAGTTCACTCACCTGGTATCGATCAACCATAAGAAATGCATAGGATTCTGAAAGTTCTTTATCTAAACGACCGTCAAACTTCAGTTCTCTTCGCTTTTCTGTGAACTAAATGAAATTAAATCTATAACAACTCCTTAGTATGTGATTATGTCTTTCAAGCTAAGAGCTTCAGTAATTTTATTCCTAAGAAATCCCAAATGTAACCAAAGTAGAAATTATCTTTTCTCTCCCTGTAATTTCTGTGCTTCAATTTTTTCATTATAATTAGCTCTTTACCTCATAATAATCAAATAGGCATCTAGTGTTTATCAATTTTAGCTAAATTTCTACTAAAGTTTTACCACATCCCAACTCTCCCACAGATTTTTAAGTTCATGTTTTAGTTACCTTTGCATCTCTCAGTTTACTTAACATGATGCACTGCATACAGTAGGTGGTTTAATCAATCTCTACTGAATGACCAACTTTTGGACTATAAACTCAATTAGGAAACGGAAAAGGTTTCATTTCTTTATATCTACAGTCTCAACGCCAACTATTTATGACATGCTCCATACATACTGCCAGGATAAAAAAGCGACTTTGTCTAAGTATAACTAAACTGCAAGTCACCCAAAACTGACTCTCACTTTTAGATACAAGCGAATAGCTATACACTCAAAATATGGAGCTAACACCTAATAGATTTATATGCAGTATTCAGGCCATTACTGATGTTCAGTATTCAGTAATATGATTAATCAATCATTAGACTAAATTTTCATAGAAAATTAATAAATAACCCCTACCATACCATGAAACCACATCAAACTATCAGGGTTTTAATTTTCTTGGGGAGCCAGTAACTTCACGGATTCCTTCAAAATTCAACTCTGGCAGCACTGGGTTAACCAACTCACAACGTACAGAATTAATAGTACTTCATGTGCATTAGGAAGCAATAATCACATAAAATATTTCTAAACATCTCATTTATATTCCCTCAGAACTATGCATTCTGGCTTTTCCTAAAAATATTCTAATTTGTACATGAAAATACTTTGTTTACACTTTTTCACTAACAATTTCTACTAGTGATATTAAGAGAATTCAACTAGTAGACAATAATTGGGGAAAAAATTTAGCATATCCTAAAAAATACATACATTGGATTTCATTAATTATCTTCCAATTTAGACATAATATAGATTACAGATTTCATTTAATTAATATGCACTTAAAAGAGCAAAGGGCCTTATAAATTTATAATTAAGCCATTATACAATAAGCTATTCCTATGCTTAAGATTCATTTTTAGTAAGTTATTTCACATAATTGAACATTAACTTATCTGAACAGATAAACAGTGCTATATCAACAATATTTAGAAAAAAGATGTCATTTAAAACTTGTTTTCCTTTCCATAATTTGGCTTTCCTAAAGACTAGCATTTTTAAAGAAAAGGAACATAAAACAACTTCGAGGCTATTAACTGGTTCCGAAGAATCTTACAATAAGCACAATTTAAAACATACCTCTTTCTCCAAAAGTTCATTATGTATCAAGCAAGCACGTTTGTAGTTAAAATTTGTAACTGAGGTTGGTTCAAGGTAAGATGAATGGAGAATATTTAGAACATCTTCAAATTCTCGAGAGCCTGCAGTTAATGGCTGAAAAAGTGCTAAAAAAAAAAAATAATAATAATTTTAACATTATTCCATCTTAAATGTAGTCTCTTAAATTTTGTGGGTTTACTATAACTTAAGTGAAGTTGAAAAAAGGCATCAAGGCTATCTTATTTTGTGATATTCTAAAGAGACATTTATTAATTCACTGAAGAAAAATTAACAATCAGTTGCCCACATTGACCAGTTCCTTCAGCAATGAGCATCTGGCACTACAGATGCAGACAAGAGGTTACAATTTTGCAAACCTTAAGAATGCTATATTAGGCAACCTAAATTGCTTTACGACTTTCATAACAAGGAACCTGTGCATATTCTCAACTTGTCTCCACTCCTATCTTATGTTACACTGAAATAGTATGTCTAGGACCATTTATTTCAGCAAACTAAATGCTTACAGCATAAATGACTGTATAAAAACATTTAAGACACTTAGGTGTCTATAAAATTCTTCTATCTGGTTTTTAGTACTAAAGTTAGAATAAAATATGCTATATCCTTTGGCTTCTTGTATTACCAACATAAAGCAGAACATTTATTATGAAAGTTTAGTGAAATGGAAAGATGTAGAGCTTTGGAGTCAAGCCTGGACACAAATATCAAATCAAGAATTTATTAGCTTTGTGGGAGAGCCTGGGTAAATCAACCAAAAATAAGCTCAGTTCTCTCATCTGTAAAGAACTCTGGTTATCCTAATAACCACGAAATTCTACATTCCACACGAGACAACACATGGAAAAAGCTCTAAGCACAGCATCCAGTATAAAGACAATAATACTGTTTATCCCCCCCGCCACAACTATTCCACATCCCCATTTAATTTTTAAAATACTTAAAGTCAAATACCTGATTTGTTCTTGGACCAGTGGATTACTGGTCTAATAATTTCGAATTTCCACTTTACACATGAAATAGTTTAACTAATAAATTTCAAAAGTCTGCACATATAAATGTTCCCCAAACCAAAAAAGGAACCACTTATATTTCACTGTATACAGAAGTATCCATAGAACTTATGTTATACTGTATTACCTTAACTTCTTTTGAGACACTATTTCTAAAGAGTCAATAAATGTCACAGTCAAAATACTTTTAGGCTACTACTAAAAACAGCATTCTCCTTGTACATATTCTTAAAGATTAGTACTAGAGAGCAGCTAATAAAGTTTACTGTACTTTCTATACATGGTATTTGGCTTTAAAGGACATGATGTCAAATGACATATCCATCCATCCACTTACCACACTATGTATATATTACAAACATGTCTGTAAAAATGTAACATTCAATAACAAAATGTATATAAACAGTTCCTACTACTTTGGGATCCCACACTAAAACAAAGAAATAAAGCCAACACAGTTATGATGCAATAGACACTAGGGGTAAGCAGGGGGGGGAAATCACTCAAAAGAACATACTATTAAACACAAAATGTGTCCTAAAATCAAATTTGTAGATGAATATATTCAATAATCTATTGATTGTTAAGGTCCACAAGAACAAGGACTGTATCTACTTTGTTCACTACTCTATCTTTAAGCATTGGCCCTAAGTAAGTTGAATAAATAGATAAATTAGTAAAGAAAATAAGAATAAACTTTGTCAAAGATTTTTTAAAAAACTGAATACAAATATATTCTACAACTACCAAAGTATCACTGCTATCATCTTAAATCTCACAAATTCAACAATCCAGTAATATGTAAAGCAAGATGAAAGCGTAAAAGAGGAAATACACCCTTATTCAAATCTGTTTTACAGAATGTGGTAAGAAAAAACATCTTTGTCACTGTTCCCAACAAAGTTGGGAAAAACTTGGCAAGGAAAACAGCATGTGGAATAGTCTTTACAGGCTTTCACATCCAAAATGGGTTAAGTATAATTTTAAAAATTGAGTTTTATGCAGGAATGATTTTTGTTTCTCACAAAGTGACTTCAGACATCTAAAATACTCCCCCCAAAAGTACCATATGGCTTTAAACTTCTATGAAATTTTACACGCCTACATAAATTATTTTCCTTAGTTAAGCTGTCCCAACACTACTTTCACCATTGATCTCATCATTAATGAAAAATTAAATCATATAAATTTATATAGAAATTAACATCCTAATTCTCAGAGAAGTACTAAACAGTTGTTTTACTCCAAAATTTGTCCTACGGTCATGTCAAATGTACTCAAGCAGGCTGCCGGGGCGGGGGGGGGGGGGGGCAACTGTAGATGAAAATATAGAAAAAATGCCTGTGTCCTAGGTATTTTATATTTCAAATGACTCTGCTGGCTTTACTACTTAGGCTAGTTATCATTTTTTTCCCCTCCCAGTTATCATTTCTACAAAAATAATGTTGTAACTATTTTCAAGGATTTCAAGTCAATGTGCTGGTAATAATTAGAAATTTAACAAGTTTATGTTCCGAATGTACATTCCCTAGTGGCCTATTTTGTACTTAATAATCCTCTTAACACTGAACATCCTTTGGTCACTTCTCTTAAAGAGAACACATATATATCATAATCTTAATTATGGATCATTATTTGGGGCAATAATAAACAACCCTGTGACTATCCAAATGGGGAACACAACACTTTTTGTATTATTTCACTTAAGAAAGTAATACATTTTTCTCTGGATTCTGACAATTACTGAATTGTCAGTATGTCAGTACTAATCATTAGTACGTCATTGTTACTACTCAGATACTAGACTAAGTGCTTTACATGCATTACCTCATTTAATCATTAGAACCATCCTATGAAGTTCAATTACACCCATTCTACAAATGAACCTAATAGCTAACAGCTAATGTGGCCAAATTTACACAGTTAATGAATAGGGCAGGTAGGATTCAAATTCAGGCCGCTTAGCTCCAAATCTTGTATCCTGAGGTCTAAGTAAAAGATTTATGTATGTGTACACAAGAGCTGAAACTAATCATTACAGAGTGGAAAAATAAAATCGTGTCCTCATTTTAGACCAAGAAATCATATAGAAGACTTAGACCTAGGAAACTGGGTATAAAAGGAAAAGAACTTGATGTCCAGGATTATGCTCTTTCTACCTTACGTGGCTTCTGTCAGAGAACTCTTTTTTCTCATTTTAATGCATTTAACAGAACCAAAAGCCATCACACACTCTTTTTTGGTTTATAAAGGTTAACAGTAATAACAATAGTTCCTCCACACATTAAGAAACATAATTTTGCTTATTTATAGGATTTCTATCAAATACATGTCAGACACATGGCTGATGAGTCAACTTACGTAATTCACAAAGTTTCCTTATTGACAAAATTGATCAGATGTTTTATGGGACTGAACAGCAGAGTTACAAAGACACTAGGAGATTTATAATTCAGACAAGGAAAATGATTATATCACAGAATTAGAACTAGAATTCAAGTCTCCTGACTCCATATTATCAATACTATCAATAGAGTATTTTTTTAATAACTGGTAGCATATAAAACATATTCAATTTAATGTTATATTTAAACAGTGGGAATAGACATAAAACTTAGGTCATGAAACAGATTGGTTCCTTAGTTCAAGGAACATTTTTTTCAATTACTTTTACCAATTTACTTAGTTCAATGTCATGTATTAAGATGCGTATATGTAAAACAAAAAAAATCATATATACATATATGTAAAAACAAGCTAACTTTTAAAATAAAAGACCACTGTTACCAAAACATACAAATAAGACAACGTGAACTTACCACATTCCAATTTAAGTAACTAATTCGTGGAAGAAAAGGAAACAGCCAAGAGTGGGCTGTGAATCATGTGTGTTCTGTAATTCTCTGAATCCATCCGACACCTACTGGTATTGATTAAAATACAACAACTATCCATGTTCCTTTCAATAACTTACATGAAAGATTTTAAAAATCATTTTTCTTCAATCTAATAAAATTGTTACAGACATAATACTTTAGGAATGGAGGTTTCATCTCTAAATCAAGATTGATCATAATGGGGTGCCTGGGTGGCTCAGTCGGTTAAGCGTCTGCCTTTGGCTCAGGTCATGATCCTGGGGTCCTGGGATCAACCCCATCATAGGGCTCCCTGCTCAGTAGGAAGTCTGCTTTTCCCTCTCTCTCTGCCCCTCCCCTACCTGCTGGTGCGCACGCTCTAACAAATAAAATCTTTAAATAAATAAATAAAACATAGGGCAGAATTAAGAATGAATATGCTGGCAGAGAATAGACAGACAAGTACAAATACAAAACTGTTGACTTTTTCTGGCCTGGGGCATAAGTCAAAGAAAATTTTACTACTATTACTTAGAATGTATATACACCTATCAAATGTTTTATATGGATGACTGGATTCTGCCTATACTTCCCTGGTTACTTCTACGTAGGGAAATCTACGGTACTTAGAACCCAATCATCCATATATAACTACTGAAACACCATGCAAATATCCTTTAAGGATACTTTGCCCCAGAGTCTTCAAAAAGACAATTGCAAATTTTGTGGGAAAAGATTGGTCTTGGGGAGGAGAATTAGCCATTGATTATGCTGGACTAGACCAGTATGGATGCAGGTACATGAGTAGTCTTACGCCCTACAGAAAACATCAACCAATAAACACTTTCCAGAAAGTGAATCATCACTATTTCGTTTCCCAAGAACTTTGCAGGGAAAAATTATATCAAATTGCCAATTTTAATTTGCTTTTAATGACTTATAGTATTAGATTTTAAAGTAAAAAAAGGCAAGAGTGAAACATCTACTGACAAAATGCAATTGTACAATTTGGTTAAATGTAAGAACAGTGCCTCTTTACACTACAGAAAATAGCCCACCAATAAACATCACAACGTACATCATCAAAGAGTAAATTTCACCCTTCCAGTCAACAGTTACGTCACTTAATGTCACTACTGATTAAATGTGTTAATTTCATAATAAACGTTTCTGATTTTCAAAATACCCCAGAGATGAAGATGTACTAAATATTTCTAAATATAACAGAGGTTAAAAAAATTTTTAATAAATCAGATCAAAAGCTAACAAAAACACTTATATTACAAAAAAAGAAGTCTTGCTAGTTTGAGTAGTGTTAAGTACTATATACCTAAGTTCAAATTCCAACTCTTCCTTTTACTAGCTGTATGACCTTGAGCAAGTTATGTGTCTTCTGATCACTTCGGTTTCCTCATCTGTAAAATGGGAATAATACCTACTACATAGAACTGTTGAGATTTAGTTAATACATGTAAATTGCTTTAAACAATGCCAACAACTTACTAATAAGCACTATAAAGTGTTTGCCAATATTATTAATTAGAACGGCAGTATTCTGGATGTTATGCTATTGTCAAAACCAAAAAAAGAACTTGGGAGTCAGAAAGTTACAGTCACACAGTATTTAAGGTACCAAAAATAATCGAGTCATAACGTTAAATTTCACTGGAAAAGCACAGTCACAAGCAAAGGTCTGCCATATTAAAATATGAATGCAAACGAATCTTTGATACTGAAAGGTTCAGAGGTATCTACTGAAAATGATCTAATATTCCTAATAAATGACTCATATGACCACAACTAATATCTGGCCAAATCCTGTACATAAAGTGATACCTTTCAAGAGGTGATTTGGGGATGAAGTGTGAAACTAGCAGCACCTGCTGCACTATTTCTGATAAAGCATTTTTTTTAAATAATAAAAAGTTCAATTTTTCTATTAAATTCTATCACCAAACACTATCTTCTTTCAGTTTGGACAGGATAAAGTCCACGGTGGTAAAATAGCTGCTTATTTAAGTTTTAAAAGCTCTATTTAAATCGTTACTGCATCATTTCAACAGCTGCCGCTTAGTGCATAAATTTTCACTAAACATGAAAAAAGTCCAGTGTGTTTTATTTTCCTTACCTATAACCTCCCTGACAAAACAAAAGTTGACAACCTTTTGCCTCTAAGTGAAAATAGAAAACATAAATTTTCCCCAAGGAGCATCAGACCCCGGGGGGAGAAAACAACTAGGTTTTAGATTTCCTAATTCTTCAATTATAGTCACTTTTAGTGTGTTTAAATAAAGCCTATTTTACAGCAACCTCTGGATTTACCTAATTAAAAAAACCACATGTAAACACAGTGCCTTTCAACATTTCCTGGTGACTTCCCTCATTTCAAACTATGAGGATTTCTACAACAATATTCTGGTCCTATCAAAAGTTAAAAGATGGTAAATCCATGGTTTACGGTGTACCATAAACCATATTCTTGGGTACTTAAACGAGAAAAAAAGAAAAACGAAAAAAAAATGGGCTTCAAAATTTTATCAAGCTAGGAACAAGAAAAAAGTTCAATCTCCCACCTCCTTACCATAGTCCACCTGAATGAACTTCCAACCTATTCTGACAATTGATAATTTAGGATGAACATCTAACTTTCCTCATATAGACTATATCATACATCTAAACTAAATAAACCGAAGAACTGACAGCCCTGACCTTTACAAGTATCCTCTTGAACTCTAAAATACATTAATTCACTTAAAAGATATTTCTAGAAACATTCCTCATGCTAGTGGACAAAGGTAACTTCATTTTTGTCAACATCGTTTCTCACACCATGGATTTCCTTGGTTTTGTCATCGAAATACAAATTAACACTTTGACTTTATTTGTATATTACTGATAAAAGGCTCTAAGGATTTCAGTTCAAATTAACACTTTGACTTTATTTGTATCTTACTGATAAAAGGCTGTAAGGATTTCAGTTGTGCAAATGGAGATGGTTAAGCACATGGAAAAAGGAAGCTCATGCTTAATTCAAGATTCCAAGTCTTTACTAAGATTTAAATTACAAATTAAAAAGCTTTCTGAAAAAAAAAAAATCCTATAATTTTCCAAAAACTAAAACACGAAAAGCTGAACCACGAAGTAAAACAAAAAGAAACTTTAAATTGACTAAATCCAGAGTATTCCAAATCACTGGATAGTCAAAAATAGTGTAACAGAAAACGGTAATACTAATTTTCATCTCCATTAGAAATGTGTCATAATATAGCATTAAGTCTTAAAAAGGTAAAAGTAGTTCATGTAACTGTTCCTATATTGGTTCCAAAATATAGACTGGCCTTTAAAAAAAAAACAAAACAGCAAAACAAAAAAAACTTAAGTTCTCTCGTCTGCAAGATCAAGTTGGGACTCTTGGGCATAAGCTAACTTCTATTTTTTTTCCACAGGGAAATTACTGCACCAAGAACCTACCTTCCCATTCTTCTCAAATACAAGAGAAAACATACTGAAGTTCGGATTGAAAGAGAGAGAGAGACCTACGTAATCTAACGCTTCAAAAACAAGGGGAAAAATCTACATGGAAATGAAGTGTGATGGAAAATACCAGTGTGCATGGATCACATCTAATGGAGATTTCTAAACAAGGGGAGACGCTGACATCGAGCAAATTTCAAGTAGACACTTAGAGCTGAAGAATTTCCAAAGGGAGCAGCACTTTTGGTCCTCTGAATGCAGTGGCCTTGGAGAAAGCCCCAGAATCCATGGCCACGGGCTATTTCCACAGTGAGACTTGTCAGAAGCATCCTTAGGAGGACACACCAGCTTCTGTGCCTTCAGGGGCTGGGAGGGAGGGGCGCCGAGCACCATCTTTCCTCTCTGGGAGCTGCAGCCTTACGGACAAGCTTCAAACCTGAGCTACTTCCAACTTCCACGGGGAGAGGGGGAGCGAGGGAGCGTGGTTCCACCGCTTTCCTCTCGCACCAGGCGCAGCAGCTGGGTGGCCGTGGCAGTGAGGGGAGAGGCGGCTGGCGCTGCATGCGTGTTTACGTGTCTCGGATGGGTGTGGGAAGAAGAAACAGAGAGGTTCTAATGAAAAGATGGAGGGGAGAGAGAAAGAGGGGTTGGGAGAAGAAGGGAAGCACCACCTTTCTTTTCTTTGCTCTTCCTGGGGATCTGAAAACTCCTCCTAACGGGTCTTTCGGGCTCTTCGGGGCCTTTGAGGAGAGCGGCCGCGCCCGCCTCAGACGAGTCCTGAGGCTGCTCGTGGCTGACGCTCGGGGCGGCCGAGGCCGCAGCGGTCTCCTCAGGCCCGGCGCCGCCGCCGGGCTCCGCGATGCTGAGGCCGCCGCCGCCGCCGCCATTTTGTGGGGAGGACTCAAGCTCCGGAAGCGCCTGCTTCATCTCGTCGTCTCCGCCGCCGCCACTTTCCCAGCTCGCGTCCGTCGGCGGAGAGGCCTCCGTCTCCCCAGCAGTCGCCATCGCGCCGGCGTGAGGAGCTCCGGGAAGCTTCTGCCGGCAAGGTCGGCGGGGGTGGGGGGAAGGGGCGACGGGCCGGCCTCGCCACCGAGCTGCTCTCAGCCCACCCACCCCCTTCCCCCCGTGGCCGCGGGCCCCGGTCCCGACCCAGCAGCCTCTCGGGGGCCCCAAAGCTGGCGCCCCAACCGTGCCGCCCGGGCCCAGGAGCCGCTCCTCGCTCGGGCAGTTCTTCTGCCGGCCCCCGCCACTCAACGTGCTCGCGTCGGGGCCGGGAGGGGGCGGGCCCGCCGCGGGCCGCTCCGCCAATGGAGTCGCGACGCCCGCCTCCGCGGGTGCGGATAGACGGCGCAGGGGGGCGGAGCCTCGGGGCGCCCGAGCCCGCCAAAAGGGGCGACGGCAACGCCCTGCGAATACCTCGACGCCGCGGCAGGCTTCAGGATGGACAGAGCTTGAGGCGAGCTGCAAGTTCCCGGACCGCTCCTGGCCAGCGCTGCAGGGGAGGGAGGTGCGCCTGGACCGGTCCCGCGAGGCCAGGCGTCGCCTATCGTAGTAAGATAACCCCTTTCTCCGCGCCCAAGTTTCGTCCGCCAAAAGAGGATTTAAGCAGTGGATGCCGGAGGAACCGAGCTCTGTGAAATATTTACGTGCATACGTGGGCCTGGAGAGGAGATAAGACAATGGACTACAGCGGTAACAACCTGAAAGCCTCCAGGCCTTGCGATCTGCCTTTCCCACCTGATCTTGCATCTTTACAATACATTCTCCCCGCCCCCTTTGATCCTAATGGGTTAGAACCAGAGGCACGCCTCCAGCCAGCAGTCAATACCTGGGATCCTTTAATGTGACTTCACAGCTTAGTGTGAACAGAATTTGGTTCTGGGGAGCTTAAAAGAAGGGGGGTTGCGCAGGCTTCTAGACTTTTTTCCTTTGGTGTTTTTCAGTCTTCCTGTATAGAGTATATATTAAAGAAAAATCTAGAAGCTTACCGCCACATTAAAAGATATACAGCAGGTGGTCGCTCTCCTGCTGTATTAAAATAATTTGTTAGGCGGAAGGCGTTTTAAATACTTGATGCTAACTAAATTGAAACTACTATCATGGGTTATCTTGAGTACAGGCAGTATTCACGGGGTGCTTTCTGTATGCCAGGCACTGAACGAAGCATTATACACACTATATCTCCATTTAATCCTCACAATAACAGATATCAGGAAGATCTATTATGCGCAATTTAAATAAGTTTTGCAAGACATTGAAAAACTTAATAAAATCAGAATTTGAAGTCAGGTCTATTTAACTCCGACATAGAGTACTTGCACTTCACTGCATTTCTAAGACAATCTTCACAGCAGGACTGCACCTTTTGTGAATTTTATGGATGAAGAAATGAGGATAGATATTGTGCTCAGTCTCCAAGCAGCAGGATCAGGATTGGGACCCAGATCTCCATTTTCAAACTCCAGCTGTCTCCCAAGAAGTTGACTGACAAACCTATATAATTATAATAAAACCCTAGGCCTTGCCACGTGGGTACTACTTAAAGAGCATTCCCCAAGGGCAACAGGAAAGTTGGATTCCTATGTCCTGTATTAAATAACATCCCAGCTAATATGGGAAGGCTAATCAAGCTTAGCCAATCTATTTGCATCACCTTAGTAAATCACAGGAAAGTGAGTTTCAAAGGATTACTCCTTTTATTAAATAGTTAATGTAAACACCTTTTTAAATACTGAAGAAAACACTAGGGACTATGTTGAAACAATACTACATTATTTTAAGCTAAAAGTAACTTTTTAAATTTGGGGGAAGAGACTTTACTTACTATAAAAGAGGCTACAGAAGATCAGAAACCAGATGTTGAGGTCTCCAGATGGTAACTCTCTTTTTTGTTCGTTCCTTAAAGGCATCCCTACAAGCTCATTTTTAACAGATTAAAAGATAACTAGGAACTAATTGCACGCTGGTGCCTTTACTCGACTAACAGCCTTTTGTCATTTGCTCAGCAAAAGCCAACTATACTCAGAAAGTAGAAACCCTTAGGCTATATATAAGGCAAATACACAGGTTGTTGGTAGAGTACCTAAAACTTAGGCATGAGAAAACCATTTCTACAGAGATTGAATCTTAAATTTTGTGAGGACAAAATTTTTCTCCATTTCAAATCATTTATTTTAAAAAAATTTTAATGAATTTATCATTATACCTTATAAGGTAAAAAAAATGGGCAGCTCTGACATAATTTTAACTAATTATAGATAGCAAAAATTTTTGTTTAGCTGGATCACATTACTAATATTCAATATTAAAAATATTTTTTAATTGCTTATTGGGAGCTAAGCACTGTTGTATGCTGAGGATGTAACAAGCAAATGGACATGGTTACCTCCTTCGAGTTTACAGATCAGTGGGGACTATATGTAAAATTAGGATCTATGGTGATGGCTAAGCAGAGACAAAGAATCAGCTACAAGAAAGGGATATAAGGGGCAAATTAGCTAAATCCTACCTGTCTCAGGAAAACTAACACAGTAACACAGGCTATCCATATGTGTATTTATATATGTAAGTATATAGATATCCAGTATATATATTTGGCAGAGGTGGGGGAATGCCGGTGGCGGGGGGGGGGGGGGAGCCACTACAGATGTACATTTTTCCAGAGCAAAGGCTACCAAAGTTTAAAAGTATAAAACCTATGCTGTCCCCTACCCACAGTAATGAACAAAACAATAACACAAAGAACATCAGAGAATAATATGAGGCAGTATATAATTATTCAGGGACCACAATCACCTTTTAATACTTAGAAACATAAAAATAACACAGTTCAACATCTCACTTTAAAAATAAGGAAAGACAGTGGCCCAAGATCACATTGCCACCAATAAGAGTTAACATTTATTCAGCACTTCCTATGTGTCAGGCGCTGGTATAAAAGTTTTACATGTATTATCGCATTAATCCCCACAAAAAGTACTAATGTCATCCCTATTTTACAGATAAACTGAAGCTGAGTGGTTATTTAACTTTCTTAAGGTCATTTAGATCATGAGTGGCAGAACTAAGATTCTAACCCAGGCAGTCTGCCTCCAGAGCCCACACTCTTAATAACCACTATATGCTAACTTCTCTTGATAGTGGTAAAATGAAGTCCAGAACTCAGTGTGTTTCCCACTATACAATTTCATCTCCCTTCCTCAAACAGTACTTTAAAAGACAGATTATGGGGCACTTGAGTGGCTCAGTCATTAAGCGTCTGCCTTTGGCTCAGGGCGTGATCCCAGAGTCCTGGGATCGAGCCCCATATCAGGCTCCTCTGCTGGGAGCCTGCTTCTTCCTCTCCCACTCCCCCTGCCTGTGTTCCCTCTCTCGCTGGCTGTCTCTATCTCCATCAAATAAATAAATAAAGTCTTAAAAAAAAAAAAAGATTATAAGTGGCATAGAGTGCCTGTGGCTCAGCTGGTTAAGCATCTGCCTTCTACTCAGGTCATCCGGGGTCCTGGGATTGAGTCCTGCATCAGGCTCCCTGCTCAGCAGGAGCCTGCTTCTCCCTCTCCCCTTGCTCCTCCCCGCTGCTCATGCTCTCTCTCTCTCTCTCTTTGTCAAATAAATAAAATCTATTTTAAAAAAGGGCAGATTGTAAATGGTATAACTTAACAATAACTATCGGTATTACTGATGGATAAAACTTTGATCTAGCAATTGTACTTCTAGAAGTTTATAGTACAGATATACTCATTCACATTCAAAATGTCTATTTAAACATATCTATTGTTGTTTATAATGGGATATCAAGTGTTTGTAATAGCAAAGGATTGGAGACACCTAAATGTCCACCTAATGGCATATATCCATCCACACAATGGAATATTATGCAGCCATAACAAGGAATGAAGCACTGGCACACACTACAACAGGGATGTGACTTGAAAACATTGTACGAAGTGAAAGAAGCCAGATACAAAAGGCCACATTCTGTATTATATATTCATGTGAATGTTCGGAATAGGCAAATCCATAGAAACAGAAAGCAGAGTATTGGTTATCAGAAGCTCTAAGGGGGAGGGGTATTCAGGGAATGAGGATAGACTGCTAATAAGTATGGGATTTCTTTTTAGGGTGATGAAAATATTCTGAAATTAGACATGTTGATAGTTGCACAACTTTGCGCATATACTAAGATCCACTGAATTATGCACTTTAAAAGGATGGATTTTGGGGTGCCTGGCTGGCTCATTCCACAAAATATGCAACTCTTAATCTCAGCATTGTGAGTTCAAGCTCCATGTTGGGCATAGAGCTTACTTTAAATTTTTTTTAAAAAAGGATGGATTTTGTGATATATCAATTATATCTCAATAAAAAAAAGGAATAGAAGACCTACTCGTTCCCTGAGGACAGAGACTCCAAGCAGCGGAGACTCTCTCTTTCCCCCACCGCTGGCTTTGATAAAGTAAACTGCCATAAATTCTACAGCTGCCAACAACTTGAAAACACTTAAAAGCAAATTCTTTCCTAGTGAGTCTCCAGGTGAGAATGAAGTCCAGCTGCCATCATGACTTCAGCCTTGTGAGACCCAAGCACAGAAACCAGCTACGCTATATGCTCAGACTCTGGCCTATAGAACCTGTAAGATAATACATGGATATTGTTTTATGCACTAAGTTTGTGGTTTGTGGTAATTTGTTATGCAGCAAAAGGAAACAAATATAGAGACTACAATATACTTGGTGCTTTCTAAGTACTTTGCATATGTTAAGCTTATTTAATTTTCACAACTTGATGAGGTGGGTACTCAAATGATTCCCATTTTTCTGTTGAAGTAGCTCATTATGTGCTTAAAAAAAGGCAAGGTACAGAACAGGATGGATAGAATGTTAGCATTTGCACCAGAAAAGGGGAAATATGGTTAAGTATATGCACCTATTTGCATAAAACTTCTGTGGGAAGCTACACGAGTAACTATCAACATTGGTTTCCTATGGAAAGAGAACAGGCTCTGAAAGACAGAGATGGGAGAGACTTCACTCTATATCCCTTCATACTTAATTTTTTTTTACAGGTTTATTTATTTATTTGAGAATGGGGAGGGGAAGAGGGAGAGGGAGAGTCTTAAGCAGACTCTGTGCTGAGAGCAGAGCTCGAGGAGGGGCTCAATCTCACAACCCTGAGATCATGACCTGAGCCAAAACCAAGAGCTGGACACTCAACCGATTGCACCACCCAGGTGCCCTTATCCTTTTACACTTTAAAGCATATGAATATCTCCCTTTAAAAAAAAAAAAGAATGCATCCCTTACTAAAAGAAAATTACTTTTTAAAAAGAAAGGGAAAGAAGATTTAGAAAAGCGTGCTCGGAAGCTGTCATTGTCATTATTTAGTAGCTCATGGAAGAGTAAAACTAATATCTTAATAATCATCCAGAAAGCCAATACAGAGATTTTAGAAGGGTCCCTCTGTTTCAAACTAGAGGGATTATAAACTTCCACATGATGATCAAAGCTATTAGGTAAGCGAGTTACAGGATTCACACATAGTAAAACAGAAGCATTAATAATAGTACTTTGAAGTAAACGAAATCACTAAAAAGATTGGTAGTAACAACATACCTTAACATTTGCAAAGCAATTTCATGTGTCTTTTTCAGGTAATAGAAGTTACTCACGCTCACCCATACCTTGAGTCTTCAAGGTCACACAGCTAAGAGACTTTTTTTTTTTTTTTGACATTTCCATTGAAAAACAGCAGTATGGAAGGATAATGAATCCTTCCAATTCATAGAACTTTAAGGATCTTAGAGATTAATTAGTCCAGCCCATTTTTATGAAAAAGACAGTATTACAAGGCTACAACTCCATGCCTGTTCAGATTCATCAAAAAATATGAAACTATCATTCCTTCCATTACACTTCAGATAAAACAACAATTCTACTTCCATGGAGTCTTCTTTCCCCGAAGTACTTACCCTATTACTCACTGAACAGATACATTTCTTGAGTGTATCCCAAGTAAGTATAAGAAAGACCCTGTAGTTGGACAACAAACTTGTTGAAATTCATTCATGTTTGATGTCTGGAAGAAAAACTTTCATGCAGTGAAGAGAAGGCTCAGTTGAAGATAAGAACACAATTAGGGATGAGCAAGCATGCAAGTATCCCTTCAACTACACAACGGACTTTGGTAACCACAAATATTAACTAAACCCAGGAGTCAAGAGCTGTTACTAAGTTACTGTTTTTGTTTTGTTTCTGAGTCAAACCCTTCTAAGGCTTCTGTTCAATTTAATACTATGGTTGAATCTTATAGGCACAATGTTAAATGAAGTGAGTCCAGATACAAAAGAGTATGTTATAGTATGATTCCATTTATATGAAGTTCAAGAACAGGCAAGAAAATCTATGGTGATAAAAGAATAGTGGTTTTCTTGTGTGTGGCTGGGAGAGGGTGTTGACTCGAAGGGGACATGAGGAACTTTCTGGAATGATGGAAATGTTCTATATCTTGATCTGGGTGGTTGTTACACAGTGTATACATATGTAAATATTATCAGACTATACATTTTACAGTTGTGCACTTTACCCCATGATGGTATTCTTCAATTAAAACAAGCAAACAAACAAACAAACAAACAAACTCTTCTGAGGGTTCTCATTATTCAAGGGATAAAGATAAGAATTCTTCACATGGCCCATATAGCCTTGCTGATTCCTATCCTTCTGTACCTTTTCATTTGCACTCCTCTTCCCTAAGCCCCCAATTGGTGCTTCCTCAGTCTGGCACACTTGCCAAGCAACCCTGGCCACATGACCAACCATAGCATACGCTGTTTCCCCAGTGTGGTGTGCCACCCTCTTCCCCATTAGCTCCTGCGCTTCCTTTGGCTCAATCTTCCCTTCCTTGTGTAAGCTTCCTCAGTCATCTAGGTTGGGTTCCCCTGTTTGGTGCTTTCATAGAAACTTGGTTCTTGCACCCAATTTACTTCCCACTTCCATTAATCTGTAATTACTCCCACATTTGTGGGATTATTTAATCCAATCTCTCTCTCCCAGTAGACCCCGTGGTCCACTCCATGGGCTGAGGGGCAATATCTGGGTTTGCTTACCATAGTATTCGCAGGACCTGGCACAGTGCCTGATACATAGCAGGTGTTTACGAAGTATGTTTTGACTGCTGAGGACAAAGAGAGTGGCATCTGGCATTTTCTGGCTAGAAAATTGCTAACATCTCACATAACCCAATTTGAATTTACCCCATTAAGTGTTTACCGGTATATCTTGCTTTATGCCACCTGGATTCATTGTATGAGAATCCGAATTCACTGAAAATATAAATGAGGACATGTCTAGCAAATGCCCTTTAAATGATCTATACAAATTCACAGTGTCTTGAATTGCATTTGAGAAGACAGATGAAACTCATCTGCCTGATCCAGGACTTGTTGAAATCAAAAGGATTTAACAGTTAGAAGTGATTGTTGTGTCATATCAGCTGGTGGACCGGTACAGACCTCATTATAAAATCATTTATACATGGGACGCCTGGGTGGCTCAGTCGGTTAAGCGTCTGCCTTCGGCTCAGGTCATGATCCCGGGGTCCTGGGATGGAGACCCTTGTCGGGCTCCCTGCTCAGTGTGGAGCCTGTTTCTCCCTCTGCCCACTCCCCTGCTTGTGCTTGCGCTCTCTGTCAAATAAATAAATAAAATCTTAAAAAAAATCACTTATATCACTGCCACTTCCACCTGAAGACTCAGATTTAGACCAACTCTGCATTGTGGGCTTCTCTAAGAAGGAGGATGGTGCCGAGGAAACAAGTCACGCAAAGAGAAAAAAAAAATGTTTAAGAGGAAGTGGTATACTGCAAAAGTGCAAGCACTGGTGAAATGTGTGAAAAAAAATTGAAGTTAAAAATCTTTGTTTTTTTGTTTTTTATAATAAAGGAAGGCAAAAGAACGTCATGTAGGAAATCATGTTTTCAGAATAAAAGCCATCTCACCACTCAATGTGGAAGACTGAATAAACTGGAAGAAAAGGTGTAATAATACAGAAAGAACATTTGAATAACTCCTTATGATTTACCAAATGCTTCATTCATTCTCTCAGCACCTACTTCTTGGAACCCCATCTGCTACCAGGCCCCAGGCTGGGCTTCTGGGTGTATGATCAGGATAGATCCCCAAGCAGATCTATCCTGACCCTAGGTTTGGCATCTGGGGCTTCCCATTCCCTCAATGAATCTTCACAGAAGTTGTCAGAGAAACATTGCCACTGTGGGCAGAGGAGGAAATGGTGGCTTAATTGTCTTGCTGAAGGAAACACCACCAAGAAGTGATGGAGCAGGACCCAAATTTGCATCTCCTAACTCCAATTTCAGGCTTTTGCAACCTCATAAAATCAACTTGCTTGCTGGCCTCTGGGATCTCTAGTTTCTTAATCAAGGCCCTCAAGAGAAATAAGGAAAAATGACGGAGGGACAGCACTATTGCATTTCAGTCCCTCTCCAGTGTGGCCTTTTTTTCTCTTCTCTTGTTTGTCTCTCTATGCTTGCAGGGCAGTAGGAAACTTTCCACCAGATCCCTTACAAACACAAGCTTCTTCCATTTTTACTTGTTGCTTTATTTTTTAAAAAAAGATTTATTTATTTATTTGAGAGAGAGAGAGAGAGAGTATGAGCGGGAGGGGCAAAGAGAGAGGAAGAGAGAACTTCAAGTGATCTCTGCACTGACATAAGCCCGACACAGGGCTCGATCTCACGACCTTGAGATGAAGACCTGAACTGAAACCAAGAGTCGGACGCCCTAACCAACTGTGCCACCCAGGTGCTCCGCATTTTTATTTGTGTCTAATGGCACCTACAGATTTGTAGATGGTTTTTAGACAGAAGCAAATCACTCATCTACTTTCCTTAACTGACAAAAACTGAACCAGGAGCCTTCCCTTTTACATCACATGACCCAGGTTATTGCTCTATTATTTGGTGCTTCATACAATACAGAAATGTATTCAGACTGACTTTAACTTTGGACATTTTCTCCCTGATTCATAAAAATCTAATAATAAGAGATGTACTTGACAGGACTTTTTGCTACATAGTAAATACTGATCTAAAAGAACATTACTGGGGCTCCTGGATGGCTCAGTTGTTTGAGCCTCTGACTCTTGGTTTCAGCTCAGGTCATGATCTCAAAGTCGTGAGATCGAGCCCCACATGGGCTCCACACTCAGCACAGAGTAGGCTTGAGTTTCTTTCCCTCCCCCTTTGCCCTTCCCCTTGCACGTGTGTGAATGCATACACACACACTCTCTCTCTCAAATAAATAAATAAATAAATGAACATTATTAACTGATGAATGGATGAAGATAACATGGTATTCTCTATACAACGGAATACAAAGGAATGAAGAACTGGTACGTGCAAAGTAGATGAACCTTGAAAACTATGCTAAGTGAGAGAATTCGTCAAAAAAGACTGCATTTGGATTGATTGCATTTATATGAAATGACCAGGATAGGGAAATCTATAGAGACAGAAGGTACACTTGTGGTTACCTAGAGCTGGGGCGTGGGTGGATTTAGGGGTGAAAGCTAAAGGGTAGGGTTTCCTTTTAGGATGCTGAAAATGTTCTAAAGTTAAATGTAGTGATTATACTAAAGACTGTGGATTGCATGCTTTCATAATTCAGTGATATATGAATGATATCAAAACTGTTTTTTTTAAAGGAAATTGACAAAGTGGTCCACTAATAACTTGAGGGAAATACTTTTTCAGACATATGATGTAGGAAGTGATTTTGACCTCCAACCAGTGCTTACATCTGTGTTGACTATGTAAAGATAACTGAATAAATAATTTTCTATGTTTTCTCCTCAAAGAAAAAGAACGAACACTAGATTCTACCAATATAGCAGCAGCATAATGCAGATATAACAGCTAAGATATAGTCTGGGTCAATGAAGGCGGCAATAATTAACATCTATACTCTATTCGTGTCTATAGTCAGCCATTATAATATGTGCATATACAAGTATCAAAAGTGCTAGCTGTGTCTTTTCTTGATTTTTATGTTGTAAAATTTTTTATGAGAGTTAATTAATATTAACCTCTATTAAAAAGAACACTAAACAGAAGTCCCTGTGAATTATCAATATAAAATATTCCAGATTATTTTCCTTAAAAAAATCCATTTCTGCTATTTAACATAAAAGTTAGATTATTGTTTAGCTTTAAATACCTTAATTCAAACATTCTTTTCCATAATATCCCCAAACACACACATGAAAACATGTTTATCCCAATTATTCTTCCATTTAATGTAAAAAATTCCTGGCTAGAAGAGATTTGCAAAATTAGATCTTTAGAAAAAATATGACCTAGAGTTTTAGTACCCCCCAGTGGCTCTGAAAAGATAGGCAACTAATTATTATAAGTTTTCTTCTAAGAAGTCTTTGGGGAACCAGCCAAGTTTAAATAGGGTAATTGGTAGGTCTATGGTTGCAATTTACATAAATTATAGAAACATAACACCAGACATTTATCTAATTGAAGAAAATGTGGTGTTCAGTTACTTATCTAGAGGAATCCTACTTGTGGTTTGTGCCATTTGGTGATCAGTCCATTCTCCTGAGACTCTAAATGTGCTTCTCTGGGGACAGCATATGGTAAGTATGTTTTAAAATTCATTTTGCTTTACTTCGCGAAGGCTCAAAATATATATTAATATAAAATACTGTTCATGTATGTTTTTTAATAAAAATAGCATTAAAATAATGTAACTCCAAAATTCCTTTACAAGATGTTTATCCATATCCCTACTGGAGATGTTGATTAGTTACACTCACCATTATGGGCTGCTGCTTCTTTAAATGCTAACAAATTAATCACTTCTCCTAATCAATCTGCTATCATAGGTCCTATGTCCCTTAGTTGAGTTTCTGTTTCCTATAAATATAATAAGCAATGTAAGACATGTAATATTATCAAATTTTCCCAAATATTTCTTACACCCTGTAAGTATGAAGTTACCATATCTACAAAAAGTATATTTGACAGATCTTACATTTTTGCAGAATTGCACACCAGAGGACATATCCCAGATATTTAAGCTTCATAAATTATCCGAGCAAAATTCTACATCTCTATGTCTGAGGTGGAGTCAAATTGCAAGTTTCATCATAGAAGCATATCTTAATGACTCGAGCAACCTCCAAACACAGCCAGTCTACAATAACCTAGGAAATTTGTAAGACAGGAGAATGCTTCATACCCTCACAGTGGGACACTGATCATTTGGAGCTTACCACACTCCTGTTACTGGTACTCGTTTACTAAACCCATTTAATTATTTAGCAATTAGTTATTGAACAGTATGCGTTTGCCAGGAGCTGTATCTGATGCAGAGGGTTAAACATCAGACGTAGTTCCTGCTCATAAAGATAATAAAGCAATGAAGCAAACGAGACCATCCAGTAGAAGCTCACTGAGTTAGCAAAGGCCAGAGATGAGGAGGAAGTGAAGTGGCAGGGGGCATGACAGGAACCCCGGTAGAGGTAATAGTGAGGGAAAAATGGACAAAGATACTAATGTGAGAAGCAAAAAGGTTTATGTAGCAGGGAAGCACAGTGGCCCTTGTGCTGGAAAACAGGGTGAGGTGGGAAGTAAGAAGCAGGCTGAGCTGAATCACCGACGCTCACGCGCTGTGTTAAGAAACTTGGACCAATTTCTGAAGGCAAGAGATAAGAGCTTCAAGACTTTAGGTAGGGCCTGACCCAATCAGACGTGCATTTTCAGCAGATCATTGTGGTTCTCATTACAGAAGGTGGATTTTAGAGAGAGAACACCAAAGCAAGAAGACCAGCTAGGATACTGTTGCTAAAATCTAGGTAAGAGATGGCTTAGAACCTCACCAGCTTTGGTTGTTACCAGCCTTGATGCAAACCAAGGTTGTGTTACAGTGTGAGAGAATTTCAAAGGGAAGAAGTGAAGAGTTGGAAGAAATCAATAATAGTTACTAAGGAAGCTGTTGCTGTTCTCCTTGCCACCATATTTCTTCTTTTAAAAAACATATGACAGTAATCTAGAATTCACTGAAAGGACCAAGTAGTAAACCATAAAATGATGTTGCCAGGTGTTTTTAAGTGGGCTGTATAAAGGACAAAAACCCTACCAATTCACAATTCAGATGCAGAAGACCCTACAATACTTCACAAATTTCAAGCTAGCCACACCTCCTATGAAACATTACAAGGTGTTTCCCTGTTGGAACTGCATAACAGAGGACCACAGGGTTTGAAATGGACTGATACAGCACGAATGTTTAAGAGCAGATAGTAAGAAGATTGAATGGCTTAAGATTTTCTCTGTCCATTCTAAGACTAGAATCAGGTCTTATCTAGAGTGTCAAAATTGGATTATGTAACATTTAAATACACCATACTGTGTTTATTATAAAGATAATTTCAGTGTTTAGAAAATACAATTTGAAGCAGACACTTGCAGAATGTCTAAGACACTTTCTTGAAGCTCTAGGCTCTGAGAACAGAATCTATCACTGGGCTAGTGAACACAACACTTAATGCTTAATAATCTTGTTGCCAAAAACAGACCCTTGGGGTTATATACATAAACTTTCCAGCAGAGGGCAGCAAAACTTCACTAAGCAGTTTTAAAGAGCCTAGCCACTTTTTTATATTGCTTAACAATATTTTTTAAATATTCATCAGAAGACTATGTGAATATATATGTGTTTATATATGTTCATATATATGTATATATTAGTTTATCTTATATCTAAACTTATATCTTACCTGATATATAACATATACATTAGTTTACCTCATAGTAATCACGGAATCTCTGTACTTACTTTAGGCAGAACAGAATTCCTCCCAGAGTTCTAAGGCTGCTGAAGGCTCTTGGCTGGATAGGACCTGAGGCAATAGCAAGAGGGAAAAAGGGTGAGCCACAATACCTTAATGGAGTCATTTGCGGGTGGTTTGTCAACTCTTTTACAAAGATCATGGCTTAAGGTACATGGGATTCTTATGTATGTATGCAGGTATGTGTGCGTGTATGTATTTATTTCTCCCCTCCGCGTCAGTGGGATTCTTTTAAAAAATATGTTCCAGCTATGTGTCTGAATTTCCTTATCGATAAAAAGTAGATAATAATTGTATCTGTACTTCAAGGGGTTCAAAATTAAATGTAAGAAAGTGGAACAGCGTTCACTGTTTTTTGGAAGTTATTTTAATTTATTTGTTAGTATTATTTAATATTACTGTTAAATTATAATCAAATATTATTTAACAATATTATTTATTCCTTTATTTACTTTTATAATATATGACTTTATAAGTATAATTAACATATATATGGCTTATAATTATGACATATTAAAACATTAACATATAACAATGATATAATTATATATTTAATACTTTAAAATATTACTAATATTTTAAAATATTTTATTTATTTATTTGACAGAGACAGAGAGAGGAAAAGAGAGCACAAGCAGGGGGAGCAGCAGAAGGAGAGGGAGAAGCAGGCTCTCTGATGAGCAAGGAGTCCGACATGGGGCTTAATCCCAGGACCCAGGGATCATGACCTGAGTCAAAGGCAGACAGACGTTTAACTGAGCCACCCAGACGCCGCTTAATATATTATAAATATTATAGAATACAATATATATTGCTATATATAATTATTTTTTTAAATTATTAAACCTAACAGAAAGTTTACCATTTTAACCATTTTTAAGTGTATGGATTAGTAAATTCACATTATATGCAACTAAACCTCAGAACTATTTTTATCTTGCAAAACAGAAACTCTATATCAATTAAAGAAGAGTTCCCTTTCTCTCTCCCCTAACCCATGGGAACCACCATTCTACTTTCTGTTGCTATGATTTTGAGTATTTTGGTTACCTCATGTAAGTGAAATCATACAGTATTTGTCTCCTTGTGATTGGCTTACTCAGCACAATGTCCTCAGGGTTCATCTATGGTGTTGCATATATATATATATATATATATATATATATATATATATATATATATGGTATATTTATATATATATCTCTTTTATATATATTTATATATATGGTATATTTATATATATATTATATGTATATTTATATATATATGGTATATTTTTAAATAAAAATTTAAAAAATGATTATAGGACTCCTGCTTCCAGTTATACTGGGATAATTAAGATCAGACTTACCCTCCCCATATAAACAACTAGGAAATTGGCCAAAATATATAAAACAGTAGTATTCAGACATTAGACAATAGGAAGTATGGATTGGGATCCCTAAGAGAAGGGAAACAAAAAGGTAAACTCCTACTGCCACCCCAGATTTTTGCCTAGAGTCAATTCTCAGGCATGGATGCAGGGAGGGGAATGCAAGCAGAGACCAGCAGTCTTTTCTGAGTTGAAAAGTTGGAGAGGCCAAGGTGACTAAATGTTGTTAGGCAGAATTCTAAAGAATAGGGAACTGGGCAGAAAGAGACTCAGAATTCTGACTAAGACATCCCCTGACCATGCATATGTAGATGAACATTCATAAGACAGGGCAAATGAAGACTGGGTAGTTGTAAATTGAGTAATACTCAGAGCTGGGTGGAGAGATGTGGGCACTTCAATTAATCAAAATCCTCAACTTAGTAGTAAGACTGAAAAATTCCCAGAGTAAAGGCTAATTTACATGGGTCATAGCAAAAATTAAAGTAAGTCTTAAAGGGTCAAATTGTTTCATAATTAACTTACCTGCCAGTCAGAACAGAGCCTAACATTCTATAAAGGAAAACAACAAAATTCAGACACTCATAACGTTCAGTATCTGATTAACGTATTTCTAGACATGCAAAAAATCAGGAAAATGCTGATTCATAACCAAGAGGAAAAAAATTAATAAATAAAAACAGACATAGAAATTATAGGGATGATGGGACTAACAAACAGATAATAATATTAAAACAGCTATTATAACAACGTAAGTACATTTAAATAAAAATACGAACACAGTGAGGAAAAAAATGGAAGATACATAAAAGGACCAAATGGAACATCCTGAGATGAAGAATATAGTATGAGAAATTAAAGTTTCTCTAGATGGCACTAATAAGATTAGACACTGCTAAAAATAAACCTGTGAACTTGAAGACCGAGCAACAGAACCCATATGAAAGAAAGCACAGAATTTTTTTTGATATATTTAAAAAACTTTTTTTCATTTTTAAAAATTTAATTAATTTATAATATATTATTGGCTTCTGAGGCAGAGGTCAGTGATTCATCAGTTTTATATAATACCCAGTGCTCATTACATCACATGCTGTCCTTAATATCTATCACCCAGTTACCCATTCCCCCATCTCCCTCCCCTCCAGCAACCCCCAGTTTGTTTCCTATGATTAAGAGTCCCTTATGGGAGCGCCTGGGTGGCACAGCGGTTAAGCGCCTGCCTTCGGCTCAGGGCGTGATCCCGGCGTTATGGGATCGAGCCCCACATCAGGCTCCTCTGCTATGAGCCTACTTCTTCCTCTCCCACTCCCCCTGCTTGTGTTCCCTCTCTTGCTGGCTGTCTCTATCTCTGTCGAATAAATAAATAAAAAAATCTTTGAAAAAAAAAAAAGAGTCCCTTATGGTTTGTCTCCTTCGCTGACTTCAGCTTGTTTTATTTTTTTCCTCTCTTCCCCTATGATCCTCTGTTTTGTTTCTTAAATTCCCCATATAAGTGAGATCATATGATAATTGTCTTTTTCTGATTGACTTATTTTGCTTAGCATAATACCCTCTAGTTGCATCCACGTCATTGCAAATGGCAAGATTTCTTTTTTCTTTTTTGATGGCTGAGTAGTATCCCATTATACATATAAACCACATCTTCTTTATCCATTCATCTGTCAATGGACATCTGGGTTCTTTCCATAGTTTGGCTATTGTGGACACTGCTGCTATAAACATTGGTGTGCAGGTGCCTCTTTGGATCACTACATTTATATCTTTGGGATAAATTCACAGTAGTGCAATTGCTGGGTCATAGGGTAGTTCTATTTTCAATAAGGCACAGATTTTTAAAAGATTGGAAAATAAAATGTACAGAGCCTCAGTGACCTGTGGGAAAACATGGAATGATCTAATATGTGTAATTGGGGTCTCAAAAGGAGGAGAGTACAAAAACTATTTGAAGAAATAGTGGACTGTAGTTTTCAAATTTTGTGAAAATGATAAACTCAGAAATTCAAAAAACTCAGTGAACCTCAAGAAAGTTAAACACACAGATACAAACTATAACAAGTCATGTCATCATCAAATTGTTGAACACTAATAATTAAGAGGTAGTCCTAAGTGCAGCAACAACAAAGAAACACCCCTCTCCACCACCACCACCACATTCCATACAAAAGAATAAGATAAGAATTGCCAGAAACTATTGTCAGAAGCTATGCAAAACAGAAAATAATGCCATTGTATCTTTAATGTACTGAAAGAAAAAAAATTGTCAGACTAGAATTCTGTATCCAATGAAAATATCCCTTAAAAATGAAGGCAAAACTTTTTCCAATGAAAACTGAAGGAATTTGTTACTAGTAGCCTCCAATAAAAGAAGTTCTTCAGGCTGAAATAAAATGATAACAAAGGATATCTTGATATATACAAAGGAAGTGAAAG
This sequence comes from Ursus americanus, assembly GCF_024610735.1. Lineage (NCBI taxonomy): Eukaryota > Metazoa > Chordata > Mammalia > Carnivora > Ursidae > Ursus > Ursus americanus. Next base: position 33,096,644 of record NC_142140.1, on the reverse strand, counting down.
TACTACAAATGGTAAATAAGTGCATAAATATAACATGATTTTTATCTAATTGCTTTATTTCTTCAGAAGATGAATACCTTTATTAAGAAAAAATAATGACAATGAATTGCAGGGCTTATAACATAAGGAAACAAATGTATAACAGAAGCACAAAGACAGGAAAAGAAGAAATGGAAATATACTGGTATCGGTTTCTTAAATTATACATGAAATATATAATATTTCTGCTAAGTATAATATTATCTCATAGTAGACTGTGATAAGACTTAGAATAAGATTGTGAAAACAACCACTATGAAAAAGAGAGAGAGAGAGACAGACAGAGACAAAGACAGAAAGAGAGAGAATAACTAATAAACCAATAAGGGAGAGAAAATGAAATATTAAAAAATACTTTATAATCTAAAGGTAGAAAAAAGGAAAGAAGAACAAATGGGACATAAACAAAACAAGTAGCAAGATGGTAGACCTATAATGAAGAATATTGTTAATTACATCAAGTATAAAGGGTATAAAACCTCCAACTAAAGGCAGAGATCGTTAGACTAGATTTAAAAAAAAAAAAAAGCGAGACCCATAATGCCTTTTGCAAGAAACCTATCTAAATATAAAGACATACAGATTAAAAGATACGATGATAAAAGATATATCATATACGTACTAATCAGAAGAAAGCTAGAGTGGTTATATTAATATTAAAAAGAGACTTTAGAATGAGGAATATTACCAGAGATAGAGAACATTTCATAATGATAAAGGGGTTAATTCATCCAGAAGATATAACAGTCCTACATGTGTTTGGACCCAATAACAAAGCTTCAAAATACATACACAAAAACTTATAGAACTAAAGGAAAAAAAGACAAATCCAAAATTATAGTTGGAAACATAAATACTTTTTAAAAATTAATTGATATAAGAGGTAGACAGGAAATCAACATTGATATAGAATACTTAAGCAGCTCTATAAACCAACTGCATCTAATTGACATCCTACCTGACAATATCAGAGTACACATTCATTTAAAAAACACATATGAAACATTCACCAAGATAGACCATATGCTGGGATATAAAACAAGCCTCAATAGATTTACAAGGATTAAAAAGGATACTCTAAGGGGCGCCTGGCTGGCTCAGTCAATGGAGCATGCAACTTTTGATCTCGAGGTTGTGAGTTCAAGCCCCATGTTCGGTGTGGAGATTACTTAAAAATAAAATCTTAAAAAAAAAAAAAAAGGATACTCAAAGATTAAGTAGCATATATCCTTGGAATGCAAAGTTTGTTTAATATTAGAAAATTAATATAATTCATCCTTTTAAAAAGGAGGAACCATATCATCGCCTCAGTAAATGAAATAACTTTAGATAAATTTCAACATCCATTCGAGATATAAAAAACAAAGCAAAATGATCTCTCAGCAAATTAGGAGTAGAGAGGGAGAACTTAACCTGATATATTCAAAGACATAAATGTATATATAGAAAAAACTGTCCATTAATTGAAAGGCAGTATTATTAAAATGCAATTCTTCTCAAATTAATCTTTATAATCAATATAATATCAGTCAAAATTTTGGCAGGCTTTTTTGGTAAAAATTGATAAGCTTGCTCTAAAATTTATTTGAAAAAAAAACCCCAGAGGACTTAAAATAGCCAAAGTAATCATGAAAAAGAAACAAGAAAAAAACAATGTTTAGGCTATCTAATTTTAAGAAGTGTTATAAAGCTACAACAATCAAGGCTATATAATAACGATGGAAGGAGAGTCACCTGCAAAACAAAAACTGGATAAAGACTGACATCCAGAATATGTAAAGAGCTCTCAGAACTCAATATTGAGAGCACAAGCAACCCTACAAAAATAGGCAAAATATTTGAACAGACACTTTACAAAACTAGATATGAGGATGGCTGATAAAATACATGAAAAGAATCTGAATGTTGTTAGTAATCAGGGAAATACAGTTAAAACCACTATCAGATATAGTTACATGCCTGCCAGTCTCATGAAAGAGAGGAGGAGAAACAAACCAAATACCAGGTGTTTTTGAGGACATGGAGTAACTGAGATTTACTTCTGGGAATATAAAATGATACAATCACATGGAAAATAGTTTAGAAGTTTCTTATAAAACTAAACATACACTTAATATATACCCCATTGATTGCACCAATTTACCCAAGAGAAATGAAAATATAGGTCTACGCTAAGACTTGTATGTCCTATTACAGCAGCTTTAGTTATAAGTCCATCAACAGGTGAATGCATAAACAAATTGTGGTATATTCATATCATAGAATATTATTCATCAATGAGAAGGAATGTACTATTGATATATATGACAACCTGATTGAATATTTAAAATGTGGTGAGGAGGAAAAGCAGCCAAACACAAAGGAACATATACTATATGTTCCAATTATATGAAACTCTAGAAAAGTAAAACCTAATCTATTGTGACAGAGAAAAGAATAGTCAGCTGGAGTCAAGGGGTAGGATGGGGAATAAGTGGAGGTATTGACTGGGAAGGAACACAAGGGAATCTTTTGAGATAATAGAAAAGTTCAGTATCTTTACTGTGATTATGGTTCCATGAATGTAAATGTTTTTCCAAAGTCTGAGCAGTACACTTACAATGGGTTCCTTTGCGTGTATGTAAATTACACCTCATTAATATGATTTACAGTGACAAATAAATCTTTGCCTACTCCAGGAGATTACAAACCAAATGTTGACCGACTAGGCATAATTGACTCAGTCACCTGGATTGCCACTTGATGTCTCATAGGAGACTCCAGTTTAACACATGCAAACTGGAACTCATGGTATACCCCATGCCTGCTTCTCCTCCAGCATCTGCTATTCATTCTCCACATTGCAGGTGGGCAATTTTTATGAAAAATTTTATTGAGGTAATTGTGGATTCATATGCCGTTGTAACAAATAATACGAAGAGATCCTGCTGGCCCTTCACCTAGTTTCCCCCACTGGTAACAATTTGCAAAACTAAAGACTAGTATCACAACCAGGTTATTGACATTCATAGTATATGCCAATCTTATTCAGATTTTCCCAGTTTAACTTGTACTTATTTGGGTGTGTGTGATGCGAATGTTGGATTTTTTTTTTTTTTTGAGTCTTATAGGTTCCTGGGGCTCTCTTCATTTCTTTCTAGTTTATTTTCTCTTGATGGTTCAGATCAATTCTATTGATCTGTCTTTGAGTTTCTGATTCTATTGTCCATCATTCCTACTTTACCATCATCCCAAAGGGTTTTTTGGTTTAATTTCTTTGGTTGTATTTTCACATTCTAGAATTCTTGATAACTGTTCCATGTAAGTTGTTTCTTTTCTTTTTCTTTTTTTGCCATTACCAGTTTTTATTTATTTATTTTTTAATATTTTTTTAATATTTTTTAATAATATTTTTATTATATTATGTTAGTCACCATACAGTACATCCCTAGTTTTTGATGTAAAGTTCCATGATTCATTACTTGCGTATAACACCCAGTGCACCATGCAATACGTGCCCTCCTTAATACCCATCACCAGCCTATCCCATTCCCACTCCTGAAGCCCTCAGTTTGTCATGTGAGTTCTATTTCTTTGTTGAGATTTTCTATTTTTAAAATTTGTTTCAAGAGAATTTGCAATTGATTTTTGAAGCATTTTTATGATGGCTGATTTAAAATCCTGGTCAGATATTGTCAGTATTTGACATATTGATGTCGGCATCAATTGATTGTCTTTTCTTTCTTTTTCTTTCTACCTTTCTTTTTCTTTCTATCTTTCTCTCTTTCTTTCTTTCTTTTTCTTTCAGATTTTATTTATTTAGTTAGTTATATATTTATGTATTTATTTATTTAAGAGAGAGAGAGGGAGGGAGACAGAGGGAACACAAGCAGGGGGAGCAGCAGAGGGAGAGGGAGAAGTAGACTCCCTCCTGAGCAGGGAGGCCGACACACGGGGCTCCATCCCAGGACCCTGGGATCACGACCTGAGCTGAAGGCAGATGCCTAACCAACTGAGCCACCCAGGCGCCCCAGGTGATGGTTTTTTTCTTATTCATGTTGTAATTTTCCTGTGTTTTTAATTGCAAAAAAAAGGTGGTTTTTTTTATTGCATCCTGGGCTTTTAAAAAATTATTATGATGTTGGGAGAATGGGTGCTACTTAAATATCTCATTTTAGCAGGCAGTGACTCTGTTTAGGTTTGGCATGCAGGTTTCAGCCCAGTTTGGGGGGACTGTGGTTCCAAAGGTAGGTTAATTTTCAGAGTGATGAAATTTCTGGTCCTGATAGGGCTTCCACTGGTTCTTGCTGGTGCTCAGCAGGCAGAAGGTGTTTCCCAGCCTGGACCATCAGGTGTCTCTGGGTGGGAGAGGAGAGTCTAAAGCCCACAGAAAGAAAGGTGCTTCCTAGGCTGGCCACTTGCGTTGGCAGAGTCCCTCTTGCCAGGACCACCTGTTACTCCAGTAGCTCTTGGGGGGGGGGTGCCTCAGGCCGGGTGGGAAAGGAGAACACTTTCCTGGCACTTACTGTTAGCAGGGCTCCTGACTGATCCCCATTGCAGGTGGTGCTGAGTTCACCTGGTGTTGTCAGAGGGACTTCTGTTTGATCTGGGGGAGACTGAACCTACCTGGGCTACCTTCTGTTGCTAGGTCAGGAAATGCTGGCATGGATCACCCTCTGTTAGTGGGAAGACACCCCACCACTGTGTTCTTCCTCCAGTTCCAAGGTCCTAAGCCGGTTCAGCTTTCAATTACTACCCTTCAGTTTTCTCCTTTGGTTGCCTCTTGTGCTGTTTCCTGTAGTTAGTGGGAAATAACAGGGAGGAATGAGTCTATACCATCTAACCTCCGCCAGATGTCTGGGTAGTTTTTTATTTTATTTTATTTTAGTTTAGTTTAGTTTATATTATTTTATTTTTAATTGTAAAAAACACAGAACATAGCTTTACCATCGTCACCATTTTCAAGAGTGCAGTTCAGTAGTGTTAAGTATACTCATGTCATTGTACAATAGAGCTCTAAAACTTTTTCATCTTGCAAAACTAAGGCTCCATACCCACTAAAAACAACCTCCATTTCCCCCTCCCCCTAGCTCCTGGGAACTACCATTCTAGTCTCTGTAGCTATGAATTTGACTACTCTTGATACCTCCTATAAGTGGAATCATGTACTATTTGTCTTTTTGTGACTGGCTTATTTCATTTAGTATAATGTCCTCAAGGTTTATCCATATTCTGGCACGTGTCAGGAGTCCCTTTTTTTTAGGGCTAAATAATATTCCATGTCTATATTTTGTTTGTCCATTCATCCACTTGGGTTGGTTCCACCTCTTGGCTACTGTGAATACTGCTGCAGTGAACATGGGTGTGGTAGCACCGCCTCTTCAAGACTGTGCTTTCAATTCTTTTGTATATACCCAGAAGCGTGGGGTTGCTGAAACATATGGCAACTCTATTTTAATTTTTTTGATGAACCACCATACTGTTTTCCACAGCAGCTGCACCATTTTACATTCCCACTGACAGTGCACAAGGGTTCCCATTTCTCCACATCCTTACCAACACTTGTTATTTTTTAAGTTTTGTTTTGTTTTTCAAATAGAGACGTCCTAATGATAACATTGTGCTTTTGATTTGCATTTCTCTACTAATTAGGGATATTGAGCATCTTTTTATATGCTGTTGGTCATAGTCTTTTTAATTTCAGATTTATAGTAGGTGAATAGTGGTATCTTATTGTGGTATTAACTTGCAGTCACCTCATGACTAGTGATCTTGAGCACTTTTTAATATGCTTATTTGCCATCTACGTATCTTTTTAGTCAAGTATCTGTGCACATCTTTTGTCCATTTTTATTTCTTACTATTTTTTGGTCCCTTTTAAGATTTTAATTCTAGTACAGTTAACATACAGTTAATTAGTTTCAGGTGTACAATATAGTGATTCAACAATTCTATTGTGCTCATCAAGACAGGTATACTCTTAATCCCCTTCGCCTATTTCACCCATCCCCCTGCCTATCTCCCCTCTGGTAGTCGCCAGTCTGTTCTCTATAGTTAAGAGTCTATTTTTTTTTTTTTGGCTTGTCTCTTTTTTTCCCTTTGTTTTGTTTCCTAAATTCTATGTATGAGTGAAATCATATGGTATCTGTCTTTCTCTGACTGAGTTATTTCACTTAGCATTATACTCTATAGCTCCATTCCTGTTGTTGCAAATGGCAAGATTTCATTCTTTTTTATGGCTGAATAATATTCCATGCTACATCTTCTTTATCCATTCATCTCTTGATGGACACTTGAGCTACTTCCATAATTTGGCTATTGTAAGTAATGGTGCAATAAACATAGGGGTGTGTATATCCTTTGAAATTAGTGTTTCATATTCTTTGGGTAAATACTCAGTAGTGTGATTACTGAGTCTTATGGTGCTTCTATTTTTAATTTTTTGAGGAACCCCACACTGTTTTCCACAGTAGCTGCACCAGTTTGCATTCCTACCAACAGTGTACAAGGTTTCCTTTTTCTCCACATCCTCACCAATATTTGTTGTTTCTTGAGCTAATTGATTTTAGCCATTCTGAAGTGTGAGGTGATATCTCGTTGTTTTGATTTACATTTTCCCGATGACGAGTGATGTTGAGCATCTTTTCATGTGTCCGTTGGCCATCTGTATGTCCTCTTTGAAGAAATATCTGTTTACATCTTCTGCACGTTTTTAAATTGGATTGTGTGTTTTTTTTTTAAAGATTTTATTTATTCATTTGACAGAGATACAGACAGCCAGAGAGAGAGGGAACACAAGCAGGGGGAGTGGGAGAGGAAGAAGCAGGCTCATAGCGGAGGAGCCTGATGCGGGGCTCGATCCCATAACGCCGGGATCACGCCCTGAGCCGAAGGCAGACGCTTAACCGCTGTGCACCCAGGCGCCCCTATTTGTGTTTTTTTGATGTTAAGTTATATACTTTAAAATATAGTTTGGGGGCGCCTGGGTGACGCAGTCGTTAAGCGTCTGCCTTTGGCTCAGGGCGTGATCCCGGCATTCTGGGATCGAGCCCCACATCAGGCTCCTCCGCTAGGAGCCTGCTTCTTCCTCTCCCACTCCCCCTGCTTGTGTTCCCTCTCTCTCTGGCTGTCTGTATCTCTGTCAAATAAATAAATAAAATCTTTAAAAAATAAAATAAAATAAAATAAAATAAAATATAGTTTGGATACTAACCCTTTATTGAATATGTCATTTGCAAATATCTTCTCCCATTCAGTAGGTTGTCTTTTACTTTTGCTGATAGTTTCCTTTGCCATGCAGAATTTTTAGTCCATTTAAAAATTAGGTTGTTATTGAATTTTCAGATTTCTTTCTATACATTAGATTCAAGTTCTCTGTCAGAGATGTTATTTGCAAACATTTTCTCCCATTCTATTGCTTGTCTTTTCAGTCTTTTAACCATCTCTTGTGAAGAGAAATCCAATGTCATTTTTTAAGAAAGATTTTATTTATTTGAGAGTGAGAGAGCACAGAGGGAGAGGGAGAGGGAGAAGCAGACTCCCTGCTGAGCAGAGACCTTGATGAGGGGCTCCATCCTAGGACCCTGAGATCATGACCTGAACCGAAGGCAGACACTTAACCAACTGAGCCATCCAGGCACCCTGCCAATATCGTCACTTTTAACGATGTCCAATTTATCATTTTTTCTTTTATGGATTTTGATTTTGGAGTTATATCTAACCCCAAATTTGCCTTACCCTTGAGTTTGTCTTGTCCAAGGTCACAAAGATTTTCTCATCATTTCCTCTAAAGGTTCTATAGTTTTAGGTTTTACATTTATATCTATGATCCATTTAAGTTAATTTTTTATGAGATGTGATATGAGTCTAGATTTCTTGGTTTTGCTGAATTTAGATATCCAATTATTCTAGCATCATTTATTGAAAAGACTATCCTTTTGCACTGAAATGCCTTCATATTTTTGTTGAAAATCAATTGACCATATGTTTGGTTATACTTCTGCCCTCTGTTTGGGTCTATTGACTGTCTATCTCTATACCAACTACCTTGTTTTGGATATTGTAGCTTTATAATAAGTTTCAGATTTTTTTTTTTAAGATTTTATTTTTTTAAGTGATCTCTACACCCAACATAGGGCATGAACTCACAACCCTGAGATCAAGAGTCACATGCCCCACTGACTGAACCAGCCAGGTGCCCTGTAAGTTTTGGATAAGTCTTCCAACTTTGCTAATCTTTACAGAGTTGTTTTGGCTATTCTAGATCTCTTAGATTTTCATATGCATTTTAGAATCAGCTCGTCAATTTCTACAAAATAATCCAATTAGATTCAGATTTGCATTGTGTTAAATCTATGGATTAATTCTGGGGAGAGCCAACATTTTAACAATATTGAGTCTTCCAATCCATGAACATGGTATGCTTTTTTCATTCATTTATGTATTCTTTAATTTTTGTCATCAATGTTTTAAATTTTCAGTGTACAGATTTTGTAAATATTTTCTTAGCTTTATCTCCATGTTTTTCATATTTTTATGATAATATAAATGGTATTGTGGTTTTAATTTCAATGCCTCATTGTTCATTGTTATCATATAGAAACACAATTGAATTCTCTATATTTTATATCCTGCAAACTTGAACTTATATGTTTTAGTAGCTTTTTTGTATATTCCATAAAATTAATCAAGGGTATCAGAAAATTTTATATGGTATCTATGTTTCTGAAAAAGGAACAGTTTAGCAGGCTGATGAATGAGATCTAAGCTGCTCAGCTACAGAAACAGCAAGACGGTGGATGATTTTTCAGACTTATTTGTGATATTATAAGATGCAATAAAAGCTCTATTAATTTGGGGAAAATTTTTTACATAGATGATATTATCTGTGAATAAAGACAATTTTTCTTCTTCCTTTCCAATTGAGATGCCTTCTATTTATTTTCCCTGCCTTGTTGCACTGGCTAGGACCTCCAGTACAATATTAAATAGGAGTTGTGAGAGTATCCTTCTCTTGTTCTTCATCTTAGGGGGAAAGCATTCATTCTTCAGCATTATGATGATAGTTTTAGTTTGATAGATATCCTTTATCAGGTTGAGAACCTTTCCTTGTATTCCTAGTTTGCTGAATGTTTTTTTAATTAGGAATGTATATTGGATTTTGCCAAATACCTTTTCTACTATTAAGATGACCATGTGTTCCCCCTTTTTTCTTTTTTAATCTGATGAATTACATTGACTGATTTTTTAAAAAGATTTTATTTATTTGAGAGAGAGTGTGTGTGAGTGTGAGGTTGGGGGGGGCAGGAGGAGGGGGAGGGAATCCTAAGCAGACTCACCACTGAGTGAGGAGTTGGTCACAGGGCTTGATCCCACAACACTGAGATCAGGACCTGAGCTGAAACCAAGAGTCTGATGCTTAACCAACTGTGCCACCCAGGTGCCCCTAATTTTTTGAATGTGGAATCAACCATTAGTATCATTTTCCTTCTGCCTTAAGGACTTCTTTTAAAATTTCTTTTAGTTTTGGTCCCTGGTAATGTATTCTTTCAGCTTTTTTATGTTTGAAAAGAATTTATTTTGCTTTTGAAAGATATTTTCACTGGGTATGGAATTCCAGGTTCAGTTATTTTTCTTTCAGTATTTTAAAATGTATTGTTCACTGTGTTCTAGGTTGCCTTGTTTCCAATGAGAAATCTTTTGTTATCCTTAGCTTTGTTCCTTTGTATGTAACACATCTTTTTCCACTGGCTACTTTGTAAGGTTTTCTCTATATTCCTTTTTTTTCTTTTAAAGATTTTATTTTTAGTAAACTCTGCACCCAATGTGGTACTCAAATTTACAATCCTGAGATCAAGAGTTGCATGCTTTACCAACGGATCTAGCCTTTATCACCGGTTTTGAACAATTTGATTATGATATGCCTTGGTGTAGTTTTATTGTTTTTTTATGTGTAGGGTTTATTAAGCTTCTTGGATCTGTGGGATGATAGTTTTATCAAGTTTGGAAAAATATTTGCAATTATTTATATATATATAATGTCACAGGTTGTTTTTTTTTTAAGATTTTATTTATTTATTTGTCAGAGAGAGAGAGCACAAGCAGGGGGAGCAGCAGGCAGAGGGGGAAACAGGCTCCTCACTGAGCCAGGAGTCCGATGTGGGACTCAATCCCAGGACCCTGAGATCATGACCTGAGCCAAGGCAGCTGCTTAACTGACTGAGCCACCCAGGCATCCCTCTTCAAATATTTTTTCTGTCTCCTCCTTCTCTGCTCCTTTAGAGACTCCAATTACACAAATATTAGGGCACTTAATCTTGTGATTAGGGCACTTAGTCTTGTGATACATGGATGATTTTTTCATTTAAAAAGTTATGTTTTGTGTTTAATGGTGAATAGTTTATATTGCTGATAGTTTATATTACTGATCTTTTTTTTCTGCAATGTATAATCTGCTATTAATCCCATTCAGTATATCTTTCATCTCATATATGGTAGTTTGCATCCCTAGAAGTTAGATTTGGGTTTCTTCTTCTTCTTCTTCTTCTTCTTCTTCTTCTTCTTCTTCTTCTTCTTCTTCTCCTTCTCCTTCTCCTTCTCCTTCTCCTTCTCCTCCTCCTCCTCCTCCTCCTCCTCCTCCTCCTCCTCCTCCTCCTCCTCCTCCTTCTTCCTCTTTTTTCTCCTTCTTCTTCTTCTTTCTCCTTCTCCTTCTTCTTCATATTTTTCATTTCTCTACCTAACATTAAAAATATGGGACACAGTTATACCTTTTAATGCACTTTTCTTTCAATCCTAACATTGGTGTCAGTTCTGGGTTTGACAATTGGTTTCAATTGTCATTTACATTATTTTCTTACTATGGGTTGTACTTTCCTGCATGCCTTATAGCCCTCAATTAGATGTCAGGCACTGTGAATTTTCCCCTGCTAGATGCTGGATAATTTTGTAGTCCTATAAATAATTGAGTTTTGTTCTGGGGTGCAGTTATGTTACTTGGAAATGATTTGATCCTTTTTAGCCTTTCTTTTAAGACTTGTTAGGTGGAAACCAGAGTAGTGTTTACTGTAGAGTTAATTATTCCCCACTACCAAAAGTAGGCCCTTCTGAGTACTTTACTCAATTATGATATTCTTCTGGTGTGGTTTGTGGGAACAGGCACTATTCCCAGCACTGTGTGAGTTCCCTCTAATCCTTTCTGATAGTTTCCCCCACACTTGGGTAGTTTCTTCACATGTGTGCACTGATCAGTACCCAGCTGAGCACCTGAACGGGTCCCTCTGCAGACTACCGTTCTCTCTCTAGGCATTGCTCCCCTCTCTAAATCATACCTGCCTTGGTCTCCTTGAACTCTCAGCTCCATCTCTTTCCCTCAGTGAGTTCACTGGACTCGGTCTCCACTGAGGGGTGAGTGGTTTGCACTCTCTGCACTGCTGCCTGAAAACCCTCTCGAGGCCATAAGCTGGAACAATCACAAAGCTCACTCATTTGTTCTCTCACTTGGGGCCACTGTTCTTCAAAGTCTGATGTCCGGTGTCTTCAAAACCACAGTTTCATATATGTTGTCTTTTTTTTTTTTTATTGTTTCAGATAAAAAAGTAAAGCTAGTCCTTGTTAGTCCAGAATAGCTAGAACTCATTACTTTAAGGAGATTTAAACAAGAAGAAATGCATTTCCTGGGGCGCCTGGGTGGCACAGCGGTTAAGCGTCTGCCTTCAGCTCAGGGCGTGATCCTGGTGTTGTGGGATCGAGCCCCACATCAGGCTCCTCCGTTATGAGCCTGCTTCTTCCTCTCCCACTCCCCCTGCTTGTGTTCCCTCACTCGCTGGCTGTCTCTATCTCTGTGGAATAAATAAATAAAATCTTTAAAAAAAAAAAAAAAAGAAGAAGAAATGCATTTCCTATTTTCCCACATAGTTGCATTTTCAATGCCCTTCTTTCTGTTGTGTGGATCCATATTTCCATCTGGTGTCATTTTTCTTCTATTGGAAGAAGGTCCTTCAACATTTGTAGTATAGGTCTGCTGAAATCCTTTGGCATTGGTATGTCTGAAAAAGTCTTTATTTTGCTTTTGTTTTTGAAATATATTTTCATGTTTCTTCTCAGAAAACAATCCATTGCAACAATAAGAAACAGAAACACAAAATCCATCTTTGGTGATTCCACAAGATCTTTGTATCCTTGAATCACGACATGTGAAAATAGAATGCAGATGGTGGAATAACAGTGATGATGATGATGATAGCACATGTAATATAATGTTTACTATGTCAGGCACCAGTATCGGTGTATCGGTCAGGGGCTTAGCAGGCTCTGCAGCAGATTCAAATTAGGTTAATTCAAGGAGGACTTCATAAAGGGACTTTATGCACTTATGGGCAGGGTATAGGGATAATGCAGTCTCCTAGGGCTAGTGACAGTAGGGATGGTACCCTCCTAGGCTGGCAAGCTTAATGGGAACTCAGAGAGGACTCCTTGAGGGGAGTTGTGACTTCATGTCAAGAGATACAGTCAGACCACAGCAATTCTTCGAGAGAGCTAGGGGAAATAAATACTCTAACCTTAATTGCTTCCCTCTCTAATGTCATACGAGGACTCTTTGGCCAGAAGCTACAAGCAAGAGAGTCCACTGATGAAGTGCATGCAGGTGCCACAGGCACAGTAAGGAAGGATCACTTTAGAGAGTGGCTTTGGAGAGGTAAACGAATATATCTGGCATTTTATACTTGGCCATATTAGCTCCCTTAATCCTCCCCCCAAATCCTAGAAATTACTATTATTATCCTCAGATGAACAAACAATGCAAGAAGAAGAAAAACTCAACAAAACTATGATGCCCTGAGTTTAGAGAAGATATTGCCTTCACTAAACAAGAACGAGGTACTCTAAGAATAGGAACAGTGATAGGAAAAGGGACAAAAATTTAGCAATAAAAACTGTGATTGGGGTGCCTGGCTGGCTCAGTTGGTGGAGCATGTGACTCTTGATTTCGGGGTTGTGAGCTCAAGCCCCATGTTGGGTGTCAAGATTACTTAAAAAATAAAAAAAATTTTTTTAAAGAAGTATTTATTTATTTGAGAGAGAGAGAGCGAGAGAGCATAGGGGGTGGGAGGGCAGAGGGAGAGGAAGGAGAGAGAATCCCAAGCAGACTCCCCACTGAGCATGGAGCCTGACATGGGGCTCCATCTCATGACCCTGAGAGTAAGACCTGAGCTGAAATCAAGAGTTGGACGCTTAACTGACTGAGCCATTCAGACTCCCAAAAAATAAAATCTTTAAAAAAAAAACAAATTGTGGTAGCTAACCTTCTCCCCAAATTAACAGAAGGATTAGAAGATAAAGGCAAGTAAGTCTCCCTGAGAAAGAACAAAATATAAGGAAATAAAAAGTAGGAATAAAGGGATAAGAATTTTGGAAACCAATCAGGAATAAGAGACCAAATCCACAAGATTCAAAATCTCTCTCTCTGGGGTTCCTGAAAAACAAAACAAAACAAAACAGAAAATTTTAAGAAGGAAAATACCAAAGAAAAAATACAAAAACATACTCCAGATTTGCTGGATGGAGATGACCACTCACCCCTCTTCCAATTATGCAGTACAATGAATGAAAAAGACCAATGCCACACTTCTGAGGAATTTCATAACTCTGCATGTAAATGTAAAAGTATTAAATAACAACAATGAAAACGATTAACTCTTACTCATTTTCAAAGTGATTTCACATTCACTATCTCACTTTTTAAATGGCCCAAGGGCTTAAAGTGTCCCTTCACAGACATGGAAACAGATACACTGCATACAACACCTGCAGGATGAGATTCTCCAAACCTTTCACGGAGGAGTAGCACAGTTCATTAACATTTGGGTGTGTTGGTGTGTGAACACCTATGTGTAAATGCACAAGTCATTTCAAATGCCCATACGGGTTCCTGAACTAGATGACCAGCTCTCAAGGATGCAGAGCATGGTATCTAATTCCTTACTAGCCTTTCCAAGTCAGCTGAAGAAGGGCTTAGTCTGGGTGGACCTACACAGCAGACTGATGTGCTAGATGTGAGACCACGAGCAGTGATTGTTTGGCGGGTTGTTTGTATAAAAGCCCAGTAGGTGCAGTAAATACAGTCACCTTTTCTCGTTGTATGTTCCTATGGGCAAGGTGTCAAATCTTCATGATCTTCACATTCCTTCTGGTGGGTTTGGGCTTGAGTCACCCTCTTCAAATTCCCTTTCTATACCATAATCCCCGCCTTCTGTCAATAAACAAAGATAGTTATCAGTTTAATGAACCCACTGCATCAGTGAGAAGGGGTGTCTGGCGTGGGTTTTCTATAATTCCAGGGGGAATCAGGTGGGGAAAACAGCCCACATAGAACTGGGCGATCAAATCCCCCAAGAGTCCTCAGGCTTTTGGAGAATTAGTAAAAGGTGGACACAGACAATGTAAATGGAAAGGTGAACAGCTTGCTCTCCAAGACAGTGCGTTGCAGTTTCCTGTACCCACAGAGACTTTGTGGAAACAACACTGCTGTAATGAAGAGTTTTGCCTCCTCAGCTGCTGGAGACTGTGCCAGGAATGGAAATGAAAGCAGTCACTGGTGGTGACCACAACCCAGAAGCTGAAACCACACTCTAATTTTGCACAAAATTGCTGGTTCTGACTCTTCTTGGCTTAGGACTTCTCATTTTGACTGCAAGGATTACATCTAGTTATGTGTAAAACAGCATCTTGAGAATAGACTGAAGAAAACCAGTTAGCCCTCAGTCATTTGTACTAACCCACAACATGTCAGTACACTGCTAGGGATACAGCCCCCGGGATCAAAGTCAGCATAACCTTGGTAGTCAGAGGTGGAGGGAACACCCAAAGAGGCACTGAAGAAGGACAAGGAGGACAGAAAGGAAGTAGGAGAAAGAAGAGAATGAGGAGGAGTGAGGTTTCATTTGGGGAAAAAAAAAAAGGACTTACATTTATGTGACTACCTTGACTAATCTTAGAACTAACAGCATGTTAAAGGAAATGGTGAGAGGTTATTAAAAGATGAGACTGTCTACTGCCACTGAGAATTGGCAACCAATAGCTTAAAAGTGTTTAGCCTTTTCATCTAAAGACTACCTTTTGGGGGCGCCTGGATGGCTCAGTTGGTTAAGCGTCTGACTCTTGGTTTCAGCTCAGGTCATGACCTCAGGGTTCTGGGATCCAGCCCCGCATTGGGCTCCACGCTCGACGTGGAGCCTGCTTCAGATTCTCATTCTCTCTCTCTCGACACTGCCTTCTAAAAAAATTAATAAAATTAAAAAAAGAAAGATACTTTTTGGTGGAAATAAAACTAACCATTTTTTAAAAAGATTTAGTTATTTTTAGAGAGAGCGGAGGTAGGGGGAGAGAGAGAGAGGGAGAATGCCAAGCAGACTCTCCCGCTGAGCACAGAGCCCGATGTGGGGCTCAATCGCACAACCCTGAGATCATGACCTGAGCCAAAATCAAGAGTCAGATGTTTAACCGACTGAGCCACCCAGGCGCCCCAAAACTAACTATTTTAATTAAAGAAAAAGTGGCCTGTAAGAATTTTAAAGTGGAATTTACCTTCTACTATTTGGCCTCAAGTTTCTCAACAGTCATCTATTCTAGCAGTAAGATTCAACACTCTTTTCCTATCACAATTATGACTTTACACACAGTACAGATTCAAGATACAGTGGTTAAACATGAATAAATGAATGAGTGAGTGAGTAGAGAATGCTTGAAACAATAGCTCTTAGAAACAGGAGTTCTGCGAAAGTTTTGATAGATCAAACTGAAGCATTTATTTCAACCTGCACCCTATTTTAAAGCTTGTATTTGGGCACAACAAGCAAAAATTCCAGGAAGAACCTCCCAGGAATATAGCTGAAACTTGACATTTGTTGGGCACATACTGTACACAGAGAGGATGACATTTTAATGTAATTTATTTGAAATGCTTCCAGAAAAGTTTAAGGCCATTATACAAAACATTCATTTCACCAAAACATTCACTTTCTTCCCATAGGCCAGCACTTAACAGACCTCTTGTCTCAACACACTGGCCAAAGTGGCCGATGGCTCCTGCAGAGAATGATTCACTCTTTCCCCCACCATCAAACATCGGTTCTCAGCTTATGTCTGCTTCTATCTGCAATCTGCAGCAGTTCACTCACTTGCTAAATCAGTAACAATTTGAGAAACAAAGCAATTTTAAATAAACTCGTAATAGAAAAAAAAATTCACCATGTTTAAAATCTATAAATACAGAAATATGTTTTACAGGGTAAAATTGACCACAATATTTTTTCATTTTTGAAAAATAAGTAATATTACCTTGTTTTTATATTGATACATCTTGTCACATGGCTTCTTTGAATGCACATGTTAGATGTATATAATAAAATGATAACATAGCATTTACTGCTTTCTGTAAACTCGAAAGACACAGAAGATTTAAAAAAAAACTTTTTGGCAATAATTTAGAATCATTACTACTAGTGCTGGTGTGGGAATAATTTTGCACAGGTCATCCTTAATATTTACACTCACAGGGAGCTTTTCTGTGTATTCAGGTAACTTTTTTTAAAGGTCGGCAGTCCACCCTGCATCATAAATCAAGGCTAGACAAAGAGGTTACTAGTTTGGCTAACTGATCCTAATTAATCATAGAGTTAATTAAAATTGGCCTATGGAGAATATAATTATGACTCTGATCACAGCACAGAGCCAGAGACCCAAAAGCAGAGCAGGAAAACCCAAGGCTCTGGCCTTTCCCAGAAGGGCACTGGACCTTGCTTTTCTCTTACTGTTTCCTGCCTAAGGTCATGATGAAGCACTTCTTCCAAAGTCTTCTCACGTTTCTGGAAACAGAGCCACTGACTCACCTGCGGTCTCCTCAATGCTCCAAAATATGAGTAGGCCTTGGCACATGAAACACAATGATGATGGGCCTTCTTATTAGCCTGTCAGGTATTCCCAGGCCTTTCGAGTTCTATTCTGGTGTCTCAGGCTAGAAATGGCTCTCTAAGGCAAGCCAGCAACTACGACAGACACCCCCTGGTACAACTGCATTTCAGTTCAAGATTCAGAGCGTGCAGCTGCTTTCATGCTGGTCCTTTTCAGGTCAGACACTATTCCACATCCTAATAGATTATTGCATCCGATTTGCACTGGATGACACTGCAAGGTCAACACAATGCTTCTTCCTTTGCACAATTAAGCGTCCAGAATCCCCAGGGATGTTTTCATGCCTTCTGGTTGGATAACATTGAACCAAATTCACTTGCAAGGATTGATCTTTTCCCGTTTTCCTGCAAATACCATCACGATACATAAGAGACTTCCTCCTGTCCTGTTTGCCAGGCCCTGTAAGTCCCATGCCTTCAGCTATCATGTCAAAGAGCTAGAAAAGCACTAGAGAAACACGGGAGGATTTCTTTTTAAGCAATCTACATGGAACAGTAGTTTAGAGATTCTTTTCTATTTTTTAAAATCCAGCAGGACAAGTGAAAGTAACTTGTTCAAGTACCTCTCCATCCATCCAGACACTTGTGAAATGCAACACAGGGTAAGAGTTGCCGCAGACCCCAGCTTACACAGATTGGCAGTTACAGTACTAGGGACACAGATACAGATACAAGAGACGGGGTTCAACACGGTCACAAAAGTATTAAAAAGTGCTTCTCCAAACCGTTCCATGTGTGGAATGCAAATACTGTACAGGTAAGACACAGGGCTACTTCTAGGAAGTACACACGCCTCTGTCAGACGTTGCTTTCAATGTGCCTGCTGTTCCCACAGGAAGAGTCTGTCTGTTCCATGCGCTCACAGTCGAGGCTGACCTCGCTCGTGTCCATACTACAGTCTGACTCACTGTCCGATTGGTCCATCTGCTCAAGTTTTGTTTCTCCCTGTGGCTCCTGGCTCCCGGTGGTGGGATTTAGGAACGGTCCCTCGGAGTCCAGCACCCCAGCCTGCCCGGCAGCACACAGAACTGTTTCTTTGGCTTGACGAATGCAGTTGAGCCACTGCTGTTTGTTGAAGGTGTCGTTGGCTTGTAGTGAGTGGGTCTGACTTTGGGAACCGTTTTTGAAACTTACTCTGAAGAAGTTTTTAACTAGAAATGAAAAATAGATATAAAAACAGTCAATGGACAGGTATTTCCCAGGCCAAAGATAACAAATGTAATGACATTAACCCCCTGTACCTAGGGCACATGTCATAACAAAATGTGTCCTACTGGTCCAGGTATATGGTTCAGCTCCACCCTGTAGCCACCATCCAGCAACCGGATTTGACAGTGGCGCAGCTCTCGGTTTCCCTTGAGGCTGGCAAATGGTAATACCTGGGTGCATATTACAGTCCCCTGTGAGCTTGTTAAAAACATACATGCCCAGACCCTACTGTTAAGAGACTCAGAGCGGAGGGGGGTGGGGGATTGGGATAGGCCGGCGATGGGTATTAAGGAGGGCACATATTGCATGGAGCACTGGGTGTTATATGCAAATAATGAATCATGGAACATTGCATCAAAAACTGGGGATGTACTGTATGGTGACTAATATAACAAAATAAAAATTATTTAAAAAAATCTTAAAAAAAAAGACTCAGATTCAATAGGTCTAAGTTGGGCCTGATAGTCTAGAATTTCAACCACTGCCCCAAGTTACAGCCTTTTCATATTTAAGCAGCTCTGTGTAATATCAAAACATGCCCACGATCGTCCACGTGATAACAGTACTTGTACATATAGTACCTGAATGATTGAGAAGATACGCAAGGATTCAGATACACTTTCATTACCTCCACAGAAGTAGTATACGCTTTAGAATAAAATAAAAATACACTTAAAATAAAAATAAAATACATAAAAATAAAATAAAAATACACTTCCATTACCTCCATAGGAGCTACGTGTATTTAAAAAAATGGTAGTGCACAACTTGGGAGACATTTTATTTAGTGTAACTGGCCATAACCGGCCCTGCATGCCGCGGGCGATGCTTGGTTCACAGAGGAGCGTGTGTTCAGTCCCCTCGCATCATCCCTGCAGCCATCGGTCTGGGAACCAGCACTTCAGGTAAATTCAGGCTCCACGCTTTGCTCCTGGGCAAGCGCCTTAACCTCTGTATGGCTCAGTGTCCTTATTTGTAAAATGGGAGAAACGAAGAGGACCTATCTTATAAGATTATTATGAGGGTCAAAGGTGATCATGCACATACAACACCTGGCACATGGTCCGTATTCAAGAGATAAAAGTTACCACCACCACCACCAGGGCGGAGGGACTGATGAGTAGGTCAGAGGCAGTACCTATGAATTACGTTGACAATATGGCGCCACTGTTAACCCAAGAGGCTTGAACGTCACTTTCTCAAGGAAGACTTCTCTGATCGTTTCCTCTAAAGCAAACCTCCAACTGTTATCCCGATCTATCCCATTCTGGGTTTTAGTTCTCTTAAGAGCACCTGAATATTTATTCACCATTTATCTCCTCTATCACAGTGTAAGCTCCGTAGGGGCAAGGAATTTGACTGCTTAGTTTACCAGTGTATACTGCTAGGAGCTGGAACGACACACACAAGATACTCAGTAAACACTGCCATCGTAGCTCTCTTGGTTAATTTGTTTATTAAGTCTCAAGTTAGAGAAGCCCATTAGAGTAATTACAGATGAATCCTCAACCCAGGTGACCATTCGTAATCCTCTTTAGGGACGATTCCCCTGGCTCAACAAGAGCCACCGGGAAGCAACTGGTATCGACATAAGGGCTCTCTGGTATTAAGCATGCTTTCATCCAATGGAAGGAGACACAGAGAGGGAACATAAGGAGCACCTGTTACGTGCAGACGGTTCACTTGCAGTATCTTAATCCTTATAACAACCCTATAAAGTATGCATACATGCCCATTTTGCAGATGGGAAACTGAGGCTCACAGAGGTTGCACAAGGTTACACAAGCAGTGAGTAATGAGACAGCATTGGAATGTAGTGTGACACCAAGGCCACGGCTACTTCTCTTTCCACCAGCCAGCCACTCCCTCTGAACCACCACAACCAAAACCATTTGACAGGTCAAAACCAACTGCCATCCATACTTCTCTCATTGTTGCTAAATGCCCCGCGCAGAGAGCCGCCCAGCCTCACTTCTCCGTCCTGCAGGTCTTCCAGCAGAAGGTCCTTTACAGGGATCGGCTGCCGGTACAGCTGGTAGCAGAGCTGCTCGTTGTGGGTGACAGCTCGAGTGATCACAAGCACTTCTTGGAACAGGAAAACATGCAGTTTCTAGAAGAAAAGAATCCACAGGATTTCCCTAAGCAACAGTCTAATAAGAAGTTGATTAGTGGACTTCTGTGGATAAGAGGTACCCAGGTACCAGGTTCACACTGTATTACGAACTTCTAGGCTCAGATCTACCTCCAGAACAGAAGGTGGGCATCTTGGAGGTATTTCCAGATGCATCTAGTGCCTTTCCTGGAGGACTGCCTCCCTGGGGCCCCCACGGAGAAGGCCTTTCTGCCTACAGACATCTGTAGCCCAGGCTGCTGGCTCCAGGGACACCACCATATTGCATAACCTGTGCAGACACACACAGCCTCCAGCTTCCACAAGAAAAAAAATGAGAAGGGGGAATAGAATAAAGGGATATATATATAATCCTAAGAGGTCATAATGAACAATAGTCTATAAAGGATATGACTGACATATCAAAGCCTAATATTAATCTTTGCTTCCCAAACCCATAAAAACACTTGTTCCTTAAGCCACAGAGCTGAGTATCAGCTCCATCCAGCACTCCATCTCAGAACACTGCCCACTCCCAAGGGAACCAGAGTGTGCTGTCGTAGCCACAAAGAAAGATGATCAAAGAACTGGTCCTTCTCGGTTGTGTTCCTCAGAACCTCAGTTCTCTGAAGAGGTTGTGCTTGAAAGGCTGATGACTGATGTGTGTGTTGCGGGTGAAAAGAAAATCTCAAAAATAAAGGCTTGTCTCAAACCACATCATGAAAGCAATTTCGCTGGGTGGAGCTGGGGTAAACTGGCTCCACTCAATTCTAAGTGCTAGACTCTTCTCACAGTTTGGAAATGCTGACGAATTGAAGTGAAAAGATCTACAACTTCTGCAGCTGGTTCTGGTTTTCCAGTGGGGATATTTGGGAATGTGAACCCAGGGGTCTCAAAAAGGTGGAAACTCACATTAGAATCTCGATTTGGGGCAGGGGAAGCACATTCAGCATTATCAATTTTATATTTGGGAGAAAAGAAACTGGTGGATCCCCTCCTACGTCCACTCTGACACACACACACACACACACACACACACACGTAGAAATTAAAGCTCAACCAAATGTTGGCTGATGGAAATAAAACTGATAATTTTGTACTGGGTGGGAGGAGATTGAGGAGTGAGAGTTTATCAAAAGTGCATTTAAACAGAGTAAAGCAAAAAAAATAACCAAGTTAAGGGTTTTTCTTTTCTTTTCTTTTTTTTTTTTTTTTTTTTGAGGGGGGATATAGAAAAAATGTTAAAGACTTTTCTTTGGGGATGGGGAAGGAAGGGGTTGATCATTGTTTTATATACTAAACATTAGTTGTTTTTTTTTTTTTAAACACTATTTCTACTTCAATCAATGCTCTAGCCATGGTACACAATTTGAACTCAGATTGTCTGAGAAACCTTTTAAAAACATCCCTTATTTATGAGTGTTCACTGAGAATTTCCCTTCTTAGTCTCAACTCCTTTTAGCCCTCTAACTATTGAGCTTTTCTTCTGACACAGGACTTTGTTCATAAAGACTTCTATAATTTTACTGGGAAAAACAAATAACTAAAACCAACCTCCCACCCCAACTACTATCTTTGTTTTCAAAAATCTATCTGCTTGAAATATGAACTAGAGTTCCTCTTTAAATCCACCGAGAGAATCTCAGTCCTTGATTGAGGGACAGAAAGAGAATGGGCCTCATCCCAAGCAGTGATATATCTTCCCAACCACGTCCCACAGGGCTTCTGCCGAATATCAGACATTAGAAGTCCAACAGCATTTTCTGAAAATCAGAAAGAACCAGAATGCAGCTTTCTAGCAAGCAGTAACACTGTAGTCAAACAGAAACACTTCTTCAAGCGTCGGCCAGTGACCAGTCTCAATACCTCTGCTGGTTGGATCCCCAGCAGCTCTGATAATGGGTGCTATGACATACACTCAATGATTTCAAATAACATTTCCAAGCCTGCTCACAAATGACACTCCAAAGTCCAGGTCAAAGTGTCGTCCCTCGAATCATCAAAGCTTTATTAAGAACTCTTTAACCTAGTTTTGCCTTTCATTCTAAGAGTTGACTAGATACTGAAGATGAAATATAATAAAAGAGGAGATTCTCTTTTTCAGTGGCCTTCCCAACATTGAATTTTAATATATATTGTATATAATAAAATCGATACATTATATATACATTTGTATGTATATGTATAAATTATAATATAGAATAGACATATTAGCATTAATTTCTACTGGCTACACAAAAAAAATAGCCTCATAGGTTAAATGAATTTTGAACTCTTATAAAATTCAAATCCATCCTTCCTTTATACAAACATTCATTCATTCATTCACTCGCTCATTCACCTAACATTACTGAGTGTTAGTACATGCCAGGTCCCCATGCCAGGTTCCCATAACAGGTGCTGGGGATTAACAAGACATGGTCTCTACCCTAAAAGAGCATAGCATAATGGAAGATCCTGAGAGACATATGGTGGATAATTACAATCCATTGTACTAAGTACTCCAGGGAGATCCATCCAAGTTGCTATGATAGGAGAGGAGGAACAATTTCAATATCTACTCAGGAATAAAAGCCAGGAAATTGGGCAGAGTTAGATATGCAAAAACTGGTTTTAAAATGGCAGTCTGTGGGTGGGTACCAACCCATAAAAAATGCAAAGAATTTCTCATAAAGTTAAGAGTTTCAACTTAGGAGCTGTTTTTCTAAGATCATATATTTTTAACATCCTGTTAAAATCACCCCTTGTTTTCTAATATCAAAGCCGGAGGAGATGTTAACTATTCTGTATTTGTTCCTGAAGGTCATGATCAAATGAAACACAGAGTTTGCAACCCTCTGCTGGTTCCCAAAATTCTTCCTGAATAAATACTAGTTGTGAAATTTTAAAATATATATGTAATATATATTTTGTGTAATATAAACATATATATGAATTACAAGTTAGAAACACATAATACATATTATTTATATATAAATTATAATATGTAAATATATATACACACAATGTATATAATTATATATATCCTTATACATATGGGATCCTACGATACATAAGCTACTGGAAAGCAATTTTTGTCTGAAGAATGTGAGCCTGGGTAGGTAAGGCAGAGTAACAGGAGGGTGGACATCAGATGGATTAAGCGTTGGGGGAGTCTGGGGAGGAGACCACCGAGGGAGAGTAGCCACTCACCACGCCTCGATTGTTCTTCAGTTCTCCATGACAACACAGCACTCTCGAGTTGTCGATGAGAGAGTCTTTCTGGCCTTCTTCCAAGTAAAGAAGCCGCTCTTTATAATAGCGGCACTCAGATTCCCCAGTCTTGGTGTTGATTTCTGCCACAATTCCCTGAATGATGTTTATCTATGGAAACAAAGAAGAAAGTATGGGGAAAGTAAACAAACCATCCACACCAGTAGGTCCCGGGGCTCAGCCTAGAAGGTCACCACGACAGACTTGCATCTAATTCTGAGATTCGGTTATCTAACTGGCTGCCTTGGGAAAAGGCAAAAATAAATACATGTTTTGAATATATTGTGTCCATCTAATCATATACACATAAATATACATACACACACATGTATATTTGCATACACATACAGATATTTGTATTATATATAAAACTGATGTTGATGCATAATTTTGTCTGAGAGGAAGAGATATAAGGTATAGCTTTTGATGTGCAGGACTCATAACTCTATGTTGCACATTTCTTCAAACATGCTTACAATGTTAACAATGATAGGCATATAAAAACTTTACCCAAGGAGAGAAAACAAAGCAGAATGTAGTAGTCCCAAAAAGGGATCATCTTTGGGGGTTTGAACCCAGTTTGAAGGTTTCTCTACATGTACTCAATCTAACCTACAACCAACATTTGCAAATTGGGTGTGAAGAAATGGTTTGGATAGCTTTTGTGATAAAACATAAATGATTTAAAAAGGACAGAGAACTAGAAATGGAAAGAAAAGACACGAGGTGTAATGATGGGAACCGTTTGCCTATATACATACACTCGCCCTCATGCCTATAGCACATGTGAATATGTTGGGGTGGAGGGATTTCAGATCGAGGGTGGATACACTATTGTTAATACAAAATGAAACAAAACAAAGCAATAAGAGTACAGCACTCAGACACAATTAGTGGGCATTTATTCTGATGTGTTTTTGTTCTATCACATGGATAACATGTCTAAAAGATGTAAAATACTAAAAAACAAAGGAACAAGAAATTTGTTGAGTAAAAACTCAAGGACACCAGCCAAAGGCAAAATGATGACTTCCGCAGCAGGGTCCTCTGTCCTCTAAGAGTGAAAAGACCAGCAGTTCCAGCTTTCATGCAGTAGTAGTATTTTTTAAGTATTTATTTAAATTCCAGTTAGTTAACATGGAGTGTAATAGTAGTTTCAGGTGTACAAACGATTCAACACTTCCATACAACACCCAGTGCTCATCACAAGTGCCCTCCTTAATCCCCATCATCTATTTCACACATTCCCCACCCCCCTCTGGTAACCACCAGTTTGTTCTCTGTCCTTAAGAGTCTGTTTCTTGGTTTGCCTCTGTCTCTCTCTCTCTCTCCCTCCCTCTTTTTTTCCCCTTTGTTTGTTTTGTTTCTTAAATTCCACATATGAGTGAGATCATACGGTTATCTGTCTTTCTCTGACTGACTGATTTTGCCTAGCATAATACTCTCTAGCTCCATCCATGTCATTGCAAATGGTAAGATTTCATTCTTTATGGCTAATACACACACACACACACACACACACACACACACACACACACATTCTCTATCCATTCATCAGTCAATGGACAAGGGCTGTTTCCGTAAGTTGGCTATTGTAGATATTGCTGCTGTAAACATCAGGTGTATGTATCCTTTTGAATTAGCATTTTTATTCTTTCGGTAAATACCTAGTAGTTCAATTGTTGGATCATAAGGTAGTTCTATTTTTAACTTTTTGAGGAACCTCCATACTGTTTTCCACAGTGGCTGCACCAGTTTGCACTCCCACCAACAGTACAAGAGGGTTCCCCTTTCTTCACATCCTCGCCAACACCTCTTGTTTCTTGTGTTGTTGATTTTAGCCATTCTGACAGGAGTGAGGTGGTATCTCATTGTCGTTTTGGTTTGTAGTTCCCTGATGATCAGTGACATTGAGCATCTTTTCTTGTGTCTACTGGCTGTCTGTATGTCTTCTTTGGAAAAATGTCTATTCATGTCTTCTGCCCATTTTTTAATTGGATTATTCATTTTTTGGGCATTGAGTTTTGTAAGTTCTTTATATATTTTTGATACTAACCCTTTTTCAGATATGTCATTTGCAAATATCTTCTCCCATTCTGTAGGTTGCCTTTTAGTTTTGTTGTTTCCTTCACTGTACAGAAGCTTTTTACTTTGATGAAGTCCCAATATTTAATTTTTGCTTCTATTTCCCTGGCCTCAGGAGATATATCTAGAAACAAGTTGTTATAGCCATTGTCAAAGCAGTTACTGCCTGTGTTCTCCTCTAGGATTTTGATGGTTCCCTGTGTCGCATTTCATCCATTTTGAATTTACTTTTGTGTATGGTGTAAGAAAGTGGTCCAGTTTCATTCTTTTGTATGTTGCTGTCCAGTTTTCCCAACACCATTTGTTAAAGAGATGTCTTTTTTCCACTGGATATTCTTTCCTGCTTTGTTGAAGATTAACTGATCATAGAGCTGTGGGTTCATTTCTGGGTTTCCCACTCTGTTCCATTGATCTATGTCCTCTTTTTGTGCCAGTACCGTACTGTCTTGATTACTACAGCTTTGTAATACAACTTGAAGTCTGCATTGTGATGCCTCCAGCTTTGCTTTTCTTTTTCAAGTTTGCTTTGGCTATTCGGGGTCTTTTGTGGTTGCATACAAGTTTTGGGATTGTTGTTTGGGATTGTTGTTCTAGCTCTGTGAAAAATGCTGTTGGTATTTTGATAGGGACTGCATTAAATGTATAGACTGCTTTGGTAGTATAGACATTTTAATAGTATTCGTTCTTCTAACCTATGAGCATGGGATGTCTTCCCATTTATGTGTGTCATTTTCAATTTTTTCATTGGTGTTTCAAAGTTTTCAGAACATGAGTCTTTCATCTCTTTGGTCAGATTTGTTCTTAGGTATCTTACTGTTTTTGGTACAATTGTAAATGGGATTGATTTCTTAATTTCTCTTTCTGCTGCTTCATTATTGGTGTATAGAAATGCAACTGATTTCTATATGTTGATCTTATCCTGAGAATTTACTGAATTCGTTTATCAGTTCTAGCAATTTTTTGGTGGAGTTTTTTGGGTTTTCTACATAGAGTATCATGTCATCTGCAAATAGGGAAAGTGTGACTTCTTACTTGCTGATTTGAATGCCTTTTATTTCTTTTTGTTGTCTGATTGCTGTGGCTAGGACTTCCAGTTCTATGTTAAATAACAGTGATGAGAGTGGACATCCCCGTCTTGTTCCTGACAGTAGAGGAAATGCTCTCAGTTTTTCCCCATTGAGGATGATATTCACTGTGTGTTTTTCATATATGGCCTTTATGATTTTGAGGTATACTCCCTCTAAACCTACTTTGTTGAGGGTTTTATCATGAATGGATGTTGTACTTTGTCAAATGCTTTTGCTCCACCTATTGAAATGATCATATGGTTCTTATCCTTTTTTATTAATGTGGTGTATCATGTTGATTGATTTGTGAATACTGAACCACCCTTGCAGCCCAGGACTCATGGTGGTATTAGCAGGAAAGACCTTAACAGATGAGAAATGGTAATAAGGCCTCTTCTTGGTTACATTTACTTAATGGAAGAACAAACCAATCTCTGAAAAGCAAAGTTTTAAAAGAAGCCTTTACTCAGTGAGAACTTACCAGATCTTGTATTGTGTTAAACTGGCAGTGAATTCTAAGATTGTTACGTGATTATTTTTCACATTCTAGTGAAATGATACCTTCTGCTCAAAGCCAACTGGATAAAAACTTCCACCCAGTTAGAACTCTGGCATTTCCAAGCAAGTCTGACAGAAGATCTTACAGCTCTGAAGTGATGTCTGGTGACTGTACCCTATGAACAGATGCGTAATCTATATATTTTTGTAGCTATTCTGAGTTTCAAAGCTCATTTATTCTTTTCTCTATTTCCCAAATTTTGGTGGTAGCACTCCTTTGATAATAAATATATCTTTTTAAAAAACACAGGCTTTTTGTATCATAAAATAATCTTTTTGGCCTTTAATGTCAACGTGACATTAAATATTAAGTCCTATGAAATTGATCTGAGTTTTACTAACATAAAACAAATAATAAATAGAACACTTCGGTACACAAACTTTCTCTTTGTTTTTCTTTTTCCCCGCTCTCGGGTTTCAGACATACCTGATTATTTATTGTTACTTTTAACCACGCCCCCCCCCCAAAAAGAAAAAGAAACTTCACAAAACATACTGAAGCTATGATTCATCCTTCAAATTAGCTCAGTTAATGCTTGTTGGGCATCTATCTGTTCAGTGTCAAACTAGATGGTATCATCAAAGAGATGAGACAGGGTCCCTGCCCTCAAGAAGCTTTAAAACATATGGGAGGTATCTGACGAATTCTTTTACGTCTACCTTAAACTTTTACCTTACTACATTTTTAATATGTAGTGGAATCCATACTTTTTCCTTGCTTTTCAAGGTCTTAGCATTAATTGCTGTGGCTCTTCTTAGAGTTAGTTTACTATTACTGGGTTTACCTGGAATTAACTGGGTCTTGAGCCAATTTTTCTGAGTTTCCTGCAAGTATCCAGGAGACCAGAAAAATGATGTACTATAGGCATAAATATGTGTTCACTTCCTAATTGAACTCAGGGACTGAACAGCTGGCGTATCACATGAAGATTAATAAACTCAAACACCACAGTGGTTCCCCAGGCAGCTATGACTACTGTCTGATGCTACTTCTTTCTCTGGTGTTTGAAAAAATATAAAGACTAAACAATAGAAACAATCAGCATATTCCACATTCTTTGAGGACATTATAATAGCACTTCTGGGTCTGCTTCCATTTATTAAATATTGCTTTGTAGTTTTATCTACCTCTATACTATAAGCATCTAATCTCTGCACTTTTTTTTTTTAAGATTTATGTATTTGAGAGAGAGAGAGAGGGAGTGCGTGCAAGTCGGGGGAGGGGCAGAAGGAGAGAATCTCAAGCAGACTCCCTGCGGAGCGCAGAGCTCAGCCTGGGCTTGATCTCAAGACCCATGAGATCGTGGTCTGAGCCGGAACCAGGAGTCGGACGCTACACCGACTGAGCCACCCAGGTGCCCCCTGCCTTGGTTCTTGAGAGGAATTTATTTTGCAGAATCGCAGGGAGGAATGAAAGTGTATATAGCAGATTGCCAATAGCAAACAGTCATGGTGGTTATGCATTTAAGTTCAATTTATTGTTGCATCTCTCATCAGCGTTCAAACTGAAGGGAAAGGACCAGTAAAGCAAGATGATGACAATTACCTGGCAACAAGGGGTTAAGCCCACACATGCCGCAATCATCATCCTCAAAGTACAATCTAAAAGCCCCGTCTAGTTCCTTGTGCGGTAATGTCATCTATTCGTAGGCTTGTGACATGAACCAAGAATAGCAGCAGCTCTGCAGGAACAGCAGGACTGTTCTTCTCATTGATTCCAGTGATTTTTTTTTTTAAGGAGTTGGGGAACAGTGGCGGGCGGAGGGAAGAGATGGTCTGCCAGATCATTTGTTGGCTGAAACAATCCTTAGAATTTAAAATGTTCAACAACCAGACCTCTGGAATATCTACATATCCAAAGTTCTATTTAAAAATGTTCTCTTTGGGGGAAAATTTCTATCAACCCTCCAAAACACTGTTAAGAAATTCTAATAAAGATGTGGTAGTTTATGCATTGCTGTAAAAGCAAGACCTTTTTTAGGTCTAATTATAGAACTGGACACTTGGTGTAGAAGCAATTTACTTAGGTTCTCTGATTTTCCCCTTTTCAAACGTGGAAAATCTATTCACGGAACATGTAATTCAAGCTACATTGGTACTATGGGTTTTATGTTTATCAAGCATTCACAATGTACCCAAGAGTACAGGGCTAAATATTTCTGTTCATCTGGGTTAATGCCCAGAGGATTTTGAAAAGAAGGAAAAAAAAAAAAAAACCGACATTGCTGTGCTGCTATTGTGTAAATGGGCATTTAGAAGACTTGCTTTGAAGACATTTTCAAAGGCAGGTCTGCCATGCTTCCCACACAAATCTGCTGAATAACTAGGTGCAGATTCAACTTCTAAAAATGACATCACATTTTATGCACTAGGGAAACTGGTACATCCTTTCATATTGCAAACAACCGTCTTCTTATCTGTTGTTAAATCCAAACTTTAGCTCACTGGGTGATTTTAGAAACAGAGCATTATTCTTTCCTGCTGCATATTAAAAAGAAGAAATCTTAACAGTAAAACTCAGAGCAGGCTCACGTGCTTCAAAAAAGTAATTATTTAGACTAGCTTGAGCTCCCTGTTGTTTTCATTCCTGCAGACCACACACTTGCTGGGATGAAATATGGACAGGAGGCAACTCTACCACATGCTTCCCGGTAGTAAAAAACAGACTTGATGAAGTGGGATGGGCCTCATCCCCAGTGCCTGTGTCGCCTATCCATGCTGGATTGGGGACCTGGTCTGGGTGTGTTTGCAATCAGTCAAGAGCATCTTTCCTCCATCTTCTCTATCCCTACAAGGAGACACCTGGCCCAGCCCTGCACCAGTGAAGATTCTCTACAAAGCCTGGGGGCCAGACAGCTTTCTGCAATTCTATAGGCAACAGGGGCTCAAAGAAGCAGCCAGGCTTTCAGCTCCATGGTATAGGATCATAAAGAAGTGAAATGGGCACAGGATTTGCAGTTTACACCGAGAGATTTCAGACATCAGCTTCATCATGTGCTGGCTCTGGACCCAGGCAAGTTATTTCAGCCCTCCACGCCTCATCTGCAATATGGTCCTAACAAGGACGGCTATTGCCTAGGTTATTATAAAGATTAAGTGAGATAATAACTTATACGGTGATTACATAAAGCTGATTTACTAGGTACTCAAGAAATGTCAGCAGGTATTGCTAGCATTATTATTGTTGTGATTACTACTAATTATTATTAAAGCCCTCTCAGGGAGGAGATAGGCATTTTGCTCACAGATTTCATAGCTTCTGATTTTCAAGTCACCTATGCATATCCTCTTTCTGTTCCAGATGCAGTCAGGGAACGAGCCCTTTGAAGTGGTCTCTGAGCCTCCATCTCCACGGCTCTTCCCTCAGGAGGTTTCCATGACTGCATGCCTGGACCACTGCAGCAGCCTCTCAGCTTGCCTCCCTGTCCCCTGTCCTACAGACAAGGAGACTAATGTGTCCAAGGTTCCACAGCTTGTCAGCAACGGAGCTGGGATTTGAACCCTGAATGCAGCTACTTAGAAATCAAAAAACAAACAAAACACAACAAACGAAAAACATCTCAAATTAATATTTAAAACCCTCTCCATAGGGGCACCTGCGTGGCTCAGTCAGTTGAGTGTTTGCCTTTGGCTCAGGTCATGATCCTGGAGTCCCAGGATAGAGCCCCACACCGGGCTCCCTACTCAGTGGGGAGTCTGCTTCTCCCTCTGCCCCTCACCCCGCTTGTGCTCTGTCTCTCTCTGTCGTGCACATTCCCTCTCTCGAATAAATAAATAAAATCTAAAAAAAAACCCCACAACCCTTTTTAACCAGATCTGAACCCCCATCCTCTGCCTTCTCTCCTGCTGCTTCCTCAGAATATCCTCAATCCCAGGCTGACTGACCCCCGGTATTCCCCAGTCATTTCCTGTGTTGTCATTCCTCCATAGCTTTGCTCAGGCCACTGGCTCCTCGTGGTCTGCCAGCACCTCTGCTCTGTCCCCCAGAGCACCCCAATCAGAACCAAGCTCTCCAGACACAACACTCACTGTTCACAATATTCTCATGAGATGGATCCATTTTTCCTGGTTTTCTATTGCTGCTAGGAAAGAATCTCTCTCTCTCCATACTTAATGAACATTTTCTGGTGAGCAGGACTTTGGACCAGGTCGGTCCCTCACTGCAATCAGAGGTGGAGGAAAGCTGGATCTGAAATGGGTGTCAACTTCACAAATGGGCTCAGGGGCTAAGTTAAGAGGCAACTCCCATTGGCTAACTAAACAAAGATATTCAATTTAAAATCTCCAGAGATCTTAACCCTCACAACCGTTGTAGCAAACAGATTACAGTTTATTATGAATTGTAATTACAGATTACAGAGTTACCCACACAGAATCAAGAACTTCTAGAAATCAAAGCGACCTTTGGGTGCGTTTCATATAAACACTGCATTTTATAGGTTGGGAGAGTGAGGCAGAGAGAGAAGTGACTTGCAAAATCAAAACATGATGGATGGTAGCACCAAGCCTGGAAGCCAGGAGCCCTGGGTCCCGTGTACCCAGAGACCCTTCATCCAGCCACACACCCAATCTCCTAGACGCAAGGGAGAAAACAAGGTAAAGACAAAGAAACACGAACTTACAGCTTCCTCCAGGTGCTGCTGATCTGGATTATCATTTGGGGTGTGCCTCAAGATTTCCCGAAGAAGCAGAGGGTATTTCACTAGACGGCTCCTTGGAATATCAAGAAAATTCCAGAGGTCTAGCTTGCGGCTAAAGGGGGACTCTAAACATCGCTGGAGGAAATCCTGGACTCGGTGGTCTTGTTTTTTGTGGTCCAGCAGAGCTTTGGCGGCGACTTGATTGCTGCAGTAGCTGTCGTAGGAGCTGAGACAAGGCAGCTAGGAAAGCAACATCAAAATGGGGTTGGAGTGTGGCACTAATTGTGCTCTAAAGCTACAAGCAAATATCACTTGTGCGGACTGAACAAACCTAACTGGTCTCCAGACCTGGCCAACATTCCTTTATCTGCGCAGCTGGAGGAGACAGACTAGTGCAATCTGCAAAATCACAGGCAATGGACAGTTTTTAGGCTTTGGCTTGTTTGCACGAAGTTATTTTCTTAGTTGCACATCTACTTTGACTGTTAAGACCCCATCATAATTTTTCTGCGTTTCTGCCAATCTAAGCTAGAAACAAAAGAACCAGAAAAGACTGTATATGCACACAGCTCAAAATTTTCCTGAACTTCCAAAAGTGTCTGGTGAGGGGAAAGCTTCCTATCTTTAAAAACAAACAAACAGGATTTATTTTAAAATTATTCATAAGAAATTCATCTGGAAGAGTTAGTGGCATAAAAAGAAAGCAAGGGGTCAGACTCCATGGCCCAGCCCTTTGCATGGCCTTGTGCAAGCATCTCTCTGTTAGCTGAAGGTTACCGGATTCCAAGGTGGGCCAATTATAAAGAAGTCCAAGAAGTTAAAGCAAAAGCATAATTAGTAAAAAATTAGATGCAGGAAGCATTTAGAAAAATCTTTTAAGTTAGATTCATGGTTAACATCACAGCACCATGCAAAGAACATTTAAGCCTAAAGACTTTGGAACACTTCACTTCCACTATCTTCCTTCCAGCAAAATACTAATTTTCCTGACATGTCCCATCAGTCACATTGTGCAAACACAGAGTCAGAGATCCAGGGAGAAGGCTGTTCATCTCCCTTTTCCACTCCTTCCTATTAGTGGAAGGCTCAGCAACCTAACGCATGGGCTGTCAGCTTCCGGAAAGGTACCGGAGGCAATAAAAAGCAGCCAATGGCCCTGTTGTGTTTGCTTCTCGCCCTTGGACTAAGGAGCCACATTTACCACAGCACCTGCCCTGTGGAGGATTCAGAGCAAGACAGTGGCAAGAGCGTCTTTAATTTCTGCATCCTCGATACTTTGCATCGGGCCTACCATCCAAAGACATCCAAAGTTTATATTCCGAAAGAACAAATAAATGAATGTTTAATGGTTTCCAGATTAGGTAATATTTGATGGTCTGGCAACATGGCTTAGAAATAAATTGTGATAGCATCTGAACAATGGGTCAAAGTGTAATATTCTGTGGCTTCTTTTAAACCTCTTATTGAAATTATTTTCTCAGCAACTGAAACCAAAAAAGATACCAAGGAAGTAATGTTTAAGTTCACTGTTGAGTTTAACATTCTTTGGAAAGGTCTACCTTCCTTACATGGCATAAAAAAACAAACAACAACAAACAAACCAAAAAACCCAACAAAACACACACACACAAAAAACCCTTTCTTTGTGTTAAAAAGAGCTACAGAAATTCTTTCCTCAACCTTATATTTGAAAGTAATGATAATTGCTACTTACACACACACACACACACCCCAGATGTGGTATTGTGGCTTGTAATTCAAGATTTTCAGAGTTAATTAAAAAGAGCTTCAGGCCCTCTTAATTTCATTTCCACTTCCTCGCCTTTTAAAAAGACCTGGAAATGCCCAATGTTTTCATTATGGAGAAACAAATCAGCACTAACTATTAGAAGTAAACTAGTGAGGAAGCTGACCACACTGCTGCTCACCGCCCAGTGGGCCATTACTCTCTGATCTGGCTGCCTCCGCTGCCATGGCAACCCGATCCAGCTCTGGTCCTGTTCACACCTGACAGGGTGCTCATTTCCTGGGCATGACCTGAAAGGCTATCTGGTTCAACCCCACTGGCTAGAAAGGGCTACAAGTGATAACTTGATAGGGAAGGAAGAATATACACATCTTGGTTCCCAAATACATACACATTCACTTACAGAAAATGTGAGAGGTGATAATAGAGTGGTTAAGCGGGCAGACTCCGGAACCAGGGATAATCATGCTCAAAGCCTAACCTGGACAGTTACTAGCCAGGTGACCCTTCTGAGCCTCAGTTTCCCCACTTACAAAATGCACATACTAAAGTACTCCTGTCTTTTAATGAGACAAGGCAGACAAAAAAAGAGCTTGGCTTCTGGGTAAGAATCTGTAAGTACTAGCTATTAAAGCAAAAGTAATACAATTAGTAAAAAATTATTTTTTTATTATTATTTATCCCTAGGATACTTTCATTGAAGAAACTGTGGTTTAGAGAAGCAAAACTACTTGCTCAGCTAGAGACAAAACCAGTCTGCAGCCTTTTCTCCCCCACCCTTCCCCCCAAAGCTCTGAACTCCTCGACATCTCTTTAAATAGACTATCAAGAATTTATAAAGGAAACTCTTTGACTTTCTTCAGAAATTCTTTTTATCTCCCTAACACTGTGAAAAGTGACAGAACAAATCTATTTTTTTGCTGCCATGTACCCTGCCTCTCTCTATAGAATTAAAATTTAATTAGAACCCAAATTAACATAAGAACTTGCTGCCTTGGAGAGCTTGTAAATTATTTAAATTTATTAAATTATATAAATTAAGTTATATAAATTTGTTACTGAAAAAACATTAGCATGAAGATAAGTCGCTTGGGAAGTTGTTTCTGTCCAACAGGGGATGTGTATGGGATCAGGCCTACCGCTCCGGGAGACGGTACCCTGGTTGGCTCCCTGAGGAAACCAACACTCTGCTTTAGGCCTTCAAAGTACAAGTAATTGATTCATTCTAAGGTCAAAAGGACTAGCCAGGCCTGTCCCACTTGGGAGGCTCACTTGTTTAAAAGGGTTTTTTTTTTTTTTTCTCACCTTTTTCCCTGGGAGGGGTTTTGATGGGTGAGGGCTGCGAATAAATCAATTTTTCATGGGTTGAATGGGCTCTGACTTTTCTCATTCAAAGTCCCCTCAGATGTTTATTTTGTTCTGTTAAAAAGACCAGAACTCAAACAGATGTACCCCTTGGTTTACAGTTCCCACTCGCACGGACACATCTGCAGTTAAAAGTGGGAAAACATTTAACAGCTCGTCAGGACTGATAAATAAGGGCCGTTTCTCATGAGGTCTGGTCACAATGGGCCAGTTGTTTAATTTTAGGCTGCTCTTCAAGCTGTAAGTCCCCATTTGATGTCTGAAGGGTTCAGATAGCAGTGGAAGTGGTCACATTTCCTTTGAGTATGTATAGAAAAGGCCTGCAAAAGCCACCCCCAGATCAAGCCAATTTCCTAATAAGAGCGGCAAGCATTTATTTCAGAAAAAAATTAATAACAAGGCAAATGCCTCCACTTTTGCTTCTGGCATGAACTGACAATTTGTGTATGATGTCGAAGGAAACCACGTCATTCTATACGGCCATCTCGTCAAACACAGAGCAGGCATCGTGCTAATTCTGGAGTGGGGCCTCACTGGCCCCTCCCCCCACACCCATCAAAGCAGCCCACAGAGTCAGGAAGTTTAAGAAATATTGAGGCAGAATCTCTCTTCTCATTACACCTTCTCTGTCTCCAGCTGGCTTGCTCTCTTTAGAGAAATTTCTTTGAAGGCTAAAGAAGTTAAAACATCTACCACATCTTATAATAAAATGAAAGTCAAAAATATGAGATGAATGAACTCTTCTGAAATATTAAGGCACATTTTCTAAATTATTCATCTTAGAACATTGCTTGCCTTTCAGATGCCCTTGGGGCATTTCGGCCTCATGCTAAAAGTGACTTGGGAACTAAAGCTATCTAAGTCATGAAACCCTCTAATTTTCTTGATCAAGGCAATAATTGAGAAGCAGAAGTTAGGATAAGAGAGCAACATCAAAACACAGGAACTGGAGAGCCTAGGAAGGTTAAAATATAACTACAAATGTAACTGGATCAAGAGAACTCACATGGTGATAGTAGGATTTATAACTTTCACAACATTCCCCAAACAGTGGAATGACTCTAATGCTGGCTGCTGTGGCACTTCCTGCCTATTTTTCTGGAAGACTCTGTGGATCAGAGAGATGAGAGAGCTAATCCTGCCTGGAAGAAGTCATCAATGTAATCTGCTTTTATTACCTGCTTCATAACAAATGAAAACCACCTGGAGCTGGGATGGTACAGGCAAGGACTCAAAGGAAACAGAGATGAAGTAATAGGGAATGGTGGGGACTGTGGCAAAATAGAAAGTGCATGCCTGCTCTAAAGTACATTAACAAACGAACGAGCACATTATGGACACAAAAAACACAAATTCAGCCCCAAGACAATAAATTTAGAACCCCTAATCTAAGGTCACAACTGATGTCTTTGTTTAATTAGGAAAGGAAATGAGTTATTTGGGCTGAAGGTCAGCATAATACCAAGCCTTCCTATGAAGTGACTCAGAATCAGATATGCCAAACATTAACAACATTTAGTATTACCTTGTGTATGAAACTACATTTTACCATGAGAGTTTTTCTGGAGCCTGAATAAAAGCACCTTTTTTGGTGATGGATAAGAATATGTCTGTGAATATTTACTGAAATAGAAATGATAATAATTATATTATTAGTAATTGGCCTCAGCTGAATATTAACTAGTTTTACTTCATTTGATGTAAAACTAGTAACCATTTCATATGTGCCTTTACTTATTTTATTGCAAAAAGGCCATGTTATCTTTAAATGCTGCAAATTTGTATTAAGAAAAATAATTGTTTCCGTGCATTGAGGAGATAAAGACTAGATATGATAAATTTTGCTAGGAATTTGCTATTTATGATGTCAAGCTATCATTTGCCACTACAAAAAGTCTAGCTAAAATGAAACTCTACTTATGTTATTGAAATTCATTCTCAATCAAGACTAGAGAACTTTTCTTACCCAGCCCACGAGGATGGGACCGACATGTTCAGTGGAGCCATCAGGCTTCCGAGCATCTCGAAGTTGACTAAGGAGCTCTGGTAAAAACAAAAAAACAAAAAAACAAAAAACAAACAAAATGCTTATTTTGTTAGGCATTCAAATATGAACAGGACTGGAAGTAGATTCTGGGTTAATCACATTATTACATAATCATGACTTGCTGTAGGACGACTCAATCAAGGCTACAAGTCATGACTCATTCTGGGAACAAAATTATACCTTCGTGTAGAGGAATGAGAGAGTCCAGTGTTCCAAAAATTTGATTCAACTCTTGTTCTGTCATTATGGAGAGTTTCAGCATGGGGTCATGATAGGCCTGCACAAGAAGGGCGAGAGAGGCAAGCCAACATTTAAAATCAGAGGAAGCAAGTGGTTAAATGGCATCAGTGTCTGCGAGGCCCCACATAATAACAAAATAGTTGGCTCTCCCCCAACAACTTCTTCCATAGTGCTATGGAGACAGCAGATGGGTGTGGCCGGAGCAGATGAGAATCCAGCATTGCCTTGAGCCGTTTGTGGTTGTTGATAAACCCAAGGAGATTTTTAAAAAGGTTCTTTATTCTAGTATATCATACATCTAGGCAAGGGTGAGTACAGAGCCGATCTGATTTGTATAATGTTTTAAAATTTAATGTGATTGAAGATCTTGCAGCTTGAAAAACTCTTAATTTATACAGAATTAGCTACTAGCAGCAGGTTCTTTTTCAATTGGTCCATATTTAAGTAAAGGAAGAAAGAAAAATTGATGGCATCCTTTACGACTGCTCTGAAGCCAAGAGGCCAAAATCTCTGTCAATCTTATCATCTCTTACTCATGATAATTAAACAAGAACACACAGTTATACCCAGGTCACTGTAATAGAGCACAAAGACTCAGAGGGCACAGTCCCTGCCTCCAAGAAGATTTATAAAGGCAAGCAGAAGGTAAGAAAAACATGTGGATAATTAGATATATGTTTTAAAAAGCTCAAGACTAAAAACAGGAGAGATGTCACATAGCCGTAAAAACTGATCAAATCGTAAGTGCTTAGAGGGTGAAAGAAGTAAAGCTGGAGTGGTCAAGGGAGATTTAAGAAGAGCTGCCTGACATGGAGAAGGGGGCAGTAAATACTGGCGAAGAATGAATTGAGATTTGAGCTAGTTCCTGGAGAATGGTTGGATATGGGTGGTTGAAAGGAAAGGAAGAGTTTCTAGGAAGGTAGAACTACCATAAGCAAAAGGACGGCAGTAAAATATCCTTAAGGTGCTTAGCTTTGGGGAATCTTGATACAGGAAGGAAGAGCTGAACAGCTGACCAGCAAGATGTCTCACAGAGTTAAATGCCTTCTTTGTCATCTCCGTCTTCCACCTCCTCCAGCCTTGCCTAAAAACTCAGTTTCCTGGCTGTGTTCTAGGCAAAGTGTAGATGGCCATCTCCTGGGAATGCTACAGATGGGACTTCATATCAGCAGGAATCTGGACTAAGGCCACTTAAAAGAAGGGAGGCATCTTTCCAACCCTGTGATTCTTTAAAGGAGGCTGGGTATATCAGATGAAGGAGTCTGGATTTCAGCCTTTGGTTGGGGGGAGTGACCCCCTTCATTCCAGTGATCCCCTGGAATGGAAAGGTTTTGAGGAAAGTGTATTGTCCAGATAACACAGGCTACAAGGCATGGGTCTCCTTTCCCTTTCTGCACACAATGTAATTAAAACACAAGTTTCTATATAAAAGACCTAATTCACATGATGGTATGCAATTGCCTCACTTAAGCACTTTCTCTACTTAGGAGATTCAAGTGGCTTTATTTCTAAGACACTGTTCCAGTTTCAGACATCTGCACGCTCTCTCCCATGGGTAAGGAGGCTCCGCATGCGAGACAATGAAATATATGGAAAGCCGGGCCTCTATGAACACTTCCTGATTAAACTCAAGTATTCTTTGAGGTGCATTAGAGATGTGCACAGGAGAACCCCTATAGGTACCAGGTCTAGAGAACTTTCTTGTTTTGAGCCATTTTCCCCCCTACTTGGTTTGTGTGGATTCTTCTCAATTGTTGATAACCTGTTTTAGTCATAAAAAGAGTGCTCCTAAGACACAATCTTAGAATTGTGAAATTACTCATAAGAAAAAAAAAAAAAAAGGAGGTGGCCCAAATGACCACTGGATTCAAATTTACCTTTTTTGCCAATTTCAAGTCCTCTATCAAGTCTTCTTCTCCTTGGGAAAGCTCAAAGATTGCCTGCAAGCAAAGAGAAAACACATTCATGGAACACTCCATTTATGAGACCAAATTCAAACAGTGCTGGTTCTGTTGTTCAAAAACCCAGATCTACCCATTTCTTAAGAATTTTTAAAGGATTCTTTAAAAAGTTAAATTAACCTGCAGCAAATGCATCTAAGTAGCTAAAACCTATAAAGGAAGAATTTTGCAAAACTTCTGTATAACGTACTCACCCGTTTGTGGGAGAAAGGGGTTCCACATATGTTTCCAACCCAGTAAGTCATCTTTCATGTTACGGAACTTGGGTGCATCCAAACAAGAGGAAACTATTTTAGGTAAAATAATGACAGTTGGATTCTGCGTCTCTCATGTGCACAGCAACCGTCATAAACGATTTCGGGGTCTGTTCTCAGGGATGGGCATGGCTGTATAATGAACTGGGCCGTCACAATTTGTTTTTGTTCTACTCAACAGAAGGTGAATCTCAGCAGAAAGCTTTATTCTTATCAGCCACTTGTCTTGAGGCTGGAATTGTAGGAAGAATCTAATATTTTATCACTCTAAATGTCTGGTGATGTTAATTCATTCTAAATTACTTCTCAGCCCTACACGGTACAATAAATAAAATTATAGGAGCCAGCTGTGTGCAAGAGTGTGTAAATAGACCGTTTCTAATTTGGCTCTATTAAGCCATTATAATTTAAGAGCTATATGTGCAGAATACTCCTTTCACTCATCTGGGAGTCTAAACTGTTGGCAAACATTAATTGTTAAAGGACTCTATGATTAGTCCTTTAATAGGAGTGATAGTTTGGGGACTACTACATTTCTTTCAGACTAAAGGGAAGGAATGAGCAGGCCTGGAGAGCACCCTCCATCTCTGGGGTGGATGGAATGTAAGACAATGAGTTTGCTCTCAGCTAAAGCAGGTGGAGGAAGAATACTGTGTTGGAGGCTAGTGCATGGTAACCTCCCCCAAGGCCCAGTAAAGCTTCCACATCATGCCCTCCTTGTATTCTGTTTTGTTGAACCTTTTATTTTGAAATAATTACAGACTCACAGGAGAAGTAAACATAGAACACCGAGGTCCTGTGCCCCTTCTACTCATCTTCCCCCAATAGTGGCATCTTCCAGAACTACAGAGCGTTATCGAAACCAGGAAATGGGTTGCACAATACAGTTAACTAGACTTTACTTAGACCTCCTCAGATTTCCTTGTACATCTGTTTTACTAGAGCTCACTTACATAGGTCTGATGGTCTGACTGACCAAATGTGGTCCCACTGACCAAATGTGGTCCCCAGGAGAGGAAAACCACAGAACCCCATACCGGGAAACACCACCGTCAGATATCTGTTGTGAGACAGCACAGTGTCACCATGAAGACCAGGCTCTGGAGTAGGACAGGACCTGGGTTCAAATCCCAGCTCTGTAACTTTCTAGATGAGTGAGCTTGTATTCACTATACCTTAATAATCTCCCAATCTGCAGAATCAATCCCTCCCTCCTTCCTTCCTTCCCACTATCAGATTGTACAAGTTATATATGTATACTGGTAACACTTGGGAAAACACAAAAAAAGTGTAAAGTGGAAAATTTTAACGTACCCATAATACCATCTAGTTAACTATTCTTAGGGTTTTGCCACATTTCTTCGCAGATTTTTTTCAGTGCATGTATTATTTTAAAATACTTTATTGTTTCTTTTTAATAGGTAATACATTAACACAGTTCAAAATTTAGAGTGCACAAAGAGGTACATGGTGAAAACTTTCCTTTTTACCTCTATTCAGCCACCCAGTTCCCTCCCAGGAGGCAACAATGTTACCAGTTCCTTGCAAATCCTTCCAGAAATATTTTATGATTCTACAAGCAAATACGTGCACCTACACACATATGTTCATTTTTCTTTGTGCTTTCACACAGATGGTAAAAGGACATGATATACCCAATTTTGTGCCTTGCCTTATCCACTTAGCCATACATGCGTATCAACACTTCTAGTTAAGGCTACACTGTATTTCAGGTATATCTTATAGATATTCATTATTTAGCCAGTCCCTGGCGATAGATGTTCAGGCTCTTTCCAGCACTATTATAAACATTACTGTGATGAAAACCTTACATATATATCCTTTCATCTGTGTATAAGTGTGTCTGGCAGATAGATTCCTAGAAAGGAATCGTGGAGCCCAAACCTAGAAAGTTTTCAAGTATTCCTTTTGCCAATGTCAGGTTTTCCACAAAAATAGACGTTCCAAGGGTTTCACTAGGCGATGTGCTAGATGTGCTTTGGCATAGCCTGGCAGTGACAAGCTTTCCATAAAGGGTAAGATGACCATAGTCATTTAGAACTCTTGATACAGAAAACTTACAGGTCATGAAAGGAACTGCATTCTATAGACACATTCTCCACAAAACCGAATCAAAGTTTCAGAAGCTGAATATTTTAAAATATTCTAGAAGTTGCTATTAAAATATAACTCAAGTGATTATTTTTGTGAGCTCCAGGACCCTAAACAGACACTTCCTGATTCATTTTCTTTGTAAATTCAGATTTTCACATCAGTTTCTTTTTAAAGCAGGGGCCACCCACCCAGCTGGAGGCTGGGTTCTCGGTTCCTTACAAGGCGTGACATCCCCGTCAAGTCCTCCTACAAATGCAACGAAGAACTGATTGGGAGCCTGCGGTGTAGACGCAGTTTGGCTCTCGCCTGTGGTGCACCTTGTTCCAGACACAGGGCCAACTCCTGGGTCCCGAGCCTACCTCCTGACGTTTGATTTCCTTGGACGGAAGCATCTGATTGACGCACACATCGAAGGTCTCACTCCACAGCTTGCTGTCCCTCCGCTTCGTGCTTGAGGGGGCGGCATTTCTGGACCAGGGTCGGGGGGCGAGGATGTCGGGGCGGCTCTCGCTGCGGAAGCTGATGGAACGCTAAACAATGAGGAAAACAAACCATCACGGGGGCCGTGGCAGGACTTGGGTGGACTGTTAGAACGGCTTCCTGTCACTGACAGAACATAAATCAGATATTCACAAGAAAGAGAGGACAATGCCACAAGGCCTTCCCTTTTGGGAAGCGGGGTGTTTTCTTGAGCCTACGTGCTAAGGGAAATTGGGCAAAGGGGCTGCGTTCACACAGGTGCTGGGAGTATCCGTTCTGTGAGACTGGGACACCGTACAGAAACATGCACAAAGACAGCTCTCAGAGAAGCCACAGGCTCCGCTTCTTTCCAGTGGACACCCCCTTCTTCAGAAGAACGAAGGTTAACAGCAGTGGATGGCCTTTACACCTGGCTAGTAGTCCCATCTTCCTCCTCCATCAAGGAACAGAAGCCCGCCATCCTTGGCTATCCCACTTGGTACACAGTTTGGGTGGGATGCCCCAGACCTGACCAGTCAGAGCAGTCCTCCACCCTGGTTCAGGGACAGGCACCTGATCCTCGGAAATGTGCTAAGTGGTTTATGGGAGAAAGAGTGGCAGGGTCTTTATTCCTTTATTCCTGTGAACTCAAGAGATAAAATAAGCAAGAATTTCTTGCAGCAGCTCTCTCTGGTCATGCAGCTAAGTCCATTTGCTATCAAGGAAAATAAAGGGACACACAGAATGAAGGATAGAGGGAGAGGGACCGACAGAGGGAGGGAGCAAGCAAGCTTTACCCACACTGTTTAAACCCCTGGATCCCACTGTGCGTGACGCCAGGAAAAGCCACTCTTAGATTTAGATTAAACCCCTTCCGTTTACATTAACCTCAGTTGGGATTCTGTCAATTTGAAAAGTACCAACTAATATGTGTATTAAATTCCGCCTTGACAGCAAATGATGCCTGTCCCTGAGGTATTTTCTTATTTTCCAAAGAGGCCCTGGTGGACTTTGGGGTGGTCTGACTCTCCAAAGCCCACTCTTGAGGCTGAAACATGCTATCACGGTGCCTTCTCATGACAAGTACAAATGATCAAGAAGAAAGCTAAGTGCATCATCTTTAACCTTCATCCTGGAAGATTTCAACACTCTTATTGGGAACTTTGCCAAAGCAATAAGGTGTTGCTGTGTTCAAAACCACATTCTAATTTAGTAAGACATGGCTGTGGCCACATGTCTATGGCCTTCAGAAGTTCCAACTCCTCAGTTTGGCACAGAAGGCCTCTTGTAATCTGACCACAGTCTATACACCTAGAATCACTTCCTGCCACTCACCCATGAGCCCTCTATTCTCCAGCCCTACTAGGCAATCTGCCATTTTCTAAATGCATCATGCTTTGCCATCCCTCTGTACTTCCTTCAAGTCGTCTTCTTTTCCTGGGAAGCTTTTCTTTCATTTACTAGCTGGCTAACTCTTAAGTGTCCTCAGGATATAACTCAAACTCCTCCTCTAAGAATCCTTCACCACTTTCCCAGAGCAATTTGGACATATCTGATATAGCAATGATCACATCTTATTACACTTATTGGTCACCTGCTCTGACCTATAAACTTCCTCAGGGCAAGAACTGATTTTGCATGTGACATATGAGCTGTC
Organism: Ursus americanus; assembly: GCF_024610735.1. Taxonomy (NCBI): domain Eukaryota; kingdom Metazoa; phylum Chordata; class Mammalia; order Carnivora; family Ursidae; genus Ursus; species Ursus americanus. Next base: position 33,052,893 of record NC_142140.1, on the reverse strand, counting down.
ATCACTCAGATATTCTAAAGCAGCTTCCAAATATTTTGAGATTCAACAATAAAACTTAAGAAAGCAAAGAAAATTTTAAGGGAGCTATTCAACATAAGGGCATTGTTAAATAAATTTTAATTCATCTGCCTGATGGTATATTATCCAGCCAATTAGACAATTCTGAGACCATTTTAACAGCTAAAAATCCCTTCCATGTAAGTTAAAATCAGAACTAAAATCTGTATATGAATACTGTTTCTAGTTATGAAAAAAAGCACATGAGCAAAGATATGAAAGGAACACCAGAAAATTCTATTGTTTTTGCCTGATGACATGATAGGTGACTTTTTAAATCCTAGTTTATACATTTTTTATAATTTTAGAAAAAATGAATAAATGAAAAATGTAAAAAGAAACTTCCAAGGGGCTTCGAGGTATTCTCACAACCCTCTTGAAGCAGGAAGTTAGCTGTTTGCAAGTAGCAACAGGAGTTCCTCAGGCTTCCAAGAGCCCCTGGGCTTATTAGTGAGCTCATGATCATTGGACCAGCCCCTGATGCTGGTCAAGAAAGGACTTGCACCAAATACGCTGTTTACTAATGGTATCTTGCAAATCCTTGTGATGTCTTGAAAACAGGCCCTTATAAACAGTGACCAGACTAATGCCTGCAGATCGTTGGCACTCAGAATCAATTAGCCACAGGAACGGAAAGGTCAAAACTAGTGAGTCATCATGTTACTCCCTGATCTCAGTTTTCGGTTCTGATTACAGCTGGGCGGGAATTAAAGAGCAGAAAGAGAGGAAAACACAAAAATAAGATTCAAAATGAAAGACATGTTCCACTTTCACTGGAGAGAATCAACCGCCCACCTTGTAACAGTTTCAACCCCTGACCAACTTCAAACTCCCCCCTCCCCACCACCCATTCTCAAGTAACTCATGCTAACTTTAAATTTACATACATTACAAAAGTATAAACATTTTTCATACATTACAGAAGTATATAAAACTAAGTACAAATCCCCTCATTTTCCCGAGTCTACTTTCTAGAAGTAACTACTGTTAAGACTGTTCTAGATCTTTCCAGACCTTTTAAATGCATTTGCCAACAATTACAGAATACAGAATGTTTTCTCTTCTCACTCAACAATATGTCTCTCCATATTAGCATATAAGACTCATTCTTCTAAAAAAATAATAATTTATGGGGGTAAATTTCACGTAATATAAATTAACCATTTTTTGTGAACAATTCAGTGGCCTTTAGTACACTCACAATGTTGTGCAAACACCACCTCTGTGTAGTTTCAAAACATTTCCATCACCCCAGAATCACTCTTTCTTTTTAATGAGTGCAAGAGTTAGTATCCCATGGTCCAGATGGACCACGTGGATTTAATCAACCTCCCACCGATGGACATTAAAATCGTTTCCAGTGTCTGGCTATTACAAAAAGTGCTTCAGTGAACATCCTTTATGTATTTGTGCTATTTTTACAAGGCAGATTCCTTAAGTAGAATTCCTTGGTCTAAGAAATATCTGCATTTTAGCCTTTGATATGCATTGCCAAATTTGCCAAACTAACCTCCAGTCTGTTTGAACTTTATTGTCCCCAGAAAGGTACATGAATTATCTTTTTCCACACTCTCATCAACAGGATATTATCACTAATCTAATAGAGAAAACAACTACAGCTGATCCTTAAACAACATGGGTTTGAACTTTGAGGGTCCACCTACAGGCAGATTTTTTTTCAATAAATATAGCACAGGACTGTAAATGTATTTTCTCTTCCTTATGGTTTTAATAACATTTTCTTTTTGCCAGCTTACGTTATTGTAAGAATACAGTATATAATGCTTATACAAAAAATGTGTTAATCAGTTACTATGTTATTGGTAAGGCTTCTGGTCAACAGCAGGCTATTAAGTACTTAAGTTTTGGGAGAGTCAAAAGTTATATATGGATTTTCATCTCTCTGCAGAGTGTGGGGGGTGTCAGACAGTGTCCCTAACCCTTGCATTGTTCAAGGGTCAGCTGTATACCTTAACTTCAGCTTCATGTTTTGAACGTAAGACTGAGCATATTTTTACATATTTCTTGAAAAATTTCCCAGAGAGCTGGAGATATTTTTCTGTTGCAGTTTGGGGGAAAAAAAGAGAGAGGTGAGCTATACTAGGTGAGCTCTATTGTTAAATAAGTCAAGCAGAGAAAGACAACTATCATATGATTTCTCTCATCTATGGAACATAAGAACTAGGATGATCGGTAGGGGAAGAAAGGGATAAAGAAAGGGGGGTAATCAGAAGGGGGAATGAAACATGAGAGACTATGGACTATGAGAAACAAACTGAGGACTTCAGAGGGGAGGGGGGTGGGAGAATGGGATAGACCGGTGATGGGTAGTAAGGAGGGCACGTATTGCATGGTGCACTGGGTGTTATACACAGCTAATGAATCATCGAGCCTTACATCGGAAACCGGGGATGTACTGTATGGTGACTAACATAATATAATAAAAAATCATTAAAAAAAAAAAAAAGAATTCCTTGTTTTGTGCTTCCTTAGTGAGTGCTGGGCTTGGGAACAAAGGGGGAAGGGACTGGGCAAAATTCACCATGTACATCACAGAGGGGCCTTTATGTGCCTGCCCACGCTTAGCACTTCTGATGAATCCTCTGATTCTCATAACCACTTGCATGGTGGGGGTTTATTCCCACTTTACTGATGAGGAAACTGAGGCTCAGAGAGTCTAAGGCACTTGCTCAGGCAGGATTCAAAACCAGATCTGTTTTGCTCTAAAACCTGATCTCTTTCTATCATGAGGGCTGTATACCTGCTACTTATATGCAAATCATGCATTAGGGGGAGGTTTCAGTGATATGGGCCCCAGTCTTCTAAGAGTTTAAATCTAGTTATGGAGAGGGAATGCATTTACTTATTTTTTAGGAATAATGACTGAGTGGCTCTTTGACCAATCAAACTGCAGATTCACCTCTTTAGTTAGGCTGGATTAAAAGAAACATTTTATTTTTAACTCCATTTAGAAAGGGGAAGGATGCTGAAAAGAAGAGTCCCCAAAATGCAATAAAGAATGCTGGTCAGGTATACGTTCGGCAGCTGGCCAGCCCCGGGGACAGCTCACAGCCAACCAGGCCCAAGCCATAGACAGGTTTTCAAGACCATACACCATGACCTACATGTCTACCAGGCCTCAGTACAACTGGGCACAATTAGATGAGAGGATTGGTGCTGGGGAAGAAACATGTGACTACTGCTAGGAGAAAAACCCCAAAGAAGAGCATGCCTCTTGAGGGAGGAGAGCAGCTATGTCCCTTTCAGTGCCCATCCCCCTTCTCTATTTTCCTCTATTTTTACCATGCGCTGTGTGATATCATTTACTGGTTTCTGACATGTCTGTTTCCTCCCAATAGAGGGTAAACTCCTGGAAGGCAAGGATATCTATTTGTTCTGTTCACTGATGGGCTTATTAGCAACTGGCTACATAGTAGGACCTCAACAATCTTGCTTAATGAAGAATAGCATGCTTGTATGTGCTGGGCATGGTGAGGGGAGCTTTAGAACCTTGTATAAGCAAGAAGTAAGGATTGCTAGCCCTGTTTTACAGAGGAGGAAACCAGAGGCTCAGAAAGGGTGACACTTGGCTGAAGGTCATGCAGCTAAGGAATGGTCCTCCAGAATTTAAACCCAGGTCAATGATGAACTCAGAATGACAATACAGGTCTGGTCTATTTCATTCCCCCCCTCCAACCCCTGGCCCCTGCTGACAATTTTAACCAATATCCTATCCTGCTTCCCCTAGTGTAAGATTCAGAGTGTGGCAGGATGCATGTGCCGAGATAAATGACTTTTGGGCTACTTCTCAGTGCATGACAGAGATTCTAAACCTTGCCACCAGTAACATTTTGGACCAGAAAATTCTTCGTTGTGAGGGGCTGTCCTGTATCTTGCAGGATGTTTAGCAGTATCCTTATCACTAACCCTTAGATGCCAGTAGTGCCCCCATCCCAGTTGTGACAACCAAAACACCGCCATTGCTGAATGCCCCCTGGGGTGAGAAACACCAATCCATGGTGACTAGAAGAGACCCAGCCTCGGGAGGGGTAGCATAAAAACAGAAACATGTACATAGATCACTCTGGGTGTGGGGAATGAAAAATGTTCCAGGACAAGCAAGAGTTTCCGTGAGGGAATCCAGCTTAGCCAATGAGTCAAAAACCTAAAGCTCATAATGACTGGAAGCTAAAATAACAATAGCCATAACAGGCACAGATACTGGAAATGGGTGCTTGTGTTTATGCCTGAGCTGGGTACGTGGAAAAGATGCTGCAGGTGCAAAGGGGACTGTCTGTCAGGTGGGAAAAGAGGGACCCTTTACATGTGTCGGAGGAAATGTAAACCCAGCAGGTGAGACATGATGGAACAGATTTAATTTGTTAATGCTGCCTGTTCAGCGGGGTGCTCCCTCGCCCTTTTCCAAAAACAGAAGGTTCTCTACAGCTAAAGATAACACGCTCCAATAAAGAGAGTTCAAGCTAGGGAAATTCTCTGCACTTACCACTGCTATTCTGTAGCAGATGGTTTATTATTAAATGGATTGGAGGTTTGGGTGGGACTGTCAGACGAAAATGGGTTTCTATGTTGTCACTACAATGGGTTAAACCAAAATGTACAGTAGTTATGGCTGGGATTGCAAAATGTTCTTGAGGAGCATTTTGGGGGAGTCTCTCAGGTAAGTCTTGATTAAAGCAATTAACTTAAATCAAGAAATACCACTTCTTAGTTCTGTGGCATCCATTACTTTTGACCCTCGAGCTAGTCTTGGGAGAGGCAACTGGACAGGTTCTTACATTTTTGCCCTTTTTAATAGATGAGAAATCTGAGCACCAGGAGATTTAGTGACTGGCCCACAGTAAGTGTGGCAACAGGAACTGAGTGTAGTCTTTTGACTATAAAACATGGATTTGGGTTAAGAACAAAGGCTTTGAAGTAAAACAGACATGGTTTGAAGTCATCTCAGTAGCTGAGGGACCTTGGGGAAGTTAATCTTTCTGGATATCAGTTTCCTTATCTCTGTGTGTGGTTTCTTAAAAGATTTTAATTAATTAATTAATTTAGAGAGCACATGTGCACAAGTTGGGGGAGGGGCAGAGGGGGAGAGAGAATCTTAAGCAGATTCCATGCCCAGTGCGAGCCTGACATGGGGCTCCATCTCAGGACCCCAAGATCATGACCCAAGCTGAAACCAAGAGTCAGACGCTTAACAGAATGAGCAACCTGGGCAGCCCCTCAGTTTCCTCATCTGTAAAAGGGCATAGTAATGAGTACCTCACAAAGTCACAGTGAGGATTACATAAGATAAAATATGTCCAGGGCTTAGCCAAGTGCCTGTTTTGTGGGTAATAGGCAATGGAAGTTACCTATCAGTGTTATTATACCATTGGCTGCACTGCCACCATTAGTGCTGGTTTATATATGTTTTCATTCATTAGCAAACAGCAGACACATATTTGAATTACTTGGACCAAATGGCTCCTTGGGGACTTCCATTAGGATAACTGATAGGAGAAAACCTTCAGCAGCACAGTGTTATTTATAAAAGCAAAAGATCTAGAAACAGCCTAAAGTGACCAATAGGGAATAGTTAAATAAATTACAGTGTAATCATAAAATGGAATATTATATGTTTCTTAAAAACATTCTTTTAAGAAAAGCTTAATGATAATGGGAAAGTCTTACATGTACAGTTAAGTAAGAAAAGGAAGATCCTTCTTTAAAATACAATGTGGGTAGATGTTACCCCTAGATGGTGGTCTGTGAATGTTTTTATTTTCATCTCCATACTTTTCTACATTTATTTTTCAGATTTTCCATAAGAGATAAACTAAGAGAAAATGAAATTAATAGACAAATGTACAAGACCATGAATACGGAGTTTGAAGTGGTGCTATAAACATAAAATCATATTTGGATTTGGTGCAGATTAATGTACATTTAAAAAGTGGTAAAAAGGTACCCAATCAATTTACAGTTAAAAAAAAATATCAAACTCCATAGACCCAGGGCAAGGAGAAGTCTTTCTGTAGCTGAGAGAAATTCTGAGTAGAATGAATGAAAAGCCGAAGAAAATATTTGGTTCAGGTGTGGGGAAAATATTGTACAATTTTCTTAGTGCTAACCAAAATTTAGAACGCCTTCCAGAGGCCTGGGACAGCAGCCCAACCTCTTCATTAGCACCATGAAATGGCTTTTGCACAATACTGTTCATGATATGATATTCCACGAGCTGAAATGGAAATGATGACTCTCCCTGCCACACAGGCAAACAAAGAGTAAGGAAGAACAGTGAGGTGTGATCCTTCAGACCAAAAAGTCTGGCCATCATTTTTAGATCCTGGCACACTACAGGCTTTATTACGACCTGCTGACTTTTTTGCAGAAGCTAACTCCAGGAGAGGCCGCTGTGAGAACCCTCCAGGATCCCAGCTCCAACACTTACTGGCTGTGTAACTTAGGGCACGTTTTTCAACCTTGAGTTTCACCCGTATAAAGGGGTGCTAAATCCTACCTTGCATGGTTATGGAAAAGATGAAATGAAGCCCTGAATGTAAAGTAGTTTTCACAGAACCTGGCCCATTGTAAATATTCAGCTACTGGAAGTTGTTATTACTAAATTAAAAAAGAGAAGCTTTAAATGACAATAGTCACTTATGACAGTGGTCTAACTATTACTCCAGGAATAGTAAAGATCGACAGAAAGTAAGGAGTTTCTCTTGATGTGGAATACAGGTCACTTCCTAGCTACACCTTTACCTTCCAGACTGCAAGGCATGTAATTTCTGGTTGCTTCCTCCCCCCGCCCCCCCCCAAGCTTATTTCCATTTCTGCCAAATAACTTAGGATCAAAGACTTTTTGTCAATTATAGAAAGTGTATGACGTTGGATCAAGAGACTAAGTTTGAGGTCCCTGGAGAAGAAAATCATGGTTTTGAGCACGTGGGAATTAAGCACACGGGCTTGGTAATCTTTCTACTTAATTCTCAGACTACATGGCATCAGTCTTCTCATGCTCCTTCCTCAAACCTGAAACGCCCTCCTTCCCTTCCCCTCAGCAGCTCTGAGCCATTCCAGGACCACCCAACACAAATCCTTCCACCCTTGCCAGGTAGCCTTCCTTTTACCTGTCCCCACAGCCCCCCCACAACCCAGCCATTACTAGGCTCCCTCTTGCTAGTATATTTTATCATATAAGATTTTAAGGTCTTATACGTTTTTATTTGGTTGCAAAGATAATATATAGTTATTTTAAAAATTCAAGCATGATAGAAATATGTAATGTAAAAAATAAAAGTCAATAGACCCAGCCTGTTTATTCATTCTCTACTGATTTGTAATTCTTATGTAACAGGAAAAAAAGAACATAAGACAGAAAACAAAAGAACTGTCAAAGTCTCTTATACTTTTATTCCCAAGAGATAACCACTATTAAGAATTTGATGATATTCCTAGTTTCCTATCCATATATTATTATGGATGCATATTATTAATTGGGATATAATGGTTTTAAATTTCCTTTTTTTCCTACTTGCTGATATATCTCAGACAAGTTTAAAAAGTAGATTTTATCCTTCTCTAGAGTAGGCCCTGTCTCCTTTTGTGTACTGATTACCTTCCCCAACAAGTCTAGAACAGAACAAATAACACAGTAGATAAAATGAATAATAAGTGGAGAACACTAATATATCCTATTTTCTGCTGCATCTTGGTGAAATGAAATACTTTGCAGATCTAAGGGTCCGGGAATGGAGCAGTGAGAGACTGTGAACCCTTCCCAAGCCACAACAGTCCTCCCCAAGGGGATACAAGTGGAAGAGGGCTGATACACTGTTGTGAAGGAGTCCAGTTATTATATAATATTACTAGGTGGGCACCCACTCCTAGCTCCTGGAGAGCCCCCAGGAAGAGCAATGGCCAGCTTTTCTAGTAATAAATGCAATAATAACAGTAACTGTCAGCTTCTGAGCTTGCCCTAAGTCACATGTAGTGCTAGGCATACCAAGAAAAGTAAGAGACAACCTTGTTCTGTGTGGAAAGTCAAGGGGCCCCCGGGAAGGGCCATCCTGTGAAAATGTCCCAGCAGGGGGAAAAACGGTGGCAAAAGAGAGGGGAAAATGTGACTATGAGTTTAGAATTAGGATGTGAGAACATGGAGGAGCAATTCTGCCCAAGACAGGTACACACCAGGAAGAGAGGTCTGACTCTAGTGACATCAGATGCCTTGAGTTTACATCATTTGACCAGAATTCCACTTCCGGTCATATCATCAAAGGAAAGGAAGGAATACAGACACACATGAGATTTGCAATCAGGATGTTTAAAGCAGTATCATCTATAATGGTAGAAAAATGGAAATAACTTAAATGTTCAACAAAAGAAGAGTGAAAAACCAATACCTGGTATATCCTTTTGATGAAATACTATATGAATTCATTAAGAATTGGGTTTGTGAAAAATACTTAATGACATGAAAGTGTATTCTCATACTATAAGTTCATTTTATACTGTTAAGACAAAAACATGTTAACAGATAGTGTATATATATATATATATATAAAACAATATATGCATATAGAATAGTATATACATATGATTATGATTTTGTTTAAAAAAACACATGCAGGTATATTGTAAAAGAGAAGATTGTCTGAGTGTACATGAAAATGTTAATATAAGATTTTTAGTGATGGGGAGATGGGGTTACAAGTGACTTTTACTCCCTTTTCTGTGTTTCTATTTTTCAATTTTAAAAAGATGCTCTATAATCAGAAAAGAAAGCACAATCGGAAGGTACTTTTAAAAAAATAGAACAAATGTCTTCAAAAGAGTTATTCGATAATATAAAAAATATTCACAGCCTAAATAACCATCAATAGGAGACTGGTTATATAAAATAAGTCACATCAACACATTGGAATAATATATACTTGGCCCATTAAGATCATATTTTCCAAGAATAACTTGGAAAAGTGATATAATGCTTCGCTTAAGCCATAACAAAATTCTGATCCAGCTAAATGACAGAGGATGCAAATAAAAGAGATGGAAGAAACCAGGCAAACTGCAAAGTACAAAAAATAAGAGACATAACTCAAGACAAAAAGCCCTAAAAGAAACGAGAGGGTTATTGAACCTTAAGGAATGGTGCAATTCCCCCCAAGAGGCTGTAACAGTGATGAGAGGAACCTTTACATGCCTAACTGCCTAGCTTGGAAATATGTGAGGCCAAGACCAATAGAAATGCCAAGAGAAACTGACCATGCACGGTCCCCGTGGGAGATTTCAATCCAAGAGTGAACAGATCACACAAAGATAAGGCTGGGTACACTGTGAGCAACCCCAGATGAGGCTCAGAGTATGCAAGTTATGTAGATATACCTAGAATAACACTGGAAGGGAATTATTAAAATATTAACAGGGGTTGTTTTGCAGTGGAATCTTTTCTCTTTCTCCTTTTCTGTATTTTTCCATAATGAACCCACATTTTTACAATGGAAAAGAAATGAAGCTCATGTTCAGAGAGAACGCAGGGCTCAACCACAGTGCTATGAACACAGGATTCCATAGCACCCACGGGCCCTAGCACTGGCCCCAGTTCAAATGCGTCTACCAGCTGTGCAGAGCCGTGGCGGGAGAGGCAGGGCTCAGCGACCCGCCCACGGCGAGCTCACTGTCCTCACTGCACGGGAGGGGTGCACACAGGCGAGCTCACGGTCCTCACTACACAGGAGGGGTACACGCAGGCCCCTTTCAGAGTTGGACTGCATTTTCCTCTCAGGCAGGCCAGTGAGGAGATTTCTAGGCCCACAGGGATCTGTGCTCCAGTCTATCAGCAGCACTAACTTCCCGGTCAGACAGAGACAGAAGGCCAGGCAGACGGCTGTCCCTCTCCGGCTTCCACAAATGCTGTCTTTGTGCTGAGGCCCGAGCCCCCAGTCTATATGGGGCACAGGGGAGGCATGAGAGAACAAGTTCTGCAGTGTCTTGCTGAACCATTGCTGCAAGAACCACTCACATTTGTGGCTGGGGTTTTAACCTTTTTGGCAAAGCTGCTAGCCCTGAGCTGTCCTGATATCCTTCTGGGCTAACGGGCGCTTCTCCTGAGGAGCCAGAGGAAGGACTGCTAAGTGCTCCATTATTGATTAAAGTATTGTGTTTGGGTGTTTGGGCCTAAGTCCTCTCTTCTTCTATAATAGAAGGACCTCGACCGCAGAGATAACTGGACACTGAAAAGGATATATATGTCTCCATGAGACCAGGCACCAGGGACAAGGGATACTGTGACAGAGAACCAAGCTGCTCGATTATAGCCTCGAGTTGTTTTTGGAAGAGGAAGAGGCATATATAATAAACACCTATGAGTGAAGAATGAATGCTGAGAGGTGTGGGGCAGCCCCTACCCCATTCTCCTTATTCTTTGTTCCTCCCCTTTTGGAACAGGTGCCAAGACCGCTGTCCACAAAATGGAAGAAGATGTGGAGACGGCCCATGGAGTACCCTTCAGGGCCTCCTGCTTCCTCTCCTCACTGCTCTTCAGATGACATTAGCACCCTAGCCCATTCTAGCTGGAGAGGGAAGCAATAAAGTCATGGGGCAGTTACTGAGACGCAGGCTGGAAATAATTCTGCAAAACATGTATTGCATGCACAAAGGTGACCAACAGGGAGACATCTGGGGGGTGAGAGAGCATTCTCTGCGCTTTGCAGATCATCTGCAAACATGGCTGTCTAACTCTACACACAGGGGCACATTTCCATTCACTGACCCCCCAAGGACACACACAACATAAGGACACTGTTCACGTTCTCTCTGTGTCCATGTGCACAGCTGTTATGAATAACCATTCTGCTTCTGCTGGCTTGTTTCTGACCCATAAATGGAGGCTGGAGTTAGCTATTTATCATGATATTTGAAAAAGTAAATTAAAAAATTATTTTGCCAAAAAAAAAATCTTTGAGGTTTTAGAAACCAATTTCCACATGTCAGATCCCTCCCTCGGGACTGGCTTTCTCATCCTTGTTTGGCCTCAGTCTGCTGGATTTCAGACATGGCTTGATTTCTTTCTGTCCCAGTTCTCTCAGTCGATGCAAATTTTCAATTGGTGACCAAATTTTTCCTGCAGGCTTCCCTGTGTAGAATCTGTGTAGAGCAGAGATGGGAGAGGAGGAATAAAGGTTGCCTGGGAAGCCAAAGGAAAGGTTTTGAAGGTACAACAATGGAGGCTCTTATAGCAACACACAGTCAGGTCTGAGCTGTGGTGGGAGGCATAGACTAAGCTGCCCCAGACCGAGGAGCATAAACATGGAGTCTACAGGCCAGGCAAAGTAATGACAGTGAGTCAAGGGGTCAGGTGTTGGAAGGACAATCGGGAGAGGTGGGGACATTTATAGGTGACAATTGGCTGGCTAACCAGGTCCAGCTCATTACTACCTTGTGGCAACACAGGCCCAGCACTGCCAAGCCTTTCAAGTCTTTAAAAGAAGCCAGAACTCTAAATTCTTTTTTTTTTTTAATTTTCTTTTTTTTTCTTTTATTTATAGAGAGCGTATGAGCAGGGGGAGAGGCAGAGGGAGAGAGAGAATCCCAAGCAAGCTCCATGTTCAGTGCAGAGCCCAATGTGGGGCTCGATCCCACAACCCTGAGATCATGACCTGAGCTGAAATTAAGACTGAGAGGCTCAACTGACCGAGCCACCCAGGTGCCCCCGGAATTACAAATTCTTATACAGATTGTTTGGATTTTTAAATGTTAGCTCAAAACACTATACAGCCAAACAAAAACAATTTGAGGGCCAAATATGGCCATGAATCTACCAGAAGGCAACTATGTCCAGGATGTAAGCAACATGAGGGCAGGATGTAGAGCCTCGTGCGTGATGAGGGCCCATCAATGCTTACCGAATGAGTGAGGACCTTCCCAGGGAAGAGGTCTGACTGCCCTAGGAGAGCCAATGGGAAGACATGGCCGGCAACACGGAGGTCTCCTAGTCAAGGGAGGGAATAACTATAGAGCGAACTTGAGCCCCAGCCACTGGGATGGAAGGGAAAGGGTGAAGTGGCAGCAGACAGGCTAAAGAATCTTCAAAAAGCAGAACTCAGCGAAAGACCAGATGTGCAGGACTAGGGCGGTGATGAATCTTCCAGGGGAAGCCTGTGATGAACTTGGCCAGAGGGCTGAGGGACTGGTCATGGGGGAGAGAAGGTAAACACATTTTTCTTCACTAGCTTCAAAGCCCTTCATCTGGCTCCCCCAGATGACCTTATTTCTTTTCCTTCTCCATTCTCCCACTAAGGGGATCAGGGGATAAGCAAGGGCCCACAGGCCCAAGCACTGAGAGAAACAGAGCCAAACCTATAGCTAATTAGGTGAGGTACTCATTGAGAAGAAACTGAGGAGAGCTAACAGGAACGCACAGGGCAGGGAATAAGCCCCGAAGAAGAAAAGCATCCACAGGGATATGGGGAGAACAGCCTGGGCTATGCAGAATCATGGCATGTTGGCTGAATGGTGCGGAAGCAATGGCAGGAGGGGGTAAGGGAGACCTAAAATAGATTTTCATAGCATAGGACATGCCTGGAGTTCTGGTCCACAATTTTCTTAATAACCCGGAAAGCCAAGATAAAAATACTGCTAAGCAAAAGTATTCAAGACAAGTTAGGAATGGCAGACTCAAGACCACTTCTCAGCTAAACAAGGTAAACCTTTTCATGGCATGGCTTCTGTTGGCTTTAGTCTGCAAGAGGATTTTTATGATTATCAAATTTGGTCCAAGACCTTGGACAAATCTCAATATTCACCTTAAAAGATAAACTTTATTGGGAGTTTAAGAACAACTACAGCCACTTGTTTACCAAAGAATTATTATAGTAACTAATATCTACCACTTAGCCAGCTAATTAGTAAGTTAGTGATTGCTAACAAAGGGCTTAGTATAGTTTTGTTAGCAATATAGCCCTTTAAATGCACTATTTTATAAATACTAAGGACTTTATTTTTTTTAAAGATTTTATTTATTTATTTGGCAGAGAGAGAGTGCACAAACAGGGGGAGCAGCAGGCAGAGGGAGAAGCAGGCTCCCCGCTGAGTAAGGGGCCCGATGCGGAACTTGATTCCAGGACCCTGGAATCATGACCTGAGCCGAAGGCAGACGCTTAACCCACTGAGCCACCCAGGCATCTCAGTACAAGTACTTTAAATGCACTATCTTATAAATCTTTACAATGATTCCATTCTAAAGAAGCTGGTGGCATCACCCCCAATTTACCCACTCGGAATAAAAGCAAGACCTAGAGACATTAAGTCACCTGCCCAGGGTAACAAAGTGTCTGAGTGACAGAGCCAAGGTCAGAACTGAGATACTTCCACCACAGGGCCTTTGGTCTAAGCCAGGAGTCAGGAAACATTTTCTGTAAAGGGTCCAGATAGTAAATATTTGGGGCCTTGTGTGCAATACGGTGTCCACCACAGCTCCTCGGCTGTACCACTACAGCCCAAAAGCGACCACAGATGGTACATAAATATTCAGATGCCTGTTTTCCAATAAATCTTTACTTACAGATGCTGAAAAATTTGAATTTCATATACTTTTCACGTGTCAGTAAATACTGTTCCTCTTTTGACTTTTGCCCCCGTTATTTAAAAAGGAAAAACCACTCTCAGCTTGTGCACCATAAGAAAACAGGGGGCAGGCTGAATTTTTCTCCGCATGCTGTAGTCTACAGACCCTGGTCTAAGCATTAGGCTCTCCTACCCTCCAGCTCACGTCACCCGCTGGTTTTCTTAGGAAGCCCATAGATACTTTAGGATCAAGCCTGTGAGCGTGCATATGGATGGGGTACAGGACTCTGAGGAAAGACCCAACAGAGATAATTCCTCAAGTCAGTCTTCAAAGGGCTCCATCTGACCCTAGTTTACAACTTGAAAACACATCTTTCTTCCTTTCAGTTCCCTCATTTGCTCTCTTCTGCTGAAATTAGCCTTGATTCAGATTGCAGGGGGAGGTTCTGGGGAAAGCAGCAAAAACTTCCCCTGCACAACATGGTTTTCTGCAAACACGAGCCCACCGTGTCCTTCTTACCTGCAGGGTTTGGCTGAAGCGCTTTAACGGGGTGGCCTTCACGGGTGGGATGAGGTTTGCTAGTGATGTGACTCTGGAAAGGGGTTTGACCCGTTTATTACTAGGCTCCTATAGGGTTTAAAAAAAAAAAAAAAAGGAAGGAAAATGTCAAGGTTAATCACAGAAAACATAACTCCACCCTCCATCCAGTCCCACTCCACCAGCCGCTCCTACCGATCTATGGAATATAAACAGTGCCCCGTCTCACTCCAGCTGTGTGGAGATGACTTGGCTCAGGAGCCCGAAGGGGAAATGGCTGGGGACATCAACAGAAGCAGCCTCTGGGCAGACAGCAAATGGGTAGGGTCTGCTCCCTACCCTTCACCCTCAGTATCTGCCAGCTTTTAATTCAGAAGCTTCTACTTAGAATCATTCTCCCCAGTGCCTCCTGTAGAGAAAAGCTGCCTCGGATTTCCCATCCAATGACCTTGTCAGGCAGTTGTGTTTTGATACTTCTGGTTTCATTTTTTTAAAAACCTTTTCTCCACCTTGCCTGAAGCCACTCTCCAATTTTTTTTTATGCAATGGGGCTTTTCTAAAGCACAAGGAACGTTTGTTTTTTCAGTTCACTAAATTAAAAAAAAATTTTAAAGGAAGTTCTTCTCTTTAAAAAGCATCTTTCTATCTACAGTATATTTGAAATGCACCGATGAATACTTATAAATAACAACCAGCAAGAGAAAATGTACAGAGAGAAAATCCTACAGTGCGCATCCGTTTTTCTAATTCACAGAGCCACGAGTTTTGAAAATCCCCTCCACATAAAACATTTGCAAATCTGCAAGTTACCCCAAACCAAGCTGATGGGTGAGAGGGAACCTACCCATTCCAATGTCTCTGCAGATGAGAACTACATAAAAACAACAGGCTGTGGGCAAGAGGGACATGACAGACGAAACATTTTACAAAGACAAAGAGGACAGTTACCCTTGCCTTCCTAAGCTCCATCTGACCTGCAGTAGATGCTGGACAGCACATGAAGACAGCAAATTTTGATGGAGAAAGCCAAACTTGCCAATTGCTGTGGCGAACCTCAACCATTTCCAGAGGAAGCCTCAAGATGTTCATCTTTCCTTTTCAGCCATTACTTTCAAAGTTTTGAGGGGTAAGCCAGAACTTCAGATTCTCCAGGACATCTCCGCAAGGTGTTTCGAACGTAGTAGGTGCTTGGAAAAATCTTGCCTGACTTTGGAATTCTGCCGAGATATGCTCATGTCATTTTGTGCCCTTGCCAATCTCAGATGTCAGAAGCCCTCTCGGAAATAGACTCAATCTTTCTGGCACTTAAATAGAAAAATCAAAAGACTAAAGAAAAAAAAAGTGCAAAACAATTCCACAATGTTGCCAGGATTGACTTCATGATTTCTTGAAGCAGTGAAATACTTTTCCAAGACAGAGAATGAATCCGGGCTGCCGGGGACCTCTCCAGCTTCTTGGCATGCTGAGCGGAACAGACAGTAGGAAGCTCTCCGAACACTGGGAAGGCTCAGTTCCAAAATGCAAGGGATGAATCTCTCAATATGAGAGACATTCCATTATTATTATTGAAGTGCTTAAGAGAAAGATCCAATAGCCCTTCTGCTTCCAGGTGACAATGTCCTTCAGGATGCTCCCTGTCCACTGCCTGGCTCCTGAGCATCTGTGCCCAGAGGAGGATTTTTAAAATATTTTTTACGTCAGAGCTGCATCACCAGCATACTAAACACACACACACACACACACACACACATATACAAACAAACACACCCTCTTGAGCATTCCCTGTATTTCTCTAAATAGCTCCTGCTTTGGGCTGGAAATGCCAGAGTTGTAATATCCCCACCCTTGGTGGTACAAACGGCATTGCAGCAAATAAGGAGGGGAGGGATTTCATGGGGTAGCAGGACTTGGTCTCGGATGATCCTGCAGACACCTCAGAGCCCAGAGACTCCCAGATCGCTGTTTTTTAATGGCTAAAGGTGCTGGATCACAGATTCTGTATCAGAATGGGGAAGCTGAAGGGCAGACGCCAATTGGGTTCTCGTGCTTTAAAAAGGGGCAGGGAGCACTGCACGCTTGGCAGGATGGGGGAAGATTCAGTTCTGTTCCACTTGCTGTGTCATCCTTTCTAAGGTTCTGCTGACTTTGCTGCCCATTTTATATGACCCAGTCGATGGGTGTTTACACAGCTACAAGATGTATGCACAGTGCAAATGCCTGTCCCTCTGCACATTGTGTGCAGTGGCACTACATGAGATTGTAATTAAAACTCCTTTCCTAAGGCATTGCCCATTTGGAAGTAAACATCAGGCTGCTCTCTGGCAATCTGACATTCCCAAGTAACGAACAACTGAACCAGAAACCACTGCTGCATGATTTAGTGCTGTGATCCAGCAAAGCAGGCAGGTGCAATTTCAAAACCAGAACATTTACAGGTTATTGGATCTATGGAGGAAGCTTTATGCCTAACCCACATGAGCAAAGTATGAATTATGGTGTTCTCCTTGAGGGCTTCAGTGAGACTAGGAGATTAAAAAAATGCTTGGCCTAATTTGATTTTTCTTTTCCATTTACTCAGTATGTCTCCAGCTACATTTTACTGCTATCTAAAAAGAGCCCTCGGGGAAAATGTTTCCAGATTCTAGTTAAATAGCTCTACTGAAAACTAGCAAATGCAATTCCAAGGATGCTTTTGGGCTTTACAGATAGATGACAGAATATAACCTCCAGAAGTTTCTAGTCCAACAACTCAGCTGCCAGACCAAGCTGGGCAAGGTCAATGCTAAACCCAGACACAAGATATCCTGTTTCAAGTACAGGTACCACCCCCGCCATGCAATTTTAAGACAGGGCAGGAGGCACCTCACTAAAGAGGCTAAAAAACAGAAAAAAGATAAAGGCATTGAGTATTGCGTGTAGGCAGTATTGTCTGCATAACAAAAATTTGTTTCATCTTTTCTAGGCCTTATAGGTTTTTTGTTTTTCTTGTCTTATTGCGCTAGCTAGGACCACCTGTATATTATTGATTCAGGCTGAGAGAGCAGGTACACTAGTGTAATTCTTGATTCTAAAGTGATTATTATGAAGAGTTCATCATTATGAATTGTGTTTGCTGAGAGCCTGGAAGAGATACCCTTTATCAAGTAGAAAAAGTTCCACTCTATGCTAAGTTTGCTATGAATTTTCGTAATGAATGAATATTGACTTTAAACAAATATTTTCTTGTTATATTTTCAGAGGACAAGGAAAGGGGAAAAAAAAGAAGGGAGGGGTGGCAGGAAGGGAAGGAGACAATAAAGAGGCACGGAGGTCACATATTTTCATAAATAAATTGGCACGGCAATTTAAAACATCTTTTGTGCTTGAATTACAAACAAAGGGGAATAAAGTATTCCATATATTTTATTTTTAATGTGAGTTTTTATTTTTATTTTTTAAATATTTTATTTATTTATTTGCAAGAGAAGCAGACTCCCCACCAAGCAGGGTGCCTGACGCAGGGCTTGATCCCAGGAACCCGGGATCATGACCCGAGCCAAAGACAGACACTTAACCGACTGAGCCACCCAAATGCCCCTAATGTGAGATTTTATTAAGTAGATTTTAATACTCCTTTGCTCGGGGAGACAATGGTTTTCTTTCCCTCTCCTCATTCTTACCTCCCAACAGGTAAAAAACCAAAGCAGATTACATGCATGTAAGAAAGTGCCTATCATATCAATATGATCTAGCACAACTGTTAATTCCTTCAAAAATGATTCCATTCTAATAGACATGGCATACAGGAAACCATCACTCATTCTCCCTTCATTTCATTTTTGCAGCTAGACTGGCACTGGGAGCAACTGGAGGGTCCTCCTCATTGTGTTTGTAGTTGCCATGAGACTACTTTCACTCAGCCACAGACCCAGCCCAAGAGGGACCAGAAAAGCATTCACCAGTGCAGGACTGACCACTCTACTGCAGGGCAACACCTCTCTTGGCTGTTATACACTTGGCTAGGAGCAAGGGAGAGGTGAGCATCAACTGTGCCAGCAGATGCTTCTGCCAATGGGTTGATGGAGTCGGAAAAGTTTTTCAAATGTTTGAGGACACCAGGGAAGCCTTAGTCAGGGCTCCATCTCTGTGGAGGGAGGAGGTGTGCTGAGAACACCCAGTAGCCTTCTAGGAGGCTTTCATCATCCTCACATTAAACAGAAGTTACAATCTCAGAGTGGTTGAGAAGCTCTCGCATTATGAAATAATAATAATGAGCTCATATTTCGTGCAGGGACTCCTCTCAATGCTTTACAGATGTCTACTAATTTATTCCTCCTAATACCCGTGCAAGGTAGATACTATGATGATCCATATTTTACAGATGGAGATACTGAGGCAGAGGAAGAGCAATGTGCTTAAAGTCGCTCAAAAAAGGTGGCCAGGATTTACACATAGGCAGGTTGGCTCCAGAGCCCATGCCTTACGGCTTTGTGTAAGAGGCCAGATGGTAAATGTTTTAGGCTTTGTGGGCATCTAGGCTCTGTCATGACTGCTCATCTCTGCCATCAGCCTTAAACAGCATGTAAATAAATGAATGTGATTATGTTCTGAAATCTGAATTCCAGAGTTTTTACATGTCACAAAATATTTTTGTTTTGCTTTTTTCAACCATTAAAAATAGAAACCATTCTTTGCTTGAAGACCATAGGAGGTGGGCTATATTTGGCCCATGGGCCATAGTTTGCAAACCACTGCTCTATGCTACTGCTGGCTTTATAGGGATCATTTCCTGCATCAGCCATCCTCAGCCTCAGCTTTTCTGCTGTGGCATACTCAAAGTCTCCCAGGTATAGCACCTTCCCAAGGCACACTTAGTCTTCAAGCTCTGGAACTGGCATGGGCTTGATTTGCTTATTCTTTCTGGAGCTGGGTATGCAGGGTCCTCCCCTGGTAAGCAGGGGAGATATCTGACTTATCTTTATGTGAGTAAACCCTATCCTACTACATTTTATTGTCTTAACTTTCCAATGAAATCAGCCCAAGCGTGACACAAACTTTCCCTGACCACTGATGTATACAAATAAGGAACAAACAAAATGATAGGGTTCCTGAGATCTGCTTCATAGTAATACAGGGAGCGGGAGCCATGATGTGTAGGAACAAGGCTGATCACAGGTTGGTAACTGTCAAAGCAGGGGGGCTGGCCAAAGGGATATCAGTATATAGTCCTGCCTGTAGTATACAGTCAGACACTAGATAATACGAAGGTTTATTTTAATGGACAGAGAACCATTTTGCAAATGTATCAGTGAGCAGACAGATGCCATCACAGATTGGTACTTTAGCTGTTAGTGAGGATCTAGTGAGAAAGAATACTGAAAGGGACAGATGACAGACATCATCTAGAACTGAACATAATTAGAAGAAACCTGGTAAAAATGAAAGAAAAAAATCCCATTCGTGAATTTCAGTAACTTGCAACTAACATAGGCCAGAAGAGGGAAGAGTCTGTGTGGTTGGGAAATCAAAAAGCTGGGAAAGCTACTTTGAAACGTTCAAACTTAAAGATGAGCAACCCCACGGAGAGGCACTGACCCAGCCGCCAGACTCCCTGAAGTCTGCTCTATTCTATTGACTGGTTTTTTTGTTTGCTCTCTCGTCAAGAAACCCATCAACAGGCTGCCAATCACTGGACTCTTCGACCTAAAACAATCTGGTGGAGTTCCACTCTGAGGTAGAAACAGAGAGAATAGGAGCCATTCAAGGTCAGACTGCCCAGGGAGGGGACACTTCTGTTCTGCTGTATTTATTTTATGAGTGTGCTTTCCTTTCCCTGATTCTACCTCCCCAAATTCATGTTTTTCTCTCCATTCCTGCAACAGCACCATCTTCTACTAAGAAGACGAAGACCTTTCATCCTTGCCAGGGCCTCACTCCCACTCTGCCTCTCTTCAGGCAAATAAATGTAAAGCTCATGACTCCATGACTGTCTTGACTTGACTTTACTACCCACATCCTTAGGCCCAAAGGCTGGTTCACGCTGTCTTATGGTTTATGCCCAAGATTGTCACCCTTCAGAACTTCTAGGTCACCACAAATATTACGGTGTTCTCACTTCTTTTGACACCTTCAATTGTCAAGGACTTCCCACCCTTTTTGGGTTTCTCACTGACTTGCTGGCCAGTTTTTTTTTTTTTTTCTACTCTTGCTTGTGCCTCCTCCAAGCCATAGCTTTACTTCAAGTGGCTCCTCTCCTCCCCTCTGGGGGACCTGACAGCCTGCTTTGTATCTTGTCCCTCAAAGACAAGATATTCCCGCAGATCTCCTTCCCAGCTAATGGTTTTCTAACTAAATGACTAAAAATGAGCCTCATTAAAAAAAAAATCTATCTATCCATCCATCCATCCATCCATCCATCCGTCCGTCCGTCCGAGTCTGGCTCTCATACATTCTAGCTGGGTGATCTCAAGCAATTTACTTACCTACAAGTTTCTTCAACTGAAAAACGAGGAAAGAATCCTCTCATAGTGCAGTAGTGGGAATTGTGGCTAAAAGCGATCATTTAATTCCATAAGAGTTTATAATCTGTGTCAGGCACTGGGCTGACCTCTTTACATGGATTTGCTTGTGGCATCTTCAGAACATCCAATGAAAGAGCTAATACCATTATTCTCATTTCACAGATGAGAAAGCTGAGGCTCAGTGAGCATAAGTAGTTACACAGGTCACCCATCTCAGGTGGCAGAGGCAAGATGGGGCTCTTATCCTGGACCATACACCTCAGCTACACTATTCCTCTCAAGGGTGATAATGAGCACACGGCACAGTGCCTTCCTAAAACTGAACTCACAACTGGTATGTTTTTACTAGATTATTCCTCCTCCCCTTCCCCTTTGCCACTAAGAACAGGTGAATTTATCTAATCATTCCATGTGTGCATTCTCTTTTTTAAAGAAATTGATCTTGAAATAATTTTAGATTTATAGAAGAGTTGCAAGAATAGTACAGAATGTTCCCATGCACTCTGTACCCTATTTCCCTGATGTTAAGATCTAACATTGTTACAAGATTATTAACTAAACTATTAAAGGATTTACTAGGATTTCACCTGTTTCCCCACTAATGTCCCTTTTCTCTTTCAGGATCCAAACTAGAATCTCACATTATATTTCACAGTCATATCTCTGTAGTCTCCTCCAATCTGTGATAGTTCCCTGGTCTTTCATGACATTGACACTTTTGAAGAGTACTGGTCAGTTATTTTGCTAAATGTCTCTCCATTTAGATCTGAGGTTTTCTCATGATTAAAATAAGATTATGCATTTTTTGGGCACCTGGGTGGCTCAGTTGGGTAAGGGTCTGACTCTTGATTTCCACTCGGGTCATGATCTTGGGGGAGTGGGCTCTGCGCTCAGTGGGGAGTCTGTTTGAGGATTCTCTTTCCCTCTGCCCCCCCATTCTCTCTCTCTCTAAAAGTAAATAAATCTTAAAAAAAAAAAAAGGTCATGCATTTTTGGCAAGAATACAACAGAAGTGACTTGTCTTTTTTGGTACATTACGTCAGGGTAATATTGTCGTATTATTTACTTACTATCTGGTTAAAGTGGTGGTATGGGTTGAACTGTATACCCCTAAAAAGACACGCTGAGGTTCTGCCCCCAAACCTGTGAAAGTGACCTTATTTGAAAATAGGATCTTTGCAGATACAATCAAGTTAGGATGAGGTCACAGTAGATTAGAGTGTATCCTAAATCCAATCACTTGTGTCCTCATAGAAAGGACATTTAAAGACACAAAGGGAGAAGGCAATATAATGACGGAGGCAGCACCTGGAGTGATGTATCTATAAGCCAAAGAACACCAAGGATTGACAACAAATACCAGAAGCTAGGAAGAGGCAAGGAAGGATTCCCTTGCAGGTTTCTGAGGCCTATACCTTGACTGCAGACCTCTGATCTCCAGAACAGTGAGAAACAAATTTCTGTTGTTCTAAGGCACCCAGCTTGTGGTACTTTGTTACAGGTACCCTAGGAAACCAATACAGGTGTTATCTGCTGGATTTCTCCCTATAAATTTACGATTCCCTTTGTAATTAATACATATATGGGAAGAGATACGTTTTGACTATGTGCATCCTTTTAAATCTGTGTGTTTATACAGCATTTGCAAAATTAGCCTCACCAAATTGTACATCTGTCACCCTAGGGGGTATGTCTCCTGGCTGAACAGGGAGAACCAGAAGGCTGATCCAGGCCAAGTACCCAAGACAGTCAGTGTTGTTGGCTGGAGCGGGCAAGGAGAGGAGCACTGTGGACCACAGGGGCATGCAGGACAGGGAGGCAGCAATGAGGAGGCCTTCATAGAGCTGTCTGAGCAAGAGGACCGGGGCTATAGGAACACGAAGGGGAGCTTCTTTGGAGCCTGCAAGAGACTCTTCATCTTATTTTCTTATAAATAGAAAAAGACAATAATGAAATAATGGTATCTAACTCTAAAATTTCCATTAAGTGTTTTTGTTTTTTTTTTTCCTGTTCTCTTTTCCCTGGCACAGAGTTAACTGACCTGGTGTCATCTGTTACCAGAAGCTGAAAGGCAAATAACGAAGCCCAAATTCCAACGGAAACCTGGCTTCATTGATTAGGCCAAATGCACTTCAGAATTATTGGTTTCTAACCCACAAGGTGAGCAAAAGGTCTTCAAACTCAGAACTATAATTTTCCTTTAGAGATGCTTATCCACGGTTTCAACAAAAGGGCTACAGACTTTGTGGATTTTGACAAACCACCAGGAACAGCTCCTGGAGGGATCCCTGATACCTTTGTCTTGGCTAATCTCAAAGATGGAGGCCACACCCTTGTGCTTATTCTCTCCAGCTGTGGGTCTGGTTGCCTTGCCCTGCGCATCCAAGGGAGATTTGATCTCCTCTTTGATGAAATGGCTCAACTCTCTCCATATCAGATGCTATAAGAAAAGCATCTCAATTTCTTTAAAAAAAAAAAAAAAAGCTGTGTGGGGTTATTTATTTATTTATTTATTTATTTATTTATTTATTTATTTATTTATTTATTTATTTATTTATTTTTGTACTTCTGCTTGCTAATGAAGAGTAAGGAGAGCCTGGATAAATAAAATTCACAGACCACTCTGAGTTAGTTCAGTCTCATGGCCAAGCTGCAGACAGGATATTGGATTGCTATGTTGAGAATCCAACAATTTCTCCAGCCTCCTCTCATGGAAATGCTAAACAGCAGATGATGATAGAGATGTCACAAGATGGTCTGGGCAAAGCCACAAATTAAACCATCAGCTCTCGGGGCCACAAAACTGAACATGTGAAGGTTGGAGAGATGATATTTATTCCCTGAATGTCAAGTCTTCTAGGCCTGCGCTAGTCAGCCCCGACGGCATCTGGCCAGAGTTGGCCTGTGAGGTGGCTGCTTTGGGGAAGCCTTGATTAAGGGGGACATGTGACTGAGCTAAGACAATGCTGGCACGAGCCTCTGAAAGGCTGCTCAGTCCCTGCCCCAAACGGAGCCTCCCATAAAAAGCAAATAAAAAATGAGGCTCGAAAGAAAATCACACTTTATGACAACTTCTGTGGTCATCCCGGCTTCATTTCCTCCAGGCCTCCCTGTTTCCTTCAAGTCTAAAACACATGCTGGCAAAACACTATAGCTCCCTGATGTTCATATAAACTAAATGGCAAAATGAAGGGAAGGAGGGGTGTGGGGCGAGGGAGATGGATTTCAGCCCATATACCCTGCAGAAGCAATTAATCTTACTACAAACTCTGAGAGGGCTAATGTTCAGGGCAAACCATTTTGTTTCTGAGGGCAGACGTCAAGCAACTTATTATCTTTATTTTTCTCATTATCATTGAATTTGTGCCCCTACCCTGGAAAAATAACCTGACCTACTTGTCTGCCATGGGGAAATTCATTTTTGCTGAATGATGGTGATGGGATGAAAAAAAAATGAACCTTGGGAAATAATTCAGTAAAATATGGGACTCCCTCAGAGTTGAAGCAGGCAGCAGCAGCCTGGGTTATGAACATAATCTCTTAGCAGTGCCAGTAAAATAAAACAGAACCACTGTCTCAGACACTGTATTTTTGGCAAATGTTTCACTCCTCAATTACTTTCAAAGTTATTCGTTTCAGTCAACATTATAAGGGTAAGTCAACATTTGTCCTGGCAGCAAGCCCAAATTTGTTATTTTATTAGTCTGCTACTGGTTAAATTGGCCCGAGATTAAACACATCTAATAAATAGCCCTAAAATACTGGAGTTTAGTAGAAGACCACATTCAAGTTCTCTTACACAGGATGTTACTATTAACCTTGGGCAGAGGAGAAATGTACACGCACACCCCAGTTAAGTTCCTTTTAGCCAACGCCAGCCCATCGCCTGAAACTCATTTTGGTCATGCCCAGACATGGCACTCCAGACCTTCAGAGAAAGAGGAAACCAACTATTTAGCTCTCTCTGCGGTCCCTGGGTCCACAGCTGCCTTCCGAATGTCAAGCAAAACTCTTACTTTCTTGAGGCAGACAGGGCCAGATGCTCGGGGCTAAAGCACTTCAAGAGTTCGACCTCCTGAAAAAGTCTCAGAGTCATGCCTCTGTGGCCCTTTAAGGGAAGGCCAGCTCTGGGCCCAGAAGATATTTTCTCATAGTTAGATTCAGGTTATGCATTTTTCACAAGAATGCCACAGAAATGATGTGCCCACCATGCCACACCTATCTGTAAGTCTAGAAAGTGGGGTCCCAGTACACACCCCTGGTTGCAGAATGTTAACTAGGTAGCCGGAGGTGGCAGGGGTGGCCTGATCACAGGCACAGGGACCAGAGGAAGGCCTCCCCTGTGGTTCTGGGGTTTCGCAGGCAGTCATTTCCTATTGACTTCTTGGAAACCCTTGGGTGGGATACAAATTCTGCATTTGTTTTTCTCTATAAAAGGGAATCCCTGGCTTCCCCTTGGGCTGAGTTGAAGGGGAAGGGGGAGAAAAATGCCACTGGGGATTCCACCCCCACTTCGGGGTTTGGGAACTGCCGTGTACAGACCTCAAGGGTACTTTAAGGATATTTGCTGAGGCTTCTCCAGAGTTTAGGAATAAGCTGAAAGTCTCTGCAGCAAGTGACAAAGTTCTTATCACACTGGCCCAAGGAATGTGTTGATTCTTTGCAAAGGATTTAAGGATAAAATATGAGCCAATCTTCCTGGCCAGAGCGCAATGCCCTATGACCTCAGGATCAACAATGTGACCTCCATGGGCTTGGTCTCCTCCCCTGTGAAGTGGGGGTGACTCTCCTACCCCCTCACAGAGTTACTGGGAAGATGTCATGAAATCATGTGTGTAATGTGCTTGGTATAAGCCTGCCCCATTAAGTTGCCTCCTGTAAATATCAGATTATTGCCCTTACTTCTAATGCCCAAAGACAGGTGTGGTCTCTCCCTGAGCCTGCTCTCCTGCCCTCATCCATTTCCTTCAGCACTAGATTTTTCCCTGGGCCTCCCAAGGATGAAGCTGGAACTCCATGTCACCTGCCACACCACAGTCTCACCAACGACATGCTCCTGCCACTATGCCTCAGGTTATGAGACCACATATTTTGATTCTACATTCTTGCCTTGCCTTTCTTCCTGCAGCTTTATCATCTGTTTGTCAAGCTCTGGCTGGATAGAGCAAAACTGGGAGTGGTTTGGCAGGATCCAAGGCTACGTCGGAGGAGAGGAAAATGTCAGCCATGAAATCCCAAGATAAGAACGTGAGTTGGGGAAGGGAATCCAAGTGGGTTTTGAGGTCTGCATCAAAACCCTCCTACCCAACCCCAAATCGCTAAATTATGGGCTAGAGGAGCTGGTCACCAATCTTGCCGGATCCCAGTACTATCTGGGATTAGGCATTGATAGGAACTCTGGATGTTCAATCCATCTCAGATGAGCAAGGTGGAATTTCTTCCCCAAATAACAAGTTACCTTGGGCTTCCAGAAAGGACCACACAGACCCACCAGCATGTCCTTTCTCTTTTTCATCCACCTATTGTACTTTGAAGCTTAGCATTATCTTCATTTCCCAGAAATGGGGAAAAAAAGTACAGAAATAAAAAAAAAGATGCTCAGATCTTAATCTCAATGTCCTAAAGGAAGGACAGACTGTTCCAGCTGAACTTGGGATAATCAAACATGTCTAAGGCAAGCAAAGCTGACAACCAGGTCTGCCATCGGACTGAAGACTAGGCTGGGACCAGGGATCCCACATACACCTGCTGGGTAAAACCTACAGGGACATCTGACCAAGGGCACGGGGTCAGCAGGATGAGAACATGGACCCCCTTCTCTCAAGGCCCAGTCAGCTTCTGTTTTTGACAAGAACAATATTTGAGCGGATGAGACTTGCAGAAATGTGGCCTCTGGAGAGAATCATAAACTACATTTGCCACACTCCCTCGTCCGCCCCAGCTGTCCTTCCTAGCACAATCTATCCTTTCAGATCATTGGGTTCACGGGCATCCTCAGCAGCACATACCTCCAGTTAGAAGCAGGGAACACTGCATTTGGGGGCTTCAGAACAGTCTGCTCTCAACTGAGAACAGAATATACTGAAATCTGATTATTCAACATGGAAAAAGCTACCAGTGGCACAGCCATAAGGGAATGATTGAATTGGGAATAAAATAAAATAAATTTTAAACTTTCCTGTTTTCAGCTTTCAGCTGACATCTTACCACCCACTGAGCAATGGTATGTAGAAAAATAAGGTACAAAGCATGCTGTTCAGGAAGCTATGAGGTAGGGAATCTATAATGGATTCATACGGCCTTTCTGTTGCCCCCAAACACACCCCAACTGAGCACATGAATAGCTTCATAATGTTATCCCTTGGGAGACGTGTGTGTGTGTGCGTGTGTGTGTGTGTGTGTGTGTGTGTGCGCGCGCGCATGTGTGTGTGCATGTGTGTGTATGCACACACAGAGAACACAAGACTAACTTTCTTTGAGACAGTTTTCATTCTGTAGCACATTTTTAATGACAGGAATAAAAAAAATGCCCACTAACAATGGATTTTTCCAAAGACTCATAACAAACACTGGCTCTCAGTGCTGTGCATTTGCAACCTTGAAACACAGTGATTATGTGTTATTTCTAACTCTGAGCAATTAATATGCAACCAGATGTATCATTATCTACAGTATATTAAAATTCAGGAGACTGCAAATTTGAAAAAGAATGTATCGTGCACGACAAAGCAGGCAGAAGTCTGAGACCTGCGCTGCTCCCCGCGTCACCTACAGCTCATTTCAATCACAAAGTCACAAGACAGAAAATGAATAGACAATACGGTTGACTTAAAAGAACAGAAGTAGATACAAACCTGTGATTTGACTGTTTGGTTTTATAAAAAATGTTGGTTTGGCCACTGGAGATTCAGTGGTAAGTGATGCCAGCAAGAGTTTCCAGAAAAGACAAAGGCAGTTTTGTGGTAAGAGAAAAAATGTTATTTATTGTGGCAGAAAGGGGTGAAGTTCCCATGAGTCTTTAGCTCAGGCCATCCACAGATGGGAGAGTTCCTTTGGAAGACCATGTGGGGTCTATCCTGGCAAGATTTCCCCGAGAAAAGTTTCTCAAAGTACCCTCCAAGGATGGAGGGAAAGTCTCACTTCCCAGGTGCTTGCTCCTCTACCCCACCATCTAGGAGCGAGGCTCTGGGGATGCTCCTGAATTTATAAAACAGGGCTGCAAAGAGAGGTGTCAGGGGCCACTAACCCCGCGAAGCCTCCAGAATTGTTATTAAATACATGCTGCCACGTTCCCTACCTACTCACAGATTCTAGCATTTTTCTAGAAACAGAGAAGTCGTCCCACACCTGACCCAGGTGTGACTCATCTCTTCTGACTGTCAAATAGAGAAGGAAGTGCTAGACAATGGGGGACCCCTAGGTGGGGAGGAGGAGGCACCAAGAGCCACGGAGTCACACCCCCCCCGTGCCAGGTGTTGGCACACACTCATCTATACCATACAGCAACCCCATCACCTCATTTTATAAAAGAGGAAGCAGGTGTTCAGTGAAGTAATGTGACTTGCCCCAAGTCATACCCAGTAAGAGCTGAAATTCAAATTCAAATCTACCTAACTTGAAAGCCTTCGCTGCCACCCCACACTGGCTGCCCGGGATACACAACTTCCTCTTATAACATAATAGCAACAAGACTGACAATGACTTCATGCCAGGCTGTGCCAAAGTGCTCTCTATGCACGATCTCCTTGATTTCTCTTAAGTTAGTACTATTAATATACCCATTTCACAAAACAGGCAACTGAGGCTCAGAGGGGTTAATAACCTTTCCTAAGGTGACACAACCAGTGGCAGAGGCAGGACTGCGCCCAAGGCTGCTCCTCGGCAAGACTTGCAATCTGAACCACAACCCTGCTCCTTTCCTAAGCCCTGTGGGAAATCAGGAGGGTAGAGGTGGGACAATGGAGACTGAGGCAGGAAGTGGAAAAGTTGAAGCTGTTCACTGCACATTCAAGCCCCTGTTACTCTGGAATCAGCAGCCCCTCCTGTCTGCCCCCCTCCTTCCCCCCAGCATCTTAGAGTGCCCAGCCAGGTGCCCAGGCGCCCTGCTCATGTACCCGCGGTGGACACCGCCCTCTGCTAAGGCACACCTGGGAATGGTGTGGGAGCGTCCAGCATCGGCGGGCTCACTGGATGACCACCTCCCAGTACTGCCCCCCTCTCAGTCTGTCAAAATCCCCAGTGAGACCGCCTGCTTCCCCATCCCTTCTTCCACTGATTGACAATCACTGTCTGTTTGTTAGGGTTCTGAATGATTCGGTCCAACTCAAGTACAAGTTCCTTGAGGACAGAAAGCATGCCTTTCTCTTTTAAACTCAGGAGAAATTGTTAGGTAGAGTCTGGACTCCATACTTACTGACAGTCAAAGAGCATTAGGGGTCATTTTTAGTTGTTCAGCTCTTCACCAGGTTGTATCCATCATGCTATGGAA
The DNA here is from genome assembly GCF_024610735.1 of Ursus americanus. Classification (NCBI taxonomy): domain Eukaryota; kingdom Metazoa; phylum Chordata; class Mammalia; order Carnivora; family Ursidae; genus Ursus; species Ursus americanus. Next base: position 33,023,750 of record NC_142140.1, on the reverse strand, counting down.
TTTCCCCACATTTCTAACAAAGGATCTATTTATAATTAAAGCACGCTGCTAATGAATAGGGCAGGAAGAACTCTCAAAGCAACCTAATCCTCCTTACCTGCACGGGGTCGGTCCCTGCGGTGGGAGCTTGATTAAGATTGCCAGATGATGTGTGTCAGATGGGAGCCAGCCTTGGGGAGGGATGACATGTTCTTCATCTCCCATGACCAGGGTCCCTCTCTACCCTAAGCTCACACCCCACTCCCTGCTTGAAAGTCATTCTGGGAACATCAGAAAACCATACTAGATTTTTTTTTTCATCCTGCCTGGCAGGAATGAACGTGAATCTTGCCAGTGTGCTTGGAACATCTTTTGTTTTTTTAAAAAAATAATGGCCAGTGCCAACTCGAATCCCTGGGAAATTGGGTGGGTATTTCCTACAAAGGAAAGAGTGACCTCCCAGCAGACCCCTTGATAGGGATGGTCAGCCGCAGCTTCCACTCAACTGATGTACACTGAAAATAGACAATGCTGTTGTTGCTAATGATCTGCGGAACACTTGCTCTGTGGAAGCCCTCTGCAAGCTCATTTGTTTTCACAGTTCCCTTGGAAATTCTCATTTACAGATAAGGAAACTGAGGCTTTAGAGGATGAGTCACTGTCCAAGGTCTCCTGGCTCACAAGCGGCCAACTTGAGATTCAGACTTGGCTCAGTCTACCCCGCAAATCCGAGTTCCTAACCACTGCACTCTGGGTCTGCCCCAAATTAAAATACAATCTTGCCCAATCCTTCCCTCAGGGTGAAGGGGAAAAGGAAGAGGATGGGTTAAATGATTTCAGCTGGAACTTGTGAACTTTGAAGCTTTGAAAAGAAAAAAAAAAGATTTTTGTTCTTAGAACAGAAATCCAATTTTTTTTAAAAAAATTGCTAACATCTAGTCCAGGATAATTTTCGATGATGCATTAAAGCCCATCTTTATCTGTTTATAAATATTAATATCGGAAATCTGGGTCCTATGTTCGAAGTCCAGATTTAAGGTTTAGTGTATAAGCAGCTGCACCCAAACTTGGGAACCTATTGCTTGCTGCAGAGCTCTGGCTCTAGAAGACCCTCAGAACACATGGAATGCTGTTTCCAAACTCTTGCTACCATTGTTGAAAATTTTTTTGCCAATGTATATACCACCTCAACTATTACACAGTTAATGTTTCCTTAAATTACTCATCTTTTACTTAAGAAACCATACTGTAAAAACAAACACTGCATCTGCCATAAATAGAAACTAACTTGCAAATATGAACCCTATTGTTAAATTCTTATTAGATACTGTTGCCTGCCTGAAGCTTCTAAGCCTGAGGCTGGAGCTTTGTTGAAAAGGGGAACTAGCAAGTGATAGAAAGGTGTTAAAGACACACTAGCTCCAAACTAAGACTTTCGCCTCGGCATGATCAGAAGGACCAGAAGGACAGAAGAGAATTGAAAAGAGAGAGTGATTCAAAATTATTGTGTCTTATCTCTGTATCCCCTTGTCCCTGGTATCATTCAGGCTACCACAAATGGTATGAAACCCACCTTCTGGGAAAAAAAATGATCTAGGCCAGTTTTCTCACTCCAGAAACAAAGACTCCAAGGTCCCCTGAGCCTGGGAGGACTTGTGTCCTCTTCCGAGCTAGTAGGGAGACTCTTGTAAGAACCAGCTTAGAAATAAATGCTAAATTCAGATTTAAGCGTTGAAGAGTCCTCCAAAGCAAGTCCCCATTGCTTGATGCTGAGCCAGAACAAAGCTCACTCTCCTGGGCCCTTAGAGAGCAGACATAGAGCATTCAGAACCGAACAAGAGAAAAACAGGCCTGTCTTCCGATGAGCTCTCTTTTAAGCTGTCCAATTTAAGTCACCATCAAACAGCTGAAGTGGAAGGTGACTTTTCACCGTGTATCTGTGGCTGACACTTAAGTTACCATCAATTTTTTTCCTCTTGTAACAGTCTGTTTCCTTCACAGTGGTTTCAGACCGCTTCTGCAAGACCACACCCAGAAGCACCCAAGGAAACCACCAACCAGCAAAGAGGATGGCTGAAGGTCTGTGAGAATGAACAAGACCCTAAAACCTAACAGGATATTGATAAGCCACCTGCATCCCTCCCCCACCTGCGCGAAGTCAGACATAAGAAGAGTCTTTACCAGTGACCTTTAATTATCGTCTCTGTATTTGCCTGGGGTTGTTCTTGACATGCCTGCGTCACTGGGGATTATGAAATGTTAGCATTTCAATATAAGATAAGACACTTGAGAGGGATGCTTGCACTGGCCTTGTGCTGGGGCCAGAGAGCACACAGAGGAAAGACTTATCACTTGTCTCCCTGGGATATCATCAGGCCTGTAGCTCCTTTGCTTTCCACCCACTGGCTGCTTCCCTTTTCCCTTCTGTGGCTTCTTCCCTCAGGAAGACTCCAAACTTCCAAATCCGACAATGGCTATACTGGCTAAACATTTAACTTTATAGATTTTTTTCAAGGTCCTGGCATAGGCTCTCAGTTTTATTTCACTCAGGTTGCCAACTTCTCCTGGTATCTACGGAAACCGTTCCCTCCGGGGAAATGCTCTATTTCTCCTTACCCTTTAATTATCGCCTCTGCTGCAAACATTAGGTCTGTAGAGGTCAGGAAGAGATCATCTTAAGGGATGTCATCTACATGTACAGAAGTTTCTGTCTATCCATTTTGTGTGGACTTCTTGTTTAATAGTGATCACACATCAAATATAAAGCAAGCTTTGCACTTCAATCTGGAATGCAGGCCACAGGATGGGCCCACCAGTCCACTGGCTCCCAGGTGAGGTCTCTACATGCAGTGTTCTAAGTTTAATGTGGTTCACTTTGAACACCCCCCAAAACAGCGCTGCTTACCAACTTCACTCAGGAACACAACTGGGTTAAGCCAACACCGCGGTGTGCCAAGAGGTCAAGGCTGGGCAAGGAGGGCCCAACGATTTGGCCCTGCCTCCTCCTAATCTCTCTGAATCTCTGTTTCTTCGGTTGACAAACAGAGGACAGTCCTTGCCTTGCTCAGCACCCTCAGCCAGTGCAAGGTTCAAAGGGGATCATACATGTGAAAACACCTACCTGCTATTTGAACACAGGGCGGCACTGCTGTGAATTTAGGGAGTGCAGTGAGAGAGGGACAGGGGATGCTAAAACATCCCTTCTCTGACTTCCCTATATCCCATGTACTTACGTAGACATTGAAAGGGGTTATATCATGTGTGCAATTATGCTCAACTTCTTTCCTTTTTATTTTTTACGAGAACATTACGGTATTTCTGTTGGCTAGTGTATAATGGCTTGAATGATGCCACGCTCCCTGGGCCAGAGGCCACGGTATATGGAGTCATCCCCTCATTGTAGGTCAGAGAGGTTGTTGGCTTTTCTGTCTGTTATAAATAGAAAAGGATGCTAAACTGAAATCAGACAACCAGACTTCAAGCTTCAGCTCTGCCATGTTCAGTGGTGTGATCCTGGGAAAATGACTGAATTTCTCTGATTCTTAGGATCCTCACCTTTAAAATGGTGATCATTACACTCAGGTGAGAAAAATGCTTTGAGACCTATAAAACGCACAAGCATACAACATGATCATTATCGCAATAATATTATTATGAACAACTCCAGACACACAGCATTTTTCCCCCTAAGAGCTGGGATACCGGGTCCAGAGATTTGAACCTTTGTTTGCTGTTTTAACACACACTGACGAGTACCCTCATTCCCCACAGATGCATGTCATTTCCCTGCAACACCCCCAGGACTGGGTTCCACCATGCCTTTAAAATATTTGTGATGTCAATTAGGTATGAAACAGCACCTATTATTACCTTTTTCCTTTCTATAATTTCTATTAGAGTGAACATTTAAATAATGTTTACTTTCACAGTTCCTCTTGTGTGTGAACTACCTATTCGTGTCTTTTAGCCCATTTATCAATGGACATCTTGGAAGGTTCTTTTATATCTGTATAAGTTACTTCTATGATAAATGTTAATCTTCAGTCTGTCATCTCTATTTCAAAAACCTTTTTCAATATATTAGTTTACATCTCTTGCCTAAGGAAGCACATAACGGTCACCTTGTTTGTTGTTATAGCATTATACAGTGTGCCTATGGGCTGATCAATACTCAAGATTTCCAAGCACGCTGAGGATGTCCGGTGGAAACAAGCAAGGAAGAGAAAGAGATTGGACAGTATGTCCCATTTGGAAAAGTTAGAGGAACCAGGATGTCTAGCCAAGAGAAACAAGCACCTGGGGGAAGTGTGTGTGTGTGTGTGTGTGTGTGTGTGTGCACGCATGCACATACATGTGCATGTGTGTGTGCAGTGTGGGAGCAGACGGGAAGAGAAAGCAGTTTTCAAATATTTAAGGAGATAACACATGAGAAAGTATTACTGTATAATATTCAGTTGCAGAAAGCAATGTTACAATTAAGAGAGGATTTTTTTCATGATCTACACTGAACAAAGACAGAATGTACAGGCTCAAAAGGTAATGAGCTCTCTGTTTCTGGAGATGTTTAAGCAGAGATCAAATGGATCCAGCAGCGGGTTAGCACTGGGCTCCATATTCTCAACAGGCCTTTCCTACTCTAAGGTTCTCAAATGCAATGACCCTGGGTCATTTCCTGGAGGCTAGTTTTGTTTGTTTCATAAATCCCCGGAAAAAAAGACTGTTTTGCTACTCCTTGCCTCCTCATCTTAAGAGCCAGAGAAGGAAAAAAAAAATCCAGTGAATTTACCGTTAAAGATTTCTGGTTCTGCTCCAATTAATTGAAGTTTAGTAATAATCGGGTCTGCCTTCTCACAAAAGAACACAATGGCTCAAACACAGAAGGTCCAGACACAAATGTTTCGAGACTTAAAAAGAACCACTCCTTTCCTAGCCAGTCGAAGGTCCAGGAGCCTTTCTTGATTAACATGTGACATAGCCTCTTCTAAGCTAATAACGGGTGTCAATTCATAAAAAATGGAAGGCATTAGAAACCGCTGGCCTTCATTCTTGACAGTTCATGAGTCAATACAAAAATAAATGGCAATGCAATCACAGCAATTTCCTCATTTTGTGTGTGACCTGTACACATTGCCAACGCTGATAAATTATGGAAGGTAACGGCATGCATACATCACAAATGAAGTAGCCCTTCTAGATATACACATGCCATTAATAACAATTACATGTGCACAGGGCTTTGCAAAATTAGGCTATGATCAGTAATTTATTTTCATTCAGTTGTTATGAAAACAGTGGCACCAGTCCAGGACTTTACAGGCAACTGCAGAGTGTCTTGAGAAAATGACACAATTTGCAAGTATCCAGATGGAAGTCAGGGCCTTCCAGTTATTGGCTTAGGTGGAAGCCTGGTGGTTAATGTAGATAAGCAAAATGACTAATTGCAGAACGAACGGTGTCACCTCCACAGAGCTGAGCATGCGGAATTCTGCCAAAGACCAGCTCTTTGGTGTTGAGAAACACAGAACGGAAGTTATCCAAACCCTCCAAATGGTGGCTTGCAATTCCCACTCCTTTGGGTTGTAGCCATTCTATGAAGTGGGCTGCCAGAAGCACTGGGTAATGGCAGGGTCTCCCATCCTGACACTTGGGAAAAAGTAGGCTTTTGACTGTGAGGCTATTTGCTCCAGCACGCGTGTTCATCCTTCATGTGTTATGTGGTGAGGAGACCGGTGATTTAGTCATTTAGACGCAATGTGATGTGGTTGGGAAAGTATAGACTTCAGGGTCAGAGTGGGGTGTGAATCTTGGCTCCTCCACCTAGTAGCTCAACCATCCTGGAAAGGCTACTGCCCAGCTCTGAGCCTCAGTTTCTTCTTCTACAAAAAGGAACAAGTACACCAACCTCATAGGATTGTTGTGGGGATAAAGAGAGGACCTACAGTAAGGCCCTTAATGCCCTGCTGGGCATAAAACAGCACTCAGAAAATTTAGGATAGTGATCATTAATTAAAATTGTTTGGGGAATCTTTTCAAGATGCAGAAGTCTTGAAGATGATGATGCTATTTATTGCACACTTACTATGTGCCAAGCACTGGACTAAGCACTGTACATGAATTGTCTCATTGCCCCTCACTATGATCCTAGGAGGTAGAACTCTCATCATCCCCATTTTACCACTGAGGAAAACAGGGCTCAGAGAGGCAGAGTAGTTTGTCCAAGGTGACACCACTAAGCAGATGGTGGAGATGGCATTAGGACTCAGTCCAGAGTTGATACCTTGAACATCCTCAAATGTACATGTGTACAGTCAACATGTTTTCCTTTAATAGACCAATTCCTAGTTCAGGTACATCCTATCCTGGAGGCTCAAGACCCCTAAGACCCTCAAGAAGCCTCAGAATCATGGGCTGGATGACCATAACCAGATCCTATCAGCAAGCGATGGCCTTTACCTGGGTAACTCCATGTTGCTCCCCTCCCAGCAAGACCCGAAGTCACATGATTCATAGAGTCTACTTATTTGGTCACTTGAAGAAATACCAGGATTCTAACTGCAATAACTCCTCAGAACTATTTCCATGCAGTTAGATGTATATACTTTCAGTTCAACACCATATGATACAGATTCCAAGAAATGTATAAATTAACTGGAAACCATTTGACTCCTTTAGCTCTCCAGCTGGCATGCAAGGAGTGCAGCCCCAGGTGCATACAATTTTCAAGTCCGCATGTGGACTTACTGGGGCATAAATTATGGCAGGGGCACAGGGTTCACCTTACGCTTTAAAGCTGAAGCTTTAAAAGTACTTCCCCAGTTACATAAAGTACTCATGATTATATATTTAAAAGAAAATATTTTAAAGCATCTCACACGTCTGTTAAGTTTTCATTCTGCTCCCTTTTTCTTCACAGAGGTAAACACCCTTACGTGCCACAAAGTACGCTGGTATGAAATGCTGGACTAAATCAATCAGGAAACCTGGCATTGGATCTTGGTTCAGCTGCTGATTTTCTTCATGGCTTTCTGCAAGTCACCTCCCGTTAGTGTCTTTATTCATAAAGTAAGGAGAAAAATATGTGCTTTCTGTTAACCCTACAACATGCTTAGGGTCTCAAGTGAGACACTAAATGTGGCACTTAGAAAGGAATAGAGATCTGTCATTTCTAGGTACATGTCCTTCCAAGGGCCACACAAGGCCACTGGAGGAGTCAAAATCAGATCATATACTTTTGAGAGACAGAGGCAATGATTACAAATAGTGCTAACTAAATCTGGCCTAAGTCTGACCAACATCTGAGATACTGAACCTTAAAACCAAAAGTGAGCTGTCCATCAAATTGTCAGATATATTCTTAGAAAGAAAATAATGGAAACATCTCTTTGTATTTTCACTAAAAATGAAATGGACCCCAAACTTTTAAAACCTTCTTACCAGACTCCAGCATCCTTAGCCAACATATCCACTCATTTGAGCTTTTTTTTTTTAAGCTTTTATTTATTTATTGGGTGGGAGGAAGGTGGGGGGGTAGAGAGAGAGACTCCCAAGCAGACTCCATGCTGAGTGCAGAGCCCAATGCAGCATCAATCTCATGACCCTGAGATCATGACCTGAGCCGAAATCAAGAGTCAGATACTTAACCAACTGAGCCACCCAGGCACCGCTGAGCCTTCTTTCTTTAAAAGCAAACCTCCCCATGTAGAAACAGTGACTTTTAACTTATAATCAGTGTAATTCATTAAGAGCTAACAGGTTTCCTTCTAGTGACTTGATCAGGTGTTCAGAGCAATTAACGTGCCTTGAAGGACAAGTCCCTCCTGGCATGGGAATAAGCACCCAATATATAAGAAAACTAATGGAAATTAAGTGAAGTTACACCAGTGATCAGAAGAAGCAAGCTTAACCATGCTCATGTGATACAATGTTTCTCTGTGAAAGTTGAAAGCCATGGACTAAAATGGACTAAGCTCCTTGGATTCCATAGTTGATGATTAGAGCTAGAAGGATCTAGCTGGTTTTGGGTACTAAACACTTGCAAGCCAACTCATACATCTATGCCATAAAGAAATACCAGATTAGGAAGCAGTATTATATTAATATCATAATCCATGTAGAATACTTTCCATGTTTAAAATCAATATTTTATGTCATATGGTTTCACTCACTTATGGAACATAAGAAATAGCAGGGAGATCGGTAGGAGAAGGAAGGGAAGAATGAAGGGGGGGGTAAACAGAAGGGGGAATGAACCACGAGACTATGGACTCTGGGAAACAAACTGAGGGCTTCAGACTGGAGGGGGGTGGGGGATTGGGATAGGCCAGTGATGGGTGTTAAGGAGGGCACATACTGCATGGAGCACTGGGTGTTATACACAAACAATGAATCATGGAACACTACATCAAAAACTAAGGATGTACTGTATGGTGACTAACATAACATAATAAAAAATTTAAAAAAATTAAATATTTTAAAGAAAATAATTTTAAAAATATATCATCACTGAAATTAAGAAAATTACAAAGCGCTTAAATCTCGAGTAGAACTTTAGTCATTTGCATTTAAGAGAATGTTTGTTGTTGCGCATTTTTAACTCAAGTGTATCAAATGCACATCACGGCATACCAGCCCCTTCCCCACAAGTCTTTCCTTAAGTAGCTTTCCCCAGCACGCCTGCTGCAAACACAGGAACCATGCTAGAAGGCACTTGCCCATGCAGCGTTCCTCCCCGAAGCAAATCCCGAAGGAACAGCCATTATATGTCTAAAGGGCACAGGTGCTTTGCTGCAACTGGCTTTGAAAGCCAAAAAGTACTTTGGATAAGCCAGTCCTTCTCTTTATAACCACCTTCTTTTTGGGAAAAAAATGATTGATCTTAAAAAACTACTTTCATAGGAATTAACAGTCAGTGCCTACTTTATAAACATGTGTATAATCATGTTTTTCAAAAGGCCTATCAGGGTATGCTGTTCTTTAACCACTTATAAATACTGATGACACCTGCTGGTAGAAAATATATTTTAGTTAATTGCTTATGGAGAAGTAAGGCCTACAAGGGTTGGCCTGTCTTTTGTACAGACAATGAAACCAGAAAACTACCCCCTACACTCACTTCAGTTTCCTTTTCCAACTTTGCCTATTTGTCATTATCAGGAAATGAAGCTAGGAGATGCGCTGGACTAGACATTTCTGCTTCAAGATGTATAAAGCATACATGATACTTCTCTGATTTAAACTGCACACATACACACAAAACACTCAATGGGGATACCTGAAAAATATTTACTATTTCAAAAATTGTTCCTCCCCCATCCTTACTCCCATACCACGACATCCCCATAAAAGGAAAATAAGTCACATATTTTAATTTGGATCTCGCTACCATGAAGAAAATTAATATTTGGCATTTGGTGATACATTTCTTTCATCAAATTTGTGATAATACAGATACATTTCTATTCTAAGTATAAGAATAAGAAAAGATCAAGCAGATGAGTTTTACCTCAGCCAAACTACTCAGAAAACATAGGACTAAGGGAGAGCAAGAAAGGACTAGTTAGAGTTCAGAGCTATTCTCACTATTCTTCCTTTGATCCATTTCAATTTATTAATTCAACTTGGTTATGCTTTGCTTCCTTCCAAAAGGAGTTTGAGAGGATACAAGCGTCACTGCTCCTACATTCATTAAATTATGATGTTCCTATTGAAAAATCATTATATCCATTCCAAGCCTGAATAACCTGAATCCTATGCTGGTGCTATCTTGTCAAAACTTAAATAAGAGTCCAAACACCATTAAGGCCATTACACTTCCACAGCTGCTGGGAACAAAAACTCTTTGTGAAAGTATACAACTGAGCTGGAGTGTGGGGTGGGGGTGGGGGTGAAAAGTTAGTTGTGCTCAGCTTACAGAAAGCTGATTACAACCGGAGACTGTTTGGAGTCTTGTCAGCTTAGAGCAGCTCTTGTTAGAGGCAATGAATCTTTGATGCTGTCCTCCCGAATATACATAATTCAGTGAGCCAAGTGCACACAGCTAAGAAGACCCAGGGGTGGTGGGTGGGTGGAACCCTCAAGACTGCTGCACCAAGGTCGGATGCACATCTGCCTCTAGACTTTCCCCAGTCATGGTTGGACAGAGTGACAGTCTCTCAGATACACACATGAGCAGCAGTGATGAGCTGGGTCCTGTGGGTTCCGCTACAGCTTGGCCACAGCAAAGCTGTGAACTAGTGGAAGCAACTATATTCCCTAAGACCCTCAAGGACTGAGAAGGATGCTTTCTCTTCTAGCTGAATGCAACCTTTAAGACCAGTGAGCTCTTTGCCAGAGATATAACACACAGAAGTAAAAGGCAAGATTAAACACAAGCCAGGAGGGCTCTCTCACATTGCCCTCAAGGCACTGGAAAGTTCCCAGAAAGGGAAATATTTCCAGTGTTCCAAGACAGCTTCCCATTGCCCCAAGGAGTTTAATTCATTTTCAGGATCCACGTGCAAGACACTCAGATTACATTTAGCCCCCAGACCCCCAGCTGAATGACCCCACTGGCCACAGATGACAAACAGAGGTGCCAGCTCCTGTCTTTGCTGCCAAACAGCTGCAAGGTCAAACCTGACAGGTGAGATGGCCCCCAAAGGCCTCCTCTTCCTCCCCAACCCAGGCAAGAGGAAACCCAAGCTTAAAAGGTAGCTCTTCCCTGACATCTGCTAAGGATACAGTAAGAGAAAGTCCCTCCACCAGGTCTAGACAAAAGACTGACAGTCTGAGAGCCCTGAAGGATGCAAGAGAGGCCAGGGCAACGAGGCAGCTGCTCCCTGGTCAAGAGGAAGAGGGGCAGGGACAGGGGAGGAGGTTCATGATAATCCACAGAGAAGGGGCAGAAGAAGGGAGGCAGAGACAGAGAGTGAGACATGATAGGAGAGAGTGTGTGTGTGAGAAATGGGGAGAGGGAGGGAGAAAGAGAGAAGAGAGAGGGAGAGAGAGGGAGAAAGAGGGAAAGTTAGAGGAAAGGAGAGAGGAAGAGAGAGAGAGTGGGGGGAACACACTGAATGAGAGATGCAAGCATTGAGAGACTGACACAGAGAGGAAGCCGAGAGAGTGAGAGATGGAGCGAGACGGAGGGACAAACAGACGGACCCGGAGAGGTCCAGGTGGAGGCCCTACCTCCGTGTCCTTGGACGGACTGCTGGCCGGGGGAACCTCCAGGCTGCAGTTCGCCCTCTTGACCGTGAGGTAGAAGGGGTAATCCTTGGCCACCATGGTGGCTGCCGGGCCTGCTCTTTGGGATGTCACCGCTGACCCGAGGCGACCACAAAACTCCCTGGCGAAAGGGGGCCCCAGCTCCACGGTGCCGGGCGGCAGCGCCGGTACGGAGACTGACAGCCGGCTTCTTGCCTGGCGGGACCGACTCAGCTCTCCGGCTGAAAGGGGGGAGGAGCCTAGGCCGGGACCGCCCAGCTGGGGCGGGGCTAGGGGGTGGGGCGGGGCCAGGGGGTGGGGCGGAGCGCCGGCTCGGCCCTGCCCCGACGCGTCCCCGAAGCGCCCAGGTACCGCCCCGCGGAAACCCCCTCAGCGTCGCGAGGGGCGAAGATGGCGTGGGACCCTCCTTCCAGCGGGCCGGATGCCCGGGGCCACCCTCCCAGTGACTCTCTGGCACTCCCGGGGTGGAAGAGGGGGCGGGTAGAACCGAGGCTGGGGCGAAGCTGGGCGGCGGGGAGAGAGGTGCCCCCGCGGAGGAAAAGAAAGCGTTTTAAATGCCCACACTAAGAAGAGGCGGTATGCTATTTTGCCTTCTTCCCAGCCAGCCTCCCCTCACACATTTTTTTTTTTTAATGAACGTCACTGGAGTATAATCTATAAACAGTAAGATGTGCCCATTTTAAGTGTACAGTTAGTTGAGTGTTGACAAATGTAAACACTCATGTAACCACCTCCACAATCAGGAAATATATTTCTATCATTTCCAGAGACTTCCTTTGAGCGCCTTCCTCTGAACACATTTTTAAATATGAAGAGGCTGGTTAGAGGCAGCCAGCCACTCAGAAGGGCAATCTGACAGGGTCTGTCAGGATGAAGCTGCGCAGCGTGAGCCGGCTGGCTGTACCAAGTCTTACTGGAGAAATACACTGTAAATGTCTGATAGGCAATTCTAAGATCATTTGCTGCAGCCCAGTCTGGGACAGTAAACAAACAAACAAAACCCCAAACTGGAAACAACTGTAATGTTTATTAACAGGGAGGGCTTAAATCAATTTTCCTTCTTACAGAACCCAACTCAACAGCAGTCAAAAAGAAGGGGTCTAGTGCTGTGGCATGTAAAGATCTCCAATGTATTTTTTTTTTAAAGATTTTATTTATTTATTTGACAGAGAGAGAGAGAGAGACAGCCAGCGAGAGAGGGAACACAAGCAGGGGCAGTGGGAGAGGAAGAAGCAGGCTCCCAGCGGAGGAGCCTGATGTGGGGCTTGATCCCAATCACGCCCTGAGCCGAAGGCAGACGCTTAATGACTGAGCCACCCAGGCGCCCCTCCAATGTATTAAATTCAGTTAGAGAATAATTGCAGAGTAAGCACAGTATCTTACCATTTATGTTGAAAACACGTCTACATAATACCATGTATTTTCTATAGCAACATGTAAGTACATACCATTGAAAACCAACCAGAAGGATGTACAGCAAACTTATGAGTCCCTTTGGGGCTAAAGGGAAGCAATCAGTGCCAGGGTGTACAACTGGGATTAAAGGATTAAAAGTAGCAAAGGAGACTTTAAATTTATAGCTATTGTTCCTAAAATTTTTTACAAGAAAAATATATGTGTTATTTGGTAACTTAGAAGTTATTTTTTTAAATATTAAAATGATCATTGTCTCAAAAGTTATTTTGTGGACTGCACTGTTGAACTCCCCCCCCCCCCCGCCCCTTATCAAAGTCATGACCACAGCAGGTGGTGGTCTGGAGAGATGATGTCTTTTGTTTTGACTTCTTAGGTGTATGCGAGGTAATGGGAATGGAAATATCTAGACCCTGTTTCAGTATTCTCTGCTTCCAGCTAAGGCCAGAATCCAGTTTCCGCTTTCTAGGCAGGAAACCTCATGATATATAGCTCTTTCACCCCAAGTACCAAACCCACACCCTGGCACTAAATTCACCTACTTTCCTGTCCAGCTAGTCCACAAACTGCCTTCAGAAAAGGGAGAATCTATCTGGCCAGTTTTGCTAGCCCTGTTTTTGCCACACACGTAAAGGAAACTCTTGAATTAGTGGGTTCCAGTTGAAATGGAAGAAAGCACCTGAGCTTTTTTCCCCTTATGTAAATACCCTGGGGCGCCTGGGTGGCTCAGTCCATTAAGCATCCGACTCTTGATTTTGGCTCAGGTCAGGTTCTCAGGGTCCTGGGATCAAGCCCTGAGTCGGACTCCATGCTCAACGGGGAGTCTGCTTGAGGATTTGCTCTTCCTTCCTTCTGCCCCCTGCCCCCCCCAAATACATAAATAAATCTTAAAATATATATATTTATATATAAGTAAATTATATATAAATCTACACACACACACACACACACACACACACACACACAAACACACACACCCTAAAGCAGTGGGAAGATGACTAAAGAAGAGTTTTGGGGTGAGAAAGATGCCTCTGGACCACTGATTTTTCCTACTTGTATTCCCAAACACAACTTTATCTTGTTAACCCAAGCTGTGCTGATGGGGAGCTTACATGGATGCTCCCTATAAGCTTGACCAAGCTTGGTGGGGACATGAAGGGAACCTTCTCTCCAAGCGCACCCAACTAAAGCAGCCCCTGATTAATTCTGCAGCCAAAGGAGGGCCAGGAGAGGCAGTGACATGCCTCACTCAGGGCTCCCCTCACTGCCGAGGATATGAACTGAAGCACCTGGAGCTGCTCTTCATTCCCTACTTCTTCCTGCTCTTCTGGCCCCATAGGCCCACTATCTCAACAAGATGATTCTGGCTAGCAACAGCCTCTTTGGGGACAGGCTCTGATCCCTGGTGGAGCTCACTGGACCTTATCCTCCGGTTGGGGAGTGTACTTCCAGCACTAGGTGAAGAAAAGAATGACTCTAGCAAACTACAACTGGTATTCTCACTACGGGATCCTCAGGACTGGGCGGAAGTCTGACATACCCTAAGTGCAGCGAGGTAATAAATAAACCCTATGGAAAAGAGGGGACTTTAACCTCGAGTTTAAGTACAACTCTTGTGGAGCAAAGAATAGTTATATTGGTTGATGAGAAGCCTGCCATATCTACTTTCTCTCATAACATTTTTTTTTGCCCCTCCTCAAAAGATTTGGAACAATAAAAATCAATCAATATACATGGCAACATAACACATGTGCAGGAAACTTCTGTGTTTTCTGCTATACATGCTAGTTAGAGGGAGATTGCTAATGATGAGTAACCATTTAAACAGTACTGAAGAAAAAAAACAAAAGCATAAGCCCCAAGATGAGTGTGAAAGGAAAGATGGGAATCTGGAGTTCCCTTGGGTGGTCTGATGCTTCTAAGCTTCTCATAGCGTGAATGTCTCATCACCATAAATAGGGTTCGGGTGTTTAAAGAGATATATTTTTGGTGCAATAAGGCCTGTAAATGAAGCTGGCAATTTGGGGTATACACAAGCCAAGTATGTGGTCCTTGAGACATTTAAAGGATTTCAAGGGTATTTTGACCTCAGGCAATGTCCACCTTGTGCCCTGACTTCAGAAGCTCCGCTGTGTGTGACGCGCTGCTCCAACATTAGCAGATTCGGGGTTTGGATATTCTGCCTGGATTCCAACCAGAGGTTCTGTGACCAAAGAGTTTGTCAGGAGGCAGGCCGCTCTACACGAGGGTTCCCAAGCACACCCCTGAGGCTGGTGTCACAACTGAGGGAAGCCAGGCCGACTGCCATGCTGCCCAGCGGTGTGGGCCCCAGGAGCCCGGCATTCCCCATCCTGCCTGTGTGTGTGTTTATGAGCTTAGGAACAACACTGCTCTAACAGTCAGCTTCACTCAAAGCAATGGCACAAAGTGCCTTTCAGAACCTGCCTTCAGCACAACCCGTTATAATCCTATAAAATGCTTCACAGCCGGGCAGTGTTCCTTGCTAGCCAGAAGCCTGGAGACTGGAATAAAGAAGCCTGTTCTGCATTTCCAGGAACGGTGCCAAGAGCAGGGCCTGCATTCTCGCCTGGGCCGAGCGGGGCTCATTTGTGCTGCTGGTGGAGTGGTGGGCCTCCACACACAAGCCCACCACTGGTTATAAGCTCCTTTCAGAAGAGCAGACAGCCAGACATGGCTGAGAGACCATCAATCAACTCCTCAAATCCCACTGCGGTGGCAGTGAGCAGAACAGGCCCAGCATGAGGCTAAAACTTCAGAAGTTAAAGTGGTTGTGGCAGTGTTCTCAGCCAATAGCACGATGCCTTGTTTTGTTACCATTGCACTTAACATCAGTGTTACTGGGTTCTTTTTTTTCGTAAAGGCCTATTCATTTGTTCATCCATCCATCCATCCACCCATCAAATATGCGTGTTTATTACAGAGCAGGTACCCAATTAGCTACATTTCTCCCCTTTCTTCCCTACCTATTCCTGAACCTCTATGCCAGGAAGGTGTGTAATACACACCTGCTCAAAAAATACGGTTGACTTTAAAACACGGCCTTTCAACTATAACCTCGGCAGCGAGGTGTGTGTGCATTTGCAGAAGGAGCTCAGGTGACAGTAGCCAATCCCCTAAAGCCCAACCTTCAAACACGTGCACCTCCATCTGCTCCCTTGGCAGCTGGAGCTATCCCTTCTACTCTTGCTAATCTCACACAGTCGTGTAGGTACATGTTGTATACACATGTGTACCAACACCTCCCCTCCCCTTCCATTTGGGCAACATTCCCAGTTAATGACCGAGCTCCCCCTCCTCTCTGTCACTTCAGTCTTGATGGGAGAGGGGAGTCAAAAGCCTGAAAAAGTTCTGGCGGTGAATTCTAAGAGATCAGGACTGTGGTTTCCTGCCAGAGGGGTAAAAATGGCACAAACGAAACACTGATAATATCTAAAATCATACCAGTATTATTACTCTCCCCCCCCCCGGGTTACATCCACTGGCTCCAGGCTAGATTTATGAAAATATATCCCTGGATATTCTAAAGCAGGAAGACTCCATTCATGCACTCAAAGATCTAATTTTTTAAATTTTTTATAATAATTTTTTATTATATAATGTTAGTCACCATACAGTACATCCCTAGTTTTTGATGTAAAGTTCCATGACTCATTACTTGCATATAACACCCAGTGCACCATGCAATACGTGCCCTCCTTAATACCCATCACTGGCCTATCCCAATCCCCCACCCCCTCCCCTCTAAAGCCCTCTGGGAAATAAAGATCTCATTTTTTGAAACAAGTCTGAAAAACCGGTTAAGTAATAGAATCTTTCTCTTTCTCAGATTGAGCTAATCCTGTGGATTACAGCTATAATGCAAAAATAATCAAAACTCTATGTTTAAAAAAAATGGATATTTGTTTTGCCCTGATAAACCACAGACAGGTACATTCCCTAGTCTCTAGTTCATTACAGCAGTGATTCTTAACTGGGGGCAATTTTGTCCCCTCCTCCCCGTAACATTTGGCAATGTCTGAATACAACTTTGATTGTCACTGGGGGAGGGTCCTAGTGACATTTAATGGATAGAGGCCCAGGATAATGGCAGACATCCTATAAGGCACAGGACAGCCCCCACAATAAAGAATTAACAGGTTCAAAATGCCAATAATGCTGGTGTTGAGAAACCCTGCATTAAACAGAGAGTAGAACTAAAATACAGCATCAGAGCCAGGATAATCTGTTGGTTTTGACCTCAAGGATATTCTTGCTTCAGACCTTAACCACTGATTGATGTCAAATGGCAGTGTGGCCATGGTGGGGGAAAGGAAAAAAAAAATGCTTCAGTGCCAGGTAGCCTCAGAATTATTGACATGCCTAGAATCTTTCCCTGTTGCCCAAACCTGACCCTTAACAGAATAACAGATTTCGTAAAACACAAAAGGACAAGAGAACAAGAAGTACAGGAAGAAAGGGCAGGGGATAGAAAACCATCTTAAACTCTTCAGATATGAAAATGCACTTCAAAAGACCAGTGAAAATGAAAGTTTCAATGAAAGGTAATACTTTAAGAAGAAATTGGGGAGGAGAAAGAAATGTTTCAAAACTTGGTGTTTCCCAGGAAAACATTTGCCGCCATATTTAATTGTTTTGGGGGGCAGAAATTCAAACTCAGTGATGGCATAAAAACTCCAGAGGATTTGATTTACTGTCCTTTTGATACACGGTATTTCTGGCCACACGGTGTGTACTATTAGAAACCTGTCTTCACTCAAGATTTTGCAATAAGAACCCTGACTTTCTCCAGTTTGAGCTGATTACTATCAGCAGGCTTATTTAGCTTATAGAACATAAGCCAGCCTTCAGAACATTTCCCGTATACTACTAGGAGGTCTTTGAAATTTATGGAGAGTCTCCATTTGTTTGAGAGTATTTCATATCTTTTGACCAAGAATTCAATAAGTTTGCTACACTCCAAAAGTATTTATTCCCCTCAGACTACAGCTAATGTTATGTTATATAGGTTTTCTACACTAACCATTGCATGGAGGAACTCAAATATCTAAAATATGTAAATTCTAGCTCTGGATAGTAGAAGTGTTTTCTCTTTCATCAACTACAAACTCAGCAATCAAAGGACCATATCTCATCAAGCCTAAGATGCCAAAGACTGTAATATATGCTATTATTTTATTACCAAGAAAGAAAAAAATGTTGCCAATTAAATAATAACATGTGATCAATTATAAGCTACATCTCAATTCTAGAAAAATTGAAATTTGGGGGAAATGTGCATTTCAATGGCAGCAGTATTCATATCATCTGGCTGGGATTTGAAAACCCACATATTTATAGAAACATGACTTCTGGGAATTCAGGGACAATAATTCCAGAGACCACCTGTAGTGAAACCAACTGAGAAGCTTATCAAATCCATACCTCTGGGCCCCACTTTGGGTCTGCTGAATTGGAATAGTCAGCAGTGGACCCTAGGTATTTGAATTTTTGATAAACACCCTCAGAGAACATTTGTTTGAGTAACATGGTGTTGTGAGTTAGAATTATCAGCCAGCCCAAAAATGAACCTGCCTACCTCCCACTCCAGGAATACTCTAAACCACAGATTCTCAGGCCGGAGGTACCTGGGGTAATTAGCCCAACGGTTATAGCATCAAAATCCAGAGTGGGCATGGAGAGCTGCTTAGTACTGGGGAACTATTATATGCTGGATAGCCTGTTCTGTACATATGGGTGCAACAGGTATGCAATGAGAAATATCCAAGTTCACACTCCAAAGTAAACTACCAACTAAGCCACCCACCCGGAGACATGTTCTGGCTCTTAGAACTTGATTTACAATCTGGTATCCAGAGTTTCAATTAAAAACATGCTTATCTTCATAGCCAGGGGACATGACTGCATTTACATTTTTAAAAAATTAGCTGTAGCAGTAGAGAATGGGAGGAGGGCAGTTGGCTTGAGATGTTTACTTGAAAGAGATCAGGGGCTGGGGGGTGCGGGGCACAGGGAGGGGAGTGGTGGGTGTAGAAGACCTTAATTAGAGAACGAGTTCAATGAGCAGAAGCAGACTTGGGGACTCCAGGCAAGCATGTGTCTCACTTGTGTGGTGGGAGCAGAAGTCGGTTGGCGTGTGCTAGAAAGCAGCCCATGTGCTAAAATTGTTCCTCATTGTCATAGGTATCTGACACACTACGGAGGGGACAGAGGGTATAGGGTCAACTGGGTGCTTTGGTTAAGTGGGAGGTGAGCTCTGCTCTGTTTGAATTTTTTCCACCTCACATCCAAAACCAAGTTCAGCAACTCAGGTCTCATGGGCTCACTATTCTGACTGAACCAAAAGCCTTGGCAACAGAAGGCTGAACAAAAGTACAGGCTTCTGGTTTACCAACCTTTAATTGCTGCCAGATCACTTCTTTTTCTTTTCTTCTTCTTCTTTTTTTTAATCATTTAGTTCTTTGGCATGACAACAGCAAGCATCAGACGGCTTCCTACCAAATAATTCCTCTCATTCAAGGCTGTCCTTGATCCCCAGGCTAGGGGAACCCTTGCTTTGTGTACCCCCCCCCCAAACACTGAAGACCTCTCTTTCCCCAACACCCATCCAGCTTATAATGATGGACTCGAGGTGCCACCACCACCTGACAAAGACACAAGGACCATACTTATCTCGCTCAACAGGGGCTCCAGCTCCTTCTCTCATGCTGGCACATGGTAAAAGCAGCCATATTTGTTTTTTTTTTTTTTATTAATAATGATTTTTTATTATATTATGTTAGTCACCATACAGTACATCCCCGGTTTTCGATGTAAGGCTCGATGATTCATTAGTTGTGTATAACACCCAGTGCACCATGCAATATGTGCCCTCCTTACTACCCATCACCGGTCTATCCCATTCCCCCACCCCCCTCCCCTCTGTAGCCCTCAGTTTGTTTCTCATAGTCCATAGTCTTTCATGTTTCATTCCCCCTTCTGATTACCCCCCCTTTCTTTATCCCTTTCTTCCCCTACTGATCATTCTAGTTCTTATGTTCCATAGATGAGAGAAATCATATGATAGTTGTCTTTCTCTGCTTGACTTATTTCACTAAGCATTATCTCCTCCAGTGCCGTCCATGTTGTAGCAAATGTTGAGAACTCATTCTTTCTGATTGCTGAGTAATATTCCATTGTATATATGGACCACAACTTCTTAATCCAGTCATCTGTTGCAGGGCATCTTGGCTCAGAAGCAGCCATATTTGTTACAATGAACATTACATCGAAGTGGGTCTAATCAAAGAACACGTCATGGAAGAGGTGAATCCAGAAAGAGTTTGTGCAGTAAGGAACACAGCATAGTTAAAGTCTCTGTGAGGGGACTAAGAAATCATATGCAGAACACTACAGTGGGCTGTTAACATTTTTTTCTTTTTTGAGAAGTAGACATGGGTAGACATGCTTTTTGAAGAATCCAAAATGCACCAAAACCACTTTGAGAGAGGGTTCCTGCAGTATAAGGCTATGAGGCCCTCTTGGATGTTACTGACAGCTTTCAGTTCCCTCTAGCTTTTTACACAGACCCGACAATTTACACTAATTCTGGAACCAGGTGGACTTGCCAGGGAGACTGAAACTGGTGACAAAGGATATTAAAGAGTCTGTTTTCAGAGGTGCCTTGTAACATGCTCACTCGTCCTTTCCTTGCCCTCCAGAGGCACTTTCTTCCTTTTCCTTCTCTAGGTTTTTGATTCCAGGTTAAACTCCCTATATATATTTTTTTCTTTTCAACTTGCCACGCTCATACCTCGTGTTATTTATATTGAAACTTTGTTCTCTTGAGTTGGGCCTCTCATGAGGGGCTGACTTTGAAGGGGGAGGGGAGGCTTTTGCCTCGTGTTTCTGCAAGATTAAACACGGTGCTAATCTAAAGTTCTCAGGCTGATGTGAAATTACAGACTCAAGGACTTTTTATCCAAGGAAGCCAATGGGAGAAGAAGGAAATTTCTCTGCTGGCTGCTCCGTCAAGGAAGGATGCCACTCTCCCCGTCTGGGCGTCCTCACCTAGAGTCTTACAAGAGATGCTTTGAGAGCTCATTCTAGTTTAGGCACAGTACACAGGAAACAAAATTCATCTGTCAGGGAGTGGGAGGAAGGGAGGGAGGAAGGTAAGAGAGAATTAAAATTGTAAAGCCAACATCATATGGCTTCCTCCTTGAACTTCAATAACCCAGCACCGTCTGCAGGCTCAGAAAAACCAAACGCAATGGGTAGGTACAAGGATTGCTCTGATGCCAGGAAAATGCAAGAAGACATAACTTTTACAAGGTAAGCAATGAATAAACGCCCTGAAGGAACAAAACAGCTTTTAACATCTCTGAAGTTGGCAGCAGGTGCCTGAAACATCAGTCCAGTGCAACCAAAATGCGCAACAGATAGGAACATCTTCTTTAAGATGAGGTCATACATCAGGGGAAACAATGGCTGGATAGGCTGGGTTTCTATGATCAAGGGAAGGAGGGGAATTTCATCAGTATTTTCTTTGCCACAGTAAGACCCATTGCAACGCATGTGAGAGATTTTCCACATGTTGGGCAAATTTTCTAGAATTTTTTAAAGGGAAAACTTTCTGCAGACAATCTTGGCTTCTGAAAGAGGTATCTTTCTCTGAGTTGGGAGGGATCATATTCTGTCCCATGCTGTTATCGTGAAGATCTGAAACAACTCTTCTTTTGGATTCTGCTGTTATAAAATGTGGTTTGGGGTGTCTTGTTACACTTTACCCCCAGAAGTGTTAAAGGAAGTGCCTGTCACCAACACTCAAAAATAAAAATGAAAATGATGCTGGCCGGGCTCAAAAACCAAAAGGATCAGCATTTTGCTTCAGTTTCCTGTTCATAAAACTTTATAAAAACAACCCACCCATTAAAGAAAAAAAGCCCACAACAATAGCTCATTATTCTTTTCCTAAACGCTTGCCTCATGCCACTCTGAAATTAGGTGCCATCACGTTTCCTGAGTTATGGGCTCCAAACACCACATCCCTTTCCTCCCTTCCTCACCCCCACCCCACCTGGCATCACTCCTGAATTTAGACACTTCAGTTTACGAGCTCAGCAGAGAGAGGCCAGCGCCCTCCCTCCTACCTGTCCAGAGGAGGCCAAGCATCTGCACCAGCTGGAAGTGGGAGTAATGGAGCCTTCCAAATTAATTTCCATTCCCTAAAGAAACTTTCAATATGAAAGGTGCACAGTTACAAAATGAGGGGAAAAAAACACATACTTACAGACTGCTCCAGTAAACTGAAAAATAATTATACACACATTACATTGTGATGTTAATTTTTGAAGAATACGAAATTTCCCTTCTACCCTGGCTTGACAGTACAACTTTACGGAATATTGAACACCTCATCCTTCAGTTCCCGGTAGAACATAGGAAAATGCAAGCTCTAGAATAAGAGGCCTAGATGAAAGTACTAAGTTTCCCACTTGCTAACTACAGGACTTTGGACAGTTTATTTAACCATGCCAAACCTCTGTGTAATCATCTGTAAAATGAGGCTATGAGAGTTTCAAGGCTTTAATGAGACAAAATATATGAATGGCTTAATGAGATAATACATATGTCAGCGTTCTAGGCACAAGGTAAGCACATAATCCATATTGTTATTAACCATTCCTACTCTCTTTTTTCCTCAATGAATTAGAAAGGAAAAGATGAGGGGGCTGGGGTGCCTGGGTGATTCAGTCAGTTAAATGTCTGCCTTCAGCTCGGGTCATGATCTCGGGCTCCCTGATCCGTGGGGAGTCTGTGTCTCCCTCTCCCTCTGCCCCTCCCCTTGCTGTGTGCTCTCTCTCTCTCTAATAAATAGATAAATAAAATCTTTTTTTAAAAAAAGGAAAAGATGGGATTTGGGGATCTTTTCCAGCCTTCTTGCTTCGAGAGGGGTTAATAATTCTTTAATTTAAATCCATGATTTCAAATATTGATTTAATCATTGTGCAAATATAAAAGCAGTGACACAGGAAAAAGCGAACTGACCTACATTTGAAGATGTGGGGTCCAATCCTGGTTCTACCTCTCAATTTGCTCTGTGACCTTGGACAAGTCAACTACACTCATGAAGGCCCAGTTTCTTGAACTGTAAAATAAGGTGATTTAAACACAGATACTTACCTTCTGTAATTCTATAAAACACCAAAGACTGAAGTGTCCATGAAGTACTGCCTCAGTTTTATGTTATTTTATTTCAGGAAAGAAACTAAAACTGATATTATCACCTACTGACGAAAGCATCCTTATCTAAAATCAGCATGTTTGCTGTAGGCAGCCCACATTCTGGGTTAGTTCAGTATGGTAATACTTTACACAAGCTCATCTGAAAATTCAGCTTGATGTCCTCATTTGCCAGGAAATGCAACGAGGAATACAGATTCCTTTAATATCAAACGGCCAAGAAAGCGAGATCTAAACAGCAATAAGATCAACTATGAGCAAAAAGACATTGAAAGGGAAAGGAAGCTACATTATACATGGGATGGAACAGGCCTGAAATATATCACTGTTACTTAAAAATAGGTACTGGACCACATGGCCCTTGTGTTATCTGTATGACAACATTTGGTTCCTACTGTGTCCTCTTCCTACAGGCCTGTTATGACTAGGAGAGCTGTCTGTTCCTTCAGTGACCAAGTCTTGCTGCCTCGTGGATTTTCCCCAGTCATAACTTCCTTTCTGCCCTTCTGGTAGGCTGCTTACGTCCAAGTGGAAGGACTGCAGCCAGTTCTGTTCTAGAGGCAACACACAGATGGCTGTTGGCATGTGGTGCTCAGCACCAGGGGCTTCAGGGCTGAGGGCTCTGTGTACACTGGACCAAGCTTCTGATGCAAGATATTGACACTGAAGTCACACATTTATAAAAATCAAAACTAAAGAGAAAGATACATTGCAGCAAATTCTAAACAGTGCCCTATAGATAAATGGAACTAGATTTATTGAACAAATCATAAGCTTCATTATTCTCTAACATCTGTGTCTCCCCGTTCCTTGACTGTAAGCTCCATAAGGACAAAACCCATGACTCTTTTGTTCAGGGTTCTAGCCCCAGTGCCGAAAGATGCCTGGCAAGTGCCAGGAACTCAGCAAATACGCCCTTAGCTAATGTTCACTGAGAGTTTTCTCTCTGCCAGGTACTGTGCTTTGACTTTATGGGACATATCTCAGGTGATCCTCACAACAATCAATGAGGTGGGTCCTTCTATAAAAGGGGAAACTGAGGTACAGGGAGTTCAACTTGCCCAAAGTCACAGAGCTGGTAAATGGCAGACCTGGAGTTCAAATGCAAGTACTTTGCTTCCAGAACCTTCAGTTCCTATCATGAAGTGTAACATTAATTATTTTCAGGCCATTTGCAACTTAGCAGGTGTTCTGATACCGGAGACTATGACACTAAGGGCCAAGGATTCAAGCCTATATGATATGATTGAAAGAACATCAAACAAGAGTCAGGAAACCTAGGTTCAATTCTAAGCTCTGAACTCCTACACCAACTTTCGTCAAGTCCTATGACTTCTTTGCTCACCAGTTTCTCCTGCTGGTCAACAAGGGGTTGGATGGCCACTCAGGTCCCTGACAGCTGTAAATCCCAAGCGCTAGAGTCACCCCAGATGTGATCTCACATCCAGACAACTGCAGGTCGCACAAGTGTATTCCTTCATCTTCCAGTCTTCAACAATCTTCAACAATCAAACAAGTTACTCAATCTCTCAGAGCCTCAATGCCCTCATCTGCAATTAGTATATAATAGCACCACTTCAAAGGGTGGAGGTGAAGATTAGAGAGAAGCCAGGTAAGAGGCTAACACATAGTAGTAATTTTGTAAACAGTAGCTAGGTTTATTATGGTCCCAAAGAGAGTTGGGAGGTAAGTCCGGAGGAGGAAAGCATCTCCATAAAGCCCAGGGACCAACCAAACAATTGAAAAAACAGCATTGAAACAAAGTAGTTTAAATAATTTCTAAGAGTAGAGTACATGTTTGCCACATCCTCAGATCAAAAATTCCTTATTGGCTTTTCTTTCCAAAAAAATGGAGTAACACAGACAGATGTGAGTTAACTTCAGATAGAACAAAAAGGAACCATTGTGATCCAGGGAGTTCACATGTGTGTGCTGAAACACTAGAAAATTTGCTTTATGCCAGCCCCGTGACAAGCATGTGATATGTATTATCTTACTGAGTCCTTATAACCTGCTGAAAAGGGTATTTTCTGTTTCATGATGAGGGTATAGAGGCTCAGAAAGGCTAAGTAACTTGCTCAAGGTCACACAGCTACTAAATACCCACACCAGAACTTAGTCTGCTCAGGACACTAAAGGTCTTAACCACTCAGCTGCACCCCCTCCCCAAAGATGTAAGGTCGTTGGCCTCAGTGTACCCCAAAGCCACAGGCCGCAATCCTTGTCCACAACATGGGCAGGTGGCTTTACAGGCAGCACATGTGTGTGAGCTCAAGCAGCCTTGGGTTTCAGTCCCCGTTTACCCACAGACTCCCAGCAGCTGTGGACAAATTATTTAACTTTCCTGGATCCTGTTTCGATCAAACTGAATGTACTGGATTAGAGTTTTTCAATCCAAGTTTGTGGAACATTAGCCACTGACATTTTACACCCAGAAGTTTAGGGACAAAAGAGCCGAGATGTGAGTGGAGTGGTCCTCTGTCCTGATTTCCTGGTTAGGGGAAGGAGTGGAACACATTGCTAACAAACCCAGAACTGTGTGATTCCTCAATTCCCTTTCGTCTTGAAGATAATGAAATTCTACTGAATATTACGTGATAGGGAAAGAGAAAGGGGAAGAGAGGGACTAACAGGAATCATGGGGGGTGGAATGGCAGGGGGTTCGTTTGAAACTGTGTTTTGCATAGCAACCACAACGAACATACTCAGCTTGTAAGCTTCCTCGGGGTGCTCTGGGGTGGGGCAGGTGGAGGTAATGGGGAAGGAAGCTAAATCCCTCCTCTTGAAATGACCACTAGTGCACACGGCAAGCACTCAGTAGATGCTGGCAGAATTGAATTCAAAGGAAAACAGACCTGGATCAAATGGATAGAGGTTGAGCTGCTGCAGACGAATGAATATGTCCAAAAATGCTAACAATTTCTTTCCTTTGTTCCCAGCCACCCACTCTATCATAAGCCATTTTTGATCTCAAGATGAGTTCTTGTGCATGTGAACAAGCACACCTCTTCCCGCGGGATAACCGCAGGTAAGCCTTCCCTCTCCCTCTATCCTACGCGCTTGGAACCTGAACAAAGGTGAGCTGTCTGAGAGCTAAAGAATTCTTGTTTTCATTTGTATCCCTGCCCAGAGCAGTGACAAATACTGTTTCATGAGTTTCCAGCTTAGCTTTAGAGCTCAAAGGATAAAGCGCCTCCACAAAAAAGACAAGAGAGTAAAGAAGGTAAAAGAATTAAAAAATTTAAGATATACATACATATAATACATATAATACATACTATATAATAAATTATATATATCATTCAACTAGTTGGATTTATATATAAATTTATTTTTATATAATTTGTATATATAATACGTACATTATATATATGTATGTATATGTATATTATACATTTTATTCAAGTAGCAGAGTCTTTTCTTCCCAGGAAAGGTGACAGTGTGCTATAACCTCAGTCAAACCTGTTGGGGTCTCCCTCTGGATATACCCGGAGTCACATTAACCTCCAGGCGTTCCTTTTGTACTTTTATTCTAAAAACAAGATTTCAGAGTAAGCTCAGGTCTTCTGACTCCCAGCTGATGTTCCTTCCTGGAAGGCAGGTTGCCTCATGAGCCATGTCCCCATGCCACAAAAAAGACTGGCATGTAACAGGTGCTCCACAAATATTTGTTGAATAAATTAAAGAACAAAGGACAGAAAAAGTCTCAGAAGACAAGTACGGAAGGCTGTCAACATGAGTGGATGGGTTGGTTGACACTGGAAAAGTCTTCTGTGTCTTTGAACTCGAGTCCAGATTAGCCCCTCCCTTATCTTTCACTGCCTTTCAAACATCACCAGTTATGAAAATCCTAGACTAAGGTTTTCTTCTCAGAAGCCCTCTCAGATCCTGCCAGCCCACAGGAGATGGTTCCTTCTTTGGATTTCTAACGACTCTTATTGCTACCACTCATCAACCACGTTCTGTCAGTGGCAGCTTCTGAAATTACTTAACAGACTACAAGGACGTACCTTTTCTGATTACTTCCCCGCCTAGAACTGGAGGGTAGGGCCTGTCTACACCTACCTCTGGATCTGTTTTTAGGACACTGTAACAAAGAAAGTATGACTTCCAGAGCAATGACTAACTATGACTAGAGTATTTTTAAGCTAATATAATCACCTATTTCCATATTAAACTTCTTCCAACTAGCGAAGGATCAACAGAATCTTTGTGCGGTTCTCCTACTGCCAGGGGAGGCCAGTAATAATTGCATAAGACTCTACTCAGGGAAAGACTGTGGGGGGGTGTGTCCCCTCAAAATACCCCATTAAAATTAGGGATGGTGTTTATCAAACTTCCAGATCCACCTACCAGTTTACTGAAAGCAGGAGGGAAAGAAAAGCTAAGCCGCACCCTGACAAAGCAATCACCGAAACAAGGATAGAAAACATTCCACATGATCAATGACCTGGTTTCTCCAACCAATCAATAGCATGGGGGAAAACACGGGGAGGGGGAAGTTTTACAGAGTAACAGTCATAAGAAATAGGTGAACCATGTCGGGATCCTGATTCAGATAGGACCTCTTTGATCCAGAGTCTCACGCTCTATTGACTGAGCCAGCTAGCACCTCCCCCTCTTTTTTTTCTCAAATAGGATCTCTTTTTGTTTGTTTGTTTTTGAGAGAGAGAGAGAGAGAGGGAGAGAGAGAGAGAGCTGTGTGCACGAGAGGGAATGGGAGGGGAGGGGCAGAGGGAGAGAGAGAATCTTAAGCAGACTCCAACCTCAGCCTGGAGTCCAATGCTAGGCTCCATCTCACAACCCTGAGATCATGACCTGAGCCGAAATCAAGAGTGGGTAGCTTAACTGGCTGAGCCCCCCTGGCGCCCCACACACAACCTCTCTGAGACAAATTAACACAAATCCCTTTCATATCACCTAAGATGCAGTCCAAAGGCAAATTTGAATTGGGAAAATCTGACTTTGGACCGAATATTAGATGATGTGAAGGAGTTCTTGTTAGTCTTGTTAAGTGTGATAAGGTGTGGGAATTACGTAAAAAATAATAAATAAATAAATAAATAAAAAGTTCTTATCAGGTAGAGAGCTACTCTGAAGTTCTGACGACTGAAATGATAGGATGCTGAAAACCTGGTGTGGTGAGACTGGGAAGAGGTCCACCATTGTGGATGTTGGATGCTGGGTGAGTGGAGGTGCTAATTATACTATTCTCTCTGCTTTTCTCATGTGGGCAGATCACAAGGCATCATGTCTAACATACTAAATTGTCCAACTTAGCAAATGATAGTTTCCAGTGCTGGTGAGGGTATCGTGAAATGGCATCCTCAGAATTGTTGATGACAGTGAAAACGACCATGTATCGAGAGATGTCGATATACACCGACAGAAACATGCAAATGTCTCAGCCCAGTCTTCCTCCGTGGGTGAATTTACCAAATGAAAATCATCCAAAAGAAAATATTTTCAGTGTACTGTCAATTTAACAGTGACGAAGTAGAAATAATAAGACTAGCTATTGAATATGGAACATGCACTACGTGCCAGGAACTATACGAAATGTTTAAATACATCCAAACAACCCTTCCAGGAGAGTATATGCATTCTCCCGGCAAGTCCCCAAGTTGGCACAGCTAAGAAGTGGCAGAGCAGGAAATGTGCGTCAGGTCGGCTTCAGGGCCCACATTTTCCAATCCTGTGCTAAGTTGCCTTGAAACCCAAATGCTGCACAACAGGGGATGTTAATTAAATTACAGGACATCCACGGTAAACAGTAAGAAGTATACTATTCAAGTCAAGCAACATGAAAAATGCTAGATTAAAAAAAAGCAGTTTGAAAGCCATTTATCAGAGCACCTCTGCAGTATGTTTACATGTGCAGGAAAAACACACACAATGAAAATCATGCTTGTATCAACTACGGGTCATGTGGTTATGTTCTTTTTATAATGAAAAAAATTGCAGGGGCGATCACTGAATTGAGGTGTGTCACAACTGCGGGTAGAACCAGGACATTTGGTAGTGATGTTGCCATAAATATTGTAAACCATCAGTTTCTTCAAATCAGTTTTTTTCCCTTCTTCTTTGGAAGTCTACCAAAACTAAAGAAAGAAATATTCCTCTCCTCCCTCAAATGTCTTTCCAATGACCTCTGCTAGGAATTCACCTACTTTGATCAGGAAGCAAGCATTATCCCATAGTTTCCCCTTGCAGCAGATGCTGAGTAAAATGTTACAATGTAAGATGGATGTCTTACACATACCACAAGAGGGGGGAAAAAAGACAGCTTAAATGAATCTATAAAGGATTGTTTTATGATCAAGGTTCCCTCTGAGTCTTGTGAAATCCTCTCACAGGTCATTTGTTATTAGCGTGACTGAGAAAAGCACCAGAAAGCAGGAGATGAGGTTCTCCTTCTTATCACGGCCCAGTCCAGGCACATCCTAAGTGCGTCTAAGGGACTGCTAATCGCCTCAAAATCCCATACCATGGCTCAGCATCCTGGATTCCCTCTCCTCCTCCCCCTCACCTCCCCTGGACGGACTTATCTGACCAGCACCCAGGGACAAGTTCACTGTGAGATGATGTACATGGAAATGCTCTGGAATCTATAAATGCCCTTACAGAGGGGAGGTTATTCTGATTAAAAACCTGATACTTGCCCTTGTGTGTTTCTTCTGCCATAAATGAATTCCAGAGATGTTCCTTGGGGAGCAGAAAGAACAACTAACTAGTTCCCAGGTTATTTTACCTGCCAGAACCAGGGTTGCCATAAGTAATCAACTTTTTATGAGAAAGCTTCTGCAACTGCCAGGGGGTTCATTATCACCTGAAAAAGGCACTCATCTGTGAGCCAAGCCACGTGACCATGTACGATTCTATGTGGTATTCGTCAGTACCTGTCACCAAGATAACAGCTTAATCTTGAATGGAGGAGGCAAGCATGTTTCAGAGAAAGGCCTGCAAGAGATTCCCCTTTAAAGAGCTAAACAAAGAGAAACGATCTCCCGATCTCCCGGAAAGAATGAAAACAGAAGGAGCCAGCCAGCCAGCTGGAAGAGAGGACTGAGCTAAAGCCACGAACCCTTCAGGGAGTTAGTGCAACTTTTGTGGGAGATTATGGAAAAGCTACTGTTTCAAAGCCTCTGGACATCAGAGGAAAAAACACAAAGGAGAGTTTGCTGAACAGAGAGCTTTAAACAATTCAAGTTCAAACAAACAGAATTCCAGGAATTAGGAAGAGAGGAAATTGCAAGGTGCTTTGCAAACCACTGCAAAGAAAAGGATGTTTAACTATTAAATGTCAGTGATAAAAATGGAGATCTTGTGGTGCTGGAGTTTACTTTGGAGGGGGAGGGGTGAGGACAAGAAATAATAAACTAATTGTAATAATCAGTGATTATATGACTGGCAGCTGGCCTTTCCTGAGCACTTCTTAGGGGCAGTACTGTGCTGAGCACTTTGTACATTTCATCTCCTTTAATCCCCATGACAGCCCTGTGAGCTCAGACCTACTGATGACCCCTTCATAGATGAAGAAACTGGGGCTCAGGCTCCACAATTTCTTTGAGGTCACAATGGCAGGACTATGATTCAAACCCACATTTGCTTAAAAGCTCAGCCTCAGAATCCTTTAGACACAGGTATATAATTACCAGATCTCAGATGGGACTATTTTTAAAGATTATCGACACTTGTAAAATTCAGAGCTGATGGCCAACTTGGTCAACATCCTGGCTACTTGCCTTCCTTCCTAAAGATAAAATGAAAAGAATGGAATGCTATTCGGTCTGTTTTAGCAACTGCGGATGTTTTCTGGAAAAGGTGGGAGGAAAGCGATTGGAGAAATCTATCGTTATTAAGAGCTAATTATATACCAGGATTCTCAGAGTAAAACACTTTAGTGGCATCACTGTTTAAAGATTCTTCTAACAACGCAATGGTTCACCTGCAAAAAGGAATTGTGAGGTGACAAGGTCAGGATTACACAGCCAGCTAATTACTGAGCGGTGTTAGGAACTCATATGCTGGAGTCCAGCTGCCTGAATCTGAATCCTGATTCTACTATTCATTGCTCTGGGACACTGGGTGAGGGGATCCTTCTGAGCCTCAGTTTCCTCACATATAAAATGGGGAATGCATGGGAGGCATGACACACAGCCAACAAAGTACCCAGATAGCTTCATTTACAAAGACCCCTGCACTTTATGCCACATTCTTCATAATCTATAGAATATTCAGGTGTGGAATGAGTAAGTGTTATTTGCAAAAACACCAAACTAAGAATCTTATCCAATTCAAGACCTTGTTCTTTTTCCAAACTATAGTCAGTGGTGGAGGAAGGGAAACAATCTTCCCATATGTTCTCCTCTGCTGGATTTTGGTATTTAATAAATGCTGATGACACAATGGTAGCTTTCCCAACAAATTCCATTAGAATCTCAGAAATGGGGGCATCTGGGTGGCTCAGTCAGTTAAGCATCTGCCTTTGGCTCAGGTCATGATCCCAGAGTCCTGGGATCGAGCCTCACATCGGGCTCCCTGCTCAGCGGGGAGCCTGCTTCTCCCTCTCCCTCTGACCCCCCACCTGTTCTCTCACTCTAACAGATAAATAAATCTTAAAAAGAAAAAAGAATCTCAGAAACCCATCACCAGTAATAGGCAGCAACATTTTCTATTTGTTTAGGTTTTTTTTTTTAAAGATTTTATTTATTTATTTGACAGAGATAGAGACAGCCAGTGAGAGAGGGAACACAAGCAGGGGGAGTGGGAGAGGAAGAAGCAGGCTCCTAGCAGAGGAGCCTGATGTGGGGCTCGATCCCATAACGCCGGGATCACGCCCTGAGCCGAAGGCAGACGCTTAACCGCTGTGCCACCCAGGAGCCCCTTATTTGTTTAGTTTTATTTAGTCACACTGTTGAACACTGACAAAGGCTATTGCTCTTGATTATCACAAGACAGCAACCCAGAAAGCCTTCACTTCTATGGGTTTAACAAGACTGCTCCAATCATGACTTTCATTGCTTATGTTGTTGGCACCTGGAGTTGATTTTTTAAGGGCTCTCAGGACAAGAAGCTGGTGTTGCAGGGCACTCTGGGGCTTTGACTCACTCAGCATCGGTTCCTCCCTCTTCTAATAACAGTTCCTCCATTTTCTCTGGGGAAACTGCCCCCCTCTCAGCGTCTGTTGTTTTAATGGGACAGAGTCCACTGTCAGTCCCCTTGGGAATACATGCGACTCAGGACTGGCCAATCAGCGACCCCCTCTTTCTGGTCACAGGGATTTGTTCAGGAAAGGGCATGAGAACTAGGCTTGGGGTTTTTGCAGGAAGAACTGGGCAAGAAAGCACCTATAAATTAGAAGGGAATAAGCTTAGAGATGTTGGTGGCCATGTTTTCACCAGGAGAGGAGAACATATTGGAGAATGGAGGCAACACAGAAAAATACAAGCTGAGAGGTGAAGAGAGAGAGAGGACTTTCTGAGGAAAATTAGCACCTAGATCCAGCCATGCCTGAAGCCAGTAACTACTGGACTTTTCCATTACATCAGCATAAATTCCCTTTCTGCTTAAAGGAATTTCAGTTGTGTTTCTGGCACTTGCAACTGAAAGAGTTTTGATTCAAATACACATGAAAAGGTCTTTACTCCGTGCATTATTCAGAAATTATTTTAATATCTAACTCTTGCTTCCCTCAGTGAGATTGTAAGTTCCTTGAAGCCAGAAGACAAATGTGACAACCCACTGATAAAGATAACACTTTTTGCCAAAATCAAGACTAGGATAGCTGACAAATCATTTTATAACAATACCAAAGAGAAAAAAGTAGGAAAATGTTAAGGATGTTTCACAGGTGAGCCTTTGGAAACTGATGGCATAAGGAGTCAGAGGTCTCATGAGTATCCAGAGCTACCTCCAGAAGTTCCATTTGTCTGACTGTCCTATCTTGAGATTCCCCCACCACCTGCACTTGAACAACCCAGGAAAACCCCTACTCAAGCTCCAGGCTGGAGGTTTAGTTAGAATTGTGAACGATTTCCCACTTATCACTTGTGACACCAACAAGCCTACTTTTATTCTTAAAAAAAAAAAAAAAAAAAAGATATTACTCCAGATACACAAACTCTGACCACATTTGGATAGGGTAATTTGTTTTGAAGTGTGTTTTCAAGTTTTTTTAAACCTGTATTTTACCTTGTACACCAGGATAAACTTCATATGGATCAAAGATTTAAATGTAAATATGAAAACATAAAAGTGCTAGAAGAAGATGGGCAAGATATCTGACTCAAAGTCCAGAAGAAAACATTAATAGATCTTTTTATCATAAAATATTACAAAATAGAAAACCCTGCTATGTGGCAAACAAAATGACAAGAGCATCATGAGCAAAGTCAAAAGGAAAACTGGGGGAAAATATCTGCAAATCATATCAGAAAGCTCTCATCTCCATAATATGAGACCTCCTAGAAATCAAGAAGCAAAGGACCAATGACCATCTCTGTATGACTGTGTGTCTGACTAGTGTGAAAACATTCATGAGGAGCAAAGCCACTTACCATGCATGAATGTTTTAAGGGCTAGTAGAGTGAGTTAAGGACTTGGTGGCCGAGGTTCAAACCCCAGCTCTGCCACTTTCTAGTCTGTGACTTGGGCATGCTAGTTTACCTGTGTGCGCCTCATTTTTCTCATCTGTAAAAGGGGATTATAATAGCACCCACTTTGCAGTGCCATTCCAAGGATCAAACACGTTGTGAATGTGCTCAGCGACAGTCACATAGTAAGTGCTCAATAAATGTGTGCTGTTAGTATTCCAGTAGAGATTTTAAAATTAACAACATAAAAAATAAATAAATAAAATTAAGAACATAACCTAACCTCGAGATCTCAGATGTAAGGTCCATGTAAAGTAACAAAACATCAACACAGTATATAACTTAGTAAGATCCTGTGTTACAAATACAGTTGTGTTTATTACTATCTCCCCCTTTTCAGATGAAGACACTGAGACTCAGAGGGGTTAAATGACTTGCTTTAGGCGGCAGATACCAAGTGATAAAACTAAGGTTTAACTCCAGCTCTGATTGGCTTTGAAAGCTGGGTGTTTGTTTTGCTATGCCATTCTGTTTCTCTGTAATTTAAAGCTAAGAAACAAGCTGTCTAACTAAGCAGTTGCAGGAAACGATATCAGGAGCCCCCGAAGTTCTAAAGATCCCAGCCCTCGGGGAAAGGAATGGACTCTGGCCCAGAAGTAAAACTTGCCATCTGTGGGAGCTTGCTTCTGAGTGGGAGGGAGAAAGATCTGGGTTTTAGCAGATCTTACCACATGTTGCTACTGATTGTTCTTCTGATTGCTCAAAAAGGTTGATGAGATCCCTTCTGTGGTTATGGGTGGAGGGGAACACATACATCTATGTCTTTGGGACAGCCTTTCATAGGGCACAACTTTTATGGGGCACAGTTCGTCTAGGCTCCAGGTGAGTCTAAAACCAGGTGCTTTTCTCATCTCCCAGAAGCTGGTCCCCTGGTTCCAGCAGCCTGCCCATCTGATATGTGACTGGGACAACAATGCCCCCATATTTGGCTCAGGTTGTTCAAAGCTCATAGCTGGAACACTCAGGAAGTTCTTGCTACCTCTGAGGCCCTCCAGCTGAAATGAGGGTCTATGAGATGCCCTTCCCAGCCTCCCTGTAAGAAGTAATGCCATCTCAATGACAAGCCTGCCAAGCCCCACATAGACATGGCTTTTCAGAGCAGGCACAGAACTCCGACACTCTTTTCTGTGGAAATCCCAGTCCATTTTTGCTGCCTTTTCATCTTTGGAATGCTGATTGAAAAGCCTGCAGCTAAAATGTTCTAACAAACAGTGGGGCTGTCTTGGCTCTCTCAAACGGCAGCATTTCAGAGGTCGAGGAGAGAGCCCTCCCATCAGCGTCAACAATCAATGGGTTACATAAAGAAGGATTTGTCTTTTGGTTTTTGGTTTTTGTTTTCTTTTTCTTAAAGATTTTATTTGTTCATTTGTCAGAGAGAGAGAGAGGGAGTGCACAAGCAGGAGGAGCTGCAGGCAGAGAGAGAAGTAGGCTCCCTGCTGACCAAGGAGCCCAATGTGGGACTCGAACCCAGGACCCTGGGATCATGACCTGAGCTGACGGCAGATGCTTAACCAAATGAGCTGCCCAGGTGTCCTGGGGCACTTTTTGTTTAGATGAAATTTCAAAGCTAAAAATGGTGTAAGAATCATGTTAACCCCATCTACATTTCACCCCAACTCCATTATGTCTGTTTCTCCTTTTCTCATGTGTGTGTCTTCTCTCTCCCAGTGATCATGTATAACTTGAATTGTATACAAACACATTTTTAAGAAGGATTTGTTTTTGACCTCTAAGGATGATATCTGAATGCAAGGATTTTAGCAATATTCACCAAATCTACCAAATAGATCATCTGCCAGCCTCCAAATAATACCAACAGTGTTTAGGGTTTATTATCTGCTAAGTACATTATGGTACTCTACAATGTCCCAGAAGAAAGGTACTATGATCCCCCCATTTTACAGGGAAGGTAACTGAAACACAGAGAGGATGTGTAATTTGCCCACCGTCACAGAGTTTCTAAGTGGCATAGCTGGGGCTTGAACCCAAGCAATGGCGGCTTGAGTCTATACTCTTAACCATAACGCTACACCGTTCCTCAAGATGATAACGGTGGTGGTGATGGTGGAGGAGGAGGTGGGGGTGGTGCTAATGACAGTGATGGATGATGATCCACTGTCCCTGGCCCCATGCTAAACATTTCCCATACATTATCACATGAAGTCTGATCTTCCAGCAAGTTCCATTAGTTTCACTGCATCCATCTTCTTCTCTCCACCTTGCCTGCCACAGTTGCAGCCCAAGTTGTCTTCCTCTCTCACCTGGACCTTGCAGTAGCCTGCTAACTGTTTTCTCTGCTGCAAACCTTGTCTATAGAATCCCATCACATTACAGCTACCAGAAGGATCACCTGAATACTTAGATCATAGCACTCACCCTCTAGTGGTTTCCACTGCACTTAACACTGAAATCCCAGTTCTTTGCCCCAACTGATGAGGCCCCATGGGATCTGGGCCTGCTGACCTGTCAGACCTCATCCTCTTGCTTCTCTCCTCCTCACCCACAAGGCTGTAGCACAACCTCCTTTCCTTCCTGACCAAGCAGCCTCATTGCTAGCCAGGATGTTTGTACTGGCTGTTTCCTCTGCCCCCAAATCTTTTGCCGGACCGTCTCTTTTTTGTCATTGAGGCATCAGCTGAAAAGACCCCTCCTCAGAGGGGTCTCCCTGAACTCTTAGCTGTAATAGATCTCTAACCCCCATCTCTCACCCTGTCCCCCTGCCCAATCACTGCAAGACCAATTTACTGTTATAGACCATCTAGGTTACAACTCTGTCCTTCACATTTGCTGCTGTATCATTAGCACCTCAAACAGTGCTTGGCACTGAATGGAGCCCAATAAACATTTACTGATGAAATAACTGAGCTATCTCACTTACTCTTCTCAAGAACACTGTTTAAGAAACGAGGCTTTGTAACCTCCAGTGACACACCCAAGGCCATAAATCCAGTAAGTGGCAGTTAATTCCAGAACCCACACTCTTAACCCTCAGGCAATAATTGGCTCTGTGACCCTGACTCTTCACCCCATTTCTCTGCATTTCAGTGTCATCCTCACTTTAAGATAAGAAGATGGAAAGATCTTGTCTCTTAACTACCTTCTAAGAGTATTTGGAGTTAAGAGCCCATGTTTCTAACCACTAGACCAGGAGCTGGCAAACTTTCCTGTAAAGGGCAGATAATAATTATTTTAGGCTCTGTGGGCCATGATGTAGCTACTCCATTCTGTTGATGCAGTACAAAAACACAGACAATAAGTAAAAATGTGGTTGTGTTTCAATAAAACTTTATTTATAAAAACAGACAGAAGGCCAAGGGCACCTGGGTGGCTCAGTTGGTTAAGTGATCGACTCTTAGTTTTGGTTGGGTCTCAGGGTCATGAGATTGAGCCCCGTATTGGGCTTGTGCTCAGACAGGAGTCTGAAGATTCTCTCCCTCTGCCCCTCCCTCCACACTCAGCCACATGTATGCACTCGCACATGTGGGCACACAGGTGTGCTCTCTCTCCCTGTCTCTCAAATCAATCAATCAATCAATCAATCAATCTTTAAAACAGAGAGTAGGCCAGATCTAGCTGCAGTTCGATGATACCTGCATTAGACTGCTTGGAAAGAAGTCTGCAGTTTCATCTATCATTCAGTTTGTTTTGTTTTCTCATTTTCACTTACTATAAGGCCTGGTAAATAGACATGACGATCTCTTCCCAGAACAGAGTGTGTTTTAGGAAAAGTCTAGGTCTTCTCTATAGTTCCATATTAGCCATCATCATATCCATAGGAACAGAATGGATACTCTTCTGGTTTTTTCTGGATCTAACTTAATCTTTGGGTGAGCCTGGTGGCAGGGGATTCTCCAACAGGAAAGAGGATTTTTGTCCAGGCTCAGGGAGGAGTCAGGACGGTAAATATCTGCTGGTGAGTCACTGGGGAATCAAGAACCTTGACATTTCTCCTAAATCAGGAGGTGTAATGATGCTTTTGGTCAAGAAGGGCCAGTGGAGGCAGTATGGAAAGAGTTTACCAACTAGAGGGCCAGGATCCAGTGGGATCTTAGGAGGAGGGCAGAGGTTTGAGATGGACAAGAAGGCAGCTCTCCTCAGGCTGAGCTCGCGTGCTCGGGGTATTTTGCATCTGGTATATTTATATATTTATAAGAAATATATGTAAATATACATATATTTTTTAGAAATTTAAAAAATCATAGCAAATGCTATAGGCAATATATAGTAAATGCTGACATTCCCATCATCCAGAATTAAGAGCTCAATGCTTTGTTAAAGTTGCTTCCAGTATTTTCTCTTTATATGCAAAAGAAACAAAACACTACTAACATACCTAACATCTCCTTTTCCTACCACCTCAGTCCCATATCCCACCTCTAGCCACTCCAGTGGCAACTACTGTTACGGGTTAGGTTGTCTATCTTGCCAGTCCACTTATCAATACAAATTTTTTTTACTGAGATAAAATTCATTATTTTAACTCATTTAAAATATACAACTCAGTGTTAGTACTCAGATTAGTATACTCAGATTAGTATATTAACAATATTATGCAACCACCACAATATAATTCCAGAAAATTTCTAACATCCACCCCCAAAAAAGCCCCAAATCTCCTCTCCTCCCAGTCCCTGGCAACCACTAAGCTTCTGTCTTTATGGATTTGCCTGTGCTGGTCATTTCATATAAATGAGATCATGGTTTATGTCATCTTCTTCCTGTATCTGGCTTTTTGGACTTAGCATAGTGTTTCTGAGGTTCATCCATGTTGGAGCATGTATCAGGATACACTCCTTTTCCTGGTTGAATAATAGTCCATTGTTTGGATACATCACATTTTCTCTGTCCATTCATCACTTGATGGAAATTTGAGTTGTTTACAGTTTTTGGCTATTACGAATAAAGCTGCTATGAACATTTGTGTACAAGTATTTGAGTCCACGTTTTCAATTCTTTGGGGTATATACCTAAGAGTGAAATTACTGAGTCCTATGTTAGGTCTGTATTTAACTTTCTGGGGAACTGCCACTTACAGTGACTGTACCATTTTACATTCCCACCACCAGTGCATGAGGGTTCCATTTTTCCACATCCTTCCCAACACCTGTATTTTCAATTTTTTTCCTTTTTTATGATAGCCATCCTAGTAGGCATGTAGTAGTATATGATTGTGGTTTTGATTTGCATTTCCCTAATGACAACTGATACTGAGCACTTTTTCATGTGCCTATTGGCTATTTGTATACCTTCTTTGAAGACAATTTATCACTTTTTACCAGTGTATATATTCCAGGCACCCAAAATATTGGGTAGCATTAGTTTGTGAGTGTAAATCTAAATATTTTCCCTACTTAGTATTGTTTTTGAGCTCCCTCATGTTGTTTTATATAGATCTAGTTAAAAGCTTAACTGTATCTAGCATCCCTTACACTGTATTTTATCTGTTCTCTTATTTATGGATAGTTTGCTTTTCTTCGTTTTCTTTTCTTTTCTTTTTTTTTTTCCCCTGTTACAAAAACCATTGCCTTTCATTTCCCTGACACACTTCCTTCTGCATTCCTGAGATTGGTTCTCCGAAGCTCAAACATGTATAAAGCAAGATCACAGGATATGCACATTTACAACCTCACCAGATGTTCAGGTTCTTTTTAAACATACATTTGGAAATGCAAATGCAAGTTTGGATCACACTTCAGGAGACTCCTCAGCCTCCCGTGTAATTCGCACCTGCACATTGGCCAAGCTGGATAGCTGTTCAATTTTTCTAAATATTCAATGTTCTTCAGGCCATCGCAAGCATTCTGACCGGGAGGTAGTCTAATGAAGTGATTCTTCTGCCTCGTATCTGTCAGACCAGTGGCTTCCAGGATGTGGTCCTGGGAGCAGCAGCATAAGCATCACCCGGGAACTTGTTAGGAAAGCAGACTCTTAGACCTCCTTCCAGACCTGAGTCAGAAGCTCTGCAAGGCCTCAGTGGGGTGCTGACTGATGTTAAAATGTGAGAACCACTGTATTAAGCTTTCCCATTTTACAAGTGAGAAGCAGAGGAAAAGGACCAATCACCTAATTGTGATGCTAAAGTCAACAGGCGACGAAAGGAGGGAGCACTTTATACTACAGAGTCTATGGACCAGAGGGTGAGAGCCTGGGACAGTGGCACAGGATGGGGCCTCAGGACCAGAGAGAGCAGTGTTCAAGTCCTCGTCCTGAAGGACTGGAATCCCTGGCAAGACGCTCAACCTCCCTGGGTCTTACCTCACAGGGTTTGTGAGGGTTAAAACAGATGTTACACAAAAAGTCCTAAGTTGTGTAATTCCACTTATAGGCAAACCCACAGATAGAAAGTAGATCAATGCTTGATTCCTATGGGCTGGGGAGAGGGTGAGAGGAAGTGACTGCTTAACAGGTATGGGGTTTCTCTTTAGAGCGAGGAAAATGTTTTGGAACTAGATAGAAGCAAGGGTTTCACTAACATTGTGAGTGTATTAAATGCCACAGAATTGTACACTTAATTAATTTATTTTTTTAGAGTGTGCCCGTGAACTGGCTACACATCCAAACCACCCAGAGAACTTATCAGAAACGCAGATTCCCAGTCTCACTTATTATTACTGCAAAATCGCTCTCCGGAGTTACAGAAACCACATTTTATTTGAGTTTTTAAATGATTTCTACACCCAATATGGGGCTTGAACTCATGATCCTGAGATAAGAGCCACAAGCTCTACCAACTGAGCCATCCAGGTGCCCATATAGGCTTTAAAATAGCTAATTTTATGTTATATGAAGTTTACCTGAATTAAATAAAAAGGGAGATGTTACATGGGAAAATGCTCCACACAGCACTGGGCTATCATTATCACAAAAAGTTGAGTTTATAAGTAAGAAAAACTGGAAGCAGGCTATATGTCCAAGAATAGTGGATTAATTAAATAAAGTTAGGTCCCAGTTGAACAATTTGGTATTATATAGATATTAATAAGAATAATAAGGTGCAGGTATGTATGAACAAGAACAATGTTCATGTGTAAGAACAGGAAAGCCACAAAACACCATCTGCACATCATGTCCCCCTGTTTGCGTGTGCACATAATTACACATTCAGGAGAGCTGTATGCCAAAATATGGAGAGTGACTCTGGGTAGTACGATCATGACAAAATCATCTTTCTTTAAGTTTGTCTTTATTTTGTAATTTTCCGCAACACCCATGTAATACTAGTATAATAAAGAAATAAAATTTGTAAAATAAGTGCATTAGGGTGCTTTTTCCTTAAAGACTAACAGTAGTGAATCCTTAACTAAAAGTATTTTGAATATAAATTCCCTAAGTTATCAATAGTTTTGCATTTATGATTTTAATTTAGGCTTTCTCAAAACAGATGCATGCCCATCTTGCATGCATTGAAATGAAACCATTATAAGACAATGCTAAATAGTAAATAAAAGCATTAATTCATAAATAAAAGCATTAATTCAGAGTAAAATGTAATTCATTGTTTAATTAATTGCCAGTTCCACTTCCAAAGGCCTAAGCGCATGGAAAGACCATATTGCTCCCTTGAAAGAACTACTGAGCCTTTAGCAGAAAGGCTTAAACACACACCCCTCTCCCCGCTTTTCACACAGACAGAAGAGGACCTGTAAGG
The DNA here is from genome assembly GCF_024610735.1 of Ursus americanus. Lineage (NCBI taxonomy): Eukaryota > Metazoa > Chordata > Mammalia > Carnivora > Ursidae > Ursus > Ursus americanus. Next base: position 32,982,611 of record NC_142140.1, on the reverse strand, counting down.
TCCAGAGAGCCCAGGCCGGATGGCTAAAATAGGGCCTGATAAAGTGCCCTGTGGCTGAGTCACCCCCTCAGTTCACTCTTGACCTCCAGGAAAAAGAGAGTAAAGAGGCTGAATCATGCACCTCCACAGGGACTTCCTGTGCGAGAAAGATTTCTCATACGCAGAAGGAACGACTTAACCCTGGGTTTCCTCAATTTCCCCAAAGAGAGAAAAATCACTTCTCTTAGGAAAACTGCTGGTGTTTAGTGTGAGAGTTTCTGCAGCAAAAATTCCCTCTTGACACAGTTCAGCAGGCAAAGGTATCATGTTTGCATCTGATTAGTGTAAGCCATTTTACTACTTTTTCTTGCCTCCAACCCCCACCGCCCATCTTCCAATCCCCCACGCTTAAAAGTCAACTCCTCGTGACTGCATACAGTTAGCAATTTTAGGAAGAAATAGATTGAAAACCAGATGCTTGTTTTTGATCAATAGTTGATGAAGAGCTTCTAAAGGAATAAAGGCCATCTACTATTCCCTTTAAGGAAAGAAGACTTCTTTAGGATGGGATTTTTTTTAGGATTCCTTCATACTTTTTTGCATGCAGAAATGTTACACTACCTTCAATCTATTACTATTTGGGGGGTGGTGAGGAGACAGTTGACATTTTTAATTAAGAGAGAGTTCTGAAACATTCTAAATCCCACCACGGGATTACTCTCATGAACTGTGTCACACATTCATTTAGTGATTCATTCACTCACTCACCCAGAGTCCCTACGTGGGCCCGACAAAATCTTGTGCCTGGAGAGGCAAACGGGATTTCAACCTATTCCCTGCTCACCTGGAACTTTTGTTTCTTATTTCGTCCTATTCTGAATGATCCACACTGGTTCTGAAGATACTTATGAAAGACAACCAGATGAGACAAGACCAACAATTAGTCTAAATTACATTGTTTTTATTTCACTCTCTCCCTGATGGCCCATCCTCCAAATATTCAGCATGAACTCGTGCTTTCAGAGATGCAGGGTCTGCAGAAAGTATGATTTATTTGATAAACAAATGATTTCCTAAAGAAAGTGAAGAGTCAGGATCAGAATCAGAAGGTTCAGAAAATTTATTTTGAGCTTTTGAAAAAGAATGGCGCTAAATTGTTGATTAAAAAGAACAGTAATGACGTGGTGAAGGGAAAAGAGATACAGGCTTCCAGTTATAGAATGAACAAGTCACAGGGATAAAGGTACAGCATAGGGGAATATAGTCAATGCTATGTAATAGTTTTGTATGGTGACAGATGGTAGCTACACTTGGGGTGGGCATAGCATAACGTATACACTTGCTGAATCACTATTTTGTACACCTGGAACTAATGTGATATGGTGTATCAATGATATGTCCGTAAAATAAATAAATAAATACTTAAAAATTAAAAACACTTTGAAATACAAATAACAATAATAAAAAAAGAATGCTGATGCCTATCACATCAGTCTTAATTAGACTATCTAATTAAGAGACTTTATTTAAAAGGAAGGAGAGGAAGCAAGCAACGAATCCATTTTCTTACTCTGCTACTATACTGAGAGAAGAGTATAGCCTCTTACTATGCTACTACACCGAGAGAAGAGGGTTCTGGGGGATCAAACCCTTGCCTCCTGGTCCAGCATTAGCACCACAATCCCACCAGCTGAGCTAACAGGAATTGACCGCTTAATGGAATTAGTCTTCCACTTTTAATTGGCTAGAAAACTTGCCAAGAAGTTTTGCCTAACAGTCCGCCCGACAGAAAACATGAGGATGGTCCCTACCAATGGGAATCGAAGAGGATGACTATTCATTAAAGAGGCTAAGGCTTGAAGCTGTAGGGCAAGGAAATGCTGCGGGGTGGGGGGTGGGGGGGAGCTTGCCCCTCGTAAACCCTAGGTTCCAAGGCCATCACCCCCAACAGATGAGGTCACAACAAATTGCAACAGGTCTTGACAAACAGTTTCCTCCCAGGAGTCAGTAAGTCACGTGAAAAGGCTTAGTTCTATCTGTCTGAAATCCCCCCAGTGTGAACACACTACCAGAATGGTCCAGGCGGGGCTGTTTCCTTTGCTCCTGTGCAAAAAGCAACGCAAACAACTCTTCTCTAGAACCTCAGGCTATAGTTTCCTTCAGCAGGTAGAAAAGCTCATATTTCTAACACTCTGCTAAATGTGGGAATTGCCATCAAGATGCATCGAAGTGTACATTCTTGCTTAATAATTTCACTCCTGGGAAGACAGCCTTTTGAATGTGTGCAAAACTGTAGCTGCAAAGACTACTTATCGCAGGACTATTTATATCTTAAAAAATGGAAACAACTTAAATGTTATTCTACATGTGCTAAATATAGCCATAAAATGGAATATTGTGTCGCCTTTCAAAATAATGATGTAGAAAATAAACTTGTCTTTATTTCCCAATTTTTCTACAACACACAAATATTATTATAAAGCCTGTAAAACAACACCATGGGGGAAAATAATTTAAAATCTCACATAGGCTAATGTTTACACAGTTAAAATGACAATTTAAATACACTGGAAGAACATAATACTAGGGTGAGCTTCTTTTGCTAAAAATCTCTCATAAGACAGATATTCATTCCCATATTTTTAGCTATTAAAATCTGGATTCTATTACTTAAATTATCACTAACCTTTGCATTGTTATTTATCAAAATCTGGTCAAAAACTGGAAAATAAGATAGTAAAAAGGCTTAAAAAAAAAAGTCAGGGGCGCCTAGGTGGCTCAGTCATTAAGCATCTGCCTTCTGCCCAGGGTGTGATCCCAGGTCTTCAGGCTCCCCACTCAGCAGGAGGCCTGCTTCTTCCTCTCCCACTCCCCCTGCTTGTGTTCCCTCTCTGTCTCTCTCTCTGTCAAATAAATAAATAAAATCTTTAAAAAAAAAAGTCATAAAATTCACATCCTGATATGGCCCAGGAACCTCATTTATAGGCAGTCTTCCTTCCATAATTCTGAGAAGCCCTACTGCATGGTTATGAAATCTGAACTAACAGTTAGCAGCTGAAGTGTAGATGTGAGAAGGTCTGCCACAGACAAAAAAAAAATGCTGACGGCAGAGAAGAGTAGCAGCTGGCTGCTTGGTAATGTGAGAAGGTCTAGAAAAACCATGGCAAGCGGACCTGAGGACTCAAAAAAGCACTGATTCCCGGAGCCAACCAGCCCTAAAGCATTAAGAGGCCAATGCAATATAGCAAAGGCTAGTGACTGATGCTCATCCCACAGTGGCAAATGGTAGTTTGTAAAATCTGTCTCAATAGACAGGAGAACACGGTACCTATCATATAATGAGATAAATGTGTGTCCTTGCATACCTATATTTTAAAAGTAGGATTTTATATCTATTTATATATTGGTGCGTGTATAGGTGTATGTGTATGACTTAGTGTTTTTTTTTTTAATTTGGATTTTTAAAGGAAAATGTGTGGTAAAATCCAAATAGATCATGGTTTCATTAGGAATACTGTATCAATAGGACTTTCTTGATTTTGACAAATGTAGTTATACAAAATATTAACATTAGGGGAAGGTGAGGGAAGGGCGTACAGGAACTCTACCAGATTTGCAACTTTTCCGTAAATCTAAAACTATTCCAAAATCAAAGTTTACTCAAAATATACAGCAACAACACAAGGAATAAGGGCTTGGTTATTTAAATGTATTTTCTACCCCCTGCACCCTCTCCCCAAATCTCAAGGGGTCTGGAAACTAAGGTTTTACTGATTGGACCTGCGTGCATCGATGCACTACTGCACAGGCCCTTTCACCCTAGATGGCTATCTTCCTTTAGAATCTGATAGCTCACAGCAAAACATCACGTTTACCCATTCACCACTCTGGGAAAAGGAGTGATTTCCCATAACAGAGTATTAAGAAAGTGATCCTGGTCCTCAGGTTTGCAAAGTCTGGAAAAGAAAGTGGTAGAACGCCACAGGATCCCAGTGCTCTCAGGACGGGAAGAGCTTCATCTGACAGGAAGCCCCATGGGGATGACCTCAACCACCACATCCCAGGCATTATCTCATCTTGGCAGTATGTCATCCTCTACGTTCTCCCTCAAGTTGCTAAGAGGAAATGCGGAATGAGATGCAGCTCCAGCAGCCCACCTTGTTGTTAGGTAAATATTTTTAGCACTTTGAGGCATAGAGGCTACTTTTTAAGATCATCCCAGACATTCTGCAAAGGAGCAATGGAGACTTTCTCCACTACATTCTAATGAAAAACCTATGCTGTGCTTTGAGCCGGCCAACAATGGTCAGCAACAGGAAAAAACACTCCGCTTCAGGGGGCCATAAATATTTACCGTGTCTGATGGTGTATTTACTACTCAGTGATCATGCAAAACAAATGTTCTAGGACAAGACATGGTCTGTGTTCCCACAGGCTCATAGTTTGAAAGTTGGAAAGGAGCAGAGATGTCATCCAGTTTGCACATTTTACAGATTAGAAGGTTGAGGCTCCAACTATGCTCCCATCAAATATCTCCTTTTAAAGCATCTCCATTACAACACACATCCCCTGTTCACTGTTTATACATTTGTTTTTCACATGAGATTAGACGTGTGCATTTGCAGAGGGACTTAGTACAGAAAGCTTCATAAGCGTCAATAAAAGTCTGAGACACAAGGATGGAAGCCCAGCTCTGCCCTGACTCATGTTCCCTGGAATTTCTTTACTGCACCTAATTTTAAAACTGAGAAGACAAATCCTATCTTAAAAGGCAAAAACTGCAGCCAGGAGTACATTGGAAACTCACTTGCTGATATATTATAAAATTAATACTATCTATTCAAAATTTTTAAAAAATTATTCTTTCGCTCATTTCATCAGATAAAGACTAAAATGTTTTCTTTTTTTAAGAATTTCTGGGATGTTGCTTTATCAAAGTTCATGGGGAGGAAGATTTACGGAGATAGGAAAGATTTTCAAAAACAGTGAGATGCAACGGAAAGGTTCCTGTTATTAACATGCACACAGTTACACAATGCCAAAGAAACCCTTCAGCCCCAGAATGTATCTACGTGATACGAAGAATGCTCAAATTAGCACTCCAGGCTGCAAAACTGCTGAAAACCCTTTTCTTCACCTCCAATACATGAGTACCTCCAGTTCCTCATCTGAACTAATCAAGTTCAGGGTAAAACAAAATGGCAAATTAAGATCCTAGTTACAGCACTTGGTATCTCAATTGCAAGACTGAGAAAGATGGACCTGGCTTGAGTCTTTGCCTACGGTAGCAGCAGTAGGGAAAGCTCAGTCACCCCCACTAGCTCATCAGGCAGAGGCTCTAAAGAAGCGACAAGGAGAACTTGGGAGGGTCCTAATGCGCAGGCTTCCGGAACCAGATCACCTTCTCAGCCGCACCACACTCCTTTGTTCCGTTATGTGAGATCTTCGATGGCCTCCACTGAGGCACAACTTACCCAATTAGCTGCCATCAACTCTTCCTGGCTCCCACTCTCCCACTTTGTCCATCAAGGCAGTCACTTAAAAGCCAAGTAGCGGAGGAAACTTCACTTTTCTAAAAGTACAAAGTTAACTAGCAAGCACTAGAGCCAGAGCAGATGTATGTGATACAAAATTTAAACACAGGCACCCCACAACCTGATGAGATGTTTCTAAGGCTTTAGTTACATAGTTTCCTACTAGAGACTTCACCCCCACAAAGACCATTTAATTAGAAAAATTCTTGGGTATGATTCTGTGCATTTCAGAATAGCTATGTAATCACTTTGATTCTGCCTTTTTCAGCCATCAGATTGATTTGAAATAGGTAATTCCATGCATTATAGCCAAAATGTTAATTTAAAAAGGATCAAAAGGGAACCGTTTAGGGGAAGAGCCCCCCCTCCATACACACATACAAATTTCCAAAACAAGAAATTGAGCACTGAACCATCACCAAAGAATGACAACATCTATTACAGATGTTATATTTAATCAAGATCTCAGCATTTGTTTACTATTTGCAAAGACCTTTTTCTTTTCTTTTTCTTTTTGGCTAATAATTTGTAAGCACTACACATTATGTTTTATAGACATTAGCTCAGATAATCCTTACAATTGCCCTACAAGGTAGGAACCACTAATAAGCCTACCTGGAAGTGAGGAAATTCAAGACTAAGAAGGTTAAGTCCTCAGGTTATTAAGTTTGTTGGGGAGGCAATATTTGAACCCAGATCCTCCCCAAAGCTCATCCCACTTCTGACAATGTTTCCCTAAACATGGCCCATGTACCATGATTAGAACGTGAGATTTTTATTTATTTATTTTTTTTAAGTAGGTGCCACACTGGGCGTGAGGCCCAATGCAGGGTTTGAACTCACAACCCCGAGATCAAGACCTGAGCTGAGACTGAATCAGACACTGAAACAACTGAGCCAACCAGGCATGTGAGATTTTAAGATGCACATGGATACATACATTTTTGGTTTAATAGTTACATATGTGTTTATTTTAATGTAGATTAGAAAAAAATGATTCAACTAGCAGATCTAACTTGGATCTTACTGCCAAGGATCTGGCTAATTTAGCATCAGTTACATACTTTGCAAGAGCTAGAAAAATAGTCAAGAATTCTCATGCCATTTCTTCTAAGGAATCAAGTGATCTGGCCCACCAAAGGATGGACTCCATACCAGTCTCATTAGACTGGCACCCAGCTGACTTAATCAGCCCAGACATTAAGTGATTCCTTGCAGATGCCCAGAATCCAATGCTTTTACCTTCAAAGAAGAGTTTCTTTTCTTACCCTTCTCTTCTCCATCAACTAACCCCCTCACCTCCCCCCACCCCTAACACACACATTCATCTGGTCCTGGGAGATTACCCAACATAAGATGAAGTGATTGAGAGCAGAGACATCTAGAAGGAAACAGACCTGCCCACTCATCCCTGTCTCCCCAACATGGCTCATCACAGAACTCTCTCTAGGGTGGCCATAGCTGACTCTTGATCAAGCACCCTGTTCAAACAAAGGCCAGACATCAAAGCTCCAGCTGACTGAGAAACCTCTGGGGGGAAAAGTCCTCTTGGTGACATGGTATTTTTAGTTTATCCTTTCTCTTTATTGTTGAAGTGACTCTGTAACTTTTGGCTGTGGCTCTCTAAGAGGTAGCCTGACTTTGTGTTATATATGTGTATTTTTTTTTAAAGATTTTATTTTATTTATTTGACAGAGACAGCCAGCGAGAGAAGGAACACAAGCAGGGGGAGTGGGAGAGGAAGAAGCAGGCTCCTAGCGGAGGAGCCTGATGTGGGGCTCGATCCCAGAACGCTGGGATCACGCCCTGAGCCGAAGGCAAGACGCTTAATGACTGTGCCACCCAGGCACCCAATATATATATATATATATATATGTATTTTTAAAGTACAATATATATATATATGTATTTTTAAAGTACAATATATATATATATATATGTATTTTTAAAGTAACTTCTAATTGCACATGTAACACATGAATACTTCCTCCTTGTAAAAACATAAACTGCTAAAGATTAAACTAGAGCTGTCCCAGATGGCCACTGGAGCCAATACCAGACCCCATCCTCAGAGGGTATCATTTTAATGAAGTTATGGTGAAATCCTTTCCAGTTACTTTCAATACATTTGTGTATCTTTGAAAAATAAATAATTGCTTTTTTATGGTTTCTACAAATATTTTGTTTATTTTAATGAAACTGGTACAATGTCCATTTGAAACCCATATCCTAGGCTAAAAAGTACAAATGAAATAAAAAAGAGCAGTGTTCTGTTGAATACACTTCTGCATTAATAACTTCATTAACTGTTAATGAAAATTACAACTTTTCTTGGCTCTTCTGACAAGACTTTTCTTTTATCTTAAAATGCTTTCTCTTCAGTGAAGCCATCTTTGGAGTTAGTCATTATTCTCACCATCTCTGTCATCTCGACTTCGGCCTGATAGTTCTCTTCTTTTGGTCCAGACGCACAAATTTTAAAAGTAGCTTCAAGTTAAGGAAAGGCCATTTTTTCACAGTTCAGTTCTCTGAAAAACTTTCATCTCCCACTGAAAGTCATAGTCCAGGAGTGAAGCAATCACTCCCACTGGTAGATCTTATTTATCACAAGCCTGAAAACGCAAAATCCTGGAAATGGTGGCCTCTCTGTGCACACATGTAATTTTTAAAAAGGAGAGGGCAATATGAAGGGGACTGAGGCTTTTTTTTTTTTTTTTTTTTTAGAGAGAGAGAGAGAGTGCATGGGGAGCGACAGATGGAAAGGGAGAGAGAGAATCCCAAGCAGGCTCTGTACCCAATATCGAGCTTGATCTCCCAACGCTGAGATCATGACCTGAGCTGAAATCGAGTCAGACACTCAACCCACTGAGCCACCCAGGTGCCCCAAGGGGGCTGAGGTTTCATCACCAAAAATCAGCACAACAAAAACAAGTGATAATGGATAATGGGTACTAGAATTCAAATTACCATTTGTTTTAGAGAGAGGGGGTGCCAGTTTTCAATTCCATTTTGAACACCACATTACAAAAGAATGATTTTATTTATTTAGTTATTTGAGAGAGAGAAAGAGAGAGAGAGAGAGAGTGTGGGGAGTGGGGTGGAGCAGAGGGAGAGGGAGACAGAGAGAATCCTAAGCAGGGTCTACACCTGACATGGGGCTCGATCTCACAACCCTGAGATCAGACCTGAGCCTAAACCAAGAGTTGGACGCTTAACTGGCTGTGCCACCGAGGTTTCCCCGAGAACTTTTTTTTAAAAATAAAAGAGGATTGAGGGTAAAGAAAAAAATAATAAAAAGAGTATCTAAATTGTTGAATGACCCCATTTATTCCTGCAAAACTTCAACCACGTCTTCTTCTTCCATTCCCAGTTCTTTTGGAGTGTGATTATCAGTGATTCTCTGACCTCCGCAGAGAAACCTGGGTGAATTCATTGGAAGGCCCTGTCTTTGAGAGGGATTCTTTGAGTTTCTTGAGCTGTGTTGTCATTTCACTTTGAAGTGAATTTCACTGATATCCTGCCCAATGACTTTGAGTTTAATGTATTCTCCTGCCTTCTTATCCCCCAAGTTCTCAGCTGAAGGTTTTGCCTCCTGGTCAGACATGGTGACGGTGGCTTCATCCAGCGTCTCTGCTCAGCAGCGGTCTCAGTTAGGCAGAACCTCCCTCTGCGGTTTACAAATCCGTCTCTCTTCCACCTAAATAATTGCTTTTTATGTGATTTAGTTTAGCACACAAACGGCATCATACTCAAATTTCTGCAACTTGCTTTTTATTCTTCTTATTTATTTATTTAGCAACTTGCTTCTTGAAATCTAACATTATATCTTGACAATCTTTTCATCTTAGGCTTACGTCACTTTTTCTCTTTCTTTTCCTTTTTTTTTTAAATTGCTGTATTGTATTCCATAGTATGGATATATATTTTAAAAGGTGAAAATATCATGCAATTCAACTTTGGCTTTACCAGAGCACTTTTTCTTAGAGAGCAATGACACACAAGAAACTCCCCTTTCAGTTCTGTCCTTTCTGGGTTCTAGAAAACTGCCCCAGACTTCAGTAAAAATAGAAATGGGTCACAATCTGAGTGAGGGATCGACCTTAGTTTCATAAATCCTGGTGCAACGACATGTTAACAGGCTATGGAGTCAGGCAGGATCCCAATTCAGAGCTATGTGGCCTTAGACCTGTTAAACAATGTTTCTGAATCTCAGACTCATCACCTACAAAATGAAGATATTACTATTTGCCTTTCAAGGTCACTGTCAAGACTGTGTAAGAAAAGGAAATGAAAACAGCAAGCAGAGAAACTGACACATGGTAAACACTTAATGCATGACAATTATTTTAAGCTTCATGGCACAGTTCTGCTCAACAGTGCAGAATGCAAATCAATTTCTATTGCGTAAGATTTCTAGTTTATGTTAAAAACTTATTAGTTCCCTTTGGAACATCTTGTTAATATGGATACTGCACCCTGTGAATTTACAGGCAGGGAAATTGAGATAGAGATATGCTCAAGGCAGATAGATCCATCATGGAGCCAGGATTTTCTAAGAGCCATTGAGCTTTTTTTTAAAATGATTTATCAATAAGTTAATAAACAGAATGCTTGAAATTGCTACCTGAAACCTTCTAAGTATATTGTCGGGAAGCTTGCCTGCCCTTGTTAATTGCCTTCAAATGACTATTATTCAAATTAATTGAGCTAAACAAATTAAAATTTAAAACAACTAAAAGGAGCAAAGTCTTTCAGGCAAAGAGGATAATATTTAATGAAATAAAGCAAAACAAAAAAGAAATAGGAAAATAAAAGCAATACAAATGGATGCTGCCACCAGGATTCCAGCCAACAGATAATGAAACAGGTTTTGCCTCAATCATGTAGTAGGGCTAAAATCATCAGCCTGAAGGACTCGGGACTCTGGATCAATTTCCCAATATGACATGGAGTAAGAGGAAAACAGAAGGTGGTTTTCTGGCAACAGCAATGTTGCCTGGGAGCTCTGTAGGCTCTGGTCTCTTTACCTTGTCACCTCCTCTATCACCTCTACCAAGTCCCTGAACATCACATATGGCAGACAGCCTCTTGGGTGGCTTCTGTGATTCCTGCCTTCTTCTTGTGTTCATGCCCTTGTGAAGTCTTCAGTTCTATAGCCACAAGGAACTGAATGCTGCCAACAACCATGTGAGGTTTTTGTGTTTTGTTTTTTTTTAAAGATTTTATTTATTTGTTGGAGAGAGAGAAGGAGCACAAGCAGAGGGAGTGGCAGGCAGAGGGAGAAGCAGGCTTTCCGCTGAGCAAGAAGCCCGATGTGGGACTCGATCTCAGGACCCCAGGATCACAACCTGGGCTGAAGGCAGATGCTTAACTGACTGAACCACCCAGGCACCCCAACCATGTGATTTGTTAGGAAAAGATCTTCCCTAGTCAAAACTCAGATGAGACCACAGCCCTGGCTGACACCTTGATTCCAGCCATGGAATTAGAGGACCCAGCTAAGCCATGCCGAACTCCTGATCCACAAAAACTGTAAGATGATAAATTTATGTTGTTATAAGGGGCTCAATTTGTGGTGATATTGTTATAGATAACTAATACATCACATTTGCTTCCGTGTCTGCATCTGAACCAAGAGGAGAAATCATATAAAGCCTGGTCTCAGCAGTAATGAGACAGCAAAAATCTATAGCAGTATTGGGTCTGTTTGATGATACTTGAAATGAGCCTTATTCCAAAAACAGGTGCTATATTTTGTGGGGGTTTTTGTTCATCAATTTTTCCTTTTTTGTTCACAGTGAAAGAGAACAACATACATTTTAACATATAATAGAACTTCAGGAGCAGATGATCTCCCTGGGAGATTTCCCTGACTTCCTAATTGATTTACCAGCTGCCAGGCCCCAACTTCACAGACCTACTCTGTCCTTGACCTTCTGGAAAGACCATTCCAATCAGATCATATTCTTCCAAAACCATCCCTGCCTGGAGAATTAAAACCAAACTCCTTAGCAAGGCTCCAAGTCCAGGTTTGTTGAGTGAATAAAGAAATGAATAAAGGCATGTGGTAGAAAGCATATCCCACCGCACTGAAGTTGTGATTTCTCAACGGCAAAGACTGTATCTCATTCATTTTCACTTCCCCAGTGCCGAGCACAGGGTTTGCCAGGCAGCAGCTGCCTCAGGTTGCCACTAGGATGCTGAGATAAAAATGCAGCATCACACTCCACTGTTCTAAGGATCTCTGTGTCATCTCAGTGGCGTTGGTTCTGGCACCTTGCACTTGTGACAAGGAGCCCAGGCTTTCCCAGGCCAATAATCTGCCCATTATATAGTAACGTTTAGCAGCTAACAATATAAACACACCATCTGTTTAGTAGTCTAAAATTCCCGCTTGGGTCCATAATTCCTTCTTCACTGCAATCTAAGGGACTTTTGTTTATACCTTTCATTTGGTATGTTTTACTCCACTTCATACCTCAAGGGAGCCTGAGGACACCAACATAAACTGTGCAGAAACGTAGAGATTAGAAACATGGAGCTGCAGGAAATAGGAGTTGAAAGAAGAGACCTTGTAATGGTCTCAGGGCTTCCGGAGATGTGTTGAAACTGAAAGCGTGTAGCCTGTTTAGCAACAGTTAACCGGAGTTAGCAAGAGAGGGCAAAAATGACCAGAGAACTTCCAGGCCCAGCTATTGTTGATTCAAAAGGGACACGTAAAGAAATTGCTGTGAATGGGCTCAGCCTCCATGGATGCTGTTTGATTTGCTGGTTTTGCTGCTTTGAATGCTCTTCTGTGCGCCGGAAACTACACAGCGCTGTTTTATAGCAGGGCTTGCTTGTGCACTAGCTTTACGACCTTTTCCCCATTCGGTCAACCCTCCCCCCATCCAGTCTTTGATCAAACGTATCTATAGCGAGCCCATATCCTGTCTCTTTCTCCTCCCCGTCGAAGCGCTAAGAAGCTAAGAATCATTCATAAGGACAGATGACTATTCAAAGCGTCCCTTCCAAAGGCACTTGCACTGTCACAAGGAAGACACGAATAATTATTTACAAATTATTTTCAAATACACCACCTTATTTGATGCTCAGTGCCTAGCCCATAGTAGGCACTCATTTGTATTTAAGGAATGGATGGGTTAAGAAACAGAGGCTCAGAGAGCTTAAGTGACTTGCCTAAGGTCACACAGTGAATTAAAGGCAGAGCGGAGGAGGAGAACACAGGTTTCCTGATTCCACATTCCAATCTTTCACTATTCCCACCAAGTCAAAAACCACAGACAGAAAGATTCACCAGAAGAATTTCAATTTGGGGGGGAACTGGTCTTCCCAACTCCCCAGAATTTATTGCACGAAAGCAGTTTCTTCTGCAATTCAACCCTACTTAAATTAAGGCACATTCTGAGAATCCAACTTACAAACTCAAACCAGAATTCAGCCTCATTTCGTACCTTCAGGTGGTTATTGGCCAACTGTGTTTCCATGTAAGATGCTTTCAAGGTAGAAGCAGTGAGCTTGGGGCTCAGAAGGAGCCTTTTGTCACCTCGTCCTTCAAAGACTTTCTGTTGCCCTAGGATTGCTTGAAAATTGTGAACTCCTGATTTTTTAAAAAGTTGAGAAGTCTTTAAGAGCTCTGGCCCCACCGACTGAGTGCAGAGCGTGGGGGTGGGGTGGGAGTTGGGGAGAATGGCTCGGGCCACTGTCCCCTTGGAGTTTATGAGGCACAGGAAGCGATCACAGAGACAGGGACTTCACAACCACACTAAGTACCATGAACTAGAGAAAAGTTCATTGTAGAGCAAAGCAAGCCGAGAGCAGAGGAAGTAGCTTAAAGCAAAACCTGCTAACGTTGTGACATTGAAACTACCTTTAGGTTTTATTTACAGATTAAATGATATGATGTTTGAGATTTGCCTTAAGATGCCAAAATAAAGAAATAAAGAGTATATGGATGGGGGCATAGGTAAAAGAAAAACGGTAAACTATGGATGACTGTTGGAGCTTGGTAAACCAGGACCTGGGGCTTGAGAATTTCTGCAGTAAACAAAAATAAAATAGTTGGGGAGTTAATTCAGAGCCATGTCATTTGGTAGCTCTGTGACTTTGGGCAATTCACTTAACTCTTCAGAGCCTCAGTTTTCTCAAGCATACAATGGCTGCGATACCCCCTTTTCTTGGAGGGCTTTTGTGAGACTTAAGTGATAATGAAATATATGCAAAGGACCTGGTATTATTTGTGAAAAAAATGTAGAGCTCAACAAAAGGTAGTGTATTATTGTTATCAGGCAACAAAGTTACCTGCGGGAGGGCAGAGAACACACTCCCACATACACACAGTCTCCATTCACCTCTCCCAGTAAGACGTCTTAATACACTTGATGTGCATGTGACTTTTTAAAAAGGCTGAACTGCATACTAATTATTATCAGTAGGTATCCAGATCTTTATTTAGTAAAACCACTAAAAGAACTGTATTTTTATCTTAATTGCAGTGAATCAAGCCTCATTCACCTCCTGCAGATGTGAGCGCCAGCCTATTGTGATGCAATGTCCTTCTGTATGTTCACGGGGGCTTACAAAATAGCACCTAAGTATCCTGTACCTACAGAATCAGAAAGTTTTTTTTTTTCCACCAGAAACTTACATAATTCATCTTTACAAGTTTGCATGAGAAGCCAGAACTCTGGTTTATTTAAAATAAAAATAGCACACACTTGAGGAGTTTTTTCCATAGATACATACAATGTGGCTTAGTGTTAATGCCCGGATTCATCCAACAGTAATGGAGCTATGGCCTTGATCAACTGTCCTTAACCTCTTTCGGTCTCATTTTTTTCGTTTGTAAAGTGGGGACAGTAACAGTAGCAACTTCTCAGGGTTGTTGAAAGGATGAAAGGAGAATATATATACATGTTAAGTCACACCATAACAGCCCTAGAAATGCTAGCTGCTTTCATTATTCATGTACCATGACCTCAGCCAGAAAACTCTCACACTGATATCACTTCCCTCCCATGATGTCCATAGCCTGTTGCGTCTTAAAGCTGATGTTTTATCAACTCTAGTAACCCAAAATAGGTGGTCCCTCCCCACCTCTGGGTGAAACAACAAGAAATTTAATTACCAGACAAAGAAAACACACTTTGTTTTCTATTTCTAGATACCGATCTTAAAGTAGCACAAAGAGTGGAAGAGTGTGTCTGAAAACACATTTTCGTCTAGGTTGGCTGTTTCTAGAATTCAGAGAACAATGCCTTCTAAAAATACCGTGCCTGCATCTTCCCCGGCTTCCCCCTCCAGAGGGCTGCCTTCACACACCGGCCGGACCTGACAGCTGAAAGGGCCTTTTGGAAGCGTGCCTTCCAAAAGGCAGTCCCGTGCTTTAGATTTTACTGATTTTGGCTCAAGATCCAAAATAAAGTTGCTTTGTGCATTTTCCGAGCTTCAAGCAGTGCCTCCCCCCCCCCACAGCAATGCACTCCCAGACACTTATCAACAATGTTTTTAAGCCCTATTTGTTTAATTGATGCTTTCCCACATCATCCATCATATGTAGGTACAAGGCACTGCAGCTCCTGGAATTTTTGAAAATACAGGCAGTCTGATGAAATCGGGGTGTTACCGACATTTCTTTGTAAACTTGGTTATTTAGAACTTGAAATGAGTTGATTTTTCCTCCCCCAGGCAGAGGAAACAAACCCACGGTACAGTCAAAAAAATTATTTAAAACCTAACTGCCATGTGTATTTACTTGACAACCCCAGGCAGACTGCTAACAGTCTACCTGCCTAGCACTACGGAGGTGCTTGAGGACAGGCTGGTTACACACACATTCCAGGCCCTCAAGGCTCAAACTCCAGTCTCATGTCTATTTATCAATCATTATATAGAGCTTACAGATGCCATGCACTGTGGTGACCACCTGACAAATACTAACTTATTTAATCCCATAACAACCTTATGAGGCAGATATTACCATTAGCCCCATTTACAAATGGGGAAACCAAGGCACAAGAGAGGTCTTGTAACTTGTTTTAAGGTCCTACATTAGTAAGTGATGGTGTGAAGACCCAAAGCCAGGTGGTCTGGCTCCCAGGTTCACCTATTGGCTTGTTCACCAGGCTGCCTTTCAGTGGGGAGATGCCCTCGGATTCCACTGGAGAGCCCTAGCTGTGTGCTGGAGAGGATGCTATGTCTCTCATGTCCCCAGTTCCTTCATGGCTGCTGGGCTCCCCTCTCCTCTTCCTCCTCCGCCGATCTCTGCTCTAGTTACTGACACGAGGCTGAGTCTTTACTATGGCCCTCCCTCCCCCTGCCTGTTTCCATGCACTATGGATTCCACTTGAAAATCCTCTCCTCTCCTGTCCTCCTCTGAGCCCTTATCAGTCCTCACCTGGACTATTTCGAGAATCTTCTACAGGGTTTCCCTTCTCAGTCTTCCTCCAACACTCTCTTTTCTTTTCTCTCTCTCTCTTTTAAAGATCGGTTTATCCATTTGAGAGAGAGACAGAGCATGTGAGTGGGGTGAGGGGCAGAGGGAGAGAGAGAGACAGAATCTTAAGCAGACTGTGTGCACTGAGCGTGGAGCCAATGTGAGGCTCGATCTCACGACCCCGAGATCATGACCTGAGCCGAAACCAAGAGTCGGACATTTAACCAACCAAGCCACCCAGGTGCCCTCAATACTCTCTCTTCTTAAAAAAAACAAACAAAAACCTATGTTATGGGTTTCTTTTCTTTTAGTGTATAAGTAACACATGATTTCTGCAGAAAAGGTATAAGATCCAGACAAGCAAAAAGAAGAAAATTAAAATTACCCAAAGCTATCCCCAGAGATAAACCTGTCTTCAAGTCACTTCAGATCTTATCCTCTTGATATATTATATAAATATCAACATCAGTCTATCGTTTATCTATAAAATCTGTTTCTTAGCAATGATTCATTATTGTTAGGCTAATTGGGTCACAGCACACGTTGGGGGCACAGACCTTCAAAGGTTCCAAGTGGAGTCCAGCCTCGTCGACTCAGCCACTGCGCCCACTGTCACCCAACCTTCAGAGCACACAGTCCCAGGTCACAGACCCTGGGAGCACACAGTCAGCCCTGAAGTCCTAGGAGTCTCCCTACACCATCTGACTTACTCTGCTCCCCCCAACATTTCCCAACCCTAAGCCTTCCGTTAGGGCTCCTCCTTGGGCAGGGAAAGCCCCCACAAAGCAGTGGTGTGGGTCACATGCAACAAAAATGCCCTAGTGTAGAAACAAGAAGCTTCCTCCTGGGCCTCCCCCAGGCTGAGGGCCTCCAAGTGCACTGTGGCCCCTGCAGGTTCTAATCCTATTCCATTATTCACTGCTGTCTTCATATATGGAGTGCTGTATCTCACGGGAGGGAGAATCTAAGTAAGAGTTCACCTGATTCTTCCTCTTGTAGTTTCTTCGAGTGAATCAGAGCCCAGAGATATTGGAGACCTGAAAGAATGGAACCTCTGGGCCCATCACACTGACCACCAGTGACCAGAGCCCAAAAGGCACAGCCTGGCAAGTCACCTGACCTCCTACATGCCAATGTCCCCTTTGAAAGTCACACACACACACACACACACACACACACACACACACACACAAGACCGAAATTGCTATTTTCTTAAATGTAGCAGCAGAAAGCCACAGGACTCAGCCCCTTTCTCCTTACTTCTGCAGATCAAGGTCATGGCTAGTTCTCTTTTGTTTCACAGAATTAAAGGAAAAAGCCCTACAGAATTGTCACAAGCTGATTCACATGCTGTGAAAAACCCACTTGTATACTATGCCATTCTTAATGGTCAACCTAAAGAAGAAAATGTGAAGCATGCAGCTGGTAATCTTTCCACCTTCAGGCTGGGCTGCCCCATTCATCAAATCCCGGGCCTGCATGTTTACTTTATCCTCTCCACCACTGCCTTGATTCACTGGAATTATTAATTCTCAAAGAGGAAGGCTGGCTGCTCAATGGGCATATGGATCCTGCACTGCCTTTAAAAAAATAGTGAAAGCCTGAGCTAAGAACAGCCAGGGTGCATCAGTTGAGTCTCTATTTGAAGTTGAAGGGGTTTTGTGTTTAAGAATACAGGACCTCCCAGAAATGGCAGATTTTTAAACACTGGATCTGACCTAAAGACGGAAATCTGTACATACGATGAACCTTGTTTCTTACTTCTTTCAGTGCAGCACTTCTGTCTACTCCCTGAGCACAGGGTGCGGAGGTAACCGAACAGACCACACACAGCATCGTCAGAGGGAAATTCAGGGAAGACGACAGCAACAGAAGTCCAGCAACAGAAGTCCACCAACAAACAGATCTGGTGATTGTGAGGAAGAAAGACCATATCTTCCACCCTCAACAATACAACTGAGTTATCATTATGGGAGATCCAAGGTTTTCTTGCTACATTTTTATTTTAGACTGTTTTGTTAAGAAGTGAAATTAAGGAATGCTTTAAAATTACAGAGCCCCTTTCACACACCATGAATCCTCATTTTTCCTTTCTTGGTTGACTACTTGAGAAGCACGTACTTCCAAGGGTTATGCCAGGCACGGCAGGCACTGACATAACTGGTGGAAACACAGACTCCTATGGAAGCCTCTAGAAGCGGCACCTGACTGAGGACCAGGGAGAGCTTCTCAGTGGAGGTTATGAGAAAGTGGAGACCCAAAGGACAACCAGGCCAGGGTGAGGATGAAGGAAAGGAGATTCCAGCAGAAGGAGCAGCAGGTGGAAGGGGCTATGGTGAGGGAAATCTGGTCTGTTTCAAGAGAGAAAAGAAATGGTAAAAGACACAGGGGGCAGGCAGGGCTGGGGCTTGCAAGTCACGTTGAGAAGGAGCCCTTCTCCTTGGGCTTTCTCTAGAGGGAACAGGAAGAGGCAGCAAAAAGGGTAAAGCAGCAGAGCAACAGTCCAACTTGTGTTTTAGGAAGGTCCCTCTGGCTTTCTGTAGGGAATAGATGTGAGGGGGAGGAAGAAGGCAGCAGGAATGCAGGCCAAAGAGGAAATGCCTTCAGCAAAGGAAGAGGCATCGGGGCTGGAGAAAACCAGAGGATTCCAGAGATACTTAGGAGGCGGGCAAGTTGAGACTTGGTGATACAGATTCAGTGTGGGAAACAAGGGGAAGGAACCAGGCCATCATGCCACCCAGGTTTCCGGCTTTGCCAACAGAGAAGTGCTATTCAGGGGAACACAAATACCTCGAGGGGCAGTGGGTTTGGTGGTGGGGGCAAGGCAGGAGCTGTACTTTAAACAAGTAAAGGGTGAATTCTGGGAGAGACATTCAGATGCAGCTGACGAGGAGGCCTCACTCAGGACCCCAGTGGACATTTCCATTTAAGTGATGGCCACAGGAAGAGGAACGTGTGAAAGAATCCAAGGTGGAGTGGCCAGAAAGTGGTGGCTGAAACAGGAGAGTGTAGGTCATGGAAGCCACACAGAAGGGAGAACTGGATCAGGAACGGTCAGCCATACCATGCGGCAGAGGTCAGGATGGAAAAAAAAAAAAAAAGCCATTAGATGTAGCCATGGCAACACCTGGTTGGCCAACACCATATGATGTCTGGCTATCGGGTCAGATGAGGACTAAGGGAGGAATCAAGACCGGAGTGGATCTAGGAGCAAATGGAGCTGAGGATAGTGGAGAGGAGAGAGATGGAGGTGAGGGGCAGGATGGAGAGGTACCTGCCGTCACCAAAGGGGTTTCACTGTAGCGAGAAAGACTTGAGGCTGTCAGGCAATATTACTGTTGCCATTTTTATGCAGAAGATAAAATGACTTTCCCAAGAAAGTGGAGGAACAGGAATCCAAACACGTGTTTTCTGACTTTCAGAATGTCTCACCCTGGTAGCAATACACGGATTTTACTGATATGAAAACAAGTACTCTGGGCGGCCTGCCCCCTGAGTGACTGCACCACAGAACTAGACTGTGAAGGGGAAACAGCTGCAAGACTGAATCATAGCTCTCCCACATTTGAGACACACACGGCACAGATGATGGATGAGAGCTGCCGTCAGTAAAGGCATTCCAAGTACCTATCCCCAACCCAAAAACGCAAGGAAATTTAACTTCTAAAGCCACACCTCCAAAAAGACAAGCACCATTTTTCAACCCCACTACTTGGCTTTCAGAGGGCTTCTTTTCTCTTTCCAGTTAGGTCATTTCACCCAGTTTGGAGGTGGGGGAGGTCAGAGGGCCTGCAAAGCAGCAGAGGCCAATGCTGGGGAGGGAGAGGTAGGGCTGGGGTTGCTGAGCCAGTGTCTATGGGAGATGTCTGCCAGCAGGGTGGGGGTGGGGTGGCTGGGCGATCTGAATCCACAACCAGCCCATCCCGGGAAGTAGCACCATTGAAAGGCACCAAGCCACACGAAATAGACATAATTCAGGGAGGAAAAAAAAAAAAAAAAGTATGGAGATAATAGGGAAAGAGGAAGAAAAAGAAAATGAAAATGAAAGACCTATGTCTAATATCTGTCTGGAAGGACATTGACTCAACATTTTTAGAAGACTCAACCTCTTTCCTTAGCTCTTTCCCCAAGCCTTCACATACCAACGTGGGACTAAAGGATTCTTAAGTTATCAAACCTAATACTGTGATTTCACTTGTCTCTTTATTGCTGATAAACTCTTTTATTAGTGTTTTATTACACCAACGATTCATAAATACACATCCTCCTTACAGACATGACTTGAGTCCCCTCAGGCCCCCTCCCCCTGCACCTCCACCCCTAAAGAGCTCCCTTCTCTGCTGAAGTGCATGTAGGTGGCTCTTCTTCCAGACCTTTCTCTGTGCATTTACACATATAGATTATATAAACATAGATCCCCTCTTTACTTGTGTCTTGTGTTTTATAATTTTCCCAAAGCGAACCAAAATTCTATTCCACTTTGAGAGTTTTTTTTTTAATTTCAAAGGTTCCATCACAATTGTAGTTGATGCTTCTGTTGTAATAAAACTGGAATTAAAAAGAGAGAGAGAGAGAGAGGTTTATGGAGCTCGGTTAGACGCTTTGCTCTGCCTTCCAAGATCAATTGACTTGCTTCTTCATAATCTAAGTAAGGTCTAAGCAATGTCATTTATTTGAAAATTTATATTAGAGCTTTTCCAAATCCCTGGCACACATTCTCCCTTAAAACTAACCATGGAGAGCAAAGCCTGTTACATAAGCAGCCAAGTCTGCAGCCATGGCCCATAATTCTTCAGCTGCCAGATCACATGACTGATAACAAGGCCGAGATGAACGCAATAATTAAAAAAAAAAATTCTTTTCTAGAAGAAAAATGACATGTATTTGAAAAAATAAAAAACAAAAAGATTCAATCTATTCCCATTGGAACCCATTCTAAATAGTTATTCTTCAACAATAAAACAAAAAGAGTTTTGATTTTTTAAAAAAGATTTATTCATTTGAGAGAGAGTGAGAGAGTATGTGTGCAAGCAGGGGGAGGGACAGAAGGAGAGAGAACCCCAAGCAGACTCCTCGCCGTGTGCAAAGCCCAGTGTAGGGCTCAATCCCACAACCCTGACACCACGACCCCAGCTGAAACCAAGAGTCAGGTGCTCAAACACTTGAGCACCCCAGGTGCCCTAGAAATTTGTTTTCTTAAAGAGCTATACCTATCATGGACACTGTGGGTTGCCTTTTTTTTTTTTTTTTAAGATTTTATTTATTTATTTGACAGAGATAGCCAGTGAGAGAGGGAACACAAGCAGGGGGAGTGGGAGAGGAAGAAGCAGGCTCATAGCGGAAGAGCCTGATGTGGGGCTCGATCCCATAACGCCGGGATCACGCCCTGAGCCGAAGGCAGACGCTTAACCGCTGTGCCACCCAGGCGCCCCAGTGGGGTGCCTTTTTAATAGCTATCCCTCTTTCTCCTTCCTATGGAACCCCTGTTTTCTGCAAATATTTACTGCATGCCCACTGTATCATCTGAGTCGAACTGCCTAGCATTCCTCTGGGAGCTGTTACTGGCACAGGGATGAGCGTATGACTTCACATGCCAAACATACTTAAAGGAAGGACTTATTTTCTAGAAAATGGGAGCACATTGCTTCCATAGCTATGGGCAGTCATCTTGCAACCATGAAAATCACCAGTCTGAAGTGTATGGAGGATCTGGGGAGATGGGAAGGCCTGGTGTTTGCTTTGAGTAAAGTAACTGAGTCAGTCAACCGGGGTCCGGTCTACCTCTGTACTTACTCTGTGAGACACAGCACCTTTGCTGTCTAAGGTTCTGTGAGTCAGATTTCTGCTGCTTTTTCCAAATTGATCTGCCACCAAAGAAGGCGGGAGGGGAAATCTGGTGCCTTTTTCTGACCTCTAAATTACATTTGACAGGTTTCTTTTTTTTCTTTCAGGGTCACTTACATAACCTATTCACTATATCCACATGCATTTTTGTCGCTGAAGACATTTCACTAGGTTTGGAAACGACCATTTTAATTGGTTTAAGCCTAGTGACTAAATAAATATGATTAACTGGCTGCTACCATGGAGAGTTCAAGAGAAGCAAACTCAGCTCAGAGGACACTCCGCCAGTGTCTGTCAAGGTGCTTGGGGCTGGGGCCACAGCAGGGAGCACCATTGACAATCAGGGTCCCTGTATGTGCTTGTGGACTTACCTTCCGGTGACTAGCTCTAACTGCCAAGAGGAAACACTGGGGGAGGGGAGGGCCTCCTCTGGATAGGATTATCAGGGCTGACATGAGGCAAGGCCTCTACAAGGACGCAGAATAAAAGGCTGAGATCAGAGCAAGATGTGAGCCAGATCTGGCGGGAGAAGGAAGACAGGAATGAACCTGGCATGTTTGAGGAACACCAGGTCATTCTGGTTTACTAGAAGGTGCCAAGAGAGGGGGATGGTGGAGGGAATGAGGTTGGCAGGTAGGCAGGAACCCAGGCATATCAGGCCCTGCAGGCCAAGGAAGGTGGATCTGTATTTCACTCTAAAGCAGGGATTCTTCATTGTTTTTGTGCCAAGAACCTCATGGGCAGCATGCTAAAGCCTATGGACCCCTCCTTACAAAGTGTTTTTAAATGACAAAGAACAAAACAAAACAAAACAGAAACAACAAAAAATAAATAAATTAGGATTATGAAGGAGCACCTGGGTGGCTCAGATGGTTAAACATCAGACTCTTGATTTCAGCTCAGGTCATGATCTCAGGGTCATGAGATCGAGCTGTGCTGGGCTCTGGGCTCAGTGGGCGTCTGCTTGTCCCTCTCCCTCTGCTCCTCCCCACTGTCCCTCCCCTGTCCCTGCCTGTCTCTAAAATAAAATCTTCAAAAAAATTTAGGACTATGAAGATCATAGTTGGGGGTACCAGGGCAGGGGGATAATGGAAGTGGTTTATCTTGGCATGGAGGAATATTTTATCAATTACATTGTTTAGAGTTGCCAGCATATAGTGATAATAAAAAGCAGACTTGAAGTCAACTTCTTATTGTTTTTTAATTCTTTAGCCAATGCATCCCCTTATTGCCTGAAATACGGCAACTGCTCCCAACATTCCCATAACACCTGCTCTGGTACACTTCTGATGAAGGAAACCCATTATATTAAAATAGTTATCAACATATTAGATAATTAATTTATCACATGGTACAAATGATTTCTTTGCTCATGCTTTAAATAACAAGATCTTGTGATGGGTCTCCTCACTACTGTCATTTTCAGTAATCATGGACATACAAGATATTTAGAGATGTATGCAATCAGTGTAATGTAAAAAGAAAATATCAGGGCACTCTTTTGGTGACAAAGTCACGGGTACTGCTATGGTTTGCTGCTCTTATTTGTAACAAAAGAAAATGTAATTTTCAGTTGGAAGTTAGTGAAAATAAAGATGTGCTTTCCCCCCCTCAATCTAAATGTATAGACCCCATGGAAATTGCTAGAAGGTTTGACCAAGGGGTGTAACATGATCTGATGTATGTTTTTAAAAAAGTAGCCTAATAGCTGTTGGGGGGTAAGGCAAAAGAAAAAAAAATGCACTAAGGTCATTTCCTGTGCTTTTCTTGCTGAGAAACTGCTAAAGAACAGATCTGTCTTTATGAGCATTCCCTCGGTTGGGGATGGGAAAGGCCACGGCTGCAGCAATAAAGCCCCTGTGGCCCTCCGCTGCAGGGACAGGACAGGAGGTCATAGCCAGGAAAGACCCCTGTGCGAGTCAGTGAAGCTCAGAGGAAAGAAACCGCATTTGCCCGTTTCCTGTAAGATGGGCCTGATGGTAACTACGCACCGGGCTGGTTCTGCCGACTAGAGGAGCTGCCCGACACAGTGCAAGGCACCAGCGAACAGCGAGCCTTCAGTAAGTTGTGTGGTGTGGTGGGACCGGCCATCCTGGTGCCTTCTGCCTGGGACCTTAATCATGCACTTTGGAGGGAGGGTAGGGCGTAGAGGAGTCTTAGGGGCCATCTCACCTTGCAGGAGTGAAGGGATGTCCCCAGGCGATCTGCAGTCCCCCAGGGGCTGCAAGGGACATGGGCCCAGTTCTGACATCTAGGGTTGGAACAAAACCAGTGTGAGCCCTCAAATACTCAAAATCTAAAACCTCAACTGCCCACGTAAAAACATGCCAAAGGAAACCCTCCTCCTAGCAGGGCAAGCAAGGACACCGGAGACCAGAAGAGGGTAAAAGCAGGAGTCCCAGACCCGGGCTTTCCTCTCTTGATTCATTTGCAGAGGGGACAATGGGCCACCCGCTTCTTAAAAGGAGCCTGTGCTTGTAACGCCTAGGGGCTGGAGGGTGGGGTTGGGGAAGCCTAGATTCTTGCAGGGCCCTCGGAAGAGGGGCTGCTCAGAGCCCCGCAGGGAGCCGGGAATAGAGTCCACCACTGCCAAGTTTGTGCTGGGCCCAGAAGTTCCTGCCAGACAGCACTCCCTCTCTCCCCAAAACTGGAGAATGTGCCTGACTCGGGCTCTTGCTCCTCTTTCTCTTCTAAGGGTCATTGAAACCTTCTACCCTACCTCTGGCTTTTTTTTTTTTTTTCATTTCTTCTTTACTCTTTCTCTCCCAAATGCGTCCCCATCTAAAAAGCAGCGGCTCTACTTCCACTGGCTTATAACAGTTCTCGAGTGGCCCCCAAAACCCACACACGGCAACAGAGTACACTAAAAAAAATGACCTCTGGCCAATCTGCTACCGAGTCAAAAACAGAGATTCTTATCCACAGCTTGAAATGAGGGAGCAAAAGGAAAGGTGACTCCTGGCCCTCCTTGCCCATCCACCTTTCAGGAGTTTACAAGGAATGGCACAGATGCAAAGACATAGTGAGGGGGCCTGGAATGGGGAGCGCAGGCAGTGTGTCCTTCTTTAAGTGTGAGAGATGTCAACCCCCACCTCCCACCCCCCCGAGTGACCAAAGCATCACACAAGAAACCCTCTACTCCACAAATGCTCTGTGCCCACTTTGAACTCAGATCCGTGGAACAGCTTTTGTTGAGCCGACATCAAACCACGTTTTCAGAGGGTGGGGAAATACCCCTTCCCAAATCCTGGCTCTTATTCCAATGGCTAAACAAAAAGCTTTTATGGGGGATTATTTCACTGGGCGACATGGCACGAAGAAAGCAGTCCGCTTGCAGTCTGAAGGTCAACAGTGCTGCTTTGTCTGAATTTGTGTCGTCTGCGGGGCCAAAGCTGAGTCGTGCCGCCCTCCAAGGATCTCTGTGGCAACGTGCGTTCATTTAAAGACACACAGGATGAGGCTGCTGCGGGCAGCTGACCGACGCTACCCAGCAAATTACACCTCCTGTCTTTCCTTTGGCCCTCTCATTAGATTTGTTTTTAGGTCAATGAAAATGTTATCAACACTCCTCCTTTGGAAAATGTTTGTGGTTGCAGCTGAGCGCGCCTGTTACAACTGCTGACAAAGGATTCCAAAATCATAGGGCACAAAGTCAAATGAACCCCCTTAGCAAAAACTCCTCTTGCTTTTTTCCACTCCACGGGGGCTGTGTTTATGGGGCTGCTTCATTAGAATCCCTGCTTTCACTCCCACTCGTGTAAAGGGTTTTGTTTTATTTTTCTAATGAATCACATCTGGTGTATTTCAAAAAGGCATCTGTTATGGACTGAATATTTGTGTCCCCCTAACATGCATACAGTCGAAGCCTTAACCCCCATTGTAGTGGTAATTTGGAGGTGGCCCTTTGGAAGGCAATTAGGTTTGGATGAAGTCATGAGGATGGGGCCCCCAGGATGAGATTAATGCCCTTACAAGCGCTCCTGTCTCTCTTCCAGCCATCTGAGGACACAGAGAGAAGGTGAGATGGTGGTTGTTTGCAAGCCAGTCAGAGAGGTCTCACCAGGGACCACATGTTCCGGCATCCTGATCTTGAATTTCCCAGTCTCCAGGACTGTAAAAGGTAAATTTCTGTTGTTTAAGGCACTCAGACTAAGGTATTTTGTTACAGCAGCCTGAACTAAGACGGTATCCTAATTAAAGAACAGTCTTCTGTTTGCCATAATGAGAAATGGAAAAGCATGCTTCAGTGTCCTTGACTGCTGATGTCTTCTTCCACCATCCAAGGAGTGGAGAGAAAGACTTGAAGCAGGGTGGTCACATGAGCAAACTTAAGAGGCTGGTCTCCCATTATTAACCAACATCTAATGTATTTACCTTCTAATCATCTACCTGAAAAACCCATGGTACCCAAAACATCACGGATCTGGGGAACTGGGTCACTGGAAAGGATGTAATTTGACTGCTTTACTTTATAGATGTGGAAACTGATGCCCAGAGACGTGAAGCAACAGGTACAAGGTCAGATAGCTACCCAATGACAGAAGTCAAAATAAAACCCTAGTCTTCTAATCCATGCTGAGAAACACCTATCCCAGATGAGGCAGTAAAGGTAGAAAGTTCTACACTTGTTCCTCAAACCCATCTGCTCCACAGCCAGCTAAGTCTTACATCGAACCTTGGCTTCCTCTGAGACATTCTCCACTCAGCAACGGGAAGAATCTTCTCGAAACACACACCATGCCATTGTTTAAACCGCCCCCGGCCCCTGCTAGTGACTCCTTACTGTTCTTAGGATAACAATCTAGGTCTTGAACATGTTCTTTGAGGCTCTGCATGGTCTGGTTTCTGCCAATTGCTCTAATCTTACCATCTACCACCTGCCAGACACATTTGCCTTTAAAGTGGCATGCTCCACCCTACCACAGGACCTTTGCACATGCTGTTTCCAGCTTGCAACTCTCACTCTCACCTTTAATCTAGTTAACCCTCTCCCTTCTTTCAGATCTCACTTCCTCAGAGAAGCCTTTCTTGACCTTTCATGACTATGTCAAGGTCCTTGATTAAATGCCCTCACAGCAACATGCCTCTCTCACGTTCAAAGCTTTTATTTCCACTTGTTATTATATTCTTGTTATTGTAATTAATTTATGTCTGCCTCCTCGACTAGGCCGTAAATTACCAGAAACTGGTCTCTCTTGTCACCATTTTATCTTCTATCAACACAGTGTGAGCATAGCGATGCTCAGTCAATATGAATATGAATAAAAGAATTAATGGGGGCACCTGGGTGGCTCCGTCGTTAAGCGTCTGCCTTTGGCTCAGGTCATGATCCCAGGGTTCTGGGATCAAGCCCCGCATCAGGCTCCCTGCTCAGCAGGAAGCCTGCTTCTCCCTTTCCCACTCGGCCTGCTTGTGTTCCCTCTCTCGCTGTCTCTCTCTCTGTCAAGTAAATAAAATCTTTTAAAAAAATGAATTAATGAGAAAAAGAATTAAAAAATACACATAAGCTCCTCGAGGATTTAGAGTCTAGAAATGTCCTCTGAGTCACTTGTACCTTGGGAAGCTATTTAATGCTCAATGCTGCTTCCCATCGATCTTTCTAGGAGAGAGGGAAATGACTGGATAGATACCCTTTTCTCAGAAGCAAGCTTTCTTCTTCAAGACCACATCAAATAAAATATAGGAACATTTCAATGTCTACTCAATCAAATGTCACTCTTCTGCTAACAACATGAGACCTTCCATCAAATGGAAATTCCTAAACTGAGCAAAACCTCTGGGGTCCCAATGGCAATTTTGTTCCTTACTGTAGTTTCTCAAGACCCCATCAATCAAGTCCTTCGTTATATAACACACAGAGAAAACCCTCCCTTCATACCATCCCTGTTTTCAGACACATTCTTCGTGACCACCGCCAGCAGCAGGCTCATTTCTCATTTCAGACACTCCTCCACTTTCCCGCGGGGACAACAAGCACATGGCCTATCTTCTGCAATCTGACAATTTAAATTAAATCTCAGTCTCAGTGGCCGGTTGTATTACGGAGGGAGGCCCTCATCGAGGAACACAGCGGAACTTAAAGCAGGCATGTGTCAGAGAACACAGATGGTGTGGCGCTTCAGACGCAAAAGCATAAGCAAAACCCCTTTTCCCTGTGAAGGCAAAACAACATGAAACGCCGACTTTAAAGGAAGACAATTTACAATTTTTTAAAGGTAAATATGTTTCAGCTAAACGTAACATTCAAATTTGTGAAAACCAAACCATGTTAAGGTGTTTTCTCTCTTCTCTCTCCTCTAGGAATTTCGTCAATTCCCGCGGCTCTAACATCTGGACAGTGGCTGAGGTGCCATCCGCGAGAATGGATACATTGTTCAAAGGGCAGTCATCTCTGTCAACTCTAGGTGGGTCTTCTGTCATTTGGGTTATTTGCAAATAAAAATAAGCGTGTCTTTCTTTTAAATTACTAACATGATTAAACTGAGTAGATCATCACGTCCATTTGTGGGGGGGGGTCCATTTAGTACCTCTTATTCAGTTACCCACTGTCTTATAATCAACAAAAACCATTTTAAACCACAACCTTATTCACCTTCTCCAAGTAAGATAAGCCAAACACAAGGTAAGGGGAAGCTAAGGGTGGGGGGTCGGCATGGCAGGTACCCTGCAGCACTTTCCCAGGTGGGGCTCCTCCACTCACCCCAGAGGGCGAGGGGGGTGGAATTCCACCCAGGTCCAGCTGGAAGAACCTGGCACACCTCTAGTTCCTACAAAATTGGGTCTCGCCAAAGCGGCTCCCTTATTTTCTCCGCAGGACTGAGAATGCTCAGGAATGCAAGGCACGCTCATATTTCAATGCAATTCCTAGAACGCATTCCAGGGAGAGATATGAATCATGTACTGGCACTCCGCTGTTGTTAAATGTCCTAGAATACACTCCTTCCCATTAACTTGGATCAACCAGAGATGAGCTTAGTGACAACGCCTTACAAGTTCCTCTCTTTCCATGACCTCATGGTGGGCACAAGGAGCAGCGCTCTGTGCTCAGTAAATGCCAGTCAAATGGAAAGGAATTGAGACTTCAAAGGGGAATGTTCTTCATTTTAACGGAAAATTTCCGTTCTGACCATTATCCTGAGAGAGTTAGACATGGGAGCGCGGGCATTCACGATTCCCTATCTGCAGAAATCATGTGTACGTTCCATATTGCTTATGTCCTCTTATCTTCAGGCTGATTTCTCTCATTAGCTCATAAAGCCCTGGCTCTACGTTCCCTTATCTTGCTTTGTATACCAAGGTCTCTTCAGGTAGGTTGGCCTTGGTTTTTCCTCTTGTTTTCTCACTTTTCTTCAAGATGAGAGTATGCAAAAATGTGTACAGAGGAAGACAGACATTCTTCAAATGTTGCCAAGATAAATCCAAGTCATGTTTACGGTAACCTCGCAAGGACAGCATGAAACATGAACAATGAAGTGGCCGCTCATTCAGTTATCCCGTGAATGTGAACTGGACACACTCGGTGCCAGACACCATTCCAGATGTTAGGAATAAGGCAGAAAATGAAAGAAAAGTTATATCCCAGTGAGAAGATACTAACAAATAAAAAAAACATCATGTGGCAATACAATGAAGAAAAAAATAAAGTCAGGTGGGAAGAGTAGGGAGTGCTTGGGAGGGTGGGGTGGGGAATGGGGGACAGAAAAAGCCCACCTAAGGACCTCTGAGCAGATACCTGAAGGACGATGAGGAAGTATGTCACATGGGAATAAAAAAGAGCTTTCCATAGAGAGAATCGGCTTTGCCAAGGCCCTGGGGTGTGAGTGGAAAAGAAAAAGAGGGCCAGGGTGTGGAGAGCACAGGGGAAGGGAGAGTGGTAGGTGATGGGGTGCAGGAGAAGCCTCATGACCTGATCGTGCTCGGCCTCAAGGGCCACTAGGAAGATGCAGTGATGCCCCTGAGTCAGGAGGGAGACATGAGCGAGACAGTGTGTAACTTAGGCTTAAAAGAAACTCTCTAGCTGCTGTGTTGAGAGTGGACAACAGAGGGTCAAGGGCAGAAGCAAGGAGACCTGGTGGGAGGTTTCTGGAATCATCCAGCCACTACGGATATGAACGGAGCCTGATAAAAGTGGTCCAACTGGACATGATAATGGTGTGGTTCTGGCTCCACGATGAGGCAGAGCTCGTGGTGGTGTTATCAGCCAGTCACCCATTGTTCGTGACTGCTTAGCTCTGAGTCAAGCTTTGTAGAATGCAATCAACAGCTGAGACATTTCGTTAAATACTTCTATTAATTATTATTTACAAATAATAATTCATTTAAAATCAAACTTGTTCCCCCCAAAAGGGCCTTTGTTTTAAGCAACACATAAACAGTATCCGTATTTCTGCCTTCCTGGTATCATTTATCTTTTATGAGAATTACCAAATTTACATTTGAAAAAAATTCATTCAACAAATCTTTCTGAGGGTTGGATATATACATACCAGGTACTTTCTTGGGCACCAGAATGACAGTAGTGCCTAAAACAGACAATATCTCTGTCTGTGTCTCGTCCCATGCTCCTGGATTATTTTACAACTTCAGCAGTAACGAAGTGCTCACTTGTGCCAAAGCCCTGCTGTATGATCTTACTGAGCCCTTAGAACAACTCAATTACCATCTGCATTTTCTAGCCAAGGAAACTAACACAGAGAGGTTGAATATGCTGCCCAAGGTCACACAGCTAGGAAGTGGTGAGGCCAGAATTCAAAACACCAAAACCAGAACTCTTAGCTTCTGCATGTTCCTGGATTTCAGGTACAATCCAGAACATGAGTCCCAAGAGACTTTTACTCTTCCTTGGTCATCTCAAGCAGGGCACTTGACTTCCTGTCTCAGCTTCAATTTTCATATCTACAAAATGAAATGTATTCAACTAAATAATCTCTAAGGTCCCTTCTGGGTCTAAAACTTCCAGAGATCTTGCTCTGAAACCCAGTGCTCTCAGACCTAAATACCTTAACTCTAAGAAGAACACAAAGGAAAGCCCACCCGCCATACAGTATAATTTCTCAAGTCTGGCTTTTGCATAAAATGAGGTGAAGCATTTCCCCAGATGAACCTTCGCGTTGACCAGCTAAAAGAAAGTAAATCAGTTTCAAGGATCCTCTGAGGGAGAAAAATGTTAGTAGCAGTGGAATTTATAGCAAAATTTCTTTCTTTCAAAACCAACCAACAATCTGGAATTACTCCCTTATAGGAAGGAGAAAACCAATCCCAGGTACAGCTAAGATGTGTCTTCCCTGGGCTTGGTTAACTTGTAACAAAATCAAGAGCAATCCCCCTTGTCTGTTGACAAAAAGTCTTAAGTCTTCGTTCCTGCAGTGTCCTTGTGCCTGACACAGGGTAAAGTTCCATAAATGCCAGTTGACTGAATTAGTCATCAATGATTTAATGAATGCACTAAAGAATGAACAGATAAACTCATTAATTCTACAGTGACAAATATTTCCTTGATAGAATTTATATAGATCTGGCCAGCAAATCAATCACCTTCCTCCGCCAAACAAAGGTGAAGAAAATAGCTTAGATGTACTGATTTTAGTCTTCAGTAGAAGACTCCAATTTTGTAAATTGGCATTGTGAGGTGTGTGGGGAGTAAAAGAAATCTCATTTATAGAACTATAAGAGGAAAATCAGTCTGCTCAGGGAAAAAAACACAATAAACACCTTCAGTTCCCTGCATGACTTCTAAGGAGCTAACTCCAAGCTGGCATTTTGATGACTGAAGATAAGCCCATGGTTCAGTTTCAAATGCTTCACCATCAATACTAACCTTGAGTGTTGTTTGCAGAGAAACTACTTGCTCATATGGAGTCAACGCTCCCCATAAAATGATCTACACCCAGCAGTGTCAAACAAGATAGCAGGGTGGAGGAAGACACACAAAGCATGAGATTTCTCCTGGACCCTTGATTCTTCTGGTATTTTTCAGAAGTTACCCAAGAACGTAAGTATTAATCAGATGATATAAAAAGTTTATGCACAGTCAACATCAAGGGAACAAGTCAACATACCACCTTTTCTTCACAGAGAATGAGCAACAGACACAACTGAGAAAATAAGAAGGAAGAAAAACAGTTTCTGCTATTAAAACCTGGAATATATAACCAGATCAAAGAGGAAGCCTGATGCAATTATGAAGTCATTTGGGGAAAAACTCAATTATCTGGGAACGGAAGCCCAGATGGAACTTCCTAACCAAGACTATTTACATAATTTTTAGGTGGACAGACCTAGGTTATATCTTAGGGGAAAAAAATCATAAGCAAAAGTATTTATGAACAATTATTTTCTAGTGACTTTTTACCACAAATAAACTCGGTCAAAATAGAGCTACTGATTAACTGAAAAATTTTAAAGGCAGTTGAGATGTAAACTTTGTCAACATCACAAATTTACTCTTTGAATTCAGAACTACAGTTTCCCTTCCCCTTCTCCCTCCCTTCCTTCCTTTTCTTCCTCCTTTCCATCTTTCCTTCTTTCTTTTCTTTCCTTCCTTCCTCTTTTCCTTCCTTCCTTTTCTTTCTTTTTAACCATGGGTGACTCAGAAGGAATATGCTTCTGGATATATAAACTTAGAAGTTGCACATACTTTTACCTAAATCATGCACACATCATGGAGACAAAAGAACTTTCCTTCTCCAATTCTCATAGCCCGTTCAGATCTGCATTTGATAACAGTATGGTTTTTATCTATTTGCTTTTCTTTGGTGTCCATGGATGGAATCTGAACCACAAAAACAGTAATTTAACCTTATTCATACTAACATTAAAATAGCAAGTGTCCACAGGCACTTTTATTATTTACCTCACTGCTTGCTCTGGAGTATGAGATGGTCTTTGTAACTGGAAAATACTGGACATCAAAAGTGCCCCTCCATGGAGAATCATGTTAAAATCATGGAGAATCATATTAAAGTAAACTATGATCCATTTGCTTTATGCAATAATAAGCAGCAGTTAAAAAAATAAGACCTATCCTTCACCGAGTGAATGGATAAACTGTGGTACATCCATACAATGAAATATAATTGCAGTGATAAAAAAGAAGTGAGTTCTCAAGCCGCAAAAAAGACACGGAGGAAACTAAAATTCTTATTACTAAGTGAAAGAAGCCAGTCTGAAAAGGCTACATGCTGTATGTATGACATTCTGGAAAAGGCAAAGCTACGGAGACAGTAAAAAGATCCTGGGTTGCCAGGGGTTGGGGGAGGGAGGGATGAACAGGCAGAGCACAGAGGATTTTCAGGGCAGTGGCACTGTTCTGTAAGATGCTATCATGGTGGGTATCTGGCATCACACATTTGTCAAAAGCTACAGAATGTACAACATCCAGTGAAGTCTAATGTAAACTATGGACTTTGGGTAATAATCATGTGTCAGTGTAGGTTCATTGATTAAAACAACGTTACCACTCTGGTGGAAGATGATGATGGGGGAGAGGACTCTGCCCGTGTAGGGTGGGAGGGTGTATGGAAACTCTCTGCACTGTCTGCTCAATTTTGCTATGAAACTAAAACTGCTCTAAACAATAAAGACTATTAAAAAGGAAAAAAAACCCCACAAATTGCAAAATAAAACAAAAAATGGCAACACTTATGTCTGTAAAAAGCTGCCACAAGCTAATTTTTATATCTCTATCTATATGTCTAACTAGGTCTAAATACCTGGAAGGAGACTAAACTGATAACCAAGATTATACCTGAGGAGACACATGAAACCAGGGCATCATCAGGGGACTGTTAGTTCTATCGCTGTTTGATTTTTTTTTAATGATGAAAACTGTGTGCAGAATTACTTATGTATTAAAAATAAAACGATTTTTCTCTTTAAAATATTCACTTCATATTTTATGCTAAAGAGGTACAAAGGAAATTACAAATATCATGACATTTTAGCCCTAAATATGTCAGAATGCATCTCTAACAAATAAAAACATTTTTCTACCCTAAAACTATTTTTTCTCATAAGAGAAGAAGCAGAAAAGATCTTCTACTAAAATATTGGGGTGACTCAATCT
Source organism: Ursus americanus (assembly GCF_024610735.1). NCBI lineage: Eukaryota > Metazoa > Chordata > Mammalia > Carnivora > Ursidae > Ursus > Ursus americanus. Next base: position 32,948,755 of record NC_142140.1, on the reverse strand, counting down.
ATTTCTTTCTTTAAAGATTTATTTATTTGAGAGAGAGAGAGAGAGAGAGAGAGAGAGCAAGCATAGGTGCGTACAAGTGCACCTGAGCAGGGGGAGGAGGGGCAGAGGGAAAGAATCGCAAGCAGACTCCCCACTGAGCACAAGCCCCAGGTAGGGCTTGATCTCATGACCCTGAGATCCTGATCAGAGCGGAAATCAAGAGTCTGACGCTCAACTGACTGAGCCACCCAGGCACCCCTCAATTAATCTATTTCAAAAAGGTAATGAGGTATCAAAGAAAAACCTAAATACAAGTGTTGAGAATTGATTTAATGGTTATTGCAAGGTTTTCTTAAAAACATTATCATCATTATTCCAGCCCCTTACTTCTATACAACATTTTATATTCTCTCCTTTAAAACATTAACAACTTCACATACCAACAGGTTAAAATTAATTATATTTGTTGCATTTTTTATTTCAGTCATTTGAATTACAAAAGTAATACAATGCAAAAGACCTATCATAGTAGATCGAGTGTCTTAACCAAGAATTCCTAATTTAGAATTCTCAGCCCCCCAAGAAGTGCATGGACAAAATTCAGGGCATCTGTGAACTTGGATGGAAAAAAAAATACATCTTTAGTTTCATTAACAACTGAAATCTAGCATTTTCTTCCAGTATATATGAAGGCCACAGATTGCAGAAGCATTAGCAGACCCATGACTTTGTCACCATAGAATCATTATATTTTCAAACCACAGAATAGTTGAAGCAGGTATTTCAAAATATCACCCTGTAGAAGCTGTATTAGTTATTAGACTTGTTGCCAGATCTTGTTACTTAAAGCATTAATCAAGAAGCACATGTGTAACTCTTACCACAAATTTGAAATTTAAATATTTTGATAACTGCATTTCAATATAACTATAATTTTAGGCACATAGAGATGGCCTTCTAGGGGGAAGGGGAGTTCATAAATTTCCCAAGATGCCAAAGGTTAAGAACCCAGGAACTGAAGCTCCCCTTCTCATAATTCCATCCTCCAAAAAGCCACTTCCCACGATGCAGTGCATGCTCCTTGAGGACATGCTTATTCCTTTACGTGGACAAACATATAAAAACATCTAGGAACATAATTTATATTTTATGTGCTCTGTCATTGTGTTTTACACATATATTTTATAATATAAGTCTCTAGAGAATTTGGATATTCATGCTGTTTCCAGCTTTTGGCTATTATAAAAAAAATTGCTGTAATAAAACTCCTTGGATATGTCTCTTCATAGACTGGTATTTTTTAAAAATTTTGCAATCAGTTCTATTTATGGATCACTTGGGCCAACAACAAATATCTTCAAATTTAACCACAAAGTCTATTTTGTATTATGAAATCAACAGAATAATAGCTAGTATTTTTGTCCTCACTCTGGGCCGGGTCCTAAGTCCTTTACGTGAACTAACTCATTTTAATCTTCACACCCCTAAGGTGGGACACTGTTTTGATTTCAGTTTACAGGTGAGGAAACTGAAGTGCAGAGCGGTGTTCGGCCTCTAAGCTCCCAAAGTGTGTGGTTCTCATGACAAATTCAAACAAACAGGTATTCTCAGAGCATGAGAAGTCTCATTTAACATGGGTCCCATCAACGTCACTTTGAAGGGAGTAGTAAATGATGACTGACACTTTGTTACATCATCACCTTCTGAGAGCGTGTCCTGAAGCACCTTAGAATTTCATTGTCACTGTACATTTCAAGAGGTAGATCAAAGAGTAAGGATCACAGTGATTTTTACAACCCACCACCTAATCAATTAGGCCGAAGGCTAGACGGAATGTGTCTAGTGTCAATAATGAGCACATTTGCCATCAGAGATGGTAGCACCACCTTGGACACAACATAGGGTCTCCACTACATCAGGCCCAAGCAATTTCATAGGCAATGACAGAAGATCATAAATCCAAAATAGAACACAGGCCAACAGGTTAAATATAAGCATATGTTAATGAAGACCCAATCTCAGTGCAGGCCTGTTCTCCTCGGCGATAAGAGCCTTATTAGACTCTCCCAGGTAATTCATCAAGGCCCCATGCTGGCCAAGGCAAGGCCAATCTCTCTCCCCAGTTAGCAAGTGCCAGAACAGACCATAAGAAACCAAACCACAGAAACGGTATCTTTTTTAATTATCTGGACTCTGCTGAGTAGAGATAAAATAATCCCTGCTTCTATTCCATGTCTGCCTTGACCTATCCTAGCAATGAAACGTCATTTAGGTTAATCGAGACAAGAAAGCTCTGTCCCCTTTTTATGCCCATTCTCGTGCTTTGAGCATCCATATAACAGGGTTAGTCATCAGAAAGCACGGGTAACAGAAATGTCATAAACCTCAAAGGTGGTTTGCCAATAAGAGCTGAATGTCCTATACATCATCTCCTGCCGGAAGCCACAGAGCCAAATGCTTTCATTTTCCTCCCAGCCTGGAGGCAGGGTGGGGAAGCTGTGGAATCCAACCATCCTGGGCTTGAATCTACCATAGCTGGGACTTTGAGCAAATTGCTTCTCTCTCTGAGGCTCAACTTTTCTTCATCTTCAAAAGCATATGATAACATCTGTGGCTTAAATGGATCTTATACCACCCCAGTCATGGTTCAGCCACCTGCTCCCATGGGAAGCCCCTTCAGCAGGGAAGGACTGCCCCACCACTAGCTCTACCTTGACCAGCTCCAACCTCACCGGTCACGAGGGGGGCCTGGGCCCCGCCAGGGGTGACAGGAGGGGCTCTTCCCAAAGAGGCGGTATAAGCAAATGCCCCATATGAAGTCACAGACTCAGCAAGGGACCAGCAAAACAGCCGAAAGAGGAATGGGCCAGAGCAACCTGAGAACAATCTCTACTCCGAGTTTCTGAACAAGATTCACCTGCTCTGAACTGTATTGCCACCTCTCACTTCCAGAAGGGGTACAGACCTGTTCACGAGTTTTAAAATATTTGTACCCTTCCAGCCAGGAATTTCATATTTTATCCATTTTATCCTCCTGATATAAGATGACACAGATATTCTTGAATGCCTGCCAGTGTTATGTATAATAGTGAAAAGTTATAATCTATCTAAATATCCAATGAAGGTTTGGTTAAAAAAATTGGTGCGTCCATTTGACAAAGTACTGTATGGTTATTAAAAATAACATTCTTAAAGAATGTTTTAGGATGTGGTGACATGATCTCAATGTAGTAAATGAAAAATTCAGGAATAAATTAGTATGTGCTATGATCCTAATTTTTAAAAATTTGTGCTTGTATAAACTTACGTATACATGCTACTTAGGGCCAGTTTGCAGACAGGCAAGGCAACAATAAACATTAAACTCAGCAGAGCAAGGGGTTCTCCTTTGCTGTTAAGGGCACGTTTCCTCAGTTGCATTGGTAGCTGCTTTTTACGTTATCCTCAATGCCATTTTGTATGTCTGCAATATTCGTGGTGAAAAATTTTAAAGTGTGCATATAATGCCAAGAAGGTAATACATCAAAATGTAGCTACTGCTTGGAGGTGGGATTATTAATGACCTCTCCTGCTCACAATGTCCAAAATTTTTTTTAAGATTTTTTATTTATTTATTTGACAGAGATAGAGACAGCCAGCGAGAGAAGGAACACAAGCAGGGGGAGTGGGAGTGGAAGAAGCAGGCTCATAGTGGAAGAGCCTGATGTGGGGCTCGATCCCATAACTCCGGGATCACGCCCTGAGCCGAAGGCAGACGCTCAACTGCTGTGCCACCCAGGCGCCCCCTCACAATGTCCAAATTTTCTACAAAGAACGTGTATTCCTTTTCATCTTTTACACTGTCTTTATCACTGGAAACTATTTTTATGCCCACCTCAGAACTCACTTGGTTTTTAAGAGAGGATGCTTGGTGCTAAGCAGTGCCCTCCGTCAGTGGCACACCTGGCTCCTCCACCACCCTGTTTCCTGGGACACGATGAACCCCGGCTCTTCACTTAGGCATCTCTCCCCCGTTAGAAGTTAAACCAGAAAAGTGCTGTGGGGGAAGCAATGTCCCTGAAACCATCCCACTCGCATCCTCTGACGTGAGAAGAGATTTGTAGGCGGCTGTTAGGAGCATTCTCCACTCTGCAATTTGTTCTCAAAAGTATAGGTTGCCTTTTTTTTTTTTTTTTTTTTTCTGGAATATTTTGCGTTCTATCCTGCCAGGAAGCTGGGGGCTCAGCCAGTGGCTTGGGTAAAGTGGTGGGAAAAATCAGAGAACGATTATAGCGTCAACTAGCATGGACATTCCATCACCATTTATTTTTCACCAAGTGCTGGGGGTGGAGGGTGGGAGAATAATTCTTCGGAGATACGTCACTAGGCCTTAAGACCCTTCCAATTCCCTTTTCAAAAAGGAACTCTTAACATGGGTCTTGGCTGAGCTCCCTAGGGCCCATGAAATCACACATCAACCTTGTAAAATTTTCTGAAGCCCAGATTCCCAAAAGAGTCCATGACCCCTTAAACAATGGAAGATCCCTGTCTGTAAGAATAAGCTCTTTTCTTAGCTTACGCACTTCTATTTGGTCTCTAAGCCCAAGTTCAGTAGGAGGTTAGAAGGAAAACTCCCTCCAGTTACCTATCAGAATCGTCATCTGAGGCTTTAAACTAAAGCAAAATGTCAGTAGGAATGTTTGTTGTTACCATCACTCACACACCCTGAGGGGCATACACATACGTTTTAATCAAAGGGGGAAGACTTCGTCTGGGTTAACATCTCCCAACTCTACATCACAGATATATTTCTTTGAAAGGGCTGTATGTGTTAAATTCTACTACACATTAGGAGAGTTCACTGTTTTTTTGTATTTAAAAACTAATCTAGCAGCAAGTACATACCAAGAGCTCAATGTGCATGCAACGCTGGGTTGGAACACAGTGGAAACTTGACCATGATCCCCAAAGAACCCCATCCCTTCATCTAGTAACTTCTTATTGAAAGCGCACATCTGATGAATATCTTTCCACTTCTTAAATGGAATCAAAATTGAGAGTTACTAATATTACTTTCCCAAGCCCTCACATCCTCCCATATGAGTCATCTGTCGGAACCCACCTTCTTTTCAGATACTTTCCACAACACACAGAAACAGACTCAAGCCACTCTTCAGAAATGCTGCTGTTTAGTTAAGGGACTGGTGACTACTGGATATCACCATTTTAAAGCATCTTTAAGTAGCCTACATAGGCCATTTATTTGTTAGAACAATTCATTTATGGGACTCAGCCTTCATGGCAAAACATCTTCTCATGAGTGGCTCCTCCCACCACTTCAATTCAATGGACCTCCGCTGTGAGACACTGAAAATCAGTACCACTTCTCCTGAGGCCCTGGCTGGATCTGTCACACATCCTGTCATTCCCATATGACTGGGATTGTCAGTAAACCTGGAACATGCCAGTTTTCATGTCTTCCAACAGCTTCTAGGAGACTAGGATCTTTCTAACTTTTACAATTATTATAATACCTTGTGACAATATTTGGAGGAAACTCTGCTGAGGTTCTAGAATCTGTCTACCAAGATTCAGGAAAAATGCCAGGCAAATTAGAAAGGAATCTGGCCATAGCTGAATCCCTAAGCGTAAAGGTAGATTTCTTTTCTATACAAGTTTCTCTATTGTGACAAAACATGATATGAGATAGTTAAAAAAAGAGAGAGAGAGAAATATCCTTTGCAGCTGCACCAAGAGAAAAGAAGTCAGATGGCTGATTACATGAGACTTAAGTGATCTTAAGAGAAGGAAAGGTTATTGATACTAATCAGCACAAAAACCAAATCACAATTCGTAATTGCAAATAATCCTTTCATATGAGAGGTTCTTCTAGAGGGGCGCCTGGGTGGCACAGCGGTTAAGCGTCTGCCTTCGGCTCAGGGTGTGATCCCGCGTTATGGGATCGAGCCCCACATCAGGCTCCTCTGCTGGGAGCCTGCTTCTTCCTCTCCCACTCCCCCTGCTTGTGCTCCCTCTCTCGATGGCTGTCTCTGTCTCTATCGAATAAATAAATAAAATCTTTAAAAAAAAAAAAAAACTTCTAGAGACGTGTGTTCCTGAAAAATAAATATAATAAATAAAATGTAGTTGAAGAAATATGTATGATGAGATGTGATCTTAAAGTCTTGCCTGAATCACTACATCTCCCTGGGCTTCTACCCTTCATTTTCAAAGTGAGAGGATAGAACTATATGATGGCTAAGAGCTCTCTGAATTTGGCAAGTCAATGATCCTAATAATTACCACAAAATTAAAAACATTCAAACACACACAAAAAACTTGTTGCGGCTAAGGGAAGTTTCATAGACTTTACCTGTCAATAATAAAATATTCAGTGAGTAAAGTAAAACCTAGAAGAACATCATTTTTTTGTCCTGTTACCATGGTATCCAAGTAAACTGGTACAACTCCATCAATTTGATGGTCTAAAGACTGGAACAAACACCATATGGTGAAAAAAAGATGCCCAAGTACATTAATTAGATGCCAGCTCAGGCTCACTCCATTATGACAATTTGCACCACACAAAATTCTGCAATAATTAAAAATAACTAAAAACATTGTTTATACTGGTAAATAAATGTTGTCAGATGAGAAACCCATGATCCATGTTCAACAAAGTTTCAAATTTTCACAATGGTTTTAGAGGACTCTTTTTTTTTCACAAATGAGGAAACTGAGGCCAAGGTTGCTCTGTTAGCTACAGGAAGAGCGAGGACCATGACTCAGCTCTTAACTCTTAGCACAGAAGCCTTCTCATCTCACAACAATGGCGTCCGTGGTTTCTGCAGAGGAGAAAGACCAGGGACTAAAGTCGGATGGATCCACCATGCACAATGAGTGAGCTCTAAGGAAGTACACAAGATGAATGGACGCGGGGAGCCCAAGAGGACTGAATATCCACCCCCCAGCCCTTTGGTAATGAGTGCATCAGAGGCCCAGGTTGGCTTCCCAGTGATGTCACTGGGGAGACAAAGAGGCCATACAAAGAAAGGTGCTGGAATTAAGCAGCCAGGACATAGACCCCCAAATTCAAGAAAGCTCTTTACCTATATAATCACCAGCACTCGACTACCATGTCATTAAACATCTTTTGTAAACTTCTGCTTTTCAAGAAAACTACAAGGCTCATATTTGGTGGGTCCCTAGTATGTCCCAGGAAATGTGCTCAGTATTCTCACTTGTATTGTTTTATTTGATCCTTACAACAATCCTGTTAGGTGAAGTCTTTTCATCTCTATTTTCCAGACGAAAAAACAGAGACAAGGAAAGGGGTCACATTAATGGTAAGTGTAGAATCTTGATTCAAGCGAAGATCTGTTAAATCCAAAGTCACCCACTCTGCCATGCTGCTGGAGACTTCTCCCAGCCTTTGGGCACTGGCTGCCTGAGTTGGGCCAATTCACTAACTTCCCTGAAAGGGGGACAAACATCTGACCATCTTCTGGAACCAGTCTCTAAAATGGCACAGTGGCATTTATCTAAATTGTACTCAGATGCACTGATGTCATAATTCATTTTTTGAGAGAAAGAACATGAGCAATAAACAACTTGACTTGCAAGCTTAAGTTGGCCACCCAGCTTTCTCCAGTCAAATGAAATGTTTAAAAGAGCTTTCCCCAGGTCACAACTTCCATTGTCAGAAGCTGGAAGCCCCCTTAAAGCACACAGCATGTTAACAAATAGATTCAGAGACGAGAGGTGTTCTCATGGCAGAGGCAATAGGAAGCACTGTACTTACACTTATGTCGAGACTGCAAAGGCTAACAGCATCCTCATCTTGGGTGCTCTGCTTGCGTTTTCGCTGCAAAACAAATGATAAAGTTCAAATGTAGACCGGGATTATGGCTTTGATTAAGGAAAGAAAATAAAAGCAACCAATTGAACGGCATATGCAATCCTTGTCGTTTCTATCATGTTTTCCCCAAAACTTTAACCAATCTATGTAAATGAACAATTCTAAGAAAGCCTCAGAAATCACGGGAAGCTTTTAAACTCTAAGGTAATTGGTTTACATTATTGTGCTTATTCCTGCTGCTACAATTCTTTCTTTCTGCATTTCCTTTTTTCCTAAGTGTCTCTATATTTCAAGACTCAGAAATTTAGATACAAAGTTCAGATTCTGGCTAACTTGGGAGAAGAAACTAGACTGGAAAGAAAACTGAATTCACTTAAAGATGTTTCATTTTTAGAGCTCCTTTGAAATTTGTTCTAAACTTCATCCAGGGTCCTGATATAATCACAGAACCAGAATGCTGGAACAAACCTTAGACATCATGTCTAACCTTCCTATTTTACAGCCATAAACACCAAGAAAAATCATTACTTGAATGGGAGAAAATTGAATTTGAAATGACCTTATGACCAAGGAAGTCTGCCAGGTTAGATGTGGAAAATATATTTTCTTCTTTATAAAAAGAAATCAATTCCATCTACAAACCATAATAAAACTCATCAAAGATACATTCACCTCTCTTCTACCTCCCAGCTCAACCAACCAGGCAAGCTGAGTCCCTAATTTGTGACTTGCTACGTCTCCTGATCTTGGCAGAAACCTACAAAAGGACCAGAATCACTGGCATGCAGTTCCCCTGGAGTCCAGAGACATCTGGAGTCTTCAATCCCTAAAGACCTCTTCAATCCCTAAATCCTCTTTCTCCTCCTCTATCATACCCTGAGCAGGAAAGACAGAGAGTGGAAAGCGACCAGAGCCACCCTTGTCTATCTCACTATAATTGTTCTATTATTTCTTTGCTTTGGTTCAAGGAAGATTTCTTGAGCATCTACCATGAGGCTGGCCTTTCATTTGCTCCTGGGACTGCAAAGACTAGCAGCACCCATAGCTGAAGAACTCACATTCTTGTAGAGGGACGGACTCTGAAGGAATGAACTATAATGCAGTAAAAGCCAAACATCCTAGGAAAGTCACATCACTTTTCTGAGTTACCCCTTCTCAACTCTTAAGGTGGGGGTGCTGACATTAGCTTCTACTCTCAAAGGGAGAGGAGAAAACATGGTAATGCATTTTAGAACTCAGGAGAGTGCCGGGTACACAGTGGGTGCTCAAAGCATGGGTTGGAAGACTCTGGAAGCACAGTGAGGAGTGGTTTGGCCTCGGTGGGGAGTTGGGGAGGTCTTCTCAGAGGAGGAGACATTTGAATAGGCCAGAAGGTGAGTAAGAGTTTGCCAAAGATATTGGGAGGGGACTGGGGCCTCTTGTTCCATAGCCAGCAACCTAGATCTTCAGAACCCCACAGGTGCATATGGTTCTATCCAGAGTGGTAGAGTTCTAGATCCTATATATTATTCCACTTGATCAGTGGAATGATGTAGAGATGAATGCCAGGAACCAGGACATTGAATCAGCCATGTGGGATGGTGCTCGAGAATCTGCATTAACGAACTCTATTCCAGGGTTTTTCGGGGGAGTCTTGAGAAGATGCTGGTAGCCACTGGCCATTTGTGAGGATGTTCCATGTTTGCACAGGAACCTGACCCTCGCTGATTCATCCTCTAGTTAAAAGCAGCACTGTGGTGTCAGTGAAGCCAATTCATTAGTTAATATTTATAAGGACCTTTTGAGGCAAGTAGGGCAAGGGATAATTTCCATTCTAGGGCAAATAAACTGAAGTCAGGGGAGATACACAATTTGTTCAAAGTCACATGGCTACAGAATCCAGGATTCTAATTCCTGGGGCAGAACTCTTCACGCACATCACTGAAAGCATACTTGGCAAATAGGTTACAACTCGTTTGCTCTCCGGAATGTCTGGTAGCATCTGCTTGGAGGGCTGTATTGAGAAGGACTACATAGCACAGCAAGTGGCAGAATGCTTCAATCAATCAGTAACATGTGTGGGGGTAAGAGAGGGGGACAGCTGCTGCCCAGGACGGCCCCTGCGCTTCCTGAGTCTGGCTGCTTTTTCCTTGTGAGGCTACAGTGTTACACCTGGGATCTTGGGAAATGCCATGAGGGGCTGAGACTCTGGGATGTTATCTGTAATGTGGAAATAATGCCTACCGGGTCAGGCTGTTGTGGGGATCACAGATGATATGCATATGGCAGCTGCAAAGAGGCCTGATATACAGTAGGTGCACAATAAATGGCAGTTCCTATCATGTGTTACCCAAACTGTAAACCACACAGATCTGTGCTGCTACCCAGTACTGTCAGATTATAGAACTTTGTGGTGCTACAATTCCATTCCGAGAGTTCAGCAATTTTGTCAGTGCAACACATTAATGGTAAACCTGTTATTCCAAGAAGCCCACCCTGGTGAAGGAGAGGGGTTAATAAGAGTTTTTTTTCCTCATAGGCATGCAGCCCTCTCCAGACCAACCCAACACATTTCCCAGCACTGGAACCTAGTCTCCAGAGCACCCCTCACCCCAGACACTTCCACATGCCTCAAGTGTCAAATCCAGAAGACAAATGTCCTCTAGCAGCCTTTTTAATTAAGCCATGGCCAGTTAATCTGGGATAGAATGATCTCCTTAAGAAACCCACACATTTTACAAAATGAAAGCTGCATGGATTATCAACATGGATTTTCTTTTCAATTTCTGTTACAGGGGCTGGTAACTGACCACTGCCAGCAACAAAGAAGGAGCCTGATGGTTAAATTCTGGGCCCGAAGCAAAAATTTCACAAAGTATCACGTAGTCATTTGTTCACTTGCTTTATGCTCACCGAGCACTTGTGATGTGCAAAGCCCTGCTGTGGGTCTGGGGAGACAGCAGTGAATGAGCCAGTCATGCTCCTTGCCCACTAATTGGGAGTAAAAAGAAAACAAAATAAGTACCGATTATGATCTCTGCTGTGAACGAGTCAGATGAAGTGCTGAGACGGAGACTAGCAAAGGAGACCCAGTTTAGAATGATAATTTAATTTAGTATTTTGTTTTCTGGTTTTTGGTTGACCTTCTCATCAGACATAAGCCCATGAAGGTGGGACTTCATCTGTCCAGGTCGTATTTCAGACCCTGGTGCAGTATCTGATGCGTGGCTGACACCCCGTACGATAGTATTTGATTGTTTTGTGGATGCCCTTGGTCTTGCTCCCTTGGAGAATCTTGTCGTCTTCACCAATTACCCAAACTCAAGAGGGGCACAGGTGGAGGGACTGGAGGGGACCAAATGGGCACCCCTTCCACAGACTGGTCAGCCCAGTCAACTCAGGTGATGAAGGGTGTGCAGGTCCCATGCATGTGCTGCACACCCCACCCGGGAGCTTCTAAATTCCACCAGGAATTTCTAAACTATTGGAGAGCTGAGCTCATGACAATGATCTAAAGAACAGTTCACGGAAGAAATCATCAGTGGGAAATTTAAATCCTGGAGAGACAGACAAATGAGCATCTCAGAAAGCAGAGGGCGTGGCAGGACACTGCACTCATTTTGAACTTAACCAAAACGATTGATAATGACAACAGTCAGCTTTAGCCTTTTAAACACTCACTACATGCCGATCACAGAACTAAATCTTCATATGCATGATCTGATTCGATCCTTACTACCACTTCAGGAGGTGGGCAGGGACAAGTATAATTTCCACTTTGCAGAGGAGGAGATGGAGGCTCAGAGAGGGGCAAGGACTTGCCCAAAGTTCTATAATTAGCAAGGGGCAGAGCCTGGATTCATTGGGCTCCAAGCTATGTGTTTCCCCACTGCACTGTTCTGTCCCCGAGTCTGGAAGGGCACATCATATAGAGATGGTCTCTATATGTTGAGCACAAGGAGTTTGGGAGGAAACACCTTTATAACTTATTCTACTAAAGAACTGGCCTTGGGGCACCTGGTTGACTCAGTCGCTTAAGTGTCCGACTTGATTTCAGCTCAGGTCATGATCTCAGGATTGTGAGATCGAGCCCTACATCTGGCTCTGTGCTGGGTATGGAGTCTGCTTAAGATTCTCTCTCTCTCCCTCTGTCCCACCCCACTCCCTCTCTAAAAAAGAAAAAAAAAACAAGAATTGGCTTTGAAGACAGTACACCTAGGTAACATTCTGAGGTAACATAAAGTTTTCTAGTTTTAAAACTATCACTGCCTGCTATCAGGTGGGCTACAGATGAGCCAAGTCACCATTTTACTTCCCCTGTGCCTGGAAACCATGGGCAGGTTTATGGGTGGGGGGTGCGGCTCCTAGGCAGGAAGGGCACTGTGCGAACTGTCTGCATTTACACACTTGGCCTCACACGTTCTCATTAGCCGACTGGAGGAGCCATGGACCCACCCTGTTATTCTCGTTAAATTTACTGAAGCGAATACACAGTCCACTTCCCTTTCAACCATGAAAACAAAGCGCCTTGGGTGCTGTAGTCTACGCTGATTTGAGCACATGACTTTAAACCCCAGTGCCCTGTGCAGTGGGTCAATGAATAATTTCTGAATGAGTGACTAAAAGAAAGAATGAATAAAGGAGACCAGTGTTTTTGAGGTGACACCCTTCCCTTCCGCTAACCACCTGGCTGCCAAAATTAAATCAAAACCTCAAAAGCAACAATCACCGAAAGCTGACATTCTTCAACCTCAGATTTCCTTGGAGACTCAAAACCTGCACATTTAAGCTACAACTCTTGCTTTTAAAATAGGAGAGGTTTTTGTTTTTTTTTTTTCCTCACCAGTGAGGGCATTTATTTTCCTTAAAATATATGGACATGTTAAAAGAAATCATGGCTATTCAAACATTGGTCCAAGCCTGACACTGGTGACTTCCACTCCTCCTGTGAGAAGGAATGTCAGATTTGTTCAAAGGTGAGGCAGACCCATGATCAGGGCATCTATCCAGGCACTACCCTCAGCAATGGCATGGGGACTCAGTCTCTGTGCTTCAGGAGCAAGGAATCCAAGCATAATAACACCTCAACTGAAAGGGAATAGTCAACAGAACCAAATTGTACGTGAACTTAATGGACAGCTGAACCCTTTGTCTGAACAGCTGGGTGCTTATCTGACGCAGGCAGGAAAGGCAGTTACAGAGGGTGTGAATGTACTATTTGATTCCTTAGCCCTGTAGGTTACATATTTGATAAGGCACTTTCTAGAGGTGCTTGGGTGCTGGAAAAACTCTTTCATGCTTCTCAAATCAAAAAACAAGCAGCAGGCCCCTTTGTTAATTTGCAACAGAGCAAAGCCCTTTGTATATTTGGATGTGAGGTCTGATAGAAATATGGGTATGTCTGGATGGATCGAGTGGACTCTGCCTGAGACTCACTACTGGTAACACCATCCCGCTATGTCGACCTTAGATCTTCACCTGTGCTCCTTCCAACCCACCTTCAAGAAGCATCACCGCTCCTCAGGCCACTCAATGGCCATTTTTTTTAGGCTTGACTACCTCCTAATAGCACAAGGCAGACCACTCAATCTCATTTATAAATGGTCCAGCAACAACTACTTTTCTGGTGTTCTGGGTAAGCTCTCTGTGGAGAGCACTGACCCTATCCTTAGCTGATCAATGTTCAGAAGAGCTGGTCCAAGGGGCGCCGGGATGGCTCAGTTGGTTAAGTGCCTGACTCTTGATTTCGGCTCAGGTCATGATCTCAGGGTCATAGGATTGAGCCCTGCATAGGGCTCTGGGCTCAGTGGAGACTCTGCTTCTCTCCCTCTCCCTCTGCCCCTCCCAATGTGCACACTCTTTCCCCTCTCTCTCTTTCGAAACATAAATAAATAAATAAATAAATCTTAAAAAAGAAGGAGGAGGAGGAGGAAGTGGAGGAGGAAAAAGAGGAGGAGTTGGTCCAAGCCTGAATATCTTATCCTTACTGGGCTCAGCTTCCATTCTCTCTAGGCTCAAATCTTGGGATCCTTTGAGGTGTTAAGCCTTAGAATCCAAGGAGAATCACTGGGTGCTTTCTAATACACAAGCGAAGGGAAGTAGATGCCAGAACTGGGCACCTGCTATGAGCTAAGCACTGTGCTCGCAGTTTAAAGGATCTTTCCAGTTAAGCTTCTCTTTAACCCAGTTTAAATAAGTATTGCTGTGTTCGTTTTACACTGAGGGACACTAGAGCTCACTCAAGGTCACAAAATTCGTAAATGCTAAGAGGGATTTCTCTCTGGGCCAGCCTCATTCCCAAACCACTGACCTTTCTGCCACACAATGCTATTTCTCTTTTTATATTGTTTAAAAAGACTATGGACTCTGGGAAACAAACTGAGGGCTTCAGAGGGGAGGGGGGTGGGGGATTGGGATAGGTCGGTGATGGGTATTAAGGAGGGCACATATTGCATGGAGCACTGGGTGTTATACGCAAATAATGAATCATGGAACACTACATCAAAAACTAAGGATGTATTGTATGGTGACTAAAATAACATAATAAAAATTATTATTAAAAAAATAAAAACAATACGTGCTCTACTTAATGTGTTAAAAAATAAAAAATAAACAAACAATTATTTAAAACAATAAGTGTTTTAAAACAATATAAAAAGGCTCACAAGGCATTTACCTACATACCCGATGGAGATTAGGAGCATAAATGAGACAGACCTGAGTTCAAAACCAGCTCCACCATTTGCCGTTTGGTGTGATAAAGTCACTTCTTTATCCTTTCATTCATTCAACAGTTATTTCCTGAGGACCTACTATGGGCCAGGCAGTTTCCAAATGTGGGGATCCGTAAATGTCTATAAAACGCTTCTATAAGCTTTGATTTCTCCATCACAGGGTCATTCCAAGGAGTAAAGGAGATAAAATATTTTGAACAGGGCCAGGCAAATGGCGAAAGATTAAACCATGGTCATTATTATTGCTACTGTGGCTGTCACCCTAATTACTATTACGACTGCTGTCACTGCTGTTTTGTTGTTGTTGTTTGACATTGCGAGGTGGGCAGGGTGGGCAGGGTGGGCACCAGAGATGGGGATCCCGCAGGACGGTGGGTGACTGAGCTAGGACACAGCCTGACCCTCCTCGAACTGCCCACATCCCACAGGGGTCTACATGGATGCTCTCCGGATACCTCCAGTCACGTTTGCAGTGTTCCCACTCCTCTCAGAGACAGGGCAAATGCAAGGACTGACTTCATTTTAAATGGCTGAGATTGAATTGATTAGTGTTGGAACAGCCCTGTGATTTAATCACAGGGTTTTTCTATTTAATAACCAAGTGACCAGAGTAGCAAAAACGCACTGATGGAGGGAGTGCAGCTCCCGACCTGACAGCAAATGGCCCCTGATTAGTCGTTTGTAATTATTAAATTCAAACCAGATCTCAAACCTTTTTGATTTATCTCTTTGCTGGCAAACAGCTTTGGTGGTTTCAGAGGCTTTAATGCCTCCCTTTCATCTGTGCCTTCTTGGGGGAGCGATTAGCAAAGGATTTTGTGTTCTTGTACTTGCTCTTAGCTGGAGCTGGACGCACTAAACTCACGTTTGAGCAGGGAAAGGATCCGCAGTCTGTTTCCCTCCTGCCTGAAGCTCCAGCGGTGAGCCAGACAGAGGGACCCCTCCTCCATTTTTAATACGCTAGCTGGGGGGGTTTCCTCCTTATTTTTAAAACACCCTTCTCCAGCACCCAAGAACCTTGAGCCTTTTTTTCTAGACTCTTTAATGTGCTCATAGGGTAGCAAACCTGGAAATCAGGGTGCTCTCTGAGCTACGGGTAAATAAATCTTAACTCACACGAAATGTAATTTTGCATGTGGATGCCGTTAACTGTAGTCTGAAGATGTTAAGTGGGTGCTAAAGTCAGACGTGATGGCTTCACACCCTAGTCACGCCTTTCATTTGTTGTAGAAACTTTAGCGCATCATTTCCCCTCTCCACACCTGAATTTCCTCATCTATCAAATGGGAATGCAAAAGTGACTGTGAGAGTGGACTAGATCAATGTGGGTAAAGGGCTGAGCACAGGGCCTGGCACACAGGAACTGCTCAAGTATTAATTCAGCAGTAGTCGAAGCCACTGCAGCCGTAACAGCAAGGGAGAGCAGGCACCAAAGGAAAAAAAAAAATCACAGAGAAAATACGTAAAATGTATAAAAGTCTACCCATTCGCTTGCTTTTGGCAAACTAGGAAAAGCCCCAATTATTGATTTTGGCCATGGAACACCTGGCCCATAGCTTGTTTGGAAGCAGAGATGAAGTTGTCTCGGCCAAAGAAAGGTCCTTCTCTCCCGTGGGAAGAAAAACATGTTCAACCAGACAGATGGGAGGAGGGGAGAGCCAGCCAGCGTGTCACTGCCACCACTAGCCCTGCTAAGCAACCGGCAGCCAGAGTCACTGTCATTCCTGAAACACAGACCACTTTTCCCTCCAAAACACTCAAGGCCAGAGGAGAAGGAAAGAAAACAGAAAACTTGTCTACTGGTGCAGAGGGCTGGTGAGTATATTTTCCAGAAAAATAATCCTAGAAAAACTTCATTATAGGCATCAATTTAATGTGGGAGAAAAGGTTGTCATTCACAAAGATGACTTCAACAATAGGATGTGACAAGAACCACAAAATTGAATTAACCAGAGCACTTTTTTTCTTGACCTTCTAATAATTACTAAAATTATTTTATATTTTTTCTACTGGATCTCAGGTGCACCGAATTGGACTAATCACTTAAGTCCTTGGTTCATAACACATTACAATCCCTGGCCCTCTTTTATGTGTTTTTTCATTTATTTTAAACAGCATAATGAACTCCCATTTATTAAAATTCTTTGCATATGGAATGGTTTGAAGCCCTTATCAACAAAAATATTATTAATATAGTTTAGGGAATGTCCAAATAATTGCTTAATTTCTAGACAATCACTCTATGTAACCGATCAACTTAGATACTCCAACAATACAAGTCAGAGTCAAATATGCTTATGGTCCACGGTAATACTGGGAGCCTGATTTTACAAGGAGAGTTCTCCATTCCTTACTCATTTGTGTTCCTGCCTTTCCCTATCTAGAAAGCCCCCAGATACATTCCATGCATTCTCAAGTAGGTCCCCAAATGCTAACAGGCAGGCATTTAACCAGAGGGAGAGCAAGGCTTCCCTTTAGCCACTGGTCCCTGGACTATCTGCTCCTGGGGCACCTTGCCACACACAGCAGAGAGGAAGACCACTTGGAGAAATGGCTGCACTTGCTAAGATGCTCTGTAAATCCTGACAACTCATCAGAACAGCCTTTTAGATAGAGAAAAGTTTCCCTGGCAGAACCATGAGGTACTGCCTATCAGATTAGAACTCCCTCTCTCCTTCCCTTTGCTGGGTTTATAATGACAACTGTCTATTAAGAATCCACTGTATGGGGGCACCTGGGTGGGTGGCTTGGTCGGTTAAGCATCTGCCTTCCGCTCAGGTCATGAATCCAGGGTTCTGGGATTGAGTCCTGAGTCAGGCTCCCTGTTCAGTGGGGAGACTGCTTCTCCCTCTGCCTGCCACTCCCCCTGCTTGTTGTGCTCTTGCTCTCTGTTTCTGTCAAATAAATAAGTAAAAAAAAAAAAAAAAAAAGAATCCACCGAATGCTGGGTACTTTCCATAAGTGACATCCAATCTTTACAGCAGTATGAAGAAATGATTACACATGAGGAAGCTGAGGCTTAAAGAGTTTAAATGGCTCATCAAGGCTGCCCTGTACATGCACAAAAGAGATTTTATATCAGATTCGGCTAACTGTGTAGCCAGTACAGCTGGCCCACATCCCCAGGCAGCCACTATTCCCCTGCATTCCTGGGCTTTCTACAGGCCAGAAATGCTGGGGATTTAATGCCAACCAGAGCAGCCCTCAACCTGTGATGTACCGGAGTTGATACGTAAATAGCCCAGCTTCCTAAAGTTTGCAGGGACGACTCTGAGGTGTGGCCTCAGTCTTGATTATATATTGGAACCACCTCAAGGTTTAAAAAGCTCTCGTGCCTGGCTCCCACCATCCAGGGTGAGCATCAGGAGTTTCAAAAGCCCCCCAGGTAATTCTAACGTGCAGCAAAGTTTGAGAACCACTGTCCTACGTAGTGTCCCAAAAGCCCCCAGCAGGATTGAGCCCCAGCTGTCCACAGAGCTAACTGTTCCTGATTACTTCCTGCATCAGCTTCCTTCCCTTCCCTGTCTCTTTTCCCTGCTCCCTCACCGGTGCTTCTGGAAATCACTTCCCAAATAAACTACTTGCACTTGTATCCGGGTCTGTTTCTGTGGGACCGAGCAGAAGATAAGCTGAATATAGCTCTGTGCTTCTAACACTGGAAGTGTACTAGGAGGTAGGTGAAGCCACAGAATAAACACAGTCCATCAACTTGACTTTTCAGGAAGCCATGCCAGCCATTATTTATATATTTTAACAAGCACAGAACGTCAATTTACATGAGATTTTAAAGATAAGTCTGGGAAGAAATTTAAAATCAAGCGACCTTCACATTGATCTTCCCTCATACAAGACACACAAAGGGCTGAGTCCACTTCCCCTCTGAGCAGAGGTTGGGAAGTGTCCAGAAGCCAGAGACAGTCACAGCTCCTCCTTCTCCTGGCTGCATGGTCCACCCACAGTTCTACTCCAGCAGAGAGGAGTCCTGGTAAGACTCTATCAGGGGGCTTCCCTATACTTTTACCAAGATCCATGCACAAGGATGTTTGCTGTAGTATTGTTTATAACAGCAAGATACTGGAAACAAAATGTCCACCAAAAGAGACTGGTTAAATAAAACTAGTCCATCTGTATAATAAAAAACACAATGTTATTAGAAAGAATAGTGTAGAACCACACAATATATGGAAGGACCTCCAGGATGTATTGAGTTACCAAAATGATAATAATAGAATAATAATAAATAGTATGCACAGGATTTTTCCTGCTCTGTCAAATTCTTAAAATTGAGAGAGAAAAAATACTTACTCTCATGTACATACATACATACATACAACCTGATATATGCATTAAATTTTTTTCTGTAAGGAAGCACATGAAACTGGAGACAGAGCTAAGCATGTGTATATGTCATTTATTAATGTCATTATAAGTTATCTGGATACTGAGACAACTGCCTTTTCAGTGAAAGCTGTTTCCTCCCTTATGTATCTCCATACTAAAGAAAGATGACACACCTAAAACTTTTTTTTTAAATAGATACATGTAGGTAGGCTGGAATTGGAGGCATCAGAATGAATTCATGGTTACACACACACACACACACACACACACACACACACACACACTTGTATTTTTTTCCCTACTTCTATCTACTGAGAGGTGTAAAAGCATTGACACCCTAGCAGCTATGAACACACCCAGCACCCACATCTTGGTTTCTAAATACCATTCTTCACTAAAAGGACCCAGGGCAACTTGGAGAAAAGGCAGATTCCAGGGCTAGGGCAGGGAAAATACAAGAAGAACCTGGAACATCTTTTTGTTTCAGGAAGTAATGAAGTGCTCTAAGAATGATGGATAGAGTCACCAGGTTGCAGGGCTCTCACCAGCCACGTCTGAGACAATCTCAGCATCAGGTGAATGATGATAGTAATGGACCATCACCCACCAAATAAAATAGGAATCATGAGCCCACGGTGACATAAATAATTGAATGAATAAGTGATGGAGAAGGGAAATTTCTGCACAGTTGCAACACTAATAGATGAGATGATGGGGCACCAATAGATGCTAAAACTAGTAGGTAAACATTTCATGACAAACAGAACGCTCCAATAGTTTCTATTTACTTGTTACCTAAAAAGGGTACAATCATAATTTCACAATGGAGAAACTTACAAGATGCCACTTGAACTAAGTAATCAAAACTAACATCACCAATACTGGGACAAACTGATATCACAAATCCCCTGATGTGTTGCACTGAGAAAGACACCATATCACTCCTATAAATATTCCTGTGAAAAATGCACAGCCTAAAAAAAGTATCCTCCCATAACTCTGGATATTTTTTAAATGCATAATCTGAATCCAATCATATGAAGAAATATTTAATAAACCCACATTGAGGGAAACCATATAACACAACTGGCCTCCACTCTTTAAAACTCTCAAAATCAGAAATACCAAGAAAGGCTGGGGGACTGTTCCAGACTAAAGGAGGCTAAAGAATACAAAACAATAAATGCAATGCATGACCCCGAACTGGATTCTGGACCAGGAAAAATAATAGCTATAAAATATTGTGACCATTGGCAAATTTTAAAAATGAATGGATTAGTTAATATATTCTGTCAATATTAAATTTCCTGCTTTTGATAATTACACTGTATGAGAGGCTGCTCTTGTTCTTACACTGAAGTATTTGGGGCCAAAGGGACATGTCTGTAACTCAATATCAAATAGGGACAGAAAAATAATTTACATTTATGTATTATACAAATGTGTACATATATAGCTTCTATATGTGTGTGTGTGTGTGTGTGTGTGTGTATACACACATCCCTCCCCTCGAAACAATGTACTTGAATATGCCAACAATCTCTCTTAATCTAGCTCTTCTGAATACTGCCTCCAGAGGCACCTGGAGCCTTGGGAAAAGCCAAAGACTGTCCATGTACCAAAGACCTCTCATCCAGACCTACTAGAGTTCATCAGCTCCAGTTTTCAGAGTAGTCTTGACTAACTTGAGAATAATGCTCTTGGCAAAAGTCTGCAGAGAAGCCATCAGGACAATAATGTGAAAGCCAGTTACCATTTCTGATGAGATATCTGGAAAGGTGTCGACTGTGATTAGAGGGACATTTTCCTTCTGCAGTTGTCTTTGAAAGTGGAGGAGGGCCTCACCACAACCCCAAATTACAGGAGGGAGGCAAAGGGCCCCCAAACGCCAGGGACATGCAGGTATTCAGGGCACCCCTCCTTCATGGCACTATCAAGTCCTGTCAAGTTTTGAGTAAAAAGCAAAAGTTGTGGTGAGCCACAAATGAGTTGCAGGGAGTGGGGGAAGTACTCTGTGCTAAATTTTCTAATCCTGAATTTTTGCTTCAAAGCCCATCCCAATCACTTTTATCCTGAAGTCTGAAACCAAGGTCTGGATTTCGCAGAATCAAAGCATATTTATCCAGCATTTAATCTATTTCCCAGAAAATCAGTGTTTTGCAAAGAATAGAATTCTTTCATGCCCAGAACTTCCCTAGACATTTCTAAGGTGTAACCCAACACACAGAAAAGGTTCAACAAATGTTTGTGGACTGATACATGGGAACAAGTGAATACACTTGCCCACAAAAAGGCAAATATAAGGCCACAGAATTTCCTGTCAGGAAAATTAAAACACCAAGAAGTCCATCCATAAAATTTCATTTTTGATTCTCAGGCCCACAGTATTCAATTCTTTTTTTTTTTTTTAAAGATTTTATTTATTTATTTGATAGAGACAGAGACAGCCAGCGAGAGAGGGAACACAAGCAGGGGGAGTGGGAGAGGAAGAAGCAGGCTCATAACGGAGGAGCCTGATGTGGGACTCGATCCCAGAACGCTGGGATCACGCCCTGAGCTGAAGGCAGACGCTTAACTGCTGTGCCACCCAGGCGCCCACAGTATTCAATTCTGACAACAGAACCCAGGAACAAGAGACTCACATAAAAGAATTTCACTGTATGGGTCATTCATTCAACAAAGACTTCATTGAGCACATATTATGTGGTAGGCACTATGCATGCTAGACACATTGCTTAACAAAAGAGAAAAATGTGCCTGCCCTCAGAAACAATATGGTCTAGTTGGGGACGGAGAATCAAGTAGGGGACAGAGACAATAAACCAGTAAGCAAACAAACAAGCTAGTTTTCGTGTACCAAGAGTTACGAAGAAAGTAAACCAGGGTAACACAAAAGCCTGTGAAACAGGTTAGAGGCAGAGACACTAGAGAGAGATGTCAAAGAAGCTTCTTAGAAGACAGACATTTGAAAGAAACCTAAGTGATGGTATTGGAGCTAAGGGATACATGTGGAGCAAGAGTTCCTTTTTTTTTTTTTTAATTAATTAATTAATTTGAGAGAGAGAGAGCAAGCATGCACGAACAGGGGGAGGGGGAGAGGGAGAGAGAATCTTAAGCAAACTCCCCATTGAGTGTGACTGCCACTCTCACCACCACCCCCCCCCCCCCCGCCACAGGGCTCTATCTCACAACCTGAGATCATGACCTGAGCAGAAACCAAGAGTCCCACGCTTATCCAACTGAACCACCCAGGCAACCTGAGGAAGAAGTTTCTAAAGGCCTCTCATCATCGAAGGTTCAAGTTCTCTCACACGTCCCCCACACAGTACCCGATGCTTGTTCTAATGGGTCAGTGCCCGGCACCTATGGTGCTCACATACCCGACAACTGTTCTGATTGGTCAGTGCCCATGCACATGTGGTGGTTCCATATCTGACACCTGTTCTGATTGGTCAGTGCCCATGCACCTGACATATGTTCTGATTGGTCAGTGTCCATGCAGGCTATTGTTTGCATGGAATTGAGGCAATTTTCCTTCTCAGTTTATTTGAAAAGGAAACAGGGTGAATAATTTTATTCTTCCTCCTTTGTGTTATTGATAGCCATGAAAAAAGTCCTGAATTTCTGAAGACTTGTTAATTTCCTCTAAGACCCTGTGTAAAATCAGGTTGTGGCCCACCTCCCTATCTCCATTCTCATTGTCTCCGCTCTGAGCTCTGGCCTCCTATAATCCCAGTTCCTCTTCTTCCCTGCTCCCTCATGCCTGGAGCCCTCTTCCCTTTCCCCTTTCTCACAGTTAACTCCTCATCTTTCAAATGCCAACCCTGTCAAGGAAGTATTCCAAGATGGTTACAAACCAGATCAAATCTCCCACTTATATCCTCTCAGCATCATGTGTTTCTTCTTTGTTGTACTAACCCATCAAAATGTCACCATTTACTTGTGTGATTCCTTGATTAATGTCTGTCTCCTCCCTCAGAGCTGAGTTCAATGAGTGAAAACACCAGATCAATTTTCACCCATTGTGGCACCTCTAGCAGCTTCCACTGTGAGGGCACACAGAGTTTAATGCTTTGCTGTCACCATCTTGAAATTCTTAGAAAATTTTTAACAAGGGCCTTGCATTTTCATTCTGCTCTGGACCCCACAAATTATGTAGCCAGTCCTGAAAAAGAAAGAATGTAGAGGGACTCTTCTGTGATTGATACTCATTCTGATACCACTTTCTGGTTCTGAGGCCACCATCCCTAAAAACCCAAAGTTTGATGGCCAAGCATCTATTCATTTAACTATTACACAAAAAATTATTGGGAAACTCTACTTGCCCCCAGAGTGGAGCCCTTCTGAGTGCAGAGCCCTGTCCAGGAAGCTTGCCCTACTCCTGCCTTTCCCTTGGAGGTCCTCATCCCCTATCACTTCCAGATGCTTCTGACTCTTCTGATATATCCTGGGGTATAGGTCATCCTGGACTTCACCACTCTCTGAACAGCCTAGGTTTCATGGGACAGGACCTCCCTGGCATGGGCCCAACCCTGAAGACAAGAAATTCTTTCCCTGTTAGAACTTCAGTTCTGCCTTCTTGGCCTGCCTTTTGGCCAAGTCAAAACAGAAACTCTATTCTGCAGAAGCATCTTTTTAATCTCCCTAATTTTGAAATCCTGGTTCTCCTCAGGATGTTGAAAAATCTTGCCAGAAATGGCTCCCTGAGCTTGACAACGCTTTCCTGCTGTGTTTCAGCCAGGCTTATCATTGATGCATCTGTAAATGTTTACCTGAGAGGCCAAAGACCCACAGTGTTGTTCTAGTCACTGGATGTCTCCCACTGGCAAACAACCGATGAATGCCACACAGTGAACTAAATTTACAGGCAAATTCAGGAACACCAAGTTTGTTAGCAAATTGTAATACCATATTGAAGGAGGGATAGAAAAAATGGAGACTGATGTCACTCATCAGAAGAGTACCACCAACATGTTAGGGAGAATGCCAGAGAGAATCGAGCATGAAGAATTTCAATATATTTTTGAATTCAGAGAAAGAAAAGTGATACGTTGCTTAAGACCATTTGGGTATATACCTCGGGGTAGTGCTTCCCAAAAGATAGGTCTGATACCTCAGTGGTTTGTAAGATCATGTTAGGCAGAGTGCTTACCAGCTGTCTGAGCTTGCACTCCACCCAAAGCAGATCCTGGGGTAAAGATTTAGGTATAAGCTTTTTACGTGGGAGCCAATCCCCAGAAAGAACTATAGGGATTGGGGAAGTGAGACGCGGAAAGGAGGGAAGCCATTAACGGAGCAAGCAGGTGATGGTTACAGCCATGAGCAGCCAGAGTTCAAACCACTGGGGACCCACTGAGAGAATTATGTAGGACATTGCTTATAATTTTCCACTGAGGGATGAGTTGGGGCAAGTATTTAATCCACTAAGGGCTCCTCAGAATGTTAACCCCCTTGGCTGGAAATCCCCTCGGTAGAAGGACACAGAGAGTCGTAGGTGGGTACAGGGGACTCTGTAGGTGATATTGGTGGGGTACCTGGAGAGTCGGCTTTACTCACAACAGATCACATAATAAGAAAGTCATTAACGTGGGGTATCTGTGTGGCTCACCCAGGTAAGCATCTGCCTTCGGCTCAGGTCATGAGCCCAGCGTCCTGGGATCGAGCCCCATATTGGGCTCTCTGCTCAGCGGGGAGCCTGATTCTTCCTCTGCCACTCCCCCAGCTCGTGCTTTCTCTCTCTCAAATAAATAAAAATCTTAAAAAAAAAAAAAAAAGTCATTATGTTTTCAATTCACTAACCAGTCTGAATCCATCAGAGAGAAAGGCTGGGCTTGGGCTACCTCACCTTGAACGCCCACCTAAGCTTACCAACCTCAGTCTTTCTCTTCTGGGTACAGAGGCTTGGGTAACAGTACATAGCTAGAATTTAGTTACATTGTTTTGTGCATATTTACTTATTTAATAGTTCCATTCTATTTATGGCAAACATACTGGTTTTTCATTTATCACAATAATACAAACTTCCCACCAGAGGTAAATATAAGAGAAAAAACTGTTGTTTTGCAGAAAATTACTAAGTATTTTTCATTGTGGAAGGCTAAGGTAAAAGGTGATCCACAAATGAGTGAGGTTTAGGAAACACCTTCTTTATGGAAAATCCACCTTGTAATTGTCACACAAAGTAACCGTCCCTTGTGTTTTGCCCATGACAAGCACAGAAAAAGCAACACTATGATGCCCTCCCCCTGGGGATGACTGCAAGGGGACTCCTTTTTCCCGTGCCTTCTGGAGAGGATCTGTAGCCTTCTGTCTGCCCAGTCATGGATTAAAAATGAAATTCGTATCTAATAGGTCTAACTTTAGCCACAGGAAATGGGAGTGCTTGGGACCCAAAGGGTTAGCCATACTTTGTTTGAGGATGGGCACATTATCTTTACTGAACCTTCTTCCTTCCCCTTTTTGGGAGGGGAGGGGGTGGAGGCTAAGGTTTGGGGAACAGACAGGAAGGGAGGCCTGCTGGATCTGTTTCCTGGTCTCCTTTGTGGGAGATCTCTCCCCTCTCTGCTGCCAGTCCTGGCACTCAAATTTATGCTACATCTCATTAGGACCAAGTGGTGCCCACTTTTAAATGTTTTATAAAAGAGATTTTGATGATGGAAACCACCCAAATGAGGAATTTAAAAGCCCTCTATGTTGCAAGCATCTAGACACCTTCACTGCAGATATGAAATGCTTCTGTGGAAAAAAAAGAAAATTTAAACCTGGGTTTTAAAAGCGTATATTTGTCTATCTTCTCTGGCTTTATTACGACGCACACAATTTGCAGAAATCCGTTTTATAAATTTTTATCAGAAGCTACCAGATCATAACTGATGTTATCCTTCTCATAAAGATATCTGATGCATAAGTAGTAAAATACAGTGAACGAGGAAAAATTTTTAGCTGCTTGTTTTCTATTTTTTAAGGCTCTGTGACCTCAGGCATTTCACTTTCCCTCCCTGGATCTCAGCTGCATTATCTGTGAAATGAGGGAGTTGGACCAGGTGACCTCTAAAGTTTCCTTCTGCCATTGTCTGGATGTGGCAACATGGAGCCAAGGAGCATGCTGAGTGGGAAACATTTTCTAGACATACATAGGAGATTCTCAACTTACCTCAAAATCACGGATTACAATCCTATCTGTAAGCAATATTCTTGAAACAAAAGGTCTGCGTGCAGACCCGGCATAGCCTAGTGAACTGCACAAAGAAGGCGGCCCACAAATGGGTAGCGAGTGAATGGACGGAGGCACCTTCCCCGGGCACCTTTTGAGGACCCACAGCTAATGCCAGCAATGGTCCATGGAAGAGAACAGAAAATGCAAGAGGTAAGGAGAAGAAAAAAACGGAAGGAGACTGAGCAAGGGAGAGGACAGGAGAGGAAAAGGCAAACATACATAAATAGTCAATGCTGGTTATTCGCAGCAGCTATGTTCTATAAAGTCTCCTCCAACAGTGAGCAAGTGAACGCAGGGCTAAGTTTCTGCAAGCCTCTGGTCACAACACGTTCATCAGCCAATCAAGACATAATCTTGCTTTATGTGTGTTTCTAGTTGTAGGCACCTTCTTTGATATACATTGTTGATTCACTGACATTGAACTCACAGCCAACAGCACTATAACTTGTACTAAAAGGAAGCCTACTGAAAACTCGTATATTCTCTACAAGGCACCCTGCAGCCATCCTGTGCTTAGACAACACTTCATTGCTACTCTCAGAGAAATTGCATTTTAAATAATGATATCAACAATAGCACAAAAATATGAAAAACATGGTACTAAAAAGACCACAAAAAAGACACTTGTTTACAGAATGAGAGCATGAACAAGAAGGCAGAATGCAACCTTGACTGACCTCAGGTGAGAAGGTGCCTATCAAGTCATTCAAATTTTTTTTTTTAAGATTTTTTATTTATTTGTTTGACAGAGATAGATAGCCAGCGAGAGAGAGAACACAGCAGGGGGAGTGGGAGAGGAAGAAGCAGGCTCCCAGCAGAGGAGTCCGATGTGGGACTCGATCCCGGAACGCCGGGATCACGCCCTGAGCGGAAGGCAGACGCCTAATGACTGCGCTACCCAGGCGCCCCAAGTCATTCAAATTTTTTGCTGCTCTATTCGTGTCTGTGAATGATGACAAAAGTGCTCTGGGTATTGATTTTGGGGTTACAAGTATAATTTAGCAAGTGGGCAAATATGGAATTTGTGAATGGTGAGGATGGACAGTATGTATGTATATTTATATGAGTCCGTGTGTATGTAGAGAGAGAGAGAAGTAAAAAAAAAAAGAAAGAAAGAAAGAAAAAAGAAACAAAATACATGAAATAAGGAAATGAGTATTTCACCCAAAAGAGCTTTGGAGTTCACGGTGGGGTCACGCCCTGCACAGAGTGAGAACAGTGTTACCCATGTTGCTCCACACCCTTTTTAATCTGAGAGACACAAAGATGCTTCATGCGGGACTGGCTATAATGTTTGCAGAACTCAGAGCAAAATGAAAATGCAGGGCCCCTCGTCTGAACATTACTGAGTTTCAGGTCAGCTACAGCAGAGCATTAAACCACATAGGGGGCCCTTCTGAATGCAGGAAGGACCCTATGCACCTGAATAGGTCACAGGCTAGAGAAGCAGGCCTTGGTTTCAGGATCACAGGGAGGCCTGAGTCGGGTGAGGACATGTGATACTATACTTGTTTGCCCAAAGCCTCAGGTCTTGGATTAATGCCTCAGATTGGGCTTTACCCCAAATACCAGCCTAGGAAGTGCAGAAAAACCCAATTTCTCTTCCTTTGTGGCAGATCCATGTGGCCCCAAATTACAGCAAACACCACAAGAGCAAGCAGGGTTGACTGGGTGATTTCTATCTCAAATAAAGAGTGGGGGTCCCCAATTTTTTATTCTTTCCTTATCCAGAAAACCAGAGTACAGAAACTACCTCTGTGTGTTCACACATTCACACATAAAAGTGTGTGTGCTTCCTGGAGGCAAAGACTCTTTCTGAGTCGTCTATAATTCAGACTTTAGTAACTGATGCTCTGAGGTGAGGAATGGGGGTAGCACTGATGGTGGGCTTAGGGTTAAAACAAGATGCCATTTCCCACCCACCAGATTGGCAAAATTAAAAAATCTGACAGCACTAAGGGTTGGAGAAATGGGGATTCACATAAGGTTGGAGGGAGGGTCACAGACAGGAGAACAACTTGACAGCATCTAGTCAAGCTAGAGATGTGCATTTTGTCCTGCCCAGCCTTCCACTTGCAGGGAGCCACTCCAGAGTAATTCCTGCAGGTGCTGGGCACAGAGCAACCCCTGCATGGATGTTTATAACGGGAAAGCACTGGAAATAACAGGAATATCTATTCGTGCAGAAGTGGAGGATGGGACATGTACCAACAGCCCTGTCAGTCAAAACGGATCCATCAAGCAAGCTCCCTCTTTCACGCATACCTGCCCAGACCATGTCTCTGCTCTGAGATGTATGCTCTGGCCCTGCTAGCTCATGCCCCCTACCTGATTCACATTTGGAGAGCACTTTTGTTTCCCTAGAGTTTACTCTGATCTAATCAGAATCATAAGCACTCCAGGCCTCCTTGCTTTCAGACCAGTGTTTCTCAGATTTTTTGGTCTCAGGACCCCTTTACACTTTTAAAAATTACTGAGGGCCCTGAGGGACTTTTGTTTGTGTGGGCTACATCTATCAATATTTATAGTATTAGAAAAGAAAACTGAGAAATTAAAAGAAACCATTCTTTTAAAAAGTAGTAAGTGTATTACTTGTTGCTCTAATCAACATACTGTAATGAAAGTTAGGGGTGCCTGGGTGGCTCAATCAGTTAAGAGTCCAACTGTTGATCTCAACTTAGGTTTTGATCTCAGGGTTGTGAGTTCAAGCCCCACATTGGGTTCCATGCTGGGCATGGTGCCTACTTTAAAAAAAACACACACATATTTTAATGAAAATTAACTATCTCTTCAAAAACAAAAACACAGTGAGAAGAGCAGCATTGTTTTATACTTTTACAAGTCTCTTTACTGTCTGGCTGCATAGGAGACAGCTGAGTCACGTATCTGCTTCTGTAATCAAGCCGCTATGATTATTATTTTGGTAGACACATATAAAGAAAACCTGCTTTGTAGTGATGTAGTTCATTTCTAGGTCTTGAGGACTCCTAGGGCTCCACAGATCACACTTTGGGAATCACTGTTTCAAATCATTCTACACTTTGCCCAAAGTTGTCTTCCACACAAACACAATCACATCCTTTCCTGCTTCCTTCAAACTGTCAATGGCTGCCTGTGGTCCAAACTCGGCTCACAAAACCCTTCCCATGTGGCCATTCCAGTGCCTGTCCAAACTCCACACCACCCTATTTTATATACTGAGTACTCTGCCCACCACCGGGTACATACAGATGCCTGAATCTGTCCTGCTTGTTCATGTCTCTGAGCCTCAGCCTTTCTCCTGCCATAAGGACGCCTATGCATCTTTTACAAGTCAATCCAAAGACCACCTCCTCTAGGAAGCCTTCTATGATTCACTCTTGTCTTAGAGTTTCCTCTTTTTGTGTCTTATTTATTTTTTGGCTAGATAATTCAAGTGCGTGAGATTAAATTCCAAAAAGATATACTCTACTGTGATAAGTAGACATCTCTTCCACCCCAGCTATCCCTCCCTCCCCCAGGAGGCAACCACAGTGATAGGCTCCTTCTGCCTGCTTCCAGAGCTGCTTTAGACATAAATAAGCAAATCACCTCTTTTACCCAAACAGTAACATACTATATACACTGTTCACACTTGGTTCATGCCATATCTTACACAGCCTTCCATGCCGTCAAACATTGGCCTTGTCTTTTAAATAGTTGCCAATTACATTTTCCAAACGTACCATAACTTATTTATCTAGTCCTCCATTGACAGGGTATATGTGTGGTGTTTGATCTTTTGCTGCAGCAAATATCCTTCTACATAAACCAGTCCACATGCATAATAGACCCTATAGCATTAACATCTAGGACTGGAGCTGCTGGGCCCAAGGGCATATATACTTGAAATTTGATAAATATGGCCAAACCGTCCTCCATAAAAACTGTTCTAATTTATCATCCCACTGGCCATACATGAAAGGTCCTGTTACCCTCATCAAACAGTGTTAACCTACTTGTTAATCTCTGCCTATGTAGTAGATGAAAAATGCTACCTTGTTCAAGTTTAGGTTGATATTTCTCTAACAAGATCAAATCCCTAGAGTTGTACTTCCGTATATGATAGCCATTAAGTATATGTGGCTGTGTAGATATAATTTTAATTCATTAACATTGAATAAAATTTAAAACTCAGCTCCTTAGCTGTATTAGCTGCACTTCCAGTGCTCCACAGCCATCTGTCCAACAGTCTCTATAGGAGGCAGTGTAGATACCAGCATTGTAAAAGGCTCTACTGGACAGTCTGCTCCAGACCCGCACTGCCCAATGGCTACCATGAGCCACATGTGGGTACTGAGCACTTGAAATGTGGCTCGTCTGAACTGAGATGTGCTCTAAGTGGGTAATACACACTGAATTTCAAAGACTCCATATGAAAAAGAGAATGTAAAATGTCTTCTTAATTTTTATATGGATAACATGTTGAAATGCTAATATTTGGATATACTGGGCTAGATAAAGTATTAAAATGAATTTCGCCTCTTTCTTTTTCTTTCAATGTGACTCCTAGGAAATTTTAAATGACGCATGTGGCTCGCATCTCTTTCTCTGGGAGAACAATGCTCCAGAGGGCACAGTGCTCTGTTGAGACTTGGATGTTACCATTTTTCTTTGTAACACAGAAATAAGTGTAGTCACTCTTGCTCTAAAGAAAAACAGACTCATCGGACTCTCTTCTTCCTCCTTGCCCTTCCCCGCCCCATACACACAGGGTGGGCAACAAAAAAAGAAAGGGCACGATGGTCCCGATGATGAAAGATCAGCTCTAAAACAAACCAGTGCACTTCCCACCTGGGCGGTCACAGGCAGGAACCAGTGGCATCGCTGACCCCGAGCAGGGACTGATTTCCTGGTGGCTGTTAAAACAATGCAACAGAGAACAAAGTGCCTTCAAAACTAAGAATAGAAGAATGGCTCCAAATAAGATTTCCAGGACTCTGCAGGAACAAACTCCCCCTGTGCACCAACCCTAACCCGCCTTCCACCCTTGGCTTGACAAGAGTCCCTCTCTCAGCCCCAACCCTCCTGCATTCTCAGTAGTCTGTACACATAGTTCTGGGTGATGACTTAGGGATACAGTGGGAAGGCGAGACCAGGGAAAGAGGTGACAAGGGCTCTGCCCTAAAGGGCTCACACCACAACGGTTCTATGGTTGAGACAATGGCATATATGTTTCTGTCATCTGTGTCTTTGACTTTGGATATGAAAGTCAAGAAAACTCAAGTTTTGTAACATGATCTATAACTCTGATAGATGAGAATGACACTGTTTTCTAACCGGGTACTGA
This sequence comes from Ursus americanus, assembly GCF_024610735.1. NCBI lineage: Eukaryota > Metazoa > Chordata > Mammalia > Carnivora > Ursidae > Ursus > Ursus americanus. The sequence goes on along the minus strand of NC_142140.1, from coordinate 32,917,361 downwards.
GGGAATGAGACCTAATTGTATCTGAGCATAAGTTACCTGGTTGGAAGAAAACATTAATTTATTATTATTAATAATATTATTAATATTATTATTAGCTGTGTGCCTTTGGGCAAGTGAACTAACCTCTCTGGGTCTCAGTTTTATCAACTATAAAATAAAGGGGCTGCCAAAGAAAATTAAAACACTAATTCAAAAAGAGATATGCACCCCCATGGTTATAGCAGCATTATTTACAATAGCCAAGATATGGAAGCAGCCCAAGTGTCCATCGATAGATGAATGGATAAAGAAGATGTGGTACACACACACACACACACACACACACACACACCCTGGAATATTACTCAGCCATAAAAAAGAATGAAGTCTTGCCATTTGCAACAACCTGGATGAGCTAGAGAGTATTATACTAAGTGAAATAAACCGACACAGAGAAAAACAAATAACATATGATGTCACTTATATGTGGAATCTGAAAAACAAAAAGCTTCAATACAGAGAACTAACCAGTGGCTGCCAGAGGGGAGGCAGGTGGAGGGATAAGTGAAATAGGTGAAGGGGATTAAGAGGTACAAACTCCCAGCTACAAATTAAATCAGAGATGAAAAGTATAGCATAGGGAATATAGTCAATAATCTTGGTAACAACTTTGTATGGTGGCAGATGGTGATTACGGTGATCACGATGAGTGCTGAGTAATGAACAGAACTGTCAAATCACTATGTTGTGCACTGAAACTAATATAATATTGTACGTCAACTATACTTCAGTAATAAATTTTTTAATAAAAATAAATGAAGTTAACGGGGCTGGATTATATGAGATTTCCTATCTCATCTAGTCCAAAAGTTTTGTGACCTGATGCATATGCAAACAAGATATCACTAACCCCTTCATCCACCTTCTCTCACTCACTTAAAAAACACTCATTAATATGAGCCAGACCCTGAGCCTGATGCTGGCATACAAATATGGAAAAACATTTCTTCCAGTGGATGAAGGTCTTAAGAGAGGGGAGGAAAGAGAAGGGGAAGGCGATGGACGGGAATGAATACTTGCAGAGGAGTTCTTTACCTGGGGCCTTGGGTCTGCAGAGAAATTTTCACATCTCTGAGCAGTTTTCTGAAGAGAATACTCAAAAATGCATGTGATCTCCCCAAAAGCAGAGGGCTAGGGATTTAGAGAATCTATGATAGGCCAGGTATCATGCTAACTAGATTCTTAGTATGTGATGGGTACTTAAAGAGTTAGCACCCAAGGCAGTCCACAAAGTGTATGGGAACAGGTGCATGAGGGATTCGATCCGGAGCCTTTCTGGTGCAAAGCCTGCCTCTTTCCCCATATCAGGGATGATCTCGATTATAAGCATTCAGCAGGCCAAAACAGTATCCCGCTTGTTTGACCTGGGATGATTGCACCTGCCCAACCAGAGGTTGCAGGATAAAAAGGCAATAACCTCTATGAAATACCGATCACCAGTTAGCACTCCAGAGGCACTACAGATACTCATCCACTAGATACTTGTTCAGGACCTACAGCATGCCAGGCCTTGGGCTAGATGTCCTTACCATCTTCGTCATTTATTGTGACTATATTTATCCTCCTCCAACATGGCAGAGCGCCCCACATAGATGTGGGCTGAGTGAGTAAATAGTGATGATCTCTGTAGTGGACTAATTTATTCTTCAGCAAACTTTCATGCTCTCTCCTGACTTCCATGGTTTGGACCTGTTACTTGCTCCAACCGATGAAATATGGGTGGAAGGGACAGAGGACCAATTCTGAGCCTAAGCCTTAAGGGACATCCTATATTCCTGCTTCCTCCTTGGGACTTTTGACCTCCACAGGGGAAGAACAGACATGGGTAGCTAGTGGACCCATGTGGGGCAGACTGCCTGCATCAACCCGCACAGCTGTGAACGTAAGAACAGATGCTTGTTGTCTGCCACTGAGCTGGAGTGGTTGTTACTCGGCAAAAGCTGACTGAGAGCTCCTTGACCCAATCCAGAGATTTCAGGAAGAGCATGGCCTTGGCTTCTCTTACTTCTCGTTAAGGAGGGATTTCAGCAACTAGATTATTTCTTGTCTCTCTCTACCCCATTTTCTCTGGGCGGGTAATGTCCCATTCAAAGAAGATAGAAAAGGCTACAAAGACCCATAATTTGGGCATCTTGGCCCCTGACACAGAGACAGGCACAAAGCTGGTTCTCAGGCCCTGCCTGGTGAATGAAAAGGACGGGCTGACTGTCCATTTTGGTGGGATGAGCATTGTGAACACTGGTAGCAGGCAGCAACCTCGGTCTCAGATGCTCAGAGCCACTGGCGCTGTGGTCCCCCAAAGTACAGGAAGTGGCTGGGGGGAGACAGAATATCACTTCAGCCCACACGCAGTAGACCTGGATGTATTTATTATAATGTATTTTAGGAAACACATTAGAGCATTTAGTGACTCCGCAACTGAAACCAAGAGTCGGATGCTTAACCGACTGAGCCACCCAGGCGCCCCAATCATAGCTACCATTTCTGAGCACTGACACAAGATAAACTGTTTTAAGGGTTTCACAGGTATTATTTTATAAACTTCTCATGGTAACTGAGACAGATACTACCATGATCTCCATTTTGCAGGTGAGGTAACTGAGGCCCAAAGAGGTAAAGAACCTGCCCAAGGTCAAGTGGCAGTGAGGATCTGGACCCAGACAGTCAAGCTCCAGGATCCAGGTTCTTAAGAGCAATGTCTCCATTGGAGAACCTGGTACACAATGAAGTTCAGCATTACCCAAGGTTAACTGCAAAACCGAGACCTTGAGCCTCAAATTCCTGACTCCCAGCGAGCTACTAGCCTTGCTCTACAAGAAGCAAACACTGTGGCTACAGCACCTGGAGTTTCTGGCGAGGGCTGGGTGGGGTCTGCAAGAAACAAAGGGGAGAGGTGGTAAATGCCACAAGGAAGGGAAGAGATGGGGACATAAGGCTGCCAATCAGAGGCAGAGGCTCAACAGATGTGGAGAGCTAGAATATGGCCAGAATTGTCCAGAAAAACAGGGCTGACAGAGCAAGGGTTGGCACACAGGGGCTGCTTCCGGAGCTCTTCCTAAGAGACCTGCCCACCCTGGTCAGCATCGGGAACTGGTTTTCCCTAAGTGACATCCACATAGTCTATATTTAGGTCCTAAAGTCACCCATTGTTTCTGTCTGGGTGGACATGGGGGGTCACCACCCGGACCTCGCCCTCTCCGAGTCATACCTCTGTGTGTTCTATCAAAAGAGGCCTTTTTAGAATCTGGTTTGAATCAACTTCCCCTTAAATGGCTCCCACTTGGCGTTCTGGGCAAGCTGTAAAAACATGGCTGGAATTGGAGCTTTAAAATGAAGTACTGACCTTCCGTGGAATATGCTTCCTTCCCTCAACAAAATCAAACCAGGGCCAGGTTCATCTCTGTGGGTAGATGTTTCACAGCCCTGGCATGCCTAAGTCCTTACACATTCAGGATTCGTGTCTCCAGTGCCCACCAACAGTCTACGGTCAGTAAGATCGGAGACATGGATCACGTTTACTGAGTGCTGGTTCTGGGCGAGGCATGCTTATGGGTCATTTCATTTATTCCTCATGACAATCCTATAAAGTAGACACTATTTATTATCCCCATTTTTTGCAGAGCAGAAAACAGACTGAGAAACATTTGGTAACATGCCTAGGATTGCATGGCTAGTCAGAGGCAAAGCTGGGACGCAAAACTACATCTCTGTGGTCCTAAGACCCATGCCCTTAATCATTATACTCTAGCATTTCTCCACTGATACAGAACTGCCTTGGCCAAATCTCAGAAGATGGATTTATGAGATCTTTAAAGGGTTTCTCCCCTCCCCTCCCTTTCTCTCTACCACATCCATTTACCAATTGACCTCCCACACCCAGCCCCAATTCCTCCAGATCCTTTCTCTGGAGACTCTCAGAACCGAGAAATAAAAACGTATTCAGTAGTATTTTCAAGAGCAAAATAAAGGTCGACGGCCCCCTAGCCAATTACATTTTGAGTTCCAATGGATATCCTTGGGAAATGTATATTTAAATGCACTCATATAACTTGAAATAGGAATGATATGAGAACTATGTTTGACTTTTTATACAAGATATTTGCATATCTTAGGTTCATATCAGAACTAAAATGAGTTTAGAGAAACTTCCATTTGATAGGTAGGGAAACTGAGTCCAGAGAAGGTAATGATTTGTCTAGACGCCTCTTAGGTAGCCACTAATTGGACCTTAGCAAAACAGGCCGATTTGCCAAAGGACAGGAAAGCAAAGTATTACTGAAGATGTTGCAGGTGACAGGAGATATAGTAAGGGCTCCATCACTGAAATCCTCATGTAGCACCTAATAGCTAAGAATGTCATTTCTGGATCCATTCTGCCTGAGCTTGAAGCCTGGTCCACTGCTCCGCAGCTAGGTGACCTTGGAAAAATAATTTATCTTTTCTAAACCTCAGTTTTACTATCTGAGAAATAAGGATAGTAATAATAGCCAGCCAACTCTATAGAGTTGTAGGAATTTCATGAGCTAATGGGAGTAAAGTGCTTACTCACATGCCAAGTATCTAATAAATCTTAGCTAGTGTTGTATTACTTTTTATGTTGCATTAACTATCACTAAATTGTAGTAAGTCACTTTAAATGTTGTCAATTTCTGTATCTCAAAGACTCAAAAATGATTCTTTATCAGGGGAGCAAACAGCTGGATGAATCAGATGGGAAAGGAGAAAGACCATAAAACCATCCAAATCACATGAAAAGATTATAAATGTACGTCTAGAATGGTCATGTATGAGAGCTGAAATTAGCATTACAAAAATCAATCTCAGAATTCTGGTGAGAAGAATAGAAAAAGCAATGGACACTTTCTTTGGAAAATAGGGGTGGCTTATTCAAAGCTTTAACGCCCACCCACAAACAAAAGGGACAGAGGGAGTTACCTTTGGGCTTCCTAACCATTCTTCAGCCCATGGAAAGGTAACATCTCCAGCCATTCCTTCAGACATAACCAAACCAAGCACCTTAATGAGAACACTAGTGAGTCTGAATCTCCCCTAATAATAATATCCGACTTCATCTTCTCAATGATGAACACATTCACAACACAGGACTCACTAAAAGGAAACCTACAAAAAAGTTGTTCCAAGAAGAATGAACTTCCAAAATTGACTGCAGCCATCTTTCAACCCAAAGAAGAAGAAAAGATCTTGGAAATCCACTTTGTGACTTTAAAAAACTCCCCAAACAGAAAACAACCAGAAGGCAGATGCATCCTTATTTTCACTCTTTTTTCCCCCAATTAACTGAAAACAGATCTCTTATAAAAATTAAAATACTAGCATCATGGAACAAAGAGCTCCCCCCAACACACATACACACACACACACACACACACACACACACACACACACACACACACATTCTCTCTCTCTCTCTCTCCTCCAATCACAGATGCTAAAGGAAACGCTGACAGCTAGGCACTCACTTAACTCACCATCTCCAATCAAGCAACCATTGTGGTCTTAAACGCAACCACACAGCTCTTTTCTGATTCACACTAAAGTGAGACAGAAGTCCCCACTCCATCGTCCCAGGGGTTTTTAACAGCAGCTCCCTGCCTATTTGCTTGGGAGGTGAAAGACAGCTTCGCCCTCCCGCACCTCAGCTCCTGGCACCACCCAGCCAGGCATGGGTGGAAGTGTGGAGCCCGTCCATCCCTGGCTCTGCCACAGGGAGCTTACCTGAGCCCGGACAAAGAAGCAGCACCAAACCATGGGGCGCTCCGGCCTCATCCACGCAGAGTCCCCCGCCCCTAACTGCGACGGAGCCCTGCACACAGGATTCTCTGAGCCGAGCAGAGCATGGTTTCCCTGAAGGAACTCCTCCCCGCCACTTGGGCTGCATGACAGGAAGTGACAGGGGGCCATCAGTTACAAGTGTCAGAAGCTGAGACCACACCAGCCAAGAGCTCCCCACCTCCAGTGGTTTCCTCGCCTGCTGCTGCTTTTTCAGAGCACTGTGGCTTTGGGCATTCAGAGGCACACCAGAAATCCAGGGTCTGGCTGGCAATCCCCAGCCTGGAGGAAACGAACAATGAGCACTGGGTCCCCACCTAAAGCCACGCCGGGCACTCAGCAGCTCTAAAGAGTTCACTGCAAGGACATCAGGCCTCGAGTCTGGAGCTTTGCAGACCCAAACCCAGACATTGGCATGAGACACAGAGAGAAGGGACGCTGGGAGAACTTTGTTCAGAGTGGAATCAACAGAGCCAACTGCCCTGCCCAGGACACAGAGCCGTCGATGAATCCCAAGTTCATAGCAACTCCACAAACGAGAGTGGTGGTGAACACCACACCCATCCACTTCTTTTTTTTTTCCTTCGGCAAATCTCCTCTTCAGAGCCCCCTTCAAAATCGATGCCTCTGGAAACCTCCCTTTCAGCTTTTGACTTGGATCGCAAAAGGCCTTACCCCTTTTCTCAAAGTTACTAGGGAAATAACTCATGGCTGACATTTCTCATTTTACGAAATGGGATCTCGCCAGAATGAACACCTTGCCCGGGTCGCCTGCCTTTTACAAAACCCAGGCTCTTTGGGTGAGATAGATTGTCTCTCAGAGACCTGCAAGGTTACAGGGGAAACCATGCCCTGTTCAATCCCTCTCCACAAAAACTCAACCCCCTCACCCTCCCTGCATGGTAGCGGTGGGTCTCAAAACCAAGGAGACATATTTCCAGTGCAGATTTCAATTATTTATTTTTAGTTTCTAGTCTTCTAATGGCCCTAGTATTTGATTTGCCACTTTTTGCTGCAAAGGTTTAGGCAAAAGTTCCCAAGGCTGTTTTACAAATGCACAGATTTTTAAGAGCCTTGACTTGTCTGAGCCCTGAGTAAAAAAGAGAACAAGCTTCCAAGACTGGACTCTAGAGCATACGAGTAAGCAGGCTCTCCCCATCCTCTCATGGCAGTGACCTGGCCCCTAACATAGGGCCTTGGAAGAGTGTCTTTGCCCTGCAGACAACACAGAAGAAGGCACTCGGCTCTGGAAGCACAAAGATGAACCACTGGTGACCAGAGAACAAAATAAATGCTGCTGGGATTTGCAAAAAGTATTGAGGCGGCCAAGAAATAACCGAGCCTGGCCAATGCATTTTTTTAGGGGGACAAAGTCTGGGAAGGCTTCTTAGAGCAAGAGACACATGGGTAGAATTCTGAGGGGTTTTCTAGGCAGGAGAATTAGCAAGGGCAATAGCAGGGATGTGCAGGCCCATAGGGTACTCTGGAAGAAAAGCAAATGCTTTGAAAGCACTACTCCCCGACAGACTCGGGTCTTGCTTCAAAGAGCTTGAAGGGGTCCTATCTGTTTGGAGAAAGAAGGAAGTGAAAACACTGTGAAAGAGGCTCAGCTCTTTTAGGCAACCATCTGGGGCACCTCAAAGCCCACATGTGGTACCTACCAGGTCTGGCACTAAGCAAACACTCGGTGATGTGTGTCGAAAACAGCAGTGCCCACAAAAGGTGGGTTTCAGCTCATCCTTGGGACTTCCAAACGCCTGACTCCCCACAAAGCAATCCTAGGGTAGGGTGGTGGCTGGTTGGGGAGGGAGGGAAGGCATTCCTAAAGAAGCCTCTCATCCTAGCCTCCTGCAAAGAAAGGGGCCTGAATTTGTACAGGCCTATAAACAGGCCGAGATGAGCCAGCTCTGGAGACAGCTGAGCTAATGAAGAATGTCAGTCTCCCGAGGACCAATGGAGGTTTCCATAAGCCCAGCTACTCCTCTCCTGGAGGATTTTCAAACAGCCACTGAATGGGCCCCAGCAGCCCAGGCCAGGATCACCCCAATGAGGGCCCAAAGGAAATGTAAACTGATCACTAGACTTTACTTCTTTTCTGGGGAGGGAGGGCACACTCACGTCAACTAATCCAAGAATGATTAAGCCTGACTTCTGGTTGCTGACTACAAACGAGAAAGAAGAACCGAAACCCGTGGGCTGTAGCACTTGGTGGAAGAGGTGAAGTTGAGTGGGTCCCAGGGCAGGTAGCAGTGAAGGAGGGAGCACGGGCAGGAGAACCAGCAGATACCCCTGGCAGGAGAAAAGGAAGGAAGGAACAGGGCATGGCCATCTCCCCTGACATCCCTGCTTTGACCAGAAGCGAGAACTCCAAGAATGAAACCGGTGCACGCAGAGGGCATCTTGAAGGAACATTTCAATAATAAGAGGCTCCTGCCATGCAGAGTTCAAGTTCATTTTTAGCTTTAAAATGGAAGTTTATAGAGGAACAGGAATGTGGGTTTTCTCTACATGGCACTTAGGATACAACCAAGTATTCAAATATGTTTTTCTACTAATTTTTAAATTTTAGAAGTAACATGGTGTCATTATAATACATTCAAGCCATACAGAAGTATATAGTGTAATAAGTGAGTCTTCCCGAAGGCCCTTTTCTCCACCCCAATCCCATGTGCCAGAGGCACCCATGTCAAAGCCAGCTGTAGATAAAGGGGTTATAAACCCAAATGCTTTCAGGGCCAGGGGTCAGGTACCTGAAAGAAAAGCCTGGGTGGGCCTCTGGGCACCACTGAGAGTACTGGCCCTGAGTTCCAGCTTACAGGTGTCCCAAGAGACTATGGCCCAGGGTCACCAGACATTTCAGTTTTTCAAGAGAAGCTAGAAATTCCAGGTTATATATAAAATCTCACAATGTTTAAATGCTGGCAACGAATCCACCATTTACAAAAGTGCTATCCAGGCCACACAAACACAGGTGCTGGCTGGATACGACCCAAGGGCCACCAGTTTGGCAATCCTTCTAGACATTTCCTTCTGTCTCAACACACACAAGTTGCTGTGTACAACATTTTACTTTTTATTTTTATTTCTCAAACATGGACGGTAACATTATTCTACCACTTGCTTTTTTCACTTAAGAAATCCACAGCATCCCTCCACATCATACATATTTTAGACCCATATGGGGTCTTAACTCTGCCACCATTGAGAACATCATTCACGATGAAAATGCACCTCTGTGCAGATGCTAAAACATCCTGAAGCCACAGTTACTAAAACCATAAACAGTGATGGCAGATTTTTGATGTGTTAGCAGAAGTTGCCATGCAGTTTTTCACTTGACCTTCCCAAGGAGCCTGAGATAAGCCTCGTTGTTATCTCTACCATACAGATTTTTTTAAAACTGAGACTCAAACAGGTGGCAGGAGCCTGCTCAAGAGGGCCTAGAGGTGGCAGATTTGGGAGTGGAGCCTGGGTGGGCCGACTTCCAAGCTCCCGCTACAGGCATAGAGCCCCTGGAACAGACAGCCAGAAACCTGTCCCAGGGTATTCTGGAATTTGACATATGGCAAATATTGGACTACAAACCACGGGAGGAGAGAAGGATGGCTAACAAATGGGATAATTCATTTCTTGGAAAGAAAAGCCTCCTTTCAAAGTCCTACTTCACCCTGTCCAAAATAAATTCTACGTAGATCAGAGTGAAACGCTAAAAAGAAAAAAAAAAAAAAAAACTATGAAATTCTGGGGGCGTAGGTTCTCAGAGTATAATATTTTTCTCTAAGTGTGTGGAGCTGAATCATTATATATTTATAATGGGGGAATACCCACAAGGCACCTATAATGCAAAAACTGGCCCCTGTTTCCCCACATCTGGTTAAATAACCATACTGCTGGCAAGGTCTTAGCGTATGCAGAAGAGACTAGTGCCAACATGTGGACCTAGCCAAGGCACCACCCCATGCTTCCTTCTGGCCCTGGGACTCAGAGGGATGTGTTTTCTGTGCTATTATTCTATACATTTCACCGTATTTTCTGTTAAGAAGTTTCAAGCAGTTTTCTCACCAAAAATATTATAAGAAACATATTCATCAGGGTGGTGATAAGCTCATGTACATAAAACAAAATGGTGAGATTTCAGTAGAATTACTTCATTAAAAGTTGGTGACTAACGGTGGTTTTCTCCATGTGAATTTTAATCTGGTTCCTCAGTCTCTTTACTATTTGTGCCCCAGAAGCCATAGATTTCACAAAAGCTCAGTGTTGGCTGGGAATTTCAGGGTCTTTGACGATATTCCATTCGATGCCTTACATTTTTGTTTATTTAAAAAGGGGGGGGGGCACCTGTATGGTCAGGTGGTTAAGCGTCTGCCTTCGGCTCAGGTCAAGATCTCAGGGTCCTGGGATCGAGTCCTGCATCAGACTCCCTGTTCAGCGGGGAGTCTACTTTTCCCTCTGCCCCTCACCCTGCTCTTGTGCTCGCTCTCTCTCTCTCAAATAAATGAATAAATAAATAAAATCTTTAAAGAGAGAGAGAGAGAAATAACACACATGCATGGGGTGGAGGGGAGGGGCAGAGGGAGAGGGAGAGAGAGAATCCTCAAGGAGACTCCCAGCTGAGCATGGAGTCCTATGTGGCCCTCCATCCCACCACCCTGAGATCATGCCCTGAGCTGAAATCAAGAGTGGGACACTTAACCCACTGAGCCACCTAGGTGTCCACGAGACTTTACATTTTAAAATAATTCCACAAACTGAATTGAAAACTAGGTGGTGAAACAATCTCATGAAAACGGATGGCAGCAGGGGCCAAATTAAAATAGTGTACTGCATACTGACTTAACCAAGATTCCAGTAACAGAAAATCATTATTTCACAGATCTTAGGTTTTCGATGCTACTGTCAAATTCAAGTAAGACTGAGAAAAAAACAAATATTTATGTTGTGGAGGAGAGGGGAGGCACAGTAACACTCATTGGTGTTACTAGGTTGGCAGGAAGGCATCATGCATGGCAAGTCTGTGAGAAATAAAAAGGGCTTCAAAGTATTTCGAGCCTGGGAGTTACTTGTGGTCATGCACTCTCATCAAATGTCTTCATAGCTACTCTTCAGCGCTGGAAGTGTGGTTAATCCAAGCAAAACTTAAACAACTACTCTGCCCCCTTCACCATGAATCACCAACAAATGGGGGGTCCAGACCCCATTCCAGGCCGGGGCTGCTTGTATGCAAGACGTTTTAACTCAAGGAACCTGGACCATTTGAAAATGCTGATGCTTTTCTAGAGCCCTGCTTAATATCCCAGCTCCACAAGATTACAAAATGATGAGAAGAATGTGGGAGCAAACCTGGCTGCCCAAGGTCAAGAATGAATAAATAGAAAAGGCTTCATCTATGGTTTCAACACAAGAACTAAAAATAAATGAGGCTTGAACATGGAAGTCTCAACAGATTCCTAATCATGGCTAATCTTGAGTGCTTATCTTGCTGGTTTTGTTACGAGCAATAGCTTGAGCACTGTATTTTTTCTCTCTAAACAAATCTGAACTTTTATAATCAAATTCCTCACATTATTTTGGCAACGGACACACAGACAGCTATTTTAAAAAGCGAATCAGAAATAAGGAAAGCTGCCTTCCGAGGTGCGCTGTGAAGCAGCCACCGGGCCTGGTCCCTAGGGTTCCACCTCTTTTATGAACCCAGAAAGAATAGCCTGAAGCATTTCCACAGGGAGGAGACGGGGGTGCTGGTAAATAAGCCCACTCGATTTATTGCTCAGAAACACGGACACCCTGAGTACAGCTTTTTCAAAGGACCGTCAAGATCTCTTTGTTACGCTGTCAGTTCAAAGTGAAACTCCAGTGGGTTGCTGACCTCTGCCCAATTCTTAGGAAAAAGAAAGGTTTAAAAACTGATTAGCTGATATCTATCAGCCAGAGAGCTTCCTTACTTGGAAATGAGAGTTACTATTTGGCGTTATCCTGTCAAAATTGATTAGAAATGGAAAATGTGAATATGAAGGGGGTTGGTATTCCTAACACCTGGATATCTCAGGAGGATTTTGAATAGTAATTTGCTCATTTCAAAGAACAACCCTTGAAAAACTGAATTTCTGAGTTAAAAATACATAACAAAAGCAGAAATCATTTTTTTATAAAATAGTTTCTCATCATTATTTTGAATCCAGATATGTCCTTAAGGATAATTTCTGGGAACAACTGGCTGGCTGGAATAATGAACAGTCAATCGATACAGTAGCACTGTGATCTCTGGCTCTGCCATTTACTAGTTGAATGACCTGGTAACTCCCTTAACTTCCTTGACCCTGAGTTTCCTCATCTGTAAAACAGGAATAATGATTCCATTATCTCTCACAGGGTTGTAGAGAGGTCTCTAAGAGCCTAACTGATACGTGTTTAAAAGCAGAACAAAGGATAATGGGAACATTGGGGTCATTATACTATTTTTTCTATTTTTGCATAAGTTTAAATTTTTCCATAATAAAATATTTTTTAAAGACAAAAAAAAAAAAAAAAAGCCCAGTAATAACCTCTTGGGTTTTTTTTTTTTTCAAGCAGAAAACGTTCCTCTCAGCAAGTTGAAAAGTTGGTACCAAATCCAAAATAATTTGATTTTTACCCTGATTTGAATGAGAGCTGTCAACTAGATATCTGATAAGAAAAAGACAATGGAAGTTTGCAACTTCCTGTTTCCCTTCTTCCTTCCAACAGAGAAAACAAAAGTGTGAAGGTGGTTAAAGCTTAAGTTCCACTTACTCTTTTTTTTAAGAGAGGTGGAGAGAGAGAGGTGGGGGGAGGGGCAGAGGGAAAGGGAGAGAGAATCTTAAGCAGGTTCCATGCCCAGCACGGAGCCCAACACAGGGCTCAATCTCACGACCCTCAGATCACGATCTGAGCCAAAATCAAGAGTTGGATGCGTAATCGATTGAGCCACCCAGGCACACCACCACCACCATTTACTTTTTCAATGTTATAATGCTGACTTCCTTAAAATCCCTATGTCTGTCTAAAAAGTTCAAGATTCCTATGAGAATACCCCCCGAGAAAATAACAAGAGATTGAAAAAGCGTGTGTGATCCCGCGACTCAGAGCACTCCTTCTGCCTACACCACAGTGAAAGTGGTTTTTGTTTTATTTTGGTTGGTGTGTATCCATGTGTACTCGAAGAGTAAACACGGCCACTTTTTTCTTTAAATCAGAATCAGAAAGGAATCACCCAAACACTGGAAACCAGCAAACCAAACAGGGGATACTCAGAACAGGGTTCCAGTTGCCCCCCGGAGGGAAGTGGATTCTGGCTGGAAGCTCAGAGCCTTCTCCCAGCTACTGTGCTGCCATGGAAGCTGTCCCTTTAAGTCAGACTTCCTGGTAAGGCTCAGAGATTTCCGCATGCAGCTTCCTGGAGACGGTGTAAGATAAACAATAAACTTTGCAGCAAAATCTTGGACAATAAGCCCCACGTGGCCATAACGAGAAGCAATTATAAGGCCTGACAATGGCTAAGGCATTTCCAACAGGAATGCAAATCTGTGATAAACATGGGGGAAACATGCTACCCCACACACCTGCACAAACTGAACTAATAAAAAAAAAAAGTTCTTAGCCTCTCAACAGACCGAGAAATAGTTGCTTCCAAATTTGGCACTCTTTTTCTTAAATCATGGTCTTAGAGGAAGGCAGTCTGGTCTTTCTTACAGTGCTACCACCTATTGGTGAAAACTGTTGAGGCCAAGGGACTCCATGACTCACTTGCTCCACGTGTCTCGTGAGGGACATTTAACCTTCTGGATACTCTGCAGTTCAACAGTCTTTTTAGGTTTAGGGAAGTTCCAACTCATGAACGAGAGCCCACATTCTACCGAAGAGAAGAGGATGCCACACACTTACTTTCCCAGCCTCCCTTGTAGCTAGGGCAGGAGAGCCTGAGCCAGGCTCAGCCAATCAGATACTCCCACCCCAGACGTGGCATCAAAAGCTGGCATGCGAACAGATGCTATTCCTGTGGAGGTGGCCGCAGATTCCAGAGGCTGCAGGGAGGGCAACTGAGCAGCCACATTCGTTGGCACAAACCGTGCTATCTACACCCGCCCAGGAGTGGCAGCAATGGTGTGCTTGTAGGAAATGTTTGGTGGTGTAATTTGAGGTTGTTCCTGGTTCCCTAATCCTTCCGAAATTCTCTGAGCTTCCTATATCCTGTAATAAATTTCTCTTCTGCTTACATCAATCAGCACTGGGTTTTATTGCTAGGGGCTAGTTCATACACACAGAACACAGGACAGGCTAAAGCTGAAGTAGTCCAGAACCCGATCCTGCAGAACGATTCTGAGCATAAGGACTGAATGGCTCCTTTCACATTTCCAATTCAATTCAAACACTGTCCCTTGGCCCACAGGGCCCTGCATCAATTGGCCCCTGTCTCCTTCCTAAGCCCTTATCTCGTTCTATTCTCCTTCCAACTCCCAAGCTCTAGTCGTACTTTCTGTTCCTCAGTAAGCTCTTGCCAGCCCCCAGGGCCTTTGCACTGGCTCTCCAGAAAACTCTTTCCTCCAGATCTTCACAGTATAGCAGCATCTTTCTCATAGTTTGGTCCCAACTTACAGGAAGCTTTCCCTGACTAAGCTGCCTAAAGGATCATAGTCCCCACCTCACCATCTTATCCTCTATCATGATACCCTGTTGATTCTCTTTCCAGGATATATCCAGGGATTAATTTATCTATTAGTAACTTTAGCAACCACCATTGACTGGGGGCTTGCTATGCACCAGACATTAAACATTTAATTCTATGACCATTATGAGATAGGTACTTTTATTATCCTTAGTTTATAGATGAGGACGCAGGCTCAGAGGGGTTAAGGAAATTGTCCAAGCTTGGCAGTGATGGAATAGAGATTTGAATCGAGGTCTGCAACATGGGCTCATTACCACAGTGCTCATTCAGGCAGTTGCCTGACAGTGACTAAATGAACATTAACCACAGTGTAGGCTCTGCAGCAACAGGACAGACCCCACTCTTATGGAGCCGATAGCCTGGTGTTCCAGCTCTATCACCTGGTAATCTCTCTATTATCCACAGACCCTGCTTAGGGAAGAAATGTAGCCAGGCATGTGTAAAGAGGGAGCAGGGGTCCTTCATTCAACAGAAAAGTGCCCAGCTCTGTGCTCAAAGTGTTGGGCATACAGAAATACCACAGGAGAGCTTACGGGCCAGAGGGAATTCAGACCTCCAAACAACGTTTGCTGCTCACCCTGTCATGTTCCATGGCCTTGGAATACCAGGAACACTGAGGAAGCAGCCAGGGACAATTCTCAGGTCCCCCCAGGAGAAGAGCCATTGGAGTAGTTGATAAGGGATGTGTAGGCATTGCCAGGCTGAGGGGAGGGGAGCCACAGCAAAGGGGAGAGGTGGGGAGATGTTCAAAGGGCCATGGGAGGGATGGGGTGGTTACGCTGGGAGAAGAGAAGGTTGCAGCCAAGGGAGAAATTCCAACTCTTCCCTGTGGAAAATGGGAAACGAGAGCAAGACTTTCAGCAAGAACAGATACAGGACCAGATATGAATTGTTTTTGTCAAGAACAGTGGCCATGACTATACAATACTGGCAATATGTCTTAGTACCTTATTTCCTATGTTAAAGTACACATACATAAGTATATTAGCTAAAGCCAGGAATTTAACAACAACAACAAAATTCCATTTCTCTGTTTCCCAACTCCCTCTCCTTGCTGAATGAGAAGTGAGATAAATTTCCTCTCTCAAGAGGAGTTAAGCACAGCCATTCTCTCCCATAATGTGAAATTCCACAGAGCTCTCGTGTCAGTAATTTATGGAGAAAAGAAGGAATTCCCCTGCTACTTGACTTTACAACTCCCATCACCTCTGCCTGGATTCTCCCAGTGTGATAACAGGAAACTCACCTCTGGGTTGTGTCATTATTAAACGAAAGGTTGATTTTTATTTTTTTAAGAATGTATAAGGTTGAGGCACAGATGGCCTCCTGTGTTAAATAAGCACCTGGGGGCTGTGAGAGGAGTCCCCAGAACCACCGTCTGAGGCTAGGTGTGGCCAAGCACGCGGTGACAGGCCCTAGGAAATGGTATGCTAAGTTTGCGTCTAAGGAGGTCTGAGAACCCTGAGGTCAGTCAAGGAGGCAAGGGCATAGCCTCTGGAAAGTAGACTGGAAATCAACGAAAGCAGTTTAGCTTGGGGGTTAGGAAAATAGGAAGTCTTAGGGGGCGCCTGGGTGGCTCAGTCGTTAAGCATCTGCCTTTGGTTCAGGGTCCTAGGATCGAGCCCTGCATCGGGCTCCTCCGCTGGGAGCCTGCTTCTTCCTCTCCCACTCACCCTGCTTGTGTTACCTCTCTCGCTGGCTGTCTCTCTCTCTGTCAAATAAATAAGATCTTAAAAAAAAAAAAAAAGGAATAGGAAGTCTGAGCCAAACAACCTAAATTCAAACTCCAGTGTTATGCTTACCATGTGACCTCTGGCGATTTACTTCTCTGTACCTCCATTTTATCATCTGTTAAATGCAGATAATAAGAGTAAGAGCACCCACCACACAAGGCAATACAAATTTATATTTTAGTATTCTATAACATACTATATATACCATTATATAATATAGTAATATAATAATATTACTATGATCTACTTTAACCCAATTCAAGAAAGAATTTGTCAGGGCGCCTGGGTGGCTCAGTCAGTTAAGCATATGGCTCTTGCTTTCCACTCAGGTCATGATCTTGGGGTCATGAGAGTGAGTCCCACGCCGGGCTCTGCGCTCAGCATGGAATCTGCCCCAGGATTTTCTCTCTCTCCCTCCGCTCCTCCCTGCCAAACTCTCTCTCTCTCAATCTTTAAAATAATTAAATAAATATTAAAAAAAAAAGAAAGAAAGAATTTGTCAACAAAAATGAGGAGTCTGAGGAGTGGGGGCCTGGGAGCGGATGGCTGGTCAGTATTTGGGTGGTGATTTCTGAACACTGTGAGGCACAGTGACAGTGACACTAACAGGGAACCTACAGGCAATCTGCTGAGCCAGAGTCCAGGCCCCACCACATCTGGGCCACAGCCTTGGGACAGTCACTTCAGCCCTTAAAACCTTCATTTCCTTATCTCTGCAAAGGGGATAACAATAGTACATCCTTCGTACTTTGAGCCAAACCCTGGCACTCAACTTTACAGGCATTTTTCGGAGATCATCTCCCCAACACCACTGTGAATCACATACAATTATGATGTCCATTTTACAAACAACAAAACCCATGGCTTGGAGATGTTAATCAAATCACCAAAGGGCACACTGCTAGACTGACCTGCAGGAAGTCTGACCCGAGCCAGCACTCTAAGCCCCTGTCGATTCTGCAGACGTGCGAAGCATGAAAAGGATGCATCACAGGCCCTCTGCAGGAAGAGGGGGTAACTGATGTGTGCATGGGAACCACCCTGTAAGAAGGGTGTGTATCTTCCTATCACAGATCCCTGCCCTTATGGCACCTGGTAGACCATGAAACTCCCCCTTGGTCAGCACTTCCTATGTGCCAGGCACAGCGATGAGTGCCCATTACATCATCACCATCTCATCACCAGGGCAACCTTCCCCGAGGCAAAGACTGGAGGTCAGTGAGGCACAGAGAGTTGAGCTCCTGGCCCACGGGTCACAGAGTTTGTCTGTAGTGGCACTGAAACACACATCTGGGTCTCTCCTACACCCACTCAGACTTGGGGACGGGCCCTTAAATGTCCCTCAAGCGCCCCTCTCCCCCCTCATTACCTCCCACTCTAAGAGAACAAAGCTGCTTATTCGGCACCAGGATAATGACCACGGGGGCCCGAGCAGGGCCATGGCGCAAACTGTAATTACCGCAGACAACAATTTGCATTCCAAATCTGAAACGTGCTCAGGGCCTCACTTGAGCCCTGTAATCAGCTTAGCCTCTGCCCAAATCTCCCTCGATATGAAGACATACTTGACGCACTGAGCTACAGCAGGGTTTGGAAACTCTGCCTCTGCCCCCAGCAAACCGCCACCTGAGGAAAAACCATGCCGAGAAATGGCTAGGGTTGAGTGGGATTTAAACACTGGAGAGGCTGAATTCCTCTGTTGCAGAACAAAGCAAACAGCAGCCAGGACAGTGGACAGGCAGGGCAAGACCGGTAAATAACTAAAGGCAGGAAATGCATTACATAACACATGGGCTTCAGTGCCCAGAGGTGGGATGGCCCCCCTCCTCTTTCATCACACATTGCTGTCTTGCCCACGAGTCACATGTCAGGGTGTGGTGGCTCTGCTCCCCACGACAACAAAGGACACCTACTAGATCAGCGAAAGGCACATTATGAGAAAAAAATACATCATCTGCATTAGAAAAAGAGTTCTGGAAAGCCATGGACAAAGAATGCTATGATTTGGGTACTCCCAGGTGCAGAAGGAGGGTATAGCGAGGACAGTGGCAACACCAGAATTTTCAACCCTGCCTCTGGCCTCTTTTATTTTGTCTGAATCACAGAAGGATTTTTACGAAATGGCTAGAGTCCCAGGTACTGGTTAACTGGAACTCACCATGGCTCTACTTTCTTTTAGTAGAGACAGAGGACAAATTGCATGACAATTTCCATCACCCCGAATCCTGATCAAAGACTTTCACGCGAAACCTCTACTTGAGCTGATGGTATCGGCAAGCTGAATCTCGACTGCCCTCAGAATCGAAGTGTTTCTCAAACCTTCACGTGCCACGCACATCAGCTGAGCATCTTGATATGTTGCAGGTTCTGAAGTCTGGGGTGGGGCCTGAGATTCCGCATTGCTAACAAGCTCCTAGGAACTGTACTGCCCCATGGACCACACTTTGAGAACCCTCGCTAGGAGACGTGCGAGTGCTGAAGTAGACTGAAAGAAAATTCGTATTTCCTGTGTTTCTATAGTCATCGTGCTGAGCGGTGACTTCATCCTAAGAGCAAAGACATAAACTCAAGTGCTAGATATCTTTCAAGTTCTGGATTCCAAGTTATCTCATGGTGGTAAGCAGGATGACTGTTCCTGAAGGAAAACTTTGTTTAGATGCTATTAACTAAGGAAAATCCAGCCGATCTTCCCTTGGCTGATGTTTCTGGAATAGCCCTGGATCCTCTGAGGTTCAAAGGACCTGAGGCATCAAAGCACAACACAGCCGAGCATCTTGTCTTTGCCAGTGTTCTCATTCACTGATGCCTGTCCCCCATTGGGCAGTGTGGCCAGCCCACTGCAGGTGCAGTCATGTTCTAGAAACTGAGTAACCTGCTAACCCAGACTATCAGTTGTGGCTGGGGGCCCTCAGGTACTTGAGCATGGCGTCATCAGTCACAGACTGCAACTTCCCAACCAGACAGGCATCTTAATAAAATCATTCAACTAATCTGATGCATTTTTTAAAAAACTGGCTGGAGCTGGCTGCCCTGTCCCGTTATGCAAACGGTACACAATGAATTGCTGATAGCATCTGCTCACCATTGCCAACATAAACCCTGCCAGGCCAGCAGAAATAAGCCCAGTGACTGTAAGCAACAATAGTTGCATAAGTTTGTTGAAATAAACACAACTAACAACAGGTAAAAATGTTTTTATCTCCTCTTATTGCCAAGCCAGAGACTTTTGAGATTGAATTCTTGTAAAAATAAAACCAGTATCAAGGGTAAGAAACAGAAGGCAGCTGAGGGGAGAACGCCAACTTCCTGCTTCTTCCAGAAATACACATGGAGATATCAGTTTTTAGAATAAGTAACTAGAACTCATAAAACAAAATTAATTGGCTTACATTGCTTACGGCCACACAGTATGGATTTTCTTCCCTGTTCTTGTCTACTTGTCCACTTTTATGCACTTTTTGACATTTGCCCTTGGAGTTGGGTAGTGGAAATATTTCTTAATATATTAAAGAAGTTCCATGCTACCAAATAACATAAAATTACACATAAGAGATATAATAGGCAATATTAGCCTGTAAACCAAAACCCTAAAATAGAAAAAAAAAATGCAAGCAGACAAGGAAGGGAAATGAGCATTTATTAAAGTAGAGGGATGATGTTCGAGTAGGACGCATGGTCAATGGAGGGAATTTGGTGAACCACGTCAGAATGACTCATGAAACAAGATGGAGAAGTCACTTCCTGAGCAAGGGGTATCAGAACAAAAGGAAGAGTGAACTGAGGACAAGTATTTTAGTGGCACATATGTAGGGCCTCTTAGTCACTCTGGATAATGAGATGAGCACATTTTAAAAAGAAGGAAAAAAGACATGACATCAAGACTGTTAGAATAGCAGCAGGTTTTATTATGTTTCAAGAACAGCAAATCTTGGCCATTTGTACCAATAATGAAGGCTTGAAAGGACTATCCCAGTCTAAAACTCAAGCTTTTTCCTTCCTTGCGACGTTTTAGAATTTGGTGACAAATGTATTAATGCCTGGCAAAGGCTGGGCCCAAGAAAAACATGTTCCGATTTTAATTACACAGGTCATAAGACAGGAAACATACTTTGGGGGTGAAGGGTATTTTTTAAAAGCCAGTATTTTTTTGAACCCAAAATTACTAAGCCAACTTTGCAATCTGTAGTCCTCTGAGTTTCAATAATAAATGAAACCAAAGAGAAGGAATACACAGATGGCCATATTAAGCATTTTTCTCTAATTTTCCAAAAGTGGGATTCTAAGGTATTCTCCCAAGCTATCATGCAGAACCCATCAAAATAATGTACCCCAACTTAGCCAGATGCAATTGAATTACCCATTAATTCTTTGGAATATTAACTCTTTGGGGGATGATTTCTTTCTTGGCTGAGTACACAGTGTTCATTCTTATTAAGGTGCTTTCCTCCCTTCTCAAATATCCAAGTAAGATTTATGGATTTGTTGTTGACATTAGAAAAGGAAGACAAAATTCCTCCAAGTTCACCTTCGTCCAGTTCTCACATTTGAAACTCCTCCATAAACACATGCCTTATTTTAAAATTCCTTCTTAAGTAACCATGGGATTTAGGCCAATTCATTGAATTTCTGACTTAGATTTATTCCTGTTGCCTGTCGGGATGATTTTTATTCTTAAACCTAAAAACCTAAAACTCCACTTCCAAATTACAGTTCAAATATCTGTCTTCTCACCTCAATTTTTCTTCTCGATGAAAATTACGTACGCACATACCCTGCAGAAACTTGGAAAAGCCAAAACAAAATAAAACAAAGCAAAAAATGTCACTTCAAACTCACGCACTGGGAGGAAACCATTATTAATATTTTGGCATGTTTAATTTTTTTACAGCAGGATCATTACTGTATATACAATTTTATTTCCTGCTTTTAAAAACATAATAAACATTTTCACTGACTAACATTCTTCCACAACATCCCCTTATGGCTGCATAATACATGCTCATATGGATAAAACACAATTCACACCAACTGTCCCACATTATTGGACATTTAGACTTTTTCCACTTTTTCCTGTCATTATAATGATCGCTGCTGCACTGAACACTTTTGTGCATAAATCTTAATCCACATGTCTGGTGACTTCTATAGGATGGTGACTTCTATAGGATAGATGCCTGAAAGTGGAGGTATTAGGCCAACGGCCATAAATATGTTTATCGTTCTTGACACAAACAGCTTTCCAGAAAGATGATCAAATAACAATGTCGCTGAACACCTGTGACAGCACCGTCCTACCACATTCCCACTAGCTTTCCAAATGACCACTTTTAAAAAGGCTGATTAAGGCTGTAGGTGAGAAGCAACAGTTTGTTTCCAATCCTTAGACTGACCTGCTGAGGTCAATGATTTCAAATGTTCACCCCATAGCAAAATAATCTTCTTTTATTCTTCAAAACAAGATGCTAATTTTCCCCACATACAAAAATGCAATCAAAACCACAAACATGAGAAGAATGTAGGCATTTGTTGGATATTTTCATTGGGCAACTAAGGTGCCGTGGTTAAGGAGCCAAGAACAGCCAGTTCGATGTACCAGTCTGTGACAGGACAGAGAGACAGCCCGTGCAGAGAGATGCTAGCAAAATAAATTCAGAACTAAATCCACTGCCAAACTTCACAAGATACATAAGATTTGAATTACTTTAAGTCAATACCTATCAGAACAAATACAGTAGAACGTTCAAGAATTTATGCAGACAACATTTGAAATTCGTTCAATAGCTTGTTATATAAGAAATTTTCTTTCCTCCCTCTAAATCAGTGCATATTTCCATACACATCAAGTATGTCTTTTTTTGTTTAATGGCACAACACATGCGAAGAACAAATGGTCCAGACTCAAGTCTCCCCCAACCCAGGGCCTGAGATGATCACCCTATAATGTGGAAAAATAGTAGATAAATGGGAAGTTTTTCTACTATCCTAAAAATGTTTTGGGGTATCTTCCCCACATTTTCTTTCCAGGGAATTGGCCCCACTTTCCCCCCACAGTTTCTGCTGAGTGAACATAAGATAAAAGCTGTGATAGCAGGGGGGGGGGAATTTATTGAGCACTTACTATGTCATAGACCCAGGGTTAAATACTTGATATGAATTATTTCATTTACTCCTTATCAGAACCCTATGAACTAGATACATTTTCAGGTGAGGACTCTAGTCTCAGTGAAGGCTGTCCCTCGCCCAAACTGGTGAAGAGCAGATCCACTTGACCCTAACTTTCTAGCTGCACATGACAGGACCAAGGAAGGAGGAAGCCCTTCTAAGAACTGGCCAGCAGCCTGCCCACCACTTGTGAGGCCCAGCCCAAGAAAGATGAGCTGATGTGATCAGAGTTTTTTTAGGGAGTTGGGGTTGGGGCACCTGAGACTACCCGGTGGGCTGTAGGAGAGCGAGCTGCTGAAAGATCCCAGCAAGTTGGGTCAGACCAGCCCAAAGTGCCACATGCGTGGAGAAGACATTGGGAGCAGGACGTACACATCAGAAGGGGAAGGCAGAGAAAGGAACAATGAAACCGACCAGAGAGAGAAATCCTGGGCTCCTGCAATTGCATATTCTCTCATTAAATATCCTTTTTCTTGAGGTAGTAGAACAAGTGCCTGTGTTTTGGTTTTTTGTGTTTTGGTTTTGTTTTTTTGGTTTTTGTTTTGTTTTGTTTTTGCCAAGAGCTCTGTCTAAAATATCCACAAAGGACAAACTAAGGGTTACCAAAGGGGAGGTGGAAGGGGGGATGGGTGGGTAAATGGGTGAAGGGGATTAAGAGTACGTTATCGTGATGTATGGAAGTGCTGAATCACTATACTGTATACCTGAAACTAATTTAACACTGTATGTTAGCGATACTGAAATTAAAATTTTTTAAAAAATAAGGAAAGGTGGATTGACCAATAATTAATTAATTAACTAATTAAAAATATCCATCAAGGAATCTACAGTGGGGTTGCTCCTTACTCAGAGACT
This sequence comes from Ursus americanus, assembly GCF_024610735.1. NCBI lineage: Eukaryota > Metazoa > Chordata > Mammalia > Carnivora > Ursidae > Ursus > Ursus americanus. The sequence goes on along the minus strand of NC_142140.1, from coordinate 32,894,096 downwards.
GGGCTCCCATCAGCATCTACCCTGTCTAGCAAGTCAGCGTAACAACTACTGCTGCGTGCCTCTTCACGTGCCCCTGAATGCCAAGCAGCTGGCATCCCTTAGGATGTTTTCCAGTGTGTAACCTGAAACAAACCAAGTCTTTAGACTTATCACTTTATAAATATAAAGGGCCGAGGAGGGGCGCCTGGGTGGCAAAGCGGTTAAGCGTCTGCCTTCAGCTCAGGGCGTGATCCCGGCGTTATGGGATCGAGCCCCACATCAGGCTCCTCCGCTATGAGCCTGCTTCTTCCTCTCCCACGCCCCCTACTTGTGTTCCCTCTCTCGCTGGCTGTCTCTATCTCTGTCGAATAAATAAATAAAATCTTTAAAAAAAAAAAAGGGCAGAGGAATAAGTTAAATGTCATCATAAGGAAGCAATCAGATAAATTAAAATATGAGACATATTTCATAAGCAACTGGGCTGGTCTTTTCAAAAAGTCAATGTCATTTTTAAAAGGGGGGTCATGATGAGGGAAGTATTTGAGAATAAAAAAGACTAAAAAACGTAGTAACAAAATGAAGTTGTGGTCCTCAGTTAGATTAAAAAAAATCTAACCAGATGTCATGCATAGCTGTTGAATGGTGCTGGGGGGAAATCAACCATAAAAGACAACAGCAGAAAAATGAATATGGAATGAATCTTAGGAAATGGGGAATTATTAGTAATTTTCTCAGGTTTGGTAATGATGTTACAGTAATGTAGGAAAACCTTATTCTCAGGACACATACATTGAAGTATTTGGAAGAGAAGGGTAATGGTATCTGCAGTTGAAATGGTTTAGTAAAATAAATCCAAACTGCATAAACAGCTACAGATAGATACATACATAGACAGATACATAAATAGATACATAGAGCAAAATGTTAGCGATTGTTCATTCCAGCCAGTGGGTGTTCATTGCCGTCATATTTCAACTTTCCATATGTTTGACATTTTTCATAATGCAAAGTTGAAAAAATAACACAGAGAAAAAAAACGATAATCATGGAAACTCCTTAGGAAGGCACCAGGTAAAGTCTGACATCGCTTCTCTCTATATTCCATACTCTCCAGTTCCTACTCCGCTGCTAGAACAAATACTGTACATATAGCTTCAGTTTAGCCCCTGATAATTGTTGCTGGTTCTTAAGGAGCATGTTACACAAAAAGCCCACATCAAGACCTAGGATTACCATCTCCCCATTGGGATCGACAAACAGAACAGCAGGCTCACTATCCCATCTAACACTGAGTCGTAAGTTCTCTCCCTACCCCTCCCCTTTCCAACGAACAGGTTTAGTTGAACCTGTGTTAATTAAATGCATTTACCTGATACCACTCCATTGCACCTTCCACAAATCAGAGGTATGATTTTAAACAAATCCTCGTCTGTCCCTAAAAAAGTAATCAGCCTCATTCCTCCTTTTTTTCTAAATGGGATGTTAGGTCAAATCAGCCCAGCGGATACAAAAACACAGTGTGTATTAGCAGCATTCTGCACAGAACATTTCCTCCTCCCTGAACGTGCATTAACCAGGTCAGGGCACTGGTGGTCCACGTTGCTGCTACAGCATCTAATCTATCTGGTTTTATTACCAGCACCTTGTGGAAGTCGGCAGTAATAATCATGCGCAAAAAAGGCTGATCCAGGAGTTGTATTCATCGAGATTTCCAGAGTTGAATGGCAGAAGGAGAGAGCCTGGGTAGAGGAAGACAAATGTCGGGTGCCCGGAAACCAAGTAAGAGAAGAATTTTCATCATCAGGCTTATAGAGGGCAGCACACCTAAAAACAGGCCTTATGTAATCAAGATGGAATAAGCAAGGCTTTTAGAAAATATTTATTTCAGTTACTAAAGATGAGTAGGTTTATAAGACTTATTCATCTTCAAAAACAGAAATATTTTAGGTTAAGTATAAATAAGTGGTTAGTAAGTAGAACATGTATGGTCAACATAGATAGGAAAGGGTGCAGGGAACAAAAGAACCTAATACTCATAAAGCAGCCTGTTACTAAGTGCTTGTGATGCATGGCGAGGAGGTGAGGTGAGACTGGCGAGGTACTAAATATACAGAGGCACTAAATACATCTGAGCACTTAACATACATAAGGCCTTAATTTGGCTACCCCATGGGAGCTATCCATTCTGGCTCCATGCATTCTCTGCCCCAAAGCACAAATAAAATAGATGTTAGCCAGCTGTTCATCTGGCTAATTGGCAAACTGCAGCTGCTAGCCAGGTATACCTGTCCCTGAGTCTTGTGATAAAGAAGTCTGTCTCATTGGCCCAGGGTACCTTCCGTCCGTGGGCCTCTTGTTTAAACTTCAACTCTGCATCATCATCATCAACCACATCATCCGTGGGAAAGGCCAAGGCAGAACAGAGAGAGAAAGGACATACTGGCATTGTGGACCCCATGATTCGGGGGCTCTCCATCCTGCCTGCATTCTCTCTGCATTGCGTTACTTTCCTCCAGCTTTTACCCCTTGTTTTTCGTTGTGTGTTGGTTTAATGGACAGTGTGGTTTGAGCACTTGAAAGGGGGGGAGGGGGTTAGAGTCACAATGAGCTAAACCAAGTTCAATCCATTAAATAGACCATTGACTGTGAAGAGGAAGAAGTCGATAGGAGAGAAGAAAAGTTAGTGACAAGACCTTTACCTACCGCCCATGCAAAAAGCCTTAATTCCCATCCCCAGCTTCTCACATGAGCAGGAAACAGAAAATAAAATCTAACAGGGAGGGGAAAAGGAAAACTGAGGGGGGAGGGTCCGCTGCAGAAAAGGGATTTTCCAAATAGGTGTATCCCCACGGTTCTCAATATTACCATCTCCTTCCCATATCTGCAAATAGCATCAGGGCCTTTTGAAGGTGACAAGATCATTGCCCTGATACGGTTTGTGTACTAAAAGCTAAAATAAAAATAAATAAAAGGAAAAATAAAAAGCTCCATGAAAAGTCATAAATTTTGCAAACTACAAAGCAACACAGGACTGATATTTGGGCTGTTTCTATTTAAAACCCTAGACTAAGTTCCAATAGTTTCCAATATTATAGAAACAGCCTTAAGCCATTTCAGAATGCAATTTTCCAGGATCTGCTATTATTTCAATTAGTCCAGAAGACAATTATGTTTTATGTCTTCTGGGCAGTCTATTCCCAGGTTAGACTGTCATGGTTGAAACAAAACAAAACAACACAACTAAAAGGACTGCTTCTAACCAAACATGAAAGAAGAGGTGTTAGTTTTGCCCACCCTAGAGCCAGACCCTGGGAATCAAGATGACTATCCTTTATTATGGGAGGAGAAGAAGACTTTCGTAGACAAGAATTGTTAGTAGCTGCCTAGTGCCTCTCCCCTTCTTCTGGAAACTTCTCCTTCTTCCCCGTATCACTGTAGTTAACATAGGAGCCAACACAGTGGTACAGCAGGACCCCACTCCGTGGCTACTGCTGATTGGTCCAGGAGTATCCACCTGACCTACGCTGGATGATTCAAAATTCCTCCCTAGTAATATTGGTTTGGAGAGAAAAGAAGCCTTTCTCTGCGTTGGATTGCATTTCCACAGCACAGAGAAATGGAAGAAGTCAGTCTGCAAAGAAAATGCAGCAAATAACAGGGAGAATCCAAAACACCCCTGAGCTCCGGGTGCCCAGTTCCAGTGGCTTCTAAGGCCCCACTTCATTCCACAAGATACTCTCCCAGACCTCTGTAATCTTTTAAAATTTTTTTATTTATTTGTCAGAGAGAGCGCGCACAGCACAGAGAGTGGCAGGCAGAGGGCGAAGCAGGCTTCCTCACTGAGCAAGGAGACCAGTGGAGGGCTCAATCCCAGGACTCCAAGATCATGACCTGAGCCGAAGGCAAACGCTTAGCCGACTGAGCCACCCAGTTGTCCCTAATTTAATTCTGTAATTTTTAAAACTCTCCTAGTTTAAGCCACTTTGAGTTGTTTCTGTCACCTGCAACTAAGATTTCTTAACCCAGAAAATCAAGTCAAAATTATCTTTTACCCTTCATAATTCTAGAACACAAAAGGGAATAACTGAATAACCACATAAAACAAAGGCATCTATAAATTCTGCCTCCAAAGTTCAAAATTGCACTACTGTCATGAAAGGCACTATGTCCCCACAGACCTCATATATCACCAAAAAAAGAAACAGCTTTTGAATCTAAAACTGGGCTTCAGTGTGTCTGACATATTGTCAGTGTCAGCAGCCTGAAGATGACAGGGGCTTATCCTCACAGGTGTCAGCCGCTGCTCGAGGGCTCGCTTCTCTACTGCCTGAAAGGAAATGAGGCAAGGGGGCCAAGCGGAAACCAGAGACAGTCAGTTTTTCCTTTTCGGGGGCACCTCACACAGAAAAGGCATCTCTTCAACACACATAGTTAGGAAACAGTCATTTCAGGTGTAAGAGAACTCTAGTTACAAGGAGCTAATATTTTCTGCACAATTAACTACATGGAGGCATTATTCAGATCACTTTACACCCATTATAACTAAGTCTCAACTTTTGAGAAATGGCATTACTGTCCCCGGTCTGCCAATAAGGACCTGACGCTCTGAAATGTGTCTTGTCTGAAGTTTCCAACTGGCACTGCACCCTCAAAGCATGTGCCTTTTCCCCACTTAGGCTTGTGCTGTGACTGCCAAGGACTGTCCACCAAACTCAGAGATTGGGCTGTCCAGAGGCAGTGGACAGGGAAACTCCCCACCCTGTGAGGGCACGGAGGCAGCCTCTAGCCTGACTATGGGGGGGGGGCGGTTAGGAGGATGGTGAGACAGGGTGGGGGCGAATATCTAACAGCCCCCCTGGGTGCCTGCCTCTTTTATGTACCCAGATTCGATCAGCCCCCAGATGTTTTGCCGGAACACATCTTCAGTGATGCGCCCTGAGGTTCTCTAAGCCCCAGAAGCATTTAAAATAAGCCTCCTCATGCTTGTGGGAGATTTTGCTTGTGGAAGGAGTTTGTGTGTAATTATTATAAGTTTTGTTGTTTTTGCTAATTATAAAAGCAATATATGCTCTCTCTCAAAAATTCAGACATTGCCAAGAACATAACTACCACAGCAGTGGTTCCCTGGTGCCACCCCCAGGCTGTCCGTAAACAGTGAGATTCCTTCAGACTTTGTTCTGCGTATATAATAATATGTTCTCTGGGGGAATTTCGTTTTTGTTATTTTTGTTTGCTTTTCTTTACCTACTGGTTTAATCCTAAACATACAGTTTTATGTTATATGTTTCTGCATTATTTGCACTTTCAACAATCACACGGCTGAGAGCACAGGCTTCCTGGGTTCAAAAGCTGCGTCTATCACTTTATTGCTGTGCGACCTTGGAGATGGGTAATTAAAATACTGGGCCTCAGTTTGCCCATCCAGAAACTGGGTATAATAATATCTATCTAATAGGGTTGTTGGAGGTGTGATGACATGCAAAGTCCTAAGAGTAGTAACTAACATATTACAAGAGCTAAATAAATGAAATACATTATTATAGTATTGTTTTTATTTATTTTGTCATTTAAAAATATTTTTTATTTTACTTAATTCATTTTTTTAAGATTTATATTTACTTGGGGGGGGGGGAGCAGAGGGAGAGAGAATCCCAAGCAGACTTCCTGACGTGGGGCTTGATCTCACGACTCTGAGATCATGACATGAGCTGAAACCAAGAGTCGGATGCTTAACCGACTGTGCTACCCAGGCACCCCTAAAAATATCTTTAAAGTATGAGTTAGAATGAACAACTTGACTTTGTTTACTGTTCATATATATTTTCTCTTCTGTGCTGTTTATTCATACCCTTCAACTATTTTCCTATTGGGTTTTCAAATTTCTGTTATTGCTTTGCAAGAGTCCTTCGTATATTGGGGAGGTTAGTAATTTCATACTGAAGATAAGTTCCCAAAAGGTGCTGGCAAGGAACATGGACTTTGGAAATGAGCTGAGTTCAGGTTAGAATCCCAGCTCCACCACTCGCCTGTCACGTGACCCTGAGCAAGCTGCTCCACTTTTAAACCTCTATTCAGTGGGCAGAATTCTAGCACGGCCCCCAGAACCCCCAGCCCCTAGTGTACACACGTGTAATCCCCTCTGCTGAGTGCAGGCAGAACCTGAGGATGTGATGAAGAATCACCCCCACGACTAGATTACTAATCATTGGCTTTTAGATCTTCAAAAGGAAGATGACCTGGGTGGTGATCTAATCCGGTGAGCCCTTAAAAGGAACTGGGCTCTTCTTCATGTCAGAGCGATACAAAGCATAAGCAATATGTGATGTGAGGCAGATTCTCTATTGCTGGCTTTAAAGATGGAGGATACCACATGGCAAGGACCCGAGAGGGGCCTCTAGGAGTTAAGAGCCACCCCTTGCTGACAATCTGCCAAGAAATGGGGACTTCGGTCGTAAAACCACAAGAAACTGAATCACCCCCAATAACCTGAATAAGCTTGGAAGATGAGACTCCACTCTGGCCGACACCTTGGTTCCAGTCTTGTGAGACCCTGAGCAGAGGACCCGGCACACCACGCCCAGACTTCTGGCGTACAGAACTGTGACCTAATGAGTGGCTAGTGTTTCAAGCTGCTAAAGTTGTGGTGATTTGTTACGCAGTGATGGAAAACTAACACAATCTACTTCCTCATCTATGAAATGAGGATGAGGCTCAAACAACATCAATTTCTTGGGATTGTTCTGGGAAGTAATATACACATAAAGCCCTCAACACAGTGCCTGGTATAACCTAAGTGAATGCTAGGGGCTACTTACCTGGGATTAGTGGAGCTGTTATAATTGTATTCATCATTACAAATACAAAACAGGGTAACAAATTATTTTTTTCATAAATATAGTAGGGAAGACCAAGCCTTTAAAAAAAGGAAGTCCAAAGGAATAGAAGAGAACTGAAAGGCATTCTGGGTGATGAAGTTTACCATAGCATACTCATTGTCCCTAGCATTTAAAAAAAGATCTTCATGTCTAACTTCCTTTGAAGAAAAGTATACATCATCAGCCTTGTTTTAAAGAGGCAATATGTGAGATGCCTGGGTGGCTCAGTCAGTTAGGTGTCTGCCTTCTGCTCAGGTCATGATCTCGGGGTCCTGGGATTAAGCCTTACGGCGGGCTCCCTGCTCAGTGGAGAGTCTGCTTCTCCCTCTGCCCCTCATCCCTGCTTGCGTGCTCTCTCTCTCAAATAAATAAATAAAATCTTTTAAAAATAAATAAAGAGACAATAGCTCTAAAGGCCTGGGGACAGAGAGTCCTGGGTTCAAATGTTGGCTCTGTCACTTACTACAGCTGTGATTTTAGGCAAGCTAGCACATGTGGGGCTCCGTTTCCTCATCCTTGATATGGGAATAAATGCATCTACCATGCAGGACTGCCATGGCCTTGCCCGGAGCTGATGTCCAGGAAGTGGAGATAAATGTACTGAGTGAGGCTACAAGAGAGAGAACTCTGTGCCACCCTTGTTGCAGGGTGGACACAGTGAGGTCACAATAAATCCTTGCCTGGCTGCATATGTTTTGAGTCTTAGAGACCGTCACTCTACTGAGTTGTGAATTTTAGAACATTCCAGTCTGACCTTCAAGAAACATTCAACGACACTGAGGTGTGTGCACTTCCTTCCAAATACAGGACCTGGAATGTGTCAAGGCAGCGTGAAGCAGGCACAAACCAGGTTCTAGTTCTGATCTCTTGGGAGAGACCCGGGAGAGATCTGGTAACAGCACCAAACTCTTCCTTGGAGCAAATGACCCTTCCTTACCTCAAGGAGCTCTCGTGGAGCGCCCTGACAAAACGCCATCCACCTAACTCCTTCAGAGGGAACATGTGACCAAGGCTGGTCCATCTTCTTGATGACAGTGATTGGCCAAGGCACAGCCACGTGACCCAAGCCAGGGCAATCAGAGCCCTTCACTGGGATTTCATATGTGGACCCTGGAATCAAAAGCTTCTCTCTTTCCTCTGGAAATGAGCAGCTGTTTGTGGTCATCTTCTCCCTCCAAAACAGTTCACATGTAGTACATAGGATACGACCAATACCCCAAAAGTAACAAAGCTGAAAGGGAGTATCCCTGGATACTGTTGCACCTGAAGCCTACCCACCTCCATGTCCCTCAGTCACATGAGCCAATCAATCTCCCTTTCCACTTGAGCTAGTTTTAATTGAGTTTCTATTATTTGCAATCAAGAGTCCTAATACATTAGGCCTTGTTTTCCACATCTGAAAATTAAAAGGTTGGGGCTACAATGTCCAAAGTTTCTTCCAAAGCTTCGAGTCTAGAAATTTCTTCCCAAATGGCCTAGGCAAGAATGAAGACCAGGCACTGGAGAAAGAGACAAGACAAGCAATAGCCATGAAAAATTTGTTTGCTATTTAATGGAAACGTCAGTTCTAACACCTAATCGATGCCTGGTATGGAGCAGGTCTTGCTAAATACTTCCTAGTTAACTAATAGGCAGTGGTAGGAGTTGCGCTCCTGAGATTTCCACACTTCTAGAGTGAGTTTCCTCCCTGAGTCAGTCTCTCTCTCTCTCTCTCTCAGCTAACCGGAGGAGCTGTAGCAAATATTTGAACAAGGAAGGATATTCTGAGCTCAGCACTGCCTCAACCAGATGGGGACCAGATGTGCAGTAAGCACCTGACGGAAGCACTTAGTAACAGTACTACAGGGTCCCACCTTCTTATTCCTGTCATTCTGTTCTGGTTTTACTCATGATGTTCCCACTGTAACTACCCCAACCAAAACCTCCTCTTGGCTTCTTTTCATGAGCGTATATGCAGCATCCGTGGGTCTGGTGAGAGATGGGCACGACCCCACGTCTTGTTCAGGAAGGTGGGGGAGTCAGGAGGGTTGGTAACACCAAGGGCCTCTGTCTGCTTAGACAAGAGTGGGAATCAAGAGACCCAAACAGCACTTAATAAGGACAACTCCTATAAAAGGATAAATCACTTGGTAGGTAGACAGAGTGTCATCCAAGGGTCACCAGCTCTTCCTGAACCTCACTACAGCCAAAAACTGCAGCCCCCCAAAAAAGGAAAACCACAAAGCCTACTACTAATGCCCTGAGGAGTAATGCAGATCTGCAGTGAATGTTTCCAGGGAAGACAAGGAGGGGGTTACAATACAACTCACTCAGAAAGACTTTCCTTAAAATTATTTTGAAACATCTCTCTCTTTTTCCAGACTCCTTATTAAGATGCCAACCACTCCCTCTCCTCCCTTCATGCTCCAGCTCCCTCCTGAACCCTCACATGTGTCCCTCGTGGCTTCTCATCTAGAGTGATGTGGTTCCTTGTCCTCTCGCCTTTTACCATCCATCTTCTCCCACCACTTCTCCCCACACCAACCCCAAAATCCACCAATGCCTAGAATATAGTGAACTAACACAGGATCTTTATAAAGAATAAAGAGGAATGGAATTATGAATACTTATAACGATTTCCTCTGCCACATATATAAATACGGGAAATTTACTAGCACAGATTCTAAAACCTTCCTTTCTCAATAAAGAAGAAAATAAAGCATTCACAAAAAGCATGCCCTGCCCTAGGACAGCATGCACAGCTCAGTCTAACAGGCCTGGGAGTCACATTTCATTACAGAAAACGTATTAGCTGGGGCGCCTGGGTAGCGCAGTCGTTAAGCGTCTGCCTTCGGCTCAGGGCGTGATCCCGGCGTTTTGGGATCGAGTCCCACATCGGGCTCCTCTGCTGGGAGCCTGCTTCTTCCTCTCCCACTCCCCCTGCCGTGTTCCCTCTCTCACTGGCTGTCTCTCTTTCACATAAATAAATAAAATCTTTAAAAAAAAAAAAAACGTATTAGCTAATAATGCCTCAAAAGTCTTCATCCTGGCATTCTGGGTCCCTCGTGTTCTTCAGTTCCAATTACCATAATGATGGTTACAAAGCATGGCCTGGCTGGGAGTAAGGGTGTTTCCACTTGGTAGCGTTCCCTCCTACCCTCTCTATGTCAGGGAGGATTATGCTCCAACACAGAAAGAGATCAATTTGGCCAATGTGGCTATTGATCAAGCCTCAGACCATCTCCCTCTTGCATATCCTGAGGTCAGTTTGTCTAACTTTACCAATACGCCCCATGGGCCAGGAGAAATCAAAGCACGGACAAGGGACCAAAATAAACACCACAGCTGACCTAACCGCCTAACAGACTCTACTTACTCCAACGATTTTAACTATTCCCTAATTTCAAATGTTACCATGCAGGGATGAAGCTATCAAAGGGTCACTTTAACCAAGTGTATATCTAACAGGTTCCTTTGAGTAGCAATTTCTATAAGACAGAGTTGTGCTCAAAAATTCACAAAACATTTTTCAAGGGAAAACAGCTGAAAAGGTCTTATGGCCATAAATATGGTAATCAATTGTCCCAGTTTGCCTGGGACTTCCAGTGCTAAAACCAGGACAATGGTTGGTAAACTTGGGTAGCTGGTCACCCCAATGTACCCCGAGAGTTGGCTAGTGACCACTGCTGAATCAGAAGGAAGGGTACCCTGAGGGGAGGCCAGAGACAGAGAGAAAATAAATATCTTCCAACAAAGACCAATTTGCTCATAGAAGGTCTAATTTCTCTACAGTTCAAAATCGACAATAAATGTCAACTATTCCAAAGTGTGTACAAACTATCTTGTCAACCAGAATTTATGAGCAATGACTTTGGGAAATGCCACCAACGCCATCAACTCACCTTAATGTAGTCTCCAAGCATAGCAACACATCAAAGGCTCTGAGAAGTCCCGCAGCGGTGAACATATTTAATTAGGTGCTCTCAGTGTGCCCCAAGTTTATTTGACCACACAAGGTTTTTTCCACCTAATGGTTATGATCATCCAACTGAAGACACCTGGAGGAAGGGGATCTTATCCACAAAACCATAAACAGCTTAGGAGACACATGACTTACATTCGGTAAGACATGCACGTCTATTTAAGAGGTCAACACGTTTCACTTTGTACTCAGTGAAAAGCATATTGTAAACTTAGTGGAAATAGAGCCGTGATCTATATTTATTTTTAATAACACACTTGGGGAAAATGACTAAGCTCTACGTAGGAGACTAAAGGGGAACTCAGTGAACTCACTAGAAAAAACAGTGCTGAAAAGACCAAAGACGTGAGCTCGAAACACAGCCTGAAGTGGACTTTGCGTCTGATGGATGTGAAAGATTTGTTTCTTCATTCAACAAAGTCATTAAGTACGTAGGTGCTAAGCCCAGGGATACAGCAGTGAACAAGAGAGAATGACAAGGTCTCTACAGACCTGATGCTTGGAGCTTCTAATATGACATTTCCGTAGGCACCAACTATCTCATCCCAACAATGAGAAGAAAGTGCAGGGGTCCACAGGTGGTGCCTGAGCTCAGACAGCTTTCCCACAGGAGGTGATGTCAAGGCTTAGACCTAAGGGATGAAGTGGGTGGGCCAGTTGCAGTGTGTGTAGGAGTGCAGTGCTGGACAGAGGGGCTGTGTTCTAGGCAAAAGAAACAGCTCAGGCAAAGGCCAGGTGGTAAAACTGAGCTCTGAGCATTCTTTACACACACAAGGGTCTTTTTCCTAAGGTCAGAGCTAGAATTCATTTTCGCACACGGCAGGGCTTCTATACACTATTATTATTATTACTATTAATATTATTATGTTAAGGAAGAGAACTTTGCATCAAGAGGAGGTTAGATCTGACTATAATTCCACGGGTCTACAGCTTTATGATTGGGAGATTTTATGATTCCCCTTAAAAATCTGTTTAGAGCTTCCAGACTTCTCCTTCTGGAAAACAAAGCTCCCCGTGAAATCATAAATCTATATATTAACAGATGGTACATTTCCGATTTCTTTTTTCTTCGTTGTGCACCCATCCCTCCAGGTCCCCCAGAAAACAGGTATAATGCCTCCCCCTCCTCAACCCTGACTTGGCTTCTTCACCAGATGCTTCCAGGAGCCAAGACCTACCAGGCAAACGGACATCAGCAGGCACTTAATTGAGCCACTTAACGTTTTTAATTAAGCCACAACCGCTGATACAAACGTGATTTCTCCAAGTGCTGAAACACAGCTTTTTTGGGTGAAGCCCGATTAGTAGAGCCAACCCCAACAGCACTGTCTCTGGAGCAGCCAGAATAGGGTGTAGAACAGTGGGGACCACGCCCGGGAAAACACTTACCCCTCTGAAATTCCAGGCTTTAGGGGAGGGGAACATGGGGAAGTTGTTCTGTCGCTGCCGCCTAGGCCTAGAAGAGGAGAAAAGACAAGACAGTGTGTTCGTCACTCATGGGTTGGATGCTCAGAGGAAATCACCAACTTCAGACGTCGTTTATCAGAAAGAGAGATGCCTGGAGAAACGGCCCAGGCCGATGAGGCAGCTGGCCTCTTCTACAGCCCCGCAGTCCTTCACAATCAAATGCACTCCGAACTCCTTCCCAGCCCCCCAGGACCAGAGCTCCAGAGTCCCTTGGAAATAGTCAAGCCCCGACCCTTAAAAAATCAAATCGAATCTAAAATTCAACCTGGTTGCAATCAAGGAGCCAGACCAAGCTCCCGATCTTGATCTTTGTTTCTCACACACAAGCAATTCCCAAACGGACATCATCAGCTGGTGTTTACAGCTTCAGCCGAGCCTGGAACTCTCCCTGGTGGAGGCCACACCTGAGCTCCAGACTTTTTAGAGGGACGGTCCACAGGACACGGAGCCGCTGCCTCGCCAGCCAGAACCGGTTCCCTCACCGATCAATGTGTCCACGTGCATCAGTATCCTTACAGGAGACAGAGGCAGGCTCCGGCGGGGTCAGCACCAGACGGGGGTACACGGAAGGGTGAAGGAAAGCAGCAGCAGTGTGGCTGGGCAGCTCCAGACACACCAGCAACACCTTATTTCTGTCCTGGAGAGTGAATCCAAGTTTGTAGCTGCCAACAGACCTCCAAGGACACCTTCTACAATGTTTTCATGGAGTAATAAATTACTCCTCCCAAAACTGTTGGTGTCTGTCAATATGGAAATTCAAATCTCATGTTTGCTCCAAGTACAACCTCACTGAAAAGCATCCCTGAGAAAGGTCCATCTTGGACTTTCCCTGAGGTTTTAGTCACCGATGTACCAAGGAGGTACTAAGTTGTCGGTTTTTCACATGATAGCCACACCTGTACTTTGACTTCCCCGCCATAATGAGCAGTAATGTCAGACAGAAGTGACCGCTGCACAGGCTTGAGGCAGGCTCGAGTAAAAATCTTAATTGGCTCTCCCACAGGAAAGAGATGAATAAGCAAAATGCAGCAGCTAACAGGTATTGAGTCCTTAAAACAGCGCAAGCTAAAACTTCACAGAGTTAGTCTCACTGACTCACAAAGCAAGCCAGGGTTTGTCACTGTACCCATTCAGCAGATAAGAAAACAGAGACCTAAGGATGTTAAGTGCCAGCTATCAGCACACAGGTGAAATCAGGATTCTGGTCTCAGTTGTCTGATCTCAGATCCCATGGCATTTTATTAGCTATGTGACCCTGACCTTGAGACTTTCTCTCTTGGGCTTTCAAACCGCCTGTGTGCAAAATGGGAGGAACGATACCCAGTGTATAGTCAAGATGGGATGGGGGTTCTAAATCCAGTTCCATCACTGCTAAGTTCTCAAAGATGTCAGTGCAGAGCCCCTTCCCCTCCTCCCAAATTCTGGCTCCAACAACAGCCTTCGACCAGGGGCACAGGACCGACACAGAATTCTGGCTCCAAGAACAGCCTTTGACCAGGGGCACAGGACCGACACAGAATTCTGGCTCCAACAACAGCCTTCGACCAGGGGCACAGGACTGACACAGAAAAGCTGGGACAACTCACCAAAAGCTGTGTCTTTATATCCAGCTCCACTTCTGCCTCAATTCCTCCCCACCCACACGTACAACAATAAAAACCCAGGCTAATAATAATATCTCAAGACAAACAGAACACGTGGGTTGTTATTTAGATTTAATACACTTCTCTATTAAGTAACATGTTGGTCTAAGTTCTTCTTAAAAAGCCTTTCCCCCTTGCGAGAAAAAAACTTAAGAGTTTAACAAAACAGCTCCCTGGATACGGTTCCCTCCTCTCCTGGGTTATAATTGGGCTTTGCTTTCCTAATTATTTGATGAGCTTCACTGCTTCCAAAGCAACAACGTACAGCAAGCAGAACACAGTGAGTAAATGGGCCCCTGTTTTATATCTTGCGGTCCACAGAAAACTATGATCACAACAATTAACAGCAATTAAGTTACATGGTGTGCCAGGGACTGTGTTAAACACTTTGCCTACATAATCGAAGTCTCACAGTAAGATAGGTTATTATGTTACAGTATATTGTTAGTACATGAAATACAGGGAGTGTTATAATGGTGCTATAGAATATTTTATATAGAAATATATATGTACAAACTTATAATACATAACACATTATAATGGCAATATATATTTTTTAAAATACTTTTATTTATTTAAAGTAAGCTCTACACCCAATGTGGGGCTTGACCTCAAGATCAAGAGTCGCATGCTCTACCAACTGAGCCAGCCAGGCGCCCCGGCATTATATACTTTTAAATAAATAGTATAACTTTGTATCATAACATATTTTCATATAATATTATGGTATAATGGGGGATATTATCATTACCCCCATTTTACAGATGAGATAAACTGGGACTCAGAGAGGTTAAGCCACATGCCAAAAGTCACATAGCTGGTAGGTGGCCAAGGTAGGATTCATAACCACTTGTGTCTGACTCCAGATTCAGAGGACGTAGCCCCTCTCATACAGAGAGAAGCCCCACCAAACAGGGTATAGCATGCTTTTGGAAGAATATGGCCTGGGGGTTCCTTGTGGGAAGGTACCAGCTTAGCAGGGCCTCACAATAAGAAACTTCATAGGCAAAGAAAAAGGATCAAAGCAAATCTGTCAATTCAGGGCACTCTCAGGCAATTTGGACACACCCTTCTCCACTGGGGAAATTGCCAGGAAACCTACCAAAAGAAGGACTGTTCCTAAGTACAGGCTCCCCCCAGCCCTTGTATAACATCACTAGCCAGGCTTCCAGATCAATCACATTAGCTGGAACCCCTTTAACAGTCTACTCTGGCATCATAAGAGTCTCCTACTAGTAACCTCCTTCTCCCCAGCCAAACACTAGCACCCAGGTGGCTTTAAAGGACAGCTTCAGGAAGGGCCTCTGGGTGGCTCAGTCGGTTAAGTACCTGACTTATAACCTGGCTCAGGTTATAATCTCAGGGTCCTGGGATGGGGGCCTGTGTTGGGCTCTCTGCTCAGCGGGGAGTCTGCCCCTTCTCCGCCCCTGCTTGCACCCACACCCCGCCCACGCATGCATGGTTAAGCAGCACAGCCTGTCCTGCAGATGTCAGGAGGACAACACGGAACAGTAACGCTCCACCTCTGTGGAGGAATCCATGGGCAGCCAGGGGTGGGCCTGCAGCAGGAGGGAAGCCACTGTGACAGCAGGGAGCACTTCCTGCCTGGAAGGAGGTTACAACCATAGGGAAGGTTGGGAAGAAGAGTTATAAACATTCCCCCCTCCAGAGAGCTTATGGTAGACATGGAGAAATGCCCACGGGAGGAGCAAAGATGCATTTAGGGAATGATCGCAAATTCAGGTGTGTGTGTGGCTGGACTCACACAGTAGCACCAGGCCTCAGGGTTAGCAACAGAATGTATTTCCCACCACAGGAAAACAAATACAACTTGTTCCCACCCCTTGGGAAGAGCATTAGTGACCATTTCCAGAGCAGCTCCTAAGAGTATGGGTTTCAGAAGCTTCCGCGGCCCATGCACTGTGTGGGTCTAAGAGCCTAGTGCCTGGGGTAGGACCCACTTGGGGCTCCGAAAGTGGCTCCCTCCTTTTTTTTTAAGATTTTATTTATTTATTTATTTGACAGAGAGAGACACAGCCAGTGAGAGAGGGAACACAAGCAGAGGGAGTGGGAGAGGAAGAAGCAGGCTCCCAGTGGAGCAGGGAGACGATGCAGGGCTCGATCCCAGGACCCTGGGATCACGCCCTGGGCCAAAGGCAGATGCTTAATGACTGAGCCACCCAGGCGCCCCAGCTCCCTCCCTTTCTTGCTGCAGGACTTCAACCAGGCTACCTACTCTCTACTCCCTCTGAGCCTCCATTTTCTTGTCTGTAAAATGGGGATAATAATCTCTCTTCACAAAATTGAAGCATTAATATACTATATAAAATGGCAGAGAATCTGGCACTCATGGATGCTCAAATTAGCTTTTACAGTAGCCCCCTTCTGCACGAAAGGTATGTTCAGGGGCACCTGGCTGGCTCAGTCGGTGACTCTTGATCTTGGGGTTGTGAGTTCTAGCTCCACATTGTATGCAGAGCTTTATTATTTTTTTTTATTAAATTTATTTTTTTAAGTTCCATGATTTATTACTTGCATATAACACTCAGTGCACCATGCAATACGTGCCCTCCTTAATACCCATCACCAGCCTATCCCATCCCCCTCCCCCCCACCGAAGCCCTTGGTTTGTTTCCCAGAGTCTATAGTCTCTCATGGTTCCTTCCCTCTTCTGTTTACCCTCCCTTTCTTCTTCCCTTTCTTCTCCTAACAATCTTCCTACTTCTCATGTTCCATAAATGAGTGAAACCATATGATAATTGTCTTTCTCTGCTTGACTTATTTCGTTTAGCATTATCTCCTCCAGTCCCGTCCATGTTGCAGCAAATGTTGAAAAATTGTTCTTTTTTATGGCTGAGTAATATTCCATTGTATATATGGACCACATCTTCTTAATCCAGACATCTGTTGAAGGGCATCTCGGCTCCTTCCACGATTTAGCTATTGTGGACATTGCTGCTATGAACATTGGGGTGCATATGGCCCTTCTCTTCACTACGTCTGTATCTTTGGGGTAAATACCCAGTAGTGCAATTGCTGGATCATAGGGTAGCTCAATTTTCTTAGGGTACATTTCAAGACTCCCTGAACCAACGGATATGACTGAACCCCATACATGCTATGTTTTCTCCTATACGTACGCACTTATAATTAAGTTTAATTTATGAATGAGTAAGGGGATGACAACAATAATGCCTAGTAAGATAGAATTATAACAGAGGAACCCTGGATGGTTCCATCGGTTGAGTGAACGACTTTTGATTTCAGCTCAGGTCATGATCTCAAGGTCATGGGCTTGAGCCACACGACAGCCACACCCAGCATGGAGCCTGCTTAAGATTCTCTCTCTCCCTCTCCCCCCTCCACTCCCCCAAAAAAGAATTGTAACACTATATATAGTAATAAAAGTTATGTGAATGTGGCCTCTCTCAAATACCTTATTGTACTGTATTGCCCTTCCTCTTACGATGCTGTGAGATGATAAAATGCCTATTTGATCAGATGCGGTGAGGTGAATGATGTGGGCATTGTGACGTAGTGTTAGGTTACTACTGACCTCTCACAATTCATCGTAAGGAGGAGCATCCTGAAGACTCCTTCTTTAACACAGTAAGAAGGAATGTTACTTATCATTATCATCGGTAAGGCTCATGTTGGACAGCCAGTGAAATTCGCACTAATTCTTACACGTTGGATAAAATAGAAGTAAAACAAAACAAAGGCTTCAACCTGCCATATTTGTATTAGACAACAACATGACCACAAATATGAACACAATGTAACCATGAAAAGTGATCCCCTCCATTCCCTAATTTTCTGTCCCCCACTCTATTTCCCTTGCAAAGAGTACCACCTTTGCCAGCATGTTGCGTTATGTTTTAAATATTTTAATGTCTTAATTCTCAACTCAGGGCAGCATGCTAACAAAACGTTCCTTTTATTTCTTTTGTTTTACTTCTCCCTTTCCATGGAGACAATTGTAGCATTACTAAGAAAGCCAAAAAGCTACATTTTGTAAGAAAGATTAGTGCAGAATATGGTATCACCTGTGCCAGGTAATTTTTCATTCAATTTTAGAGAGAGAGAGAAAGACAGTCCCCTCTGAGCACGGAGCCCGACACGGGGCCCGATCCCACAACTCTGAGATCACGACCTGAGCCGAAATTACGAGGCAGGCGCTCAACTGACTGAGCCACCCAGACGCCCCATGCCAGGTATTTTTATTCTGTTTGAACTACTTAAGACAGTGACAGTCTCTTTCAGGTAAATGCTTCTTAGTTCTGTGTGTGATACCTGATCGAGGATGGACTGGCAGGTGGTTAGCCCGGTGAAGACCCAATTCTTTGTGGAGAAGCTCTCAGTGAAGAGGTAGTTTGCCAAATAGAAAGCTCCGCAGTCTGGCTCGTCTGTTACAACAAAAGCACCAAGGCATCCCCCAGTAACATGTTTCCATAGTCCGTACGGCCATACTCAGCTTTGTTCACTCCTGCCATGGCTGCCGCTCTGGGATCGAGCCCCACATCAGGCTCCTTGCTCAGCGGGGAGTCTGCTTCTTCTCCCTCTGCTGTTCTCCCTGCTTGTGTTCTCGTGCACTCCCTCTCTCTCTCTCTCTGACAAATAAATAAATAAAATCTTTAAAAAATAAAAAAAGAACACCTTATAGGGCAGACACAGTACCAGACATTAGAGATACAGTTACATTACATTAGTGAACAACACAGATCTGGTGTCTGCTTTCGTGAAACTTACAAAAGGACAATGAGAGAGAGAGAGAGAGAATAGTAAGTCTTAAAAAAAAAAAAAAAGAGTGGTAGTAGGGAGTGCCAAAGGGGCTCAATCACTTGGGGAGCCAGAAGGACCTCCCAGAGGAAATGAGGCCTCCCTGTGACCTGACAGAGATAAGGGACTCAAGCAGGTGATAAGACAGGGACCAACAGGCCAGGCCATGGGAAAAGCAAGCAAAAAATGCAGGAGGTATAAAGGTGATCTTTGCAAAAATTACCAAAATTGACAAAACTGGCCAAACTGACTGCTAAAGTTAAAAGAGTCAAGAGTTAAGATGCAAAAGAGAGATGTCATGTTGTAAAAACTGGAAGCTAAACTTAACATCTTAAACATCTTAAGAACTTAAACATCTGCCAATAAAGGATAGCTTAAATGAAGCTCTATTTATTTTTTGCAGTGGAAGACCCCGTAGGACAATATACTAGTGAAAAATCTCCAAAAAAAAAAAAAAAAAGAGAGAGAGAGAGAGAGAGAGAGAGAAAGGACATCCAAGTGGCAGGAGATATGCATGATATATGATATAATCCTATTTAGAATCTCACAAAATAACACTCTATTGTTGATAGCCACACATATGCGTAGTTAAGACTACAGATGAAAAGGTTTTATCAACCACAGCAGAGAGGTTCTCTCTGGGGATTGAGAAGGAAAAGGGACGGGAGTGGGACCCACGTGAGACTTCCTCTCTACCTGTAATGTCCCATCTATTCACATAAAAATTCTGAAGCCAATAGGACAAAATCATGTTTCTTAAATCTAAATGGTAGGTACAGAGATGAATGTTATAATAGCCTATATTTTGCTATATGGGTGAAACAGTTTATAATTAATAACAGTAATAAACAAATGAATAAATTATGGCACAGCCATATAGTAAAATACTGAGGCATCCATTAAAGACAATGCCTTCACCAGCAAAGTCCATAAAATACAGTATGTGGAAAAAGAAGCAGGACAACACATAAACCCATTTATGTTTACACACATGCACACACACACTCTCACGCTCACGCACGTGCACAATGAGCTGTGTACGCTGAGTGAGGGCCCTGGAAGGGCATGTGCCCAGCTGTTGACAGTGATGGATGATGTGTGCAGCCAGGGTGGGGGGTGGGAAGCACAGATGTGGACATCATCTTTTACATTATGTATTTTTCAATCTTTATGATGGAAATGTATTGTGCAATGAAAATCATGGTCATGTTTACTGAAGGGCCTCGACAGACCGGGAAGGAGGCAGACAGGCATGAGATGAGGCTGAAGAGGCGGCCGGAGCTGGACAGGGCAGAACCTTAAAGGCTTGGGTTGGGGGCTTGGCCGTGGGCTGAGGGGGCTCCATGGAAGCTACAGAGTGGGGAATGACATGCGATTTTGATCCCACTGGCTAGGGGGAAGTGAAGATGGCTGAGGGGTCCAGAATGAAGGCAGAGACCAGCTGGGAGGCTGCTGCAGGCGTCCAGACCCACTGCAGCCTCGCTCACGGGGCACTTTCTGAAGGCACAGAAGTCGCAAGTGTCCATGCAGACTTCTTTTCTCCATTTTCTATCCCTCCGCAGTTGTTTTCTAGAACAGCACTGTCCAGTAGCAACATCATGCGAGCTGCATACGTAATTTTAAACTTTTTATTAGTCGCATTAAAACGGTAAACAGAAACAGGTAAGTTTAGTTTTAGTCATATAGTTTATTTAACTCAATATATCCAGATACTATTATCAGTTCAATATGTAATAGAAAAAAGATATTAGAGATATTTTACATTTTTTCACATCTTCAAAATCCAATGAGTCTTTTGCTGGGGCGCCTGGGTAGCTCATTTGGTTAAGTGTCGGACTCTTGATTTCAGCTTAGGTCATGATCTTGGGGTCATGAGATCGAGCCCCGCATCTGGCTCTGGGCTGAGCAAGGAGCCTGCTGAAGATTCTCTCTCTCCCTGTCCCTCTGCCCCTTCCCCCTCCCGCTCATGCTCTCTCTCTCTCTCTGTTAAATTAATTAATTCTTAAAAATCCAATGAGTATTTTGCTCTTACATCAATCTTAATTGGCACTAGCCATGTTTCAAGTGCTCAGCAGCAGTACGTAGCATGTGTCTAAGATACCGGACAGCCCAGTTATAGAAAAACAACACATGGGGCACCTGGGTGGCTCAGTTAAGTGTCTGCCTTCGGCTCAGGACACGATCCCAGAGTCCTGGGATCGAGCCCCACATCACGTTCCCTGCTCCGCTGGGAGCCTACTTCTTCCTCTCCCACTCCCCCTGCTTGTGTTCCCTCTCTCTCTGGCTGTCTCTGTCTCTGTCAAATAAATAAATAAAATCCTTAAAAAAAAAAAAGAAAAGAAAAATTTGGAAGAAAAAAGTATTTCTCAAAGGCTTTAGGGATGTAGTCTCTGGAAAATTGTCTCTGGAAGTTATTTTCAGGTCACATCTTTACTTGAAGAGAGCAACAAATGAAATTTTTCCCAAATGGAAATTATCCCAAACAATGGGATGTCTATAATCTGGTCCTAAATAATATAGAACTACTCTAATCAAACTAATTCCAGAATGAACGAAAAAGAAGAGATTGCAATTATTTTTTTAAACCCATGAAATGATTGTATTTGTAGTTCGCATTTTGTAAAATGTTTGTTCAGGTCATTTACTCATTTATAAAAGGGATGTTCTTTTTTTGTTACTGATATGTAAGGGCTCTTTATAGACTCAGGAGCAAGCACGTAGCAAAATACCTGGTACTCTAGTAACCACCAAAAAGGTATGTGTTCAGTTCCATCCACTGCTAAATGAAAATGGATAAGCAAAAGGTGTTATAATGCCTGCAATGGGATGTTATTCAAAAGGACCAAGTACTGCACATGCTATGACATGGAGAACCTGGAAAACGTTATGCAAGGTGAAAGAAGCCAGACACAAAAGGCCACATCGTGTAGGATTCCATTTAATGAAATACCCAGAAGAGGCAAATTCATAGAGACTAAAAGCAGACTAGCAGTGGCCAGGGGCTGGGGGAAAGAGAGCGCGTGGGAAGTGACTGTTTAACGCGTACACAATTTCCTTTGTGGTGATGAAAACATCATGGAATTAGATAGTGGTGACAGATACACAACATTGTGTATGTACTTAATTATTGTACACCTGAAATGGTAAGATGGTAAATATGTGATGTGTGTTTGACCACAACTTTTTAATAGGGAGGGTATTCTTTGGGTAAATACCTAGTAGTGCAATTGCTGGATTGCAGGGTAGTTCTATTTTTAGCTTTTTGAGAAACCTCCACACTCTTTCCCACAGTGGCTGCACCAGTTTGCATTCCCACCAACAGTGCAAGAGGGTGCTCCTTTCTCCACATCCTCACCAACACCTGTTGTTTCTTGTGTTGTTGATTTTAGCCATCCTGACAGCAGTAAAGTGATATCTCATTGTAGTTTTGATTTGCATTTCCCTGATGATCAGTGATGTTGAGCATCTTTTCATGTCTCTTTACCCAAAGAATAAAAAATACTAATTCAAAGGGATACACGCACCCCGATGTTTATAGCAGCATTATCTACAATAGCCAAATTACGGAAACAGCCCAAGTGTCCATCGACTGATGAATATACTTGAACAGCCCAAATATATATATATATATATATGTGTGTGTATATATATACACACATATATACACAATGTGTGCATATATATACACACACATACATACACACACGCGCACACACACAATGGAATATTAGTCCGCCATAAAAAAAAATGAAATCTTGCCATTTCCAACAACGTGGGTGGAGTTAGAGAGCATCATGCTAAGCGAAATAAGTCAGTCAGAGACAGACAAATACCATACAATTTCACTCATATGTAGAACTTAAGAAACAAAACAAATGAGCAAAGGTGGGGTGGGGGGAAGAGAGGCAAACCAAGAAACAGACTCTTAACTAGAGAGAACAAACTGCTGGTGACCAGAGGGGAGGTGGGGGTGGGGGGTGAAAGAGGTGATGGGGATGAAGGAGGGCACTTGTCCTGATGCACACCAGGTGACGTATGGAAGTGTTCAATCACTACATTGTTCACCTGAAATTAGTATTACACTGTATGTTCAAATGGCTAACAGACACATGAAAAAATGTTCAAAATCATTAGCCATCAAGGAAATTCAAATCAAAACCACACTGAGATACCACCTTAAGCCAGTTAGAATGGCAAAAATAGACAAGGCAAGAAACAACAATTGTTGGAGAGGATGTGGAGAAAGGGGATCCCTCCTACATTGTTGGTGGGAATGCAAGTTGGTACAGCCACTCTGGAAAACAGTGTGGAGGTCCCTTAAAAAGTTAAAAATTGAGCTACCCTATGATCCAGCCATTGCACTACTGGGTGTTTACCCCAAAGATACAGACGTAGTGAAGAGAAGGGCCATATGCACCCCAATGTTCATAGCAGCAATGTCCACAATAGCTAAATCGTGGAAGGAGCCGAGATGCCCTGCAACAGATGACTGGATTAAGAAGTTGTGGTCCATATATACAATGGAATATTACTCAGCAATCAGAAAGAATGAGTTCTCAACATTTGCTACAACATGGACGGCACTGGAGGAGATAATGCTTAGTGAAATAAGTCAAGCAGAGAAAGACAACTATCATATGATTTCTCTCATCTATGGAACATAAGAACTAGAATGATCAGTAGGGGAAGAAAGGGATAAAGAAAGGGGGGGTAATCAGAAGGGGGAATGAAACATGAGAGACTATGGACTATGAGAAACAAACTGAGGGCTACAGAGGGGAGGGGGGTGGGGGAATGGGATAGACCGGTGATGGGTAGTAAGGAGGGCACATATTGCATGGTGCACTGGGTGTTATACACAACTAATGAATCATCGAGCCTTACATCGAAAACCGGGGATGTACTGTATGGTGACTAACATAATATAATAAAAAATCATTATTAAAAAAAAAAAAAGTATTACACTGTATGTTAACTAACTGGAATTTAAATAAAAACTTTTTTAAAAGGGGAAAAAACCCTATGGTTCATTGCTTTAAAATTTTTTTAAAAATTTTAAAAACAATGAGAATAAAGATAATTTTCAGGCAAAATAAAAGATATATACCTAATGGGAAAAAATCCTCATGAAATAATAATGCAAAATAAAATACTGTTAACTATACCAGAAGCAGGACTTGTATAAATAAAAGCCAGGAGCTTAAGCACATTGTGCAGCCTGGGATCTGACAAAAACGGCACAGATGTGAAGTTTTATCGGCACTGGTGAGAAACCCGCCCTACAATGCCCTGTTTCGGAGACACATATTTATGTGAATCCTTCAACAATGATAAAAATTCCCACACTCTGGCTTTCTCCGCTTCCTGCCATTCTCACTCCCGGCCCTGGCTCCCTGTGCTCAGAGATTCTGCGGCAACACCTATTGCATCCTCCGCTCCCACCTCAGGAGGCATTCTGCCGCACTTCTCTTTCACCCTGGAGCTCCCTGCAAAGCTTTTATCTTCAGAACAACTCTCATGAATGCAGTCTTCCAGAAAAAGAACTCTCAATGGTGGGGCGCCTGGGTGGCACAGCGGTTAAGCATCTGCCTTCGGCTCAGGGCGTGATCCCGGCGTTGTGGGATGGAGCCCCACATCAGGCTCCTCTGCTGGGAGCCTGCTTCTTCCTCTTCCACTCCCCCTGCTTGCGTTCCCTCTCTCGCTGGCTGTCTCTACCTTTGTCAAATAAATAAAAATAATATCTTAAAAAAAAAAAAAGAACTCTCAGTGGTAAATGTTAACGTTTCCTACGTGGTGCCACGAAGCAGCGGTTGGTGCAGTGGTTAAAAGTGCAGATGCTTGGGTGCCTGGGTGGCTCAGTCGATTAAGCGTCCGACTCTTGATCTCAGCTCAGGTCTTGATCTCAGGGTTGTGAGTTCAAGCCCTGCACTGGGCTCCACGCTAGACATGGAGACTACTTAAAAAAAAAAAAAAAAAAAAAAAGGAGTACAGATGCTTGGAGCCAGCTCTGCCATTCACTAGTTCTGTGACACAGGACAAGTGACTTACCTACTCTGTTCCCTACTTTCCCCATCTGTAAAATGGAGGTAGTAACAGGATTCCCTTGTACACACACTGACAGAACATGAATACGACCACACGCCCTTGAGAGAGGGAGAACAAGTTCTACAGTGGAGGCCATCCCTTGGGCCCTCTGAGCTCTGGCCGTGCATGGACCCTGAGGCAAGCCTGACATGGGCCATGGATCTCAGTTTTCCCTCTTTTCCAGCCCTCTCTCAGGCTTCGCTGGGTACTAGATAGGCACTTTTTTTTTTTTAACAGATTTTCTTTATTTATTTGACAGAGGTAGAGACAGCCAGCGAGAGAGGGAACACAAGCAGGGGGAGTGGGAGAGGACGAAGCAGGCTCCCAGCAGAGGAGCCTGATGTGGGGCTCGATCCCAGAACACTGGGATCATGCCCTGGGCTGAAGGCAGACACTTAACGACTGAGCCACCCAGGCACCCCTAGATAGGCACTTTCTGAACAAAAGTTCCTCAAATTCAAGATAGTTCCTCAGCTAGGAATTGTTCAAATGAACAGCACCAGAGGGAAGGGACCCTGGTCACAAGGGCAGGTCAGACTCTAGCATGACACCTTCCCAAAGGCATTTAAATGCATTCTGGATTACATATAACTTTCACCTTATTAATCCCACTGTAGTTCCCATGCTGTCTCCTTACCCAGGAGAAAGTATCTACAACATGCCATAACTGCCCTCAGGAAATGAAAACCAGAACACTCAGAGACACCATCCCATCACGACAAACACACCAATGCCCCTGCCTATTTGCATATTTCAAGTCCAGGGTGGGCCACAGGCTGCTCATTTACATTTATATGTGTTGGACAGCCACCGTAAACCTTTCTAGAACAAAGTAAACCCACCGAAGAGAGACAGCAGCCACACAAGGTGGTCAGAGCATGGACTCTGCAGTCTCCAAGACCCTGGTTCACGCCCAAGTCTACCAAGTGATCTTGGCAACTTACAGAACTTCCCCGAACCTCAGTTTCCAACTTGAAACCAAATGCAAATCGCAAACCAGTGAGTCCAGATGCTACAAAGAGCAGCTACTCCTACTATCTGTCTATTTCCCTACTCTGCTTTGTTTTTCTCCATAGAATTGATCACCTCCTCACGTAAGCTCTGAGAGAACGGAACTATGTTTTATCTGCAGCATCCCGTATTCCCTCAATGATGCCTGGCACATAGTAGACCCTCAGCAAATATTTAGAGCTAACATTTATTAAGCTCTCAGTGTGAGCCAGGTAGTACACAAAGCACCGTGCAGGGATTATTGACTCACTCCTCATAGCAACCCTATGCAGTCTGTCTCACCACGCCCATTTTCAAGCTGGAAACTGAGGCTTCGGGAAGTTTGGGGAGCAGAAACCACATGGTAAGGGTCTTACAGACTCCAGCAAGGTTTTGGATTTTAATCTGAATGAGATGGGAAGCCACAGGAAGATTGTGAGCAGAGAGGAAACATGACCTATGTTTTAAAAGGACTGTTCTCAATGCTGTGTAGAGAGAACACTGTAGGGGCAAGACAAGGAGCAGGGAGGTGGTGAGGGAGGTCCTGCAGTAGCCCAGGTGAGGGGCAGCAGGGATGTGGACCAAGATGGTGGTGGTGGTGAGCAGTAGTGCAATTATGCACATATCTGAAGATAAGGTAATAGGATTGGCCGGTGGGTTGGATATGGAGGGAATTTAGAAAGAAGTAAAATTAGAAATTAGTGAAATTAGAAAGAAGTAAAAGACGCTCTAATAATTTTAGCCTGAGCAACTGGCAGATGGAGAAGACCTATGGGGAGGAGCAGACTGGGGGACAAAAATCAAGAGCAGACAGATCATCTGTATTCCTATCCATCTCAAATGGAGATTAGAGTGAGCAGCTGGATACAAGAGTATTTGCAAGAGGCATCAGCCTTTAGACTGAGGAGGAGCCCCACTTTGGTGAGGGGAGAACCAAGGGAGAGGAGCATTCCAGAAGCCAGGTAAGAAAGTGTTTCAGGGAGGGAGTGCTCAACTATATCATTAGGTAGGGGATGGAGAAATGCCCAATGAATTCAGCAAAGCAGGGGTCCCTGATGAATTGACAAGATAAAGTGAATGGAGCTGGGGACAGAGCTGAGACGGGCCTGTTTCAAGATTACCCAGAAACAACATCTGTAGAAAATCTAAGTTCACAAAGATCTTAGGCACTGGCCAGTCCACTAAAGTCATTAAAATGTGAGCTCCCTAAGGGTGAGCACTTCATCTGGCTTTTTTTTTTAAACATTTATTTATTTATTTATTTATTTATTTATTTGAGAGAGAGCAAGTGAGCACGGAGGTGGGGGAGAGAAGGAGAGGGAAAGAGAGAATCTCAAGCGGACTCCCCGCTGAGCACAGAGCCCAAAGCGGGGCTCGATCTCATGACCCTGAGATCATGACCTGAGTTGAAATTAAGAGTCGGATGCTTAACTGACTTAGCCACCCAAGCGCCCCCTCCATCGGTCTTTTTGATGTTTTATTCCCACCCTCTGGACACCTGGCACATGATAGATCCTCAATAAATATTTGCAAGACTTTTTTGAACATTCTTGACATCTCCAGTCAAACAGTACAGGTCAACGGGAACTTTGCATCCCTAAGAGGATGGTATGGAAGACAGCGAGGAAACTCATACACAAATCACCCCAAGATGGAACGTTTCACTCCCTTCCATGACTAAAGAAACCAGAATTCACACTACTTGGCATTTATTCAGGACGGACATAATGTGTTTTCCAGCTACTCCCCTCATTGGCATTCAGATCTATATCATCGGTGGATTGAACGGCTTCTCACTGGCAACACCAAATCTCAATGTTCAAGCTAATTATAAGCTGGTCTAATGAGCAGAAATTAGAGAATATTTTTAAAAGGATGTTTTGTCACAGTCTTTTGGAAACCCAATTTAGGAAAATCGGTGTTTCATATTCTCAAAGTGCTGACCTGCAGGGATGTTTCTAGATGTTTAAGGGTCACCGTTAAAAGCAAGGGGCTCATTCTCCCTCTCCCCACCTGCACCCATCTGAATTATGGCACATTTTCAATGGGAAAGGCTTCTGTACATCCTAAGGAAATCCACATCCTGCATCTCCGGGTCACAGGCCGGCAGAGAGAGGCCTCGCGTCCCTCCGGAAAGGATAATTAGTTTTCTACCCTTTAATCAAGGAGCAGCAGATTGTTGTTTTTCTGAAGTTTTGCCTGGGGAGAGCCTGTTCTTTCCCGAGTGTGTGTTTTTCTAACCAGGACTCCTTGTACGTACCCAACCTTCCCTGAGCCAACACTGAGAGGCACTCCCCCTTTATCTGAAATGAAAAACTGAAGCTCTCCACTGATGACAGCCTCTGGCCCCTCAACTCCACAGATGTGGGATCGGGTCATGGTCATTGCAACTTACCAGCACCAATGACCTTTTACTTATGGACCAAGAGAATCCTCAATCTCTCTGTTGTGGAGGTCATGGTTTTAAGGGTTTACTTTAAAAAAAATGCTTATCATGTGCCAGACACTAAGTGCTTAATATATATTAACTCATTTAACTCTCAAAACAATTTTATAAGTTAATACTTTTATTATTCCCACTTTACAGATAAGGACACTGAGGCTCAGAGAGGTTAGATGACTTGTCCAAAATCACACAGCCAGTAGGTGGCAGAGCCAGCAATGAAACCCAGGTGGTCTGGCTCCAGAAAACGGAGAAACAGATGTTAAAACCACTGCAGAAGCAGTGACAACAGAGAAAAGATGGAAACTGAAATGCTTACTATGCGCTAGGCCCAGAGCCAATGTTACTGGTCGGCTCCTCTTTACACAAAGTGCAACTGGACTTTAATTTTTTATTTATGTTTTTCAATTGGACTTTAAAAATAACAATAATAATAGTGATGATCAGAGATTAGTATTATGCGTTGATTTTTCTACATCAGCAAATAAAAATCCATGCAGATGCATTGGTATATTTTTACTGTGTGCATGTTACTTTGATAAAAGTATAATTTTAGTTTAAAAATTTTAATGGCTGAGTTTTCTTAATGTTTCAAAGGTATCTGAATCAAATAAGCACCTCTTAGAAGGTGTTTTTTAAAAATCACCCTGAACTCTCTTTCCGATTTTTGTCTTAAAAAGAAAAGTAAGAGGGGCACCTGGGTGGCTCAGTCAGGCGTCTGCCTCGGCTCAGGTCATGATCCCAGGGTCCTGGGATCAAGTCCTGCATTGGGCTCCTTGCTCAGCGAGGAGCCTGCTTCTCCCTCTGCCTGCTGTTCCCCTTGCTTGTACTCTCTCTCTCTCTCTCTATCAAATAAATAAATAAAATCTTAAAAAAAAAAAAAGAAAAGTAAGAGAAGTCTTTGGAATTGTTCTATCAGACTGTATACAAATCAGAAACAAAAAGGAAGAAGATAAATTCATGTTTTTCAAATCCTGGAAAGCTTTAGCCCAAAAATTATATTCACAGACACCATACTTTCCTAGTTTCTATCTAACAGGCATTCTACGAAGGTTTTTTTACCCAGGGTGGGTCAGAGGAAAGTCTTCACACTTTATTCAATAATATATTGATCAGGGGTGGTTCAGTCGGTTGAGCATCTGACTTCAGCTCAGGTCGTGGTCTCAGGGTCCTGGGATTGAGCCCTGCGTCAGGCTCCGTGCTCGGCAGGGAGTCTGCTTGTCCCTCTCCCCTTGTCCCTCCCTCCCACTTATGCTCTCTCTCTCTCAAATAAATAAATAAAATGATATATTAGCAGCTAATAAATAAATCAGTACGTAGGTGGCCTAACACCTCCAAAATGAAAATCGCAATCCTAAAAATTAGGATTCAGAAACGGGCACCTCTAACAAATGTTCTGTTGATTCTAACTCAGTTAAAAACACCAAAAATTCTTAAATTAGCCAGCATCGCTTAAAGCAGTTTATTGACTTTCTGATACAGGACCTACCACAGTTTCCAAGGTAATTAGAAGCCCCATAAATGCTGTTTTTGGCAGTGACTGGGGCCACACGTAAAAACATGTTTATTCCCAAACTGTCCATGAAATATGGTGGTGGGGGTGGGACCACGTCAGCATGTACGGAGAAAAAGGAAAAGGTAATGCCAAGGGCACCATTCAAACTGAGATTATTTCATCACTATGACAAACAGCAAGGCACCCCCCAAAATCCTGGGTGTGAGAGAGTAATTCTGACCAAGACAATTCCTCAGAGTAAGAGATATTCTGAGTAAGACAGGGTAATATCATTATTTCAATAATTAGTAGTAGTAGTAGTAATAATAATAATAATAATAATAATGCTATTAGTGCTGTGCTTATTATGTGGATTAGTTCGTTTAATTTTCATGGGTGCCCAGAAACTAAGGGCCATCACAAAAGAACGCTGTAGCACTGAGAGGTTAGACTTGGAAATGCTCCACGGCTACTAAAAGTCAGAGCCAGACAGCCCGATTCCTGGATGCCTGCTCTCGGCCCTTGAGTCCTGCCGAACTGTCCAAAAGATTTTCTGGCCACCTAATCCACAAAAGCCACCCAACTGCAGAAGGAAAAAATTAACCGCGTTGATCAGATATGTGCTACTTATCAAATATTTCTATCAACCATGGTCCCGATGCGTGGGACAGAGCGACCCCCAGCCATCCTCTAGGGCAGCTCACCAGCTGGGCTCCAGAGGGAACTGGCAGTACTTGCATCAGCGTTGCCATAGCTGCCACCATGGCAACCGCCCATTGTCGATCAGGCAAAGATGCTCTCCCTGAGTTCCCCGGAGCCCTGATGCAGGGATGCAGCCCCATAGAAACTGGCGTTTTTACCTGCTCCCAACTTGCTCAAGTACCTACAAGACTGAGAACCAGCTGGGGGTTCCCCAAGCCCCTGCTTGCATTTGGACCAGACTAATATGTATAAAGGCTGAGAGGGAGATGAGGTTCATGGAGAGGCTGTGTAGAACTGAGGAGTGGGCAGTTAACCTCACGAGGGGCCTCTACACCTGCCAGGGCTGTCTAAGTCCTGACTCTGGCACGTGCTACCTGGGGATGCAAAGCAAATGGTTTGGCCTCTAGGAACCCATGTTTTAGAATATGAAAAACAAGGATAATGTTAGATTTTACACTTTCTAGAACTGTTGTGAGATGTAAGTAGAGCCAAGCGTGTAAAGGACAGACAATAAATGCTGGCAATTATTAACTATTGTCGTTAATTCAATGGTGCTGGTGCCAGCAGGAGACCAGACCCCTCATGCTCTCGCTGCTGCCTTTATATACACTAGCCTGACACTCAAAACAAAAAGTGCTTCTGTCCACAGCGCGGAGGCACCGACTCAAGGGCTGAACAAAGCCAGCAGACAGCATAGTCCACACACACCCCGCTAAGCCAGGGAGACATGAGAGTGGTCAGTGGGAACCCCAAATTCAGCACTCTTCCCTCTGGGCAACACGGCTTCTCCAAAGAGATTGATTTATCAAAATAAGCCTACTAAGTTTATTCAACAAAAATGCCAAGGAGCTGGAGCGCCTGGGTGGCTCAGTCGGTTAAGTGTCTGACTCCTGATTTCAGCTTCGGTCGTGATCCTGGGGTCATGGGATCTGCCCTGTGTTGGGCTCTGCACTCAGGGGGGCGACTGTTTGGGATTCTCCTCTCCCACTTCCTCTGCCTCTCCCCTGGCTTGCACACATGCACTTGCAGGCTCTCTCTCTCTCAAAAAATAAATAAATAGGGGCACCTGGGTGGCTCAGTCGGGTGAGCATCTGACTTTGGCTCAGGTCATGATCTCAGGTTCCTGAGATCGAGCCCCATATCGGGGCTCCTTGCTCAGTGGGTAGTCTCTCACTCTCCTCTGTGTTCTCTCTCTCAAATAAATAAATAAATAAATAAATAAATAAATAAATAAAATAAATAAATAAGATCTTTAAAAAAATGCCAAGGAGCAAAATACCTTTTAAGATATTGAAGCCTTGGGGCGCCTGGGTGGCACAGCGGTTAAGCGTCTGCCTTCGGCTCAGGGCATGATCCCGGCGTTGTGGGATCGAGCCCCACATCAGGCTCTTCTGCTGTGAGCCTGCTTCTTCCTCTCCCACTCCCCCTGCTTGTGTTCCCTCTCTCGCTGGCTGTCTCTATCTCTGTCGAATAAATAAATAAAAATCTTAAAAAAAATTTTTTTTTTTAAAGATACTGAAGCCTTGTATGAACCTTCAGAAATCTGTAAGGCCAAATGATGGCATTCAAAATTTTTTAGAAAATTCTGAAAAAATAATGTCCACACTGTTGGCAGTGTTGATTTCTCAGAGTTGGGACTGACCCAAGGAACCCACACTTGCTATGTCACACATTCATACCCTGTCTGAACTTCTATGATATGCATACGTTAATTCAGTAATCAAAAAGCAACAGCTTAAAAAAAAAAAAGCTGAAATCCTTTGCAATAACACAGGTAGTTCACAAAAGAAGAAACCCAAATAAATAAACACATGAAAAGTGTTCACCCTTCTTAGTAACTAGCAAAATGGAAATTTAAATAAGAGTACGTTTGCCTTTTAAATTGGTGATTTTTATAGGATAATACTCCATTGTGGGCAACAATGTGGAGAAACAGACATTTTGCCTCACAATTGTGAATGTATAATCTGATACAACGTTTCCACAGGGTAATTTGGCAGCATTTTCCAAGAACATTAAAATGACCCAGAACTTCACCTTTACTATAATTAATCTGACAAAATAAACCACAAACACGGGCTTAGTGACGAGGTTACAGCTTTCAGTGTTGTTCCAGAGGGAGGAACTAGGCTCAGCTCAAACAGCCAACAATAGGGACCAGCTAGCCATCGGAAAAGTTCTACATGCTCATTATGCAAAGTTCTACATGCTCATTATGCAAAACACAGGCAAGAAGACTTGTTATTCTACATCGTGAAACTACGGGATTTTCTGGATTTGGTGCTTTTAATTGGATGCTTCCATCCCACACTCACTCCATTTTGCAGCTAAGCAAACCAAGACCCAGACCTAGGAGAGGTTTGTCCCCCAGTGGCTGGGACAGGTTCATAGCCTCTTTGCCTTCCAGGGGAGGCAGAGCTGTCCCCTTCATGTCCAGACGCAGGATCCCTAGGGGAGCCAAGCTGTGCCCTGGGGCCAGAGAGGACCTAGCTGGAGGTAGGGACATCTCTTCAAACACCTCTTCCCCTAAGAAGCCACACCTCCCAAAGAGCTTTCGGCCCCATTCCAGCTACCAGGAGCAGCTCAAGACAAGGAACAGAGCCGGGGTCCAGAAGCCAGGTCCCCTCACGAACAGTTCAACAGCCACCCTCCAGAGGAGCTCTGCTCCAGGCCAGGTCTGCACGCAGTGCTTGTCATCGGTTCCCGGTCACCCCACGGCAGTCCCAAGGCTCAGCAAGATCCGCGTCCCTGTCTTAAATCACCCAGCTAATCAGGATGTGAACTCCATCCGTGCACTTACCTCTCGATGGGCACAGCCACTTCCTCATCCATAAAATGCGGAGAATAATAGCAACCACTTCAGAGGGCTGGTTGTGAGGGTTAAAGGAGCCAATCTACAGAGAGTGCTTGGAGCATTTCCTGACCCAAAGGAAGCTCTGTGTCGCTCTCATTATTTTAGTGAGACGGTAAAGTGTAGTGGTTAGAACAAGGACGCTAGAGCCACCTTCCTGGGTTCAAATCCTTCACCCACCACTCACTGGCTGTGTGACTTTGGGCAAGTTACTTAACTCTCTGTGCTTCAGTTCCCTCCTCAGCAAAACGACAATGATAACAGTACCCACCTGCAATCACATGAATGATCATGTATCTAGCTGAGCTAATGCACTTAGAAGAGTTTGGAACAGTGTCTGTCACAGAAGTGTCTGGGCCTGTCACATCAGCCATTATAAATATGGCACCGCTCTCCTGTTCGTCCGCGGTGGCACTGGAATGACCACCTCCACCACCACCATTAGTCATTATTCTGGCTGACCAGAACCTGACACGTGTTCTCCTATTTAATTATGACAACACTCTAAAGTTGGTGCTATTATTGTTCAGCTTTACAGATGGGGAAACTGAGGCTCAGAGAGCTCAAGTAACTCGCCCCAGGTCACACAGCCAGGAAGCAACAATGCTGCCGGGCTTTGAAGCAAATCAGTTGGGTCCCAGGGGTCTTGCCCCCACCCTCTGCACTGCATTGCTCATAGCCAAGTCCCCCACCATGTAGCACAGACATTGGCCCCATAGACATCTCATGAACAGAAACAGTAAGTCACCCCAGCACAGTCACCAAGGAGCAATCCCTGTCATCCCTCCCTATCTTCCTAGGGAAATACACTGGTATTTGTCTAACTGGAGAGATGAGACATAACCATTAAAACAGAATTGTGGACTGAGACATCTAATTGGTGTCTTGGAAACTCATGCTGACATTCACACAGCTGGCTTTTCCCCACAGCTGTTGATAGTCATGTGTTGTTTAAACTATGGCCTGCTCACAAGTTCAGGCTGGGAGGTGAAGCCAGGGTAAATCTTCCATATCTTCCACAATCTGCCATTCTGGCCTTTGGAGCATGGAATGCGTGGTAATGAGTTCATTCCCCACCACCAGACTAAAAAGTTTACGAAGCTTCCTTGCATGCTTGTGGCCAAAGCTGTAGGTGGGTGCCACCAGGAGAGGACATGGCTTGAGCAGCGGCAAGTCTTATGTCCCCCCACAGCTTCCTCAGCAATTCATCAAAAGAGCTAGTTGTTGGGGGGGGGGGGAACACCCATGTGTTTCACCAGGATCCATAAGGCTGTATTGTTTCAAACCCAATAATTTAATGAAATAGTGTCTGTTTTCCACTAATGTGCCTAAAACTCAAATAGATTAAGAGCTGGAAGGATCCTCAGAGAACCCAGCCAGTCTAACACCCTCATTTAGACACTGGAAAACTAAGAGTTGGCTCAAGGTCACATGGTCTGTTGGTGACAGACTGGGGATTTGGAAGGTATCCCCATTTGCAGGCTCTTTTCAGCCCTGGCAAGTGTTGCCAGGTGGACGTCTACTGTTTCTTACTGCCCAGTATTTCGTCCCCCTTCTTCTGCCAGTGGCACCCTGATCTTCTGTTGAGGAACCCCCTCCCCTGGTCTTAAATCCTGAGACTCAGGAAGGGCCGACCTTAGGCTCCCAAGATGGGCATGTGACCTGGCCTGGAAGAATGAGAGGGAAAACCTGAGACTTTCGCTGGAGCTAAAGAAAAGAGATGCGGTCCTCTAGTGCAATATATGAGCTGATGGGCTGGGAACTTGGAACTGTGCAGACATCTTGGTCAGAGAGCCTATCTGAGAAGAAAGCTAATTTGGAGAAAAGAGAGTGGGAGATGGAGAGAGATAGATTCCTGGAGACAGAGATTAGCCATCTGGATCTAGCCATGCCTGAAGGCAGAACTATCACTGGATCTGACAATTGAGTCCTTTTATTTTTTAGATTTGAGCAAGCGTGCAGTGTATTTCTGTCACATGCAACCGAAAAACTAAGTTTTTGTTTCTAAATTTGTAAAAGGAAGTATATCACAAAATGGGAATGTTCCCAGGAGACCCTCCACAGTGCCTAACACAGTACCTACAAGCAATACACGTGTAATGGAGTGAAATCCTTCCTTCAGGTCTCTTCTCCGTAGGACTCTCCCAGACCACCCTATTGGAAACTGCCCCCCTCCCCAGCCTTGCTCTCCCCCACCCCTGCCTGTTTCCTACAGTGTTTATCACCATCAGACCTACCCTATTACTTTTCATTTCTTGTTGGTTTCCCCCACTAGAATCCCACAGGGTGGGGATTTTTGTCTGCTTTGTTCTCTGCTGTATCCTGGGGGCAGAACGGTGCTCAACACCTATAGGTGCTCAGCATATACCTGCTGAATGAATGAGTGAGGACACAGAGTAACACAGAGGATGGTGCCCAGCACATAACAGGCACCCAGGCTCCCACCTGTTGCCTCAGTCAGCAGCCTGGATATGGGTCTTCTTTCCTGTTCCCTAAACCGAAGCTCCAACAGCCATCCCCATAATCCAGACAACCCGATCATCCCCACCTGTCCAGATAGCATGAACAAGAATTAAAAGGTAAGTAGCCCTTTGGGTTATAAAGATGTTTCCTTCTTTTTTATTGCTTATAAAAATATTGTATGCTCATTATAAAAACACACAAAATAAAAATGGAACAAGTAAACAAAAGTCATAATTTAACCTCGAAGTTAAATTTTGGGTGCAAGTCATAAACAGGCAGACTGCTGATATATTTTTATGACCCACAAGGTGACCCCCCCTTTTTTTTGAGGTTGCTTCCAACATTGAAAAAACTGGAGGATTTCATTTGAAAATCAGGTATCCAGCTTCAGCTGAATGTCACACAGGGCCCATGTCCCCACATATGACAATGGTCAGCTGGGGCTGAGTGACAGATGCCCCTTTCATGTGGGTGTAGGGTCTTGGGGTCTCTCCCTCTCCCTCCTCTAACCCTTGCACTGCCCGAGCCACTGGTTTTAGGTGCTTGCCTGGTCCCTGTCACATGCAGAGTTGGTTACCTCTGGCCTGGGCAGACATCCTTTCAGACTTTGCTGTGGTCATAAAGCTTTCCAGGAACCCCCTCTGAAAACCTCCCTCTGCCTCCAATAGCGGCCTGGGATGCCACACATAAATAAGCCCCTAATGTCCAGCATCCGAGAAGGCTCCATTTGCAGCACTGCCCTTCTGCAGCTCGGCAAGCCAGGTCGGGTTCAACGTCTCCTTCTCAGACTGACTGTCCCAGTCCAACACCTGACCGGTACACATGTGAACATAAAGCCCTTTGTGAACCCCATACAGAGGGGTCCCCCAGTCCTGGGCATCAGCTGGATGCCTTTTCCATGGAGAAACTCCAAATCCAGTGTTAAACCAGCTCCTCAATGTGGAGAGGCTTCATCGGTGCAGGACAGCCACAGAGACTGGGCCAGCACCACGTCAGCGGCCTGCGAGCCCACGTGTATCGTCCATGGAACCCATTATCCGCTATCTTCCTCTGGGTTCTTCATGCTCCAGTTCCACTACACAACAATACTCCCTCAGGGCAGGGATCCTGCCTGCCTCATTGATCACTGTTTTCCTAGAACCTAACGCTGTTCCTCACAGAGGAGGCCCCCAATCCGAGGGCTGTCCAAGGGACAGCCGGTCAGTGAGCACACAGACACATGATAGGTAGGTGGTTGGGTACATGACAGGGTGGGGAGGGAGATGAGCCCCTTAGCTGTGATTTCTAATGTGCCAGTGTCATAGGCAAATGATTATATTAAAATAGTAAATTTAAAAATACAGTATAGAGTTACATAATGAATAAACTCACATGTTAAAAAAAAAAAGATAACAAAAGCATTATAATATCAATAGTGGTATTACTTTTTAACTTTATTTTTTTAAGATTTAAGCTTGGAGCCTGACACAGGGTTCCATCCCACGACCCCAAGATCATGACCTGAACACAAAGCAAGTCGGACACGACCTGAACAGAAAGCAAGAGTCGGACTCAACCAACTGAGCCACCCAGGCCCCCCCAGAACTTTTTAAAAAAGCCCTTGTGTATTTTCCATTCCTGTTTTATGAAGTTCATTTTTAACTGCCAACATTGAACTATAACCAAGTGAATATTCTTCCCCTAGACTCTGACAGATTTCGAAACACCAAGGGGCCATGGAGGAAAGGATAATATTTTGAATTAGTTTGGCTCTTAGAGTGGAATTAAGAGGGAAAGAAAAGAAAACACAGGAGGTGAGTCTGACCTTCCACATGGAAACCGATCCTTCAAGACTCCTCGATGGCCCCCGTAGTGACCGGTTACCCCCGCTTCACCTGCTATCAGCAAAAACAACATTAGTTCACCCTCCCGATTGTGGAAATCCAAAATGCAATGGGAAATTTATTTCTTTTGGAGCAAAGGATGGTAATTTTTTCAGCACTGGCCTATGAATGCTTCCAAAGAAAAACAAAGAAACATAAGGAAATCTTCTAATACAAATACCTGAATTTAAATTCAAATACACATGAGCCTAGAAAAGCACCATGACTCTGGTATGGTCCTTGGCTGTGGGGCAGCCAGGACAGCATGTGCCTCATAGCAGGGCATCATGCTCTGACAATGCAACGGAGTCACCACTCCTGGGAGCCCCGGGCCAGGTCTGCCACCTTGACTCGTCTCCAGGGGCATTCCCCAGACGCACAGGACGGGCAGCAAGAGCTCAGGGCCAGCTACTTTGTAAAGGCAGACAAGGAAACTGATTCTGAGAGAAAGAGTGTGCACAGGGGAGGATCCGGAGCTGAGAACCACCTTCTTTGGCTTTCCTCTTTCCTGGTCTCCCCCTCCTCGTGCATTTCACAGACCTTACCTGAGTGTTCTAGGTACCAGATACTGGTGAGAGAGCAAGTAGTGGAGGAGTGCAGACCCTTAACAAATAACCACGTGAAGGACCGAGATAACCCCAGGTGGTGATATGGGCTGGCAAGTGGAACAGGAGAGGGAAAGTTATTTCTGGTTTCCCAAGGAGCCTCAGTCATGAAGTGCCGTGCAGTTACAAATGCCCCCAGGCTCCGCCAGACGCAACTTAGTAACAGATTGTATTCGGGCGCTGGAGTCTGTGAGGGATGCTTGAGTCACCAGCAGAGTGGATTAGATGTAAAAGCAACACATACGCACAAACTGGGGGTGTCCCCGCACAACTCTAAGGCTCCCACAGCAAGGCAGGAAGTGCGGGGTGTGGACCAGGCCTGCTGTTTGGAGATGGACAGATCTGGGATTGGCCCTGCTTCAAATGGCAAAGGCTCCCCAATGCCCGCAGAATGAATTTTCATTTGTTTAAAGATGCCAGCTGCTGCCAGCCTCCCCCTGGTCCAGCCCCACTGGCCACAGCTCACCCTCTCCCCTCCCCATCAAAACCTCTGTGTGAGGCCTCCCCTCCTTCAGAGCCTCAGCCCTCAGCATCACTTCTTTAAGGCGCTCTACCCTGACAATGCTCTGGTCCCAGGGCACCCTGACCCTCCCTTCCACACTGCTCTTAGACTTACTTATTCCCCGTCTGTTTCCCAGAATTCTAGAAAGTGAGTTCTGTGGGGGTGGAGACCAATCCATCCTCCTGAGGACTTGAGCCTCAGCTCCCAGAACAGCACCCAGAACCTGGAGGGGCCGAGGCAGAGAGACAGAAGAGAAAGACATCTCTCCACCATTTCCCAGGGTCCCGAGCCTCAGTTTCCACATCTGTAAAACCAGGGCAAGACCAACCAGCTGCAGAGCGATGACAGTGTGTTCTGTGTTCCTGCCTGGCAGCCTGTATTTAGTTTTATTAATTTATGTTTTAAAATACGCTTTTACATACAAATTCACTTTTTGATGTGCAGACGTGCATTTTGACACTCACTGGTGTATGACCATCACCACAATGAAAACACAGAGCTCTTCCATCACCAGGAAAAAGTCCCCTCATGCTGCCCCTTTGTAGTCATACCCTCCTTTCCACTGCAGCTCCTGGCAACCATTGATTTGTTTTCTGTTCCTATAGTTTTGCCTTTTCCAAAATGTCACCTAAGTGGGATCATACAGCGAGTAGGCTTTTACGCCTTTTTCACTTGGCACAGAGCATGGAGATTCATCTGTCGTGCTGCGTGTATCAGTGGTTTGTTCCTTCTTATTGTCCTCTCCCTGCACAGAATCTGTTCAGTGATGTTTAAAAACGAGTGTGCCATCATCTCATGTAATCCACCCAACACCTTGGTGGGCAGATTCTGT
Source organism: Ursus americanus (assembly GCF_024610735.1). Classification (NCBI taxonomy): domain Eukaryota; kingdom Metazoa; phylum Chordata; class Mammalia; order Carnivora; family Ursidae; genus Ursus; species Ursus americanus. Next base: position 32,854,563 of record NC_142140.1, on the reverse strand, counting down.
TAGCAGCCCCGCTCACCGAGGAGGAACCAGGCCACCAGGGGAGCACGCAGCATGATAGCAGGTCAGGTGCCCACCTTGGACTCCAAGGCTGGTTATCCTGCAACGCGGAAGCTTAGCGGGAGCCAGGGAAGGAAGCGTGTGACACAGGAGGGAGGCAGAAGCGAAGAAGCCAGTGTGAAGAGAACTGGAAGAGGAAGGGGCCCAGGGGACATGGGTGGATGCTGCTACAGGCATGCCCTCGGCTCCGAGCAGCTACCCCGAAGCTTTGCTCTGTTTTTTCAGCAGCAAGAACCATGTGTCAAACCTGATCATACTCAAAACCCGAGACATAAACCTGGTGGAAACAGAGTTGCTCAAATCGGAGGGAAGGAAGAAATGGAGCCAGACCCACCGACCTCCCCCTGTCCCTACAACCTCCCTCCTGCTGGCCTCTGAGGAAGGGACCTTCTGAGGAAGGCAGGGCCCCTTAGGGTCTCCACTCACTGATGCATGCTCCCCGAGGGCTGGCTCTCTCCTGCCTTCTTGCTTGCTTGCTTTCAGCTTTCAAGTTATCAAAAAACACATTCAAAACTAAAATTAGCCAGAGAGGCGTCGCATCCTGCGTCTGCCCCATGTTGTCCAGCTTAATTAGGACTCAACAAATGGGGGATGGGCAGGTCTGGGCAAGACCTGTGCAGGGCCAAATCTGGATCTTCCCTCAGCAGCTAAGTGACCCTCAGCAAGTGTCTGACCCTCACAAAACCTCAGAAGCCCCAGCAATTCCCTCGCCCCTTCATATTTTATGAGGGTTCAACAAGCAGACACTCAGAAGAGCACTTAGCACAGTGCCCAGCAAATGGTAAGAACACAGAAAATGTTACCTATCGTGATTATGAATCCTGCGTTCGCAGGATTAAAACTATGTTGGAGGAAAACAAAGAATCCACTGGAAGGAATTAGAATGTTCCCATGGGAAGCATGGTACCCTGTATGTCCCAATGTTGTTCCCTTCTAAGGCTGGCCAGGGAATGCTCTGGTTTGTTTTTTGGTTTTTTTTTTTTTTAAATGTCTCTTTCATTTTTGTACCAGTGGGAGGAAGGGTCTAGACTACAGAGGTGTGACGATCACAAGCCTGATATGCAGGGCTCATCTGGAGCCAAGAATTTATTAATTGGTGTTTATGTAACACTTTGTGGCCCTCTGGCCTGTTTCTGTCTGAACAGGTGCTCCAAGAGCCTTGGAGAAAGCATCTCCCTCTTCTGACTTTTGGATGTTCGGAAAAGAGCAGATGGTGCCGTTAAAATAACAGCACAGATATTGTGGCTCTAAAGGGAAAAGTCCACTCCTTGAGGACTCAGAGTTAAATTAGAAATAGCTGGCAGTGAACATTTCCCAAGACTGACTTTTCCAGCAGAGAGCAGGATTCCAGCCTCCACAACAGAACCTTGCCAAGGACAACACCGAATGTGAGTGAAGAGTGTCCTCTGCCGGCTGGCGTGAGAAATGCTCAGCTGCCGATCTCATCTGCCTCCCAAGCCTCCGGGAGGGCAACAATGCCTAAGGCAAGCCTCAAATATTTTCTGTAGTTCTTTCCTGAAAAAATTAATCTGAACTGCAAACAAAAAGGCTTTTTTCCTCAAAAAAGAAGAGCCAAGAGAAAGGTCATAGAGCATTTCATTCCTTCCTCACTTATGTTTTTCTTGCTGGAGCACTTGAATGTCACTTAAAAAGTGGCCCTGGGAATGCTTAGCGTGAGCTCTGCATCGGAGAATCCATGCAACGTGGGGAACTTGAGCAAATGTCTGCGGGTGGCCCACAGCACCGGCCCCATTTCTATTCTCGGAGGCTATTCTCTTGACCAGACTCCAAACTTCACACTCACCCTGAGTCAAAGCTGCCTGCTTTCTCCCAGAAAACCCCTGTGGGTCTGCACACAAGGACAGCAAGATCCTGGTAGCCAAGAGAACGGGCCAATCTAGATCAAACCCAGCCAATTCTTTTTTTTTTTTTTAAATAAAGATTTTATTTATTTATTTGACAGAGAAACAGCCAGCGAGAGAGGGAACACAAGCAGGGGAAGTGGGAGAGGAAGAAGCAGGCTACCAGCCGAGGAGCCTGATGCAGGGCTTGAACCCAGAAGGCTGGGATCACGCCCTGAGCCAAAGGCAGACGCTTAACAACTGCGCCACCCAGGCGCCCCAAACCCAGCCAATTCTGATGGCCTGCTCTGCAATCTTGGAAACTTGGCACGAGACCCCTCCCAACTCAAGACTAGAACACAGCTTATCTGGCTTTCTGCTAAGCTATGCCTGACAGCTGGGACTCTTCGGACCTTGGTCTCCAGCCCTAGCACAGTCCCCACCCTACTCCCTAGGAACAACCCTGACCTCCAGGGGTGAGTTCTAACCCACCTGGCATGGTGCTCACTCGGACTTTATGCACCAGAGCCACGCTGGCTGAGCTGCAACCCCAGCTCATCACTTCACAGCTGTGTGAGCTTCGCCAAGGAGCTTCCTTGTCTGTAACAATACATCTGCCATTTACTCAAGGTCCACTAACTGCCAGAAGCTTGACATATACTCCTTTCAAATTAATCCTCATGACCACACTATTAGGTGCTCTTCTTTCCGAATCAAGGGCAAGAACTCTTTAAAAGCGGAGGCTACCCAGCTTCTTGTCCACCGGCTAAGGAAGGACTTTGCCCCATCTGCCATCTTCTTCCCTTCATTATGCAAACTGAGTTAATCAGAGGGCATAGAAGCAAGTATATGGAGAGAAAAGGGAATACCAGGAGTGGGGAAGAAGAGAAAAGTCTTCTGGAACAGAGGGGAAGATTTAGGGTGTCTGCAAGGCAAGGGTAAGCTGGAGACAGAAAGGGATGAGGAGGACAGAGAGGAGTCCCTTAAAGGGCTGCTCTTGAGTATAAAATGGATCCCCCTTGGATCTTCTTTGAAAGACACAAGTAAACAGTAGAGCTATTTTGATTGTTGGCTAATGGACTTCAAACCTCTGAATGCAACAAAACCCAAAGTCTGGAGTATCAGAGGCATTGGTATTTGCTCAGACTGTGTCCCAATGTTATAAATAAGGAAACCAGGCTGAGGGAAGGTCAATAACCTGCCATGGTCTACACAGCTCATGAGCTGTGGAGCCTGAATACAAATCCAAGTGCACCTGACTCCACAGCTGTTTGTGTGACACTCTGACCTTGGCCAGAAAGGAATAATAACACCACCTAACAGGCCAGGTGAGGGGTAAACTTGGGACAGACTACATGGACTAAGGCTTTCCTATAATGAATCGAATGGTGTAGATAATGCCAGAAGTGCCAGTTCCTTTCCTTCCTTCCTTTGTCCTGATCTCTGAGTTCTCCTTTGTTCTTAAGACCCTATTCTCACTGCTGGATTTCTGACATGTCCTTTTATTGCCCCAAATCCTGTTTGGGTAACTGCCCTACTACCCCAGCCTCCCCTAGATCTGCACACAGCTAGCATTCGGACCCCAAACTCTCCAGTGGCAAGGTGGAGACTCAATGTCTAATGGATGGCATTCCCCCTACTTAACACCTGGCCCCATGTGTGCCTGAGGAACCAACCCTCTCGCCATGTGTTCATTCATTCAACAGTCACTGGTTTCTCCTCTGTGTCAGGCACTATGCTAGCCACTCAAGATATAGCGCCATTTTAAATAACTATCCAAAACTAGGAAATAAAGCATGCCTTTTCAAAGTCCACAGCCTGAGCCTGCCTACCAGGAAGGTAATTCTGTTTGACTTACTATTCACTTTTGATGAGGGCCCAGACTCTATAAAGTTAGGATGTTAACTTGTACAAGACTGATAAATTGCAAATAATTCCTGTCAGGTATAAGGGAGAATTCCAAAGGTTACAGTGTTATTTTCCTATGGGACCTCAATCAGTTTTAAGTTTGCCATCTTATCCCAACATTCTTTTCTCCACATTTTCCCATGATTACACACACACACACACACACACACACACACACACACACACACGTCTACACACATCTATCTTCCTGATTACTTCTTTTCTTTTAAAATATTTTATTTTTAAGTCATCTCTACACCCAACATGGGGCTTGAACTCACAACCCCAAGATGGAGAGTTGCATGCTCCACCTCCTGAGCCCGCCAGGCACCCCACTCCTGAATACTTCTTAAAACCAGTCATCTCTTCCTCATCCTTCTAGTTTTCTCATTTGTGAGTTAAATCAATACTTTACCCAAGCTAAGTATCTATTTGTACAATGGTTAAGGTTTTCAGAGAAAAGTGGACCTTTGTATGAGATCTGTGAGATCTGAAGAATGATAGGGGGAAAAGCATCCCAGGCAGAGGTGACAGCATGTGCAGAGGCCCTGTGGTAGGGAGTATGGCACACTGGAGAAACAGAAAGGTATGTGGCCTCCAGCATCTGTGACCAGAACCTTTCAACCAACACCTGCTCTATCAACATCAGGACATGGCTGTCGAGTCCCTCCTGTCTGTCTCAGACACATGCAATACCTGTGTCCTAGGAACACAGAATTGGCGTCCTAGGGTGGGACATGGAAAACTGCGTTCCCTGGATTATGTGATTGCACCCCCACGTCACCTTTCTCCAGTAACTAGAGAGGAGCCAGGAGAAAAACAGTTGGAAAAGTCACAATTCTCGAGGGGGAGAAGACCTCTCTGGGGGGACGACACCCCCAGACGCCAGCCTCATCATGCAGCACAGAGAAGAATCTTGACCTTTGGGCATCAACAGCTCAGTGCCAGGCCCTCTGTCAATCCCAGTGCCTTCTGTGGCCTGGTCCACCTCCGCTGTCCACTCATTCACCAAGTCAACGCGGCATAAACACCTGCTCACAGAAGCCTACATGGTAATAGGATGGTAAATTCTGCACATTGTCACCAAAAACATCGCTCTACACTCAAGTCTCACATCAGCCTCCTGAGAACAGGGGTTTCTCTCTCTCACAGTGCACACGGCACGAGCGCTGGGGGCAGAGACCCTGGCTGGAGGCTGGTAATTACCTACGTGACCTTGGACAAGCTGCTTAACCTGCCCGAGACTAGGGTCCTCCTCTGGATGTGGTAATATCCATATCTCATTAAAAGGCTCGATGATCTTGGATAAAAGCACATTACAGATTATAAGACACAAGATAAACATGTTATTTTCATAGTTGTTATGATTATCAGACACCATTTTTGAAAATACCACAAGGCTTTATTGACTAAACAATACAACGCGATGTGAAGCTTGGGCAAAATTTCTGCATAAAAATGTAAAGCCAAAACAACAACCAGACAAAAACACGGCTAGAAGGCAAGGTATAACTCTGTGAGCTTTAGTCATGAAGGCTGGCAGGCACGCTTCCTGGAGTGATGTCATGTCAGGCACTGTGCTGGGCACTCACCTGCTTCCCTTCAGGCATTCAAACAGTAACTTACAGAAGATTTCAGCTCATTCATCAACATGTTTGGTTTTTTTTTTTTTTAAAGACTCTACTTTGTGGGGGAATCTGAGTATTTCTCTAAAATTATTTGCCAGAAAGGGAAAAGAGCTTCATCAGCCCCATTCCTTTCACCACTCCTCACAGAGGCGTCCACATGTTCCCAGTATTATGTACCTTACTTGTCTCAAGATACTACCAATAACATTGACGGGTAATCTTTTTTAGAAAGATTTTATTGATTTATTGATTCATTTTAGAGAGAGAGAGAGCACAAGCAGGGAAGGGGCAGAGGAAGAGGGAGAGAGAATCCCAAGCAGACTCTGCTCTGAGCATGCAGCCCAACATGGGGCTCAATCCCAGGACCCTGAAATCATGACCCGAGCCAACTGATGGATAATCTTTTAATATTTTTCTTATTAGAACTGTAACAACACACAGTAATTCCAGATTCTTCTGAAGCCAGAATAATAAAAGAAAATGAGATATGTAGCGGGAAATATGACTGGCGCACACAGCATCAATTCTCAGCCCCTGGATACACACTATATACACTGTATCAAAGAGAAATGTGAAAAGCTAAAAAAAATAAAATAAAATCTTCCAGACGTAATTAATTCATTTTAATTTACTTCATATGCCTTGCTGATCCTTTAGGAACAGACTGAATGGCCATCATAAGATCAGACCATGAGGATCTTTGAGACATCTAGACCATACGAGACATGCAATAATTATTTTTTGAATGAATGAATCCCGAAGTGGTTGGACTTGAAAAGAGGCGTTCAAGAGTCTGCCACTAGAGGGCAAAAGAGAGTAAAATGTCTTAGCATATAATTTTTTGTTGTTTAAACCTAGTCTCAATTTGAGACTCCACTAGAGGAAAACTTAAAAGAATACATCACTTGAAGCTAAAATTGGACATCTGAATTTTTTCTGGTTAAATTCTGATGAAACTTTCAGGGCTGACCTAAGAGCTCTGAGGACCTGTTTAAAATGGAAATAGGTTACCAGGGCTGGGTAACATATTAATACCCACCAACCATTAACTCCCACACATGATGAGAAGTAATTTATCAGCTGAGCTAGCAATGGGCAAGGCCCTGGTGCATGGGGCTCAGGCTGAGTGAATTTTGAATGAGAGGAGAGAACGCAGATGCTGGGACCTCTATGAATACACGAGTGGGAGCACCTTTTGTCTTCATCGTGGTTCCTAGCCCCGGTTCTGTGCCCTAGGAACTATGGCTCCCCACGTAAGGAAAAGACTCACAATGAAAGGCATCACCATCTTCCCCACACCCACTCTGGACCCCAGGGAATCCAGAGACCCCCGCCACCATTTCTTCATCCACTGTGTTTCAGACCCTTCCTCCCTGACCCAGCCCCCATCCTCGCTCCCCCTGCACACTTCGACCATCAAGGAGCTGTTAAATCTCAAATACGGTCAGTCCCTCCTCATCCCTGCATCCCATTCCAAATCTTTGAAAGGTTTCATATCTCTTAGAAAATAAAATCCAAGATAAAAAGTATAGCTCAGTAGACTAACCACTACACTCGCCCCACCTCGCCTACCCCTGGACCTAGTTCCTGGGATCCCCACCCCAGCATCCCCCTACCACACATCCAGTCCTGCAGAAGGATGCCCCCCCACCCCCATACTAGCAACATCCAGGCCTGTAATGCTTGGTTCTCTCCAACCAGCTGAGCCTCTGAAGACCCAGCCCTATGCCACCCTTTCTGAGAAACTTCCTGACCCCCACGACCTCCCTAAGGATAGACCACTCTCCCTTCAGCCCCCAACTCTCAGTTCAGTCCACCCGCATGTCCTGTGGGGGAGTTCCTTAAGGACAGGGTCCCTGTTTGGTGATTTCTCCTTGATCCATGGCTTAGAAGAGAACTGGCCTTGAGGATGGGGCTGGGGGCACTGGCTTCTTGGAAGGGGCTGCTATCAGAGGAAGAGCAGCTCGTGGTGGGCGGGAAGAAATGTCAAAAACAAATTCTGCCCCCTGACAGCCTAGCAGCAGACTTGTCTGAACAAGAAGGACCAGGCAAGAGTGGGGTTTGGCAGCCTCTCCATAAACAGGGCTGGCAGTACCCAGAGTCTACCCAGCAGGACAGGCTGTCACAAGAACTCACAGGAGCTGTTTGCAGGGGCTTTTTCCCCATCCGCATATACCTTTGCCCCGCTCAACAGAGAGGGACAGCCTGGGAGTAAAATGAGCGGCCCCAGCAAGAGATGGGGAGCAAGGGATAAATGATCCCAGTATCCCCTCTGCACCCCTTACTCCACTGCCCTGACTTGCCATTCCTCCTGCAATTATAAGGAAACCGAAAGGGTTTTACATGTTCACCCATCCAGGGGCTCCATGTTCCAACCTAGAATTCCCAGAGGACGCTTATAACTTGTCAAACTTTCAGCTTTCAAAAAGTCATGCTGCTGACAAACTTGCAAACTGTTGTAAGCAATGTGGCGTGCAGGCTCTTCTGGCCTCTATTTCCCCATTTGCAAAATGAGGAGGGCAAGTCTTCATTGCCTTTGATGTCCTGGGTCTACAGTGGATGGTGCTCAGGGTGGTTCTTAGGGCTCTCGAGTTCTTTATGCAAACACCTAATCAGTAACATCACGAACTGCAGCTCGCTTTTCAGTGCCAAATTTTTACAGTCAGCCAAGGCTTCCTGCACACAGACAATTGAAAAACAACCTCCCCTTTATTCAACCCATAGAACCACAACAAAAGAAAAGGGGCCAAACACTCTCTGCACAAAAAAAATGAAGCCCAAACCAGGGAAATCAAACAGAAGGAGGCTTTCCACTCAATCATTTGGTAAGGCTGTTACTTGGTAACAGTATACTCAATATTTACAAATACATACAAATATTAATACCCCTTAAATGTGACCAGGAAGGTCGTTTAGCTCCTTCTCTCCTGGTCATCCTGGCTTTTTTCCTTTCCCTCCCTGCAGCCAAGAGCAACACTGGCTGGACACTGGTTCACTTCCCCGCTTTCCTGGCTGTGAGGCTCCCTGGAGCAAAGACCGCGTCGAGGGCTCTGTGAGGCCACAAGCTCTTTCATGGCCTTACTAGTCCACTGGGGGAGCCACAGCCACACCCCCAGGCCGAGCCCGGCGGCCCAGGGACCTTCCAGGGCCTTCCTCAAGCCCTCTTCCCCAAATACCAGCAGAGCACTGGGGAGCCTGTCCTGTGGGTTTTCTTGGTTTGGCTTTTAACTCACACTCTTTCAAGGAATGGCCAGTTCGATCACAGCTTGCCTTCATGCTTTCCTCCTCGTTGTGGGATTAATCATTCTGGGATCCAGCGGAAGTTATATCCACGTGTTTATGCCCATGAGCACACAGAGTCCTATCCTTAGCAGATGCCATGAAACAGACCCACATACAGTTTATGCATGTGGGTCTGGGGCCTCATGATGCCTAATGTACAGCCATATGGGGAGATTCTCATGCAGCTTTGTTACTAGGAAATCATTAGGACTGACTTCTTGATTATTTACACCTGGTGCTTTCCATTAGCCCAGCCAACAGATTAAGTACAATAAGGATTCTGAAGAGCTTTTTTAAAAATCCAAAGTCTTTTTTTTAAAGATTTTTATTTATTGAAGAGAGAGAGTGTGAGAGAGAGAGAGAGAGCATGAGCAGGGGGAGGGGGAGAGAGAGAGGGAGAAGCAGACTCCCCACTGAGCAGGGAGCCCTAGGAGGGACTCATCCCAGGACCCTGAGATCCTGGCCTGAGCCGAGGGCAGATGCTTAACCGACTGAGCCACCCAGGCGCCCTAATCAAAAGTCTTTTAATCAAAGACATTTAACTTATTACAAATCATCCTTGCCTACTCATCAAATCAATTACTTTGAGAAATACTACTCAATTACACACTAACTGCAAAAATAACCTCCATGTAATAGGAAGAAATATTTTCAGGTCGCATTGCTCTTCCTCCACTTAATTAAAAATAATGAGTTTTTACTGAAGGAAGCACAACAGACGCATAAACAACAATGGAGAGATCACTATGTGTGGTACGTTCAGTCCATAGTAAGCAAGTCCTGCTCTGCTCCATGAGTTTGAACCCCGACTCTGCCAAGCACTAGCTGTGTGGCACTGGGCAAATGATTTAACCCCTCTGAGTCTCTGCTTTCTTGGCCATAAAAGGAGGCCGTTAAGTGGCATCTGTATCATAAGCTGGTTGTGAAGTGTCAAGGAAAAATTCCTGCCAAACGCTTAGCGCAGGGCCTGGCCTATAATAAAGGCTTTAAAAATGTCAGCTCTTGCGATTGTGAAGGTTATTATTATCCATCTACAAAGAGCTTCCCACATAACCTTAGCAATGACTGCTTGGTGTATCACATATGCTTTTTCTTTTTTTTAAGATTTTAGGGGCGCCTGGGTGGCACAGTGGTTAAGCGTCTGCCTTCGGCTCAGGGCTTTATCTCGGCGTTATAGGATCGAGCCCCACATCGGGCTCCTCTGCTGGGAGCCTGCTTCTTCCTCTCCCACTCCCCCTGCTTGTGTTTCTTCTCTCACTGGCTGTCTCTATCTCTGTCAAATAAATAAATAAAATCTTTAAAAAAAAAAGATTTTATTTATTTATTTGACAGAGAGACAGAGCACAAGTAGGCAGAGTGGCAGGCAGAGGGAGAGGGAGAAACAGACTCCCCACTGAGCAGAGAGCCCGACACGGGGCTCGATTCTGGGACCCTGAGATCATGACCAGAGCTGAAGGCAGATGCTTAACTGACTGAGCCACCCACACTCTTGCAAAGGCCAGTTTGAGGCTGATTTACAGTAAAGCCCAAGGTGGGCTTTCTTTTTCTTAAAAGGGAATCCCCCCACAATTGTATAGGCGGCAGGCCCCACAAAACTGGATCCTTCCCTGGTCATAGGTAACAACTGATGCTCACTGACCACCCCTCCGTGATAACATTCCTCCCCACTTCCTCCCTTCTGGCTGTGATGCTGATCACTCCTGGCGCATATTTTTTCCTTACTGGGTAACTAGAAGCAAGTTATTTTCTACATGTAAACTTTATGTAAGTGGAATCATACTGTGTTATACTTAACCTTCTGCAATTGTCTGCTTGATATTTTACATGTTTGAGACTTATCCTTGTTGATATATGCAGATCATAACTGCTTTATAGTACTTGATTGTATGGATATCATAGCAATTTATTTGTGCACTTTCCTACTAATGGATATTTACGGTGTTCAAAGTTTTTTGCCGTTACAAACAATGTTGTGATAAACACCCAACCATTCTTGTTTGGCTCTTGGGGACCTCCACCAGCCAGAGTTTCTCTAGGGAATCATGACAGACGCTGATGCATCCCTTTGTCCTTACTAAAAGAAACCAACACGCTGCAGTTAAACATTCTCAACTTCCCAAACCTCCCTGCAGCTATGGAAGGACACACACCTCGGTTCTGGTCAAAGATATAGACAGAAATCTGCTGAGGATTCCCGAAGGCCTTGGCTTCCCTGCTTTAGTGCTGGCCCTCCCTTCTTCTTCCTCCCCAGCTGGAACATGGACATGAGGGCAGGAGATGAGCAGCCATGGTGGGAACATAAGGACAAAAGCCCCACGAAGCGGAGAGCAAAGTGATAAATGACTTGAATTGTAACCAATCAGATTAATTAGGTGCTAGATTACCTCCTCCTACCCTCAGTACTACTTATGTATCATTCTATAAAGGAATAGAAAGTATTCCCCCACACAAGAGGCGTTAGTCTTATAATCTTATATCCTAAAACCCAAAGTGAGATTCTTAAATATATACTTATATATATTTATATGCATTTATATAACACATGTATTATAAATATATCTATACACGTATATGTATATATTTATAAATATATATTTACTCTAATGACAAGATTTTTCAGTTATAAGAGTCGATAGTCAGAACAACCAAAATGGAAAATAGAGCATGTACCCAAACACTTTCTGAGTACTTGAGAAGAATAAGAGAATAACAAAGATAACAGCAAATACTCAGAATGTATTTACTTTTGTGCCAGGCGCTCCTCTAAGCCCTTCACACCTATTACTTCAATTAAGTCTCAGAAGGCGAAGTACTATTATCAGATGGGGAGCCACACAAGCTGTTCAGTAACTTGCCAACATCACAAAGCTGGTGGGCGGCAGAGCTGGGACTTGTGAGCCTAGCACTACAGGGAATGTGTCAGTGTGGCAGGCTAAAACACGGCCCCCAAAAGATGCCCATGTCCTAATTCCCAGGACCTGTGAGTGTATTACCTTGCATGGCACAAGGAACTTTGCTGATGTGATGAAGTTAAGGACTTGAGATGGGGAGAGTATCCTGGAATATCCAGGTGGGCCTGACATCATCATCAGGCTCCCCTAAGAGGGAGGGGGAGGGTCAGAGCGGAGGCAGGAGACATGAGGGAATCAGAGGTTGGAGACACAGGGAAGGAGCTATCATCCAACGAGGGCAGGCTGCAGCCTCCAGAAACCAGAAGAGGCAAAGAAACAGATTCTGCCCCAGAGCCTCCAGAAGGATCCAGGCCTACCGACACCTTGACATGAGACCAATGAGATGGATTTTAGACTTTGGACCTGGACCTCCAGAACTATAAAACAGTAAATGTGTGTTGTTTGAAAGCATCGTCTGCAGTCATGAGTTATAGCAGCTGTAGGAAACAGACAAACACGGTTGATAACTCTGACACACGCATGTACACACACACACACACACACACACACACACACACAGAGGTCGTGCCCTCCAGAAGTTCATTCACCCAGAGAGAGAGAGACAAGCCACCACCTGCTCTTAAAGACTAGACGGAGTAAGGGCCACAGACCCCCGGCCACAAAGTGCTGTGGGAACTGGGGGAAAGTGCTTGGTCCACACATGTGAGCCCCTGACCATCCCAGAAGAATGTCCTGGTCACCTACAACTGGTTACAAAACCCAGGGAGATCATGACAGTCGGGAGCCGCTTACTAACGGACTTGTCAGGGGACTTTTTCTCATGGATCCACCCTGATAATGTTTCCGCATTTGTAAGAGACAAAAACTTGGCAAGGGAAAGGCAACACCCTCCGAGCTTCCTCCCTGGAACCCTGCAGTGGCTCGTCTGGATTTACCAGCCGCGTCTAGCTTCCATTCCCTTCGGTTGGGCTCCCGGTGCCATCAGACAGCCGATGCCTGACATGTCCTCTTTCTCTGGCCAAGGCCGGGCACGTAAACAAACTACTCTCATGTAAGAGCCGGCATCATCTTCCACCCACAGATCCCCTTTCAAAGAACTGTCTCCTCCATGCACCAACCCTCCCCAACATCTCACCCCAGACAGCCCGAGAACCTGAGGCTTCACCATGCACCCAGGTAATAGTGCAGTCCACGCAGTCCCTGGGATAAATGGGGGCACAAAGAAGGAATGGACCACCCTCTTACAGGATGTCTTCTTCAAATCCACAAAGGAGGGGGGCTGGATGGCTCGGTCGGTTGAGCATGCGACTCTTGGTTTCAGCTCAGGTCATGATCTCGGGGTCGTGAGATCGAGCCCTGCATCCAGCTCTGCACTCAGCAGAGTCTGCTTGATAGATTCTCTCTCCCTCTCCTTCCCCCTCTGCTCCTCCCCCCCCCCCCCGGCTCGTGTGTGCTCACTTGCTCTCTCTCTGATAGATAGATAGATAGATAGATAGATAGATAGATAGATAGATAGATAGATAAAATCTTTTTAAAAATCCATATAGATAGATAGATAAAATCTTTTAAAAAATCCATAAAGGAGCCCCGCCCTTCCCAAAACGTAGACCATATAAAGTCAACATTTTAAGCTATACTGTTGGGCAAAAGAGATTCACTTTTGCTGAGGGTGCCTTCAGAATTTGGGAGATGGGAAAATGCAGGAATAATTAAAGAGAAGTGACAGTGAGTACCTGGTAAGCACTTCATCTTGATTATTGTAACAATCTCATGTCATGGGGACTAACATCACCCCCATTTGACAGATGAGGAAATTGAGGCATGACCACAGAAAGGAAGCAGCAGAGCAGAATGAGGGCCCAGGGAAGCAAACACTACCTTAAGCAGTCAGTGCCTGCTGTAACCCACCTGAGTGCCACCTGTCACCTTCACACAGTCAAATGGGACAAGGGCAAAAGGAGCATTCCCAATGAGAACTGTGTTTATTGCACAACAGAAAAGCCTTAGCATGAATCAGAGTCACGGGGAAGTCTCCCAATCAATGGAGCATTCCAGGAGCTGGACAGTCTGCCCCTCCCATCCCATCAGCTCTGCCTAAGACCTTCTTTGTCCGTGTCCAGCAGCTAAGCGTAAAGATCTGGAGCTGCAACTTGAGTCCTTAAAGGAATGAGGGCCTCACCTCCACAAGGCTCTGCTCCCTCATATGTAAAAGGCCGAGAATAATGTTAGTAGTGTACCCAGCACAGGGCCTGCTCCTTATACCGTAACTTGGCACATAAAGGGAAGGCTGTGGGATAAAAATAACTCCTCGGGCTCACTTGCCAAGCGTTTTCTAGTGCACAAAATGCTTTACAGAGATCATCTCGTGTGGGGTAAATTCCTGGTTAGGACATCAGCAGCACACGTCAGGAGAGACAAATGCACAACATACACCACTCACTTACCTGTAACACCGTACGTCGGTAAAGGCCAAGGACCCCGGTCACTGTCAAGAAAGTCATCCCTAGCACCTGGTGTATGGCTGGTGTTTAATAAATGTTGAATGAATTCTGAATAAATAGGAACCACTCTTAATAGGATCTGCCGCTTTCTTTGCTGCCTTGAGCCTCACAAAGCAAGTGTATATATAGAAACCACCCCGGGGAACACATTCAAGTAACGTGAGCGCAAATCACTGAGAAGCCCGGCTATGTCCACACCTGCTGGGGGAGCTCCCAGCTGTTGGTGTCAAGGCCCCGTGTGAAGTACACGTGGAACAGCCACACGGACAAGACGGCTTTCTCTTGTTTTTACACAAACCATCAAAGTGGCTCACAGCTTCCCACAAAGAAACCCCACACCTTCGGCCAAGAGACAAGGAACTCATTAGGCGGAGCTCATCCTCCGGCCCCCACTGCCAACAGGCACCATCCAGGCCATCAGAAAAGAGCGCCCAGGAGCCCACATGCTGACAGGCGGCATCCGGGGATGATCAGATTTCTATCAGTAACGACACATGGCATTTCTTGCTGGCTCCCATTCAGGACCCCACTCCACCCCCAGCAGGCAGCTCTCGGTGTCTCACACTTCCTGAACAATCACGCCTTTAAGAAAACAGTCACGTATCGGTGGCACACACAACATGACCAACGCAATCACAAATTCAGTGTGCCGCCTGCCCTGGACAGCCCCCTAGACGTGGTCGCAACTTCTCGTGCTCCCCTGCTCTCAAGGAGGTGCCCACACATCCATCTCTGCCCCAGCCAACAAACCCACATTTACCCCAGCCCATGAACACCACAAGAGTCTTCCTTCCGACATTCAGAGAACAACCCTCCCTGGCTGAGTGTTCTCTCAGCTTCACAGCATCACCCACCCTGCTTAGGACACCTGAAGTTCAAAACCACTGACCCCAATCCCGGGGGTTCCATTTACACAAAGTGTAAGGATCATGGTCTGCCCCCCACCCCCAGGGAGGCGGCCACAGGCAATGATTCTGCGGCACAGGTCCTGCTGTGTTTCCTGACCTGAATGCAAAGGTGTGTTCCATGTGTGAAAACCCAGAGAGCTATAGGGTTACGTGCAGCCTCTTTTGCATGCATGTTAATCATCTGCAAAAGTTAATAAATACACTGTTGATTCACATGAATTCTGTTTGTTCTGGAACTTTAGAGACTGGAGGTGGGGGGTCAATTACGCCATACTTCAGCCACATAAATCACAGACCATCTTTCTCAACAGCCTGAAAAACCAGTTGTTCCTGCTGCTGAGAGCCAGAGATCAGACGGATTTCAGAAACACTTCCAACAGCCCTAAGGAAAGGCGACCACAAAAGAGCTGCCGTGGCACACGCCTTCTGCTGAGCCCGAGCTAGAACCAAGTTTGTTTATTCCAAGATCGGGCTTGGAAAGGGACCCCTTGGTCTTCCAGATACAAGCAGGCAGCCAACACTGCCTGCAGAAACTCCTATTTTTAAAACAGCCTGGCCGGTCACAGGGGATGGATGCTTTGACTTTAATACACATTGTTTTTGAAAATAGAGGCCAGGCCTACAGCGCCCACCCCACCCCTCATTTACCTCCTTGCTTAGCCTCTTCCTAGCTGGCCAGGGACGGGTGTGTTCCAGGAACGTTGCTGCTCGTGAGTCACCCTCCCTCGGCCTGACAGCTGCTCCTGGATCCTGATCAATTTCCTTCAAGAGACTGGCTTTGGTGTTTGGGGTTCACGCTGCAGTAACTTGCAAAAATAAAACTCTCCTTTTCACGAGCAGACTGAACAGCACACGAGTACACACTTGAGTCTCGGGCAATGCACCACCCTCTCTCCCATCCTGCCCCCTCCCCTCCTGCAGAACAGGAAACATTCGTTTCTGAGCCCCTTGGTCAGACAGTCATTTGGCCACACCAACCATCTAACAGATGCAAATTTCTCATCACCTTATCCCAGCAGGGCTGCTCTGCAGGGCAGCTGGGGTTTGGTGCCACGGTCCAGAGGCAGCATGGTCTTTTCTAGCCAAAGGACAAGGCTGACTTTGGCCTGACATCATGGCGATTATCCTAGCCTGCTTTGGGCTAAGATCTCCAAAATATTTTAAACTGTATAGATTCTTGGGCAGAAAATTCTGTTGAATCACACTGGATGTACTTTCCTAGAACAGCTCAAACTTCGGCAAAATTAAATCCATGCACTTTTCAGTATGATGAATCCGAGGAGGTGGCTCTGCCAAGAACAGCCTCTTCTGGATACGTGCAAGCGTCCCGGAGTCAACGGAGAATGGAGACCACGTTCATGCTTCCTGGGGCCCCTTCCTCCTGCCGCCACTCTGCTAGCTCCCCAGCACAGTTTGGATGACCCTGACACCTGCAATAAAACTCCATCCAACAGCCCTCATGGAAGCCAAACTACACTGTGTGGGTAAAACTGGGGGGGGGAGGCCTGGGATAGGAGCCCCAGAGACCTGGATTCAAATCCAGCTCTGGAATCATGAATAAGTCACATCTCTCTGGACCTCAGTTTCCTCATCTGCAAACCCCACAGGCAAAAGCACAGCATGACTTCTTAAGTCCCTTGCAAGCTGGTGGCTCTTCAATTCCAGCCCAGAGATGTAATTTAAAGATTGTTTTGCTGATCAGTTGCAAACATTTCAAACTCTGGAGTGCTTTCATGAGAATCTGGAGATTTTACATCAAGATCCTGATTCCTGGATTCTCTTGGGAAATCAGCAGATCTGGTCACAGTGGGCTTGCATTCCCAACAGGAGGCAGGAACTGGAAAGAGGAAACAGTCCCCAGGACAGGGAACGAACTGCCCACGCCGCTGCTTTCATGGTCAGCCCTGGCAGCCCTGTGAACATTTACGTTTGGGACTCATGTTCATAAGTCTGGCTTATTTTCTTTCCCTTTAACATATTGCTTAACTTTCTCACTTTTCATTTCAGCTGGAGGACACATGAATAAATTCCGAAGTCAAAATATTTCACAAATAATCAGTACAGATAATCCGTTCAGTGGAAATCCACAAAGTTGGGGGGCCTGTGCCCCACTCTGCCAGCAATTCTCCTAATTGACCGTTCCCAGACCTGGTTTAAAAGTCCTCCTCTGACCCTTTAACCTTTGTGGGCTGTCTCGTTGAGCCCCCTACCCCTCCTCCAGGTCCCTCAGCCCTGGAGCCAGGGACACATGTTTGGGAGCTGGGACAGTGAGGTCAGAGGTGGGCGGGTTTTTGAGGAGGTCAGAACCACATCTGCATTTTGTCATCCTTCTGGACAGGCCAGCATGTGCAGGGCTGCCTGTGGGCCTGCCAAGTTGCTGGAGGAGTTCAAACAAGTGAGCCACGTTGCAACAAGACGGGAGGATGAGAGTGCGGGGAGAAGAGGCTCGGCCAACTCAGTTGTGTCCGCATGAGGCAAGGCAGGCATAGTGGGGGAGGACTTGGTGGCCCATCGCTTCAGAGGAAACACCTCAGCCAAGAGGAATGGGAATGCAAGTTCTGTTCTCAAACCCATCACATCTCATTGGTAATAACAGCGGTGTAATGACAACAACAGTGACAATCGCAGCAGCATGACAGCTAACTAACCCTTAGCAAGCTCTTCCTCTCTGCCAGGTGCTGGTGCTATTATCATACTGCTTTGGAGGAGAGGAAACTGAGGCCACCAAGGCCACAGACTTGAATAAGATCACCAGCAGCGAGGGGCAGCTGAGGAACCAGGTCCCAGGCAGCCGTCTCCGGAGCCCAGCCTCTGCCCTCAGGGCTCCCTGCTGCTCGTCCGCTGCGCGGGCACCATAGCACAGGGCTTCGATGCCCAGGATTCAGTGACACCTGCTCCTCTCCGTACTGTCTTACGGTAAATATCACAGTGGAATTTATTTGCGCGTGCCCTCCTTGCTGTGTCCTAACTATGTATATTGACATCGAAATGTGGAGGGCTAGACACAAAAACCATGCATGCTATTCTCTATGCGGAGTTTGGAGGATTTTTAAGATTAATTTTGGCCATTTGCAATCTGTACCTTACTCACCAGCTTTAGGTGTCCAAACTACCCCCCTTGTCTTTGGCCCCATTCACAGTAAAGGGTCTGTTCCCTCAGAGCCCTGACTCCCAAGAGCCCCAACCATCGTGAGGAACAAAGGAGCCCAGCATTTGTGAAAAGGCCCGAATAATGGGAAGGGTCCTCATGAGGAATAGACATGGGCTGTTTTACAAAATATACTTCACTCCAAGGAAGAGATGTTTGGGCCCTTGCTCACTGTCTCTCACTCTTAATTTACACACGCTCCAACAAACTTAGGAAGAACAGAGGAGAAGCAGCAAAGTTTGAAGAAGGAAATGAGCAAACGAGGAGGGTCCTAACAGGGGACATAGGATCTCCAGGAAGGTGACCAAAAGGAAACTTCAGAGCAGGATTCGGCACCAGGGACAAGGTTTCTATCCCCAGCCCTGGTGACAGGGCGCACTGCTACGTGCAGGAGCCGTCATGACCATGCAAGCAACCCGGAAAGTCAACGAGGGAAGGTGACGCTGGGATCCGCGTGCCATATTTAATAAAATAGGGAGGCCAGCCGCCGAATGAAGAAACACAAGTGCAGCAGAACAAAAGAGTCATAGAGGCATCAGGAGGTTACAGTTAAACCACCTGGAACTTAATGGACACGCTGATTCTGAGCACAAGCTCACAAACAGGAATCTCACTTTTCCCTGCCTTAAAAGGGAACTCCCTGAAGAGTCCCCACCTGGACACACTCCCGGCAGCAGTTCCTGTTTGATACTGAGGCACTCCTGACCCCACCCACATGCTAGCAAGCAGCGCCTCCTCCATTGCCCCCAGGCCACATTCGGCAATGTGTGGAGGTATTTTGGGTTGTCACAAGTTGGGGGAAGGTGTGTTACTGGCATCTAGTGGGTACAGGCTGGTGATACCACCGAACACCCTACAAGGTACAGAACAGCTGTCCTGTCCACGATGTCAGTGGTACGGAGGCTGATAAACCGGGATCCAAACCAAAGCAAAGGGGCGGGTGAAGGTTTGACGTCAAGAAGAACGGTGTCCCAACACGATCGTGAATTTACCTGCTGTGTGACCTTGGACTTTGGTCCCCTCGCCTGTACAAGGGCATGATCAGTCCCGAATCCTGAGTGGGCTCTACTGGAGCTTAAAGAGACCTGTTTTTGGCAAGTGCTTGGTCATAGGTCTCGCTCCGTCATCATCCCCTGCAAGGCTTGCGGAGTCTCTGACTCGCACTGAGGCTAAAGGAGACAGGGCAGAAGGAGAAGCAGTGGAGTCTGGTTAGGTGGGAGGGGCAGGGTCTCGGGCGGTGAGCACAGACTGCCCCTGAGTCCCGTGTGGACCCACTGAGAATGTGACTCTTTGCTGGAGTGACAGTGCATTCTAAGGGAACTTGATGGGCCTGGGACAGTCACTGCTCCTATCGAGCTATGCCAGGTAGGTTGATGCTATGCCAGGGGTTGATGATGGGCTGGGGTCTCCAGGGCAGGGCATCAGCTCCATGACCTGCCTCAAAACCCAGGAACTTCTACCATTCCTACAACAACACAACCATAACAGTAATAAGAATAATGTCCAACATCTATTGAGCACTCAACCTATGCCTGGTCAAGACTTAAGCCCTCTTTGTGGGTGATCTTATTGAATCCTCACAACCATCATGGGAAGTGGGTAAGATGAATATCTCCATTTTACAGGAACTAAAGTGATTTGCCCAAGGCCCCCCAGCTCAGACATTACTGGCTTTCACACCCAGAGCTCAGATGCCACAGTGTGTCAGAGCCTTAAGCACAACAGCATACTCCTCCAAAACTGTACCACTTCCGTCACCACCTGGACTGCCATATTCTAGAAGAAAGCCAGAAACCAAGCTGATAATATAATTTCAATTAAATAATTGAATTAAAGAATTCAAATAATTAAATAATTCAATTAAAATAATTAGCGCGTATGCATATGCATACTAATGCAAGAAGGAAATGTCCTGCAATATTCACTGATTAACAGTGTTTATTGATGAGTGGCAGAATTACACGTGACTATTTTATTTCCTCTTTATATTTTCCTAAACTTTTCAAAGTTTTTAGAACCAACATAGTTAATAATAAAAAACAAAAGCAAAAATGTATAAAATTTGCATTTTTAACTTATTACTTCGTTAGCAAAAAAATCTACCAAACAGCCTTGAATTATTGTCTAGACCAAAAGCTGACAAACTATGGTCTGCCTGTTTATGGAAATAAAGTTTTATTGAAACACAGCCACACCCATTCATTCACATAAATGACTATAGCACCACTTGAAGAGTTGAACAGCTGTAGGCAGACACGTGGAAACACTACATCCCCTTTCCAGTCTGGGCTAAGATGGACCTCTTGCTGTCCCACTTCAGTTTCTCCTCACAATGTGTCTCTGCTTGTTTTGCTTTAGCCCAAACTGGATATAGCAGGGAGCTAATGCTATAGGTGAAGAAGCCCCTTCTTAGAAAGGTATCCATATAGTCTTGCGCTTTAATAGAATTTGGAAAAGGATATTTTTGAATTATTTTTCTTGAAGAAGCCAGATTATGTTTCAGACTCCTGAAACCTGGATCCACCCCTAGCTAAAGCCCCAGAAATTTCACCACCCTTATTCCATTTTTAAGATGCAACGTGTTCGGTGATGAGAAAGGTCTGGTCCTACCAATCCCCAAGCAGCTTTAGGTACGATGAGCTCTTTGGATTTCCAATCCCCAGATAGCCAACTCCAACAGACCGAAGCAGCTACCCTTAAATGTACAGCTCCAGAAACCACAGGGAAGGGAACTCCCCATCTCCCGCCCGAGGCCAGTCCTCAGGATCCACCAGAAAGCTCAGAGCAGACCATCCAGACAGAGGAGCCCTGATGGCACCCACACCCATGACAGGAAAAGAGTAACACACTGGCTCCCACATCCTGTCTCTCAGCCATTTATTACCTCCACTGAAACCCCGCTAGCCAATGTAATCTATGTATTTCATGATACAGAGCATAGCACTTTCAAATGGTAAGAGGCAGGTGCATGATGTAACACTGCCTTCTAAAAAGTCAAGTTGGTCACAGAACAACAAAAAAAGGGATCAAATCACATAACGTGTGCACAAATATCTTACTGTTTATTTAAAAAACTTCCTCCAATTCAACCCGTTATGGTGGAACATTTATGTCAATCCACAGCCTACAGAGCCCAGTTGTCCAATCAAATGCCCATCCACTCCTTAACTGTCAGGGGACAGTGTCCTTCACTTTCTAGCTCTGGCCTATTCTTCCTGGCCTATTCTTATCTCCTCTTTCTCCAGGGTGGGGGAGGGGGCGTCTTTGTGGAGCGCAGCTGGCGGTTTTGATAAGCAGGTGTCATGAGTATGAAAATGACCTTGCTCATCAGCTGGTGGGAACCCAGCAGACAAGGGAGTCACTGTATCACTGTCTACCAGGTCCCAGCCCCCAAAACAAGGCACAGTGAGGCCCAGGGGTGCGGGCGGGGTGGGGGGGAGAGGGAAGCTTTCTCTCTCTCACTCTCTCTCTCTCTCTCTCTCACACACACACACAAACACACACTGAACTGTGGGAGAGTCACCAGACAAAAGGAAACCTGCATAATTTCACCCAGGAGAGGAAAAGCTTCCGCTGAACAGGAAAATTAAAATCTACCAATGAGGATGTGTTGAGGTGTTTTCCAAACAGCAGAGATAGACAAAGATAAACAAAGGAGATGGATCTTTAAGAAAATCAAAGGGAAAGTCTGCATTTTCTGCAGAGCTGGCAAATGCAATTAGGAGAGAGTCGGCGGATGTGGGAGGAGAGGGATGTATATTCACCCAGCTGATTCCAGCATCCAGGCAGCCAGGGCTGTGTCAATGGCTGTTACTGTACCAGCCACTGGAAGGGGTCCAACATGCAGGACATGCTCTGAGGGGGGGAGACAATGTCCCCTAACCCAGTTTCCAATTAAATGTGGGTTAACTGCCACTGCTCCTTGCAGCTCAAGGGGCCGATTCAGAGCTGAAAGGAACATTTTTTCAAAATTTAAAAAAAAAAGCTGAGCCCGCCAAGCTAGCACCTTTTCTTTTCTTCCATCCTTTCAGTTGCTCAGTCTGACCCATGGCTCGCTGAGTTGACTCCTTGGTCCTCAGAGAAATGAACCCTCCCCTGCCCCCATCAGCTCCGGACCCAGACACCTCCCAGCACATGTGCCGCTGAACTCCATTCTGCATTTCCCATGGAGTGGTCACTCTGCCCACAGATGAGTCACCCGTGAAAGCCACACATTGTCCCCAACAGACAAAAACGCTCAACCCAGGAGAGTGATCCCTTCACTCTTCTGCAAGCGCCAACCTCTTCCTGTAACTTCTAGAGGCTACTACCGCCCAGTCACTCTTCTCTTCTACCACTGACACAAACGTGAGGAGAGAGCTTTTGGTGACATGCCAGCACAAAGACAGTGCAGACTGTGAAAACCGAGGCCGACTTCCAGCAAGGTGTTAAAGGCCAAAAAGAAATGTAGATCAATTTACTGGCAGGTAATAATAAGTCACATTTACTGCACATCAACAAAGGTACTGGGCTAAGCAAGTATGTTTTACCCATTATCGCATTCAGTCCTCAGAGCTACCCTCTAAGGCAGGTCCTATTATTGCCTTCCTTTACATTCAAGGAAACTACAGCCCAGAGAGCTTAAGTAATGTACCCGAGGTTACACCATACAACGGTCAGGATTTGAATCCCAGCAGTCCGTCTCCAGAGCCTGTGTTCTTAAATACCACACTATCATTATCACT
The DNA here is from genome assembly GCF_024610735.1 of Ursus americanus. Classification (NCBI taxonomy): domain Eukaryota; kingdom Metazoa; phylum Chordata; class Mammalia; order Carnivora; family Ursidae; genus Ursus; species Ursus americanus. The sequence continues at coordinate 32,831,654 of NC_142140.1, read as the reverse complement.
AAACCAATTTAGAACTGTAAAATTAAAGTCATGCTAGAGTGTTCATATTTGGGGGGAGGTTATAATTTTGTCAGCTTACTTTTACATCACTTCTCACCCTCCCCTCCCCCAAGAGATGTTACAAACTGGCTTTTCAAATATACAAAAATCACACGTGCTGGACAATGTGCTGAGCACACAGCACCTGTCATCTCATTTAAACCTCAGGGCTACCCTACGAGGTTGGTATTAATATGATCCCATCTATACATAAGGACACTGAGGTTCAGGAAGATTAACAGCCTTGCCCAAGGTCATAAAACAGAGCAGGGATTTGAACCCAAGAATGTCAGTTACTAGCACCTACATTCTTTTTACTATATATACCATCTTTCACAGAGTTTCAAGATTTTCCAGGAAGAAAAGAAAATCAAGAGTATCCTGAAATGAGAGTGAGACCACAGTGGGTGGCTGGCCTATAGCAATGGATCATCTGTCTGGCCTTGAACCTCCATCAGCCCATGACCTTCGGCAGATCCTACCTCTCTTGGGGCCTCAGTTTCCTTGTCTGTGAAGGAGGAGCAAGAGAGCAAGAGGGACTTCCAATACCACGATCGACAGCATGCATTTGCAGCCACCTAGAGCATGGAGGGCTCTGTGTTTGTCCTCTATAGATGGTAACTTCCACTTGCCTCCTCTCTCCTCGCACACGTCTTCAGGAACAGGTTCCTAACTCTGTCCCTGGACTCAGGTCGGTACACCCAGAAGAGAGTTCTTTCTTAGGGACAGCCTGAGGCCAGGCAGTGGTGAGAAAGTCACAGCTCTTCTGGGAAGAGGGAGGAGGTGGGGCAAAGCAGGGAGGGTGGGAAGAAGCTAGTAAAGAATGTTTGAACAAGTACTGTACTCTGAGCTGAGGAAACTCACTGAGCTTTGCCCTTAATTTGACACACACCATATATAAAATAAAGCTTAAAAGACAAAAAGTATTTGAAGAGGTGACAAATCAGACCGGGCAAGACTTCGCCAAATTAGAACTTTGTTACTATACACACTCCACATAAAATACTTGACATCCCATCAAGGACACCCCTTTAAAAAGTGTCCACCTTCTAAGTTTGTTCTGGAAAGAGGACAATAGAGAATCACCAAGAAGAATGATGACATAGGGTGAGTGTGTCAGCAGTGAGGGTGACCCAGGGAAATCCTTCATTTAACAACCAAATCCCGAAGTGCCCAGCTGCCTTAACTCTCTACTCCTGTTTCTATGTGTAATTCAGTGGACCAAGGAAGGCCCAGAATTTCAGATAGGGAGTTAGAATCCTGGTTCTGTCACTGACTTGCTGGGCCCTAGGGTTAGACCAGGAATCACAGCCCCTTGTAGCCTCCCCTCCTACCTATGGAAAAGGACAGCAAAGACCACAAAAGAAAGGGGATCGCCAGCCCCAAAGGCACGGACATCAGGTGTTTCTGCCACCATGCATCTGATTGCCCGTCTGTGGGTAACAGTACTTGGCCTTCCCAGTCATCCTCCCTCTCAGTCCAAGGATTCAGATAAGGCTGATCTTATCCCCCAACCCTCGAGGTCCAGAAGACAGCGTGTGTCCCAAGCAGAACAAAAATGAGTCTACTTGGGAAGTCTTGTTGGAACAAGTGGGAATGATAAACTCCCAGTCCACGGCTGTGGGAGAATGTCAGCCTGGAGCTTCTGGGCAGTATCATGTAAAGGAAGCCTTCCTGGGAATGAAGCCAATACAGAAGAAAATGGAGCCAAGAGAAGGAAAGAGTAAGAGCAAGGCCTAATAACACTGAGCCCCTGGATCCAGCTATGCCTGAAGCTAGCTGCTCTTGGGCTGTCCATTTATATGAACCATATATCCCCTTAATCCAGGCTGAATTGCGTTTCTGTCACTTGGAACAACAACAACAAATCCTGACTAATGGAACTGTTGCATAGAATCTCAAGAACTCTGAGCTACAAGGGGCACTGGAGGCCATCCAACCAGAGTGCTTTGCACATATCAGCATTCAGTAGCGGTTTGCTGGCCTAACAAATTAATGATTTGTTCATCACTCCAGTTCTGACTTCTCAAACTGAAGTAAAGCTATCCTCTGTTGACATTATTCTAAACCGCAGGGTAAACCAACTGCTTCTTCACGGAGCAATAATTCAAATGATGGCAAGTAGCTTGAAATACTTTTTTATTAAAAGAGATACAGAGCATAACCAAATGTGGCTCACTCCAGGAAGGTAAGGGTGGGTTAATATTAGGGAAATCTATTTATATAATTTACCTCATTATCAGGATCAAGAGGAAAAACACACATGTCTCCTTAGATGCTAATCTTGTTAAATTTCAACATTTATTCTTGACTTAAAAAAAAAAAAGTCTCTTAACAAAATAGGAATAGAGAGAAGCTTCCTTAAGAGATAGACAGCTTAAACTGAGAGCCAGGACTCCTACCGATGTCAGTATAACGTAAAAATGACCCAAGATATCACCATTGTTAAACATTATTCAGGAAACATTTGCCATCCTAATCAGGCCAATAAACAAACAAAGTTTTACCAATTGGAAAGGAAGAAGCAAAATTCCATTAACTTGCAGATGATGTGATTATGTGCCTAGAAAAATTCCTCCCCACAAAAAAATTAAATAAGCTCTAAAAAACTATTAGAACCAGTAAGACAATTGTACTATATTAGTCAACATTAATAAAATACATTATTAATCAATAGCTTTCCTATATACAAAAAACAAAACAAAACTAAAACAAGAAAACGTAAGTGATTTTTCTAAAACACATGCCTTCTCGCACTCTTGTTTCAGCTCCCTGTTTCGTTCCCTGTCCTTACAGAACCTAAACTGAACCGCAGGGCAGGGACTCTGTTAGAGGTGATCTGGCTCCTGCCTGTGCTGGTCCCCGGTAGACACCCCCGAGCTCAGCACAGCGCCGGGCACACAGCGAGCCTCCATCAGTTCCTGTCCCAGAAGACACTGGCTTGTGCTTGGACTGCACACAGGTGGGACAAAAGCCACATTCAGCTCTAGTCCCAGCCGCAGCCCTGGGGAAAGTCTTCACCTGAGGTCCTATGCTCTCTTTCCACCTAGAGCACAAACGCCTCAAGCCTCTCCCCACCTACATGCTAGCAGAACACCCCAGACAACAGCAGTACCTTGTCAATGCATCTTGATAATTCTGTGAGCCCAGTGAGCACTTCAACCATTGGGGGTCCACACACACACACACACACACACACACACACACCCTGCCCAGCCTCCCCGGCTCTCCAAACTCGATTCTCCGCCCTTGGAGTTGAAAAGGTTGATTTACCTCCAGGGAAAGGGCCAGACTCTAGCCTGGAAGGAACTGCCTATCTGATTCCCCAGGAGGGAGACTGCCACACATGGTCTCCACCAGCAAGGGCTCAGCATCAGGACCGAGGCTGCCTTTCACCCAAGACCCGTCCTTCCATAGACTGGGGGTTGGATGACTTCCATAAATTGGGTTTCCCGGTACCACCTCAGAGTGTTGTGCCCATTCGAGTGCCCTTCGGTCTGAGTGGTTTTAAACATTCCCCAAGTACGCATGGTGTGCCAGACCCTGCTAGGCCCTTCCTTAATCTCTTCTTGTCCTATGTCTTATATTCTTGAGCTATGACTTATATTCATGTGTCCTTCTATACTATAAGCAAGGTCCACATCTGACTGTATCCCCCCGGGTGTCTGAAAGGCGTGCTGAGCACGTGAACAGTACTCAAATAATTGCTCACTGGTTTCCTTAAGCGATCAGCATATGGGGGCACCTGGGTGGCTCAGTCCCTTAAGCCTCTGCCTTTGGCTCATGTCATGATCCTGGAGTTCTGGGATCGAGCCCCCGTCGGGGGTCCTTCCTCAGCGGGGAGCCTGCTTCTACCTCTGCCTGCCGCTCCCCCTGCTTGTGCTCTCTCTCTCTCTGTCAAATAAATAAAAAATCTTAAAAAAAAAAAAAGAGAGATCGGCATATGTTAGGGACACTTACAGGAATGTAGAGGGCATGCGTTCTGACAGCTCTTCCTTGGTTCTGTAGTTAGTGGGAGAATGATTTAGGGACTGAAAACAGACTCATGCCATGTGCTTGGTGTTGACCAGGTGCTGAGTAACCGAACTAGGCCCTGCTTACCACACTGAACCTCCACATCGACTTTCAGACCTAACCACCACTGTTATCCACCTCTCACGGATGGCAAACCAGGACTTGGGAAATGTCAAAGATTGAGCCAGGATTGTCACTACCTCCCCCAACACCCTCCTGGCAGTTCCCCTTGTCACTGGGGCCACCCTATTAGAAGGAGACCGCCGGGAATTAGGACATGCTGATGGGCTCCCATGATTAGAATGCCCACCCTCTGCACCTCATGGGCTGTCCTGGCTGAAGCTCAGTCCCATGCCTGGGGCAGACACAGCAGTGCCTCCCAACCCCACAGCACTCTGTTGGGGGGCTCTGAGTTCCTGTCTGCAAAGAGAAGGTAAGACGAGGGTCCCAATCATATGAGAAGCAGATGGGATGGTGAAAAGGCTTTCTCCCCTGAGCCAGTCAAAGACAGGTTTAAGTCTGAGCCCTATAGCCCTATAATTACCCGTGACATTAGGTCAGGTACTTAAAACCTTGTTTCCTCATCTGCAAAATAGAGGCAAACAATGTGTCTTTTGCTCAGTCTCTGTGATGTCTGGAGCCAATGTATATAAAAAGCCCTTTTAGGGGTGCCTAAGGAATGAGCAGATATTGTTATAATTTGCCATGTAGAGGGTTAGCCAGGGCCACTAGAGAACAGAGGGGCTTTTTCAGTGTCTTCATGGCCCATCTTCCAAGACCTGTCCTAATCAATGCCTTTGGCCAGTACAAGGACAGATAAGCACTTGGTTTGGTGAAAAAACCGTAACAAAGCAGAACTTGAGGTTCAGGAACTCGAGTCTATGTCCTGGCTTTTTCGGTCCTTGCTAGAGGACCACGGTCTAACCCTTTGTTTCTCAAAATCTCAGTTCCTCCTCTGTCAAATAACATCATCTCCCTTAAGCGGTCTTCATGTGTCTCAAAAAAGATCATGTGTACCGATTAAATTACTTTAACAATAACCCAGTAAGCTGTCTATGAGGTTATGCACACGAATGTAATAAGGAGCCTGTTCTGTTTTCACATTTATTCAACAAATATTTAATGACTGCTTTATCCCACGCCCTGCCCCGAGGAATCAGCGAGAAGAAGACACACAGGCCCCATGCGCCCTCATGGGGTTTTAAACAGTTGTTTTACACAATATATGGAAATTTTTAGGTTTGAAAGGAAACTCACCCATCAATCGACCCCTTTCTTTGAAGCCAGTGAGGAATCTGAGAGAGAAGTAAAGAAACACACCCAAGGTCACACAGCCAGGAAGAGGACAGTGTCTGCACAGGAGAGTTTCTGCCTGAATAAAATTCTTAAGAAGATACCGCTTATTCTCAACTCACTCACCAAAAGGCTTATAAACGAATTGGAAGACTCGTTCCACCTTTTGCCTCCCATACTGTTTTAAAGTCCCTAATGAAAACAAACAAACAAAAAACCAAACCAAAAAAAACACTTAAACGATTCAAATCCAACATCTATGTTGGCACATCACTAAAGCTCTGGGAGGAAGCTTCGAGATTTCCCAGCCCAGCGTGTCCCCAGGGTGATCTATGCAACAGCAAATGTGGGGGGCCGCACACTCTACCCTCTCCTGAGAGGCCCTCCATGCACACTGACCTTTTATAGGCTCTGTTGGATCCTGCGAGAAAGGCCACATTTAAGTGAGCTTAAGTCAGAAATACCCAAACAAGTTTGGCGACAGGCCCCATTTTCCCCTGCAAAGTCTACTGATGTTTGGAAGATACCATATCCTAATGAGCAGACTGTGGGAAATACTGAGAGGATCTCTATGAAGAGAGTGAAGTGCTTTGCCCAAAGTCACAGGGCTGGTGAGTCCAAGAGCTCAGGCTAGAGCCTCATGTCAGGAGAGGTTACATTCTCCCTTTGGGTTCCCAGCTTCTCAAGGTCAGCAGCTGAATTTCTGGAGGGTGGAGAAGTGGAGCGGGCCCCACACAGGCCTGTGGGCAGTGAACAAAGAGCTCATAAAAATCAGTGACCAAAACAGCTCCAGCCTAAGGACAAGATGGAAGCTGATAAGGGGATCAAGAGAACGACAAACGACAAGCAGCAAACCTAACCTGTCTACAGGTGAGGGCTCTCAACCATGCTACAAATCAGTTACCCCTGAGCACGAAACCGAACACTACTCTGGGGGCAAATCTCAGTTGGGGATACAGTTCTTCATGTCCCCATCTACAAATTACTGTTTTCTGGCCAGTTCAGGCCACCAAAGCCGCTCACGGGCTGAGAGCCTACTGTGTGCTGGGCCCTGCGCCAGATGTGGGTATTCCTGCACCAGGCAAGGCCCACCTTCCAGGAGAGTAAAGTCAAGCAGAGCGGGCCCAAGGGACATGCTCAAGACACACTGAAATACATGAGTGAGCCAGGGAAGATCTTTATTTTCATAAAGAGACATGCATTTGTACAAGCTGAGAGTGAAAGGACTTTATAATTCCTTATATGAGCATTTTTCCAAAGTGCTTATGGCTGCTAAGCAGTGAAGGTATACTGACTGACCGACCCACCAACTGACTGACTGACTGACTGACTGAGTGGATGAATGAATGGATGAATGAATGAATGAATGAATGAATGAATGAACGAACGAACGAACAAACACACACACTTAAACCTTTCCGTTTCTCTGGCATGGGCTAAGTCCTAACCATCCACCCATGTCACCAGCCCATTTCCAGGAAGGATTTACAAAAAGAGTAAGGACTTCTGCCCTCAAAATTTTCCTCTTTGAACATCAGAAATTCCACGTGCCTAACTCCACTGCAGCACAGCTGAGAAACTGAGGCCCAGAGAAGCAATACCCATCCACAGTCACCGGTGACAGCAGACAACTGAACTCCCCAGGGGCTTAAGCTTCTAGAAATCCTGCATTCTTGTGAGTCAGCCCCTAGACCCAGAAGTGGTGAGTCATGGCTGCTCAGTCAACAAAGGCTATAGGGAGCGGTCTCCTCAGTAAAGTCACAAGGTTAAAAGACAAAACGCCCACAAAGCACTGGAGCAAAACCATGTTCCCACAGAGGGCAGTGTGGTCTGTGGGGAGGGTCTCCAGGGAGCCACTCTCCTCAGGAAAGTAGGGTGAGCCCCCGGAGAGTTGAGTCCTTCTCTCTGGCTGGCTTTGTCACATCACCTCACCTCAGCGACCTGTTGTCACTACTCCACCCCCTACACTCATCAGTCCAGAAACATTAGTGAGCACCTACTGTGTGCCACACCTGGGGAAATGATAGTGAGCAAAACAGGTAAGATCTGACCCCCCAGAATTCACAGCCCAGTCAGTGAGGCAGACACTAAAATATAAACAGAGGATGAGAATTTGTGTCAACTGATCACCATTTCTAAAACACAAATCGGGGCGCCTGGGTGGCTCAGTCGGTTGGTCATAGCCTCAGGGTCCTGGGATTGAGCCCGAGCCCCGCCTCGGGCTCCCTGATCAGTGGGGAGTCTGCTTCTCCCTTTGTCTCTGCCCCTCCCTGCACTTGTGCTTGCTTGCTCGCTCGCTCTCAAATAAATAAATAAATAAATCTTTTTAAAAATGAAAATAAAACACAAGTCTAGCCCTATCAGCTTCCTGATAAAAAATCTTCCTAGGTTCCTCACCCTATGTAAGAATAAAAATAAATAAACATGAAAACAGCCACCTTTATTGGGTGTTTACTATATGACAAATACTTAACTGTGATTAACTCAAGACGTGCCCCAACAACTCACTGCAGGAGATCCTATTATTATCCCCACTGACCAATGAAGAATTACTTTTCCACCTAACCACTGCTCATAGTGTGTACCTCCTGCCCCACCCCCGACTCCGGATCCTCTAAGAACTCACCTTACCCATCTTTCTGTGTCTGGCGCACAGGCAGTATTCAATAAATGCCCACTGAATGAATAATCAACTGATGGATCAATGGGTACGTTTCCTTCAAGGCCTTATTGGCCGATCAGCTCAATTTTTGGAACATGCGCTGATCAGGGTTCTAATAACGACACAAGAGGTAGCTGTGATTGTACGTACAAAGAGCCAGAGCCAGACCCGGGACCGAGCCCGAGGCTTGTCTCTGTGTGAACTCGGACAATCACATCATCACCCGAGGCCAGACTGCTTAAAACTACTGATGAAGAAGCGAGAAATTATAATCATGAGCCTAGGATCATCTGGGTCTAAATTTGCACGTCTCTGAAACATCATGGGAGGGGACTCCAGGAAGGCCTCTGGAATTGCACACTGCCTGCTTTTACAATGAGATCTAAACTTATCATTTTAGAGTAGATTGGGCCTATGGGGGCAAGTGACACACTTCCTTCCACAGCTCAGTGGGTGTATTTATCCTAATAAAGCAGATTTACTCCAATGACAAAGAATGCACAACCTGGTGTTAAAACAAAACAAAACAAAAAAAAACACACACACAAGCCTGGGGTGCCTGGCTCAGTCGTGTGACTCGAACTTGGGGTCGTGAGTTCTAAGACAAAAGAAAAGAAAAGAAAAGAAAAGGAAAAAAAAAAGAAAAAAAAAAAAAACCAAGCCCAAATTGGAGTCATTTGCTCCCCCACAACAGCAAATCAAGACTTCATTACAGTTTCACCCTAACCCAGGAAGGTGACCTTTTACGAAGTCAACCTGAAATTTTCTCATCAGCACTAATGAGATCATCTGCAAGATGAAAACCCTGCCTTTCCCTCCCTAACCCAAAAAAGGTGTCTTAGCCTGAAACAATCTTTTCTTTTGCTAATAACTTCCTTGCCCCACCCTCCTTCCTATAAAAGCCTTCCTAACCCCTAAATCTCCTCAGAGCTTGGTTCTACCTGCCCAGGTGATGAATCGCTTAATAAAAGTCAATTTGATCTTCAAATTTACTTGGTTGAATTTTGTTTTCTCACACTAGAAAACCCCTTTCCAGAGAAGCATTGTGGACAAACTCAGTTGAGGCTGTCACCCCAACTGGACCCCAGAACAGAGGGGCTGATGATACACAGAGGCCTATGTTCACGTGCCGCCTGGGGACAAAACCTAAAACCGAACTCTCAGCTCCCACCTCTCCTCTGGTTAGGCCACGGATGTGGAATAACAACCAAGTGTGGCCAAGGCAACAGCAAACATGGGTGTGATGGCCCCACAGCTCCGTCCTCAAGGAGAACTCAATGTGGGTCTGTTTGCCACTGCAAGTGAGAGCAACGCTAGGAGTTGGAGCTCCAAGGCAAGATAGGGTTTTGTTGTTTGGCTTGGTTTTGAAGAACTTCTGTCCTAATGTTGCCTAATGGCCATAATGAGGGTAAGAACACAACTCCCTATCATAGAGGGCCGTGTGAGAATTAAATGAGATACGTCAGCCCCGTGATCCACACAGCCTGACACACAGCATCTTCTCAGATGGTTTCCGTTGATGATGGTGACGATGCTGGTGACGACGGGTGGTGGATGGAACCACCTGAAGTAGGAAAATCCAACCAAAAGCTCTTCAAAACCAGGAGTCAAGAGGGAAGCAGGTAATCCTGTGACACACTGTCCTGGAGAAGCATGCTTGGATACTTCTCAGAAGAGACAACGAAGTGGTGCCCACTTCCAGATATGACCAGGACCGCCCAGATGTCCTGGGCCTTGGGATAGGTCCCTAGGTCCCTCTGAGGACAGAGGCTCACCATCTGCCATTGGGAGATGAAACTAGGTAACAGAAAGACTTGAAGAGATGAACTTCCCCAGAGTAAAGAGAAGGGGGAGGAAATGACAACCATAGAGAGATACCATTGTCCACCCAACAGACCAGCAAAAATGGAAGAGCATGAAGAGCTGAGGTGCAGCTGGAGGGCAGGCTAACAGGAGATTTGGCACCCTGTTGACAAGTGCTCTTTAGAGAATGACTTGGCAATATTTAGTAATATCTTAAATGTATACACAGGATGACACAACAATTCCACTACTTAGTGACTTCCTAAGAGAACTATCTGTCCATGTGTGCAGGAGGCACATACCAGAAAGTGCCTCCCAGCACTATATAAGGGCAAACAATGGGACCCACCACCTACAAGAACATGGCTCAATAAACAGTGGGACTCTTACACCATGCATACACTATTCATTTTGTAGCAGATAAAAGGAAGATTCTCATGTACTGTCTTGAAAACATTTTAAGACATATCATTGAATTTTTTTAAAAGGTTACAAAATAGAGCAATAAGCATAGTATGACTGCCTGTATCAAAAGAACAGAAAGGAAAAAAAGTAGGAAAGAAAGAATGGCTTTTTTTCTCTGTATGGAAGCACCTAGAAATAGTTCTGGAAGGAAATGCACAAAAGTAGATCATAGTAGTTACTTCTGGGAAAGGCAGGTGTGGAGTGGGGAAGCTGGGAATGAAATTGGGGGAGGGTGTGTCACCTATTTTTAACTAGGAAAAAATATATCTATGCATCTCTTGGGCATTATAATAAAATTAAATGAATACATTTATTTTTAAGAAGAAAAAGAGGAGGTGGAAGAAAAAGAAAGATGTAGCTGCCAAAAGCTAAGGGGCTGTCTTTGCCTTCTCTCAGGGACTGGCCACCAACACATGTAGACATAATCATCTGAGCAAGTGTCCACAGTTTCTAGGAATGAGTATCCATAGCTTTTAGAATCAAATATTTAATTTTATACCACATTAGTTCTATTTATACCAACTCTTCCTTCTAAGTCTTAGAAAAAAATCTCATATACTTAACAAAGGCATCCTCTTCTGGTGTCAGAAATTGAAGAGAGGAAAAGGGGACACAAGAAATTCTGCTATTTCCAACTCTTGATGGCCTCCACTGATGCATACAGACTTAGATGAAGTCCTATATTGCACTTAATTGTTACAAGTGAGAATTTTTGAATTTTTACTTTTTTAAAGATATTTTTACCTTTCCTTGTTTTCTTCCATCCCTCTGAAGACACACTGATTCATTACTGTGGAACTGTCCATAGATACAGCATGGCTGGCTAGGTCTTCTTTCTGAAAGCAAAACAACCAGTATGTATAACCTGCGCCTATTTATGTTATAAACACACAAACAGTTGCATTAAATACATACAAGGGGAAAATGTCAAAGGCAGTCCAGTGTCCATTAAAATCCATTCTCCCTTTCTTCCATAGTTATTCAAGTTTTATCAGGGACTACGTCTCCCCGGTGTCCTTGCAGGTCGGTGTGGCCAGGTATCTAAGTTCCCAATGGAATGAGAGAGGAAAGGTGCCACTTCCCCATCTAGGCCTTAAGACTTGGCACACCTTGTCCACCCTTCTCACTGGCTCCCACTGGCTAGAACTCAGCTCGGACTGTGCAGATGATAACCACACATTTGGAAATAATGGAGCAACAAGATAGAAGGCACCTGGGCCTGTGATTGACTGCGTGGAGCATGACCACCCTCTCACCTTGGAACTACTACCTTAGAGAGAAAGTGCTTTCTTCTTTAAGTCACTATTTTTATTTGATCCTATTTTTATGTCTAGTTAACTCTCATCACAGTTGGCACTATCATTAAATATTCCCTTTGGGGCCCTTTTGAGGGTGAGTTTGGTTACTTGGAGCTTACGATGCACTATGTCTATGGAGACAGGTAAGGCCGAACTATTTTGGTCACAACTTTGGTAAAACCACATGTAATTTAAGGAGTACTCAGTCAATGTCAGATGGACGAAGATGTTAATGAGCATGGAGTGCCTTCTAGTGTGAAGACTGTCAAGAGCAGGGCACCTGGCAGAATGAGGAACACTGGGATCCACAAGTGTGAGTTGTGGCTTTGCTTCACAAAATGACTACAGGAGTGGTAAAATATTCCAATGAACATGATACCCTCATTTAAGGATTGGAGTCTATGCGCTTGAAAGCAACAGAAACTAGGAGAGACACGGATGAGACAGAGAGAGAACTATAGGAGAACATTTCAGTGGGTGGAGGATTCTGCCCACTCTCTCTTCTACCCCCTGAGCCTCTGCCCCAGGTGAGTCTGAGATGGGACGCTGAGCTTCCGTCCTCAGCCTCAGGTACTGCATTCCTCACCACTTGGGGGGGGGGTTAGCATTAAAGCAGATTCTCTTTCTACAGCATGGTCCCAAACCCAAACCAGCTGCTTCATTGGGTGTCAAAGAAAGAAAGAAACAGCCATCAGTTTCAACACTGGAACAACTGGCTGTGCAGACCATATTGAGAGATGGAGTACTGGTCTTCAACATGGTGCCTCCTAGGCAAAGAGGGTGCAGGGTAATTTGGATACCTTTGATCTTCCATGATCTTCCATCATCTTCCATGCTGGTGCATCAGCCTGTTGAGGACCAAATCTGCTTGGCCCAATCTCCCTCCTATTCTCCTCCATCTGCCCCACCATGAGTCTGGCCCTTTTCTGGATCAAAGCACCATTAGGGGGGCACCTGCCCGGCTCATTTGGTAGAGCATGCAACTATTGATCACAGGGTTGTAAGCTCGAGCACCATTCTGGGTGCAGAGATCACTTAAAAAATAAAATCTTTTTTAAAAAAGGCACCATTAGGATAAACTCTCAAATCCAGGCGAGCAGGACTGGATACCTTGGACTCCTGTACCCCAAGGCACTGGAAAGAGTCAGTGTTGGGGAGAATCCCCAGCCATAGTCTCCAATGCTGCTCTTTTATTTAACTTGCAAAGAGCACACCATGAGATATTTTTAGCATCTGGATCCCTGTCTGGGACCACTGCTCTGGCTTCCATCAGAGCTAACTTCATCAGCTAAGGCATGTGCATTACAGAGGGGCCCAGAATAGGGCAAAAGGGAAGATGTGGATCCTGGAATGAGGAGAGATGGAAGGGTAGTGAGACGCAGCCTCGGAGTCTCAGAGGGGCCACCACATCCCCACCATTGCCACTATGAAGGGAGAGGGGAGAAAGCAAGCAGCCCACACCAGAGTCACTTCTGTAGCTGTGAACACCTCAGTTCACCTCAGCTCAGCCTGGAAGCCACATCTGCTCAGTGTACAAGCCCTTCCACAGCACAGTAACTGTTACAAGGGGGTTCGACACCTACAGCCCCAAATTATGCCAACTCTCCTCAAAGCCACATTTCCCGAGCAACTATGAGGGGTCAGAGCCTGCCCTCAAAGGAACCCCCAGCTAGTTCCGGGTCAGGGTTCCAGGTTTCCCCTCCCAGTATCGGAGAAAGTACTCTGTAGACAACCACTAATAAACCACCACCTTCTGCTTGTGGTAAGGGGCAAGGGTTGAGAGTACCCTATTCTGTACCCCAGCCCTGAGAGATACCCAAGGCCAGGCACTGTCACGGACTATTTAATCCATTTCTCACATCAGCCCTGGAAGGCAGATACTGCCTCACTTTACAAATCAGGAAACTGGGCACAAAGAAGTTAAGATTTGGTCAAATGCCATACAGACAACAAAATGCTAAAAATCGATACTTGAACCAAGCATTTGATCTGGGAGTCTGTGCCCCTAACCAGTATATTATAATGTGAATGGTAAAGCTTGGTGACGGCTGAATGAATGAATGAACAAATGATGAATGAATAGTTTCTAAAGCAGTTTCAGGAATGGGGGGCTGTGGGGAGATGGTGTCTCTATAAAGCCCTAGGAGGGTGGACCACGAGCCTGACCTCACCCACCCTGGATGCCAACCAAGTGGGTGATATTCTCAGAACCCCCACCCCAAGACAGTCACTCAGTCCCCGAACACTCTGAGCATTCTGAATCCAGGGTTGCCAACTTCTATAAAAGGAATTTATGAGCTTAATACCATTGTCCCTAATAACCACAGTTATACCTCTGATTCAGCACCTGTGTGCAGGCAGCAAACTCGGGGCTCACACACAGAGGCTTCTCATCTACCCACGGCCCCAAAGGAAAGGCAGGACCAGGCCCATTTAACAGATGGCAAAACCCGACCTCTGAAGGACGTGAATAGCTTGAGGAACAGCGCTTACATGAGGGCAGTTTTCAAACTCTGAGCAGCCAGCTAAACAACACAGGCTTTCCGCCACTGCATGATACCCGCCACTCACCTTGCTCGATCATAAAGTTGCAAAGATAAGTGGTGTTCATATCTGAAGCTGGAAAGTTCTGTATTAATCTAAGGTGACTCAGGATTTCCCATTCCAGTCATTTCCATGGAAGAGAAATTCCACTTCTCCCCAGCTAGAAACTCTAGCACCACCACTTCCTCATTCCTCTCCTCAGCTGGCTGGGTCAGCATTGACCAGCGTTTGCTGAGCACCAACTTCCTGCAAGGCACAACTATGTCCCTTAGACACCAAGCCTGGCTAATTCTTCACTGGAAGATCTCTCTTCTCAGGAAGCACCAAGCGTTGGTGAGGACGTAAAGCAAACACAGCTCTCACCTCTGCTGTTGGTGGGAGCACAAGTGGGTCTAACCACCTTTGAGGACTACAGGAATACTTGCACTTGTTCCTAGATCCATATGTGCACCAAGAGACATTTTCTAGAATGTTCTCAGTAGCACTATGCATAACAGCCATCTCTTAGGTGCCTATTGCTGTTGTAACAAATTACCACAAATTTAGTGGCATAAAACAACACAAATTTATCATCTTATAGCTCTGGAGGTCAGAAATGGGTCTAAAATGGGTCAGCAGAGCTGCATTCCTTCTAGAAACTCTAGAGGACAATCCATTCCCTCGCCCTTTCCAGCTTCTGGAAACCACCTGCATTCCTCCGCTCATGGCCTCTTCCTCCATTTCAGAGCCAACAACCTAGCATCTTTGCATCTCTTCTCTCACCTCTGCTTTGATTTCCATGTCTCATTCTCTGAACCTGACCCTCCCTCTTCCCTCTTGTAAGGATCCTTGTTACAATGGTCCCATCCAGATAATTCGGGATCATCTCTCCGTGTCACAATCCTTAACTAACATTTGCTAAGTCTCTTTGCCACGTAGAGTAACTTAGCCACAGGTATTACCAGTGAATGTTACCTGTGACCGGGGATTAGGTCATGGACATCTTTCAAGGGGCCATTACTTGACCTACCTCAAGCTCCAAACTGGCAGTGACCCCAGTGCTCATCAGCAGTAGAATGAAGGAAATAGAGGGTGGTCATTCACAGCAGTGAGAACAGATGAACTATAGCTACTTACAGCAACAAGGACTGCTCTTCATGAGAAGACACTGAGCCCAAGACACCAAACACAAGAGTGTCTGCCCTATGAGTCTATCTGCAGAAAGCCCAGAACCAGGTCAAACTACCCCAAGCTGTTGGCAGTCTGCCCTATGAGTCAGGACAGCGGTTGTAGTTGGGGAGCAGAGGCTGAGGAGGGTACGAGGGAGCTTCTGGGGTGCTGACCAAGGGTCTGTTTCTTAATCTAGGTGCTGCTTACACAGGCGTGTTCAGTTTGTGACAATCTATCAAGCCAAAATTATGATCTGTGCCCTTTTCTGCGGGTATGTTATGCTTTAAAAAGAAGCTTTAGGAATTTTGTAACAAGTAATTGTATCTACTTAAAGTTTCCCCCCACTCCACCCAAGTTCTCAGTAATCCTCTCAACAGATAAGGATGCTGCAAGTTTGTTTTCTATACATCAATGTAGCCATGCTAAATCCCCCAACTTTGCATCCTACAATTCCAGATCAATAGTTATGAAAATACAATAAATGCATTTATAACTAAGAAGGAGGACGAGGAAGAGAAGCATTAGCTTCTCTCCCTCTCTCATCCCATTTCCACGCCACAGACACCTGTCCTTTCAACTCTGGATGAAGCAGATCCCAGCTGGCCCCTCCACACCCCCTACCCTGGCAATCACTGCCCACCTGACTGGCCTGGAATGTTTCCCTGACACCTTCCACATGGTCCTTCCCCATCCTTCTACCCTTCTGATATGTCCATGGGGAGCACCATCTTCTCCCAGGGGCTCCCCCCAGCTCCTGTAGGACTTGCAATACAAACCACACCATTTGGACTTACTTGCTACTGTCACATACTAACTGTTAGTAGTATCGAGTCCCTTAGTCTAATCTCCCCCCAAAGACTGCAAACGCAAGAACAGAAATCAGGTCTTGTACGTTCAATTCTTACTGATATGAACTTCTTATGCTAATTAAGAATTACTATTAATATTAACAGCCTTTGTTGAGCTGTTAATATCCATACTTCGTATCATGTTCACTGCTCCTCATGCATTATTTCATTTTCTCTTCTCCCACCCAGTGAAGTGGGTGCCATCATGATCCCTCTTTCGAATAGGAGGAAACTGAGGCACAGAATGGCTACTTAACTTGCTGAGGGTCCCAAAGCTCATCACAGGAAGGAGGGATTTGAACCCATCCAATCTGATTTCAGAGCCCATGCTTTTGACCCAGATCCCACTCTGCTTACTTAACGCCCCACCCAAAAGCCAGAGTTAGGTGTATTATTGGTGTTTAATAAGCACTGTGACATGCTTGATCACAAAAAATACATATATATATTTTTTTTTAAAAAATATGTTATAAAACCCTTCACCAGTACACAAATAACAAATCAAGACTCTTCACCAAATAAGATCTTTTCAGCCTCAGATCTCAAGAGGACACACCCTCTGGAGAGATTGGCAGAAGCTAGCATATTCCTTGCTCTGCCCCATGCTTGGCATTCAGGGGGCTTTATAAACATTTATCGGTAAAAAAACAGCCAGAATTTGTCCTCTAGGCTTTTATCAGAATGGGGAGACAGATGGATACTTTTTTTGCTTTTGTGCCTGCCAATCTCAGGGTCAAAGCCAACGTCATAGTTGAAGGATGATTGGACAAACTCAGTCTGTGACCACAAAGTCCCAAGCCATCTGCCCTAGATGACCTCACCTCCTTGATGGCCAAGAATTGTGACCCAGAGGCCTTGGCTAGTACCAAGGCCACCACCCCGGAGGGCTGCTGAGGCCACTACACGGAACCAGAGATAATGACATGAGCCGCCCTGCGGTCCCCTGAATAGCACGTGGCTGGCCCAAGCCCAAGCACTCCTTCCCCTCAAGGCCCGCCCCATGGTCAGGTACCAAGCGGGGCACCAGTGCCGTCCACTCACCCTCGCCCTCTCACAGATCGGCTCCAGTGTCTGTGTGGATACAGAAGAAAGGGCCTGTGCCCAGAAGCATGCAGACTATTGAGAAGACGTTATTTTTAAATGGCTTCCTCTGACGAGGAACATGGGACTGGCTGGAGGTTAAGGTGGGCTTCAGTATATCGGTACCCCTCGCATTTTTACAAAAACAAAAAAAGTGTTTATGCATTTTGGGGGTTATTAAAATTCTTTCAAAGTTTCTTTTAATAAAAAAAATTTATCATTACAGTACAATGTGAGACTGCAGTAATAGAGAGATGTATAGTTACAAGCGGATCAGCACCGACATCAGCCTGAGGGAATCATGGAAGTCTTCTCAGAGGAGGCACTGCCTGGGCTGAGTTTTTTTTTTTTTTAATTAAAGATTTTATTTATTTATTTGACAGAGAGAGACAGCCAGGGACAGAGAGAACACAAGCGGGGGAGTGGGAGAGGAAGAAGCAGGCTCCTAGCGGAGGAGCCTGATGTGGGGCTCGATCCCAGAACACTGGGATCATGCCCTGAGCCGAAGGAAGACGCTTAACGACTGCACCACCCAGGCGCCCCATGGGCTGAGTTTTTAAGGAGGAATAAGAGCTTGCCAGGCCAACAATCCAGGATTGCTCTGGGTGAAGGGCACAGTGTCAGTAATGGCAGGGAGGAAACTGAGGTCTCACGAGTGAGCAGAGGGTAGGGGGAAGTAGGAGGAGGGCTAGAACACCACAGCACCTCTTCTCGGGTGGTTGTGCACTGCCAAGTTAGATGACGTCATCTATGCTGAGGGTTCAGCCAAGAAGAGGCACTCATGAGTGGTTGGCATTAACTACTGTTATTTATAGGTCTACTCCATCCTTGCTGGAGACCAGACTCTGTGGACCTCATGGGGGGGCTGTTGGGGCAAGAATTTGCAAATGAGATCCCCACAACCACCCACTGAGAGACACTCTGTAAACTCAACCACTTGTGTGCCCTCAGGCTTTCCCAGAGCCCCCTAGTGCCCCGCTAGAGCTCCCTCCACACTCCTCCCTCATCCAGTTCCCACCCACGTGTGCACGTGTCTCCCCAACTACGCTGGGTTTCACGACACCCCAACCACGAACACAGTGACAAGTGTAACAGCTGTTGAACGAATGCACAAAGCCAGCTCACCGCACTCCTCCACGCCAATGAAAGATGATGCAGAATCAGGACATTACGGACGCCATCACCACACAGCTGAGGAAATAATCATGGGGAGCCAGCCACCCCAGGATCACAGAAAAATGAGGTTCCAAGAGGCAAAAACCCCACAGGACTCACCTAAGCCCTCAAGTCACTCTATCAAAGGAAGCATATCCTAGAGACCCAGCGACTCAGGTGCCACATCCCCAGACACAAAGTCCAGGTGCCCCAGCGATGAACGGGGGCAGAGGCTGATGCCATTTTCATACTTGCTCCAACAAGTATTTGAACTCCACTCTTGCCCTCGTGCCAGGCGGCCTCCGGGTTCGGCAGCTGGCTCTCCACGTGCCTTAATTACACGGAGAGGCAGAGCTGAGCGCGCCACCGCCGCAGGTAACCGTTCCCGTTCTCCCCGCCTGGATCATGGCTGCTTGTGGGCGTGGCAAGCTTGTTCTGGGAGGAGCGGACAGGGGATGAGGTCAATCCTCAGGGCCTCATCACAAGCCTCCAGTCTCCCCAGTGCCAGATCACATCCCAGGGTCTAGAACGAGGGTTCCATGGGGATACCACCAGTGGTCAAGTTCCGTCCAGGCTGCCTGTCCTTAGACCAAAGGTGTTCTGATTTCAACCAGGGCACCTCCTCTCCCATAGGATTCTTATGCCGGAGGACGTTGTCATACTATAAAATAGTTCCAACACAACAACAACAACAAAGTTTGAAAAACCTCGCTTCATACAAAACCTCTACCACCTGCCTGCCTCTCTCTAGGTCTCTCCGATAATGTCTTTAGTGGACACTTGGTACATTTTCGTTGATGGACAGAGAGCATGCATAGCCATTCACGGAGGACCAACGGTAGGAGGGCTAAGGCACAGGGGTCAGAGCAGTCGGGGTCTCCTGTCCGTGCCGCCTGATAGAGGATGGCCACTGCCCCATCAGAGCCGTCTGAAGGAAGGCATGGGCTGCCCAGGGGTCACCGTGGCCCTCACTGTCCTCCTCACCACAGGCCACAGTGACAGTGGTCTTCCTATGTCCCGGGCACTGCGTAGAGGGCTTCAAATGCTCTGATTCCATTTCACCCTCCCAGAAATGTTGTAAGACTCTTATCTCTTTCTCACAGATGCAGAAACGGACACACAGAGGGGCTTAGGTGACTTGCCAGGCTTCCAGAGCTAGTGAGTGGAAGGGAGAACAAGGGCACACGCACACTGCCCTTCCTCTCCCAAAGAGAAGACCAAATGGGAGATGACAGTCATAGAGAATGGTCCCAAAAAAGGCCTTGGGGCAATTTTCCCAGTTGGGGATAAAACTGGATTCCTTGGGCAGGGGAAGATTTTCTGACCTGTTCCCTCGCCGACCAGGGCATTTGTTAAAATGAACTTCACAGAGCGGACACACATCACACTTGCTAACTCAGCCGGAGGACAGCAGTCCGCTTGCCTCATCATTCATCACCCACAAGGACAAACGCCTCAGTACAGCACACAGCATGCCCAGAGTGGGCTTCAAAACACCTGCAAGGAAGGTGAGCTCTCTTAAAAAAAAAGCCCAACCAGAAATACTGTTTCATGGAATTGTACGTAGCTAGCCACTTGGAGACAATTTAAGATTCATGGGAATCTATGGGGCTCTAATTTAGGGGAGGAGATGAATAAGACCTATCAAGGACCTACTCTGTACCCACATTAAGTCATAAAAGATCCCCATGAGATGCACATTGGCATCCACATGTTACAGAGCAGGAAACGAACTCCAGCTTCAGCAGCTGGGTCAAGCTCCAGCAGGTGGAACGCAACAACAGGGACTGAGCAGCTGGGTCTGTGCACCCCTGGGTCCAGGCCTCCAAACTTCCATTAGCCCAGAGGCTCTGGCACCTGAGTAAATATGCAGCCCGACTCCCCTATAAAATAAAACTCTCTGGCTAAATCTTAGCTCCATCTCTGTGCTCTGACCCCAAGTGTCAGCTAAGAAAACCCTGCAAAGGGGAGGACTAATTGCAGCCTTCTAACCCTGCAGGGAAAATTCTGAAGTTAGTGGGAAAATCCTGCAGAGTCCAAAATTTCCCTGGAAAGCCCCTCAGGAAGGTGCCTATGGAGAGGGGCTCCACCTCCCTCAAGGAGCCCAGAATGGCCCAGAGCCAGAGTAGGTGGCCGTGTGTTCAAATGCACTCCGAGTCGAGTCTGTGGTTAGGACAGACTCACATATGGGGCTGCCCCATGCGAGCTGGGGCACACGGGATGTGGGGCCAGTTTGGGCGACCCTCCAGAACATACCCTCACTTCAATGGAACAGCAGGATTAAACATTTGTTTCTTTTTTCTAAGAGCTTCTAGTTTAGTTCCCATAAGTTAAACACAAGAGAGATGTGATTCCACGATACCATAATTCTGCAATAACATGATCTCCCATTTACTACTAGAACATCTGTATTGCAAATTATAAACACATTCACAACATAGACAACCAACGGAAGCCTTGGGTAATTTGACCTTTGCCACTTAGCAGCTATGAGAGCTTGGAAAGGACTCCTGTGCCTCAGTTTCCCCAACTGTAAAACAGGGGTCATAATGGTGTCTACCTCATGGGGCTTTGTGGGGATTCAATGAAACAGTGCAAGGGAAAAGCTCAGCACAGAGCTTCACAAAGCTTAGCATGCCCTTCCCCTTCATAAAAACCAAAAGGACAAGAAAGCAGAGGGGCTCGTGGAGAGGTCAGCAACTTTTCAGAGGTCCCATGGTGAGTAAGCTCCAGAGCCCACGTCACAGCCAGTGCTGTGGGTCTTGGGGGGCCGGATGTACAGGAGGGGACCTGGCTGGAATGAAGTGGCCCAGGGCAGCTCGGTCTAAGAGCCCAGGGGACAGAACATGCAGCTGCAGGAGCCGGGACGCTGAGCAAACAGGAGGATGGAGTGAAGTGGGGGAAAGCCCTTCCAGAGAATATAAAAATACCTGGTGAGGAACCATTCCAGACCCACCCAGAAGGCAAGACTATACAGGCAGGGAGATGTCAGGAGGCAATAAATCGCCACCTCGGTCACAGTCACAAAGAAGACAGTGACCTGAGTGACGGTCACCCTGGATGGAGGAGCCTTGGAGCATTCCACCCCTCCTGCCAGCCCAGACAGGGTCAGCCCACCCAGCACCGTCCTCCCTGACCCCCAGACTTTGCAAGATCCCCTCCAGGACTGCAGATCCCTACCCTTCCCCTCCAAGAGGCACACACCCACAACACACACAAGAGACGACAGCCAGGAATGAGCAACCTGGAGCCGGGCCAGCGAAGTCACATGTCCAGCAGTGGCCTGGCTCTGCCTACCGAACATTCACTCACTGCTCGGCCGAGAATGAACCAGGAAGGCCCCTCTGACATTGTAATGGGACCTCTATCACACAGCAGCCTCACACAGGTCAAGAATAAGACTGCCCCTTCCACAAAACCCATCTGGAGATCTGCAGGCAGCAAGGAGATAGGAATGAAGGAGACCCTTCCATGTGGTGATAGTCACTCCCCTGTGTCCAGGGAGGAGTGGACAAAGGAAAGGGGCAGATGCTTCCGGGGGCAAAGCCTGGCATTTGAGCCCTGCTCTCTGCTGGGGTGAGAACAGCTGTTCCCCATCACTCCCCTCCCAAGGGGCTGGCAAGGGAGCATGAGACCACAGCCCTAAGCAAATCTGGAGGCATAGGCTCCCACGTTGTTGGGACATCAGCTGTAATAAAGACATTTGCTCGCCCTCATGTAAGTTTTGGTGGCAGCAGAGGGACACTTGAATTCAAAACAGCAGGACGTTTTAATTCCTACTAATTGTAGAAGGGGAGCAGCTGCTGCCACTACCCAGAAACTCCACCTGGTGACCTGGCACCCAGAAAATCCACCTCACCCAGCAGGCCGGATGTGCCAGGGCATGTGGCTGAGGACAAGGGCCTTGCGTTTCCATGATAGAGTCATAGGCTGTCAGAGCCAGGAGGACCCACAGCCCTCAGAACCCACAGGTGTCTTGACTCAGCAAAGCACAGAATTGTGCGTTCACAGAATCATGCTCGCCCGAGCTCAGGCCTTCTGAATCAGTCTCCAAGGCTGGGCCTGGGAATCTGCACTTTAAAGGACGCCCCCACCCCCACCCCCGAATCAGTCCAGACTGCTGGGTTTAACTGTTGGATGTCAAGGCCATCTCGTTGATGGTTCATCCATTCATGCGTCTGTTGACTCTAGGAGCATTTACCCAGGGTCACCCGTAAGACACAGTTCCTGCCATTCGGGGAGCAGCTGGGTTCACCTGGGGAACTTTTCAGAAATGGAGCTGACCAGGCTCCACCACCTGTGATCTGGATTCTGAGGGACTCAAAATCCAGTGGAAAAACCAAAGCAAGGCCTGACACGGAGAAGGATCTGGAAATTGATAGCTAGGCAGGAGGTTCTGACCGAGGAGCGAGGCTGCACTTGGCTTCATGGCATAAGGGAGGGAAGATCTTCCCCAGCACCCACTGCACACCAGCCCCCTGACTACTGTTAGCGCTGTGAATATCCACCACAGCCCTGCAAGAGGGCTGTCTTCATCCCCATCAGACAGATGACCGCACAAGGTTTGCAGCAGGGGCAACGACCTGCCCGAGGTCCCGGCGCTGCAAGCCCGGGTTGGGGTTTGAACTCCAGGAGCCAGAGCCCTTGCTCTTTTCATTACCATTCCGTCTCCCTCCTGAGTCCCAGGTTCAGCGAAGGACACCTCTGTCCACCCACACTGTAAATCCAGAGACCTGAGAGGTGACCTTGACCTTTCTCTCTTCTTACCCCTTATGTACAATCAGGCCTGGCCCTTTGTCCTCTACTCCCTTCTCTTGAACTTGACCTTTAACACCATGAACCACCTCCACTAGGACCTGTGATATTTAAAATACAAGCCCAATCAGCCAGGTCACTCCCTGGCTTAATCCTCTGCAAGGCCTCCTCACGGGCGTGGAGATACAAATCTTCCTCCCAGGTGTGCCGCGGGGCCTTCCAGAGTATCCCCTCCCATCCCTCTCATTCCAGCTCCTTCAGCTCAGAGGCCTTCAGCCAACCTCCCAGGAACACCAGAACTCAGTCGGGTCCCCAGCCTCCTCCAGAAAGGCAAGGCCACAGAGCAGGGGCAGCTCTGTCCTGCCCACGGCTGAGCCCCTACAGACACAGTAGGGGTGTGTGTGGTAGGGGAAGGGGGTGTTGCTGATGGGCCATGGGCCTCTGTAGCTGGTCTGAGGCCCAGGTGTGGTGGTAGCAGAGAAGCCAGGCAATCAGCAACTGGACAGACAGGCCAGGGCCAGACTGGGAAAGGAAGGCTGTGAACACCACAGAAAGGAGCTAGGACGTAAGCCTGGGGGCAGCCGAAGAGGCTCTTGGAAGCAGGGGAGTCATACGACCAAATTCGCATGCACACACTCTTGGTAGAGTTGTCATTTTCTCTCATCTCTTTGAAAGGCAATCTGCCGATAACCACCAAACTGTGAACTATGCATGCCCACTGATCCAGGAATCCCAAGTCTATCAAGGATACTCACTGTAACCCTTCTATGCTAGCAAAACACAAACAGTGACCCAACCAGCCAACTGAAGAAGAAACTACAGCAGGACTCGCCTGCTGGATGTGGTTTAGAATTCATAATATTTGCATCTCAGAAAGGGAATATGAAGTGTGTACACTATGTTATGTGAAAAACCAGCAGGGTGAGGTGTAGAAGTCATATTCAAAGACATAAATATCCCTGCAGCTGTGCACGTGACTATTTCTGCCACATACTATACATAGCCTCCTATGCATTCGGGTCAGGTTTGGTCATCAAATGAGTTTGCACCAAACTTTTTTAAAGGCATGCAGGTTTCTGAGGCTTATGCTGTCCCAACCAGCTGGCCCGGAGGCCTGGAAATGAAGCATGTTCTCCCGTCAGAAAGACACCTGTGAGAGCACCCAAGCACAGAGCCAGACCCCCTAGAGCACATGCCCTGGGGCCCCCGAGGGCCATTCAGCTCAGAGATCTGTTCCAACACAGCCACCGGGCTGCCCCAGGTCATCGACAGAACAGACTTTCATTTGTCGCTAAGGATCAGCCCAGGGTGTGGGTGCAGACTGATGTTCCCGGCAGACAAGGGCAGGTTCCGCTTCCTCACTGGATCTTCTCCCACCTAGCCTATAATACCAGCCACCATCACTGTTTAATCCTTGGCTTTGGGGAAAGCTAACCTATGGGCAGGTTCCCTCCTCTTCCAGGTTGGGACAGCACAGGGACTCTGAGGAGAGCACCAGAAAAATGCACCTCTCGTTTAAGCAGCACCACGATTAGGAGAGGCCCACCTTCCCTCTCAAGCGCTGGTCTTTCCTGCCAGGTGAGGCTCATGCCAGGGACCAGAGGTGGGTATCGCTCCTGCGGCAGCGTGAGGGGGAGGACGAGGAGAAATACCCAGGAGAAGCAGCATCACGGGGAGAACTCAGGCCCCGCTCCAGCCTGCCCTGGCCTCTGGCAGTGTTTCAGTTCCCCAGCCTTCCTCCGAAGACTCTAGACAAAGACTATCATGTATTTCCCCCCCAGTGTATGCATCAATAAACTAGTCTGCAGACAAACAACAAATAAAATAGTTTGCAACATACATAAATGACACAAATCTTCAGTGTACAACTCACTCATGTTTGTGAATATTTATACTCCCATGTCATCACCAACCAAATCAAAATATAAACCATTTCCAGCCCCCTAGGTTTCCTCTCGCCCCTCCCCGTCAATGCCCTACCCAAAGGCTCTTTTTCATTGCAGGGTATATTCCATTGCATGGATATAGGATTTGCTTACCCGTATGGTTGCTCATGGACATTTGGATTATTTCCCTGTTTCGGTAATTACGAATAAGCTGCTATGATCATTTGTGTACAAGTCCTTGGGCATTCACATGCACTCATCTCTCTTGGGTATACATCTAGGAGAGCTGCGGCCCGGGGAGCCATATGTCTAGCCGTGGTTGACACCGCCAAAATGGTTTTCCAATGTGGCTGTACCAGTTCCTATCCCTACCAGCAGGGTCTGAAGCTTCCAGCTACTCCATATCTTTAACCACACTTTCATTGTCCGTCTTTTTCATTTAGCCCTTCTGGGCGGATACACAGTGGTATCTCATTGTGGTTAAATTCTTCTGATGACTCCTGAGGTTAAGCACCTTTCCCGATGTTAACTGGTCATTTGGAATCCTTTTTGGTGACATGTTTGCTCAAGTCTTTTGTCTCTTTTATATTGGATTGTCTGTTTCTTATTGGTTGGCAGAAGTTCTTTCTCTATTCTAGAGATGACTCTTTTGTCAGACATAGTATTTCAAACATCTCCCAGACTGCAATTTCTTCTTCACTCTCCTCATAGTGTCTTTTGATAAAGAGTTCTTAATTTTAATCAAGGTTAATGTATAAATTTCTTTCCTTTATGATGGTGCTTTTTGTGATGTTGTCCAAGAAATCTATGCCTAGCCTAATTTTCATTCTTCTCTAGTATCTTCTAGAAGCTCCACTGATTTGTCTTCCACATTTAGGTCCTCAACTCATCTCCAGTTATTTTTATATACATGGTATGAGGCAGCGGAGGCTGGCATGTACTTTAAGTTCCGTCAGCTGTGACCACAAACCAGACACAAGAAGGACCAATTGTTGTCACCCCCAGAGGAATATGTGGCTTCCCAGACAGCCCTGTCCTTTACTGGATCCTGCAGAAGCATCTAATTCTATCTCGCCACCTACAGCCCAACAGAATTCAGACGTACACATCCCTATTGTCTCAGAGAATTTCTGGACACAAACCATATACAAAGCACTCACATCTCAGGGGAAGTTTCCACAAATTCCCACAGTCCATTCTGACAATTGTATGTAGGTCAAAATCCTTTCTAAAAAGCAAAACGGTAAAAAACAAAATGCAAAATGGTGAAGTAGGAACATGCATAAAGACAATGTCAGATAGCACCTGGCTGTCAGATCTGCTGGGCACCCGCCCTCTGCATCTACAGGCTGGAGGTTAGGGAGGCCACAGGATATGACCAGACATAGCCCCTGTGATTGCCATGCTCTCGGCCTGGGGAAGGAACCAAGAAAACATGGGGGAAGAGAAAGTAAACAGGAAGAAGCACTGAGGGGAGTTCTCCCTTGTAACATCTGAGCCAAGACCTACGTCTGCCAAGGAGCTGGCCCTGAGAGAAGAAGGCGTAAGAGCATTCTGGATGGAAGGGATGGCAAATTCAAGGGCTGAGAAAGAACAGAGATTAGGATCTTGCTAGAAGGCATGACAGGGAGTGGCAGAGTGTGTAGGTGAAGGTAAGAAAAAGTTTGGATTTTTTTCTAAGCAGAACTGGAATCCACTGGAGGATTTTGCTACATCTCAGCTATGCCCTTGAATACGCACCACACAAGTTCTCTAAGAGGACGAAGCGCATTCAGTCAACTCTGAAACCCTTCCATCACACTGCAGTTCAGCCAGGCAAAGACCCACACAGACTGCTCTCAGCCTTGAACATGCCGGTATACGTGTGCACACGTGTGCACACACACACACACACACCCCTGCCCCCTTGGTGATACCTCAAGCTGAGGACCCTCAGTTCCTCCTCCAACCCTGGGTGGGACGGTGTCTACACTGCAGACTTTTGCGTCTCTGCTCATGATTTCTCAGCACTTACACCAGCTGTAATTGTACTTGCATTCATGTGACAGTTTGGTTAAGATCTGTTTCCTGAATGACACTACTGACTCCAGAAGGGCAGTGTGAGCTTGTCTTGGCCACCAAGGCTTCCCCAGCACCTAGCACATGGGCTGGCCCAAAATAAGTGCTCAATATTATATAACTTTTTTGAATGCCAAAGTTCAAACATATACAGCAGTAGAAAGAAGTGTACCCATCATACAACTTCAATGATGAACTCATTCGTAATCTTCTTTCCTCTACACCCCTCCCAGTGAAGTAAACCCCAGCCAGCATACTCCTCAATGCACACACAGACGAATGAATGAACGCAGGCCTCCCAGGCAAAGATCGAGAGGGGCCACGGAAATGAGTCAGTTTCGGCACAAAGTTAGCAACTCTGATAAAATTTCAGGAGACTAGACTGAACCTATTGGCTACAATGAATTTCCTTTTCCCCATGTTCATCGGTCTTTCACTTTTCAGGGCTGTCATCAAGAAGTGACTGTAGGGGCGCCTGGGTGGCACAGTTGTTAAGCGTCTGCCTCTGGCTCAGGGCGTGATCCCGGCGTTATGGGATCGAGGCCCACGTCAGGCTCCTCTGCTGGGAGCCTGCTTCTTCCTCTCCCACTCCCCCTGCTTGTGTTCCCTCTCTAGCTGGCTGTCTCTATCTCTGTCAAATAAATAAATAAATAAATCTTAAAAAAAAAAAAAAAAGAAGTGACTGTAGGGGTGCCTGGGTGGCACAGTCGTTAAGCGTCTGCCTCCGGCTCAGGGCGTGATCCCGGCGTTCTGGGATCAAGCCCCACATCAGGCTCCTCTGCTATGAGCCTGCTTCTTCCTCTCCCACTCCCCTGCTGTGTTCCCTCTCTCACTGGCTGTCTCTCTCTTTGTCAAATAAATAAATAAAATCTAAAAAAAAAAAAAGAAGTGACTGTAAAACAAGGATGGTTACATACTTCCCATAATCTCTGTCACATAAAAAAATCTTAAAAGAGCAAATTTCTTTCTATAAAACAAGGCATGTCTTTTACACACCTTGGAAATGAGTACCATAGTTTGCTCCTTCTCCAGACAATGTATGTTACACCTATTTTATCTATTGTAACATTTATGGTAACTTGTTCCCAATGAGCCTGGTCTTCTTGAAGTGCCGATGCAGTGTTACAAACTCTGGACACACCTGTCGTGACTGTGATAGTCCCAGTCTGGCTCCGTGAGTGGCACTCAGTACCCAGTGAGGGCTTCACATCATCTACTTTTCTCCGTCCCAAAGGTACCCGTAAGAATGACCTGAAATGCTAGAAGGCAATTGTTTCCCATGTCCTTTTTGTTGTAAAATACATTCTCTGTATTCTTTTTTCATAAGCACAAGGAAAAATTATGAAAATTCTCTCACTAGACTTATGACCTAGAGATAGCCCACGTGTAGGAGTCTAACCTTCCATGAGTGTGTGTGCATGCGTGTGTGTGTGTGCGCGCACGTGTGCACATGTGTACTGGCACGGTTGCAAGCCCAGGCTCCTGAATCTCTGCCCTTTGCGGCCTGACAGGGGTAACCTTAGGCAAGCTGCTTCACCCCATTAGCCCACTGCCTCTTCTGTCAAGCGGCGCCAACAGGACTAGCTCATGGGATGAGGCCGAGGTGTAAGGGAGACAAAGTGTGCAGAGCCCTGAGCCAGCGGGTACACACCAAGTGCTCCATCAGTGCAGCTGCTGCGATTTGTGTTTCCCAAAAGGAGCTGCAAAACTACTCTGGACAACTTCTAGCTTCTGCTGGGGAGCCTTCCCACTGGCACGGGAAGTGGGTACACCTGCCTCCACTCCCGCCGGGGGAAGCCGAATCAAGGAGTTGCAGGAGGGCATGCACCCGGAGGAGGCTCAGGGCAGTGGTGACCTCTGAGTCACAGCCCAGCCGCTCCCTGCCACATCCCTTTGTTCTCTGGGGGTTGAGCTGTGACTCAGAAGGGCTCCAGTCCTGGCCTGGGCCCATCTGACCCAGGGACCGGGCTGGCCTGCCCGCAGTCACTAAGAACACTCCATGTGCACAGGCTGGCTGGGTGACCTGCTCCTGCCAGGCCACACCCCCGCCTGCAGCAGCAGATCTCAGAGGGACCCTCTGGGCTCTTGTGGGTAGTTTATCCACCCCCTCACCACCACCATCTCTTTTTGGTCTGTGGCTGGTTTTTTTTTTGCTGTGTGCTCCATTTTGATTTAACTTCAACCTGTGAAGAAAAAGTCCAGGAGACTCACTGTGATATTCACACCCATCTCATACCCTCTAACTCCTCCGTCACTTTTTTGAATTTATTATAGGAAAATATACATAACATAAAATTGACCATTTTAGCCATTTTTAAGTGTACAGTTCAGTGGCATTCAGCGCATTCACAATAACCATCACCACTATCTGCCGCCAAAACTTTTTCATCATCCCAAGCAGAAGCTCTGCACCCACTGAACAACAGCTCCCCATTCTCCCCTCCCCTGGCCCTGGTAACCTTTGGTCTATTTTCTGTCTCCAAGAATCTGTCATTCGAGGAATCTCTTGTAAGTGGAATCGTACAGTATCTGTTCTTTTGTGTCTGGCTTATTTCACTCAGCATGTGTTCGAGTTTCACTCCTGTTGTAGCAGGTGTCAGAACTCCCTTTCTATGGCTAGTAATACTCCATTGTACGTAATCACCACATTCTGTCTATCCAGTCCTCTGTCAACAGACACCTGGGGCGGTTTCCACTTTTTAGCTACTGTGAATAATGCTATGAATACGGGGTGTGCAAAGCACCTGTTTGAGTCCTTCTCCCTAAACAATTCCCTGAGGTGGGGTGTGATTATTTTCATCCTCATTTTACAGACAAGGAAACTGAGGTTACCCCTGTCCGATGGCAGTACCAGCATCGGAACCCAGACAGATGACAGTTTTACACTGTTTCTCCAGTCATGACAAAGAAATGGAGCTGCTCTGCCCACATGCCTTTTCTGCCTTGAACGATGCCTTACTTAGGTCTGTAACATCTGTCCTTGTTCTGGCCTAAGATCCACTGAAAAAGGGAATGGGGGAGATACTCCACTGGTTGAAATAGTCTAGACTCTCTCCTTGCAGTGAGAAATCCAACTCCATCTAGACTGGTGAAAAGGGAGATTCGTTGGAAGGAGACTGGAACAGCTCAGTCAAGTGACTGGATCCAAAGATAATGTGCCCAAGCAACCCTTCCCTCACGCTGTTACCACGTCAACTCTGGGGCCCTATCCTTACTGCTCTGGACCCGGGTACTTCTGAGAATCTTCTCTGTTGCTTCTGAGCAAGTTAGAGTGAGCTGGGAGAAGCCCATGGCCTGGCCAGGCCGGTCCTATATGTGGCCCTAAGCCAGTCACCACAGTCGGTGGTGGAGACCATGATGGGCCCAGCCTGGGCCATGGCCCCCAGCCAGGCTCGGGAGAACGGAGACTCCTTCCAAAGGAGAGGGAGGGAGGCTTGGCAAACGCCCAACACAGACGTTCATTGTGGTGTCATCTACAATAGCAACAGATTGGAAGCTGCCCAATAGTACTGAACAAAACAAGGTTAAATAAATAAAATACATCCACTCAGTGAAACATTCTGTAGCTGTTTAACAAGCAATAATCCTAAAGATTACCTAGCAACTTAAAAAAAAAGAAAAGAAGAAGAAGAAGAAGGAGAAGTTTGTACAGGAATTCCCGGTGGGAAAAGACAGGAGACAGACACACACATATACTTACCTATATGAACAATTCATGCAAGAAAAAATACAGGCAAGAGTTGTATCATAATAGAAGAATCATAAATGACTTTTTATCTCTATTTTCCCGATTTTCATTTATTGGTTCAATAAATATATACTGAGTATCTACTTGGTGCCAGGTGAGGTGCTGGGGATACGGCAGGGAAGAAAACAGAAGAAGAAACCCTGTCCTCGTGGAATTTACATTCCAGTGAGGGAAGCAGACAAAAATCAAGATAAGTAAGCAAAATATCCCCTAAGCGGGATAGTGATAGGAGTAAGGAGACAAAAATAAATCAAGGAAGGGAGAGGGGGTTAATGGGGAGAATGACAGTAGTTTAGACATGACAGTTAGGGAAGGTGATATCTGAGTAAAGGCTGAAGGAGTGAAGGGCCAAATTATGTCAACGTCAGGAGAAGAGAAATCCCCGGCAGAGGGAACAGGAAGCGCAAAGGTCCTGGGGTGTCCAATTAGAGGAGAGCATTGAGGCTAGGATGACCGGCTGGGGTAATGAGGGGAAGAGCAAAGTAAGGAAGGGGTAATAGAAGAAACACGGCCAGATTGTGGGGGTCCTGTAGGCCACTGTGAGGACACTAGTTTCTGCTGTTAAGATGGGAGCCCTTCGAGGGTTTTGAGCAAAGGAATGGTAATCTGCCCACTAAGGGTCCCTGTAGCTGTGAACTGAGAACAAACTGGAAGGAGGTAAGGACAGAGGCTGGGAGACCAGCAAGGAGATCGCCATAGTCACCCAGATGAGAGGGGGGTGTAGCTTGGACAATGGGTGAACAGTGGCCACATTCTGGGTATATTTTGAAAGTATGCACAGTGGGATTTTCTGATAAGAGTGGGGATAAGGGGGCGCCTGGGTGGCTCAGCTGTTAAGCGTCTGCCTTCGGCTCAGGTCATGATCCCAGGGTCCTGGGATCGAGCCCCGCATCAGGCTACCTGCTTGGTGGGAAGCCTGCTTCTCCCCCTCCCATTCCCCTTGCTTGTGTTCCCTCTCTCACTGTCTCTCTCTGTCAAATAAATAAATAAATAATCTTAAAAAAAAAATTAAGAGTGGAGATAAGAGATACAAGGGTCAAAGATGACACCCCAGGCTTTCGGTCTGAACAATCAGAAGGATGGAGTTGCTGTTAACTGGCAGGTGGTTAGGGGACCAGGAGAGTAAGGTACCCTGGAAGTCAGGTACAGAAAGAGCTTCAAGGAAGAGAAAATGACCAACGGTGTCAAACACTGCTGGTCGCCAGGCTGGGTGGGGGTAGGGCCGGAGAATATGCCATTGGGATGAACAACATAGCAATCAGCAAGAGATGTTTGTGAGGGAAACCCAAACCTGGCTGGGAATCATGGGTTCCCAGGAGCACAGGAGAGCAACATTATTCCAAGAGCTGAAAGGCGGGGACAACCCAACTGTCCTTCAACAGATGAATGGATAAACAAAACGTGGTATACATGTACCACAGAGCATAATTCAGCCTTAAAAAGGAAAGGAATAATGACACCTGTTACAACATACATGAACCTTGAAGATATTATGTGGGGCAAAATAAGCCACGCACACACACAAGACAAACACTGCCTTATTTGCACTGATGCCACTCGTATGAGGTATCTAGAGTCGGTAAAGTCATAGAGACAGAAAGCAGAGTGGTGGTTACCGGGAGCTGGGGGGAGGGAGAAATGGAGAGTTGACGTGAACAGAGTTTCCATCACGCAAGACGAAGAAATTCCAGAGGTTGTTGTGTAACATTGTGAATATGCTTAACACTAGAACTGGACACTTAAAAACGGTCATGATGGTAAGCTTTATGTTATCTGTATTTTACCACAATTTTTTTTAACAAGTGAGAGGGGAAGGGAGGCAAAGAAGTAGAGTCAGCAAGTCCAAACAATTCTTTCAAGAAGTTTTGCTCTAAACTGAAGAGAAATGGGGGCATAACTAGAGGGAGAAGTAGGGTGAACAGAGGGTTTTGATTGTGGTGTTTTTTTTACGTTGGGAGAAATGATCCAGCAGGCAGTGTTCTCAAACGTTTAAATTACTTCCAAAATGAAAGCTATATTTCGGGGTGATGAAAACGTTTTGGAATTGGATAGTTGTCATGGCTGCCCAACCTTGCAAATATACTAAAAACTACTAAGTCACACACTTCAAAATAATCGGTTTTGTGGTATGTGAATTATAAATAAATAATAAAAATAGAGAATTAAAATTAGAGAAAATGAAAAAAATAATAAATTTAATATTGTCTGGCTACCATGTTCTCGTAGACGACCTGAGTTCCCACCCAAACAGCCCCAGATAGTTCCTGCGGCCAGTGACCCACAGTGGCACAGGAGAAGGGAGCAGAGTCCTCCAAGTTTAGGCTGAGCTGCAAATGCTACATCAGCACACAGCCCCTACAGAGAAACCCACTGAACAAGCCCCCGCTGGCTGCACATAATGGCCCTATTGACTTGGAGCCATGAACTCCCAGGTCTCTGGTCTAAAAGAGAAATGTAAGAAAAATCCATTCAACTCAAAGCAAGAAAATCTGCACCTGCCACCCCCTCCCATCTGCCAACCCATGCTGTGCTCCTCTCACTGCATGGGAACCAGGGACGGGCTTATTTGGCAATCAATCATGGGAGGGGGAGTTCTTTCTGAAATGTCCTCCTATTTGTAACAGTATCACACTCAAGCTTTCCACGGCCTTCTTCCTTTCTTCTGAACAACTCCAAACAGTATCTTACTCCCTGTTATGCTTAATTTTTTGTGTTAACTTGTCTAGACCATAGTGCCCAGATATTTGGTCAAACGTTATTCTAGAAGTTTTGTGAAAGTGCAGGTATTTTTTTTTTTAGATGACATTAACATTTAAATCAGTAGACTTTGAGTAAAACAAATTGCTTTTCATAATTTGGGTGGGCCTGATCTAATCAGCCAAAGGCCTTCATAGAACAAAGACTGACCTCTCCTAGCACGAAGGAAGTCTGCCATGAGACTGCCCTTGGACTTGAACTGCCTTCTCTGTGTCTCTAGCCTGCCAGCCTGCTCTGCAGATTTTAAACTTGCCAAGCCTCCACAATCACATAGGGGGATCGCCACTTCCTTAAAATAAATATGTATCTCTCTCTCCCTCTCTTGCTCGGTATATGTGATATACATATATATTCTCTCTCTCTCTCTCCATATATATAGAGAGAGGAGAGAGGATACATGCTGTTGTACAATATACATATTATATAACATATATCATTAAACATTATACATTTCATATATTATATATGTACACATTATATAATAAGCATTACATAATTTTATATATTATATATCCTGTTGTAATTTGTTGGTTTTGTTTCTCTGGAGATCCCTGACTAATACACCTCCAAAAACAACTGACTTTCCATCGGAAATTATCCCTTATTATCTGTACTTGCATGAAATTTCAAGTCATCAGATGATTAAGAAGATAAAAAGAAAAAACCTACATGGGATGCCTGGGTGGTGCAGTTGGTTGAGTGTCTGACTCCTGGTTTCGGCTCAGGTCATGATCTCAGGGTTGTGGGATCAAGCCCCCCGTCGGACTCCCTGCTCAGTGTGGAGTCTGCTTGGGACTCACTCTCTCCCTCTCTCTCTGCCCCTCCCACTGTCTCTCTCTCTCTCTCTAAAAATAAGTGACTAAATCTTTTTAAAAAATAAAAAACCCACAAAATACAGAAACCAAGGAAGAATAACATCTGTCTATGTATTGATCAAAGCCATCATGGTAGATGTATGTGTTTTTAAATGGAACTTTAAGTCAAACAAGTGGTATTAATTTTGTATCTATTTTGTGGCTACCTTTTCAATATGCAACAACTCATTGGGATAATAAGAGGTACCTGGTTGGCTCAGTTGGTAGTATGTGACTCTTGATCTCAGGGTTGTGAGTTCAAGCCCCACACTGGGTGTGGAGTTTACTTTAAAAATAAATATACATAGTTTTTAAAGGATAGTATGTTATACCTTCTTCCCTAATTTTAGAGGAGACAGGTACATGACCTGGGTTCACAACATGAACTTGTAATAGGCCTTAGCTTTTCTGGGTTCAATCCCAGCTCTATTACTCACTCATAGTGTGACCCTGGGCAAGTTACCTCTCTGTGCCTTTGTTTCCCCATCCAAAAATGGGAATAATAATACCCCCTCCCTGAGGTTTTTGTGAGGATTAAATGAAATAGTACATGTAAAACACACAGCAAACTGTCTAGCACGGTGTTTTTCAAATAGTAGGTTTTGCCCTATTCGTGAAATAAACCTAGCGGGTCTCACAGCCATCATTTAAAAAAAAAAAAAAAGCATAAATTCACTAATGTAGGAAAGAATGATCAGAGAACACTAAAGATACATAAGGTAAGTATTGTCTCAGCAAACTTTCATTTCGGATATGCACGTGCGTGCACACACACCTGAACTCATACACACGGACACACCAGGTGATGATATCTAGATTTATTTCCTACAGTGGGTCACAGTCAAACACAGGCGGGACAGGCCGGACTCCACCGTATAGCAAGTACTCAATAGCATTTAGTAGCATCATCATTATTATCTCATTCGGAAAGATAATATAACTTTATTAGTGTAATAAAACAGAGTTGCTCGCCCTCCTATCAGCTCTGCCACTCATACACCGCAGTGCTGTGTCGGAGTCACTCCACCTCCCCAAATTCACTTGCCAACTCTCTCTCCTCAAAGGCCTCGGCAGTCATTTAAATATTTTCTGACTCACAATGCTGGCCAAGGATTAGTGAGGCCCTGCCCAGCCCAGGACGTATGAAATGTGAGTGATCTGTTGAGAAAACCACTTGAATTTGCAAGACTGCACCGGACTTTTGTAAAATGAAAGCCATGCTGGGAGAAACCGTCCCCTGCACTGCCTTGGGCGATGTGTCATAGAAAGAGGTTACACAAGGGCAGCTAAGCTCGGTCTTCTGAGACTGGAACTTCAGCTCCGTAACATGCTTCCTTGTTCTGGGCCTGGGTTATATCATTGTGTTTTTCCCCTAACTTCCCATGTGCACGTCCATGCACACACCCCTCTCACTAAAGAATGGAAATAAAATCCCTATGAACTGCTGGATCTAACAGACTGGGTGAAGGGAACCTGCTAAACCACGGGAACTTGGGTTTTGAAGATGTCAAAATAATTTCCATTGCATATCAATTTTTCCCCTCTAGACACAAACTAGAAACTCTGCCCAAATTAATACTTTTTTAAATTGCTTTTTTTTTTTTTTTTTTGAACAACGGCGATCAACAACTCCTATCTCTCACACACGGTAGCACCATTTTGTTTAAAATGGAGCCCCTCGCCCCAGCGGAGCACACGGAGGTAGAGTGGATTTGCATTTCCCAACGTAGTTCCCTGGCTTGTTCCTTCAGTTTGGAAAACCAGATTCCCGTTGACACACACGTAGGTGCTTCACTTTTTATCTCTTCTTCTGTAAGAATACAATTGTGGACTTGAGCCAAAGCATGACATCTGGAACGCATAAGTGCAGGTACAGGTGTAAACTAATCTTCTAATATGGGATAGTGTTCCTTCCTTATTTTTATTCCATTCTTTAAACCATGATGCCAGTTTGGGGGAAGGAGGCAAAAATTGCGTTAGCAGCAGCACTCCTTCCTTAAATGAAATCCTACCTCTGCTCAATAGATAAAACAAGTTAAAATGCAGCCCTCACTTCAATACCCTCCACCACTCCCTGGTGCCTACAGGGCTGTGGGCGGGGGAGCAGTTCTCACCATGATTCTCAAGCATGGAGGCAGGGAAGTACGGGAGGATGTCTAGGGAGCACCATCATACCCTCAGATAAACAGAAGCCAGGTCTGCCTTATGCTCAGTCCGTGCCAGAGGCACTCCCATTTTGCACATTCAGGAGTTAAATGTTTTATCCAAGGTCTCCAGACTTAGATTAGACACTACACTATACTTGTCACTTTCTCCAACAAGGAAAAGAGACGCTGATGTCCCTGGGTTTTTGTCTTTGTAAGGTGAAGGATGGAATGCTGAGGGTCAGCCAATCAATGAGCAAGTGATGCATCAGGACCTGGACTTACTATTGTTAAGCTAGCAAAACTCCCCACTGACCTTCTGATTCAACACAGCCCCTATTAAAATCTCAGCTACTTTTTTTGCCAAAAATTGAGAAGCTGATCCTAAAATTCATGTGGGGACCCAGAACAGCCAAAAAAAATCATGAAAAAGGACAAAGTTAGAAGACTCACACTTCTCGACTTCAGAAGTTTCTACAAAGCTACAGTAATCAAGACAGTAGCATGGCATAAAGATAGAAATACAGATCAGTGCAATAGAATTAAGAGGCAGGAATAAACATGCATGTTTATGGCTAGTTGATTTTCAACAAGGCTGTCAAGAGAATTCAATGGGAAGAATATTCTTTTCAACAAATGGAACTGGGACAACAGGATATCCACATGCAAAAGAATGAACTTGTCTCTCTACCTCACACCACATATAAAAATTAACCCGAAATGGATCAAAGGCCTAAATCTAAGGACGAAAACTATAAAACTCTTAGAAGTAAATTGAGGCATAAATCTTCATAAGCTTGGATTAGGCAAACATTTTTTTTTAAGTATGATACCAAAAGCACAAGCAACATAAAAAAAATAGATAAATTGGACTTCATCACACTTAAAATCCTGGGCTTCAAAGAATACAACCAAGAAAATGAAAATACAACCCATAGTATAGGAGGAAATATTTGAAAATCATATATCTCATAAGGGACTGAATCTAGAATATATAAAGAACCCTTCCTTACAAATCAATAATAAAAAGAGAACCCAATTTTTAAAAATTGGCAAAAGATCTGAAAAGATACTTCTCCAAAGAAGATATACAAATGGCCAATAAGCACATGAAAAGATATTCAACCAACACAATATTAAAGAAGAACAAAGTTGGAGGACTGCTGCTACCAGACTTCAAGACTTATTTCAAAGCAGGGGTGCCTGGGTGACTCAGATGGTTAAGTGTCTGCCTGCGGCTCAGGTCATGATCCCAGGGTCCTGGGATGGAGCACCCTGCTCAGCAGGGAGCCTGCTTCTCCCCCTCCTACTGCTCCCCCTGCTTGTGCTCTCTCACTCTGTCAAATAAATAAATAAAATCTTTAAAAAAAAAAAAAGACTTATTACAAAGCTACAATAATCAAGACAGTGTGGTATTAGCAAAATAAGAGACAAACAGATCAATGGAAAAAAAACAGAGAGCCCAGAAATGGACGCCCATGAATACAATCAACTGATCTCTGACAAAGGAGCAAAGGCAAAACAATGGAGCAAAGACAATCTTATCAACAAATGGCTGGAACAACTGGACATCCACATGCAAAATAAGGAATCTAAACACAGACCTGACACTCATCACAAAAATTATCTCAAAATATAAATATATTTTGCAAATATATATAAATATAAAATGCAAAACAATAAAACCCCTAGAAGATAACATAGGAAAAAACCTAGATAACCTTGGGTATGGTGATGTCGTTTTAGATATAACACCAAACCCACAATCTATGAAAGAAATAATTGATAAGCTGGACTTCACTAAAATTGAAAACTTCTGCTCTGTAATAGATAATTCTAAGAGAATTAGAAGACGAACCAGAGACTAGAAAAAAAAAAAATACTTGCAAAAGATACATTTGATAAAGAACTGCTATCCAAAACATATAAAGAGCTCTTAAAACTCAACAATAAGAAAACAACCTGAATTGGAAATGGGAAAGACCTTAACAGACACTTCACCGGACAAGATATATAGATGACAAGCAAACATATGAAAAGATTCTCCACATCATATGTCAACAGAGAAATGCAAATTAAAGCAATAGGATACCACCTCATGCCTATTAGAGTGGCCAAAATCCACAACACTGACCATACCAAACGCTAGCAAAGGATGTAAAAAGCAACAGGAACTCTCTCATTTGTTGCTGGTGGGAATACAAAATGGTACAGCCACTTTGAAAGACAGGTTGATGGGTTTCTCACAAAACTAAACATACTCTTACCATACAATCCAGCAATCACACTCCCTGGTATTAACCCTAAGTAAATGAAAACTTATGTCCACACAAAAACCTGTACATGGATGTTTATAGCAGCTTTATTTGTAACTGCCAGAACTTAGAAGCATCCGAAATGTTCTTTAGTAGGTGACTGGGTAAACTGTGGTACCTCCAGACAATCAAATACTACTCAGCACTAAAAAGAAATGAGCTATGGGGCGCCTGGGTGGCTCAGTCAGTTAAGCGTCTGCCTTCGGCTCAGGTCATGATCCCGGGGTCCTGGGATCGAGTCCCGCATCGGGCTCCTTGCTCAGCGGGGAGTCTGCTTCTCCCTCTGCTCCTCCCTCTGCTTGTGCCCTCTCTCTGACAAATAAATAAATAAAACCTTTAAAAAAAAAAAAGAGCTATCAAGCTGTGAAAAGACACAGAGGAACTTCAAATGCATGTTACTAAGTGAAAGACACCAACTGCTACGTACCGTATGATCCTAACTATATGACATTCTGGAAAAGGCAAAACTATGGAGACAGTAAAAAGATGGTGGTTGCAGGGGACAAGAGGGCGGAGATGAATCGGTAGGGCACAGAGGATTCCCAGGGCGGTGAAACTACTCTGTATGATATTACAATTGTGTGTATAACTCTCATTATACATTTGTTCAAACCCACTGAAGGCACAACAGCAGAAGTGAACCCTCAGGCAATCTAGGGGCCTCCGATGATCGCGATGTGTCCGTGTAGGTTCATCCTTGGTACCCAACGTACCATTCCGGTGAGTGATGCTGATAATGGGGGATGCTGTGCATGTGTGGGAGCAGAAAGTATAAACGAAATCTCTGTACTTTCTCAATTTCATTATTAAAAGAAAAACTAAAACTAAAACTGCACTAAAAAAAATTATGTTAAAAAAAAAAAAGACGTTCAACACCATTGCCATAGGGAAATGAAAATCAAAACCACGAGAAGCTACTGCTTCACACGCATTAGGACAGCAATAATAAAAAGATGGCCAGTAACAAGCATTGGTGAGGATGTGGCATCACTGAAACTCTCAAACACTACTGGTGGGATTGCAACGTGGCACTGCCACTTTGGAAACAGTGTGGCAGTTCTTCAAAATGTTAAGTATAGAGTCACCGTACGACCTGCAATCCCTCTGTAGGTATATACCCGAGAGAACTGAAAATATACATCCACACAAACTTGTACTCTCCTCCCTTGGGAGAGGTGAGGGTGTAAAAAGAGGGGAGATGCGCATAGACAGAGAAAGCACCCCTGGACATCGGGCTAAATGAGGAAAAATTCATTGGAGAACAATACATACAAACTGAGCCGGTTAGAGGTGCCTGGGTGGCTCAGTTGGTTGGGCGTCTGACTCTTGGCTTTGGCTTAGGTCATGATCTCAGGGTCGTGAGATCGAGCCCTGCAGGGGGCTCCACATTCAGCACAGAGTCTGCTGGAGATGATCTCCTTCTCCCTCCCCCCGGTCCTCCTCTCTCTCTCTCTCTCTCTCTCTCTCTCTCTCAAATAAACAAAATCTTTTTAAAAATGAGCCCATTCTGTTGGTTTTTAAAGACAGTCACAGGTACACACACCTGTACATCAAAACATAACAGAAAGATACAGTTAACTGATCATAAATGTTCTCTCTGGAAGCAAGCCAGGGATGCGGGAGGTGGAAGTTCAGTTTTTACTCCACGATTTCTGATTTGTTTGCATTTGTGTACGTGAAGAATATAAGCAGGTTTCTTGGGCAAAGGAGCATTTCTTTTTCTAGGCAAAAGGGAAGGAAAGAGGGAAGAGGCCAGTGGAGTTGGGGAGTGTGGGAGGTTCTGCAAGGAGCGAAAGAGCGTTCCAAGTAGTAGGAACAGCAGGCACAACGCTGCGAAGGTGGAAAAGCCTCTGGGGTACTTGGGGGGCTGTTGGGTTCAGCTCCACTGGAGGGTCCAGCAGGGGACCCGGGGTCTGGTGTGGGGAAGATGAACCAGAACAGTCCACTGAAGCAGCCAGGGTCTGAGGGCCACGGGTACACAGAGGCCACCATTGTAGCAGGGGAGGCCTGGGAGAGGCCGTGGCACAGGAGGGTGAACCACAGTGGGCAGAGAGTCTCATGCCATTTCACACCTGGCATCCTTCTCACAATACACTTGCCCTCGATTCCATTATCCAGATTTGGCTCCGAATGCAATTGTCTCCAAAAAGCACAGCACCCGCCCCTGGTGAAGTCTCCAAATGCGAATAAAGAACTCCCAGTGTGTTTGAGCAAACCTTTCTGAGCGCGATGCAGTGACAGAGTGACCTGTGTCCGTTTTAGGTCACCAGATAAAGACCACAGCCAGCCCTTCCTGCACAGGGGCTGTGACAGGGATACACACTCCACACATTCATCTCTACAGCAAACCCATAAGGTCCAGTTAAGCACTGTCGCCACGCAAGATACGGACACTGAGGCTTGAAGAGGTCAGGCACTTTGCCCAAGGTCACTCCACTAGTAACTCAATGCTGGAGCCGACACTGGAACACAGGACCCCAAGCACCCCTTCTACCGCCTCCAGACATATCAGTTTGCCTTAAAGCCAGCCACCGCACTAGCTCACCAGCCCAGCTTCCAGGAAAATATTGAGCTCAGAATCGAAGATGAATTTAGGGCTCGGGGGTCTATCAGCAGGAGCAGCAAATCCTGACCCATAAAGTTATCATATGCTGGCCGGAAGTAGAGGGGGGGCTGTTGGGACAAATAACTAACTTGAGCTGTTCAATAACTAGTTTGGTCTTAGGTAGATGAGCCAGGCAAGGCACCAATCTGCTTTGTCCTTCAACGCTGGCCAAGGTCCCCAGCCTCTCGGAGCATTCGATTTGACTTGGGCCCCATGTCCAGCTCTGCCCTGACTCATGGGTCCACCTTGGAAAAGTCAGGAGACACCCTGGGAAAGAAGGCGATGGCCTCCTCCAGCCTTGTTCCGTGGCCACCAGAGACCCTGGAGCATCCACTTAACCCCCAACAAATCCTCACCGTGCCAGGGACTGAGCAGTCGGTGGGGAGCAGCCTCTGTCCTCCCGGAGCGGACATTCGCAGGGGCTCTACACCAAAGCGGGGCCTGTCGGAGACATTTAAAAGCACCCAACTCTCCTGACATCACTGAATCGATCTTCTGGGAAGATCCCTCTCCCCTCTACCTTCCCTGACACAACTGAACAGAACTCCGGAAAGACACAGTTGGCAAGTGATTCACCACTTCCCACTCACTTTTCTTGGTCAGGAAAATGGGGGTAGTGAGAGGGCCTGTGCCATAGGACAGTTCTAGATGCTACATGAGGATGTCAGTGCAGAGCTCCGTAGCACAAGGCACAGCCATTCAGATCAACTGGCACCTACCGAGGGCTGCTACATCAGTTCCTTTTCCAGACTACTCCAATACATGGGCACACATGGACACGTGCATGCACACGCGCACACACACACTCTCACACACAAACACACACTCCCTCTCTCTCTCTCTTACACACACACACACACACACACACTGCTATAACCGATGAGAATCTGGCATCATTTGAGAGCTGGACCTTTGCACATGCTGTTCTTTCTTCCTTCCATCTCGCCCACCCTCTAACAGAAGTGACTTATAGCTATCCCTTTCTTTTCTTAGATGTCACTTTTTCCAAGAAGCCTCCCTGTCATACCTCCTTTATGCTTTGTTAAGTAACGTCAAACGATCAACCAATCAACCCCTCAATGGAGAGAATGGGAAGCATGCATCTCCTGGTCCACGATCCTATACATTTTCGTCACTTGAGTTTTTTCCATCAAAGCTTCACTAAGTAACTACTTTCCCTCTAGGTGGTTCCCTCTCGGTGATGAGGTGCTTGTAACCAAATGACACAAAAAAGGAGGGGGCCCATGGCCAGGGCAGGTGAGGTGAAGCAAGTCTTGCTATGTGTAGGGTTATGCTTCCAGCAGTACCCCCGAGGCTTCTACTCTTTGCCTGGGTGGCAGTTTCATCACTCCAGGTCCCTCTGGAAAGAAAGGCACAAGCCTTCTGGTCAACCATGAGAACACACAGTGCCGAGATCTTACTCCAGCCACATGCTAGGATCTGAGGAGGTGGTGAGAGAGGTTCTGCCCACGCTGCCTCATTTTCCCTCCCCCTTCCCCAGTGAAACAGACCACGTCCAGGGCTCAAGAGCCGACTGGCCAAACCAGGAATTCAACCACAACCTTGGGGCACATGCATGGATCCGTCTTCCCTCGGATACCCTCATCCCTCACTCATCTAGGTTTCTGCTCGAATGCTGTTTCCTCAGAGAAGCCATCCCTGACCTAAACCAATCCTGCCTCCATTGCAGTCACTCAGGATCCCCCTCCCCAGCTTCATCTTCCTCATTACACTGACCACACTCCCCGATATCACATTACAGATCTAGTTGTCGATTACCCATCTCTGCTACGGGGATGTAAACGCCACAAACACGGCCAGTCTTCCTGACTTCTCTGCAGCCACTGTCAGAGCCCTCTCTCCATAAGTGATTCTTGAATAAATGGAGAAAATGAG
Source organism: Ursus americanus (assembly GCF_024610735.1). Classification (NCBI taxonomy): domain Eukaryota; kingdom Metazoa; phylum Chordata; class Mammalia; order Carnivora; family Ursidae; genus Ursus; species Ursus americanus. Next base: position 32,788,286 of record NC_142140.1, on the reverse strand, counting down.
CTGAGCTAAGGGACGAAGGCACACGTGGAGATACGACTCCAAAGAACTACAGTCTTCTTTTTTTTTTTAAGAAAAAGTATACCCATTTTCGTAACCGAATCAACAATGTTCACTCAAGTGAGGAAAAAGGCAAAGCTTATCTCCAAACCTCTCCAGAGCAGACCCGACTCCACCCACCGCACTGGCGATCTCCCACACAGCACCGTGAACTGACTCAATTAATCAGAATCATATATAAAAGCATTTCATTTTCACTCAAGTTGCAACCTGTTCAACCTGTGTAAAGTGATCTGAATCAGACGATATTTGCACAAACCATTAAGATAATGTATCCAAGGATTAATTTTGTTTAATATATCTAGGGCCAGGGCACCTGGCTGGCTCAGTCAGTACAGCATGCGGCTCTTCATCTCAGGGTTGTGAGTCGGGCGTAGAACTTACTACGGAGAAAAAAAAGTTCTTCAGCCTCACCACACTTCACTCAGCAGATGCTCATTCATTCTGTCACTAAGGGACATTTATTGAGGAACTACTGTGTGCAAGGGGCCAGAGTTCAGTGGTAAAGAGGGCAACATCTCTACCCTCTTGAAGTCTACATTCTCCTGGGTGGATGCAGACAATAAACCCATAAACAGACAGACGAGTATGGCCATCTCAGGTAAGCTCCATGGATAAACCACAATAGGAGAGTGTGCCAGGTACCTATAGGGGGAGGTGCTGCTTTGGACAGAGTGGTCAGGAGAATCTTTCCTACAGAAGAGACATCCAAGCTAAAGGGAAAGATCATGCCAGACCTGAGAAGAAGTGGCAGAAATGTATGCTCAGCAGAAGGAAGAGCATGTGCAAAGACTCTGAGGAGTCTCCTGACAATCTGAGCTCAAATTTTCATGAACTGCATCCCATCCTCATGGCCCCACCACAGGCCAAGAGTCCCTACTCCCTCAGCTTGCCTTCTCCTTTCCCCAAGTGACTTCTTGATCAGATTCTCTCAAGTTAAGGCAGACCTGAATTTTCCACTGGAAGGTGTGCCCTGAGCAAGGGCACAAAGCAGCATGTGTGCACTTCCACCTCTGGGCGACAGAGGTAATGTTGGCATCTTAACGCCATAGGAACTTGGGCCTGCTCCTGTACAAGGGGTAAGAATCTCCCCACCAGCAGTTCAGAGTTCCCTTTTGTGGCACGCAGGCCCTCTGCAGAATATGATGAAAAGGGAACTCTGGAAAAATACCCACCTATGCTCCAAGCATATCTCATCCACACTTCCAATCTCATATATATATTTCAGGAGCTTCCTGGAGTTTCAGAACTCCTGCCTGTGGTAGTAACACCAAAAGAAAGAAGCTACACTGGTGCAGGCTCCACTGATGGAGGGGACAATCTCCTGGAGGTTAGTGACAGGAGGGGACAAGATCAGGACTTTGGGCCCCTAACTACACTCCCACGCTCACAGAGATGAGACAGTGTCAGCCTATCAGGGGGCCCAAGGCCTGAAGGAATTCAAGCGAGGAATTCCCCCTCAGTGAGGCAAATATCCAGTCACACCCCAGAGCTTCCAGAGAAGGTCTGAGACCCCATTTCCCAGCAGTGTCCTTGACAAAGGTCATCTCTAATCTTATATTCTGAGATACATTTTGCAAAGGCTGCCTAACCATAGGAAACATTACTGCCAAGCCCACCTGTTTCAGTGCTGACCACTGTGTGAATAATTCGGGTTCTTAGCAAAAGGAGGAGCAAGAGTCTTCCAATACCCACCTCATTGGGGAGCTAGCCATGCAGATGCCCTGTTAGACAGATGTCAGCCATAATAATAACAAGAGCAACTAACATAAGTAGAACTTACCCTGTATCGGGCACAATTTTAAGAACTTTAACCTTACACGACCCTTTAGGATTTGTACTATTATCACCCCCATTCTACAGAGGAGAAAACTGAGGCATAGATGGGTGAAGTAACTTGCCTGAAACTAGACAGCTAAGACAAATTCATAGAAAAGCTCTCCTCTTCCACACCCCAACCTTGTGTTGAGCATGAAATGCTTTAAAATAAGTTTCTGCCAGCGCGTCCAGGACAACTACCGTTTGGCAGTTCTCACATCTCTGCCCAGTGCTGGAAGCAAGCCTGGTTCAGGCATTAAATGGAGAAAGGGTCCTCCAGGAACAAGTCGCTCTGTTTCAGCAACGTTCAAGTCCACGGTGAGGCTGACTGCAAGCGCAGCTCTTCCCCGTGGCAAAGCCCAAAGGAACCCATTTGCACCCCGCTCGGTCAACTTCCACACTCAGAAAATGCTCACCGGTCTCTGGCTTTGAGGCACCGAGATTCACCCTAACCCCCTGGGGTCCGCCTCCCTCGCCTCTATCTCAAGATCCTCTAGCCGCGCAATTGAAAAGATGCAGCCGCCGGCACAAGGGCCCCGGGCGGGCCCGGAACCACGGCCGCCGCCCTGCGCGCTCAAAGCCCGGTTCCTCGCAGCGAAGTGACCGGCAGCCCTGCGAGCCACTACCAACAGCGCCCGACGCGACGCTGACCTGTGGACGCCCCACCAAGGCTGGGGAAGACACCGAGGGAGAGGACAGGTGGCGCCTCCCTCCCCGGAAGTGGCTCCGGGAACTTTCGCTTAAGAGCTCCCAGGGACCAAAGTCAGGCTCTCCGGCGCGAGCGGCGGCTGGTCCGGGGTGGTGGTGGCACTGCCCACCTGCTCGCGCCGAGGCGCCCAAGTACGCTCCAAATGCCCGGGGCCGGAGAACGCGCAGAGCCCGCTTTGGGCACCGGGACGGGAGGGGGCGACGCGGAGGTGGGGGGTAGGGGTCCTGCTCCGGGTAATAGGTTAAGGCAGGGGAGAAGCCAGCCCCGGAAAGTGCCGGGCCCCAGGGCGTCTAGCGGGGGCGTCCAGCCGGGGAGGGTCTAGTGGAGGGGCGGGTTTCCCGGCCAGCCTCACTCACTCACCTCGGCGCTCGGCGCTGGCTCGGCCCGGCCTGCTGGAGAGCGCACCGCGGCTACGGCAGTGGCTGCGGCTGCTGCGGGGGCGGCTCCCCGGGGCGGGGCGGGGCCGGGGGCGGGGAGGCCGGGCCGGCCACGTGGGCGTGAGGCGGGCGGGGGACCCCCGCTGGCGCCTGAGCCGGGTGGCGCGAGACCCGGACGCAGTCACGCCCGGCCGCTGCTGGGCACTCCCCCTCCGCACGCCCCGCGGGGGTCCCTGGGAAGACTAGGAAGGGAGCGCAGAGTAGAGGATCCGGGCCGCGGGGCATCCCCCTGTTACCCAATCCGTACTCTGGCGGAGAGAATTTACCCGGCCGGGGAAGGGGTGCTCAGCCCGGCCCCCGCTCTCGCCGCGGAGAAGGCGCTGCGGACCCTCGGGGGTAGGCTCGCGGGACAAGTATCGGAGCAGGAGGGGACTGGCGACGCAGGGACTGCCCTAGCCCGCGAGGGCCGAAGCCTGTGCGTGGAGCCCCGCCCCGCCCTAGGCTGACCTGCAGCGCGTCGGGTCTCGCCCAAGCCTCGCTTTCCTGGACGGTGGCGGTGAAAATGAGGACGAGACGTGAGCTGCACGAATCCCCGCGCGCCCAGAAAATCCTCAGGAATCGCGGGTTTGTGAGCATACGCCCAGCCTGAAAGAGCAGCGGCCGCCAGTGGCCTGGGTCATCGTGCGGAAATAAACATGCGAATCCAAATAAAACTATTTTCTGCATTCATTCATTCAACAGATAAACGCCTACGGTCCTCAGGACCCCATACAACCAGAAATAAAGAATGCCCTACACTGTGTGGCTCTTATGAAAGTATAAACCGTGATGGTGAAAATGGAAAATTCATTGGTGGTGTCTTTCATAGTGCCAAGTGTGCATTTTTTAAAAAGATTTTATTGATTTATTTGAGAGAGAGGGACAAACAGACTTCCCGCCGAGCAGGGAGCCCTACCTGGGGTTCCATCCCAGGACCCTGAGATCATGTCCCAGCCAAAGGCAGACGCTAATCCTAATCCGACTGAACCACGCAGGCACCCGTGGGGGTGTGTTTTAAGTGTCTGATCTACTTTTAACACTCACAACAGCCTCGTGAGGTGTAGTTGTGCGGGCCCACTTCCCAGATAAAGAAACTGAAGCCTGGAAAAGTGAAGCCAGCCCTGAGGTCGGAGGGAAGAGGATCAGCCCAAGAATTATGGCTCCTGCCAGGCTGACCCTCCAGTAAGAGTCAAGAGCAGCCTAAGTGGACCTCTTCAGTCTCCAGCCCCCACCACCCCCATCCCCGCAAACCACCCCACCATCCCCCACCACCCCACCATCCCCACATTCACAGGAGCAGGGGCTGTTGAGGCTCCTTGGGAGGCCCCTGTCCTGACAGCAGCCTCTGGGTTGCAGATCTCCCCGGCCCAGGCCCCCATGACCAGCAGGAGGTGTTCAGAACTGATCTGGCATAGCTCAGACTCTTCATGCAACCCGTGTCTTGTTGCAGGCACACGCCTCCTAGTTCTGGGTGGCCTCTTCCTGGCCTGCATCCTGCCTTTTGGGCCAGAAACTAAGCATCTTGAGCAAACCAACTTTCATTTCAACAGCTGCAACTTCATTCCTCTACAAGTTGAAGGGGACTACTTGACCCCAAACCCAGTGCCTCGTGACCCACCCATTTCTTGTTCAAGGAACACATACCCTACGCAGTATTCCATTTCTGAGAGCAAAACCCATATCCAGACCCCTAATCCTCAGCCTTTTCCCCAAAACCTCTTTTGCTGGTCTCTCCCCTACCTCCTCCACACTATAGAAGATCCCTATTTCTACCAGCTATGTTTATTACGTAATAATAAAGGACTTCCACGCCTCCATTAACCCAGAGCTCAGCAGGAGTTTCAGACCCACAAGTCAACACCTGGTGTTCTACCCAGGCAGCCTTGTCAGAGATAAAAGTTTTATTTCCATTAGATTCCACTGAACACCGATTTGAGCATCTGCTACATGCCACACACTGCTGGGCTCTGGCGGGCAGTAGTGAATCTCAGTAAGACACACTGACCCCATGGAGCTCACAGCTGATGCAGGAACAGTCAGACCCCTCAGCAGGCAGTTAGGGAGCAGGATATGGAGAGAGACACACCTGGGGAAGCGCTGGCCCAGATTCAGGCAGAGGGAGACTTCCTGTGGGAAGTGGACCTCAGCTGAACCCTGACCAGGCAGGGAAACCAGGCAGGAGGTGGGGGAGAACAGGCAATGCGGAAGCCCAGAGGTGGGAGAGCACAGGGCATGCTTCTGGGAGTCTATGGAGAGGAACAGGTCAGGAAGAACAAGGCTAGAGAGGCCTTGATGGCCAGGGTGAGACACCAGACCTTGACCATTGAAAGGTTCAGGCAGAGGTGATGGGATTCCACTGCTGCTGAGTGAGGAACGGATGTAGTGAGGGAAAGTCTCCTGTACACAGCAAAGGCAATGTGCATTATTATTATTACTAAACTCTTTGATGTCCTGTTTTATAATTCAAGGTTTCCAGAAACGAGAGCAGATCTGCAAGTAGGATATGTAGATGAAAACAAATCAATGTAATCCCACAGGGTTTATAGGCAGCAACCATGCCCTCCCACCCCACCATGCTTGGCCCTGTGGAGGGGGGCTGGGGAAAGAATTGACTCCTGCACTTACTTTAGGAGCCTTTGGAGGAACAGAAGATAAACCCAAAGGGAGTCCTTTGGTGTGGGGGTGGAGTGGGGAAGGAATGGCAAGAAATGTGTGTTTCGATCCACCAAGTTTGGAAACTGGCCGAGAGGCCAGAAGACATTGATGATGAGCCAATTTTTCTTCTTGAAATAGTTAGTTCAGGAGGGCCTGTTCTTGAATTCAGCCCCATCTCCTCTAACTCTGCAAAATAGGATGGAGTGGGGCCAGGGAAGTCACCTCAACTAAATCATCAACTGGGAAAGCCAGGTGTCGGCAAGAGGGCCCCTCACAGCCTGCAGAAAGGCCGGATGATGTGATATGACTAATGCCAGGCAACGGCAGGAAAGCAGGGGGCCCCGGCGAGGCACTGGGTAGCACAGTTGGGGAAAGCGGCCATGTGTGGAGACACCACGGAGGACAAGGGCAAGGATGAGACACTGACACCCCACCACCCCGGCCTCCCAGGGCCCACCCAGTACCGTGAGCACGGACGGTCGTGTGTGACCGTACAGTGAAAACACTCTGATGATGTAATAGCAGTCATCGCAAAACAACGTAGAGGGGCGCCTGGCTGGCTCAGGGTGGTGAATTGGAGCCGCACATCGGGCGTAGAGATTACTAAAAATAAATAAAGGAAACTTAAAAACTGTAGAAAATACTGACAGGTTTAAAGACTAGCATAACACGCACCCACAAGCACACCACCGAGCGACAACCGCTGTTAACTGCGTCCTTCATTTCTCCCTTCACCACTGTGAGTCTTTTCCCTTTGTCACGAAATACTCTTCTGCAACACGATTGTTAAGGGCCACTTGTATGAACGTGCCTTCTTACAGTCAGTCTGACTGGTACGTGGTCTGCCCCCCATTTCTCAGTATCCAGGATAGATAATGCTTGGCCATGAAGACCTGTGCACAATACATTTGGCGCACGTTTCTGGTTATTTCCTGAAGATAAACCTGGAAGCGCAGTTACAGGGAAAGGCATTCAACTCTTCTGCTAGCAGCACCTTACAGACATACAGATGCCCCCTCCCTTGGGGAGGGAGAAGGGCTTTGGAAGGTATGGCGTATCCAGTTGATGAAGCAACACTAACCTGGTACTGTCCTCACCCAGGAGATGGGGACATCTGTGGAAGGATTAAGGTGTTGGTCTTACTGTTCAGACCTAAGCAATGCTCTGCAAGTGGCTAATAAAAGGGTTCTTTGAAAACAGACCCTTTCTGTCCTCATAATCTGGGTTAGAGGAAAACTGGAGAAGCAAGCCTGAGCAGTCACGTGGAAAGACAGAGAGCGGCTTTGGAGTAGGAAATGCCCAAGTTCAAATCTAACCTGGGTCCTGCCTGGATGAATGACATCACCTAAGCTCCAAAGCCCCACTGGGGGGATGCCATGTAGTCAGGCAATGGCATGTTCTTGGCACAGTCGCAGTCACCCAACCCACAAGGGTGATTCTAATATATGCCATGTCACTGACCAATCCCATGTCTATGGGCATCTAGTACCCATGGGGAATGAAACCTTGAGATAATGCAAGGCATTCAAGGGGCTCCCAGCCCTGGGGATCATGGTAAATGACCAGGGACCTTATCTCAATTTGCAAAGTAAGGAATAGATGCCGTTTACTCCTCCAGGAAACCATTTAAAATTTACAAGTGGGAAGTGGGCTTACTTACTCATGATGACATCAGAGACAAATATTAATGGTTTTGAGCACCTGCATGTGCCAGGCACCAGGCTGTGCCCTCTACCCTTTTTATCCTCACGACAACCCCATAAAGCAGATGCATCTTTACCCCCCTCCAACAGATGAGGAAATAGAGGACCAGGAAGATGAAATGTCTTTTTTTTTTTTTAAGATTTTTTTATTTATTTGACAGAGAGAGAGACAGCCAGCGAGAGAGGGTACACAAGCAGGGGAAGTGGGAGAGGAAGAAGCAGGCTCATAGCGGAGGAGCCTGATGTGGGGCTTGATCCCATAACGCCGGGATCATGCCCTGAGCCGAAGGCAGACGCTTAACCGCTGTGCCACCCAGGCGCCCCAGGAAGATGAAATGTCTTAACTCCAGTGACTGCTGAGTGGTAGGACTGGGGTCCCAAGCTGGCTCAAGAAGTAGAATCTGAGCCCAGGCCCCAAGGAAGGACTCTGTAAATGACAGCCCTCCCTCAAGGAGCAGCCATGCTTGTGGGCAAGAGGGCCCATCACATAATCACACAAGCTGAGCTAAGTGCTCCTAAGAGCAAGTGTCAGGACCTAGACCAGAGTGGACAGTGGGGTGGAGGACTGTCAGGGAAGGTTTGACAGCAAAGGAGGGTGAAGACAGAGAGAGACATTGTTTCAGGCCGAAGAAACGATGTAAGCAAAGGCCCCAAGGCAGGAACACAGAAGTGAGAGATCTCAAAAAATTCTAATATGGCCATAGAGAAATAAGGGACACACAGAAAAGAGGTTGGCAAGGGGCCAGGTCAGAACATCAGGGTTCACTTCCAAGGCCACTGGCAGTTTCAAGCAGGGAGTGACATCTGATCAAGTAGGCATCTCTCATGGAGGCCATTGCCAGCCGCCCTTCGGAACTAAGGCCTCCAAGACATAGGAATTCACAAGTTATTTACCCATCAGCCACTCCAGCCAGGGCTGAGCGAGACATTTACAGGATCCCTTTTTATAGCCACACCCCGTTAACATCCAGGCAGAGGGGCTTACCGCATGCCAGGCTCTGTGCCCAAACTCCACTTGGCCTCACATTCAGCCCTGGGAGGTATCGACCAATGACCTGTTTTCCAGACGTGGGAACTAAGTCTTAACCAACTCAAGTCACCTTCCAGGGTCACACAGATCTAAGTTCAGGGTGCCTGAGATCAAAGCCCCATTTTAATCACAATGATAAAAAAAAATACTCTTGCCGATAAGAATGCACAATTATACACACATGGGCAGGGTCATTAAGTATATCTAACTTCAGGTTCACAAACCAAAGGCAGGACCTGCCTGTATGCATTCTGCAGCCGGGAGTGCTCACCCTTCTTTGCTGTGAGTTCTCCTTGCCCAGACCGGTGGGAAGCGTCTATGGTTTGTCTGAAAACTGACACCTGCCCACTATCTGGAATGTCTCTGACCCAGAGGGGGAATCACCAGGCAGGACCAACCATCCTGGAGGACCACTTCTCTGTCTCCGCCCCCATCAACTGCTAAAAAGCAGAGAATTCCCCTAACCTTTTACCGATAGTTAAAGAAACAATCCCGGCTTTTGTTCACATCTAGAGTAGGGTGTGTCCATCTGCCTGGCACAGGGTCCTTGAAGCCACAAGTCTAGAAAATGTGTCTCTATCAGGGCTGACAGGTGACCAAGAAGAAAGGAGCGTGAGCAGATCTCAGAGTTCAGTCTGACGGCACAGGCTACCTATGCTTAACTATCAAGAGCCCCAGCATTACTGTCTTAATCTAATTTTGCCAGGAGCTCCTCCCCCACTCCCATCCCTTCCTTCCTGGACTAACACCAAAACAGCCAGGCAGGGATCCATTCTCTTCTCTTAGGGGATAAGATGCTTAATCTTAGCACCTGACAAAGTCCCTGGGCTGAAGCTCCTATGAGCAGGAAACTGTCTCCCGCCCATCTCCATCTGACCCCCACAGAACCCAAGTCTTGCTCTTCCACAGAATGATTAATAAGTCACTATTTACCAAGTGCCAGGCACTTGCCAAGCATGGCCATGGATGCTTTATAAACCCTACCTCATTTGATCCTCACAAGAGCCTCTATGCAGTGGGTATTAGTCCTGTCTTGCAGATGAAAAAACAGGCTCTGAGCAATTAGGTGTCTTGCTCACGCTCCCACATATACAAAGAGGTGGACTCAGGAGGGAAGGGATCATGTTTGCATCTTACCCGTTACTGTATCCCCACTACGTACTTTAGACTCTGAGATGTTGTAAGAGGGTTGTGTCATCTATAAATGTGAAAACTGGTGCAACATCCCCCGAAAAAGAGGCTGCGGAGCCAAGCTCACTGATCTTGCATTACTTTCCCTTAATCCCAAAGACTCTGTTTGAATTTTATCTTATTGCAAAAGGTCTTACCTCATGTTTGTGTCCTTCCCTCCTTCCCTGCCTCCTCTACCTACCCTATTCTCGGACCACTTCTGATTTTGTTCCCGTGGACAGTGACGACAGGGTATGCTGGGGGTAGGGGTGGAAAACAGACATTTATTGAAGACCCACTGATGCCCAGGACAGCAAAGATGTATTTTTACGTCTCCCTCCTCCATCTGCTAAGCTTATCGTCAGTGGTCTCTTATTCAACTAAAGCAAATGAAATTCTTCTAATTAAAGCCTGCAAGAGAAGCTGGTCTTTGCTACCTTTCGAGTTTGCATTTCTAAAACAAAGTAAAACCAGTGGCGAGGCCCCACAGATGCTGGCAATTATGAGAACCCTGAACAGGAGCGCCTGGCTCGGTTGGTAGAGCATGAACTCTGGATCTTGGGACCATGAGTTTGAGCCCCATGTTGGGTGTAGAGATTTAAAAAAAAAAAAACAAAAAAAACCTAAATAACAAAAGACAAACAAAAACCCAAAGCAGCTGTAAAAACAAGACTGTTTTCTACCAGTGTGGTAAAAATTAGGGTTTCTCTGCTGTCCAAAAAGGAATCCCCCCCCCCACCCACTAAGAGGAAAGAATACACTTACTGCAGCATCTGCCTAATATCCTTCCAGTCGAGTCCGTTTAGATCTGTTTGCTTAAGATGTGTAACAAATCTGCTCTCAGTATTTGGGTTGATAAGGGAACCAAGCCACCCTAACTTGCTACCCCAGGTCTTTTCTTCATCCTATAAACTATATCGAGGGACAGTGTAGCGTACTGTTAGGAGTGAAGATGCTCCCATCAGACATCTGAATCTCCGCACTGCCGATTGCTTGCTTGTGCTCTTGGCAAAGCTACCTGATTTCCAGGCCTCAGAATCTCAAAAATAGGGGTGCTAATAGTACCTTGCGGGTGGGGTTGTGGTGAGGAACGACACAAAAAGCACTCAGAGCAGGAATGAGCATTCCATGGTTGTCTGTCCTCACTTCCTCCCTTCCACCCACCACGGTTATGGGAAAGCTCTCTATTGCCTTTGACCACATGGACACTTTCGAGTCCACCCCTACCTACCTGGATGGCCAGACCTTTACCAAGGGCACATGTGAGCAGCCTAGGCAGGGCATGCCACAGCTCCTATCCCAGCTCTGCCACCAGCGAGCTGTGAGATCAGGAGTAAGGTAGAGCCTCTCTGAGCCTCAGCGTCCTCATCTGTAAAATGGGGACAGTAAGATTACCCACAGAGCAGAATAGCAGATAAAAGTAAGTGAGACAATGGCATGTCAAGCACTTGACACTCAAAGGTTGGCTCTTAAAAATATGGAGAAATGGCAGAGAGCACAGGAAAGAAGAAACGAATGGGCAAACCATGCAGTCTCCTGAATGAATATGAACAGGAAAATGATGGCTATGCAAAGGATTGGAAGCAAGAACATGAATTTCCTCCTCTTGGCAGCCAGCAGCACCTCACTCAGAGCTGTTTTTTAACCACTCCGGGGGGGAAAGAGAGGGGGAGAGGAGAAGCAAACAAGGAAAACCCAGTGCTCCCAAGACCCAGCACTTCCACCATAGTCTTTCTGGGCAATGGCCGGAGGATTGTATTCTGTGTCCCTGCTGTTTCTTACCACTCACTGTCCTCTCCTGGATCCCTGTTTGGAGCCCTAACTATGTGCCAGTAAGCACTTTACATTCACCACCCTGTGAGGGAGGGCCTTTGCCTGGTCCATTCTAGAGGTGAGAAACTGAGGCCCAGAAGTGCAGCCGCAGGGTCACAGCAGCAGAAGCAGAGCTGAGAATGGACTCCAAGCACTGTGAACACTGGCACACAGGAGGTGAGAGAATGTCCATCAGAAGAATGAAAAGGAATTTACTGGATGGCAGGACATTTGTGGCTCCCCCATTTCAGTGGCTCTTTTCAAATTTTAAGATTTATTCATTTTAGAGAGAAAGGGGGCAGGGGGAAGGGTGGAGGGGGAGGGAGAGGGAGAAGCAGGCTTCCCACCGAGCAGGGAGCCCACCTCGGGGCTCGATCCCAGGACCCCGCGATCACAACCTGAGCCAAAACCAAGAGTCAGACGCTCAATTGATGGAACCACTCAGGTGCCCCTCTTTTCAAATTTCTGAGAAGAAGGTCCATTTGTTCTGACAGTCGACTTTCCTGACTATCCCTGTTCCTGACTCCGCACAGGCAATACACAACGGCCCGGCGGACGGCAAGGCAAATGGTCACGACAGCAGGTTCCCCATGCAAGACGCGCTGGCCACCCTTGCCTCCTCACCCTGGATAATCTCTCTCCTCTCAGAGGCAGAGCCCTCAGAAAGCTGTGCCAGGCACCCAGCTCTCAGGACACGGAAAGATGATGCAAAATAACGAACTGCTGTAATCTTAAAACATTTTATTTGGTGCAGAAAATCCCTAAGGTACAAAAACAACATTTTGCAAATGTCAGCTGTGACCTACTGTCCCCTATTTACAGTTATGTACAAATCAAATAAGACATTGTTTCCAATGTAAAAATATAGCACACTGCTACAGTCTGTCAGTGCTCACTCTTCCTCCAAACCCCACCGAGGACGATCTTAAAGATGAAACAAAGACAATGACAGTCACCACCACGTTCATGTTCCACAGGCTTTCCCCCCAGAACGTACGAACAGGGAGCTTCTGTAGTTTAAAAAAAAAAAAAAATAGTGAAAATAGAAGTTACCTACTCTCTAAATGAACACATGCGGTTTTTACAAAAGTTTTTGCTCTGTCCAGACTCACCATGTTTTTTCTTGAGGAAAAACAACCAAAACTTTTAAATAACGGTTACACATTAGTGTGACCCGACGGTAATTTTTTTTGTCTAACGGATGGAGCAGCCGACTTTGCATCGTGTACAAACAGAAGAATGCTTCTTTGAATCTTCTCGACTGAAATTTTGACATAAACATCAGACGTGATCGTAACTGGTTTGCTTCTGTCAGACTTCCGATTGTGCAAAACACAGTGCTGAGTCAGTTCGGAGTCGTGGCCCCAGCCCTGCAGAACCCAGGAAAGCTCCTGGGGGAGTCTGCGGTCCCAGCCAACTTTCAGGGAGGAACCAAAGAACAGGAGGGGAGGCAACTGGCCAAAATTCCCAAGAGGTCCTCCCTCGCTCTCTTTGCAAATTAGCCCTTAGCAACTGCTCTCCATCTCGCCAGTGGTGAAACTGAAGTCCAAACCATCTAATCATATTGTGAGTCATGTATTAAAGGTGATGTCTACAGAAATGTAAAAATGGAATCTAAAATTGGGAGGGAGGGGAACTGCCACTCAGAAGGTGAGAGCTGGTCTTGAAGAGGATCTTGAAGAGGCTCAGGAATGACATTAAACACGTCAGGGATAAGCACCAAGTGTCTGACCGCAAGAGGGGGGAAAACATAACAGGCTATTGCTGGGTGCTGGGGACTGGGGTGGACGTGGCGGAGTGATCCTGGAAATGAATACAGGCAATATACCACTTTCCAAAAGTGCCATTAGAGTTGTAAGTAGTAAGAGAAGCCGGGCACATGAGGATCTCCCTGTCATCCCCATCCTGAGCTTGGCCTTCACAAGGCACCAATGCGAGTAAGGCACCATGTTGGGTCTGCACAACCAAACTGAGCGTGAAGCCGAGACACAGAACAGCAGTGAAAATTATCAAGCCCTTGCAAAACAAGAGCTATGAAGAATGGTTTAAGTAGGTGGGATTATTTACCACTGAAATAAAAACACCAGGGGGATGACTTCACTGTGGTTTTCAAATACACGGAAGGTAACCAGCTGTTCTTTTTCCACGACATGCAGAACAAAAGAAGGCTGGTTTGAATTTCTGTAAGACGTACAAAGAACTATCTGATCAGCAGGGTAGGTTACTGAATTTCCCTCCCTGAAAATCCAGAATCCCATCCATAGCCATATGTCTGAAATAAGTCAGCCTCAGCCCCGGCTGACACCAGCGGGGGGAAGACACGCTAGATAATCCAAACTTTCTCCCAGCTCCCAAACTCTGAAATTGGAATCTAAGCTATTGGCTTACAGTCAGACTTCCTTTTGTTTATTTCCACCAAGCCTGGAAAGGAGGTGACATAGAAAGGATGACCCAACACCCCATGAGGACTCCTAACCGATCTCTCAGTATCAGGAAAAGCTTTTCTCCATATACTGTTTCACATCTCCAAAACAGAGTCGATTCACAGATCATTTCGAACAGAAGACAATGCAAATGGCCTGGCGCTAGTGGACGCTCAGGGATTCCTTGCCTCACTCCCCACAATGCCTGCTTTTCTCATTAAGTCTTGGCCTAAGCTCAGAATTGTACATCGTTTAAAAAATTATTAAGCCAAGAACTAAAACTATAAATACGTCCTTCGGGTTGTGGAGTTTAAATGAAAATTGTTCCAAGTGCTACGTTTTTTAAATTGGAGAACATAAATCTGATTTTTTTTTGCTTTTTGTTTTCTTAAGGTTTTATTTTTTAAGTAACCTCTACACCCAACGTGCGGCTTGAACTTATAACCTAGAGATCAAGAATTGTACGCTCTACCAACTGAGCTAGTCAGGTGTCCCTTATAAATCTGATTTTAAAATTAGTAACGGGCTTGCTTTTCTCTTAAGGCACCATGAAACGCAAAGAAGCAATCAAAACATTTCAAATACATTCACAATCATATCAAACTTCTTTGGGGGAGCAAGGTGGGGAAAAAGCAATCCAGCCACCAGCTGCATTTAGCAAGAGCACTTTCTGGTGACACCAGGCATTTGTAATTACCATGAATGCTCTTCACTTCAAATCTTACAAGGCAGAGGTGGCAGACTGGTAGCTAGTGGGCCAAATCAGGCCCACTCATGTGTTCTGTTGAGCCTGAATTGGAAAAAAAAAATTTACTTAGTTGTCAATACCTTAAAAAAATTATAATTTTTCATATAAAAGTCCAGATTCTCAGGACGCCTGGGTGGGTCAGTTGGGTTAAGCATCTAACTCTTGATATCAGCTCAGGTCTTGATCTCGGGATCACGAGTTCAAGCCCCACATTAAAAAAAAAAAAAAAATCCAGATTCTCTGCTTCTCTTGAAAAATAGAAAAATCAGTAAATGCTACATGGCCATAACTGACTGGAGTAGCAGCCTTCCTGCAGGTGGGACAGGAAGCACTTCAGGTTGCCACAGTCCCCACAACGCCCTAAGGTCTCTCTGATGCTGAGAAGGCTTATTTATCATTACTCCTGGCCTGCTGCACTGGCACCCGCTGAAGACATGGCATCTGTTAAATAAGAGCAGCAGTCTTCACAAACAACAGCAAACAGAAGAGGCTAATAACCTTCACACTGGTATTGTCCACCTCTCTCCAACGAGGACACAAAGACTAACTCCTCCCCTAGAAGAGCCAAATTAGTGTCGAGGCTGTTGCGGATCGTGGGGTTTTCTTTCTTTAAGAGGAGGGTGTATCATTTCTTCTCCAGGAATAACATAGCTTTTCTCTTCCTTTGTTTCTTTTAAAAGATGCTCAACTCCGAAAAAAGGGAAAGTTCTGAAAATCATGTAACTCTGCATTTTTGGAAGGACCGTCTTCCTATTTATTGTGCTTTAGTCAGGGAAGCTGAGATGAGGGGTTGGTTACAAAAAGAAAGAAAAAGACATTTGTAGCTATGAAGTAGCAAGACTAATCTCTGATGGACAAACATACATGAACTTAAATCACTACACATGGATTCCAATGATGTCATAGCTGCTAGAGACATTTTTGAACTTTGTGCTCTGGGACGGTCTTCGGTTATTACTAATATGTCAACTAAAACCTGTCTCATGACTTTAAGGCCCCATCTCCTTTTTGGCTCAAAATGCTCTTACCTGGTTGGTCACCCAACCTGACACCTGGGCCTGGACCTGAATGACTTCTGATTCTTCCTGGAGATGTGTGCCTCCAAGGCCCAGGATCTGCCCCCAGTGTGGCTGGGCTGGGTCTGTCCAGGTGCTTCTTGTTGCCTGAGGCCAACCTCGAGGAGAAAAGCACGCCTTCACCTGGGCTTCCAGCTCCCTGATCCCTCCCTCTGCAAAGCTGACTATGTCCGATGCTAAGTCCTTTCTGTAGGGCACTGGTGAGCTAAGATGAACGACTAGTTCCCTACCTTCAACTACCTTCAAGACTTGCTTACCTGGTTCCTTGCACCTACCCCTGGTCTCCTGCCCAGAAGACACCAGCTAACTTAGCCACATGAGCCCCTTATTCTCAGGATCATGGCTTTTCATGGAGACCATCCCTGTATTCTCATTCTTGTAGCCCCAATTTCTAAAAGCCTGTGATTCGGCAGAACTTTTATCTGAATTGCCTTATCGTTTCCATTATCTGGGACAATGTCAGTCAAAGAATGCAGCTCTGCTTAAAACAGATGTTTTGCTTTAATCCGCAAGGCAACTGTTCTCATTCCCAGCACGAGATGGAGAGGGTTCCAAAAAAAAAAAAAAAAAAAAAAAAGTGAAACTAACAAGGCAAAACCATGAAGTGGGGCATCTCAACTTAGTCTGACTTAGGCATTCATACTATGGTTTTGCTACTTGGTGTGTTAGAATTTGTTGTGTTGAACATAAGAAACATTAGTACTTAAAAATAGGTATCCAAACTCTAAATCCAAACTAAAACTTTACCTGATTTTTGGTCTAGCACATTTTTTCCCTTGCATTTTCATAAGAAGCAAGTTCACTTAGTAAGTAGTCTGCCCACGCTAGTGGAGCTCAGTTAATGCTCCCCCCAGCCCCGGTCCTCCATGCTGTTCCGGGGGTCGCTTTCTCAGAGATGCCTCATTTTATGTGCAAAGCTGAATATTCTAAAAGTGGCTCCTTGTGGTTCCTCTGGAGCATGCACCATTTCTTGGCCTCACTCTCTGATAATGTTCCAAAGTGAATCTTCCTGTTAGCAAGTATGGACTGACCAATCTCCCTTGCAGAACTTATCCTGACGGCAGAATGGCAGGACAGTCACATGTGGGCAGGAGCTCTGCACGTGTCCCAGATTCCACGGTGACATGGAACATCTCTTCTCCAACAAGATGCCTGGTTTTATGGGGCAGACAGTTCTGCAGCTCACTCGTCTCCCTCTCAGAGCAGCTGCAGGAAACTTGATGCCGGAGAACAGACAAGCACGTTCTTCTCCCAAGAAGTGGTCAGCTGCCTTTACAAACATGGAGCATGGCATGTGCATCAGAAATGCACACAAATCTCTTTCCAGCAAGGCTGCAAACCTTCCCTTCCCCACCTGCAAAGCATGTGCTTGGATGGAAAAGTCATGCCCCATTCCACCTCCCGCTCCTCCCTGAGATGTTCCCGAGTAGCTCCCTTAATATTGATTCTATCTTCTAAGGGAGTGAAACCCAGGGTCCTCTGTGTGAGTGCTGGGTAAAAGCAGGGTGCCAAAATCCAACAGCACCCATGGAAAAGGTGGAGAAAGATGCTCACAACCCCTGAAGGACATGGGGAAAAGGGTTTCCACAGGAAGACCAAGGCATCGTTACCCACATACCTAATAGACAAACAGGATTTGAACAACTGATTTCCCTTTGGAAACAGAAATTCTGTAGAAACATCATTCATAGAAACAGAACATTTCCTTTTCTTTTTTAAAGCAAATTCTTTCCCCCTAAGCTCTAAATAGCTATTTTTGGTAGGAGAGAGCATAAGAGACAAACCTTTCATTGAGTAAGTACAACAGAAACACACAGTGAAACGTGATTCACAGGCTGAGTTGTTGGGGGGAGGGGGAGAGGAGTACTTTAAGATTCAAGAATTCAATGATTTCAGGTCTCCTGTCTTCTTCAGGTGCTAAGAAGAGCACACTCATCTTTGTGACAGTTCCCTTCTTCTCGCCTTGTTAAAATGAGACTTATCATTAGTCGAAACCAGCTCAGCAAATTAAGTGGCTGCCACCTGCACACACGGCCATATTTCAGTTGATCCTCACCCCTAATATTCTGGACACAGCTTTAGCTCAGAAGCCCACTGAAGCATGGACTCCAGCTTCCAGTAAGACAGCTCAGTTGGGTATTCGTCTTTTACAAATAAACTTCCAGGCAGCAACATCTGAGATATTCCACAGTAAATGGAACCCAGGGAAACCTGGCAGGCAGATCTGGGCCCCACACGATGCCTCCTCAAACCAAGAGGTGGTCCTGTGCCCTGAGTTTTGGTGCTTTCTGCACAATGACCAACCTATGTCAGAAAAAACCTGTCAGGATAGTCACCTGACCCTGCAGCCCCCACCTCAGCCAGCCACGGCACCTGCTAACACATAAAGACTCATTTTATGAAACGTGATCATATACTCAGTTACCTTCTTGACCTTTGACTTGGAGCTTTTTTGACATCCATAGCACTGTAAATTCTACACCCAAACCGGATAAGAACATCATCTGTCACAACATGGATTCCAGATAGACTGACACTTGAATTCTGTGGCTAGAATGGTACTAAAAGTGCTTCTCCCACCAAGCATTTCAAATCAAAGTAGCCAACAGCAAACAGGCAAAGTTTGCAGAGATACGTAAAATCTGAATGATCAGTGCAGGTATGTTCCTGTTTCTCTGTGCATGTTTCCTCCCTACCTCCCAGAACTGGCTCTAATCCAAGGTCTGACGTAAAGGGACAAGCTGCTGTCGGACCTTATGGACACGGCTTTCAGAGATCCACATGGTTTTAGAAAACTGGAGACTTTGCCAAGATACCAGGTAGAGGGATGGGGCAAGGAGAGCAGGTACTGGCCCAAATTTCATTTCAAATATCCTTGTCGGAAACCTCAGCTCCAAGCGGACTGCACAACCAGAGAGAAGAGCTGGGGGACCAGAAAGAGGCGGCAGCTAAAGTGGCAATGCTTAGACTCTTCTTCCGTTTTGTTACAAAGGGGCGACCGCGTGGAGTTCACCAGTGTAGCTGCAGCAACCCGGTTCTGCTTTGCATGCCCCAGAGGCGAGGAGCTTGGAGGGGAAGGTAGGAGGGTCCTCTTCACCTAAGGAAAGAAGACAGGCAGAGCCCCACGTCATTGTGCTTCACCAGGCTGGGGGCTCAGGCCAGAATGTGGCTGAATCTGGGTTTGGACTCTGGGCTTTACGAGTGAGGTAGGCCTCCCAACCAACTCAAGACAGAGCATTCTCCTCCTTTTGGCAGGTTTCCTTAGTTGAGGGTCAAGCATTTGCTTGCATGACTCCAGCTAGCCACAGGCAGTGTAAGGAGCAGCCCCAGATGGCATCCTGCTGGGGCTCCCCGGGGGAAGCAGGGCTCCCCTCCAGAGCCCTCCCACCTGGCCTTGTGCTGAGTGAGCTAGGATGGAGAGAACACTGTGTCCATCAACCCCAGGACCGTTAAGAGATATGGCTTTTAAGGCACTGGCATTGGTGAGGGGTGGCGGACGCTACCAACCCCGACAAAGATTTAGGTCCACAGACCCTCATCCTTGGGGCAAGCTGTGTCTTGGTAACCAGAGGCCTGCGGAGTTCAGGAAGGTGATATAATGCACTCACTGCCTGTTGCATAACGCCCCTTGCGGGGGCCGGGCAGCTCACCCTAACTTAGCCTCAGTATTCCTGCTGCTCACACATGTGAACATCCCCATTGCCTAGAATAAATCGACACTATCAATGGAGTCTTGGTACTTCCCACAAGCTTCATTGCCAATGAGTCCGCACCCAAATTAGAAAAACACTTTCATGGATTTGGGAATTAGGGACAAAGGCTGCAGCCTGCATCAGGAACCCAATCCAAAGGCACTCTCGGCTCCCCCCGCGCCTTACCCAGGCCGGAGGAGGACGACACGCTCTCCGTCAGCGAAGATGTTTCTGTCTGATCTGCCGAGAGTCCTTCCATTAGGGGCAGGGACAGCTCCGAGGAGGGCACGGACGAGTCGTAGATGCCCGAGTCCCGAGGCATGTCCGAGGGGCTGGTGGCTTTCCCGGCGTGCAGCAGGGGCCGCAGGACCGAGCCGCCCCCCGGCCCAGGCCCTGCCTCTGCGTCTTGGTCCAGGCCCAAGTGCGTGCCCTCTAAGGGCGAGTCAGCCAGCGCCCCCGGGACCGCGGCCTCGGCCTTGAGGCCGAAATCGCCGTCTGGTCCTGGTTTGCACATGACATCGTTTAACACCAAGCCCGAGTCAAACTTCTCCAGCACTGGCTCCCGGGAGTGGAGTGGGGGAGGACGGAGGGGAACGAACTGCTTCTCAAACCAGTCGGGCTCCTCATCGATAAACTGGTGCATGTTGCAAATAGCGACGTAAAGGGACCGGCCTGACTTGCTGCGGAAGTAGTTCCTTCTGCTCACCTGTCCGGGGTACTGCCCCGGCTCCGGGAGGCCGCGGTCTCGGGAGTGTAGGTGGGAGCAGAGCTGGGGAAGGTTGTCCATGAGCTTGTACTTCGTGCTCAGGTCCAGCACGCCGGGAACATCGCCCTCGCAGGAATAATCGAAGTACACGGCGATGAACTTGCTGAGCCGGGCCGAGGAGCTCTGCTTGGCCTGGCGGAGCTTTTCGGCGATGGCCGACACGGCCACCAGGAAGAGCTCCCCTTTCCCCGAGCCCCGGCCGCCGCCTTTGTGCTTATAGTTCTTCTTGTCCACGAAGTACTTCATGCCTTTGGAACACACCACGATGATGAACTGGGACTCGTGGATCTTCTGGATGACCCATTCTCTCTGCCCTTCTCTGCAGAGGCTGAAGTCCTCCCATAGGTCCAGAGCCACCTGGAAAGACAACACGGACCTCACTCACCTGTACAGCCTGGGGAGTCGGGTAACAAAAACAAGCGTGTTAGGACAAAGTCCCATCATATGTCCTTTAAGCATTATCAGCACTGCCGCATGCAGGCTCCGGGATGCCGGGATCTGGGAACAGCTGGCGTTCTGTGGGTGACAGGCACACGCCAGACCCTCTGCATCGTGCCCTTGTTTCAGGCTAATGTGGAGCCATTACCGCTCTCACCCTACGAGGGAAAAGACGGAGGCACAGAGCTTCTAGCAACCTGCCGAAGCTGCATATCCCAGTGAGGCCCTCACGGGACTCCGGGTGTGCTAGTGAGCAGAGAAAATGGGCGCCCTGGGGTCGGTCTGTGTGATGAGTGCAGCAGGTCCTGAAGGCAAAGCTAGAAGGTGATGATGGATGGGCTTGGGTGAGGGACACCAAAGCAGGCAGGAAATGGGGCCGAGGTCTGGATGTCAGAGTTGCCCGCAGTGCTGGCTGACTCACATCCAGAGAACGTGGTGGACAAAGAAGACCTCCTCGGCCACTCTCACAGCCCCAGGGTCAGCCATGCTGTTTACTGGTCCGTCAATGACCAGAGAGGAGGGTGGTGGAGTGCAGTAACACAGCCACTCCGTTAGCTCACTTGTGAGTGACCGGCACCTCCCACCGTGACCTCACAGCAGTCTACGGGGGTCGTATCCATATAAGGCCTTTAACCCCAAGGAGGTGGTGGGAGGGAGTTGGAAGGAGGGCCACCAACAATGGAAGAAAACCGGGCATGCATGTGCCCCTCAGAGGGCTTCACCTTCTCAGACCATTTTCATCTGATTCTGCTGAAAATGTCTCTTGGCAGTTTTATCAGCTTCTTTCCTTCTGTAGTTCAGAAACGAATTCTCAGTGGCTATGCCAGAATGGGAGCCACAGTCTTTTATGGGGAAGGGGGTTCTGAAATGACTTTGTCTTCCTCTTGCCTCTAAGGAAGATGGTCCCCAAGATCCACCCACTTGCTGAAAATAATCCTGAATTGTCTTATACTCCCTTAATTCTCACTAGCATTATACATTCTAAAGGCTAACTGGGAGTATATACCAAGCATTTTTCAAATGTTTCCATCTTTGACCCAGAAATTCCATTTCCAGGCTTCTAGCTCTGGAAAATCATAAGAAATGAGGCAAAACTGAACTACTGAGATGTTAGCAATATGAAATAATTAAATTATAGTGAATTGATATTATGGCTCCCGTGGCTATCTAAAATTGCATGGTGTAGCCACTCTGGAAAACAGTATGGAGGTTCCTCAAAGAGTTAAAAACAGAACTACCCTACAATCCAGCAATTGCATTACTAGGTATTTAACCAAAGAATACAAAAATACTAATTGGAAGGGATACATCACCCTGATGTTTACAGCAGCATTATCAACAATAGTCAAATTATGGGAAGAGCCCAAATGTCCACTGACAGATGAATGGATAAAGATGTGGTATGTATGCAGATATAATGGAATATTATTCAGCTATAAAAAAAGAATGAAATCTTGCCATTTGCAATGACATGGATGGAGCTAGAGAGTATTATGCTAGGCAAAATAACTCAGTCAGAGAAAGACAAACACCATATGATTTCACTCATATGTGGAATTTAAGAAACAAAAACTATCCTAGGGGGAAAAAGGGGAGAGGCAAACCAAGAAACAGACTCTTAACTATAGAGAACAAACTGATGGTCACCAGAGGGGGGGGAGGGTGAAATAGGGGATGGGGATTAAGGAGCGCACTCGTGATGAATACTGGGTGACGTATGGAAGTTGAATCACTGTATTGTATACCTGAAACTAATATTATACTGTATGTTAACTGGCAGGTCTTAAGCAAAAACTTAAGAAAATAATAAAATAAAACTGCAGTTTAAATAGAACTTTCAATAGTGTAAAAAGTTATTAACTGACAAGACAGAAAAATCATTCTAATCCACCCCAAATGCAAAACCATATGCATGAGTTCATCGATGTAAAAAAACTGGAAGGAAATACACCAAATATTATCTGTGGTTCCTCTTTCTCCAGGGTGAGATTTTTTGAGTCATCTTTTTCTGTTTCCAAGATTTCTGCTACACTCAAAATTGGAAGCCGTTTTCCCCACGAGGCTAGTTAGTTACAAAGCAGAGCACACGGGTCGTCTGTGTCTGAAGACTGTGTGACACCAGCTAGAGGTCGCAGTTGGTTTTTCAGGGTGCGTTTGGATCTGCCCATCTCCCCAGCTTCCTGCGTCAGCCTTGTAAGTAGGTGTTATAGACACTAGAGGGCAGCCTTGCCACATGGAGAGACTAAGAAGTCTACCAGCGGGCAGTATCGAAGCACGAGTAAGTCATTACACAGGCACTGTACAGTTCTTGCATTGGTAGGAAACACTGTACCTTACAGGAGAGCTTCAAACTTCCCTCTAAAATTAGCACTATGACATTATAGAAAAGCTACATATTCATAGCTTAACTCAGGATAGCAGACAAGAAAGTAGAGCAGACCATTTGAGTCCTTGACATATTGTTCTCCCTTCTTAGCAAAACTCCTCCAAAGTATTGTCTAAACCCACTTGATCTTCCATCCCCTCTTTGACCCGTCAAGGCTCACCAAGATGTCTTGAGTGACCACCTGCCCCCACTCCCATTGCATGTTCCCAGGGCACATGCCATTTCCCTCCATGCAACCTCTTGATGTTTATCAAACTTCCTGCCAGGTAGGCTACGAAAGGCTTCTGAGCAGGAGTGTGTCAGGGTTAGGACTCAGGGTTAGGAAACATTTAGTGGTGGGGATGGGCAGGACAGACTGAAGGAGGAGTGTGAGGCTGACCCCAATTTGGAAGGGAGCTAGGCTCTGGGGGAGGGCAGGTGTCACCCAAGGAGGCCTGGAAGGGAGGGAGAGAGCAGTGAGAGCACGGGAGCATATATCCTGCCCAGGGAAAGAGAAGAGACTTCAGATTCCTCACCTCACAGCCGCAGAAGTCCTGGAGGAAGTAGGCAAAACACCGGACAACGTTCATGTGATTCTGGCCATCTTTGCTGGAATAGCAGAGGAAGACCTTCGGCCTCGGCCGGAGCCTCTCCCTGGGGAGCGCCGTGGTGTACGAGGAGGACTCAGAACTCTCTTCATCTAAATGTGAATATATATTTTCTAAATTGGAAAAGAAGATAGGGTTGATGCCTACGGGCAATGCTTTGTCCTGTGCCCTAAGACTCAGGACCTAATGCCATCTTCGAGAAACAATTGTTGATTCTCCCAGTCCCCAGCCCCTTGGGTCCCCACTGGAAACAGGACAGCTGATTTCTCCAGTGGACCAACAAATAGCCAAAATGGGTTGTTCACCTGCAAGTGACCTCGGGTAAGCCGAGAAAACTGCTGGGACCGCTCTGGGCAGCAGAGAGCCCCCAGAGGCAGGTCTTGCAACCAAGCGTACCTACCAGACCAATTAAGCACTAACAGAGCTGACCTTCTTCAGGAAAAAAAAAAAAAAAAAGAAAAGAAAACCCTTTCATTGAGGTATAACTTACAAAGGTAAAGTGCATAAATCTTGAGAGTACATCTCAGTAAAGCGTTTACCTAAGTATATACCTGTGTAACCAGCACTCAGATCAAGATATAAAACATTGCCAAGCTCCCCAGAAAGTTCCCTCCTGACACCTAACTTTTATAAGCAATCAAGCCCTACCTCTACCCTTACTTGTACTTTTAGACTTCATATATGTTCGTGAATTTACTATCCTGAGTTTGGGAATAGAATATGGCTTCATGTTCATGGCTCCTGAGTTTAAAAGTCAAGCATCCTAATGCTAGGAACTAGAGGACCTATGTGGCCTTTCAGATGCCCATTTGGTTCCGGCGGGGGGAGGGGGGTACCAAGGGCCCAAGGGCTCCCTCTGTTGGCCCATGGCCTGCCAACTTGGGGGGAACACACCACACAAAGAGATACCTTGTTGTTTCTTGCGGCACATCACAGTGAAGAGGGTCGCAAATGCCGAGATGACAACCAGCGGCACGGTGATGGCCACAGCCCTGATGGGCCCAGCCCACGGGGAATGCGCTGGGAAATGTCAGAGAGAAGGCTTGAAACTTAAGCAGCACAAGTTCAAAGAGAATTCCCTTTTTTTTTCTTTTTTTAAGATTCTTTATTTTTAAGTAATCTCTACATCCAATGTGGGGCTTGAACTCACAACTCCAAGGTCAAGAGTCACATACTCCACTGACTGAGCCAGCCAGGCATCCCTCATAAGCTGTGTAACAGGTTCTGGGACCCCTGACTGCATTTCTCTAGTTAGTACTGGCCTGGTGATTATAAAAGGATTCCCTTTAGAGAGTTGCAGAATACAATGCAACAGTTAGAGTCGCTGGGACAGTAGATACTTGTAAGGGAGAATTTTGCCCTAGGAAACCTCACCTTCCACTTTTCTTCCCAGGACAAGTGATTATTTAAGTCCCAGCTACACACACACACACACACACACACACACACACCAATCACAGTGGCCTCTGTCTTCCAGGCATCAACGTTAGGATGGAGGAAAAGTCAGCTTTGATGGAACATTTATTTTTTTTTTAAAGAGAGAGTGAGGCCATGAGGGGGAGGGGGAGATAGAGAATCTTAAGCAGACTCCCTGTGCTCGGCATAGAGCCCAATGTAGGGCTCAATCTCACGACCCTGAGTTCATGACCGGAGCTGAAGTCAAGAGTGGGTACTCAACCAACAAAGCCACCCAGGCGCCCCTGATGGAACATCTTTTAAAAGAGAGGAATTCAGATGCTGTGTTTTGATTTTGTCAACCTTGAAGGACGGAAAGTATCAAATAGCACGGCTTGCTATAGTCCAGAGCCAACATTTCACACAGAAAAAAAAAAAAAAAATCATACCTGGCTTTAAGGCATAATGCATCACTTTTCTGGTTGTATTAGTGTCATCCAGCAGCTGCAAAACAGAGGACGGTGTATCATTATTTTGTTTAAGTGATAACATCTCAACAGATTTCATTCATATTTCCATCTGTGGACAGTGGGGGTAAGAGGAAGGAGAGCTGCTGCCTATGATCATTTATGAGCTGAAACTAGACAGTAAATCAGATAAATCTCTGCTTTACCAACTCAAAAGTCTCAACCTCATCACCTTCTATGAATCAAACATTGCTCATTCATTGATGAATTCAGCTAGTGAGTTCCACATTCTAGCAATCTTCTGTTACAATGGCATCCTACCACTAATTTTACTGGCCGCCATTAATGCTTTCGGAGGCTGTGTCCGTTCAAAACCACATACTGCTACCACATCAGACAACCAGTGTTTCTCCCAAAATGGTAAGACACGTTGATTGTCTCTGAATAGCAGGGCTATGGACAAATTTTTCATTTCCTTTTCTATTTTTATTTTATTCCTGTTTTTGTAGTATGTTTGATACTGGAAAAATAATCTAAAATAATAGAAGAAAAACATATCATTTGCTTGTTTTCAGTGGTATTTAGAACTTCATGGATACTGACACAGAAAATGTCAGCAGAGACCTAGAGAAGTATTGGCAGATATAAGAAGCAGAACTTTTCCTTTCTGTTTTACTACTAAAAGTTTTTAGGGACACCTGGGTGGCTCAGTCTGTTAAGGGTCTGCCTTTGGCTCAGGTAGTGATCCCAGGGTCCTGGGATCGAGTCCCGAGTTGGGCTCCTTGCTCAGTGGGGAGCCTGCATCTCCCTCTGACTGCCTCTCTCTCTCACTCTGACAAATAAATAAGTAAAATCTTCAAAAAAATAAAAAGTTTTTAAATCTAAATCTTTAAAAACATATTTTTGTGGACAGTGTAGGGGACCAGGGCAGTTTGCCCCAGTACATACTACAATGGCCTGATAAATATTTTGTAATGAAGTTACTGGAGAAAGAAGTAGTGTCGAGGACCCTCAGACCCTCCCTCTGTCCCCTTGAAAGCAGGAAATAGATCTCCCTTATGACAAATCCCTTCACTGTCCTGAGAAGTAAAAATGACATCCTTTGAGATAGGGACTTTAAAGTCGAGAAAACTGTAGAAACAAACCTTGTTCCTTTTATTATCTTGTAGAAAAAAACCTTGCTCCTAATTTATCATCTCAGCCTAAATTCCACTTAGAATTCCTTACTAATTAAAGCTCCCAAACATCTATTTTCTTTATCCTATCAATTCCTCACAAATTTATTATCTCTTTGTCCAAAAAGCATAAAAATTGTGCCTGCCTTTGTCATTTCTTTGGGTTCCAATTTCATTATTAGGCTTCTGTGCACCCTTAGTAAGACTCTGTTTTTTTTTCTCCCCTTAATCTCTCTCATATCAATTTAACTCCTAAACCAGCTGGAAGAACCCAGGGAGGAAAGAATTTCTTCCTCCCCTACAAGGGAATACTGCACAGGAATTCTAAATCATGGTTACGTGGACTATGTGGTTTCATAAAAATATTTATATGAAATATTTGAAATGCTGAATGAGAAAAATCAAAGACTGATTACATATAAACTTTTTAAAAAGCATGTTAAGGGCCATGTAAAAATATAACTGTGCACACCCTCAATGGCTTGAAATTTTAGTGTTGTAAACAGTTGGAATTCTTCATGAAATAGATTCATTCTGTAGAATTAATAATAGGGCTTTCTTGAGTTATACATA
Source organism: Ursus americanus (assembly GCF_024610735.1). Lineage (NCBI taxonomy): Eukaryota > Metazoa > Chordata > Mammalia > Carnivora > Ursidae > Ursus > Ursus americanus. Next base: position 32,761,190 of record NC_142140.1, on the reverse strand, counting down.
CCTCAATTATATAATCCCCAGGAGAAACATTTTGAAGGAGGCAGCTTGTTGTCTCTGTATTTTGCTCCTGCAAAGAAACACCACCACAACACTTTTAAAACTCTCTTCTTGGATAAGGGTCATCTGGACCTCTCTTTCCCCCCCAGAGCTGAAGGAGACTTGTCTCCAGTCTTGACCATGTTCAGAATACATCAATTAGAGCAGAAAGCAACCACGTTTATCTGCTACACATGCTCTGAACTTCACCCCGATAAAAACGCCCAGGAGAGCCCAGGACCCCCATCATGGTCTATACATAGCTAGTGGTGCCCTCAGCAGGACTATTTCATTTGCAGACAAAGAAACTAGTTAGAATACCCTTTACTTACTGAAAGGGTGCGGAAAGAAATCACATGCCCATGTTTGTGCATATTTTATGCGCCGTAATTTTGATTTGAGCAGAAGGTCAATGACATAAGTGAGAGCCCGCAGGAAAGCACAACTCAACAACACAGAAGCATGTCTAGGAAGGCGCTAGGTTCTGCTATCATGACCAAAAACCTCTCTTGGTGCTCTCTAGAGGTCACCTAGCAGTCCTGTGCACTTCCACAAGATATTTCCCCCTCTTGCTGACTGCCCTCAATTTAAGAACTTGCTTGCTGAGTTTCTACTTAACTTTTGGTCTATATGTACAATCAGTAAGGCACTGAAGTCCTAGTGGCTTGGCTCCTAGATGTGGTTTTTCCACTGACTAGCTGTGTGACCTTGAGCGAGCCAGGTGACCTCATGGAGCCTCGGGTCACCCATCTGTAAAGTGGGGTGACAGCAGCCTCTGTTGCTTAGAGTTGTAAGGATTCAATGAGCATAAAGCTTGGGGGCTGGCACACAGTGAGCACCCAATTCAAGTTTAAAACAGAGCAGAATGAACTAGAAATACTTAATTCTTTGGCTCCTTGGTAATACCCTTCCCAGGCTTCATCACCACTGGGATAGCTGGGGTGTAGTTAGATAACTGGAGAGTGAGGGCTGTCCCTGAGACATAACATTCTGGAATATCTACCAACTGCTGAGATAAAGCCTCGTGTTCATGTCAAACCACCCAAATTCCAGGGGCCTAGGGGTCACTTTAAAACATGTAGTAGGAGCACATGGGTGGCTCAGTTGGTTAAGCGTCTGCCTTCGGATCAGGTCATGATCTCTGGGTCCTGGAATGGAGCCCCACATTGGGCTCTCTGCTCAGCGCGCAGTCTACTTCTCCCTCTCCCTCTCCCTCTGTGCTCTATCTCAAATACATAAAATCTTAACAAACAAACGTGTAGTATTCCTTAATGCACACACAGCAGCTCACCTGTTTACAGGTCTTTCTCTTGAAAGGCCCTTCGTGCTTGAGCTTATAGTGAAGATAGAAGAAACGGAAGCCGAAGGTGTGGGGCGCGTGATCGAAAGACACCTGCATGTCCAAACCGTGCTGAGTGATGTTTAGGTTCCGAGGCTTCCAGACTGCGAGGAGGAAGGACCCAGGATGAGCACCCAGAGGCCACCCCGACACCACCGTGCGGGCAAGACCTGACAGACAGGAACAGCTATACTTACAGGGCTTACAGGCCAGGTTGTCCGGCTGTAGCAACAGGTCGCAGGCTATGAAGAAAGACGCATATTTTTACTTTTAGTACAGGTGGACATTTTCCTCATCCATTAGTTCAATAAAATATAAATGCACAGTGCTGGGTAGTATAAAGTGTAAGATACATCAATTCAGCAATGATTTTCCGTGCAGTGTAGTTCTATCTTATGAACATTTAAATTGTACAATATAAAAATACGAATGCAGTTCATTTTATGCCAAATAAATGGAAACAGTGTCAAGAAGACTCTTGAAGCTTGTCAAGCATGACAGAGTTTTCAAGGCCAGCAACCAAGGCCAGCAGGACCGTGTTCAGGCTACTGCCACATGGAGGCTCTGGTTTAGCTGTAAACAGAAATAAAGCCAGCCCTTGCTCCACTGTACAGGGTTGTTTAGGCACAAGAGAACTTTGGAGTGATTCCGGTAACTGTCTTGGGATTGTTGTGACCTTTGCTAGCAAATCCTCGGATGGGGTCTAAAAATGGCATCGAGACATCTACCAAGTTGTAGCACCAAAGCCAATTGAAGCCACTGAAGCAGAGCTTCAATGTGATAAAAACACAATGAGAGGGGCGCCTGGGTGGCACAGCGGTTGAGCGTCTGCCTTAGGCTCAGGGCGTGATCCCGGCGTTCTAGGATCGAGCCCCACATCAGGCTCCTCCGCTGGGAGCCCTCTTCTTCCTCTCCCACTCCCCTGCTTGAGTTCCCTCTCTCGCTGGCTGTCTCTGTCGAATAAATAAATAAAATCTTAAAAAAAAAAAAAAAAAACCCCACAATGAGAGGGGCCAAACAGCTAGTCCAGGATGCCACGCTGCTTGCCCAGGGAGAACCCTCTGGCAAATGTCCATACAACGCCAAGAAAAGCAAAGGCAGCATCAGGATCACAGAGCACCGAAACAGTGATAACCGCGTCTCCCGCCTCTGCCTCACCCCCAAAGAGACACATTGATTCTGCTGGGAAAAATCAATCCTAAATTACGCTAGTTCTGATTAAGGCAAGCTTTTCACAAACATATTTGGATCCTCTAATTGGTATGCGTCAGGCACTGAGACGTAAAATGCACATAGTCTTTACCCTATGGAATTGTATTTTAATTAAGAAAATGAGACTGTTATAAAATAACTTTGCTGCACAGAAAATACAATTAAAAAAAAAAAAAAAGAGAAGGAAAGAAAAGAAAGGCAAAAAGAAAACCAGAGTGTGAGTTCTGGAGTTGAGAAAAAAAATCACAGAGGGGGAGGACGGCAACGAGGAGTAGGAAGGGCTGTCACATTGGGGGCCCGGAATGCCAGACGGAAAGCCTGACCAGGAAGGCAAGAGGGAACAGCTGCAGGTTTCAAGATATCGGGGCACCAAATCGGAAAGCAGGGATTCAGGTTGAAGAAAGACACACCACACCACGTGCAGAACAGATGGCAAAGGGAACTCAGCACGGTTGCCTGCAGAGTGTGGACACCAGAGTCAGACTTCTGGGTTCAAATCCCAGCTCCCTCCAGAGACTCTTTAACTGCTGGGTGTGCGATTCCACATCTAATAAGTGGAGATGGGAAGATTAAATTCTTTGAAGGGTTGGTATGGGGGCAAACTGACTCGGTATTTAGAAAGCATTTAGAAGAGGGCCTGACACATAGATGTTAAACAAACAAAAAACTTTCTAGAAAGAGGCAATCTCAGGGTTACTGATTAACTGTCTTAATGTAATTCTGAAAATAGACCATCACAGAAGCCACTTTCCTGATGACAGGTAGAAAAAGATGGAATTATTTCATGCTCTGCCTACTTTTTAGTCCTTTTTTTTTTTTCAAATGGTTTTAATATATGGATATCTGCCAGCAGCAGCACCCAAAAAAAAAAAAAAAAATCAAGCATTATGTCTACTCTTGAACAAGTTGGCAATGGGTGTATGGGTGTCTCTGATTAGGTGAACTCTGCCTAGGCCAAACCTTAATTCTAAGAATTGCTTTTCTGGATACTTTTTCCGGTTGCTTTTCTCCTCACCATGCTGGTTTCATACCAGTATTTGGTGGACTCTTGAATACATTTCTTCGAAAAGTCACTAGAATCAGGAGCAGTTTCCCCATGGGAACCAGGCAAGCAGGCTATACTCACCACGGGTTCTGAAGAAAAAAGGGTGGTAATTGCTTTCATTTTTAATGGAAGGAAAAGGGACAATCTTCACGAAGTAATCCGTTTCAAATTTCATATTCAGGAAAGGTTGAGATTCCATTCCCTAAAAGGGAATAAAAACAGACACGATATCATGAAGAAATCACCCACCCCTCCACCTACACACCAGACCTTCAGTCCTCCCCACACACTCTTCCAGACCCGGGGTCTATTTTCTGGACCACATTTAACTGAAATAACAGATCGGCAATGCTGCCTGCTCTTCGGCAAGGGAGCCAGGCTGGTTGACGCGGAACCTCAAAGCTGGTGGGGAAGAGCTCACATACCCCTGAGAGCACAAAGCCACCTTCCAGGACGTGTAACCCGAGAGGTGTGTTCACAGTGAGAGGTGCTGGAGGGATTCTCTGGACGTGGAGCGGGTGTGAGGTGTTGCCGAGCTATTTCTCGCCCACCTTGGTGGGAGGGGTGGACCCCACAGCCCCTCCTTCTCCATTTTCACAGACATTCAATAGACCATTCAGACCCCCAGAACAATGGCGTGTCTTCCGGAGCACATTCTCTGCGTGTGACTTACAGTTCTTTTGAAGCTACTGTTGAGCTGCTTTGGGTCCTTTAGAATCAGTTGTTGGCACCGTCTTCCCTCCGACTTCAGCTCCTCCAGTATTACTCGAAATCCTTTTAGGAATTCGATGCCTAAGCAAAGCAGAAAGCTTTTATGAAAAGGGGACCTAATTACCTTTGAACACACTTTCCTTCCTGCAAGATTACCGTCCTTTCCACCTACACAAGAGTTAAAGGAATTCTAACTTTGGCCAGAATATCCGAGTTTTACAGAAAGGAAAAACCACATGCCCTGCATTCCTCTGGGACAGGCCAGGTGATTTTCTCTGTCCCATCACGACTAATTAATTAGCTCTAATCCAGCCAGCCATTTCACAAATGCCTGTTGCCTCTGTGACATTAGGGTTCAAATATTTAGGCTCAAGTCACAATTGAGCCTAAAAGTCTACAGTGGAATATATAATTTCTAGGTCTTCAGACAGGGTGTATTCAGCTGATGATAATTCCCAAAGCTGACTAGGGACTCCCCCCGAACTATGTTTCCGCTTTAAGTTTTTGTCCTATATTTGCTGGCATGGTTCACTGAGTCATGCACGAAATTCCCAACAAAGTGTGTGTCTGCACCCAAGGGGTTCCTAGGCTTGAGATTAAATAGTTTAGAATGCCTATGTGATTACAAAGCAGTTCTTGCTCTAATCAGGGCTGAAAGGCAGACACCCAAGGGCTGCCCAGTGTGTGCTCTTCATACAGCCCTCAGAGGCCCCGAGACGCCCACCGCGCTGCTGAAAGGCACCAGCCCAGCCTCCTGCCACCTGAGGATTAAACTCTGCTGATCACAAGAGCCAGTACCAGCACTCTGCATCCCATGGAAACTGGAGCGGTCCAACTGCAGCTGGAGATCCCTAAAGCCGGCCTCAACAGGCGCAGTATCGATTTCACATTCTTTCTGAACACTACACAAGGAGACAATTTCAACCCTTCCCCTCGCAGGGCAAAAGTAATGACACAGAGTGCAATTAACCAGGTGGGAAAATTATTGATAGCAAAGGACAGGGAAATCTTCTTTGAACAGGTCTTCAATCCTGTAATTATTTGATGAAAAATGTATATTTCACGGTGAGCAGGGCAAAGGAGTTACAATGAGAGCTTCACATTTTCAGGGGTCACAGTGTAGAATGGGCAGACAGCGACTGCCACATTGCATTTCAAGTACAAAGCTTCCTGTGGGGGTGAGAGCCAGCTGACCCACAGCCCAAGATTCAGACATGCTAATAAGATCGAAGGTCTTTGACCAGCGATCAGTTAGCAGATCTCACAGGAATGTGCCTTCTGAGACTAAAAAAAAAAAGGTTGAACAAATATTATTTATATTAAGATTTAATTCATGCCATGTCCCTCGAGCTCCTGTTTAACAAAAGCTGGGTGATTAATATGATTTAGGCTGTACATCTCACAGTTTCATAAAAATTCATCAGCTGAGGTGGGAGTGGGTGGTTCTGTCCTTATTTTTAAAAGACCAGCCTGAAAAATCACTATGCCAAGTCTGGCGGGGGGTGGGGTAGAAGCAGCAGGTGTAAATCTTCTACCACAGTAACAGCTTTATCACAATACTCTGAAAGCCTTGTAGTTACATGTGTAGCAACTTTATAGAACAGCTTCCAATGATGCAACGTATTTGCTCCTTTCCATCATTTACAACTCATGAATCCTCCTACCACCCACGGGAGGAAGATATCATCCCCATTTTACAGAGGAGGAAACAGCTATTGAGACACTGACCGACTTGCCCAGGATCACACAGGAATTAAACAGCAGATGTGCGATTCAAACCCAGGAGCGTCTGGCTGTAAGCTCGTGCTCTTAACCCATACGTTTTTCTGTCTTCCAACGAGTTTCCTTAATAGAACCTGAAAGAACCTCACAGAAACAGACAGAACCTGTCCACCCACAAATCATCGTGCAGGAAAAGCACCACAATCTGCCCTCACTGGTCCACCTGTTAGTTTTGCAACCACACGCTCACATCCCTTACTGCGATTTGTCAGGCCAGCCCCTGCACTGTATAGCCTTACATGGAATGACCACTTCCCGTTCATCCACAGAGAATGTTTTTATCTTTAAATGTTAAGATAATGTTATTTTTGGAAAACCTGCTGTGTTCAGACCCAGCAGTATTTACATGGATAAGTGAGTCAGGCCCATGGGTCTGATCTATCCTCCCTCGCTCTGCACTCACCTCTCCTGCAGTCTGATTTTTCTGACATTTATCCTGTTCAGATGAAGAAATCCAGGCTTTTATTGTAGGTTTCCCTTAGCCAGGTTTTTTTTTTTTTTTTTAATTCTAAGATTCAGTGGCAATGTCAAAGGAGCAGGTTTAGGACCAGATTCTGATGATGATAACAGTAGCTACTGTTTTTTTCCCCCCGTTTTGCTCTTTCCTAAAGATTTTATTTTAAAGTAATCTCTATACTCGATGTGGGGCTTGAACCTACAACCCCAAGATCAAGAGTCACATGCTCCACTGACTGAGCTAGCATGGTGCCCCAATAGCCACCACTGTTATTTAAGAGCTCTTTCTAGGGGCAGCTGGCTGGCCTAGTCAGTGGAGCATGCAACCCTTGATCTCAGGGTCATGAGTTCAAGCCCCACACTGGGTGTAGAGATTACTTAAATAAAAATTCTTAAAAAAAGAAAAAAATTCTTCTAGAAATATATTGCATGTGTGTGTGTGTCTGGAAATCTTATAATAAACCAAGAGGCAGTCATCTGCATGTTACCGATGGGGGAATGTTACAGATGGGGAAGCCGGGCCAGCAACAGTTAGACTAGCCTCTTGTGAAAGGTAGAATCTGGGTTCACACCCAGGCCCATCTGAACAAATGGGCCCTGCCCATGTCCCACATCCAGTTATCCCATCCTCTCTGATAGGTCATCAACTTGATAAAGAGGACAAGCAGACTCTGCCCTACCCTGAATCTGGCCAGATAATGTGGGTTTGCTTTTTTTTGTTTCTTCCTTTTGTTTCTTTTTTCAGCCCACATTGTTTAAACAACTTCAGTGAGTTGGCAACATTTAAAAATTGATTTTATGGAGGCGCCTGGGTGGCTCAGTCAGTTAAGAGTCTGCCTTCGGCTCGGGTCATGATCCCAGGGTCCTGGGATCGAGTCCTGCATCAGGCTCCCTCAGTGGGGAGTCTGTGTCTCCTTCTGACCCTCCCCCTGCTCATGCTCTCTCTCTGACAAGTAAATAAACTCTTTTAAAAAATGATTTTATGAGTTTTTGTGGAAACTGGAATATTCCCGAAAACTCACACCATGTGCCAGGATATCCCTGTGGGCGCAGAGATGGCCAATGCTGGATGCTGAGGCCATTACACCCTTGGACAGGTCACCTATCCCCCGACTATTGCTGAGACCAAGGGGCCAAGGGTTCAATGTGATTTATCACCACACACTATTATTTTGCAAACCCACTTCTCTCTCAGTAATAGCCAAGCGAATAAAAGATGAGCCATGAAGCCCAGCATCAAGCTTGTTGCACGCCCAGCAAGTAAATGCAACAAAGCACACGGTGTATCTGGGCCCAAGCACACCTAAGCTACACTTATGTCAAGACCTGCCTGGCTCCTGGAGGTTGTCACCTTGGGACCCCTGCACTGGTCACTACCCACACCGGCCACATGGTGGACTCCATTTTGACCACTTACCAAGAGCCCCTGGGGACCAAAGAATGGTGACTGCCACTTGGTCATGGCAAGCGTACTGACTGATGGTGATGTTCTGGGCGTCAGCAATCACATGCTTCCCCACTGGATTCAAGTAGGTGGTACAGTCTAGAGGGTTGGGAGAACAAAGAACAGTTCGATTAAAACATTTATTTTTTGAGGTCCAGGTTCATCTTCTCAAATCACACAGAGCCGTCTGGAGGTGGCCAAATCCATTCTGTCTGAAGACGTGTGCCGAAAAAGCCCACATATGACGTCCAAGTTTGACTGTCAGGAAAACTGTAAGATGCTGCAGAGGGACTTACTTATAGCACCAACCCCACTGCCCACCCTTCGAGTTAAGTGCTAGGACAGCACGAGGAGGATTACGCACTGTGGGACTGTACGTGTTCATACATATACAGTCTGACTGTGTGTCTGGCATTGACTGTTTTACTATTATGACACTTTACCTAAATCAATAATTATTTACATCAGTTCAATCAGTTTTCAGCATTAGAGAGTGATCTGAAACAAAACAAATGGCTAAGTAGTCTGGGGCTTGCTTTTAAAAGAAACCTGGAGGCCAGGTGAGCAGGCAGGAAAAGGAAGCAGGATGAGGATGGGAATCACCGGGGAGTGGCTCACAGCGAGACTGTTAAACAATCGGATTAGTACCTACAAAAGGGACTTACTGACCTCGTGATGAGCAAATACCTTCACTCAAAGGTAAAACTTCTGTTCCCAAACACCATGTGTTAGCAAAGACACCCGCAATGCAAACCTAATGAAAAGGGCTCCACGTTACTCAAAAAATGAAGACAAATTCTCTGATGTTGTCTGAGGACATTATTAACTGCCAGTTGTCAATGCAGACACGACCACGTGAGCAGCTGTGACACCTGGTATTGCTAAGGACACCTTCAAAGTCTACAGGATCCTAAAAAGCTACCGGAAGCTTCCAGGCAGACTCAGAACAGGACTCCAGAGAAAGGCCGGGGGCTGTTCTGGCCTCTCATGCAGGGAGAACCACCAGCTGTCCCTGGCAAATACCAACTCGTGATTCTTACACTGCTTCATCTCCATTTATTTCTCAATGATTAAAATGGAAAACTCTCATTGGTATCTGCTGCAAAAAGTCCTCAGTTCCATCAGATGTCCGAACCGACTCGTGGTGCCTCTGAAGTCAGGGTGTTTTACTTTAAGGTGAAGCAGTCAGGGGGATTTTCTAGACTCAGTGAGTCTGCTGCACTGTTCCTGCTGTACACCACACCACACACTTCCCATTTTTTTTAAGATTTTATTTATTTGAGAGAGAGAGAGTGTGAGAGAGCATGAGGGGTGGGGGTGGGGGGCAGAGGGAGAGGGAGAAGCAGACTCCCCACTGAGCAGGGAGCCTGATGTGGGGCTCCATCCCAGGACCCAAGATCGTGACCTGAGCCGAAGGCAGATGCTTAATCAACTGTGCCACCCAGGTACCCCCACATTTCCCATTTTTATGACTAAAAACGTTCCCTGGGTATTTGAAAATTATAAAAGAACATAAGAAAAATGTAGAAGTCATCCATGCCCTCCCACCACACAGAGATAACTACTATCAACTTGTAAAAAACATCCATGCAAGCCTTTTAATGTGCACATGACATTCCTCCTTTTTACATTTCTTACTGAAGTTCAACACACATGCACTATAATGCCCCCCCTCCCACTCTGCTAACTCCCAGCTCCCACACTGCTTTGGGCCCAGCTTTCTTGCCTTCACCGCACAAGGGGGACCCCGTTCCATAAACTCCATCTCCTCCAAAAGCAGCCACCTCTACATTTCAACACTACTTCTTTTGAAAAGATGCTCATAATTAATAAAACCAAATTCCAGTTCTAATGAAAATTGACTCTCAAAGCGTTTAACATGTGTTCTCTGGGTGCAGAAGAGAATTTTAGGATAGAAAAAAATTTTTCTTTAAACATCTGGTTTGACACCCACATTGTACAAATGAGGAAATGTTTTGCAGCTAAGAGACCAGCTGGGTGGCTTCGGATTCCACAGCTGACCAGCCCCAGGTCAAGACAGAAAGCAGCCTTGGATAGCTCATGCATGGCTCTTGCCATTCCATCCTCAGCACAGAGATGATTATAGTAAGTTCTGAATCAGAGGTAGTCAGCCCGCAGAAAATCCTGGCTGAAACTAGCTTCCCAAAATTTAAAAAAAGAAAAGACAAGATCCCACCATACTCGTCAAGTTCAAACTTTTTTTTTTTTTTAGACTTTATCTATTGGAGAGAGAGAGAGCATGAGCTGGGGAGGGGTAAAGGGAGAAGCAGACTCCCCACTAAGCAGGAAGCCTGACATGGGGTTCGATCCCAGGAGCCTGAGGTCATGACCCAAGCTGAAGTCATACCCTTAACCGACTGAGCCACCCAGGTGCCCCAAGTTCAAACATTTATTGAAACCTCTGACTTAAATAGCTTTTAGGAAAAGATGTGCGAATAAAAGCAAATCATGGTTTTTCTCCTTTGTTCATTTCTAATGCCAAAATTAGCATTCTCCCGGTTTCTGTAAATATAATTATGCAAATATAAAGTCTAAGAATTAAGAAAATGTATTACAACCTACTCAGGCATTACCCCCTCAGAGCCTGAGGAAGAAATGAGAAATGCAGCGCGAAAGGAGACATGGAGACCTATGAAATTCACTTTTGACTTAATGGCAAGACATTTTCTTTCTTTGTAACATCAAATGGCAAAGGAGTAGAAAAATAAGATTTTGTAGTTTCGTGCTTTTGGTGACAACTTGGTAATTGGTTCTTAGCTATTTCAAACAGAACTGGTAACCAGTCAACAGAGCAACAACAGAAACTTCCTTGTGGAAGAGAGAAAGAAATATCTTTTCAATGGAAAACAATGAATAAATTTTTTTACACAAACCTGGATCCAATTATTAGGAACTCTAACATTTTGGATTCTGGTTACCAAAAAATTATGCCCAAATGACATTCTGCCAAAATGCAACCAAGCTTCAGATGTCTCGGGAGTCAATTCGAGTTGCGAATTAAATTCTAATTAAATGCTGAAGAATAAGAAAGAAAATAATGACTAAGAGACAGGCATTAAGCACGTGGGCCAAATATTTAGTTCCATGAAGAAAACAATAAGATACTTTTAAGTTTTACAGGTACAGATCCTCTTTCACAAAACCCCGTATTAAATTAGAGCTGCAAATACTTGTTTGCAGCTGACCAGAAAATTTTGAGCTCTTGAATGTAATACAAGATCTGCCAGGACCAAGAGCATATATTAGAAATTAACTCTGTAGCTCAAAGAGAGATCTCTTACACATGTCTTTACTTAGCTGAATTAAGTATCCTGGACTTGCAAATCTTTCGTTAGCATTGTAACATTTACCCAGAGCGTGTACACACCATTAACATGAAATATCTGTTTCAAATGTTAAGTCCCCACTGGTTGACTTAAGGTACTCACGTCAGCAACTGTGGGCATAAATTTGACACACATATTTGTATCTTAAAATTGTTAGATTGTATATACGATCTCAAAAATCTTGCTTTAGCAGGAATCATTTCAGAGGCCTCCCTGTGACCCACACCTATTACTGACATGGATTCATAATCCTCTCCAAGAGATGAATCAAATGTCAGGAGTTACCGAACAGGAGTCAAGCTCCCTCTTGTTAACATTTTTACGTATAAATTATGGTTCATAAGGCTAAAACGCTCACAATTCTATATAATTACCTTCTTAGCATGAAAGCAGCTGCTGAGGGGGAATTCTATATTCTTAATCATAAAAAAGTACCCCACCCTGCCTTCAGGAAACAATTCAGCCAGATAAAGCCACACTTCCTTGAGAGAAAGGGCCAGAAAGACACTGTATTCCAATTTCGGTTGGAATGACTTCTAATATTGGCAGGTATCAATTACTGAGTGCACATCACAGGCCAACTGAGTTGAGCAGTTAAAAGCATTACCTCATTTAAGCCTCAACATGATGCTGAGGAAGAAACTAATCTTTCTTTTACAGGACGTAAAACGTAGGTTTAGAGAAGTCAAGTGGTCTACCACAGCTCACGGCTGACAGGTAGGGAGGGCATCAGAGTTGGAACCCAGGCCCACGGAGATGGCCAACTGGAGACCCCCAGGCCAAGCTGGGACTCACATTCGCTTGGCCCACTCTGTGCTTGTGAACATGTTTAAATAGATGCCAATATTAAAAAATGTGCAAACCAAAAAAAAAAAAAAAAAAGCCAATTTCTCTTTCTTCTTGCAAATCACACCTGGCTACACTCAGGGGCAAGGCCACGAGGAGCTGGAATGGAGAAGCCAGCGCTCCCTTCAGACCAGACCCGGGTGGTCTGGGCTGTCCACAGTCCCTACCGCTCCCTGGCATCCCTGCACTTAAATAGCTTCCCTCATTGGTCCCCTGCTGGGCCCCTACAGGCATCTGCCTTTGTTCTTAAGGACATAGTTATGTCCTGAAGACATCAGGGGAGGTCTCCATACACAACTTCTCCCAACGCTATGGAGGACACTTGACCTATTCAAGCTCCCAAATACTTGAGTGGCTTAATTGAGACTGAGCCACCTTAGCTCTATTGATAAACCCAAGCAGGTTCAGAAAATTCCTCAACCCCAGGACCTGCAGTGTCCTTGACGAAGCATAGCTACGTAAGCTTTAGATCACTGAAAGGGCTCCATTCTTTGGCGCTGGAGCCAGTTACTTACTGTCATATCTGAAGGTGATGTTGTGCAGCCCGCTGTTCCTGCTGGCCGGCCCCACTCCCTGTGGGAAAACAAGAGAACATGATGAGGAGAGAAGCCAATTTTGCTTTTCCAGCGCACATCCCCATAGAGTCAAAATGCACACAAGATTGCAAAGACCCAGGGTCATGCCAGTCGCTGAGCGATATCTACCACTCTTCCCACCTGCCCTGTGCCCCTTCTCCCCCACTGGCTGCCAACCTCCCTCCAGCCCAGGAGATTCCTAACTGCCAGGCCAAGAGCATCATGAGCGCTCGCTTCCTCTAAGACAATAGGAGCATGCTGTTCTGTGCTTGGGGGTTAAATAATAATTCATTAACAGTAAAATGGGGAGAGAGACCATGAGCTGCCAGCTGGAGCCCTTCCAGTTGGATCTGCTTTGAGCACTGATTGGTTATAAAATTCGCCTACTAGACACTCTCGTCCAAAAGCTCTATTTAAGCCACGACAGATAGGCAATTCCTCAAGCCTAAGGAAACAGGTTTCTCATTCCAAGACCGGGAATGAGTGTGGGAATAAGCCATTAGTTTTAATGAGAAAATTCTTCACTGCATCCATACCTATGGCTTGGAATATATAGGGTGGGTCATAAAAGAAAAAGAAAAAAGACTTTAAAAGGGCTAACTCTAACTCTTGGTGATGTGGCCGTTAGCCATCTGCACTCTTAATAGCAGGGATAACAACTCCGCCAGACTCCCCACTTTAATTACAGCATCCACAGAGGGAGCACCGGAATCCTCCCATTGCCCCGCCTTCTCCTAACCCACCACTTATCCATCATGGGAAAGAGCAGCTACAGATCTGCCGACTCTGGTTTAACTGTTTCTGTAATAATCTGCAAATGTGCCATTCAGCATTAATTGCAAAATTCTCCAAAACAGTTAATTCTGAAACGCTAAATGATGGGAAAATATTCTAACCACACAGCTAAAGTTTCCACTCAACAAAGGGGATGCTGGGGAAAACCATATGCTGGCAGCCCGATATTTAATGGGCAATTGTCACACTGAGACACAATGTGCAGAACACTTCTGATAGAGCCCAGGGTCTCGGGCCACAACCCCATCACATCCATATGCTGGAGGCATGTTCACGCTTCTTGTCCTGATGCCAGGCATGCCCACTGAAACTGTATCCCTGAGCTCAGATAAACATGGACCTTAGGAAGGCACAGCTGTGCAGAAAGGGGTGCGCGTGAGCGCACGCACACCCCCCTCCCCAATCCTAATTCAAGTGAGAAATAAGCCCTAACAGGAAATCTAAAACAACAGGGTGCACTAGCCCATGATCTACTGAGGTACCCCTTCTTCCTGATGCACTTTCCTTCTCCAGCTTTCCTGTTTCCATCCTCCCTTTCCCACATACACAAGATTCATTCTGGATTTCCTCCCCTGAGCTGAAACACTTTGGAAAGGGTGGTTTTCTTATTAAAATCCTAAATGCCTCCATAATTCCTTAGGGACAAGGCCTCTCGTGTGCCACTAGGGGATGCCCAACTACCAGAAGGCCAAGACCCGAGTCACATGACCAAGCAGGAGACAGTGCCATCCCCCCAACTCCTAGGAAATGCCCAAGACACACAAAATCACACCCTTCTCCTCCCTTACAAAGCCGCAGGATATAAAATCACTCACCATCTATTATGAGCCAGACATTATGCTAGGTAGAGTGGTGAACAAAACAGCCACAGTCCCTGTCCTCAGGAGCAAAGCAACTCATTCCTTCAAAGGAGACTAACGGGGTATGTGGATCACATGCAAAGTACATAGATGAATTTCAAATCACACCCTGACCCTCCAAGAACTCTCAGTGTGACATCCAAGGTGTATGTAGCTAGGGTGAAGAGCCAGCCATAAGATAGCATACAGCCTATGAAATGCCACATGCAGCACCTCACAAAGGATGATTCAAGGGGGAGGACAGCACACCCCAGAAGCTTGAAAGAAGGAAGGATAACTGGACTAGAAGGGAGAAGAAAAGGGAGCTTGTGGAAGGAAATAAAAAATGCAAGGAGGCCAAGGTAAGTACCTTAATCCTTCCATCCTCCTGCTGGTGACCATGGGGGTGGTCGCTTCACTCCACATGGTCCGAGCCTCCTCAATTATCTTCCTAAAAAGATAATTTGCACAACTTTCCCTTGGGAAAGGGGTTTGAGGAGAAGCACGTGAAGCCCTGTGGAGGGAGCGCTTTTCAAAAAGGAAATGCATTTCATTTAAACAGCACGCTCTCAAGTATGTAGGACTCTAATGACCAGTCAGGGTGACCGGTCACCTTACTTGTAGGACTCTCAGCTTTTCACTTTGTTCTTGTTTTCCCTATATTTCTATTGCAGCATGTTTTTCTTTTAAAGATTTTTATTTTTAAGTAAACTCTACACCTAATGTGGGACTCAAACTCACGACCCCAAGATCGAAAGTCATAGGCTCTTCAGACCGAACCAGCCAGGCGCCCCACAGCAGCATGTTTTTAACCGGTATTTACCGGGCACTTGCAATGAGCAATGTATTGTGGAAAGAAGCCCAACATAGTGACATGTGCTATATCCTGCAGACAAGAACCTAAATCCCTCCAAATAAGGTCTATGCTGCATGCAGAGCTGTTCAGAAGGGGGTCCAGTGAGCTGGCCTCAAAGGACAGTGAGGCTTGTGTACAGCATTGATTCACAACCCACAGAGCATTCCACCTTCACCCAGGCCCTGCAAGGCTGGCCAGTTGGCCGTGAACTAGACTTGGGTCCTAATCTTCACAGGCTCTGGCCACCAAGATGATCTCCTAATGTGCAAATCTGCCCTCATTCCTCTGTTCCAAGCCCATCCCCAGCTCCCTGTCCATTGTAGAACATTCCTGATGTGGCTCCTGCCTATCTTCTCAGGCACTTCCCTCCCTACCTGCCAGACTCCTCCAGGCACTGCATTACTGCTCAGTGTGTATTCTGGAGCACTTCCATATCCCAGAATGCCCTTCCCATCAGCCAGGCCCTGTTCCCTCCATAGGCTTTCCGGCTTAGTGTAGCTCCATCACACTGTGTTTCTGACACATAAGACCCACCTGCATACTCACTTGATAGGGGGTATAATAGTCCATCCCTACAACTTGACCGGCATGGCACTTCTGCCAATGTACATGCAAAATGGTACTTCTAATTCCACAAAAAATCAGAGACCAAAAGACCCTGTGACCAAGCCTGGTCCTTGAGCTCAGAGGCAACAGAGCACAGAGCTCAGTTCCATGGCAACGCCCAGCTCCCGTGTGCACTGGAAGACCTTTCACTCTTGGAAGTCGTCCCGTGCACGGGTCCTCAGCACATGCATCGGACAGATGCTCCACCAGGCTGTCCTCAGTTCACACCCAAATAATGCACCTGCTGCTTCCGAGCCCTCGGAAACCCCATCGGAAATGGTGTGCCCAGGCTAGCCCACAAAGCACTACTGTTTTCTTTACACTGTGTGGTAGACAGAATAATAGCCCCCCCCCCAAAAAAAAAAACATGTCCACATCACAATCCCCAGAACCGGTGTTACTTTACACAGCAAAAAGGACTACACAGATGTGATTAAGTTTAAGGAACTTGAGATGGGGAAGTTATTCTGGATTATCCTGATGAGCCCAATGTAATCACCAGGGTCCTTCTAAGTGGGATTCAGGAAGGTCAGAGAGGGAGAAATGACCACAGAAGCAGAAGGCAGAGAGACCAACACTGATTTAAAGATGCTACACTACCGGATTTGAAGATGGAGAGAGAAGGGGCTAGTGAGCCAAGGAATGTAGTTGGTCTCTAGATGCTGGAAAAGGCGGAAAATCAGTTCTCCCCTAGAGCCTCCGGACGGAGCCAGCCCTGCCCACACCTTGATTTTAGCCTCACAGAAGACTCATTTTGAAATTCTGACTTCAACAACTACAAGATAGTGAATTTGTGCTGTTCTCAGTCACTAAATCGTGGTAATGTGTTACAGCAGCAACTGAAAGCTAATACATACATATACTTTCAGTAGCAGTGTGGTTGAAATGGATCTATGCCACACTCGTCCATGTACTGTCGCTTTCACCTTCCCACACCAGGGCAGACTGACTGATCACTTGTCACTGCAGCTCTATCCCACCCTGGCTGCAGGCAGACATGGGACACTGACCCATCAAAGCTGCTGCTGCAGAATCTGCCATCCAAGATACAGGCTTCTGTGGGCTAGCCTTGGACATATCTGTAGTAGAAGAGTGGTTAACAGAATGGGCTTTGGAGCTGTACAGATGTGTGTTCAAATCTCCCCCTCCCAAGCTGTGTGACCTTAGACAAGCTTCTACACTTTCCTGAGCCTCATTTCGCTGAGCTCTATAAAGTGTTTGAATAAAATTTCCTGGAAAAGCTCAGTGTGGGACTATGTGAGATGACACATATCAAACTCTCTGCACAGCACGTGACACACTGAAAGAGTGATGGCACCATTCCTGGGAAGATTCCTGCCCTAATAAGCAAGGAGAGAGCTGTGCAGCGTGGGGGTGATGTAAAGTAGAAATGGTCGCAGGAAGGGGCATCTCCAGATCTGATCGGTGTCAGCATCCAGAACTGGGGGGTCTGGCAGATGGAGGGACAGGTCAGGGCAAGGTGACAAGGGCACTAACCACCAGACCATGGAATAGTCTTGGTGGGAACAGTGACCCCCATCTCTGGTGAGTGCTCAGGAGGGATCAGATGGGGAGAGACTGAAGTCAAAGGGACCAGGGTAGCCGTCCTATGCCCTCATCCTCCCCCTAGCTTGCACCACAGTCCTGGGCCTGGCCCATAGTCAGCCTTTGATAAATATTAGTTTCCTGACTGAATAAATGAATTCATGATGAAGTTATGTACACCAAGAACCCAAGAGGACCTAGCTTCATGTGACAGGGTGATTTATGGGCTTGGAATCAGGACTCACACTAAGACAATATGGATAAGCAACTTACAAAGCTGGTCAATGGCTTTGGAAGCTGTTTTTCAGTAAACAATTCTAAGCTTTTAGCTACTATACCCATTTTGATATTTAATGAGCTTATAATTAAGAGTACTTGTTTGTTGCTTGTTACTTAAAATCTATAAATGCCAATGCTGTGGCCTCAGGGTGTCACATTCTTAGTTAATTAACCGCCCCCATTTGCTGTACTTCGGGCAGCTTTTAATTTGTTCCAATGCTAGCCGCGAAGCAAGCCCCAGGTGCCTGGGGCTCTGCAATGAACACTCTATGGTGAGCAGGGACGGAAGCAGCAAATGGGAACATAATGGAGAAAACATCTTTTACTCCAGAAAGGGGGAGGGGACGATAACCCATAAGTGCTCAAAAGGAATAAAATTCAAAACCCATACCATGCTCCACCCATATGGCAAAGCAGCAAAGGCCTGGACACAAAGACAGCCACAGGCAGGGATCCCACAAAGAGCAGCCATCCGAGGGCCCATTTCCTGAGGGGCCTTTGGAGGTTCTAAGCCCATTGAAGACACCAACTTCCCAGAGCAACATTTCCAATCCAGCTCCAAAACAGCTTAGCTGCCATTTTGGAAAAATGCATTTTGAAAAGGACTGTGCTAATTATAGTACCCCCCTTCCAGTGGAAGGCAGGTCAAACAGTAAGGCCTAAACAAGACTGCTTCCAAATCAGTTAAGGAAGGACCTCTCAGAAAGCTGGTAATGCTTTTGTGAACTGAGTTTGGGTGAAAATTTAAACAAGAGCATCCATCGGAAAGAACCGAGATAACGGGTGTTTAAAGGTACATTGAGCAACTACTTAAAAAACTAAGGCCAGTATACTCTTTCTGTTTTCCCTAACATTTCCTCCTCCTTGGGTTTCCAGTGTGTCAGTGAGATGTAAAAGATAGCAGACAGCTCTGTGAGGCTTAAAATGCACAACAGGACTGACACTTTTGTCTCTGACCAGTGGACAAGGTGAAGGCAAGAGGCAGAACATGGGGTCAATTTATTCTGCACAGGTTCGGTTCAGATGGTTTCATAAATGAAGTCAATCCCACTTCAGTTCAAACCTTTAACTCAAAAAAAAAAAAAAAAAAAAGGTGGAGGGGATGGAGTGGGGAGGAAGAAGTCAGCAAAAAGCAGAGAAGCCCCAGGTGATGTAAGCTGAGGAGAATGCCAGCAAACCCAAAACACAAGGCTAATAAATCACAAAGCCGGCTTGGTCTGGATCTATTCAAGATATTCTTCTCCACATTCCCGGGAGCTGTTCTCTCTCACTTTCCAACTTCAGGAACGAAGGGTGCCAGCTGTCTGATTTGGGGAGGTGAGGGCTCAGATGCCTCGTCGGGAACACAAGCTCTGGGGGAGAGCCGTGTGTTCCCACCAGCAATTACTGCATCGGCCCAAAAAGACCCAGAGATCTTAAGCTAATTAGAGAGATTTGCTCGAGGAGGTAGGAAATCACTACTCCAAAGCATGGCCTGTGTACTAGACCAAAGCCGTAATCATGATTCATCTCTGACATGTTGCTAATCAGCACACACATGTTCCTAATTTCACGCTCCCCAAAGGAAAGCTGAAGGGACAATTGTTTCTGAGTTCTAACATGGAGCCAACCTATGCCAAGTTACCATGTGTTCTGCTTATCAAACTGAGAGCTCTAGTTTCCATCTAAGCGCCTTTTTACCCCTCCTCCACTCCCCCACCCTCATGCCCAAGAAAACCCATTCACTAAAGATAAAGATGTGTTAGGGCATTTATAGGAGCTGTTTCTCAGACAGTAACTTTTTTAAAAAATTGAGATAGAATTGACATATAACATTGTCTAAGTTTAAGGTATACAGTGTATAGATTTGACATACTTATATATTGTAATAGCAACTATTCTAACTGGCCTGAGTGAATTTAATATATTTTTAAATGCCTTTCCTTGCTCCAGACTGGAATATACACACACATGCAGTGAAAACCTAGAGATACACACACACACACACACACACACACACACACACACACACATACACACGGCTGACTCTTCTCCTGTGTTTAAAAACAAAACAAAACAAAGCTCTGCAGCCTTCTTGGTTTTCACAAAGCAAAAGCCCAAGTACTTTTTCCAATTAAGTCTGTTAAGGATCTTGGGCTGTGTGTTCTCCCATGGCTGATACTCACAAATAGACAGGATTGTTCCATTTTTCCAATTCTCAAAACGTTAAAAGCAAGCTATAAAACATGCCTCTGGCTAGAGAGCCAGACCTTTCCCCTCGGCTGCACACACCACTCCCATCCACTCAAATGAGAACCGCATGGCAAACAACTGGCATCTTTAAGGTAACCGTCAACCCATCTGCAGTTTCGAAAGCACACAGACAACTTCGCAGACACAGATTCACTGGTTTTCTGTAACTACTGGGTACGAAGAGGAAGCAAGCAACCAACCACCCAAACACCCACCCAGCAAATCGGCTACCAACTTCCACCCACTTAGCTGTTAAAGGTAGTTATAAAAACGTCACTCCAGAAGCTCAAGAAAGTATCTTCCTGCAAGAGCAAAACAGTGATTAGACAATAGAGGAAAACTTCACGCTGTACACATGATTGTTATGCCTAAGCTCAGAGGAAATGTTCGGATCAAAACAAAACTACTAATAAAAAGCCTTAGGACCACACAGAGAGCGTGCACTGAATTGTACCGCTTCAAATACTGTTTCTGAGGTCCTGGGACGGAGTCTCCAAATACTGTATCACATCTGGAATTCTGCTTTTGCAGCACAAATGCCTGCAGAAATGGGGGATTGTGACGTTGCCATGGGGACCCAGCCTCCTCCAGCCAGGCAGGTCCCCAGCGTGCCCCACACATGTGCTTCCTTCAAGGTGGATTTCGCATATTTGGAAATTATGGAAGGCCGCCCTTTTAGGTTTTAGTGCTAATCGAAATATCACAGGCTACACTCGAAAGCAAGACGACCCCTTCTGTCAGCCTATTATTTCTGTCCACATGGTGGTCTCAGAGAGGAAAACCTCCTTAAAATAACACTGGGAAGCAGCAAGTCAACATTAGACCCCTTTTCAAGTTATTTGTGGCTTTTCCCCCTTCCTCTAGGAAGGAGACAGGCTTCAAGCATCCTCTTTAAACTCTCTCCTTCTCCAGCTGCAAAAATCCAAGTGGGTCAACCTGTACACACAGCTGCCTCCCATCGCTGGCTTATTGGAGGGACCCCAGGCTCCCGCTCTGTCGCTTGCCATCGCAGCAAGTGAGCCACTAATGCCATCCCGGCAGGGCTACTGGCCAAGGCAGGGGGTCTTCACTTTTAATTGTCGTTAAGGGGAAAAGGTTTCTAGAACCCAAGAAGAATCCCGTGAGAAAGATTCCTTACCCAATTTCCCCCAGAAACATTCTTACATAATTTGGGGGCATTCCCTGAACTCCAGAGAAAACTGAGGGCTTCACGGGTCCCAGGTCCAAAGCCATGTGTAGACATGAAGAATCTAGAGACCCCACTTAGGAGGGGGTACATCTGAGTTCCTTCACTTCCCTGGAGTGCAGCTCCTCCAACCAACCCCTCCAGGTGTGGCTTTGTACACTACTAGAAATGCAAACCCCCTTGGGTGCTGGCAGGTGTTCCCAATCACTCCTCATCCTGCCACTGTCCTACCTCCCTAGGACCCCAGGTGGCTCAAAACAATGGTCAATACCCTCATCTCTCCCCCAGGAGCATTCTCCCATCAGTTCTAACTAGAATGTCTCAAGCCAAAGCAACAGTGCCTCTTTCAATACGTATCTGCCTTTCTGCAAGGTCTGGCCTTTCCCCGATTTCCTGGGGGTAAGGGAAGGAATCGGCCAGCGCGGATGTGAAGCAGCAGTCACCAAACCCCGTGCACAAATCAAGGGGGCTCGTGCGAAACCGGTTCTCAGCACAGCTCCGGTTCAATGTGACCTCCAGCCTGAACCACTTCCATCTAGTCTCTTTGAGACCACATCCCAAAATGTCCCCCTGGGATGCAGCCGGGATTTGTGAATGTGTGTGTGTCTGTTTGTGTGCGCACCCAGCCACAGAGAAGAAAAAAAGAAAGCACCAGGAAGTCAGCAGCTCGGCTCCAGGTGTTAACACTTAGCGCATCCTGCCCAGCCCCCTCCAGCTTGAGGCCGGCTGCCTGGGAGCCGGACACAGCAATTAGGCCCTTCCCGGGCCGGGTGCCTTTGTCCCCTCGCTAACATCATTAGTGTCTGACTTCCTGTGCACAACGGGGCCTCCCGGGGGGGGGGGGGGGATCGCCGGCTGACCGGGGCAGGGCATTAGACTTCCTTTGTCAAAGACCGTCAAATGTTAACAAGCATGTGAACAAGCCTCTTCTCCCCCCTCCCGCCCCCTCTACCCCCCTCCACATCCCCTCCCCACCTCAGCCACTCCTCCAGCCCACCAAACACTGAAATCTCAACAGCTTTGGTTCTGCCCGACTGGTGGGAATCTGGGTTACTTGAGAGCAGTATCAAGCCTCTGTGTTGAGTGAGCGGAGCTTCCTTTCTGCACAAAAGGTCGACAAATATGATTTCCTATAGCCGCTCCCCTACAAACATGCCATTCCCACAGGGCCTGCTGCTTACCAGGTCTGTGTCACTTGCCTGGCATTAACTAGGTGAACATGGAACAAAGATGAAGGTGCTCAGACATGAGTCCCAGGCCATGCAACACCCAGTCCAGCACCCCTGTCAGCACAGGGGACTCCTTCACACGTGCTCATGGGCTGAGGTGCAAGATGGTCTCAAAATGCAAGAGTACGCTGAAGGTTTGAGTGATATTCCCAAGCTTTCAAACACTGATCACATCTGAAACCGGGGAGAAAGCATGAGCGGCTACACAGATACAACACCACTGTCACCATCCCTCTCTCAGCAATACTTTCACCACCAGGACAAACATTGCTAAAATCCTCTCATTTACTCCTCCATCCATCTCACAGAGGGTCTCAGCTTCTTATGTGGGGACACGGAGGTCTCTGAGAATTTGGTGAGAGCTGTGGCCCACGTGAGCAAACACAAGTGTGCACGCAGTATTTCAAGAACCTTCTGGACCCATGCAATCCACTCAGGGACCCCCCTGAGCCTGCCTTACCCATAGCTCAACAGCTTAACATCAGGTCTGTAGAAGGACACCCTGAGTGGTTCAGTGATCCAAGGGAAACTGGTGATTAAAAAGCAAAATTGGTGATTAAAAGCAAAATTCAAATGGCAGAGGGAGGTGGTTGGGAGTAAGACCTCAATTTTAAATAGGACTCTGTATTGATGCCTCAACGATAATCCTTCACAGGCAGTATTTGTTACAACTCAGTAACTGAACACTTTGTTCAGGATGTTGGGACTCACGAACTTTATAAAGTAGCAATGTCAAAGACAACTATTTCTGCCGTTATGCACAGGAGCCCATTAAGTGGGACTCACAGAGCACCTTTCAGACCCCAAGTGACAACAGTTATGTCTGCAGTCAAGTCAGTTTCACCGAATCAAGTTAAAAAATTTTTAAAATGTGGCTATATCTTTTTTTTTTTTTTTAACCATACTCATGGTATCCAGAAGATCGAGAGAACAGCTGATTTCCCCCACTCCTGCTCAGTTGCCTTTGTGGTCTATGGTGTTTGTGGTCAACACACAAAATTGGGTTAGGTTTTGGATATGTTTTCAAATATTTGCCCAAGAGCTGCAGTGGAGGATATCTAAGCCTCCATTTTTTTAAATGAAGAATAATCTATGGCTTTGACTTCTACTCTAGACATACCAAAACTCCTTCAAATCTTCAAAAAGATGTTGGAAGACAGAAAGGACATGAGCACTTCTGTGATGCCAAGTCCCTCACAAGTTTATTTTGATGAACTTTACAAGTTTCAAAAGAGGAAAGTATTTCACTACTGGTTCTGATTTTTACCTTTTGCCAAGCTAATTTCAAAATAGCAGGCAATCGGAAGAATATACTCAGACACTAATGGTCTTTGCAACTTTTATGTCTCCCCGCTTATTGGATGGAAGCCAGCAGTCTGCCCTTAAACTATAAGCAATAAATCTAGAAGACTCTAATTTCCCAATGATACCACATGGAATTCCCATTTAAAGCAAACACATACACAATGACATACCAATTAAATCACTGGGTGATTTAGGCCAGGAAATAATTGTGTTTGCCAAGAAATAATCAGCTTTGTTTTAAATTCCTTGAACAGCTAAAATGTCATCCTGAGAAGGAGGGCGAAGAATGATGTAAAAATGAAGAATCACTGTCTTGGTTGATTTCAGACTTAGATAAACTTTCCCGTGGGTGAAGGAGGCAGTACAGACTTCCCAGGAATGAAGGCCTCCCTATAATACCTCTCTGAAGATTCCTGGCATGGATTGGTATAGAGGGGGAAATTAGAAAGCAGATTCATGTGAGACAGACAAGGCAATGGAACAGCAGTTAGGAGCACACTTCCTGATGAAGTGGTCCTAGTGCTGGGTTCCAGCTCCTCCCCAACGGGGCTGACAAAAGCAAAGTGGCACACAGCACTTTCTTGGTCAGGCAATAGGAAGAAATCAATGCACCCTGTCCCCTTCACTAGGCTTCCCATGGAGAGATGTTTACAACATCAAAGCAACATGGGGGAAATAAATTAGAAGCTTGTAACATTTTGTCATGAGGTTATGGTGAAACACAGACTTACCAGAAAAAAAAAAAAATCAAAGCAGTGACTATTTCAAAAATAAAAAAGGGAGGTCAAAGTTTCTGGCTAAAATGACTTCAATCTAAGAAGGAGCTGGGTCGACACAAGGCCAGGCTTCAGGCGAGTAGCCCTGTTTCGTGGGGCACAGAGCCAGTGAATTCACAGGACTGCTGAGGAGGAAAAGCCCCAGACAGCACGGCTGCCCAGGGCGTGGTGGGCAGGAGCCTTGGGCGGACACTGTCATGCATCTGCCACGCTCCCGTCTGCCTGGAGGGATGCGATATTCATTCCCCGATTCTCAAATAGAGAACCCCAAGAGTGGGTTTTCAAGTTTCTAGGAAAAAGTGTAGGCTTTTCTAGGGCTTTATTACTTTTGTAACTACAACAAATTCAAGGCAAAGGAAATTTAAGTACAGACAATATGAAAATCCTCCCCAGTCAACATCAACAATACTATATACTTCGAAATTGCTAAGGGAGTAGTTCTTAAATGAAGAAATGATAATTATGTAACTTGACAGAGGTGTTGACTAAAGCTCAGTGATAATCATACTGATACATTTAATGTAATCAAATCAACATATCATATACCCTAAACGTACACACTGTTATATGTTAATTATATCTCCATTGAAAACAAAAAGAAAACCCTCCGCCAACATGCTTCCTTCTCCATCACTTTGAAGACTCTTCTGGACTCTATTGCATGCATCACATGCACTATGGCTTGACAGAAGTTAGATCCTAATATAGAGAACACTTGTTCTGATAAATCTTCACCAGCTAATAATGAATGCAGTGCCTTTTGGGAGAAGCACGTGGGGCCAATGGAAGACATAACAAAAGATCCTCATGAGGTAAGAATTAGGACCACTGAGCCAAATTCTTTCTAAGGGTCCTGCCGGCTCTAATTATCCATCATTCTCTACCGAGGGAAAGCACCTGTTAAAAAGGAGTAAGGCCCTTTCCCCTGTTCTGCAACTGGTAGCACACATGGAAAAGGCAACAGGACAGACGCATCTAGAAGGCACCCCGGTGTAGCGCGTCCCTGGTGATACATCAGTAAGCTGCCCGCTGACGTGGGTATCCTGAGTGCTTTAATACTGTTCTGTTGGGTAACCAAATTACTATAACGTATCCTGAAGGTTCTTGAAAATTACATGAACTTAGGGGATTTTATGATTACTTGGCTAGTCTCATGTAAATAACAGAATTGTGTAAAATGAAAAAGGAAACCCTGGCGAACCCAAGATGAGGGCTGACAACATCCTCTGGGCTCCACAGTAATCACATTACAGCTGCATAAAAACCTAAGAGCTCAACTTTTCGGAGGAAGGCAGCTGGAAGAACACCAGCGTGGGGAGATTCTACAGAGAAAGCTGAGGAGATGAAACCGTTCATTGGCTAAAATTGTAAATTCTATTTTGCGATTAAAATCATAACACATGTGTAGCCTGGGCATCGAAGAAGAATGATCTCTGCCTCAAAAACTTTGCCCGATCTAAAAGCAATGCTGAACTGTACCCCAAGGTTCTCTCTTCCCCACTTATTCACGAAAAACCTTAGATAATGCCCTAGAATTTATCAACAGATGTTTTAAAGGCTAGAAACGTACTTTACACTGGGAAGGCCATTACGAGTGATTGAGAATAAGGCCCCTCCAAAAGTTTACAGTACCTTTTGGAAAACAAAGCTAACGGGTACGAAATTGGAGACAATGATGTTATACCTTAGAGAATGAATGTGCTAAGTTAGTTATGCAATTGAGCTCCAAGTGTAAGAGAATTTCAGAGAAGAGGGGGCTCCCTAGAGAAGTGTCTTCACAGAGTAGACAGGTCCCTAGCTGGACCCTAGGGCACTGGGAGCTTTGAGGTGGTGAATGGGGAGACTATTTCAAGCAAACACGCACAAATGCACATGTAACCAACTACACCGCCCCCATGGCAAACATTCAGTAAATGGCCACTACACCGCAAGGCAGCTGTGGAACCTTGCTCCTTAGAACAACTACTCTAGCAGTTCTGGAGGTGACAGATACCCTCAGGCTTCTATCTGAAATACCCCAATGGGCCTGAAAGAACGGGCCCCAGAGGGGCTGGGGCTCGCTTTTGCATGTGGTGCATCCTCCAGTCAGGAGAGACCAGAACAACGTGGTCCTTACGGAGGTGACCACCAGCCTGATTTGGCAGGCAGGAGTTCAGGGGAAGGGCCTCTGATCCAAGCCAAGGTGGGAATGGGCTAGGCTCCAGGTAGAGGAGAAAGAGGCAGTAAAACAGCAGCTTCAAAGGATAAACCAAAAGGACCAGAGAGTTGCATCAAAGGGACGAGGCAAACCCCAGGGCCTGCAGACCAGAGGCACCGGGGACAAAACAGAGAAGACCAAAGTGGGGTCTCATTACACCCAAGATGGGCCTGATTCCCTGCCCCTGATACAGATGGAAGACATTCACGAAGGAGCAAGGGGAGGCCTGGTCACCATCCACTTCCAATTTTCACCCCATCTTCCCTCCATGACAAAAAATGTCACTAACTTTTGGTGAGTGGAGGCTTAAGCTGGGAGTCTCCATCAGCACCCCCTCTCATCTTCCCTAGTCCCTCCCACACATCTCAACTCTGTCTACACCTGGGGTAAACCAGTGCCATGCTCCCAGGTAGCATTCACTACATAGGAGAGAAGAAGACTGAAACAAAGGCTTTTGCCAACTCTTCAACGAAATTTCTAAAGACCAGAATCACTAAATACAATCTTGAAAAATATGGCATTGGCACAAAAGGACCGATACTGTAGGATTCCTCTGATATGAGGTTCCTAGAGTGGTCAAATTCACAGAGACAAAAAATGGAATCTGGAGGCTGCAGGGGTGGGTGGGGGCGGGGAGAATGCGGGGTTACTCTTTAACGGGCACAGAGTTGCAGGTTAGGAAGGTCAAAGTTCTGGAGATGGAGGGTAGTGATGGTTGCCCAACAATGTGAATGTACCTAATGCCACTGAATTAACACTTAAAAAAAATTGTTTTTTTTTTTTTTAATTCATTCGACAGAGAGAGAGAGACAGCCAGCGAGAGAGGGAACACAAGCAGGGGGAGTGGGAGAGGAAGAAGCAGGCTCCCAGCGGAGGAGCCTGACGTGCGGCTCCATCCCGGATCGCCAGGATCACGGCCTGAGCCGAAGGCAGACACTTAACGACTGAGCCACCCAGGCGCCCCAACACTTAAAAATTTTATCTTGTGTCTCTTTTACCACGTTTTTGAGCACCATTTTGAGGAGGAAAGTAACAGTAATAAGACACTGCTATAGCACATTGGCGGGAAGAACTAGGAAGGTGGCCAGTTGGAGCTGAGCTGGGTAGGCGCTAGAGGCAGCCACGGCAGGTGCCCAGATGTGAGGCAATGGGGGGGAAGATGATAGAGATCGGGTCTGAGGAGCATTTTTAAGAACAAATGGGGGGGGAGGGGCGCCTGGGTGGCTCAGCCGTTAAGCGTCTGCCTTCCGCTCAGGCCATGATCCCAGGATCCTGGGATCGAGTCCCGCCTCGGGCTCCCTGCTCAGCGGGAAGCCTGCTTCTCCCTCTCACACTCTCCTTGCTTGTGTTCCCTCTCTGTCAAATAAATAAATAAAATCTTTAAAAAAAAAAAAAAAGAACAAATGGGGGGGACTTCGGCACAAATGTGATACAAAGGTGATGACGGGATAGTCCAAGGTACCTTGAGGGCTCCTATTTGGGGAATTTGGGAGACTGGTGATTTTTGGAGCAATAACAAAAGCACTGCAAAGGAAGAGCCTTTCCTTTTTTAAGGGGGATGTGGAAAAAAACTTAGTGAAGGTGAGGTGACTAGAGAGTCTCTTTTAATACCACATTTTTTTTGGAAATGTAGGATTAGAAGACAGAAAGTCATATGTGAAGTCATGTCACAGAACCTTAAGGACAGATGGGCTAATTAGTAGAAGGAATAAAGAAAAGCAAAAGGTCGGGAACTGGGCTTTTTGGGACTACCCACAGGGCACATGACAAGGAAGAAACAATAGAAGAAGTGAGACTGGCCAAGTAGAGGGGCCCGGAAGAGCCATCAGGCAGTGAAGAATGAAACAGAATTAAAATAAAGAATATCGAATAGATTACATGTAAAAAAAATATCAAAATGGATATTTTCAACACAAAATCCACCTTGCTGATGATACAAATCCCCGAGAAAATCCTCATATTGATGGATCATTTAGAATCACTCCTCCACATCAATTCCCAAGTCTTTTGCTGCTATCCCAACTCAGCCCCTGGTTTCCTATAAAAGTAGAAAGCATCAGGATCCTCCCAGGACAAGCCTCCAATCTCTCATGTGAGGGAGAACATAGGACCCCAAGTCACCGTGCCTCCCAAGATCTGCTCAGTGCTTTATAGTTTCAGCCATGGTTAAACTTGTAAAATGTTTTTGCAAGTTTTAAAACAATACTATCTGAAAAATATAGAGGCGACTAACACTCAATTAACCACTAGTTCTAAATCAGGTCATTTTTTTTTAACCAAATACTCCAACCAACCAACTAGTTTAATAGCCAGCATTCCAAATCACCGACAATTTCCCAGAACTCAAAGAGAAAAAATTGAAAAGATAAGCTAGGACATTATCGGTAAGACTCAAAGCTATCGAGTTAAATTTCAGTTCAGGCAAACCCTATTTGTCCAAAGCTCATGAAAATGGTGAATTTTTCCACAAAGCCACATATACAAATATTAATTTTCAGACTGTTCTGTTTTGGACATTATTCAACACTTGTAGCCATTTGACAGACGTATATCCACTAGCATTGACAGGCTTTGTAGATCGATTTTGGCTTCCGGGGCTAACAACCTTCTTCCCTGAAAGTAAAGGAATAAAGCCAAAGTGCGGTCGGAATTTGCTTCATCTCTGAGAAGAGGATTTCACCTCTACAGTTTATTTCCCGACACTCCGAACAGGTCTAGAGAAAATCATATTCTAAGAAGCAGTAACTACCACACCACTTAAATGCTTATCACTAATGAACATTTATTGGGTGGTAACTGAGCCATAACCCTCATAACTTAACCACACTACACTCCTATGTTTCTGAAGGTACAACCTCATTTCATAAACATAATTTTTAAAGGCATACAAAATAACTCCTGCAACCACCAGTTTGAAAAGAGCCATGTCATCTTATAAGTTCCCCAACATGGCAAATGCCTCTTTATCCTGTGTTTAGAAGTTTGATACTCATTCAAGCTCTTTTGAAGTTCTCCCCTTACTAGAAGAACCCCATGCCAACATCTAATAGACTAATATTAATGAAAGATTAGCCTCGTTTTCTCAGCAACAACAAGCTTCTAGAGATTTCCTTCTTTTAGAAGAAAACAAACGCTATCTGATGAAGGGAAGATGGGTTCCATTGCAGACCTTTGGGCTCTCAGATCTGGAACGTTATAATCTGATTGTATCTATATGGTATTCACCATGAGGGCAATGCATGGGTAGAACAGAACAGACGGACCGGGGCTATGAACATCCTTGCCCCCTAGCCCCAGCAGAGCCACAGAAAGAAGAAAAAGTAATTTCAAAAGGGACACATGGATCCCCTACTCCTCCCTTCCCCACCCCCACCAAAAATAACCAGCCATAAACTTTTAGCACCTCTCAAAGACTTCAAGAGAAGCATAAAGGAGAATGTGTTGCCCTAGCTAAGGACCCTTAAATCAGAGCAATTTCTTTTTTTATAGTTTTATTAAAATATGCAAGCACAGTACTTATAAACAAAGAAGGCATTTCAGTTTTTGCTTAGAAAAATGGGAGCCAATACATTCCTTCTGGGAATTCAGGGTAAAAGCTTTACAAAAAGTGTCCAGATGTGCTTAAAAAGTCAGCCTGTTCTTTCTTTTAGGGAAGAGTGAAGGGAAAAACAAAGGGTGGGAGAGACATTTTATTAAAAATTGAAAAGGTTATTAGTTTTTCTTGGCTCGCACCCTAACCTGCCCTCCACTGACAAACCACACAGGGGCACCTGAGGCAGGACCTCTGTGGCCTCCCGCAAAGCTGCAGGGAGGCAGGCACGGCTGGCGGCAGTGAGAGCCTCTGGACCTTCTCTCACCTCCAGCACGTCCTGCATGGCAAATTGTTCTACCGGGTGATGATGAAACGGGGGACAGACTCTGAAAGCCAAAGAACCTCTGAAAGCCAAAGAAAGCCAAAGGAATCAAGCACTTTTGTATTAAAACATAAAACCATCACCCTTGGGACAAATCTTCACCCCCACCCCCCAAAAAGAGAAAAAAAAAATTCTTTCTTAACTGAAATGTTTTGTCAACACCACATCCCAGTTTTAACCCGGAAGCTTTGCTGAGATTTGAAGCTTCCTCTGCTCAGTGATTCCTTCCCAGAGTCCTTTTCAACCCAGAGAGATTGAAGGAGGCAGTCTGTTCTGAGGCGTTCCTGTGCTTTCCCCAGAGCTGTTGATGCTGGCACTGGCTACTGAAGGTAAAGGAGTGTTTCAAAAAGAGCATAAATAAGGGAGACAGAGAGGCAGGCATATATTGTGAATAAAAAGATAATCCTAATAATAGTTTACATTATCACGAACCAAAGTTTATATGAGCAGCTAAGCCCCCTTTCAAAGTAGAGGGCAGCTGCTGGTACGGCGGGGGAAGATGGTATGTCAGAAATGTGACCTACCTTCAAGTTTGTTTAACTCAGCTGTCAACCACCGCTTCCTTCCGCCACCTTCCACCAGGGTGGGGGTGGAGGCGGCACCCTTTCTTGAAGCGTTTTGTTTGCAAAGACATGGAACTGTCTCAGGACTGGAAAGACCTCATCTCCACTGTTCCTGGGCAATCTTGGCAAAGGCCAAGTCACCCTCCTCAGTCCCCCTGAGGGTGAAAATGGTGACCCCCCCTCAGAGAGGCAGCCCTGGGGACGCCCTCCTATTGCCCCCCAGAAGTCCGAAGAACACGTTCCGGATGAACAGTCTTCGTCCCTGGAGGCTGCCAGGAACCTTACGGGAGGGAGGCCGGGAGGCTGCAGGCTGTGCTTACATGCAGACCTGCCAAGTCATGAAGACCCTCCAGGCATCACACACTCCCAAAAATGCCGCCCCCACATAAACCCCTTTAGCCAAGAGCCTTCCCGTGTGTAAGCTGAGTATCTGCACTCGGCAGAGGAATCCAGCCCTTATTCATAGAGCCCCTAGAATGTGTGGAGGGCAGGGCTAGGCTGTGAGGAAGGGTCTAACAGTGACTGAGATGGGGGCCGAGGGCCCGGGGAAGTGACATTCAGGCAGAAGTGACACCCCTGGGTTAACTATGTGAAGACTGGGTGAAGGGGCACCTCTCGGAAGTAGCCAGGGTCGTGTTTCCAAATGAGAACAGTGTCACCTCTCCAGCCACTTACTTGGAGTTAAATACGTCTGTACCCACAGAGGCAGGAGGGACATGAGAACGGCAGAAATGGTCCCTGCCGTTTATCTCCTTTTCAATTTGGATACGAAGCCCATTTCAAGATGTGTTCACCCCGCCAAGAGCTTTCTGCCAAGCTTGAAGCTTCAGCCAATCCCGGGCGAACAAGGGGAAGAGCCCCAGCAAAGAATGAACTCCAAGGAGGCCACCTCCCCCCTCGCCCCCTCTCAGCCTCACCTCAGTGGTGTGGCTTGTGCTGCTGAAGCACAGGAGTACCCTCAGTGAATGACCAGCTGGTGGCCCTGGGGAGACCCTCAAATGATCTTGCAAGCACAAAAGAATGGTCACCGTGCCCATCGTTCCTCTGGCAGAGCACCACAAACCACAGGCCACAGAAAAGGAACCACCATTCATGGGGTGTTGGCAAAGGTTCGGGGAAGGTGTTCACCACCAAGCTTTCTCTGGGTGAGGGTACTTAGGGGGACAAGCTGCATGCACCATGCACATCTCAGACCTTCCCAGGGAGGATGAAGACACTGTTTGCTCTGCTCCTGTTGCAGATGGTTTAAAACCACCCAGTCCCCGGGCTCAGTAGGTTAAGCATCTGTCTTCCGCTCAGGTCAGGATCTTGGGGTCCTGGGATCGGACCCTGCATTTGGCTCCCTGCTCAGGGCAGTGAGTCTGTTTCTCCCTCTGCCTCTGCCTCTGCCCCTCTGCCTGCTCGTGCTCTCTTTCTCTCTCTCTCTAATAAATATCTTAAAAATAAAACAAAACAAAAAAACACTTCGTCCCTTCCCAGAGCAACCTGTCATCACTCCTATCTAACTAAGCTCAGGACTTTAGAGGATGTGGCCCCTGAGAGAGGACTCTTTATCCCGTCAGCCTTCTTAGTACGCACAAGCCACAGGCCCTGCTGGTCTCTGAATGGGGGACCTCTTCCCCAGCCTCTCACGGTCCCTTACTCGTCTGGCCTGTGTCACAGTCCCCTCTGCAGGTGCCAGTCTTCTGGACAGCCAGTTGGGCATTCCTGTCTCCTCTCCTGCACATTAGAGGACACCAGTGCGAGCCTTCACCTTATCTTCTGAAAGCACTCCCTGCCTTTATCTTCTCTCTCTACCCATATATTGTAAGTCTAGGTCCTCTCCTCTGTGGAGGGTGGCCCAGACTCACCTATGTGGAGAAGAAGGGGCCGCTTTTATGGAGCTCTTCCAGAAATGTTCTTGGAGTATCCAAGGGACCCTCACCTGGGACCCACTAAAGCAACACCAAGTCAACCTGGGCAGATGACAATCACTAGGATGACAGCTCCGGGACCCCAAGTGAAACCCAGGGGACAGCAACCCCTGGGTGAGGAGCTAGGGTGTCTATGTGTCACAAATTCTAACCTCTTTAGTGCTCTTAATAAGACAGCCTGGTGCAAATGGGGGTGCAAGGGAAACAACAACAAAAAAAGTTAATCTCTCAGCTCTGCAATTACTCACATGCAGATTATCTGCCAAATAAACTATTTCTTATCAATTCTTATCTGCAGCTGCCTTTCCCCTGCCCCCGCTACTACCTAGCACTTACCACAAATCCTCTCCTTCCCCGACAGTCACTGACAGAGTGGTCTAGGCCTCTAGGACTGTCAACACCCCGATGTAATTCAGAGCTCATGGGGAGTCTGAGGCAGTGCCCTTGTTTATGGATTCAGTGATTGATTAGGCCCTAAAAGCTCCTGGCCCAGAAGACTAAATGGGTTGAAATCAATCATTAACGGTAGTGTAATGTTAAAAAACAAGTGATGCAAAGGGGCCTCTGGCCATGTGAACAAGCCGGACAAGTGCACGGGAAATGCAGAGGGTGAAAGCAGATGGACACCCCTTGGGCACCTCTGATAAAGCCCACAGGCAAATTGACAATGACCAAGCAGAGCTGATGCGGCACATTTTGTAAAAAATAAAGTCATCTGTGTGTGAATTTTCTTCTTCTTCTTCTTTTTTTGTTTGCCGCTCTTTTTTTTTAAAGTTTTTATTTAAATTCCAGTTAGTTAACATACAGTGGAGTGTCATGTTAGTTTCATGTGTACGATAGAATGATTCAACCCTTCATACAACGCCTGGGGCTCATCACAAGTGCCCTATGTCAGAATTTTTTAAAAATTCAAAACCTATGTGAAAGACAATTAGTTCATGTTATTAGAGAAAGATCGGCAACCATGGCCACAGGGGTGGTGTCTTTTTCTCTAGAGAGATCAAAAGCAGACACCAGGCTGCGAACGAGGCAGGAGTCCAGGTGGAAACCAAAGTAACCAAGCTCAGTAAGGAGATAGAATGGGTAGGATAGAGAAACTACTCCCTCTGAATGAAAGGTTCACGTTATCTCAATAGAAATAACCGTCTGATTCTTAAGAGTTCTAGTCTGACTGTCCTATTTTACAGGGAAGTAAACAGAGTCAGCAGGGTCACGTGCCCTTCCAAATCATACTCAGCTGGCCTGGGATGCCCTCATCTTGCAGGTCACACTGACGTAAATGGGACAGTCTAACAGTGGCTTCTAGCCCAAGATCAGAATTTGTGAGAACTCCAGTAAAACAGGATTAATTTATATATTTTTTTATGAGGAAATGTGTGATCGATCCAAAATTGACCTTGGAAAATATATAAATGAAGAAAAGATTTACTAGCCAAATTACTGATACAAATAGAATTTCCACCATAATACTTAAATTCAACTATTTTCATACTATGCTATTAAGTCCAAAAGAATCAATACTCTTATTTTGAAACCCTCATTTATTTACTGAAACATCTTCCCTAATACTCTCTACTAAGCAACATCTCATCCATACCTCACTTTAAAACTAACAGACTTAAACGCAATACAACTTACTCAGAAGGTAAATCAAGTGGAAAGATTCAGTCCTTCTCTAATAAATGCAGAATAAGACAAGTATAAGGTACAACCAAAATAACAAAGAATAAATAAGGATTACAAATGTCAATATGTCCTAGGATGTGGAAAAATGGGCTCACTTATTCCTCTGATAACAGACTAGCACCAATGACTAAGCACTTGCTATGTGGCCAGGTGCAAAGCAAAATGTTTTAAAGACAGTATCTTATTTAAGTCTCAAAACAATCCTGGAGGATAAACTCTTATGAACCCATTTTACAGATGAAGAAATTTACCCGAGGTCATAGTAAATGAGAGCAGACAGGAGAGCTGGGATTTGAAGACCAAATTTGCCCTCTTCCCAAAACACAATTCTTCATCATTACATAGAGCGAACTGGCAAACAAACACGCAGTAAGACCTACAAAACTTTTGCCACAGTAAGCCCATTTGGGGGAATATGTGCCAAGCCAACAAACCAAAATGGCAAAGGGGGCAGGCAGGAAACCAATCTGCATGAAGATATTCAAGCAGCTTTATAACAGCAATATGTTGGAAACAGCCCAAATGCTTCATCAATGGGCCTTAAGGGCCAAGAAAGGGGGTACACAAAACATGAAAATATTATATGGCCAGTAAAAGTGGCATGTCTGTGAACTATGTCAATACATAGAAGTATCTCTAGAAAACAAATTTAACTAATTCGAAGGGATACATGCACACAATGTTTATAGCAGCATTAACAATAGCCAAATTATGGAAACAGCCCAAATGTCCATCGACTAATGAATGGATAAAGATGATGTGTTGTGTGTGTGTGTGTGTGTGCGCGCGCACGTGTGTGTGTGTGTGTGATGGAATATTACTCAGCCATCAAAAAGAATGAAATCTTGCCATTTGCAAAGACATGGATGGAGCTAGAGTATAATGCTAAGTGAAATAAGTCAGAAAAAGACAAAATACCGTATGATTTCACTCACGTGGAATTTAGGAAAACAATCAAACATGGTGGGGGGGCGAGGCAAACCAAGAAATAGACTCTTAGCGATAGACAACTGATGGTTATCACAGAGGAGGTGGGTGGGGGGATGGGTGAAATAGATGATGGGGATGAAGGAGGGTACTGGTCATGATGAGCACTGGGTGATCACTAAATTTTACACCTGAAACTAAAAACAAGAAAACAAATTGAAGCAAAAAAAATAACCATAAAAAATAAATTCAGAGATTACAACCCTGTAGCAAGATGCACGTGTGTGTTCAAGAGTGGAAGAACCACATTTAATGTTCATTAAGCAGCCCCACCCCTTTCTTTTGCATTAGCTTGAAGTTACCAATTCGTAAAGGCAACACAAGGAAACCCTGCTTCAAGATGCTATGATTCAGAATGTCCTCCTCTTCTAGATCCAAAGAAGTGAAGTTTTCATACAAAAATAAAGGAATAGCTCCACTAATTTTTAAGCCCCTCGCCCTCCGTGGTTTAGGCACTTTTTTTTTAAATCAAAGTACAGTTGACACACTAGGCATTCCTATTTTCAAATCAGATTAACAAAACCTCCTGAGTTATAAGCCCATACTTCATCAAATTTGTTAGCCATTTAGTACATTTATTTAAAACCTAATCTGTCTACAAATTGGAACATTATTTCTGTCACCATTTGGTTTGCACTAATAAGAGGCCACTCTCAGAATCTTGCTCTTTGATAACACATTTGAATATGTAACACTATTTAAGATAACATGGGCCACAAAGGAGGGAAGTTTAAGAGTGTCTGAACATAAGTCAATATGCAGGTTTATGGGGCGTCTGGGTGGCTCAGTCGTTAAGCGTCTGCCTTCGGCTCAGGGCGTGATCCTGGGGTCCTGGGATCGAGCCCCGCATTGCACTCCCTGCTCTGCTTGGAGCCTGCTTCTTCCTCTCCCACTCCCCCTCCTTCTGTTCCCTCTCTTGCTGCGTCTCTTTCTGTCCAACAAATAAATAAAATCTTAAAGAAAAAAAAATGCAGGTTTATGCTCCAAATGCAGATTTATAGACTCTATTCCCTGAAAAGGAGCAGGATATGCCCACAAGGGTTCTTCATCACACTCTCTCGGGGTTGGCTGGGAGGCTCAGCACACCCCCAGCCAGGCCACAGATACTTGCTGACACATCGCTCCCTCGGGCCCTCCAATGGCTTCCTGTATAACTGATCATCTCAGGGGAACAGAGGCACAATTAAAGAGCGTCCAAACTAACTACTGCATCTTTCAAGAACAAGTTTGGGAAGTCCTGGGAGGAACTAGGCCCAGGTCGGTGCTATCTGATCTGCACTAGAGAAAGAAAAGCAGATTCCTCCGTTCAGCAAGAGTGGCCTCTGTCTGGGCAGATCCCACATCAGTCTTCATTGCAAGGTTCCTTTTCTCTGTCCTTACCAACCTACACATCCTGTCCACGTTCCTGTTTTGCCCTACACTTGGAATGACTTACTCTCGTCCCTCAAACATAAAGAACCACTGGGCTCCATGTATAACTGGCACAGAGCCAAAGCCCCCCAGTATGGTAAGGTCTGCCTCTAATAGCAAGCTGTTCAACATGGTAGCCTCCAGTCATGTGTAGTTATTTAAATGTAATTTGAGTAAAATTTAAAATTCAGTTCCTCAGTTACACTAGCCACATTTCAAGGGCTCAGTAGCCACAAGTGGTTAATAGTTCCTGAACAGCACAGTGCAGAGAAGAACATGTCCATCATCACAGAAAGTTCTACTAGATAGCACTGAGCCGAGAGGTTTCAGCACCTACCCACCTGCCTCTGCAATTCCAGGTGACATTCTCTCACAGCTGGACAATCTTCCCAGCTGTCACCAGGCACCATCTGTCACCTCATCTGACCCCAAGATGACAGCTCAGTTTCACCTGGGCAGCATTTTTTTTAAGACACAGTAAAACGAACACTTCCATGAGTTTATACATGTATCAATGTCTACATTTGTGTATCCACTACCACAACAGCATACAAAACAGTTCCACCATCTCCCCAAAATTCCCTTGTACTGCCCCCCTTTGTAGTCAAACCCTGCAACTACCCCAAAAATCCTGGCAACCACTGATCTGGCAACTTTCTAAAAAAAACTCAGATTCCTGGCCTTCCCCTGGAAATCTCACTTAAGCAGGTCTGGGAGGAGGCCTGGAATCCACATACCCCTCCCCCCTCAACAGCCGCCATGTTCCTCAGGTGATTCTGATATGCAGCCAGGTTTGGGAACTTCTGGGGGTAAATGCCGAATCCTAGTTTAATTTAATTATCTGCAAAGTGCTCTCTGGTATCTAGGCTTGCTCTCTTCCCACCCCCATTAGCTGCTCTGCTGCACATGGCAGACGTCCATCGCAGGGTGGGTGATCGGAAGGCTGGGCAGGCTCGGCTGCTGGGGGCACGGGTAGGGTAAGAACTCTGTGACTCTGGTTTCTGGCACAGAGAGGCCTCTCTGAATCATGTGGCCTGCCATCCTAATCCCTTCCTGGCTCTTTGTGCCATGGAATCCTCATCTGGCAAAAAAGGAACCACATCAGAAATAATTGCCTACTTCCAAGGCTCACTGGGAAGTGATGATTTAGAGAATACTTTCAAAGGCACTGAGCAGCCAGGATGAAAGGTACCCCCCCCCCCGCCCCCCGTGCTGGATACAACATCACCATGCAGGGCTGCCTGTGGATGGAACTCTCCTCACCCTGTTTACCTGATGGATGTGGGATATCAGGACTCAAAGTACAATAACATTGCAGCCATTAAATAGATAAATAAATAAATAAATAAATAAATAAATAAATAAATAAAATAAAATGTGTTTCCCTCCTAAATGCATGATCCCAAGGGCAAGGTACCAAATTCCATTTTTAAAGGGGAATTCGAAAGAGCCAACATCATCTCAGAAAACCTTGCCTCTGCTCAGAAAGTAAACAATTACAAAGAGGGTCAACGCTTGAGTTTAGCCATTCTTTCCAGCTTCTTCAGCTCTGCTGAGGATTCCTGGAAAACACTTTGAAAAGTTTAAGATGATCAAAGGAAAAGTATGGCCAACACAAGAAATGCTATCATGTAACATCACGTGTTTATTTAGCCCCACCAAGCCAAAGAGAGAAGACTGTTTGAAAGGGAGAGAATGCCTGCTTAATCAACTAAAAATGCATTCATTACTATGCTATTCACCGTGGCTTTCCTGAAATCAGACACTTTTGCCCCTAGACCATAAGATTGAAGCGATTTGAAATGAAAATATTTCCTGTCCACTGCTTGCCAGTTTCTAGCCCCAGAGTGATATAACAGATGACATCCAGTACAATAAATGCTTTTATTAACCATAAATTTGAGACTGCTTTAGGGATTTGAAGTGTTGGGTTTCATGCTGAAAAAATGTAATGTTATCCACAGACCATCAGTGAGTAACAAAAACAGAGGGACAGGTTATGCTACTTTGATCAAATTATGGCAAAAAAAAAAATCATCTTTTGCATTTAAAATAGTAGTTGCATTCAGGGCATATCTTCAAGGAGCACCACAATAGTTTAATCATATGTCTTGGAGAGTTTAATGGAAATTCCTCCTGAATGCAGATTTCTAGAACCAACAGCTTCTGTTAAACAGAAAGGGAGTTGAAAAGTGTTATGAGGCTAAGTTAGCTGAGAAATTCAAATGCTAAAATGGGACCCCTAAATCTGGGTCTGTCAACCTCAGCACTATTGACACTTTGGGCCAGATAAGTCTTTACTGGGGAGGGCTGGCTTACGCATTTCAGGGTGTTTGGCAGTATCCCTGGCCCCTACCCACAAAACGCCAGTAGCAAACCCCTTCCCAGTTGTGACAACCAAAAATGTCTCCAGGGATTCCACAAATCACCCCCAATTGAGAACTATTGCTCTGAATCAAATTCTAGGCCTGCTTAGCAAATGCTGCCTGATTTCTCTTTCTCCAAAGACCATGTCAGAGCCCGAGGAGTCTCGCAGCCGCAGCTCTCAGCCCCAGGGCCTCCCTCTGCACAGAAATGGGGAGCCCCAAGTGATTTCTGAAAATCAAAAGCACTCTGCACCTCCTCTCCCACAGAAACCGCACAGCCATGGAAACGAGAACTCTCTCCCCCTCGACCAGAGCAAACCAGCCTAAGCAAAGGCAACCCGCCACCACCCCACCACCCCCCAGGCACACCCGGGCCAGGCCTTTGTGTCCGGCACATTCCAGCAGAGGAGCTGGCTGCTGGGCTGGGCTGGGCTGCCCCACATCCCTGCCAGCCTCCAGACTGCTGCTTTCTGGCCTTTCACTGTCAGGCCAAGGAGGGGACCAGGGACCCAGTGCCAGAAAAGAAAATGAGAAGCAAAGGTGAACCTCTGCAGCCCATTCTCTGCATGCTGAATGTCCCACTATTACATCTCGGCATGACATTTCACGGCCAGCAGGGGAGGGGGCCCAGCCCTGAAAGCTGAACAAATGCCGGGCGCAGAGGCCCGCCTGTGCCCTCCCTGTCTCCCCGCACTTATGAATAAAAGATGGACGGTTTGTCTCGGCCATTTTCCTGGTACCCTGTAAGAATAACAGCGGGCTGCTTTCTGACATTTTATCTTAACTCTGAAAAATAATCCATATGCACTTCACAGGTCTTTAACTGTACCTGCCCTTACATCGGGGGTAAGGACAAAGGAGAGAAAAGCCACGTAATTAGGTAGAAGACAGGAATTCAGGTTAAGCTAACGCAACTGTCTGTCTGGAAGGGACTCTAATAAAATAATTTAGGCAACAGGCAATCACAGAACCAAAAGGCTGGCAACTGACTTCGAGGACATGTTTTGAGTGAAGTGGCCTTTCCTGGAAATAAAGTTCAATGTTTTCTTAGCACAAAGGAAAGTAATGACTGAATTTTGGTGTGAGGATGCATTCAACCGGAAACCTGCCTGGGCCAAATAGAGGTTTTAATAGGAACTCGTTCCCAGTCGTGGAGGGCGACATCTAAGAGGCCTTGCGACAGGCTCATGTGAATAGCAAAAACCTTATACATTCTTGAGACACCACAGTCCTAATGTTAAGAGCACAACTGATTTCAAATAGTCTTTAAGGGAAGAGGGTATATTATAGCCTAGCACACATGACACCCTGTGCTTTGGATTCTAAGTAAAAGGGAAGCCTTCATGTAAAGCATCTCCTTTTTAAATAAGACAACACAAGACTGAACTGGATGAAACCACTGGAAAGGTCTCCATGTGCAACAGTTTCAAGTAGAAAAACCAAATTTTGCTCAGCGCTGAAACTGTATTCATATTTGTTACCTACTGATACCTAACACACAACGTCACAATATCATCTTTGGAGGGATCTGGCCAAAATATTAACCCTTGTTGTGAGGAAACGAGCAGAAATCTAGATTGTGGGACCGTCTACACCACAAGTGACCCTGAATCTTCAGAATGTGTATTTATAAAGGACCAAAGAAATGGGTGGAAGGACCGTCCTCATTTAAAGGAGACCAAAGAGACAGGATGTCTCTGTAGAAGTGATCTATTTAAAGGGCACCTGGGTGGCTCAGTCG
This sequence comes from Ursus americanus, assembly GCF_024610735.1. Lineage (NCBI taxonomy): Eukaryota > Metazoa > Chordata > Mammalia > Carnivora > Ursidae > Ursus > Ursus americanus. The sequence continues at coordinate 32,719,972 of NC_142140.1, read as the reverse complement.
GTTAAATGTCTGCTTTGGCTCAGGTCATGATCTCAGGGTCCTGGGATGGAGCCCCGCATCAGGCTCCCTGCTCAGCAGGGAGTCAGCTTCTCCCTCTCCCTCTGCAGCTCCCTCTGCTGTTCCCCTGCTTGAGCTCGCTCTCTCTCAAATAAATAAATAAAATCTTAAAAAAAAAAGAAAGTGATCTATTTAAGAGTGATCCTTGTCTGAATCCTGGAACGTGATTCAGAAAGAAATCACTAAGTACTGCAGGACAACTGAGGTGGGTAGGGCAAGCAATTGGTGACTCCCAGCAAAGGGGAAACAGGTGCTCATTTTACAGTGCTTTCAACTTTTCTATAGGCTTGAAAATTTTCAGAATCCAAAATATGGGCAAGAAAGTATAGTAAAGATAAGCCCAGGTACCAGGGACCAGCCACCTGTTGGGCTGGTGTGGGGCGGGGTGTGCTACGCAGCAATAATTTCACCTCCCTGTTTAGTTTCAGAAAATATATGCCCAAAATATTATTACTGTTTTTTAAAGGAAAATTACATAAGTCTTAATACAGCATAGGTCTAGAATAAAAATAAGATGTAAAAAACATAATAATATGACATTATTCACCTAACTGGGCAAGGGGGTTGGGAATGTGCACACAGCAGACATTTAAGACATTCGTGTTTCTGATTTTAAAAAGTCATAGGTCCTTGAAAAGCCGCTTCACGCCTTTCCCTAAAACTCTTCTCCTGCAATTTATCATTCTCTTTCTCATGTCAGAAAGCCTACTAATTTAAAAACTTTTTAGAACAGCTCTTTAAAAGCCCCCTGCCTTCCGCCCAAAGTCTCCCCCCATTATCCACCCTCATCTTTCTTTAATGAGATAAAAGCAATAATTACACTAGTCTTGACCAACTCGAAACTATGCACTTAAAAAAAAACAAAAAACAAAAAAAAAACATGTGACCCTTTAAGTAAAAGGAAGAAAGCTCAGTAAATGGGAAATGTGCTCAAGTGTAAAGATGTGGGGGTAGAATTTCTGTCTCTTGAGGACTTCAAAACCCAGGGAGGAGAACAATGAGAGAGGCAGTGTGTCCAAAGCAGCCTTAGGAGGGACCTGGGTGACTGTCACCTTGGGCAAGTCAGACACTGGGAACCCACGGCTCCCACCGCCCTGAAGCAGCCTTTGGACAGCACAACCAGATGTTGCATTTTCTCTGCTTAATTTCGGTGAAACTCCATGACCTCTTTCTCAAATTAAAAAGGCAATGCTATTTTTTTTTAAACCACAGGAGCTATCTTTAGTGAAGCCTTCTAAGGATTTCATTAATTCATAGCCAGCCAACCAGGACCTTTCCCACAGTCTTCCACAAAAAAGCCCGGGAAGTCACTGACTGCTTGGCTGGATCTGAATATGAGCAGAGGTAAGATCAGAAATATCTAGTTCCTCCCACAGGGAGGCAAGCCATGGAAATCAAAGCCGGGCAAAAACTCATTACTACAGCTGGCCAGCAAACCCACAGCCCTGGAAAGAAGGCAGAGAGCATTTTTGATTCTGGATGGACCATCTAGTGACTTCAGAAAACGGAACGTGCTCACAACCAGAGGGGATGAAACAAAACGAGACATTTCATCAAGTCCAAAACCAGGAAGCACAGTTAGCACTGGATAGTAACTTTGTACATTTTTTTTATCCACGGTGCAGCGTAAATTGCACAGTCCAGACAGCTCCTCTTGAAGCAACCAACACTTTACAAGGTGCGGTCCCCATCCAATCCCGGCCCGATCACCACCTCAGTCATCCCCTGGACCATCCTGCAGCCCGGCAGTTTACTGGTGCCAGTAATCCATGATGTGACGAGGTGGAACATATTTTATGCTAACTCGGAGCACCTAATGCCACGTGATGCACGAATGTCAAGAAAATGTAAGAAACCACAGGACTTCAGAGGATATCTGTATGACAGCTGCTCACCTTCCAGGTCACCTCAGCAGAGAGAACCCCTGAGATCATCCGTATGTGCCACCATCATTCTCATCACTGACTGTGATTTCCTGCAGAGCACTTGGTCATTCAAGGAACATTCAGGGAGAACCTACTATATGCCCACCCCTGATCTCCTGATGCAGCAGGAAACAAAATAGATACGGGCTCTGGCCTCAGGCCTGGACACTGCAGTGGGGGAAACAGACGAGAGATAGACAAGAAAACACCATGGGTGTCTCACGGTGAAAAGGTCTGTGGAGAAAAACAAAGTGAGGTAAAGAGGGCAGGTTGCTATTTCAAACAGGGTGGTCATGTTGCTATTACATCGTCCAACTTGTCTCCATGTTTAATTGAAGCTCCAGAAATCAGGCCCAGCACAGAGAAAGCACCAAATTCACACTGAATGGAGAAATGGCCACTGAGGGTCACTCTTATCAAACGATTCATCTGCTGGAGAGACCCGTCAAGCCTCATGCTTCGTGACAGGTGCACGCAGACAAAATTCAAGGCCTACCTACAACCCAACCTACATCCTCGGCCTTCTGTCCCCACCCCGTGCAAAGAACCACCCTCCCTCAGCTTTGCCACTTCATTCTTTGTGTCACACTTTTCTTTCAAAGGATCCCTCCACCTCCTGGTTCCACCTACAGAGGGGAGCCGCCTTCTTCGGCCATTCAACCCCTTCTTCTAAGCTTCCTCTGAACCATCCGAGTTAAGTTTCTTCTTCATAAACGAATCAAGTTTCCTCTTCTTCAATCATCACTGCAAAAGGCTGGATGCATTCTCACTAAATCTGGAGGCATGATGGGGTGGGTCTGACTTGACTGCATGCAGGCTTTCTGGCACAGGTGAAATTCACATGGGGAGGCCAGGAGAGGGGGAGCACGATGTGGAGAAGCCTCATAGAGAAAGGTGAGCCTCCTCCAAAGCAGGGGAAACTAAGGCAGACCAGGAAGCCAGAATTACTGGGAACCAGTGGGGACAAGGGCTAAAAAGCCAGCTTTCCAAAGATGTCAAGCAGCACCTCAGGCACTGGTACATCATTACGCTGCTTCTCACACTGGCAACTGCATAGGCAGAATGTTCTAGTTTGAGGAGCAGCAGGAATGTGGTTCGTGTTTCTCTGGAAGGAGTGGGGAGGTGTAGAGAGAGGACAGAGAGTTCCTTGTACCTTGGAATCCTTCCTGCACCTCCCTGACTCTGGGCCTTTTTCTTGCAGCCCCAGCTGGGTGGGGAGCCACTGCAGACAGGGGAGAGGGCCTGGTCCTACCGTCTTTGTCTTTTCCCTGGAAAGTAAACTACAAAACCACACCAAGACTTGACACAGTGTCACTGCCCAAAAAACCGTGTCTTACGTCCTCACTCCAGACTAGTCTTCTCGAACTTCAGATCTTGAGCAGTCACGATAAATCCTGACCATGTGAGTGCCTGTGCCCCACCCAGAGCCAACGTGCCCACTCCAGAGAAAGGCAGCGACAAACTGTCACTCAGCAGGGCTCACACTTGTTAGTGCTGACTGCTTGTGCATCGGTCTGGATTACATTGCATTTCCCTCTGGTAAAACGGGGGCCATTTCAGGAGAGGAGAAACCAGAAATCACCTGGACAGAATAAAATCACAAAGAGAGAGTTTTTAAACCATATGGCCTGTCTCAGGAAAATGCACTTCTTCGTTCCAAGGAAACCCTCCCTCTACCCCATCTCAGAAGAGAAGTCTGGGGCCGCAGCCAGCATATTTTAAAGGGTTACCATTCAATGGGGGGGGGGGGTTGGGGGGAGGGGTGTCATTCTACAAAACTGACAAAACAGAACACTTGGAAAAACTCCTAGTTTTTAAGGAAATAAAATTTTTAAATCTAAAAAGATTATATTTAAAGCCTAATCCTTCATGATTTCAAAAGGATTCATCTGAAGTATTCATTTAATGTGTGAAATGTAAATATCCATCCAAACATTTAATTAATGCTATCAATTTCCATTCCCTTTCAAAGTTGCCGCTTCAATTTTATAGGACATTCCTGATAAGTTCAAGCAACCTTCCCTACAATGTAGCAATTTTAATGAAAAACCCTCATGATTAATGTTCAGTTTTGGAATGAAGTAACATACAATGAAATTACAATTTATTAAATGTCCAACAATACTTGCTATCTACTGCCCTTTCAACTCTAAAGGTACTAGCTTTATGTAAATAAGACATTTTACCATTAGGTTCACTATAAAACCAATGCTTCTTAAAAGTGCACAGTTTTTTAAATGGAGGTCGTTTCCATTCATGCTATTAAATCAGACAATTTATAGGCCAACTTCCGTTTTAGAAGAGAATTACATGCGTGTTCACATCACATCTTTATTTTGTCATCCACCCAGTGATTTGTTGAGGACAGCTGGTACCTATTAAGTCCCCCCTTTAAATGTTGTAGCCTTAATTAGCTACATCCACCTTCCCCCAACATTTCCAAACAAGGAACCAAAGCAAAGGGAAGCCCTTTTTATCACAGATGCTTTGAACAATGAAGTTGTAAATGTTAAAATACTAGTCTCCATTAGAAACCAGCTAGTTATTCCTTTTTTAGGCCCCATCACAAAAACAGGGTACACACAGGGTTTAAATGTTTGGTGTTTGTTACTTAGATAATTTTTAGTTTCATGCCTGGCTGTTGTTAATTAAACTTTCCCAATTACTGCTTGGGAAAGGGTGAGGGACAGTCTCCCCAGAGATATTCTCGGTTTTATTTAGGCTGCACACTTCTTACTTGGGATTTCTGAGCCCATAAAACCAGCAGACAGAATCTGCAAGGAGAGAATAAGCCTGTTATGGTTTTCTATGAATAGATATCACGCTCTTCCCAGATAATAAAGACTTTCCAACTCACACAATGAAAAATCCACTTGATTGCAGGACTTTAACCTGCCAGTGTAGACAGAACACACTGATTTGGTTATAATGTCGACTTCCCTTCTTAAAAAATTTTAAAGAAGTAATCTCCGATGCACTCAGGACTTCGAGTGTGAATTACATCTACCTGCTAAATTTTGAGCAAGATAACGAGCCATCTCTAGGATTTCCCCCCTTAGATTTGGTTTATTCTTAGAGATTTGCCAGCTTTAATTTGCAGTAAGACGATCTGTTTCAATAGGATGTGCTCTCTCCTGGGCTTGTGTCTTTTCAATCAGCCAGTGGCCCTGCCGGGTTTAGAGTGGCAGAGAGGAAGTGGCCTGTGGTTAAACAGAGGAAATTCCAAGGCATTTTAATAGAGCAAATAGTCTCTTTACTTCCCACAGGGAAGAGCTTCAAAGGGCCCCGGGCCCTGGAGAAGACAATGTGTTGTGGGGCCATCAGTCACCTAATCGTGTGTCAGGACCATTCAGAATGTCCCGGCAGCCAAGACAAACACTGCCCGGGAGGACATTGCCTCCCACCGGACGAGCAAGTCAAGCCACTGGGAGACGGGGCCTGTGGCACCAGCACAGACAGGCCCCCTGAGATTGCAGAGGGCAGGGGACCTCCAAATTTGGGGGAGATATGAGACATAAAAGGTCTCAGCTGACAGGGCAGAGTGCAAGAGAAAGGTCTCCTCCAAGGGCACTGTCTCCCCACCCCAGGCTATCAAGCTTCTAGGGGTACCTGAGCCCCCCCGCCTCAGCCCCATACTCTTACAAATGGGGGGGGGGCAAGCTTCCAGAAGCCTAAAAGCCCATCCATCAGAGGCAGACACAAGAGGCAGTGAGAAACGAAAAGGTACAATTAATTGCTGATGGGGTGGCCTCAGCAGCAGCAGACATCTGCTGGGCATGGTATGTGAAAAAGCTCAGGGACCAATGAGGGGAAAAGAGGGTCTAAAAGCTTAAACACACACACATTTTAGGCCAAATGAAGCATGAAAAATACTCAACTTAAAATAAAGACTTACAAAAGCATTAGCAGTTCTTTCCTTTGTAGGGACACTGGTAAGGTTTGAACTGCAGAGAATATGATTTGGATCCTTCCCTGCTCTTTCCTGAGACTGTTTTCCAGACAAGCCCAGCTGTTCTGGGGAGGAACCCATGGAAGCGTCAGGGTCGCCTTTACTCCTGGCCTCCCCTTCAACCCCAGGCTAAAGTCATCCTCCCAAATCAGGGTGCCCTGCCCAGCTGGCTCCCTTGGATCCCCCTCAGCCAGCCTGACCCCTTTCACTGTTCAGGGCTCTGACAAAGTCTCCACTTCCTCTCTAAATACAGGGAAGTAATTTAAAGTCAAACTCTGATTTTAAATGCTTAGAGTGTGGTTTCTCTCCCCCTTCTCTGGCCTGGGGGAAGTCCTGTCTCCTAAAGCAATGGCTCTCATCACTGAGAGAGCATCAGAGGAATTTGTTAAAATGCCAGTTGCTGAACCCCCATCTCACTCCCATTCTGGTCGCATTAGCCTTGAATCTGCATTTTAACGAGCTCCCAAGACAATCCTGATACTGGAAGCCCCTAGACTTTACTTTGAGAAATTGTGTTCAGAGGGAAAGGGTCCACAGACGGTACTTTCTTGCTGGTCTCATTCACCCAGCTGTATCCCCTTGTTAATACAACTAGCACAATGCCCCAGGCACTGCAGGGGCTTGGGGGGGGGGGGCGGGGAGTCAGTGAGATGGATGGGGGAGGGGAGAGAAGGGAGGGCTGTTCAAGAGAGATGGACCCGGGCCAGAAGGATTCCCAATTAATACGGCAAAACAGGCTGGAGGAAAGCACCACGGTTCTTATAAAAATGTCTCTCTGAAAAATGTGTCAACCAGGGCTGAGTCACTTTTTAACCAAGAATTCTGTAAGAGACACGAGACCATGTATAACATGGAAGACATGGCCACAAGACAGGCAAACCAGATGCAGGCTAGGGAGCCATAAGCTGCAAGTGAATGAAAACGCATCCAATTCAGAATCAAATAAACATGCCTGGGCCCACAGCCAAGGAGAGTTCTTGGATTGGACTTTTATCAGGACCTAAATTTCAACCAGCTGGAACCTCTTCTTTTCCAAGTACCACCCTATTCCTTCCTACCTTTTGAGATGAAGTATTTGCCTTAAATGGGAAACTTGCACTTCATTGTAAAGACGATGCCAGCATTCTGGCTTCCTGAATTCCTGAAGGAGCAGGCTTTTTTTGCAGGGTAGACATTTGTTTCAGAGATAAAAGACCAGAGAAGCTGAACCCCGTTTAGGGAGGAAGGCGTTTCTTGTTCTGTCCTTCTCCACTGCAGGAAACGCCACAAAATAAAAACCTGTGGGAGCCGATGCCTAATTCTTTGTTCCATCAGTGTATTTCGGACAAACAGCAAGATGACGGAAAAAAACCTCAGTGCAATTGATAGAGGGGAAAAAACCTCAGCGCAGTTGATAGAAAGTTACCCATCACAAACAGAACCATCCCACTATCAAGAAGCAACAGTTAAGATCCAGTGTAAATGAGGATGCCAGCTTTAGAAATTGTTATTTCTTTGGGAAAACTGTATTTATTACTCCAAGAGCAACTTTACCTGGCAAGGACCCTAAGAGATTTTTGTTTTTAAGTAGTCAAGGAAGTGTGCCCACAACTCATTTCTAAAACACTGAGTTGTGTTCAAGATGGTATCGGCCCCTTAATTGCCCCACTAATAATAGGAAGGTTGTGAAATCTGACCACTTAAACCAGGCCAGCTCCTCAGAGAGCCTCCCCAAAGGGTGTGTTAGAAAAGCTGCTGAAGGTTAGCTGGCTGCAGTCACCTTGCAAGTCCTGGGAAAACACACACTGCTGCAGGGGCAAGAGTTCCTGGAACAAATGCTCCCTGGAGATCAAGGGGGTCATTTGCTCAGTTCCTCCGCAGCACCCAAATCCTGCAGGGCTCACGTCTCCACCCTGCTGTCCCCCTCTCAGGTTCCATGTGACCAAGACCCACGGGAAGGCGTCTCCTGTTTGAGTCACACATAATCAACCCTTCTTTCATGTCTGCATGGCCCCAACTAGACTGTAAGCAACCTCAGAACTGAGACCAACATCTATGAGCTGACTACCCACCACCTGGTAGGGGACTCTGACATGAATCAAAGGCCCAAATCACTGTACACCAGCACTCACTGGCCAGTCCTCTGACAGAGCAACATTTGGAAGACCCAATGTAGGGAGATGTGGGCAGGGAAGGCCTCCTGCAGGAAGTGCTGCTGGAGCAGAGAAGGGAGGCTGAGGTGTAAAGAAAAGGAACACAGACAGGAACAGCATGTGCAAAAGCCTGCTGTGGAGTGGACACCAGTGCTCTCATCTCTCCACCCACTTACTAAAATCATTACCTAATACAGGATTTAGTAGGAAGGCTACAGGGTCTAATTGGGCTCAGTCAAGATTTACAGGCTCTGAGGCCACCAAGATGAGGTTAAGTGCCTGGCTAAAGAAAACTGTCCTAAGACATAGTTGTGAGCAAATATTAACAGCGTAATGTGGTGAGAACTAAAGCGCAAGGACCTGCGTGAGAAGGCAAAGCAAAGGGAATGGCATTCAGGGAGGGCTTCCTGGAGGTGGTATCACCTGAGCTGAGTCTTAGGAAAAGCACAAGGTTCTCAGGGGAAGGAAAAGGCATCATAGGAGCAGAGAAAGCATGCCTCAACAGCACAGAGGGCACCAAAGTTAGGGACAGGCTGGAAAGGTAGGTACGCAAAGCAGGTGGGCAAGAGGGGTTGGGGATGGCTCCATCAGATGCACCAAAAAGAAGTCCAGGAGGGAAGGAGCCATGCAGCAGGTTGGGAAGAACGTAGAATCTGGGAGATGGCCCAGAGGCTTCCATGCTCATTCAAAGAAGGGACCCAAGGAGAGAATTAGTTAGACCAAGGTAAAAGCTGTTGAGAAGGTCACCCCCAACTAGGAGTTGTGGTGGGAGAAAAGAGGTCAGCCTGAGTGTGAGGCTTCTGGGGCAGGGGCCATCATTAATTCGGAGTAGGGGTGCACAGTCAGGGGAAATGAACACATTCCCACAGGCATAGAGAACAAAACCATCAGCTTGGCTCCTTTGGGCCACTATTATACCTGAAGCATTAAAACTTCACAAGCTTTGTGAACTGATACGTGAAGCCACCTGCAGAAAAATAGCAACTTGGACCGATCCACCTTTGCTGTCATATGTAAACTCAGAATAAAATGCATGTGATGCTCTTTATTCAAAAGCCAAAACATCCACTTAGATCCAAAAAGTTTAGCAAGATTAATAAGTCAATAGGAGATAGCCTTAAGGTAAACTTTTTGATCTAAAAACTGGGAAAAACTTGGTATCTTAAAAAATAGTAATTGTGGTATTTTACTAAAATGGGACAGGGTAAGAAAATGTGATGTTTTACTCCAACAGGAATAGTTATATTCACTATGGGATTGGTGGTGGGAGGGTGTGTTATAGCTCTCTATAGTGCGGCTATTAGGTTTGAAGATAACCCAGCTGCCTGGCTCATACCTGGTTTTCTGCACTGTGTTTCTCTGAATGTGGGACAAGGGAGCTGAAAGCACCAGCCTGCGACTCTAAAAGGGTGCCAGGTCCTAGGCCTTGACTGTGCTGAGGCCATTCAGAACATCCCAGAAGAGGTGAGTCAACCTTATTCCAAGTAAAGGACCCAATTCTCAGCGCAACAGTGCTGGGATAACTAGGAAATCCCCATTTATTCCCATTTTTCAGGTGGAGAAACTGGAGCCCAGGAGCAGAGCCAAGGTCACGTCCGTGGCTGCTTGAGTGCAAAGCCCTCACAAAGCCCTCCACAAGTCTAAAGGCCTTGAATGCTCTGACGCCTGGCCACCCTCCCGCTTGGGTGGGAGGTGCGCGGCAGACAGATGCAGTCTCCGGGTCCTGGGGCCGCCCAAGCCCAGGAACCCTGGTGGGGACTGGGGACCGCAGCATCCCCGCGCACACCGCCCCCCCTCCACCCTACGCCCCACCACCCGGACAGCATCAAAGTGCTCGTTTACTGGGAGAAGGCTCCAAACACAAGGCTAAGTCTGTGCACCTCTCCAGTCTCCTCTGGAGCATCTGACCGAGGTGACAAACTCATGCCTGCCTTTGGCCTAGAAAAATACCGGCAAGTCAAGCTGGGGCCAGGGAGAGGGGGTGTAGGTCATCCGTGAGACCATTTGCCAGACGAAGGGCTGAACGGGGAGCAAAATTTCCCAGCAAGTCAGGAATCGGGGGTGGGGTGAAGGTGGGGTAAGACGGCCCAGCCTAGAAGGAACAATGCAGCCACGAGAGGGGGCGCATCCCTCCCCAGCGCTCCGGGTCCCCACTCCGGCAGTCCCGGGACTCTGCAGAGTTGTGGACTGGAGGAGTGGACTACAGGGCCACTCCTGCTCCAAAGGGCCCCCAGTTCGGACAGCTCTGAGCATCCCAGCCTTGGGGCGAAGGAGGTACAGGTCCGGAAACAAAGGGTGGGGCGCCCTTCTCCCGCCCGCCGCGGGACGCCCCTCTCGCCCGCCCACTGGGAGCCGGACCCCGGCCAGTGGCCGCGCCTCATTAGCAACACAAAGCCGGGGGTCGGGCGGCCCCTTTCATCCCGGCCGGGGATGGCGGACGCGCGCCCCGGGAGGGAAGAAGGGCGGGAGCAGCGGGGATCCCAGCCCTGCCGCAGACTCCGCGTAGGGCAGGCACGTCGGCACCCGCTCGGCTGCCCGCAAGCACCTGTGCGCACCGCGCCCGCCGCGCTTTTGGGGACGAAAAGAAGTTTCTCCTTACCCTCCAGCCGCAGGTGTCCGCGCCCCGCGCTCTGCTGGAGCCGCCCGCGGCCACGGCCAGCTGCGAGCCGTTGAGGCAAGCGTTGACCGTGAAAAAGACGGAGCAGAGCTGCAGCCACGGGGCCATGGCCGTGCGCTCGCCCAGCCCTACCCTACTCTGCACCCCGACTGCCTGCCTCTGGCCAGCCCCAAGTGGGCGGTGGCGCCGGCGGCGGCGGCGGCGGAGCTGGCCGCACCACTGAGCATGCGCTGCCGGCCCGCGCCCTGCCCCTTCTCTCCGGGCCCCGCCCCCAGCCCCGACTTTAGCGCTCTGGCCCCGCCCCTCCAGCCCAGCCATACGTCTTGGCCTCGCCCCGCCCTGTAACCCACCCCCTCATCCCCCCAACTATGGCCACACCCCGAATCTCCACTGAGGAACCGGGAGCTGCAGTTTTTTTTCCCTTCACCTGACAGGTCTTTTTTTTAATCCAAGGGATTTGTCCAAGTGATGCCTGCTCCCAGCGAAAAATTCAGGAAAACACAAAGAATATAATAATAATGGTTTTAAAAATAATTTAACCAACACCTACTACTTGCCAGGCCTCTTCTTGAATCTTCCCAACCGCACAGGGAAGTGTCAGTATTATTCTCCCAATTTCCGGCGCAGAAAAGTGAGGGTAATTTGGTGGTTAGAAAAAATCCTGGCTGAGACCTCCGACAAGTAACTTATTCTCTCCATATTACTGTTCCTGCCCCCTGTAAACTGGAAAAACAAAAGTATGCTGGTCTGGGGAGGATTCTACTGGTTAGCACATAGCAAGTGCTCAATAAAAGCTACATTGTATAATTAAGCTACTTGCATAAGTCATCCAGCTGGTACCTACTGAGATTCAAATCCAGATCTGACAAAAACAGTACTCTTAACCAGTACACTTGTCAGATTTACATCGTGCAATGGATAGGAAGCTGAGGCTCGGAGAAGTCAAGTAGCCAAGGTCATATGACTTCAGCACGAGCCCCTTCCCACTTTGACTTGTATCTGTGCACCTGAATCCCACCATTTCACTGTCCTCGGCCCCGCCCCTCATCTCTGCTACCCCGTCCTCCTCCTCAAAGGCTTCCTAAGAGCTGAATTGCCTCCTTCCGCTTTCGTCCCAATATACGATGCATTTCTCTCCACTTGAATTCAGAGAGATCTCCAGAAAGGTAAATCAGGTCACTGACTTCTGATTGAAAATCCTCTGCGGTGGAATTTTTTCAGCGGACCTTTATAGTAAAATCCATACTGGCCCCTCCTCCCCCCACATTCTCTCTTCCCACTCTGCCTTCACCACTTGATTGTGTGGAACTGCCCACTCAACCACATCTTGTTCTTCTTGTCTCAGTAAACCTTGGAGACTCTCTGTCCAACAAGGCATCTTCCTCTACATGACTCTCTCCTTCTAGGGTCCTTGTCTGCCAGGCCTAAGTGTGTGACAGTTCAGCTGCTGCTACCACTGGGTTCCTGTACTTTCCCTCATGACTCCACAGACCCTGGCCATACCTCGTTCTTAAACTCTCTGCAGAGGTAGAGGTGGACCCAGTTTCTCATGCTACCCCCCTGGAGAATGAAGACTCTTCTCAGTAAAGCTAACAGAAGTCCTGGAGACGGGCTCTGACAAGACCACTTTGGAACCAGGGAGCAGAGCCAGATTCATCTGAACCCCAGGGGCTGGAAGTGGAAAACAACAGTTGTCCAAAGAACACTGGCCTTGTTGCCAGAGAAAGCGAGATGGATACTGGGTTCACCAAACAACAGTGTCCACCACAAAACCGAGATGCTAAGATGTTCGTCCATGTGCACCACAGGACAGAAATGTTTTATTTTTCATCTCACTGCCGGAATATTCAGGAATTCAGCCAGACCCGGGGAGGGCAAGCACCACAACTTCCTTGGTCATCCAGAAGAACCAGGATCCACAAAAGTTGCCTGTAGAGTAGCCTTCTCTGAAAAGACCTCACTCAGCATGTTGCCCCGCTGGGAATCTGTTGGTTCAATGCTCTGCTCCTATTCAGGCTTCCGCCCACCTCCCTGGCACTCTTGGTGCTCCTCTCTGGATCATTCCCAACTCCCATAGCAGGGGATCTTAGGGGTTTGGCTATGAATATCAGGGGTGCCAGGGGCTGAGACAAGGCCAGGACCACATGGGTGTTGATGAAACACCATGGAAACCATATGAAGCTGCCTGCTCTTTAAGCTCCTTAATCTATATGACATTCCAGCCTAGATATGGTTCATAATCTACCAACCAATCACCTGCTGAGGGACTTCTCTTATAATCAGTGATTCAAAAATATCCTCACACATTTATCTTGATGCATCCATTCAACTATTTTCTTAAGATATATTCCTAGAATCAGAATTGTTGGATTATATACACATTTAAAATCGCCAAACTTCTCAATATTACTGCATTCTAATATATATATTATATATATATTAAATTACATAATATATTAAAATATTATATATATGATATATATTTTTTAAGTAGGATCCACACCCACCAAGGGGGTTGAACTCACAACCCTGAGATCAAGAATCACGCTCCACCAACTGAACTAGCCAGGCACCCCATCTACTGCAATTTTAATTGGCTTTTTTTTTTTTTTTTTTTGAGAGAGAGAGAATGAGAGAGAGCGAGCATGGGGGGGGAGGGTCAGAGGGAGCAGCAGACTCCCTGCTGAGCAGAGAGCTGGAAAGGGGACTCGCTGGATCCTGGGACTCCAGGATCATGACCTGAGCCGAAAGCAGTCACTTAACCAACTGAGCCACCCAGGCACCCCTTAATTGGCTTTTTTGGTTAAAAATGAGGTGGACCATGTTCTCATGTATTTAGTGGCCATTTGCATTTCTTCTTTGTTCCAGTACTGGACTCTCAGAAAAGGAACAGTTCTTAGAGTTTATGGCCAAGGGAGAGCCTTAAGGAGGGCGCTGGCAAGGAGAGCATTTCTTCTTGGGTTTTCCTCACATCACCATGTGACTGAGTGACCAGGGAAGACAGAGCAACACTCCTGTTCCCTTTCCAGTCTCCACACCCATCCACACAGCTCACTGCCCAACCTGGCAAGCGACAGCCTCTGAAAACCTGCTTCAGAGCTCAGAGTGCTCCAACCAAAGCACTACAGAGAACACAAGAAAGAAGAGACCTAAGTGTCCATTCTAAAACTTGTGAGACTCACATCCCTCAGGACCAGGGACTGAGAGGCCCTCCTATTTACCTTCTAAGGAGGTCTTAAGCATGTGTGTTGGGGTGGGGGGCTGTTGTGTTGGGGAGAGGACCACATACCTTTGATGTCAAATTTGGTCAAAGGTAATTAACTGACATTTGGCAACATTCTCCCCATTCTGGTCTTCTCCATTGATTCTTTGCCTCTCATCCCCTCTTTTTATCCTGGACCCTTCAGATTATCTGTGAAGCTGTAGGAAGTGAACCTCTGTACTGAGAGCTGAGATAAAATGAGGGGGCCAGGCCCCTACATGGCCTCCATAGACCACACCTTGCTCCAGACCCTGGCTGAGCCCAGGTGACAGGAGGATGAGGCCGTCCTCAAATACAATACATGGGCTCACCTACCACAGCCAAGACTGCCTGTGCCCCAGGCACAACTTCAGCCCCCCTCACAATCCCTGACTGATTCACCTTTCTGCCCCCAGTGCCTGGCTCTCTTCCTGGCACACATCAGTGGGCAAGAAACTGCTGCTGCCCCCATTCCTGTCTGGAATGAAGCTGGGGATTAAACAGATTAAATCACCTTTAAATAAGCTGTTGATAAAATGCAAATATACTTCCCCAATTTACGTAGAATCTAACCAGATAAGAAAAACCCTTAACACAAAGACTGGATTTTGGGGGTGGCTCAGTCCTTAAGTGTCTGCCTTCAGCTCAGGGCGTGATCCCAGCGTTCTGGGATCGAGCCCCACATCAGGTTCCTCTGCTGGGAGCCTGCTTCTTCCTCTCCCACTCCCCCTGCTTGTGTTCCCTCTCTCTCTGGCTGTCCCTCTCTCTAATAATAAATAAATAAAATCTTAAAAAAAAAAAAAAAAGACTGGATTTTGTTAGGAGTCAAATTATCCCTGGAAACATAAGAAAGGATAAAATGATGATGGAAATAATTTGTATCCTGAAATATTTTTTAGCAGAGAAGAGCTAAAGACCATTTTAATGAGCAGTGGTTAGAAGCAGTGGGCCAAAATTCTAATTTATTTTTGGTATTACGCTCAAGTAGTATGTTTTATATACTAATCAAGACATTAAAAGCAAAGGGTGTCCGCCCGCCCCCCCCCCCCCCGCCAGGCTCCCAGCAGGCTGAGAGGTGCAATTTTCCCAAAGCTCTGGGGGAGCACCATGGTCCTGGGAGCCCCCAGCCTCTGTCAGAGCCCTCTAAGTCTGCTGGGATGCCAGTCTGGCCACGGGAGGTCTTGGCTCCCACGAAGTAGATGTCCACTTCACAGTCGGGAAGCCAAGACTTAGCCCTAGACTCATCTGACACTCCCCACCCCCCCCACCCCCCGGAACCCCCACCTCCCCCCCTACACAGTCTCTGCTTGGGGCGACCCGCAGCCTTCCCAAACAGGTCTTGACCCCTTCCAGACTGCCCAGAGGCTCAGAACGAGGGCGGGCTTTAGACCTGGAGAGGATGACCGAACCCCACGCCCCGGAATCCACGGAGCCGCACCCCAAACTGCCGGGGGCGGTGCGCTCTGCGGCCACAAAACCGAATTCAGGAGTGCACCGCCACTCCCCGGGGAGAGGAGGACCGGGGCGCCCAGGCTCCACGGTAACCGCTAGGGGGCGCGCGTGGTCTAGGTCGGAGACGCTCGAACAATCTCGGATGGTGCCGCCCGGAGAGCACATCATCCTGGGACAAAACCCCCGGTGCAGGTGCAAGGGCTTGCTGTTACCAGAGTAAGTAGAGTTCAGGAGGAGGTAAGAAAACTAGGTGAAATTGGGCTTTCAGCAACAAATATGGGCTTTCAGTAACCGTGTGGCTTTGAGCAATTCACTTAGCCTCTCTGAATGTCAGTTTTTTTCGGTGGCCACACAGGAATGATGGGATGCAGACTTCAGTGAGTTTTTGTGTATCTGAAGTAAGCAAATGGCTATGCACGTTACTATTGCAAGCAGTAGACCAGGAGTTGATGCAGCCAGGCCCAGGGGCAGCTGGAACCCAGTCAGTAGCTAGGCGAGATGGGCACTCTACCTCCTTCAGGAGCTAACATCCTGGTTTGGATCTGCACTAGACAGGACGGCTAGTGCGTTCACTCACTCATTCATTCAACAAGTACCTATGCAGTCCTTGCACGACATCAGGCATTATGCTAGAAGCTGGGGACCAGTATGAACAGATACTGTCCACAACAAAACATTGTCCCAGCTGTCATAGAACCAACAAGCAAACATTCCATGGAGGACACTGGCATTACTCAACTACATGACCGGGAATAATTACAAGTCTCTAAGGAAGTGATATCTGAGCTGAGATACCTGGGCAAAGGGGAGGGGAGCAAAGACAAGAAGAGTCTTCTAGTCAGAGGGAGTAGCATATGCAAAGGTCCTGAGGGGATTGGGAACCAAGGAACCAAAAGAGGCCAGTGTGATTGGAGAGCAGTGAGGTGTGGAGGCATGGTACAAGGTGAGCCCAAGAGGCCTGCAGGGGTAGGAGGGTAGGACTTTGTGCTCTGGTTTGCATCTAAGAGTACCCAGCAGCTTCTGAGAGATGGCAGGATGGTTTTTTGAGAAGGTCCTTGTATCCCAAGTGCTGAGCACAGGGTACTACTACCCTGTGTGTAGCTGGCATTTGACGCTTGTCGAATGAATAAATAACTAGGATCACTGTTGAAATTCTGGGATTTAATGTCTTGAATGCAAAAACTCATTAAAAAGCCCGGAAAAACATCTAACCCTACTAAAATTCTAAATGCGAATAAAATGCATAAAGTTTTCTTGTCTTTTAAGGTTATTTCTACTGTAAAGTCCCTTATTATTTTTAATAGACTATTTTTAGAAGATTTACAGAAAAATTGAGAAGATAATAGTGTTCCCATATACCCCGTCCCTAGTTTCCTTTATTATTAACATATTATATTAGTAGCATAGTACATTTGTTCCAATTAATAAACCAATATTAATACATTATCATCACAAAAGTCCAAACTTTATTCAGGTTTCTTTAGTTTTTACCTCATATCTTTTTTTCGTTCCAGCATCCCATCCAGGATACCACATAAACTTTGGTTGCCATGTCTCAGGGTCCTTTTGGCTTTGATGGTTCTCAAACTTCCCTTGTATTTGATGACCCTGACAATTTTGAAGAGCATCCCCTAGGTACTTTGTAGGATGCCGCTCTGTTGGGATTTGTCTGATGTTTTTCTCACGATTAGACTGGATATTATTATTTTTTGACTTTAATCAAAGTTATACATATATAAAGTTTTGAAAGTCTTGTTAGTTCTAATAGATGTAAAAAGAAAACAGCAGGGGTGCCTGGCTGGCTCAGTCTATAAGCGTCTGCCTTCGGCTCAGGGTGTGATCCTGGCATTCCGGGATCGAGCCCCACATCAGGCTCCTCTGCTGGGAGCCTGCTTCTTCCTCTCCCACTCCCCCTGCTTGTGTTCTCTCTCTCGCTGGCTGTCTCTCTGTCAAATAAATAAATAAAATCTTTAAAAAAAAGAAAAGAAAACAGTAGTCCTCTGACCTGTCCCTTGTCACTCTCACTCCCCAGAGCACCCTGTTTCAACTCTCTTTGCTGTTTTCTGACATTTGCTGCCGTATTTCTAAATCATATGTTGATCTTGCCTTTCTGGACTGACCGATTTAGACACTAGCTCCTAACTTCCTGCCTTTTTTTTTTTTTTTTCCAACAGAGATAGAGACAGCCAGCGAGAGAGGGAACACAAGCAGGGGGAGTGGGAGAGGAAGAAGCAGGCTCATAGCGGAGGAGCCTGATGTGGGGCTCGATCCTATAACACCGGGATCACGCCCTGAGCAGAAGGCAGACGCGCTTAACCGCTGTGCCACCCAGGCGCCCCTAACTTCCTGTTCTTTATGAAAGGTGATAGATAGAACACAAGAGAATTGTGTTATCTTTCATTCCCTTCCTCTATCCAACCACTAAGGTTTGTCCTGATGTCTTCCTCTGCCTTCCAGAATGCTTCTAACCTTACAGACCCCATCAATGGGCTTTCTGCCCCTCAGTCTTCAGGCTGGGGTGGGTCAACGTGGGGCACAGGCAGGCAGTTAACGGGGAGGGAGAGAGTAAAGGTATTTCTGCGCTCGATTACCACCGTTAGGTTGCGGTGAGGGCTGCGTGTCTCTGCTGTCAGGCACTCTCTCCAGTTTCTGAGAACTGCTCCCACCCCCTTGCCTCCTCAGGTCTGTGTGTTGAGGGGAGAGAGAGGGTGGGTAATAGCCCCTCATACTGGTACCATACCTTCCTTTGTGGTTTCTTTTCACCCCTGCCCACAAAGTCTCTTGTGAGAAATTCTCCTCAAATTACCCCATTTGAGAGTTGTTTCATTTTTTGGAATCCTGACTAATAAATTACAATTTGGGTTAAACCAATATTCAGTGTTTATGTTATTGTGATAATAATTATGAAACATTATTCACCTTAAAGGCAAGTAGTGTTTTATGATAATATTTCCTTTCTTGTTCCAACTTTTTTTGGTTTGTGTGTATGTGTGTGTAGTTAGTATTTACTTTTTTAATATAACCCTTGTTAAATTTTCCCATACAACTCTCCACATGGTCAGAGGCATTAGCTTTTCTCTTAGGATTTTTTTTTTCAGGAGAAGTCCTCCTGGAGTCCTCAGGCTCCTGCTCCAGTCAGGGTTGGATGTTCTTGAGGTCTGCTGCCCAGCTGTCCTTCCCTTTCCCTCTCTCTGGCATTAGAATCCTATTTTCTGGATCTTTGGGAGTTTCTCACTCATTTTGTTTGTTTGGGTTTTTTGTGTTTTTTTTAGATTTTATTTATTTAGACAAAGAAAGAGAGTGCGCATGCACGAGCTGGGCGAGGGGCAGAGGGAGAGAGAACCTCAAGCAACCTCCTCACAGAGGGAACAGAGTCAGAGCTGGGTCTCGATCTCATGATCTTGAGGTCATGACCTCAGCTGAAATCAAGAGTTGGATGCTTACTTAACCTCCTGAGCCACCCACGTGCCCCGGGTTTCTCACTCACTTAGTGGGGCATATCCTTCATTAGCTTCTTGAGAAAAGGTCTGAAGGTAAATTTTGTGAGACCTTGAATGTCTAAAAAATATCTTCATTAAACATCACAGTAGATTGATAATTTGACTAGGTAGTGAATTTTATGTTGAATGTGATTTTCTGCAGGAATGTTGAAGACATTGCTCTTCTATCTCTCAGCTCTGAGGTTGTGGTTTAGTAGGCTGATGGTATTTCTATTTCTGGTCCTTTGTCAGTCTCTCTTCCCTCTCTCTCTCTCTTTCAGCTTTTAAGCTGCTCTCTTCATTCCTGTTGTCCTGGAAGTTCACAGGGATGAGTCTCTTCCTTCATCTTGGCCTTTTACTTTGGAGACACATGTCCTCCATATATCTTTTTTATCCCCCCCCCTTTTCCTCTGCTTTCTCTCTCTCTATCTTTTTTTTTTTAAAGATTGTATTTATTTATTTATTTGACAGAGAGAGAGCACAAGCAGGGGGAGCAGCAGGCGAAGGCGGAGCGAGAAGCAGGCTCCCCAACGAGCAAGGAGCCCGATGTGGGGCTTGATCCCAGGACCCTGGGATCATGACCCAAGCCAAAGGCAGACGCTTAACAGACTGAGCCACCCAAGCACCTCCACTCCCTGCTTACTCTTTATGAAAATCCTGAGTTGGATGACAGGTATGCTAAGTTTATCCTTCAATTTTCTTGTTATTATTGACTATTTTCCACCTCTAGTCACTTCATTCCATGCTTTAGAACATTTCTTCAACAAGATCTTCAAAATCAAATAATTTTTATTTTGATTATTATATTTCTTAATACCCAAGAGCAGCTCTTTCTTATTTAGTGATTGTCCTTTTTGCAGAATATCCTATTCTTGCTTAAAGGAAGTAATTCCTTCTCTTATCTCTCTAAGGAATAGTTTTACTCAAGTTTTTCTTTTTTCCTAAATGCCTTTTATGAATTTGTGAAATTTTAAAATGGAATTAGCTTTTCCAGACTTCTCTAAAATTATTCTCTCTCTTTTTAAAAGATTTTATTGATTGATTGATTGATTGATTTGAGAGACAGAGGAAAGAAAGCAGGAGCAGCGAGCAGGGGTGGGGGGCAGGCAGTAGGGGGATGGGGATGGGGGGGAGCAGAGGGAGAGGGAGAAGCAGGCTTCCCACTAAGTGGAGAGACCCGACGTGGGGCTTGATCCCAGGACCCTGAGATCATAACCTGAACTGAAGGCAGACGCTTAACGTACTGAGCCACCCGGGCACCCCTAAAATTATTCTTAAGGAAATGGGCACGCTATGTCAGCAGGTTAGGATTCAAACTGGGTAATCAATGTCTAGAAAGATCCCAGACAGGTCACATATGTCAAGAGGAAAGAGACCCCCACTAAGCCACTCAATGAGACAGGGTCAATAAACAACCTGGAGCAACCATGCAACTCAGCCATTTTATTTCTCAAATTATTACACCTATACTTTTTAGCTCTCCATTTACCTTCTTCTATCAGATTTGTTGTTTTTCTTTTTATTTTTTCCAGTACCATCTTGAACATAAATGATATATGGCTTGTGACATATACAAATGAATAATCATAATGACCAGCGTGTTTAGATTCAACTGTTTATCAAGCAAGCA
The DNA here is from genome assembly GCF_024610735.1 of Ursus americanus. Taxonomy (NCBI): domain Eukaryota; kingdom Metazoa; phylum Chordata; class Mammalia; order Carnivora; family Ursidae; genus Ursus; species Ursus americanus. Next base: position 32,699,490 of record NC_142140.1, on the reverse strand, counting down.
TTTATCGAGTACCTACTATATGCCAGGCACTGTGCAAGGCATAGGAATAGAACATGCTCAAGGTCATGAGGTCCCTGCCCTCAAGGAACTCATTTTCCCGGGCAGTACCTCACACTTGGCTGAGCCTCCTGAGCCTTTCAGGCAGCCACTGAGAGCTCCACTTAACAGGTAAAGGATCTGAGGCTCACAAAAGTTTCCCGGTTTGCCGGAATGACACACAGCTATTTGGAGACTATGCTGCATCATGAACCCCAATCTTCCCCTTCCAACTCTGTTTTAAAGGCTGGGGTATAAGAAGAAGCTAGAGATAATGAACCATGAAAAGAGGGTTCAGAGGGACAGGAAGCGAACTAAGAGGGAGTGGTCTTAGGCTTCTCCAGAGAAACAGAACCGATAGGATATATAGAGATTTATATAAGAGGAGATTTATTATGGGAATTGGTTCATGCAGTCATGGAGGCTAAGAAGTCCCACAGTTTGCTGTCTGCCAGCTGGAGAATCAGGAAAGCTGGTGGTGTAATTCAGTCCAAGTCCAAAGGCCTGAGAAATGGGGGCTGATGATGTAAGTCCCAAATTGAATCAGAAAGTCTGAGACTGGGATTGCCAGGGTCCGAGGGCAAGAGAAGATGGATGTGTCAGCTCAAGCAGAGAGAGAAAGAGAGAGAGAGAGAGAGAGAGAGAATTGGCCTTTCCTCTGCCTTTGTGGTCTACTAGGGCCTCAACCAGTTGGGTAATGCCCACCTGCACTGGGGAGGGCCATCTGCTTTGGTCAATTAAAATGCTATTTTTTTCTGGAAACACCTTCACAGACACATCCAGAAACAATGTTTTACCAGCTATCTGGGCAACCCTTAACCCAGTTAAGTTGACACAGAAAACTAACCATCACAGAAGCCAAGGGGAAAAAGAGTTTCAAAGTATTTGCTCAGGCCCTAGCTTCCCCAGTTTATATTTTAGCAGAAACTAGTTCAGGGCAAATGGTGGGGAACAGGGGCTGCCAAGGCACTTGGGGGAAACAGGACAGAAGGGAAGGAAGAAACACATGACACTCATTTTCCAGTTGCAGACATATCTTCTCTACTCCTCTGGAATGAATGCCAGTGGGGAAAGATCCTCACAGTTGAATAACTTGCACCTCTAGAAGCAGCAGGCAGCAACCCCATGTGTCAGAGCCATGTAGGGCATGCCCTCACTGCAGGGATGGGCCAACCAGTGCCTCTCAGTTGGAAAAAAAAAGCACAGTATGCCCTGACTCTAGTCTCCCAACCTGAGGCCCTCAAGCAGGAAATTCTAGAGCTAAATTTCGATAGAGATGGAGCAAGGGAGTGACAGATTGCAAAAACAGACACAGAGCAAGGCATCGAGCCAAGTTCATGAGCAAGAGAAGTCAGCCTCACATCAGCAACAAAGCCATACAGGCCCTGAGGGGCCTGCAAGCACCCACCGGGACAGACCTCTTCCTTCTCCCAGGCAGCAGCTTCGTAGCCCCGCCCCAGAGGTGGAAATCCCTTCCGGTTAGCATAGGCTGGGAGTGTGGGGGGCAGGGGTGGCCAGTGTCTGGGGACAATGGTGCACTCTCCGTTCTCTGGAGAGGTCAGACGATGACTTCCACTGGTCTTCCCCAGTGCACATAAATATATATATTTAAACTGGAAACCTAAAATAAATTCTTCCATTGCTGTTGGCTGCCATTATGTAATGTCTCACAATGTTTCCCTGGGACTCTCCAGGCGGTCTTATTTATTGCCTTGGTTGTACTTCCAGCTTTGTTCATGACTTCCAAACTGCTTTCCATAAAATTGAGCCATATGTACATTGGCTACTCTCGACATAGTTTGTACCTTTAAAAGTATGCATATACTGTGGCGAGGCCAACGTTGAGAGTGTGTGCAAGGCCATAGATTGGAGTCCCTTTTTTAAAAAGTGGCAGCTTTTCAAGCTCGTTTAAAAAAAAAAAGTGTTTTTGAAATATTTTTAAATTTACAGAAAAGTAGCAAAAATAGTTCAAAGAGGACCTGTATACGCTCTACCCAACATCCCCTAACCTCTTATGTAACCTCTTACATAACCAGAGCCACATTATAGAAACCAGAAACGACATTAATATAATACTACTGAGTAATCTACGGACGTTATTGGAATTTTACCATTCTCCCTACTGATAATGTCCCTTTTTTAAAAATAAATGTTTAGATTTTAGAATTGTCTGAAATTCACAGAAAAACTGAAAAGATAATCCTGAGCGCGTATGTACACCTACCCAGTTTCCCCTTCTGTTAACATTTTATATTAGTATGGTATATTTGCCACAATAAATGAATCCATATTGATATATTATTATTAACTAAAGCCCATACTTTAGTCAGATGTCTTTCTTTTTTTCTGTAATGCCACTTCTCTGTTCCAGGATCCCATCCAAGATACCACATTCTATTTTGGTGTCACCTCCTGAGGAGCCTCTGGGCTGGGACCTTTCTTTTCTCAGACTTTTGTTGGTTTTGATGACCTTGGCAGTTTTGAGCACTGATCGGGTGTTTTGTAGGTTGCTCCTCAATTGCAATCTGATGTCTTTCTCCTGACTAGATGGGGTTATGGGTTTTTGAGAGGAAGACCACAGAGTTGCAGTGTCCTTCTTGTCACATTGTACCAGTGGTCCACTAACGTCCTATTTCTGGTCCAGGATCCATCCAGAATCCTACATTATTTAGTTGTCGTGTCTCCTTAGTCTCTAATCTCTGAAAGTTCTTCAGTCTTTCATGACCTTAACACACTTGAAGAGTATTCAAAAATGTCCCTTAATTTGGATTTGTCTGATGTTTTTTCAAGAATGGATTCAAGTTATGAGATTTTGGTAAGAATGCCAGAGAAATGATGTTGTGTATCATCTCGGGGGTACATGGTGTCACTATGTCTTATTTTACTTTTTTTTTTTTTTAAGATTTTATTTATTTGATGGAGAGAGAGAGAGCGAGAGAGCACAGCAGGGGGAGCAGCAGGCAGAGGGAGAAGCAGACTCCCCTCTGAGCAAGGAGCCCTATACGGGACTCAATCCGAGGACCCTGGGATCACGACCAGAGCCGAAGGCAGCTGCTTAACTGAATGAGCCAGCCAGGAGTCCCTACTTTTTTTAAGGTAAGCTCTACACCCAACGTGGGGCCTGAACTCAGGACCCCGAGAGCCAGAATCACATGCTCTACTGACTGAGCCAACCAGGTGCCCCTCTTACTTTACTTTTGATCACGTGGTTAAGATGGTGTCTGCCAGGTGTCTCCACTGTGAAGTTACTATCTTCTCTTTGTAATTTCTTGGTGGTGATACTTTTATTTTTTTATTTTTTAAAAGATTTATTTATTTATTTATTTATTTATTTATTTATTTATTTGAGACAGAGAGCACTCGAGAGAGAGAAAGCATCCATGAGTGGGGGGCAAAGGGAGAGGGTGAAGTGGGCTTCCCGCTGAGCAGGGAGCCCAATGTGGGGCTTGATCCTAGGATCCTGGGATCATGACCTGAGCTGAAGGCAGACGCTTAACTGACTTAGCCACTCAGGTGCCCAGTGGGGATACTTTTAGATGATGCAAGTATCTTGTTACCCTCAAACTTTTGCTAGCTAATTTTAGCATCCATGAGTGGATCTTGCACGCAACAATCATTACTGTGATGTTCTCGTCCTGATTTTTCTATTTCCCTTATTCCTTCTACATTTGTTAATTGAAATCCTCCGGCCCCTCTCTCCCATTAATTTATTTATTCAGTTATTTAATTCACAAACATGGGCGAATGACTATTTATTTTGTGGGTTCATCTTGTATTTTCTCTGTCCTAGTGCTAGCTAGACTCAATAATTTCTTCAAGGATTTCTGGTTCTTTTTATTGGAGAATCATCTTTTGAAACCCAGATCTGAACACTCAGTGTGCCGCTGGGGCATCATTGTGTCTAGGCACTCTCATCAAACAGGGCTGGGAAATACATTCCGTGTATACTAGCACACATATATACATACACCTAAATTTATTTCTTTATCCATATATACTCAGGTGTTCTCTAGGGTACCTCTTAGGACTTCCATGCCTAATAGTAAAGGATAATGGAAAATTAAAGCAACCAAGAAAAGCAGGTACAATTAAGTACCTAGAGTCACTGGGAATGAAGGCTTGGGTCACCCCAATGAGCTGAGGTTTTGCCTGAGAGTGAGGGAAATAATGACTGTGTAGTGAAGAAGAAAGTCGTAGCTATCAGTTACAGCCTTATGACCAATTATAGAAACATTTTATTTGCTTGTCATACATATGTGTTTATTTGTAATGCTAACCATTTTCTTCTTCTTTCTCCTTCTTCCCATTTTTATTTTGCATACAAATTGCTGAAGCTAACTTTACAGCTTAGATTTTAGGTAACAGACTATTCAGTGGGACTATGACAGAATTTAAGGGTTAATTAACATAGTCAGTGATGGATACAATAAGTCTCGGTGGGACTGTTTCCTCCTCATTTGGCAGAGGGCATGAAAATGTCTTCGTTTCTAAGATAAAAAGCTGTATCTTGTTAGGTGGAATTATAGAGAGGTTTTGTTATATGAGAGTTCAAACGTGTGTAAAAGGGAGCCTATGGAAGGCAAGTAGACAAAGGGTTAGACTCTGCCAGTGATCCGTTTATTGTCCCTCAAATCCAAATTCATCCTTCATTATCCGGTATGCAAAAGTAAAGCTGGTTCATTTAAATATTTTCCTTAGTCAGCTCGTGCCATGTTGAATTTTGTCAGTAGAGGGCAATGGAGAATCATTGCAGGAGAAAGGAGGAAGCCTGGTCTGGTGTGTTCCTTCTGGTAGGCAGGCTCCTGCACGATGGCTACTCCTCCAGCATCTGCAGTGTAGACAGCTTCCCCGATACCAGATTCTAGCTGCTGGCTCCTGCAGTACACAGCACCCGAGAACCAGTGCCTGGCCGCTTTCCCTGGCAGCCTTTTCAGGCAGTTACATAGTAGAGTGCCTCCAGTGAGATACCTCCCTGTGAACAGTTTTCCTGGAACCCTAGGGAGTGGATTTCTGGCAAGTTCTGATAGTATGGCACTGCAGTGACTTCTCTGCTACTCAGTGAGCCATGGCCGTGCCCTCTCCAACTCGGTCTAGATCTCTGCCCCGGAGGAGGGAGTCTTTCCCTTGGGTTGTCTCTCAGTCCTGGGCAGTGGCTGCTCCTTAGATACGCTATTCCTATATTCTTTAGTCTTACTAGCCAATCACTCATTTCTCCGATCCCTTGTTATAGTTACAATTCTTTTTATTAAACTTTCCCTGTTCAAATGACTGTGGTTTCTGTCTCCTAATTGGACCCAGACTAGTCTGCACATAAAACAGTTTCAGAATTGCTAACTCATTCCCCTGTGAGACCCACAGAGAGGAACAAATTTACTGACTAAGGTACAATCTCTGTGTACAGTCCTTCCATGGTTAGTCGTCTTTTTTCTCAACCAGACACATTAACATTCTTAGTTTCTTAATCCTCTCATGACAAATCTGCACGGTCACCACAGATAAAGCCACTGCAGCATCTTTACTCCTTCTGGGGTCCAATCTTCAGCTCGCTTTTTGCCAGCACCAACAGTGGCTTTTGCAGTCCCCCTGACTTTCTTCATTCTGTTCTTACATTCCTTTTGCTGTTTTCTTGACGTCTTTTTCTTCTCATACCGGCCATGTCTTGCAAGTCTGTGTTTGGGTTCATTTTTCTTTGCATAATCCAAGGAATCATAAATCATGCCAAAGCCACCACCAAAATGGCTTCTGAATCCAAATCCAAATATGGCATCTGGTGTGGTCTTGTACATTTTGGCTAGTTTCCCAAATTTCTGTCTTAGGTACTGTTGCCTTTCCGGGGTGAAGGACATCAATGACTATCTGTTTCCGCTCAAGGGGTCAGTTGGTCATGAACTTCCTGGTCCAGATAGTGATTGTGTCATTCATGATGGCAGCCGGGGAGGAAAAGAGCATAGTTAGTCTTATAGTATCCAAAATGTCATTTTTTTCAGTTACTTAGGTTAGGTGTTTTCTTCCCTATCCCTGCCAGGGTGGTTATATTCTTTATTTGTAATACACTTAGATTCCTTATTTTTGGTGTTCCATGTTGGGTTCTCTTCTCATCCTGGTTGATTTGAATGATTTATTTATTCTGGGAGTATGTAAACCATTACACTGGTTCTAAGAGTTACAGCTGCATCAAGGGGCTTACATATACTCAGAGGAGTGTTGTGGCCACCTCGTTCCTACTACCTGTTCCCATTCCCTCCTTCTTTATGTCCCATTTCTGTCCATCCACCTTCATAAATAACTAATCTTTGTTAGCTTCTGATTTAACCTTTCTTTTGCCAGTTGATATATGGGGGCCCATAGATGAGTTTTGCTTTTATTTTTTAAAGATCTTATTTATCTGAGAGAAAGAGAGCAAGGTGCCCAACGCAGAGCTCGATCCCAGGACGCTGAGACCAGGACCCAAGCAGAAGGCAGATGCTTAACCGACTAAGTCACCCAGGCACCCTCCTCCCCCATAGACGAGTCTTAGAAGGCAAAGACTCAGGCTCATAGCCTTCCTGTCTCTGCTCTGTTTGGAGCCTGGGGTGAGCCCATTCCAAAGCTCAATAAAAAGAAGTATTTGCTGGAGTTGACCACTGAGAGTCATGTTGTAGGGAAAACTGGTCATGTCTATTAAAACAAAACATGAATAATTTCTAATTTCTTCTGCATGGCCATTCCACCGAATATTTAACCTCAAGAAAAAAGTCATATTTGCACATAGGTTGATATGGACAAACTTGTTTTCTGTCATGTTGTTTTTTATGGTGAAAAGAAAAAAATAATCAGAAACAACCCAAATGTCTATCAATAGAGAAATAACTAAAAACATACACAGAATAGCTAACCAGGCACCCTATACAATTCAGCAGGGTTGTTTGTTTTAATAAGGTCGAGTTATGAGAAGCTTAGAATAAAAGCTCTAAGACATGTTGACGAGTGGGTGGGGAGAAAGCTAGTTATAGAATGATAAATATGGAATAATGCAACTTATGAAAAATCAAGAAATAAAACACTACCACATATTATATATATATATATATATCTGTAAGAAAAGGTTTGGAAGAATGTATATCAAACTGAAAAAGTGATTTCATTTGGCTGGGGCTGGCTGGGGCAGAGGAGACTGGAGATTTGGGGTGGGGGCGGGTTTCAAAAGGAATTTTTATCTTCAGTGTGTTTGCTTTTTCAGTATTCATGTGTTATTTATGTAATATATTTTAAAACTAAAATGAACAAACAAAACATTGACTGCATTAATTAAGTCTCAAAATCCTCAGAAAGTGACTACAACCTATGGGGGAGACAGGTGACACCCTCAAACACTCAGTATCAGTCCTTCCTAGAGAAAATTTCAGAAATGACAGTCTCCACCTCTCCCTCTCCTATTAAATGTAAGAATCCTTTCCTAAATGTTGTCTGCTGCGAAGTCTTGCTGTCTGTTAACAAAAGCAAGTAATGTAAGTAACACCGTAACTTAAAGACCTGGGTTTACAGTGAACACCATATACCCACTCCCTGCCCCGTGCAGTTAATATTTGACCAGTTCTGCTCTAATACATTACATCACTGAACGTAAACCCCAATATACACTGTCTACTTTGATTTTTTTCTTTGCTGAGCTGTAGGATGGATATTCAACCCAAGGAAAGCAACTAATGGCTAAGGACAGAGTCCAGGTATCCCAAGGCTTTTGCTTTCTGTTTAAACCATTTGATGACTGAGATAGAAAAAAATTAACATTCCCACATCAAGGTTGTTGAATATATTATGAAAGACAAAGAGTATATATATAATACCTTCAAGCTTGTATTTAAATTATTTTCCTCTGGGGGAAAATAAAAAAACTAAAGCCTTAGCCTTCTTACTTTAATAATAATAATAATAATAATAATAATAATAATAATAATAATAAAAGATTACCATGATAATGAGCCAGAAAGCTGACTAAGCCACTAATCAAAGAAGGAGACACAAATACAATAGTGTTTGGGCAAGCTGCTCTGAGGATTCTTGGCTTAATCCTGAGATATCCAGAGGCTTCACTTGGGGAGCCCCATCCCCACCAGAGACACAAAAAGGCACTTCCTGCCACCACTCTCGGTTTTTTTGTGTAGTTTCTGTTAAGACCATGCAAAATAAACAACGTAATTTTGTCTAGGTGTCATATTCCCTTCTGGGAGGAAATTACTCCTCTTGTTTTGTAGCTCCTCTGTTTGGAGTATGTTTTCTGGTTTTTAATTTTTAAATCCCCTAGGCCCTCTCCTGCTTTTTAGGAAAATTACTTGTGTTTTCTAATTTTATAGACTTGAAAGTTATACCTTTTTGAAAGTCTCTCTTTGAGGAAATTTGCACAAACAGCAAAGAAGTCTGGTTTAGTGAGATTCAACTTCCCCTCATCGAATGCATATCATACACACCTGGAAACATCCTTTATACAGTGGACACAGCATATTATAAAGCAGCGTGCATAGGTGATACTACCTGAGCAAAATGTATGTGTTCTCAAGTACAGAATGTCTGGAAGGACAGTAGCCTGTCATGGGGGAGAGATTGTTGATGAGTGATTTCTTCTTTCTACTTTCCTATATTGTTTGCATTTTAAATATTGAGACTGTATCATTCTCATAACAAAAAGAACATTTTGATCTTGAGACCACAACAAAAGGTGAGGAAGGGATAAAATAACTGGAACAGAAGGAAATGCAAACAGGAACAATAAAATGCTCCAGGACTGAGGTTCGCATTCCGAATCCTCACATCTCACTTGCTGTCTGGCTCCATATTCAACCCCCTGCCATGCCATCATCCCTTCTGGACTGCAGCCCTCCAGAAGCCTCCTGTCTGGTCCTCCTGTCTTCCTTCTTGCCTTTTAATCATCCGTTCTGTACAGAAGAGTCAGAGCGATTTTCTTAAAGTGACGATCTGATCTGTATTTCCACCCATTTAAAACCTTCAGGGGCTCCTAGTCTCACTGAGATAAAAACCCAATCTCCTTGTCTCAACCTCAAGGCCCTGCCTGTTGCGGTCTTTGCTTGTTCTTCTTCCACCCCTTTACCTTTTGCCCCCTTTGTTGATATTTCCTGGAGCGCTCCTCTTTCCTGCCTCAGGGCCTTTGCACTTGTTTTTCCTTGTGTTCAGATAAATCTTCCCTCAGCTCCTCATCAGCCCTTGCTCCTCAGAGTCTCCAGGGGTAGGGGCCAGGAATCTGTGTTTTAAATACGCACTTTATGTGATCCTCATGCAAACTCATGTTTGAGAGATCCTATTTTAAAGCACTGGTTCTTTTGATGAGTATTCAAGGGTGGGGGACAAGGGGCGCAGAGAGTTCAGGAACAAGCTTCTGATAACTGGAGTTATTCTCTCTTAGACCTCTGTGAGGCCACATGGATCCTCTGGGCTGAGATGTTTTTCAAAAAGAACCTAGGTGTGGGGGTGCCTGGGGGGCTCAGTTGGTTGAGCGTCTTTTGACTCAGGTCATGATCTCAGGGTCGTGAGATCGAGCCCCACATTGGGCTCCACGCTCAGCAGGGATTCTGCTTGAGATTCTCTCCCTCTCCCTCTGCACCCTCATGTGCATGCTCTCTCTCTCTCTCTAAAATAAATCTTTAAGAAAAAAAAAGGACCTAGGTGTGTCAGCTCACAGAAGGATGGGATGTTAGTGTCTAAAAGTTCCTCTACCAAAGGTACTGATGGCTAAAATTTTAGCTAAGATTTTTTAGTGGTGATTGTTACTTATTCATCTATTGGTAAATTAAGCATAAAATACCTACATCAAATTAGCCCTTCCTCTGACATGGAGTTTGGAGACTGACCCAGGAAGAATTCCGAAGCAGTTATATTCAGGCTTCTGTCTTGGACATTTACTACCTGAGAACTGGTGCAGTCTGGAGGGCTCTGTAGGACAAACATGAGGTAGCCGGGGTGGGAGGGGGGCGGCGACAGGGGGGGGCTTGGAAGGTTCTGGAAACATTAAGCAAACATTCTTGGAGTTTATGCTTAGGGCAAGCTCGTGTGTTAGGCATAGGTAGGTGGGGGAGGACACCACAAGAAGATACACCCAGGTCTGCCCCGCCTGCCCACAAGGGCTTGTGGTCCCTCAGAGAAGCTTGTCATGGTACAAAGTGGTTAAGGTACTTTTGTTTTTTATTGTTTTTGAGGAATTTACCTAGTCCCACCTGGTGGGCATAAACAGAAGTCAGAACTTTACAAGGAGGCTGTGGCAGGAAAAGCAATAGAGAGTCATTAATTTTTGTTGGCTTCTCCCAGGTTTCCTTTCAGGAACCCCTCCCTCGCTCCCCGTGGTTCTGGGGAGCTGCCAGTCAAGGTGGCCCCATCTCTCTCACCCCAGGAGCTGGGCCAATCACAGTCCTCCCTGGGACTTCTTGCCGGAATCTAGGGGGCAGGTGTTCTTTCTGTTGGGCTTGCTGAGCTGGCCAGAGATGAGCCTCGTGCTGTCCAGTTTCATCATGCCCACCCAGCAGAGAGAGCCTGAGTGACAAAGAGAAAGAGAGAGCCCCAATGACATCATTCAAGCTCCTAGATCCAGACAGACCTGAAGCTAGACCCACTCCTAATCTTTCCACAATAGTTGCTAATAAATCCCCTCATTGCTTCAATTTGTTTGAGCTCAGTTTCTTCTCTTGCAACAGATAGAGACCTGACGAATGCACGGGCCTTAGACTGTTCCTTCCATTATTATTCCAAGTCTCCAAATAAAAAATGTGCAATTGGCAGAAAATCCTCTTTGTCATGTAATAGTGAGGCCAATCTCATAATGTAGATGGGCAGTGTTACAATCATACAGGGTGTGGGGCTTCTATAAATACGGGCCAGGCACAGTCCTACCATTCAGGGTTCTCAGAAGCTGTTCTTGTGGGCAGGAGTGTCACAGTCTCTTACCACCAAATGCTCTTCTCTCACACACCACGAATCCACACTATGACTTCCAAGTCTAGTCCCACGCCACAGGGTTCATTCCAGCCTCCCTCCTTCCCATATTTGTAACTCCCTTTCCCATCAGTGAGAAACCTGCCTCCCATTATAACTCAGCATACTTACTGACTTGCTCAAACCTACAATGCATAGAGGATAGTTTCGGAATTGCGAATCTGTACCGCTACAAAAGCAAGCCTGCTAACTCGAGTTCAGTATTTGTTTATAGTTCTTTGTCATTAGTCTGAGGGGATATAATCAAAACACAGTGTGCAAGTTACCCTTTCCCTGTTTCACCATGTTTATGTTATTCATTTGAAATAACACGAAGTTCATTGTTTCTGCTTCTATTTAAATTTAAGGGATTTTCTTTCTTCCATCCTTGTTGATATTAATATTTGAGTATGTAAACCATGAATACAGTTCTGAAAGCAAACTATGAGTAATGTATACTCAGAAAAGTGTAACCCCTACTCCTACCTCTTCCTCCCTGTTCCTATGCTTTCTGTCCCCTCCACCCACCCCTATCCCCTGAAGGTAACCAATCTCATTTCCTAGCTTATCCTTCCTGTGTTTCTCTTTTCAAAAACACGTGGAGACATCTATGTTTTCTGATTTTTCCTTCATTCCACACTACAGACACTCTTTTTTTTTTTTTAAGATTTTATTTATTTATTTGACAGAGATAGAGACAGCCAGCGAGAGAGGGAACACAAGCAGGGGGAGTGGGAGAGGAAGAAGCAGGCTCCCAGCGGAGGAGCCTGATGTGGGGCTCGATCCCATAACGCCGGGATCACGCCCTGAGCCGAAGGCAGATGCTTAACCGCTGTGCCACCCAGGTGCCCCCACACTACAGACAGTCTTTAGCACTATTCTTTGTTCCCTTAATAATATATACCTCGGACATCACTTCTTATCAGTTCATAGAGTTGTTCAGTCTTTTTTTACAGTAGCGTAGTATTCCACTTTGTACATGTACTGTGGTTTACGAAACCACTTTCCTGTGTATGAGCATTGAGGTTGTTTTCAATATTTTGCAATTACAAATAGTGCTTCAGTGAATAATCTTATGCATAAGGATTTTTGTGGTGTCAAAAAAAATGTTTTTAAGTAAACTGTATTCCCAATGTGGGGCTCAAACTCAAAACCCTGAGATCAAGAGTTACATTCCCTATCCATGGAGCCAGCCAGATGCCCCTGAAAATGTGTCTTTATTTTTAATTTGTTTAAAGATTTGTTTATTTATTTGAGAGAGAGAGAGCCCACAAGAGAGCGAGCAGGAGGAGTGGCAGAGGGAGAGGGGGAGAGAGTCCCAAGCAGACTCCCCACTGAGCACAGAGCCTGACACAGAGCTCGATCCCAGCACCCCAAGATCATGACCCGAACAGAAATCAAGAGTCTGAAGTGCAACCGACTGAGCCAGCCAGGTGTCCCTGAAAATGTGTCTTTAAGAGTCACAAGCTCTTCCAATTGAGCCAGCCAGGCACCCCCCCCCCAAAATTTTCTACATAATAAAATAATTTTGGTGTGCAGTTCTATGACTTTAAATTCTTGTAACCACAGTAAGGATTCTTGTAACCACAGTAAAGATTGGAACATATCCATGACTCCCAAGTATGTGGCCCCTTCTTAGTCACTTTCCTCACCCATAAGCCCTAGTCACCCTTGATGCATTTTCCACTCCTATAACTGTGACTTGTCCAGTGTAGTATCAGTGGAACCTTCTGAGATTGATGTTTTTCCTTCAGCATACTAGCTTTGAGAGTCATTCACATTGTTGTGTGCACCAGTAGCTTGTTTCTTTATACGTCCCGGCAGCACTGCTCTGTATGGACGCCCCTCAGTTTGTTTATCTGTTCATCTAATGAAAGACATTTGGATTGTTTTTGGTTTTTGCTGATTATGAATAAAACTTCTGGGGCACCTGGGTGGCTCAGTTGGTTAAGCGTCTGACTTTGGCTTGGGTCATGATCTCAGGGTCCTGGGATCTATTAAGCCCAGTGTCAGGCTCTCCACTCAGCAGGGAGTCTGCTTCTCCTGTGCTCTCTTGCTCTTTCTTAAAAAAAATTTTTTTTTACAAATATCTGCGTACAGTTTTTTTTTTTTAAGGTCCTATATTTATTTGACAGAGAGAGAGCACAAGCAGGGGGAAGGGCAGAGGGAGAGCAAAAAGCAGACTCCCCACTGAGCAGGGAGCCCAACTCAGCTTGATCCCAGGACCCCAGGATCACGACCTGAGCTGAAGGCAGGCGCTCAACCAAGTGAGCCACCCAGGTGTCCCTCTGTGTACAGTTTTATAGATAAATACTTAGAAGTGGGATTGCGGAGTCACTTGGTAAATATACATTTAACTTTATAAGAAACCGAAACCATAAAACTCCTAGAAGAAAACATAGGTGGTAAGCTCCTTGACATCAGTCTTGGGGATGAATTTTTGGATTTGACACCAAAAAAGGCAACAAAAGCAAAAATAAACAAGTGGGACTACATCATACCAAAAAGCTTCTGCATAGCAAAGGAAACCATCAACAAACGTGAAGGCAATTTATTGCATGGGAGGAAATATTTGCAAATCACATATTTGAAAAGGGTTAATACCCAAAATATAGAAAGAACTCATACAACTCAATAGCAAAAAACAATGATTTTAAAATGGGCAGACGGGGTGCCTGACTGGCTCAGTTGGTGGAGGATCTGACTCTTGATCTTGGAGATGTAAATTCAAACCCCATGAGATTACTTTAAAAGATAAAATCTTTTTAAAAAATGGGCAAAGGAATTAAATAGACATTTTTCCAAAAAAGACATGCAGATGGCCAGCAGGTACATGAAAAGATGCTCAACATCACTAATCATCAGGAAAATGCAAACCAAAACCACACCTCACACATGGTATAATGGCTGTTATCAAAAAGACAAGAAATAACAGGTGTTGGCAAGGATGTGGAGAAAAAGGAACCCTTGTGCACTATTGGTGGATATATGAATTGGTGCAGCCACTAGGGAAAACAGTATGGAGGTTACTCAAAAATTAAAAATAGAACTATCAGATGATCTAGCAATTCTACTTCTGAGTATTTGACCAAAGGAAATAAAAACACTAACTCTAAAAGATATATGCACTCACATGTTCATTGTAACATTACTTACAATAGCCAAAACATGGAAGTCACTTAAGTGTCTATCAATGGATGAATGGGCAAAGAAAATATGGACTATATATACGATGGAATATTATTCATCCATAAAAAAGATGGAAATTTGCAACAATGCAGAATGCCCTTGAAGGCATTATGCTAAGTAAAATAAGTCAGACAGAGAAAGACAAATACCAAAGGATCTCACTTATGTGTGGAATCTTAAAAAAGAACTGAACTCACAGATACAGAGAACAGATTGGTGGTTGCCAGAGGCAGGGGTAGGAAGTGGGCAAAATGGGTGAAAATGGTGAAAAGGTACAAACTTCCAGCTATAAAAAAAATATGTCCTGCAGATGTAATGTACAGCATGGTGACTGCTGTTAATATTTTATTGCATATTTGAAAGTTGTTGAGAGTAAATATTAAAAGTTATCATCATGAGAAAAAAAATAATTTGCAGCTATATGCGGTGGTGGATATTAACCAGACTTATTGTGGTGATCATTTCACAATATGTATATATTGAATCATTATGCTGTATGTCTGAAATTAATATGATGTTATATGTCAATTATATCTCAATTTTTTTTAAAAGGGGGGAATTCTGTAAGGTATTTCTAATATCTGAGTCATCTTGGGGCTGGTATTTTTTGATTTTCTTTACCCATGATGATGGGTCAGACTTTTGTGGTTCTTTATATGTCAAGTAATTTTGGACTGCATCCTGGCCATTTGTATATTATGTGATGATACTCTGAGTCTTGTTTAATTCCCATGGACAATTTTTTAAGGGGGGAGGGGCGGAGTGAGAGGGAGAGAGAATCTCAAGCCGGCTCCATGCGCCACACCGAGCCCAGCTCGGGACTCGATCCCACAACCCTGAGGTCACCACCTGAGCTGATATGAAGAGTTGGACGCCCGACTGACTGAGCCACCCAGGCACCCCAAGGACAATTTTTTCTTTAAGCCAGGCAATTGACCTGGTTAGGTACAGACTGCAAGTTCTGATCTGCCTTCTGTGGGCTGCGTGTCCAATGTCAACTTAATTTTCATTGCCCTTGCAGCGCTATTTAGATCTACCTCGCCTGTGTGCCACCCCCAGGCCAGCAGGTATGTAGACCATTGCCCATCCTGTTCAGTTCTCAAAGGCTTTGGTGTTGGGTTTAGGATTTCTGATGCACACGCAGCACAGGGAAAGTCCAGGAGTTTGTTCATAAGTTTGTGAGATTACCTCCTGAAGCCTTCTTTCTATGATCTCCCCAACATTCTCCAGTTCATAGGGGCTCCCTTTGCTAGTCCTCTGGCCAGCCAGGGCTTTAGTCTCCTCTTTGCTGTGTACTTCCTATGGCTGTCCCTGCTTCTGCAGCCAAGCAGTGGGAAGAAAGGGAGATTAGAGAAAAGAAATGAAGATTCCCTCTGTGCTCTTTGAACCATGGTTCCTCTGGTCAGAGTAAAGGCTTATTTTCACTGTGATAATGAAGACAGAATAGAGTGTGCTCACTCCATCTTAACTGGAAGTGGAGGGCTCTTGGTGTGATTGTAATTTGCATGTTTTGTTTTTTTTTAAGAGAGAGAGGCAGGAGAGGGAGAGAGAGAAACCTAAGTAGGCTCCATGCCCACTGAAGAGCCAACACAGGGCTCAATCTTGTGACCCCAAGATCATGACCTGAGCTGAAATCAAGAGTTGGACACTAAACTGACTGAGCCACCCAGGTGCCCCTTAAAGTGTCTGTTTGATTAATTTCTTGTTCATATCTTTTGCTTATTTTTTTTCCTACTAGATTTTTGGTCTTTTTTATCTTCAAATATTTAAGGGTTATTAGCCATTTATTATATATGCTGGAAATACTTTCTCCTAGTTTTTCATCTTGTACTTTGCTTATTTTTTTAACCATGACCAAAGTTTTTATTTTTTATTTTCTTTTCTTTAAGGTTTTATTTATATATTTGACAGAGAGAGAGAGCGCACAAGCAGGGGGAGCAGCAGGCAGAGGGAGAGGGAGAATCAGGCTCCCCGCTGAGCAGAAAGCCTGATGTGGGTCTCATCCCAATATCCTGGGATCAGAAATTTTAAAAAATTTTTAAAAATTTTATTTAATTTATTTTGAGAGACGGAAAGAGAGAGAGTGGGCAGGGTGGGGGGCAGAGGGAGAGAGAATCTCAAGCAGACTCCCTGCTGAACTTGGAGCCGGATGCTGGGCTTGACCTCATACCTCTAAGATCACAACCTGAGCCGAAACAAGAGTGGGACACCCAGCTGACTGAGCCACCCACGCGCCTGGCCCCATATACTTTTTAAATCACAGTTTTTGTAGACTATCTTAAGGTCTGGTTGGGCTCTTGCAGATTTCCTCTTACGGTGTTTCCCTTGCTATTGTTCATTTTAATTTTTCCATACATACTTTAGCATTAACTTTCTAGCTTCATAAAGAACCTTGTTGGTGTTTTTGAGAGTGCAGATAAGGATCCATTTGCCTTGTCCCTCATCTTTGTGGAAATGTCTTAGTTTTTCCCAGTGAAACAAAATACGTTCAAAAAGCACCCATCAATGAGGCGCTTGGGTGGCTTGATTGGTTAAGCCTCTGCCACTTGAATTTGACTCAGGTCATGATCTCAGGGTTGTGAGATAGAGCCCCACATGGGGCTCTGTGCTGGGTGTGGGGCCTGCTTCAGATTCCCTCTCTCCCTCCCCCTCTGCCCCTCCCCCCCACTTGCACACGATCTCTCTCTCTCTTGCTCTAAAAAAAAAGAATCCATCAATTTCTATTTTCTTGAGTGTTTCTTTTTTTTAAATAGATGTGAAATTTTGACAAAGGCCCTTTTAGGATCTATGGAGATAATCCTATGATTTTCCTTCTTAGATCTATTAATATGATGTATTATATTATTAGATTTCCTAAGATTGAATCAATCTTTTATTCCTGGAATAAATCCTACTTGGTCATGGTGTATTATTTTCTTCATGTGGTATTGGATCCTGTTTGCTAATGTTTCATTTAATATTTTTGTATTAATATTCATAAGCAGTAATAGTTTTGTGATTTTCTTTCCTTTTCTTTTATCTTTTAAAAGGCATTTTATTTTATTTTTTATTTATTTGTGTTTTTTAGAGCCACGGGGCTCAATCTCATGACCCTGAGATCGTGACCTGAGTTGGACACTTAACCAACTGAGCTCACCCAGAGGCCCGTTCTTTTATTATCTTTTAAAAATCAATTTCAGGGATGCCTGGGTAGCTCAGTTGGTTAAGCAGTGACTCTTGATTTTGGCTCAGGTCATGATCTCAGGGTCCTAGGATCGAGCCCCACATCGGGCTCCTCGCTCAGTGAGGAGTCTACTTGAAGATTCTCTCTCTCCCTCTGCCCCTTCCCCTGCTCTCTCTCACTCTCTTTCTCTCTCTCTCAAATTAAAAAAAAAAAATCTTTAAAAAAAATGAACTTCACTTGATTTAGGTATCACTGTTGTACTTGCTGTATAAAAATAACTTGGAAATTTTCTTTCATTTGCTACATTCTGCAATAATTTATGTAGCATTGTGACTACCTGGTGTTTGAAGGTTTAGTAGAATTCCGCTGTGAAACTATCTGAAATTGGTTCTCTTCTGTGGAATAATGTTCTGTTTCTTCTACAGAAATTGATATATTTAAGATTTCTATCTTTAAAGGAATCAAATTTGGTAAACCCTGTTGTTTTTTTAATTCACCATTTTTTCTAGGTTTTTAAATGTATTTGCTTAAAGGTGTATCAAATAGTCTCTTGTGATATTTAAATGTTCTTCTGTTTAAATTACCATTACTATTTCCTCTTATCATTTCTTATTTTGCATATTTGTGTTTTCCCTCTTTTGCTCAAGTTAGCAAGTGGCTTGTCTTAATTTTTTTCCCGAAAACAAATCAGGCTTTTGATTGATTCAAACATACAATTTTTCTGTTCTCTACCCATTAATTTCTGATTTTATCCAAACTTCGTTGTTTCCATGTCTGTACTTTGTTGTTATTGTTTGTTTATTCTGAAATTATTTTCTTTCTTTCTTTTTTTAAAAAATATTTTATTTATTTATTTGACAGAGATAGAGACAGCCAGCGAGAGAGGGAACACAGGCAGGGGGGGTGGGAGAGGAAGAAGTAGGCTTTCAGCGGAGGAGCCTGATGTGGGGCTCGATCCCATAACGCCGGGATCACGCCGGGGCACCCAGGCGCCCCCTGAAATTATTTTCTGATTTCTTGAGTTTGGAATTTAATTTATTAGCAATCTTTCATTTTTATTGATTTATATGGGTAGGAATATGGATTTTCCTCTCATGAGGGCTTTATATATATTTCATTGACTCTGATACATAGTTTCATTATCATTCTTTAGAGATTCTGTAATTTTGGTTTGTCTTTCCCCTTTCCAACCAAGAGTTAATAGAAACTTAAAAAATTTCCAGGTCAAAGATTCTTTTCTTATTTAAACAATATAAAATTTACAGAAAATTTGCAAGTATAGTCCAAAAATCATTTTTCCCTGAGTCATTTAAGAGTAAGTTGCCAACTTGTAACCCTAATCACCTCAAACATTTAGCATGTATTTCCTTCATACAGATATTTTTTCTTATATAATAACCACACTACAGGCACAGAAATAAGGAAATTAACATAATTAACATAGATGTTCTTGTTTTTCTATTGTCCTGCAGAATCCTTAAGTTTCTTCCTTCTGCTCCTTTTTACAGTCTCCTCTCCTTCCTTTTTTACCCTCTTCTCTCCCAAAAGCATTGCCTTTCCAACGGCTCCTCATCTACATATTTTGGTCCCTTCCCTGGATGGGGATGTACCCTATCCAGCTTTGATGTACCAAGACTCTTTCCACGCTCATAAGTGGATTTTCCCTATTTAAAAACATTTGAGGGGTGCCTGGGTGGCACAGCGGTTAAGCGTCTGCCTTCGGCTCAGGGCGTGATCCCGGCATTGCGGGATCGAGCCCCACATCAGGCTCCTCCACTATGAGCCTGCTTCTTCCTCTCCCACTCCACCTGCTTGTGTTCCCTCTCTCGCTGGCTGACTCTATCTCTGTCAAATAAATAAATAAGATCTTAAAAAAAAAAAAAAAACATTTGAGATACAATTCACATACTATAAAGTCATTTTTTAAAAGTGGGTACAATTCAGTGGTTTTTAGTATATTCACAAGGTTGTGCAACCAGTATCACATCTAATTCCAGAACATTTTCTTCACCCCCCTGAAGACCCCATTCCCATTAGCATTGTTCAACCCTGCACCCAGCCCCTAGTAACCACGAATCTACTTTGTGTCTCTATGATTTTGCCTATTGTGGACATTTCGTATAATTGGAATCATACAATCTCACTTACCATGCTGTTTTCAAGGCCCATCCATATTGTAGAATGTATCAACCCTTCATTCTTTTTTATGGCTGAATAATAGTTCATTATAGGGGCGCCTGGGTGGCACAGCGGTTGAGCGTCTGCCTTTGGCTCAGGGTGTGATCCCGGCGTTATGGGATCGAGCCCCACATTGGGCTCCTCCACTGGGAGCCTGCTGCTTCCTCTCCCACTCCCCCTGCTTGTGTTCCCTCTCTCGCTGGCTGTCTCTCTCTCTGTCAAATAAATAAATAAAATCGTTAAAAAAATAATAGTTCATTATAGGGCTGTGCCACATTTTGTTCATTCATTAGTTGATGATCATTTAGGTTATTTCCACTTTTTAGCATTATGAATAATGTTGCTGTAAACACTCACGCACAAGTTTTTGTATGGACATACGTTTTCGGTTGAGTCTATACCCATGAGTAGAATTTCTGAGTCATATGGTAATTTTGTGTTTAATTTTTTGAGTATCTGACAAATGATATCCAATATGACTGTCTCATTTTGCATTTCCACCGGCAACATTTAAGGGTTTCCATTTCTCTGCATCCTTGTCAATACTTGTTATTTTCCATCTTTTTATAATTATATCTATCCTAGTGGTTGTGTGGTGATATTTTATTGTGGTTTGATTTTCATTTTCTGGACTTTCTCTTTCTGGTGGCGATTTTAACCCAATGTGCCTATAAAGCCCCTACTCTTCAGCACTATTCTACAACATATAGCACATAAAGAGCAAAAAGTAAAAATCCTCCTTTACCCTCCTCTTAATATCATAGTAACCACTTGCTACAGCTTCAACAATTTATTATATATCCTTGTCCCTGCATTTAAGCATGCTTAGGGTCATCGTAGTTTACTTTCGTTTTTTACATAAATGATGCCATAAGATGCATATTCTGTAATTTGCTTCTGTTTTACTCAATATTCTATTATTTTTAAAAGTCTATAAGCACGGGGCGCCTGGGTGGCGCAGTTGTTAAGCGTCTGCCTTCTGTTCAGGGCGTGATCCCACCCACATCAGGCTTCTCTGCTGGGAGCCTGCTTCTTCCTCTCCCACTCCCCCTGCTTGTGTTCCCTCTCTCGCTGGCTGCCTCTCTCTCTCTGTTGAATAAATAAATGGAATCTTTAAAAAAAAAAAGTCTATAAGCAAGTGTTGTGTAAAAAAGAATTATTGTAAGTGGAATAATGGCATCTTCTAGATGAATGAGTACATCTGGATTTCTTCTACAAATTTCTGATCGCTATTTTAGGGGTAACAGACTTAAATCTAGTGATTTTCTTAAATCTTAATTGTAAGGTTTAATATTCGTATAAACAAGAATGTACATATTCCCTAGCCTAAATACCACTTATATTTAGAGAATGTTATTTCTAAGGAATTCTTGGAACTTAAGAGATACTGATTACTTTAGTTATCAAACACTCAGACTCTTACCTCCTTTACCTCAAAAAAAAAAAAAAGAAAAGAAGGAAAGAAAAGTTCAGGGTACTCTTTTAGATATTTTCATTAGAACTGGTAGCTATGTCTTCTGGAAGGCTTAGTGGGAAAAGGCAATTCTGGAATTGGACCTGAACCATAGCTGAGGTAATTCCTAGCTGTGTGGCCCTGACCAAGTTCTTTAGTCTTTCTGTATCCCTCAATTTACTCATCTATAAAATGGGGATAATAAATCATCATTATAAAAAAATAAAAATTTTTATTAGGTTTTCTTACCCTTAAAGTGGGTTGGCTATATCCAACTTGCAGAGCTGTTGTGAAAATTAAATGAGATAATTCATGTGAGGTGTCATATCGTTTAGCTCATGATAGGTACCTAATAAATGGTGATATTAATTACGGTTTTTATTAGTAGTATCATCTTTTATCTTTATGACTTCAGTGAGGAGGCTCATTCAATTCATTCTATTCATTATGCAAAAGGATACTGATGGGCTAAAAAATGTCATAAATATCTGTAAATCATAGAAATAACTATTAATACACTATACATATATAATAGGTGATCATAGGAATGGGAAGCTGTCAGATGAAGCAGGAGAAAAAACCATAAAGGAAAGATTGAGATCTGTCTAAAAATTTTAATTTCTTTTTTTTATTGTTATACATCCATTTGTCTATAGTGTTTTTTAAATTTTTAAAATTTATTTTATTAAAAAAAAATTTTTTATTATGTTATGTTAGTCACCATACAGTACATCCTTAGTTTTGGATGTAGTGTTCCATGATTCATTGTTTGCATATAATACCCAGTGCACCATGCAATACATGCCCTCCTTAATACCCATCACTGGCCTATCCCAATCCCCCACCTCCCTCCCCTCTGAAACCCTCAGTTTGTTTCCCAGAGTCCATAGTCTCTGGTGGTTCATTCCCCCTTCTGTAAAAATTTTAATTTCTATATGCAAAAATCATAAAATTAAAAGATAAATGTTAAGAAATTTTGAGTCAAACTATAATAATCAAATGTTTACCATATAAGGAACTGATACAAATCGATAAGAAAAACTATAAGATTATATTGCTACAATGGGGTTGGGTTTTTTTTTTTAGGGGTGCCTGGGTGGCTCGGTCGCTAGGTGTCTGCCTTCAGCTCAGGTCATGGTCCCGGAGTCCTGGGATCGAGCCCCACGTCGGGCTTCCTGCTCATCAGGAAGCGTGCTTCTCCCTCTCCTACTCACCCTGCTTGTGTGCCCTCTCTCGCTGTCTCTGTCAAATAAATAAATAAAAATCTTTAAAAAATATATTTTTATTTATTTATTTGAGAGGGAGAGAGAGTGTGAGCAGGGGGAGGAGCAGATGGAGAGGGAGAAAGAAAGGGAGATAATCTCCAACAGACTCCACACTAAGCACAGAGCCTGATGCAGGGCTCAACCCCATGACCCTGAGATCATGACCTGAGCTGAAACCAAGAATCAGACACTTAACCATCTGACCTACCCAGGAGCCCCAATGGTGCTGTTTTTATAACCCTTCAAACTCAGTGGTTAAAAATTCTCTCACAGGCCTGGGATTTGGAAGAACGTAGGCAGGTTTGGCTGGGCTTGGCTCCAGACTGCTGTTTGGGTTCAGGTCTGTTTCATGTTTCTCAATTTTTGGAGCCCAGCCTAAAGGGGCAGTAGGTATTCAGGGTATGTTCTTCTGGCAATAGCAGAAGCGTATGTAAGCACGGGGAAGGATGTAATGTCCCTTGAGGTCTCCTCCTGGAACTGGTACAGCATACTTCTGTCCACATTCTATTGGCTAAGGAAATCACATGACCAAACCCAACATCAGTGGAATGGGCAGATATACTCTGCCCTCAATAATGAGTGGTACGGCAAAGCCACAGGGCAAAGGACATGGATGTATGATTTTAAAATACGGAGGGCACAAAAATTGTGAACAATGACTCGACATACCACAGGCTGCCAAGAAAGAAATAGGTGAAGTAGGATTGACCAAATGAGAAGATAAGGTTATCAATTAACATGCCAGAAGTTAAATCTTAAAAATCAAGTTGAAATAATGAGAAACCAATTTTCATATACAAAATTAGCAAAAGTATTTTTAAAAATGATTTTACTCAGGATGAGGTAAAACAAGCAATGATTAAGAGATTTTCGTTTTGGGGGTGCCTGGGTGTCTCATTTGGTTAAGAGTCTGACTTTGGCTTGGGTCATGATCTCAGGATCCTGGGATTGAGCCCCACATGTCAGGCTCCCTGCTCAGTGGGAAGTCTGCTTCTCCCTCTGCCCCTGCCCCCCCCACTTGTGTGAGCTCTCTCTCTCAAATAAATAAATAAAATCTTTTAAAAAAATAGAAAAAGAAAAGATTTTCATTTTTGTAGTAATAGTGCAAAAAAGCAATGTCATCTTTAAAGGCACTTAAAAGCTTTGTTATTTATTTTCCTGAGCATGCTTTGAATTTTTTAGAGGTGGGGAGGGGCCGAGGGAGAGAGAGAGAATCCTAAGTAGGCTCCACTCCCCATGCGGAGCCCAACATGGGGCTCCATCTCATGAGCCTGAGATCATAACCCTGAGATCATGACCTGAGCGGAAATCAAGAGTCCAATGCTCAACCCATGGAGCCATCCAGGCACCCCAACCACTGGTTTGAATTTTTGAGATAATTCATCAAAAAACTAAAATCTCCCCTAAATTTCAGTTTATATGTCTATTACATCTAACATAAACACATGTGAATAATCATTTTGGATCCCATTTTTTAGAAATTCTCTGCCTTGTTAAAATAGTTCTAATGTTTTTCTCTAATGTACATCTCCTAGTGATAGCGATTTTCAAATGTTTTAAAGCTTTGGAACCCTATTTGAAAGAACAAAGTGGGAAAACCATTTAGCAATCAAAGACGTGTAGACCATCAGAATATTTTGTTAGCATGGTTACTGTTATGACTCGTAAGGATGATTACTACTTGCAAAATTATTATCTGCAGGGATTAACTTGCAAATTGCTAAGGAAAACTTTCCTCATGACAGCATCAGAAGAGAGATAGGAGTAGGTAAGTAAAGTCCCCTGCCTGAGTGTGTAAGTTGCGGGGCCAAACACAATCCAGTTCTTGCATATTTAGTAATTTTCAAATGTCCCCAAGCTTGCAGCACTTTTAATTCACTGTCCTCTCCTTTCCCCACATAGTCCCCAAAACCTGCCAAATTTCCCTCCTGTCTCAGTAATCTCCACTTTTCTTTCCATCTCCCTTGCCCCTACCCTCACCCAGGCCATCAACGTCAAAAACACATACTACAACTGCAGGTATGTTGATCCCCTCAATCCAGGCTTTTCTTTGACCCTGCATCCTGCTTCTGTCTTCCTAAGCCATTCTGCAACCCTACTTTATTGGTCAAACATGGCTCGCTATTTCCCATCACATCATTTTACTTCCTTGGCCTTTGTCAAAGGTTTTCCACCACCCCTAACAGGAAGGTCTGGCTACATAATTTGGGGGGCTTAAATTAAATTAAAAATGTGGGGCCTCTTGGTCAAAAATTATTAAGAATTTCAAAATGCCAGCAGCAGTGTGAGCCCAGGGCTCCTGTGTGGCTGCAGGGTCGCATGCCCACAAATTTGGCCTGCAACAGGCACCCACCACCATAGGGAGTCTCCTATTCTGGCTTTCCCCTTCTGAGTCTTCTCACATGTTGTTCCTCCCCTGGAACACCTTCCTACCAACACCCAGCTCCTGCCCACATGAAGCTTAGCCTTTTCCCCAATCTATTCATGTAGAGGCAACAAGTTGAGAGCTGGTCTTTGATTTATCCTCTCCTATAGCTTACAGTAGTCGTAACCATCTGCACATATTAATTTAGACCTTAATTGTGTGCTTCCGTGTGTTATTTTCTTACTATTTCATTCACTCACTCGTTCATTCATTCATTCACCATCTATTATAGGTCAACTATTTACCATGACTTTGCTAGACACTGGGTATAGTAAGTCCCAAAACAGCAGAAACCTTGATTAACTTGTTCACCACTCCATCCCCAGAGTCTCACCGAGTGACTGGCTCATGGCAGACACTGAACAAATATTTGTTGAATAACTGGTAACAGCCTTTTCCCTCCACCATAGGGTGAGCTTCTAGAGAAGCTAAGAACTGTTTTCGTTTGTTCTATGGCGGCTGATTGAGAACCCAGTATATGCCACATGTTGTTCCAGACATGACAACACTGTTCTAGGCAACTTTCTTTACTTCTATATTCCCCAGCACATTATTATAATAATAATCAGTGTTTTATAGGTGCCAGGCATTAGTCTAAGCCTTATCCAGGTGACCAGACTCTAGCCCAATCTCTTGACTACATTGCTAGGCCGCCTCCAATGAGTACTTTTTGACTGTTGATTTGACTGAACCAGAAAGCTCAAGGAGAGCAGTGTTTGCTGTCTCCACACACCATCAAATCGGGGTTGTGCCCTATCAAATCAGTGTTAGGCAATTTCTCGACCAATGCCAGATATAATAGGTGCATGGTTCTTTGCAAGCTTACACTGTGACAAATAGGATATAAACTATGGTATCATTTGCTTCACTGAAATCACCCAGTCATAAAATGCTAAATAGAGGAGATGACCAGTGGGCCATCCGAAGATGCCTGGAAGAAAACAGATGTGAAGTTCCTAAATGTTGGGAACTCTTTACCAGACAGAAGGTAAGCAATAAACTGTTTAGGCTGAAGTTTCATCTGTGGGACTCAATAATGTCTGTTGACACCAACAAGTTGCCCAAGGCATTAGCTGGGGAAAAGGGTGGGAATAAGAAAACAAGAGAGAGGAAAGCGGGAAGGAGTGAGTCTAATGAGATGTGGAGTGGTGGGAGCCATGCAGAGCTGCCTTGGTGGCTCAGCTGCTGTGGACTGTTGCCCCAGGAGGAGAAAGAACATTTAAAATGAGCTTTAAATTTAGCCAAAGGTACAGAAAGGGTTTTTAGTCCCATGGGGCTCAGTGAAATGAAGATAGCAATACTTTGTATTCCACATCAAGGAAAGGGACTAGCACCCAGCTCCCTGCCTTTAGAAGTAAAAACAAGGCCCGGGTTGATGCTGTGTGTTGGGTTCGGTAATGGGGGATTTATGCTATTTGTGTGATGTGTGATAAGATGCAGGGAGTGAAAGCAGCTATTAACACTGATTAACTCAAAAGTTGACCACCAGCACACACAGCCATTGTTTCCACCAGCACTCTCTAGCCATGGGCTTTGTCTGGCTGGCTTCACAAGAGACAAATGCCATTACAGGAGACCAAATAACCTTATTTAGGCAGTCGTCAGATAATAGAGACGCTCTAGGTATTAGCTTGACTGCATTAGTTCGATTTGTTACTGCTGTTCACCTTGTCCTGGGCATTAATGGAGACAAAGGCTTGGAATTACGAGGAGCAGAGATAAGCTGTGGATTAGAGCCTGTGTGTTTTGAGGGAAAGATAATTTTATCTTGGGTTTTCATTTCCAATTCCATCTTGCTTGATTTTCCCTCAAAGTTAAAGTCCAGTTTTTCCCCCTGAATATCATTATATTCACTCCAAATTACTAGCAGTTGTAATTGCTTAAAAAAAAAAAAAGTTACTGGCTCGTTATTTCCTTTGACAAGATCAGCCTCTATCTTTTAAGTTTTGGAAATGATTTTGGGGCAAATACACTAATGATCTTAAATATTATCTTGTTTCTTGAATATTCTCATATATTACACTCACTTTACAATATTTAATGACGTTATGTTGAAAATATAAAAGAATGTGCATATTACCTTGATAGTCCTTCTTTAATATTACAAATTCTAGTATATTTAAATTTTTCTGACTTCAAAATGTTGTTACAGATGCATCATTTCCATTAGAAATGATTTCAGTTATAAATATATAACTTCAGTTGTAAACACAACTTATTTCAATTATAGATAAAATTGGATTTTAGACTCGCATAAATCAGTTACGTTAAATTGTCCCTGGAAAATACTAAGATAATGATATTCTAGAGTTACTATGCCTCTTTCCTCCCCATACTTTTTATAGGTATGATCAGTTTTTATAACTAAAAAACAAATTTAAGTGCATTACTGGTTGTTGGTCAGTGTTTGTAATGTTGTTTCATTTTTTCCCCAAAGTCTATCATTTTATACAGAATCCTCCCACTCCTCAGAAATTTAGAGGTTAGGCTTAATTACAGATAAATTCTAGATAAACTATGATTCCTCTCTGAAAATCTAAACTTGTGAAAAGCACTACTTCAAAAACACTTAAATATTAATATTGTAGAATAGCTTGTTACGTACATGACTAAAATCCTATCCTAAACTAAGCAAACGTTAGGAAGGAAATAGAGCGAGATGTCTGACATGGCAAGATGTCCGAAAGATGCACAGGATGTCAAATGTGATGACATTTAAGAAAATAACATCAAAACCAACAAACGTATACACGTGTGGGTATACATGTGCACATGTACATGCTTTCACATACAAAAACATCGATAAAAATGCTTAATGATGGTTTTCCGTGAAGGATGAGGTTTGAGGGAGACTTGCCTCTATTTCTATACTACTTGAATTGTTCACAATATGTAAATATGACCTTGGAGATAAAAATAAAAGACTATGTGAAAAAGCCTATCACGTGACACTTTCCCCTCCAACGGCTCCTGGTGGCTTCCAGTCCTCCAACTTAACTTCACAGACAACTAATGAAGAGCAAAGAAGGCTCCTGGTGGACCAATTTTTACTAATATATTTCATAAATAGTGCTTCAAATTTTATATTTGTGACATAGCTCTTTATATTGGGAAAATGACCCGGTCTGACAGTAGACTTCCTCGGACAACATTTAATGCCTCTGGTTTTCCAGCTCCTGCCCTGCTGTCTTTCTTTTCCTCCTCTCTCTCCATCTCAGCAATAGTGGAACAGAATACAATCAATCTATTGCTGACCGGTGGCTGGGACACAGAGCTCTCTCTCCCTAAATGATTTTAAAAAGCTCTAATATCTGAGTCACGTCGCTAATCCTCAGTGATAATATGTAAACTCCCTCTCATCTTTCTCATGCACACAAACAAACAAACAAAAATGTAGAAAGTGGGTAGAGATTCAATAATTCAGTAAGAACCTTCCACTGTGGTCCTCACTGGGAGAGAAGAGGACAGAGGAACAGGAAAGATAAAAAAGGGAAGGGAGAATTCAACTCAATGCACACAGCTGAAATACAGGTTCCAGGAGACCAAGTCAAAGTCCTCAAGCAAACATTTCAAAAAGAACAGCCACTTGGGCCTTCCACTAATTAACTAGAAAACAAATACCCAGACTTCCAGTGGTAGGATTTCCTTCTTGTGCATCTTACCTGTTCCCATTTTAACTGGCAGGTACAATGGCAAAAGCAAGGAAAATACATAGTTCTTGTCCCAAAAAAGTACGCTGATGATTCGCAGCAACTATGTCACAGCACGTACAAAGGGCAGGTCACTTACCCTACCTTCTGCGTCAATGATTTATTGTAATAACAAAATATGCACTTGATCGGAAATCACTAAACTAGAAATAGATACAAGCCAGATGATCATTATTACTGCAATGACTGGAAGTAAAGCACAACATTAAATAACTAGGAAAATATTTTAAAAATTTGCATTTATTTGCAGTTTGAATCTTTTTGCAATATAATACCAGGAGAATGAATATGACAGTTGATGTCTTTCTAGCTCTACTGTGCCATAATGATTTTGCTTAAACAAAACAAAACAACAACTTGAAACTGGCATGCTAGAAGGATTTGTATTGATGGCGAGAAATTTTCACTGCTTTATGCCGGAAATCAAGAGAAACTAATAATTATGTTTCAAAATGCACTTGAAGAAAAGTAATTGAAACAGATCATATCTTCGTGCCATTCTTCAAATTATTACTTGAATTATTTTGTAAATGGAATCCAGCTTATGGAATCACCCAGTCATGAGTTTGCTGATTTTAGAGAACTAATTAATTAAGTTAAATTTGCTCACTTAAAAAATAGCTGGCTTTTTCTGAAAATTTTATTAAAATATATAGGAAAGGCCTTTATTGTAACTAAAAGTGCCCAAGTATAATAGGTACCGTGTTATAACAGTAAATATTTACAACATATTTTAGGAAAAAAATGACAACAGATTAAATGCAGAAAAGAAAACACCACATTTTTAACACTTGATATTTCTATTGATTCTTCATGTCCTGTAAGATCATCTCATGTGTTAATTTTCTATCTATTCCAGGAGATTTGTGTTGAAATTTTTTTTTGCCATTAGGAACTGTGATTCTCTATGGGACCTTTTCAGCTTTGCACGCCGATTTTGGAACCAGATCTAAAATTAAGGAAAAACAAAGTAGATCTCAGAAACATTATTTTATTATTCTTAACATTTCAATCATCACAAGTAACAACTAAATTTGAAAATTACCTGGATTCTGTCTTCCTCCAGATTCAATTTTCGAGCTAAGTCTTCTCTGATATCAATGCCAGGATAGCAGTTAACTCTAAAGACATTTTCCAACACTTCAATCTAAGAATAAGGAAATAGTTATATAAAATGTTGATATTTGGTATGTTATCATAAAATGGACTTTAATCTATATAGCAAAATAATTGCATTTAGATCTTAGGCAATTAATGTATGCCTTTTGAAAAAACGACTATCCAGAAACTGTTTAAAAAAACAACAATTCCATATAGTCTATTATTTCATTAACAAAGCTTCCAAACTGAGATCCCAAAGTGATTGGGCTTTCGCTCAATAGGGTGTCAGTTAAAGCCTTTATATTATCATCACTGGTTGAAAAAACTTCCCACCTGGTTTTGAGTAAAAGCAGTTCTGGGTCTCCGGCCTCTATACCAACTCAGCTCTCTTTTCAAAGACAGTCTTTCTGAGGCTGAAAAGTAATTTTCGCATTTCAAAAATCTTTCTTCTGGCATTGGGTGATCCACAGTACAAGGGAATGAGATCCCATTAGGAAGGCTCGGGATATGCACACATAGGTTAACATCTTTCCCTAAAAACAGAAAAATAATTAGAAAACCCATGCAATGAAGAAATATATTAGTTCCTGAGACTAAAACAAAACAAAACAAACGAACGACAGAAAAATAAACTCCATTTTAGGTGTCCAATCCTGTATTTCACAAAGTTCTAGAAGAAGTAATACCAGGAACTTGTCTTTAATTTTCCTAGTGGAATTCTTCGGGGTTTCACAAGAGAACTGACTTCTCATCAACCAAAAACTCAAAAGCTAACAAAAATAAAGATGCTGCCTTGGTGCTAGAGAACATTTTGGTCTCTGAATGTCATTTATTTTTCAGCGAAAACACAGAATATCTGATGTGTCGGATAAAAGAGACCTAGTGAAATA
The DNA here is from genome assembly GCF_024610735.1 of Ursus americanus. Taxonomy (NCBI): domain Eukaryota; kingdom Metazoa; phylum Chordata; class Mammalia; order Carnivora; family Ursidae; genus Ursus; species Ursus americanus. The sequence goes on along the minus strand of NC_142140.1, from coordinate 32,669,124 downwards.
AATGCAGGTTCTTGGCATTTCCTGGGAATGAACTTTATACCCACTTGGATCTAATGCTGATATTCTTTTTATTTCCTATAAAACTCAGCTGGAGGCATTAAAAGTCCCCAATACTTCAGTTACATAATTCGATGAAATTGCTGTTTTTCTCTACCTCTGTGTAGCATGGAATAAAGGCCAAAATAAACACTGCCGATGAAAATAATAAAGAATTTAAAAAACCAAGTCGTGGCGTACCTGAGGAGCCGCAGGGGTCTGCCCAGGGCCTGTGGGGTTTCATTGAAGGAACACAGTCTTTCTTCTGGTCCAATCCTAAAATGCTCTCAATTGAAAAGGAGCAGGGCGAGGGTTTGCTCTCCCCAAGCCGAGCACCTTCCGGAAGACTGGGGGCCATCCTCGAGTGGGCTGCACAGAAGGACAGCTCTGGCCTCTCCCTGCCTCTTGGCTGGCTCTGCCCCATGTGTACAGGGCTGGGATCTTCCTGCAGTTCACCTTACAGCTCCGCAGACAAGGGGGCTGGATTTAGAACGTCACTAATTAAAATCCTGTCTTAGAAAGTTTTAGCATGTCAATGAACACTCGCCCAGCCAGCAGCTTGAGGAGTTAATTGTTTATTTGTTTGCAAGTAATTAGCAACTAATGGCTACACCAGGGGGGCCACCTACAGGGACAAAAAGTGTTATCTCTCCTAAGCAGAACACAGACTTAACTTTCTCGAAAGAAGTGATGCACAAACTAGCACTCCTCTTTTATTTGAAATCATTAATGTATAAAATCATGCCTTTTATTCTGAAGTTTATACTTTCATGGACTCCAGTTACCAAAACATACAGGCTAGATAGGAGAGCAGTCAAGTAATAAATAATCTAATTTAAGTGAATTTTCTTCCAAGGAAATTGGAAAAAATAATAATCTCTTAATGCTATTAACGGTAATTCCGATGAAAATGCCTGTTTTTCATATGCATATGTAATAGTGAATGTTGTCAGTGAAAACACAATAGTATTTGGAGTGCAGCATACTGGAAAAGGTTGGCCATGTTATTAACACTGAGTGTAATTGTCTTCCAAGTGCCTGGATTAATTCATAAGAAACAGTTGCACCAAGTATTTTAAATAATTAATGAGCTAATTCCATTCTTTCAGCTTTTCTTTTAAATGAGAGAGATACAAGTCTATATGAAGATCAGATGTAACCACCACCAAGCAACTTAAACGCATGACTCTTCAAACTAAAGGGAAGAATTTCTCTTCCTACCACAGTTGTTTCAAAGACAAGAACATGATTTACCGTATTCTTGAAAGAAGGCTTTCCCTCTGTTGATTTTTTGAGGGGCTGGGAAGTTTTCACGAAGACAATAAGATTTGTGAAAAATAACCAGGAACAGAATATTTTCATTTCCTCACCCTAGGAAAACTTGAAAGTCGGAGAGAAAGATAGCTGCTAACTGGGGAAATTTAGAAGTAGACTCTCCCTCAGAACGTGTGACACTTTTCATTGCTCTTGTTCTCTGCCGCCCCCTTTTCCCAGTACCTTCTTGATGATAAATTTAGGAGCTCAACTTTATCCAGTATTTAAACAACTACCAGATTTTTCTTCCGGGAAGAGGAAAAGTAGTCTCCACTTACAGAGGAAATAGCTTCTACAGGGTGGGGCTCAGCTTCATCTGCTTTTGTCCTATCATGATGTCACAAATAGGAGCTAAGTTCCTCCTTAAGCAACCTCTGGAATGAACAAAGGATTCACCTACAAAACAACAACGGGTGCACAGAAGGATGGGTGTGTAAATATCGGTGTAAAGCCATTCTGAGAATGAGCAAACTAGTACATATTTATGCCTCAGGGAGGTTTTGCCTCTGGTGTCTTGGAATGCAGACTGTGCGAAGGAGGGGGTGACCCTACCCTGGGAAGATTTGGAGGAAAAGTGAGAATTCAAGACCTTCCCAGATCCCTTTCTCTCTTTGAGATTTTCATTCATTCATTCATTCATTCATTCATTCATTCATTCATTCCACTATTGGTTGAACATCTACTCAGTACCAGAAATAACGGAATAGGATCCTTGCCTTTATGAAACTCAAAATGGTATGGGGCGAGGTGGGGGTGTGGAGTAAACAATAATTATAACAGTAATTATAAGTGAGTAAATTATCTCATACGTTCACTGGTGATAAGAATGGGGAAAAAAAGGAAATAGGTGAGCCAGGTAAGCTGGCTTATCAGTGCAGGAGGTGGAGATCCTGAGATCCTTACCCCCACAGATCAGTGGCACAGGGGGCTTCGAGGCGCAGGGGGCAATGATGCTACGGCGCATGCCGACGCAATTCCAGCCCCCAATTTCTTCTTGATCAGAAAGGACATTCCAATAGCTTTACTCTGTCTGAGTTGACTTTATCTGGACTTACATAATACCATTATATACATGGATGGTAGATGAAAACAAAAGGGAGGAAAGAATTTCTCTACAAATGTCGGGAAACATTTTCTCATATATTCATTCAACAAAATTTTATAGAGCACTTACTCTGTGCCAGACACCATGCTAGTGCTAGATCTCAGTAACGAACAAGGTGATTTCAGAGAGTGATAAACTCACTGAGAGGGATAAACAAAATGTCAACCTCTCCCATTTACTACCTTTTGCCTTACTGCATTACATATCTGTTTATTATGTTTGTTTTCTCTTGTCTGTTTCCTATCTCTAGGATAATGTCTGCTTTTTTAATAATAATTTTTTATTACGTTATGTTAGTCACCATACAGTACATCCCTAGTTTTTGATGTAGTGTTCCATGTAGGATAATGTCTGTTTTGTTCACTCCCTAGCATCCAAACACAGTGGTTGGCTCGTACTGGGTGAAAGAATCTTATTGTTTCTTTTTGCATTCCTTCAAGTGAAGTTGGGAATTTATTTCTTTATATGTTTATTGGCCAGTATGTGTTCCATCTTTTGTGGATTGATGGTTTATGTCTGTCTTAGCCTGTTCAGGCTGCTCTGACAATATACCACAGACTAAGGGGCTGGTAAACAAGAGAAACTTATTTCTCACAGTTCTAGAGGCTGGAAGTCTGTGATCAGGGAACTGGCATGGTTGGCTGAGGGCTCTCTTCCAGGTGGCAGACTTCTCCTTATCTTCACAAGGCAGAAGGGGCTAGGGAACTCTCCAGAATTTCTTATAAGACACTAATCCCATTCATGAGGGCTCCACCCTCATGACCTAATCATCTCCCAGAGGCCTTCACCTCCTAATACCATCACACAGGGTATTAGGATTGCCAACATAGGAATTTTGGCGGGACACACACGTTCAGACCATATCATGTCCTTAGCTCATTTTTTTAAATTAGGGTATTTTGTTGTTGTCTCTTTTTTTACTTTCATGTTTTTGAGAAAGAGAGAAAGTGCGTGCAGGCACACGCAAGTGGAGGGGAGGAGGGGCAGAGGGAGAGGGAGAGAATCTTAAGCATACTCCATGCCCAGTGTGGCACCAGAGCCCTATACAGGGCTCTACCTCATAACCCTGAGATCATGACCTGAGCCAAAATCAAGAGTCAGATACTTAATCTACTGAGCCACCCAGGCGCCCCTATTGTTGTTTCTTTAAGAATACGAGTTTTTCATATATTGGGTGTAGAGATTATTTAAGTAAATAAACTTTATATTTTTTTTTAAGTAAATAAACTTTAAAAATAAATAAGATGTTAGTGACAGTTTTTATAGATGCCTCCTATCGGATTGAGGAAGTTTCTTCTAAACCTAATTTGCTGATTTTTTAAAGTCACGAACAAGTATTTTTCTGCATGTTAAAGTGATGACATGATTTTCTTCTTTTTTTTCTATTAATGATGAATTACATTGATATTTGAATGTTAAACAATCCTTTTCTTTCTGAGAAAAGCCTCACTTAGTCATAATGTATTATCCTTTTTATATATTTCTATGTTCTATGTGCTAGTATCTTAAGTTTTTTTTTTAACCATATCTTCTATTTCTCCTTCTGAAATTCCAATTACACATATGCCAGATTTTTTTTTTTATTGTCTTACAGGTTACCAAGAGTCTGTTAATTTTACTTTTAATGTTTTTTCCTGTGTGTTCTTCAGATCAGATAATATTCATTGATATATCTGCAAGTTCACTGACTCTTCTATATACATATACTATTAGGCCTATCCAGTGAATTTTTTTATTTTGGATATTTTATTTTTCAGCAATAGAAGTTACATTTGGTTCTCTTTTGTAGTTACTATTTCTCCAATGATGTATACTGTCTGTACATTCATTATGAGCATATTTTTATGTATATCCTCAAGCATATTTACATTGACTACTTTCAAAACTTGTCAGCTGGGGCGCCTGGGTGGCTCAGCTGTTGGGCGTCTGCCTTTGGCTCAGGTCATGATCCCAGGGTCCTGGGATCGAGCCCTGCATCAGGCTCCCTGCTTGGCGGGAAGCCTGCTTCTCCCTCTCCTACTCCCCTTGCTTGTGTTCCCTCTCTCGCTGTCTCTCTCTGTCAAATAAATAAATAAAATATTTAAAAACAAAAAAACTTGTCAGCTAATTCCAACATCTCTATCACCCCGGGTCTGTCTCCATTGATTGCATTTTCTTGTGAATATGGGACACATTTTCCAGTTTTGTTGTATGTCTAATAATTTTGGATTGTATCCTGGACACTGTAAATGATATTTATAGTTTCTGGATTCTATTTTGTCTTCTGAAGAATGTTGATTTTTGTTTATTTGTTTGTTTGTTTGATCAGGCTGTGCTCAAACCATTTCTAAACTCTGTCTCCTTTGTGGTAGTCATCAGTTGAAATTTTTGTTCAATCATTTCAGTAGCTGAGATGTTTGGTGCTTTCCAAATGCATGCCAAATTCAGAAATCAGCCAGAGATTTGGGCAGAATATATATACGGCATTTGGGGCCTTTGTCTGTATCTCTTTCCTTCCTAGAATTTTAAGTTACTTCCTAGCTACCGTGTTTGCCCTGAACAGCACTGTGGATCCTCCCACATGGTGTGGACTGGTGTCTACGTTCCACCAAAAAGCCATAAAAATGGAAAACTCACCCAGTGCTATTCATCTCTTCTAAATGTCCTCTCTTCTTTAGTGTATGCCTGTTTGAGGCCACTTTCCAGTACTTTTGGATAGTTTTTTAAAGATATTTTATGCAGGGTTTGTAATTTGTATCTTTGGGAGGGTAGGTGCAATAGCAGCTACTTCGTTATTACCATAAATGGAGGCAGAAATGTCCTTTGTAAAGGTAGAAAACACTAATAAGTAAATTAGCGATATTTTATCATATATTTAGCAAAACCATAGAATAAAGGTAAATACACAAAAATCAACTTAATTCCATATGTTAGCCCCAAACAACTAAACATATACCTATTATGACCCAGCGATTCCATTCTTAGAAAAATATAAACATACGTCCACAAAAAGACTTGCATGAGAATATTCATAGAAACTCTATTCATAACATGCAAAACTGGCAACTAGGTGTCTATCAACAGGAAAGTGGGTAAACAAACTATGAATAGCTGTACAATTGACTTTAACTCAGCAATATATGTAAACGACCTTGGTGAATGTAAACACATTATGCTAAGTCAAAGAAGCCTTATACAAAAGAATATCTACAGTATGATTTCATTTATGTGGTGTTTAAGAAGAGACAAAATTAGTTTGTTATGAAAAAATCAGAAAGTGGAGGTGGAGGTGGGGACTAAATGGCAACCAGAATCAGGAAACTTGGTGGGTGATGGCAATGTTCTAGATCTTGCTACACAGATGTAGGCATTTGTCAATACTCATTGATTGGTACTCTAAGATTTGTTCCCTTCACTGTATATAAAATTTTATTAATTAAAACATAAATAAGTATTGAACTGTAGTTAATGATATGCATGAAGAATTTAGGGGCAAAATATATATGTCTGCAATCTGCTTTAAAATGCATTTACTTAAAAAATAAAATAAATTGGTGGATGGATATGTGGTTATTAAACATTATAATTGTAGACCAAATAATTTCTAATCCAGTAGAATTTTCTAAGGTGATGTAAATGTTCTGTATCTGCGCTATGCAATATGGTAGCTACTAGACACATGTGGCTAATGAGCACTTGAAATGTAACTAGTGCAACTGAGGAAATGAATTTTATATTTAATTTTATTGTAAGTTGTTTAAATTTAGATGGCACATGTGGCCAGTGGCTGCCATATTGGACAGCACAGACAAAACTTTTCCATCACTGCAGAAAATTCTGTTGGACAACACTGGTCTAGAAGTACAGAACAATGCTGAAAACAGTGATGATGAAAACAGACTTCCTTGTTTTGTTTCTGACAGGAGAACCGTGTTCCATCATTACTATAACGTCTATTGTTGGTTTTTAATAAATGCTATTTTATTTAGAGTAATGTTATAATGAATAGAAACACAAAGTATCTATAGTGCTTTATAACTTCTAAGGAATTTAAAAATATTTGTATTTAATCTTTTCACAAATCCTCTACTCTTTTGTGGTTGAGAAAAAAGAAACTGAGAGTTCAGTTTTAAATCGCCACCAACTAGCCAGCAGCAGAGCCTTGACTCAAATTTTTTTTTTTTAAAGATTTTATTTATTTATTCGACAGAGATAGAGACAGCCAGCGAGAGAGGGAACACAAGCAGGGGGAGTGGGAGAGGAAGAAGCAGGCTCATAGCTGAAGAGCCTGATGTGGGGCTCAATCCCATAACGCTAGGATCACGCCCTGAGCCGAAGGCAGACGCTTAACCGCTGTGCCACCCAGGCGCCCCTTGACTCAAATTTTTGTCCCCGAATTCCCTGTTTTATCAATTAATGACCACCGTAATACATTCATCAACGATCTCATGATATAAACATGAAAGGGTACTGATAAAGAAAAAGGTTGAGTGAATGTGGTACATCCTCAATATCTCTTAAGTTTTTTGTTTATTTTATTTATTTACTTATTTATTTATTTATAAAAATATGTTATTTATTTATTTATTTATTTGAGAGAGAGAGAGAGAGCATGAGCAGGGTGAGGGGCAGAGTGAGAAGCAGACTCCCTGCTGAGCAGGGAGCTTGGTGCGGGGCTCAGTCCTGGGACTCTGGGATCATGACCTGAGTGTAAGACAGAGGCTTAATGGACTGAGCCACTCAGGCACCCCTATCTGTTTTGTTTTGTTTTGTTTTTGTGCGTGTGTGGTTTTTTGTTTTTGTTTTTTGTTTTTTTTTTTGAGAAAGAAAGAGAGAAAGAGTAAGAGAGAGAGAGAAGGGGTGGGGGGAGCGGCACAGGGAGAGGGAGAGAGAGAATCTTAAGCAGGCTCCATGCCCAGCACAGAGCCCAAAGTAGGGCTTGATCTCACAGCCGTGAGATCATGACCTGAGCCAAAATCAAGAGTCAGACACTTAACTGACTGAACCACCCAGGTGCCCCTATCCTCAGGATCTTTTAACACTTATTTTGATGTAAGAAATAAAAGCCTGACACATTGACATTGAAAAGAAGACTCTAGGACTCACAAAATTGGACAGTCTACATTTTAAACATCTATATGTATGAGGTGAAGTAAAAATTGAGAGGTTTATGTTTTGTTTTGTTTTAGTAATTTGTAAATTTACCCAGGATTTGCTAACAATTTATTTTTGAATTGTGTATTTCAATTAAGTCCCAAATCATTAACATCAGGAAAAATGCTCAATGTCTTAGGTGTTTTAGCAGAATTTTACAGATCAGCCATACAATTATTATGCTCCTGATCTGTGAAATGCAATAAGCAAAGCTTTAATGACGCTTGCCCCTTACTTTTGCATAGGAATTATACTGTTCTATTTGAGGCTGTATTTTTTTAAACATTAAAACATGTTTTCTAAAATAAAATAATTTTTTGCTCTTACACCTTCAGTGTCTCCTAGCACAGTGACAAAGTAGACATTCAATAAAATATTGGTTGAATGAGTGAACAAATGGGTAGGTGGATGGATGGGTGGGACTAGGAAGAGGTGACCTTTGTAAACCAGACGGGCAATGTAAATGCTGTGGGTTTATGATTATTGTTGTTCAATGTGTTAAGGTACTCCCAGTTTCTTATGAATTACTTATGTATCACTCCAGTGTAATCCACAAATTAGAAGACGTTTTGGCATTCCGTGACTAAAATTTAATAAGAAGGGAGATGGGGGATTTGTTTTAAAAATCAGAGCTTATGGGGTGCCTGGGCGGCTCAATCGTTAAGCGTCTGCCTTCAGCTCAGGGCGTGATCCCAGGGTCCTGGGATCGAGCCCTGGTCAGGCTCCCTGCTCCGCTGGGAGCCTGCTTCTTCCTCTCCCACTCCCCCTGCTTGTGTTCCCTCTCTCACTGACTGTCTCTCTCTGTGTCAAATAAATAAATAAAACCTTAAAAAAAAATCAGAGCTTATGTGCACAGAAACTAATATAACATTGTATATCGACTCTACTTAAATAAGAAAAATTAAAAATCTGAGTTTAGAATAAAACACTCCTGAGTCGTGTTGAGCAAACAGTTCACAGCTGGCACTGGTCATTCCTAAGGCCCTCATCTGCCACTGTTGTTACTTGAGTCACATAATATCTTTCTCGGTGTTTCGGGAGAGTTGGGACACATTTCTCTCTCTCCCAGCACCCATCACAGTGCCTGTCACACAGAAGATATTAAATAAAGGTTTGTTGAATATGTTCACTTCATTTATAACATTGAAGAAATATCTCAGCCTTTGTTCTCAAATCTCAAAAGAGTACAGTTTCTTATTTTTTACATTTTGAAATCAGTTAAAATTCTTTTCAGTATAGTGCCTTGCACATATCACACCCTTGACTTTATTTTTTTTAAAGATTTATTTATTTTATTTATTTTAGAAAGAGAAAAAGAGAGAAGGGAGGGGAGGCAGAGGGAGAGAGAATCTCAAGCAGAATCCCTGCTGAGTTCATGCCCTTGATTTTAAAATTTTCGTATAAAGTCACCTGAAACACAAATGCATTTTTATTTTTCAAAGATCTATTCAATATGACAGTACGTAGAGTAAGATACAATTATCTCCTTCAATTCTACCCCATTTTCACTCCCCAACCTACTGTTTATGCTTCTCCTTCCTGCCTTTTTTTTTTTAAAGATTTTATTTATTTATTTGACAGAGATAGAGACAGCCAGTGAGAGAGGGAACACAAGCAGGGGGAGTGGGAGAGGAAGAAGCAGGCTCACAGCAGAGGAGCCCGATGCGGGGCTCGATCCCACAACGCTGGGATCATGCCCTGAGCCGAAAGCAGACGCTTAACTGCTGTGCCACCCAGGCGCCCCTCCTTCCTGCCTTTTTGAAGTACCTTGATACAATAGGCGAGTGTGCACACATATATTTTTATCCACATGGAGTCAGACATCTGAATTATTCTGCAGTGAGTCTCCCTGACATTGACGGTGACAGTGTCAGCACATACAGTTCTACCTCATTCTCCAGCAGCTGCTCGGCACTCCATCAGGTGGATAAACCATAATTCATTGAATTATATGCCTGATAATAGGCACTTAGGATTGTCTCCAACTTTTTAAACTATAATAAACATTATAGCGATGAATACCTTGTACTAACATTTTAGCATACAGGCAGGAGTATTTCCATGAAAAATTTCTTTGAAGAGTCTATTATTTTTTTGGTGGATGCTGCCATATTTCCTTCTAAGAAATCTTTACCAATAAACACTCCCACTCAGTCTAGTCCTTGTCCTTCTGTTCTCCCCAGATCGACAGTGGGAACAAGAAAGCTCAGAGCTGGCTAAATCAGACTCAGGTTATCCCCAGACACAATACTCAAAAATGAAACAGTTTTGGATTTAGGGCCCTGAGGGGTTCAGGTCAACAGTTTAGGGCCATTTAATGTGAATAATCACTGCAGATTAAATAAGAGTTGTCAGTGAACCTGAAGACCTCATGGTTACTTATATCACTGTTTCTGGAGCATGAATGTCATGGTTCTTATTAACTTAAAAAAAAAAAAAAGACCTTTTGACTCACAACAAGCATTTATTCAACTCCGGCATATGTCAAGGGTACACTAGGTAACCAGGAGCTGAAATAGTTTCTGTCCTCAAGAAACTGATGATCAAGAAGATAATTAATTAACTTTGTTAGGTGTGAGACTGAAGATGGTTCTATAAAAAAAAAATCCTTGTAAAAAAGATTCTACGTTAGTATTTATAGGTAAAATTTCAAGATGTCTGGGGTTTGCTTTATGATACTTCAGGAGAACAAGAAAACTAAGAGAAAATTAGAGCAAGTGTTGCAAGATGTTGGTTAAGTGTTGAATTGGAGTGATGGGTATATGTGGATTTATGTCTAATGAATAGAGATATAATAATATGGATTCATTATTCTCTCTACTGTTTTTTTTTTTTTAAAGTTTTATTTTTTTAAATAATCTCTCCACACAATGTGGGGGTTGAACTCACAACCCTAAGATCAAGAGTTGCTTGCTCTACTGACTGAGCCAGCCAGGCACCCCTCTCTCTACTTTTACAAATCTAAATAATAAAATTCTTAGTTTTCTAGGAACACCAATATATAAATACAAGATTTCAACATAATAATATAATAAAGATATATGCACAAGAGCTTATGAAAGCAGAAAAGTTCCCAAATCTGTTTGCATTAAATTGAGCAGGACTGAGAGTGGGTAAGGGCCCAACTCTCATATCAGCCTACATGGGTCCAAATTCCAGTACCTCCTCTTTTTAGCTATGTGACCTTGGGCATGTAATTTAGCTTCTCTGTGCTCAGTTTCCTCTATAGTACAATGGGGATAATTACAGTACCTAATTGAGGATCAAGTGAGATAACTTGCAAAGCCCTTGGAATAGGGCCTGATACATAGTAAACATTAAACTGCTATAATTTATTACCATTATCAAAGTTATTATGAAGGCTTTTCAGAAATGTTTTGAGACAGAGATGCTTCAGGAAAAGCAACAGAACTTAAGGCCAATCAGGTGTAGGGATGTCTGCGTGTGTGTGTGTGTGTGTGTGTGTGTGTGTGTCTGTGTGTGTCTGTGTGTGTGTGTTGAGGGGAGGTGGAGGGAGGAAGTTAATGTGATTCCCATATTTCTAGCTTAGGTGACCAATTGGATAATGACACCATTAACTAAGAAGGGAATATAGATGAAGGAGAGTTTATAACTTGCAAATTGTATTTCTAATCATATAAACAAATGAGCAAGTATATAGCGAACTGAACTATCTCAGAATTAAAATACAGTTCTCAGGATGAGAAGGTAAAATACTAATGACAATTGGCAGTGAATGTGAATGAAATGTAAAGTGATAAACATTCTAAAAATACAGGGGCCCCAAGGTGGCACAGCAAGTTAAGCATCCAACTCTTGATTTTGGCTCAGGTCATGATCTTGGGGTCGTGGGATTGATCTTGGGGTTCTGTGCTCCGTGTGGATTCTGCTTGAAATTCTCTCTCCCTCTCTCTCTGCCCCTCTCCCAACTCGTGCTTGTGAGCACTCTCTCTCTCTCTCAAATAAATAAATAAATCTTTAAAAAAAAAATGAAAATACTGTAGGGGCTAACTTTATCTATAATAGTAAACATTATTGTTATATACGTCACGTATATAACCTAAATAAGTGAGGTAATTTTAGTACTGGAAGACAACCGGAAATAACATTATTCCAGAAATTTAACAACTCAGATATTAGTGGAATTGTCTTAAAATAAATATATATTTCTCAAAGGTTATAATCAAACAAGGTAGCTGTCAAGGTTACTGATGAATCCTTCCACGTAGATACTACCTGAGAATTCGCAGAGGTGTTTGGGTCCCCATTAAAGCAGATACTCTTTGGGGGACAGAGGCAGAAAAGAGCAGAAATGATCCCTGGGATATTTTACTTTGAGTGTCCCCAGTCTTATCCCTCACCCACAATCTCTTCTATAGCTGTGACATGTATTTACTTAATAATCTCTCTTTAGAATTTGAAAAATTTTAAGGAAAAAAATAAACAATTTAGTGATGCATCATGTCACTGGTCTATTCATGATTATAACCATTACCACTTTTCATTTTCAATATTTTCTATTTAATTTTGAAACAATCTCAAACCTACAGAAAAGTTGCAGGTACAGTACAAACTTTTTTTCTCTCCATTCGTTGGCAGTAGAGGCTGATGTGATGTTTTATCACCCCTGTATACTTCAGTGTGTTTTCCCTGCAAGCAAGGACATTCTCCTACACACGCACAAGAAGAGTATCTAAGTCAGGAAATTAACATTGATTTATCACCATCATCTGACCATCAAACTCCATTCAGGTTTCACCATTGTCCCAAAAAGCATACTTTACAGTAAAAGGATACAGTTCAGAATCACACATTGCCTTCAGTTGTGTCTCTTTTGTCTCATTCAATCAGCAAAAGATGCTCAGTATTTCCTTGCTTTTTCATGACCTCGACACTTTGGAAGGTTAGTCAGCTACTTTGTGGAATGTCCTTCACTTAAGGTTAGTTTGGTGTTTCCTCGTGACTAGATTCAGACTAAGCATCTTTGGCAGGATGTCACAGAAATGATGCTAAGTTCTTTTCATTATTTGCTATCAAGACATGACTTTTATTTGTCCCATGTGATGTTTAACTTCGAGTATTTGATCAAGATGCTTCCCCACAGTATGGAGATTTCTCAAAACATTAAAAATAAAGCTACCCTACGACCCAGCAATTGCACTACTGGTATTTACCCTAAAGATACAAATGTAGTGATCTGAAGGGGCACCGGCACCCCGAATGTTTATAGCAGCAATGTCCACAATAGCCGAACTGTGGAGGGACCCCCAGATATCCATCGACAGATGAATGGATAAAGAAGATGTGGTCCATATATGCAATGGAATACTACTCAGCCATCAAAAAAAATGAAATCTTGCCACTTGCAACGACATGGATGGAATTAAAGGGTATTATGCTAAGCGAAATAAGTCAATCAGAGAAAGACAATTATCATATGATCTCACTCATAGGTGGAAACAAAACAGAGGATCAGAGGGGAAGAGAGGAAAAAATAAAACAAGACAAAATCAGAGAGGGAGATAAACCATAAGAGAATTTAAAAAATTTTTTTTTAAGATTTTATTTACTTATTTGTTAGAGGGAGAGAACACACAAGGGCAGGGGAGAGCAGCAGGCAGAGCAGGCAGAGGGAGAAACAGGCTCCCCACGGAGCAAAGAGCTGGATGTGGGACTTGATCTCAGGACCCCAGGATCATGACCTGAGCTGAAGGCAGGCACTTAACCAACTGAGCCACTCAGGCATCCCAAACCACAAGAGACTCTTAATCATAGGAAACAAACTGAAGGTTGCTGGAGAGGAGGAAGGTGGGGGGATGGGGTAACTGGATGATAGGCTTTAAGAAGGACATGTGATGCAATGAGAACTGGGTGTTATATAAGACTGATGAATCACTGAACTCTGCCTCTGAAACTAATAATATACTATATGTTAATTAATTGAATTTAAATTTAAAAACACCAAAGCACAAAAATCAAGGTATGCATGTAATTCCAAACTAGCACCGTAGAGTTCATTCTAATTTTCTCCCTTTTCATACTTGTAATTCCCTTCTCCGACAGTGAGAAACCTGGTTTCCATTATCTTCAATATATTTATTTGATGTATCCCCCTATGTAACCAAACTTCCACTGTTATCACCCACTCTCTGAAGAGATGCCCTACTCCCTCTGAGGGAGGGACCTCTGACATCTCCTGCCAGGCTGCCCTCCTACATAGAGACCTTCCTTACTTCACTAGAGCACTCATAACCTGTCTTAGGTACTTCCTCATGCACAAAAGCCCTTCTCTCCCTGCTTGTTTTTTTTTTTTTTTTTTTTAAGATTTTATTTATTTATTTGACAGAGAGAGACAGCCAGCGAGACAGGGAACACAAGCAGGGGGAGTGGGAGAGGAAGAAGCAGGCTCCCAGCGGAAGAACCTGATGTGGGGCTCGATCCCAGAACGCTGGGATCACGCCCTGAGCCGAAGGCAGACGCTTAACGACTGCGCCACCCAGGCGCCCCTCTCCCTGCTTGGGTTCTGACCCCCCACACTTACCCACTCTCTATGAGGGCGCTCTCTTCATCCCACTCAGGCTCTAAGACTCTGCACGAAGCTGCCCTTCTCCATGGATATTCCCCTCGCTCCCTGCTTTCTGAAATCCTGCACCAGGCTCCCAACCTGCATAAAAGCCTTCCTCATCGTACCTGGACTCCAAAACTGCTCTCTCATGCAGATGCCCTCCTCACCCCACATTTGCCCTCACGTCCTTTCCCTAGCTGCCTCTCCACCAAAACAGCCTCTTTATCCCTCCTGTGCTCTAACACCCACCTACACAGATGTACTCCTCACCTTGCACAGGCTCTGGACACACCACACGAGAGTGCCCCTTTGTGGGCGATGCCCTTCTTACCCTGATTGGACTCTGGCGCCCTCTTCTGGGCCCTTATAGCTCACCTACCTTGCCCAGACTCCTACTTCATTTGGCCCCACCTAACGGCTTGAGAACTGAATTATTCAGGAAGGGAAGAGTTAAAAATCATAGTTGTTTTTACATGAAATCACTGTCTTCTGTTATTAAGACACTGCTTTTGACCCTGTATACAGAATGTGATTTAGCTAAATCACTGATATAATTTCTTTTCAATCACTATATCTCAAAAAATATGGAGTTTACTTAGGACAATGTTAATTTGTGCATAATTTATGATATATCACTAATTCATTCAGTTTCCCCAACATTTGTTTCAAATGTGATTTGTTTCAAATCACAACCTGTATAAAGGTGTTTTAATCCAAAATCAGGGTAACGGTCAAAATCCTCACATAAGCCACAAGGCTTTATGTCATCTGGCCTCCTCTTCCTCCTTCCTCCCCCTCAACCCTCTCCCCAGGCTGTTCCTGTCCTGCCATCCTGGTCTCTATGAAATTCTTTTTTTCATTTGTATTAAGTATGGGTGGCACACAATGTTATATTCATTTCAGGTGTACAACATAATGATTTGACAATTCTATACATTATACGATGCTCATCACAAAAAGTGTAGTTACCATCTCTCACCATACAAAGTAATTACAATATTATTGACTGTATTCCCTATGCTGTACTTTTCGTCTCTGTGACTTATTTTATAACTGAAAGTTTGCATCTTTTAATCCCCTTCACCTATTTCTCCCATCTCCCAACCCTTCTCCCTTCTGGCAACTTCCAGTTTATTCTCTGTATTTATGAGTCTGTTTCTGGGTTTTGGTTTTTTGCTTGTTTGTTTGTTTTTTTAGATTCTATATATAAATAAATCATGAAATCATATGGTATCGGTCTTTCTCTAAGTTATTTCACTTAGCATTATAACTTCTCAGTCCGTTTATGTTGTCACAAATGGCAAGACTCCACTCTTTTTTATTGCTTATTCTTTTTTAACTATTATACACACACACACACACACCCCACATCTTCTTTATCCATTCATCTATCATTGGACACTTAGGTTGCTTCCATATCTTGGCTATTGTAAATAATACTGCAGTGAACATAGGGGTGCATATATCTTTTTGAATTGGTGTTTTATTTTCTTTGATATCCTTCTTAGATATCTTAGATAGCTATCATATGTACCTTTCTTAGAGTCCCAGTAGTGTGATTACTGGATCATATGGTATTTATTAATTTTAATTTTTTGAGGAACCCCCATCCTGTTTTGTGTAGTGGTTGCACCAATTTACATCCCCACCAATGTGCATGAGGGTTCCCTTTTCTCTACATCCTCACCAACACTTGCTATCTTTTTGAAACTAGTCATTCTGACAGGTGTGAGGAGATGTCTCGTTGTGGTTTTGATTTGCATGTCCCTGATGAGTACTGACGTTGAGCAACTTTTCATGTGTCTGTTGGCTATCTGTATGTCTTCCACACCAAAGTAAAAAGCTTTGCACAGCCAAGGAAACCATCAACACAACAGAAAGGCAACCTACAGAATGGGAGAAGATATCCGCAAGTGATTTCTCTGTTAAGGGGTTAATATCCAAAACATATACAGAACTTACACACCTAACACCCAAAAAACCCAGAAAGTCCAAATACAAAATGGGCAGGGGATCTGAATGGACATTTTCCCAAAGAAGGCATACAGATGGCCAACAGACACATGAAAAGATGCTTTATGAAATTCTTAAAACAGCCTGGGCCACTTCTGCCTTAGGGCTTAAGGCCTCTTACCCTGATGGTTCCTCTTCCTGGAATACTTTCTCCCCAGTGACTCACTCCAGTGACTCCTTCAAGTTTTTGTTCCGATCTCACTTTCTCAATGAAGCCCACTCTGATGAGCCTGTTTAAAATTAGAACTGCCTCCCACCCTATGTTCGCTGTTCTATTTTTCACAGCACTTACCACTTTCTAATATACTGTGCTCCTAATACTACTTACTATGTTTGTTTTTTATTGTCTGCCTTTCTTCCTACCATCCCACTAAATTGTAGCTCCACAAGGGCAGGGATTTTTAATATTTTGTTCATTACCTAATAAATAGCTGGTCGAAGACAGCCATTTCCTGAAGCAGTTTGAGTCCCAAAACTAAATTCAGAGCACCACCTAGTGTTCTTGGAAGGAGGTGCTTTCTATTTAACCCTGAGACTTAACGTTAGCCCTGGGATAAACGGTACTGGCTTAATCAATTCACACTCTTTTTTACTGTCTTCTGTGGTTCTGTGAAAATTAAAAATTTTTAATGATTAAACAGTCATGGGACACACTGACTTCTCTAAGAGTAATCTCTTCTCTGACTTGCCTGTTGCTCCCCAGAATTCCTTGGGGTTAAAAAGTGTCATCAAGGTCTGATGTCTTTTAGTCTTAGCATGTCTCCTTCCCCACTCCCCCCCCCAAAACCCCCAGAATATAAAAACAGGGTAAGAACCTCTACTTTTTTGGTACCTACACCATTTCTCCAGAAAAATCACAATATATATTTGTTGATTTAAAATTTTTTGTTTTGGCCACAAAAACCCCTAAATCAAAGTGAAAAATGCTAGCAAGGGTAATGGGAATATTGTTTAAAATAGTATCTGCATTCTCTAGGATAATGAGCACAGTCTTCTGATTTAGAAAGTATTGTTTCTTTAGATATGATAAAGAGGAAAAATGAAGAAAAGGAAAGCTGCTTTAAAAGCATTAAAGGGGCAGGGCACTTGGGTGGCCCAGCCAGGTAAGGTTCCGACTCTTGATTTCCACTCAGGTCACGATCTCAGGATTGTGAGATTGAGCCCGGAGTAGGGAGTCTGCTTCTCTCTCCAGGGGGGCCCTCCCCGGGGCGCCCTCCCCCCTCATGCACACTCTCTATCTGAAATAAATAAACACATCTTTTAAAAAGGCATTAAAACATTTAATATTTGGGGTGCCTGGCTGGCTCAAACATGTGACTCTTAATCTCGGGGTTGTGAGTTCAAGGCCCATGTTGGTTGTAGAGATTACTTAACTAAACTTTTAACGGTAAATAATGGAAAGGATACTTAGCTCATTTTTACTGAATGCTTATTGTGCCCAGCACTATTCTGAAAGTTCATCATCATCTCTACAACCCTATCACGTAGTTTCCCTATATTAAGCCCCGTATTTCACATGATGGAATGGAGACACAGAGAAGTTGAATACCTTGACAAAAATCACAGAACTAGTAAAAAGTACAGCCAGGATTCAAAGCCAGCTAGATTGGCTCCATATGCCATGTCCATGAGCTCATGCCCACGGTTTTATCCACCTTCCCAAAGAAGTGAACGACGCTGTTTGTTTCAAAGTTCTTGGCTTGGTCAAAGAAATTGATTTATTAACGTCCTCATCTTCCAAAAAGGAATCAAGGCAACCATAAGGAAATAAAGGCATGTACAATTATCCTAAAAATAAAATTTTATCCTTTTCACGATTAAGAAAGTAGAAGCTATAGAATTTGCCGAAGGATTCATGTTTTGGCCACAAATTTACATTCAAGAGATGCTGTGGCAAAGATCAAAAGCAACACTGACATCAAGATCAAAGGCAGAGGGCCGTGTGCAGGAGCACAACGAAGATCAGGCGGTCTTTGCTGCCCACCCAACTCAGAACTTTTGATTCTACCTTCCCATTGTCCAAACCTTCTCCCAACTCTACCGCTGATTCTAATGTTTCAAAGTAGGTGGAAGGGACTCAAGTTCCCAAAACACCAATTAATGCACTCATTTCTTGAATTTGACTCATTTCAGCTGGATGTTAGAAAACAACGGAGTTATTTATTAAAGTGGGTCGCATTAAGGAGTGATTTATTAGGCAGATCCAGAATTATTTGCATTATACATTATGAATATGAATACCTCTGTTTCGGATTGGTGGCGTTTTTAAGGGGATATGTGCGAGTAGGAGGATCCCCAAGCGCTCTCAGGTGATTCTGGAAATGGTGTCCCTCTCACCATCCTCAACTGGAACCAAAAACCCTTTTCCTAAATGTTTACATGACTCTGCATTTTCTGAAATACAAGCTTATTTGGGAAAGGGAAGTGGTTATTCTCCATTTTTAAAAAGGTTTTATTTATTTATTTATTTATTATTTGTTTTTTAAAGAGGAGGGAAGGGACAGAGGGAGAGGAAGACAGACTGCCCAGCACCAAGCCCCATGTGAGGCTTGATCTCACGACCCTGAGATCATGACCTGATCTGAAATCAAGAGTTGAACGCTTAGCTGACTGAGTCACCCGGGCACCCCTAGATTTCATTTTTAAGTGATCTCTACGTCCAATGTGCGGCTTGAACTCACAACCCTGAGATCAAGAGTCACGTGCTCTACCAACAGAACCATCCAGGTGCCCCTGGTTATTCTCTGTTTTGGATAGAGATTTTCAACATGTGCTTTGAAGATAATCTTTGGACTCATCTGGGGAGATTCCCAGCCCCACCTCTGACCTACTGCATTAGAAACTCCCAGCTGGGCTCAAGAATCTGTACCCTAACAACCGCCCCAAGATAACTTTTGCGTGTGCATGAGTTTGGTAACCACTAACCTATGGGGATAATTTTGAAAAGTAAAGCACCAGCATCATCTGGGTTGTTGGGTTCTTTCCTATTATAGACCACAGACCAGAACTTCAAGGAGTATCACGTAAAAACCTAATTATGAGAAGATCAAATATAATTTTAGGAGGCTAATAATTAACAAATCTATTTACAAGATTATATGTCCTTTTGTTGTAAATTATATGGACACATCTCAATGAATTATATGTGTGAAACATCTCAAAGAATTCTTTAGTAGGTGTTGTTTAATCCTGCCTTGCCTTCCATAAAATTAACCAGCTGGCCAAACTTTTTACTGTCCTACCCACAGGAGTCTCCAGTAACCCTTGAGGCATTTTCTGAACAAGCCTCATTTCCTGTATAAAAGCAACTGAGCTTGGTAAACTGTACACAATTTAGGCTGATTAAAGTGGTTACCAAAGGAGACTGTGAATTCTGTAGTTTTAGAAATGTTTTAAAATAATACATACTATCATCTTTTTGGATGAGGAGAGTGTACAATAGCCTAAAGATAGAGGATCCAAAAAGAAGGCCTGGTAAGATTCTTTCTCGTTTTATAATTTGACTAAACTGCCTCTCCATCCAATTGAACATCACGTTGTTTGTGTTTGTTTCATTATTTTAATTGGTTAAACCTGGCAAGAATTTCTTGCCACTCCCTGATAGCTGCTTGAGAATCCTTTACAAAAATACAGTTTAGATGAGCAGAAATACAAAAAAGGAAACCACTTAACTTGGTGATAGTACACCACCCAGATAACTCAGATACCTAACAGAATTTTTCATTGAATTGTTTGGTTTGGCCAAGTTAACTGGCCAAACCCCTTCAGTTACAACATATAATTACTCTTCTTTCTTACACTTGCTTTTACTTGTCACTTACTCTTGATACTTATCAATTGCTACAAGCTTTCTTCTCCTTCATTTATAAACTAAATCATAGTTCAACCAAGAAGGTCACTTACCTTGGAAAATCTTTCTTCTTTAGAGCCAGGTTTCATGCCACTGTGCTGACAGAGTAGAAAACAAATATCAAGGGAAAGATTGGGTTGCTGGAATCTGTAGGTTGCTGAGTACTTTGAAGCATCTGGGAACTAGGAACACCAAGAACTGATTCCAAACCACCTTTCAGAAGCTAAAAATCTCGTACAGGGGGTGAGTAGTTGATAAACAATTTAAGGGAAGAACTCTTATTTAAGGCTTAGAACACTAAGGGTAATTCTGTGAAACGATACTGCAATCTACTCCGTAAAACTTTTAAAACCAGATTTTATCTTTCCTTCAAGAGATCATGGAAAATCTAGCATTTTAGTTTAAAATACGTAATTTCCGTTCCTGTTCCCGTATTTGGGTTTGTTCTACTGTATCTGGATTTGTTCCAGTGTATCTGTGGAACCAGGCAACTAATAATTTTTACTCAGCATTTCTTATATTTCTTGAATGAAAATGGAACGGGCTGATTAGATTAATGGGTAGAGTTTTATTTATTCTAAAGATTTTGTTCTTTTAAGTACCGTCTACGCCCAGTGTAGGGCTCAAACCCACAAGCCTAAGATTGAGAGTCACATGCTTTACCAACAGAGCCAGCCAGGTGTCCCTGATGGCTAGAATTTTATAAGACACTTATGATTTCGCCATTTTCTTTGTATACTGATGAAAACTTCTTATAACTCCACAGAGAAATAAATGAGGCAGTGTGAGGTTGGGGAAGAAGGACAAAGAACTAGGAGTTCTAATCCAGACCAGGTTCTGGAATTAGAGCTTCACTTTTCTCTACTGTAAAATTAGATGCTGAAGAAGCTATTTAAAGCTTACAGAACTTTTTGACCTAACAGAAATGCTAATCAGTTACGGACATAATTAGCCAGTGTATCCTGATCTTTAAAAGGTGTTTTCATTTGTGATTTAAAAGAAATATGTAAGTGTGAATTGAGGCACGATAGCCCTTCAAGATCAGGTAAGAACTGATGAATTGACAACAAAGTCACCTGTTTTTAACTGAGTATACTGATACCCAAGTGCCCAGAAAAAAAAAAAATTGCGAGTCTACTGTCCGTAATCTACTGGAAAACCCTGTTAATGACAACAGTTTGGGATCTCACAGACATCTGAGTTAGCTAACACCATTTTGCTGGAGGGTGAGGGGGGGTGGGGAGAAGACTGGACGCTCCGGGCCGGGCTGGGAACGTTATAATTTAAACAACCAAAGAGAGGCCCCCGGCAGTAGGGCCTCTTCCGTGGTCTCGGATGAAAAATGTTGCGGGAGAAGTAAAGCCGCCCCAAACTCCCAGCGTGGTCCTCCTCAAACGAGGCTCTGGTTCCCGGAAACGTTCGCTGTGTGTGTGTGTGTGGGGGGATAGACCGTCCCCTACAGTCTACATCGAAACGCGCGCGCAGGGTACGTGGTCGCTGCGAGCAGGCAGCGCCACCCCCAAGGCCGCCGCTCACAGCGGAGACCCGCGCCGCGGAGGAACCTCCGGGCCAGCCCCGCCGCGCTGACGGGCGTCGCCGCGAGCCAATGGGCGCGCCGGGAGGCGGGGCAGTGAGGCCGAAGGGGCGGGATTTCCCGCGCGGCCGCTCGGCGCCTGGAGAGAGCGGCGCGGGCGGCGACGGCGGCCGCGCCTGTAAGAGAGGGCGGGTCGGGGTCAGCTGCTACAGGCGGGCGGGCGCGGGGAGCTGTGGGCGGCTGCCGTGTCTCCTGCCGCCGCCCTCTCTCCGCCACGATGCCGGGAATCGACAAGCTGCCCATCGAGGAGACACTGGAGGACAGCCCGCAGGTGAGGCGCGGGCGACGGTGCGAGGCGAGGGAAAGAGCAGGGCGGGCCGACCCCAGGCCTGGCGCCGCGGCCGCCGCAGGTGCCCGCCCCGGCCCAGGTGGGAGCCGTAGCCCAGTGTCCCCGCCCGTCGCGGGCCGCGCCCCGAGCCGCCACGGCCCGGCCGTCAGCCCGAGGCCCGCGTGGGCCTGCGCGGCTGGGCCGAGAGGCACGCGCGGGGTTTGGGACGTCGGCGGGCGGCGACCGAACCTCCGCCGCCTTCGCTCGTGGGCCCCGCGGTCACGTACGTTCGCGGGGCTCCCTTGTGTTTGATGAAAGGTGAGTTTTTATCGCCGTCATGTAAGGTCATAAATTCCGGTCCTGGGGTTTCCTCCCCGAAGGTCTCCTCGGAGGAAATGCTGAAGGAGAAAAAACCCCGTAGACTTAACTCCATGATTTCTGAGCAAGCTAGGGAAGGAAATGGGTAGTTTTTCTTCGGGAGATTCTGGAAGGCTGCTGATTTGTCCGCGTGGAGAGTCACCGGCGAAGCCCGTCATGTGCCTCCGAGCCTCCCCGAGGACTGTGTCCACTGTTGTGGCCGCGACTTCATTCGCTGTCACTCGAGCTGTGCACGGCTTGTGATGCTCGGCGCCTTCGCGGCTCCAGGATTGCTGCGCGGCATGGTGCAGACTTGGCCCTAATAAACTCATCAAAATAAAAGCCCCGTGTTTCGTGCATTTGAGGGGGGGGGTAATGCTAGTGTGGTTGCTCTAGCCTCAGTCAGTCTAGGGAAACAACAGTTTGTTACGTGTTCAATATTGAAGCATTAAATGAATTATATTAAAAACATGTTGATAAGCGCTGTAACTTACATTGAGAAAAATCATCCCTAAGCCTGTCTTTTACACGACACTTTAAGCGATTTAAGACGGTGTTGCTGGTTGGCTACCTCGGAAATGGTGTTCATTCAGAACTACAATTGCACACATTTCATGTGTGCCTTAATAGTTTAATATGGCCCTAAAAGATGAGGAAGAAGGGGCTCGATGCCGCTGGCCTATGTGACGTCTGCCATGACTTTGTGCCAATTTTAATTGCCTAGTGGAAGTCAGGCTCCGATTGTGGAATTGATTTTTTTCCCCATGTAGCAAGTAATCTTCACAAGCCAGTTGTTTGCTGTAATGTTCTCTTATCAGCCTAAACTGACACAGAGAGAAACCCACATCTTGGTTTATCTTGACTGCCAGGATAGCTAGTTCAAATTCTTTTTTTTTTTTTTTTAAGATTTATTTATTTATTTATTTGACAGAGAGAGAGAGAGAGAGGCAGCGAGAGAGGGAACACGAGCAGGGGGAGTAGGAGTGGAAGAAGCAGGCTCCCAGCGGAGAGGGATGCCAGGACCCTGGGATCACGCCCTGAGCCGAAGGCAGACACTTAATGAGTGAGCCACCCAGATGCCCCAAGCGCCCCAGCTAGTTCAAAATTCTTAGTGATTTCTGTAGTACAAAGTTAGAAGCTATATTTGTTTCAGATGTTTTGTAAAAATTTTGTGGCATGTGTTGGTCAGTTGCACTTTGTCATTTTACTACTATTATATAAGACTCAGTAGGTTGCCTTACCTTTTCTTACCTGGCCTGGTTTTATAGCCCATAAAGATTATACACAGTCCAGAATGGGTAGCACGGTGCCCTCGCCATGACTTGTGAGGAGGATATGATCTGACTCATCAGACTAATTTCTTGAACTTTTCACACAATTAGTTTACAACTTGAGCATTCATTTGTTTTTTTACAAGTACATGTCATATTAGTATCAGTTTTACAGTAATTTTTTAAAGATTTTACTTATTTATTTGACAGAGATAGCGAGAGAGGGAGCACAAGCAGTGGGAGAGGGAGAGGCAGGCTCCCCACTGAGCGGGGAGCCTGATGCAGGGCTCGATCCCAGCACCCTGGGATCATGACCTGAGCTGAAGGCAGATGTTTAACGACTGAGCCACCCAGGCACCCCAGTTTTATAGTCATTTTTAATGAAAATAGCCACCTTGATAGTCTTTCAATCTCTATAATAATTTGAACTAGGTAATATTTACTTGGAAAAATTAGTTGGGACAAATGAGATTTAAAAAGGGAAGATGCTTGGAAGTAATACTTAGGGAGAATTTGTTGTAGGATGGAAAGCCTGGGATTCTGGGATTCAGGATGGACTTTTAGTCTTCACTGCCACTTCACTTGCTTTAGGGAAAATCACTCAACTTCTCTGAATCTCAGCTGTTATAGTGAATGCTTTTATTTTTGTACCTGATTATAAAAATCATAGTTATGCGCTTCAGAAAAATAGGAAGGTACAGAAACAGTTACCTATCCTGCACCCAGCAGCAAACCCTGTTTTTCCTTGTTTTCTCTTACATATTTTAACGTATTTGAAGTTATATTGTGCATAACAATTTTTATTCGGCTTTAACTTAACATTGTAGTGTAAGTATGTTCACATATTATTAAATTCTGAGTAAAAAAATTTGAAAGCTGCGTTTCCTTAAGTGACTTAACAGTTGTCTTACTGTTGGGCTTTGAGAGTTTTTCACAAGTTTTGTTTTTATATATAGCACTGAGGTTAATGCTTTGGGGCATAAATTTTTGTTCTCATTTGGACTATTTATCTAGGCTAGAGTCCAAGAAGTCGAATAACAAAGAGTATGAAAACTTTTAAAGCTCCTGATACAGATAAGTTTTTATTTAGATCATTTGATCCTAATCAAAAATGCCCTGTCAGTTGCTATGTAAAAAAGTTAGGGCCTGGAGTGATGGAAGACTATGCTAAATTGCAGTTTTGATTTTTAGTAAGTATTAAAATAGAGGGCTATTTGCAAGTTCAAATCTAGTTGATTGGACATAAATACCTTTAATTATCTCCCATTCTGCAAATGATCTTATTTATTGAGACAGGAAATCTTTAAGGCTACACTAGATGTCTTGTCCATACTTCTATATTGTTTTGAAAATCTGGAGCAAAATGAAACTTGCTGGTTAATAAGAACAGATATATGATCTTTTAAAAATAATTGATTTTATGTGTAGATAAATATCAGTGATTCATCAGTGCTAGAACTGTGAAGATAAAACTCTAATCCCAACTGGAGACTTCTTTGATATAATAAGGAATATTCACAGATTGTGAGACTTATATTTTCCCCCCACATCTTAACATGTCTGATATGGAGATTGATGCCCCCCATACAGTTGATGATTTATTTGTAATTGGTTGCAAATGTGCACACGTGGTTTTCTCCTAGTGGCATTACTGGTCAAGTGCAGCCTTTCAGCATTCAACAGCTCAGTTTAACAACCACTTGACGGACCATCAGTCCTCTTTGTTGTCTGAAGATATTCCTTTGACTCCTGGGATGAAGCCAAGTGCCACCATCAAAATTTGCTGAATGCGTATCAGTGTTTTGGAAGAAAATACTGGAGACAGAAGTGAAACACTTCTAAAAAATATTTGTCACCCCCCATGGCACAGAGTAATGTTGGATGAGAAAACATGGATATTGATGATTCTTATGTCCAAAAGTGACTCATAAGAATTGAACTCTGAAGAAATGTTAGGGTTATATTAAATTTATGCTGTTTGTGTTTTCCTTTTATGTTCATAGGAGTTGTATACAAAATTCTGTCTAGAGGTTCATTTCCACAAATATAAAGTCAAAATTGCAAGACATTAGAAAACCTCAAATCATAGCTTAATTGTTGGCACTGTTTTGTTTTAGTAGTATTTAAAAATGGTGCAGTGGGTGCCTGGGTGGCTCAGTCAGTTAAGCATCTGGCTAAGTATCTGACTCTTGGTTTTGGCTCAGGTCATGATCTCATGGGCTGTGGGATCCAGTTCCGTATCAGGCTCCATGCTCAGCAGGGAGTCTGCTTGAAGAGTCTCTCCCTCTGCCCCTCCTCCCACTTGTGCACACTCTCTCAAATAAATTTTTTTTTTTAAGATTTATTTATTTATTTATGTGAGAGAGAGCCAGCGAGAGAGGGAACACAGCAGGGGGAGTGGGAGAGGAAGAAGCAGGCCCAGCGGAGAGGGATCCCAGGACCCTGGGATCATGCCCTGAGCCGAAGGCGGACGCTTAACGACTGAGCCACCCAGGCGCCCCTCAAATGAATCTTTAAAAAAAATGGTGCAGCTTACAGTGGATGCCATTATATATTCAATGAAATGTTACCATATTGATGTACTTTTACAAGTTGCTAACTAGATATTATTAGTTTTAAATAGGGAACCCTTTTTAACACTGGGGCTAAGGAGATCTTTTTAACTTAAATCTACTACAGGTTTTTGCATAAATATGTAATTCCTTGAATTAGAATAGTAATTTTGGGGAAACAAAAAATGAAATGGCAGATTTTTTTCTTAAAAATGGCACTAGTCAAACAAGGTTTCTTGATTTTTTCTTTTTTTACATCTTAAAATAGGGGGCCACAGAGCTAAAGAATGAAAAGATTCAGTCAGATCTAAATCTCTGGCGCATGGGGAAATAGAGGACTGACAACATGGATTTCATATACAGACATAATGGTTTTGTGCCCCCCCCCCTTTTTAAACCATGTTGACTTAGCTTCCTTTTCTGAAAATAGGAAGCTAAGGGATAAGTTTTTTTTTTTTTTTTTTAAACTGCCTTCTAGGAATGAACTATTTGTAGAATAAAAATATAAGGTCATCTTTTAGATTTTAAACTGCAGTTACCTCAATAGTTGTTGGTATTTTAATTCTTTCTTTGCCTTTGTGATATGAAAAGGTGAGCATGTTTGCCTTGATATGCTGAGTTTCCTTATCTCTGATCCTTTTTATTGACAGTCTTAACATTTACTTACAAATTTTTCCCTTAAAATAAAGGGGAAATGCTTATTGTGTAAAAAAAAAAAAAAAGTGCCTAACAATATAGCTAAGTATAAAGAAGAAGAAAAAAAAGAACCTCAAAATCTGTACTCATAAAATCCAAGTTAGCGTTTACTAGGCCATGGTGGGGATGGGTACTATGTTATTTTGGGGATACTGTGGTATTTTGGGGTGGGGAGGGGTTTGGCACTACTACAAGAGACCATGGAAAAAGAGAGATAATATTGAGTTATCCTGAAATAAGTCCTTTAAAATATTTATGCATGGAATACTGTTAATTTAGGCTTGGACACTTTCGATTTGTTCTTAGTTTAATTACAGACTTTTTAATTCATAAAAGTGTATCTTTGTTGTTCCTTTTAAAGTTTATGAGATGGGGGTGCCTGGTGGCTCAGTCAGTTAAGCGTCCAACTCTTGATTTTGGGTCAGGTCATGATCTCAGGGTTGTGGGATGGAGCTGCGCCGGCCGTGGAGCCTCCTTGAGATTCTCTCTCTCCCTCTGCCCCCCCCCCCAAATAAAAAATAAAAATAAATTTTGTGTGATGTAGTTGGAAAATCCCTCCATTTTAGTGAAGTGAAATTGAGAACAAAGAATTCCAAAGTCTTGGCATTACTATCAAAAGAGAAAATAGGTTAAAACTCAGAATTATTAGAGCTCCAATATCCTAGGATTTTTCCTTCCTTTAGAAAATAATTTTCTATTTGATTTATATATTGGTTAATGTAAACTTACTGCTTTTATTTTATACAGACAAGGTCTTTACTGGGTGTATTTGAAGAAGATGCTACAGCTATTTCCAACTATATGAACCAGTTGTATCAAGCTATGCATCGGATTTATGACGCACAGGTAAAAACCTAAAGACTGACTGCTTTTTTTGAAATGACTCTTTAAGCCCGTGAGGACAGATATGGCTAGTATCTGCCTTGTTTACTGGTGCCTAGCCCTGTGCTGGGCTCATAGTCCTATTTGTTGAGTGGATGCATGAACTTTTAAGTATTTTGTATGAGAGCTCACATTCCAGTTACTAGTGTGTAGTTCGTAGCTCTACAACAGAGAAAGATTGAAGCATTTCCCCCTTTCTACCCAAACACAGTAAGAGCTTTCTTACTGAAACTCACTGATTGTGATCTTTGCCTAAGATTTGACTGAAAACCCCATATTGTCACCAGTGTTTTCCCTAATTGTGCTTTTAATCTTATGGAACACTTCACCCTTTTTGAGTAAAGGATTTGGAAGTAGTTTGTTTAGTGACACGCAGATAATAAAAATTAGATGTAACTCTGGGTACTGGGAAGTGAATTTAAGAAGAAGATGACTAGATTTTTTTGTTGTTGAGCAGGCTTAAGATTTGAGGCTCTGTTTATGTAACTTAATTATAAGCCTTAACAGCAACCTGGGTTCTGTGATAAGCTTTCTTTGGGATTAATTAGGTATACAATTTTTTCCCCCTTCTCATTTTATCTCCTTTCTGGGCTCACATGTTCATTATGTACTAAAAAGTTGCTGTGAGGGGCCCCCTGGGTGGCTCAGTCAGTTAAAGGTCCAGCTCTTGATTTTAGCTCAGGTTTTGATCTCAGGGTCGTGAGGTCAAGCCCCTGCATCAGGCTCTGTGCTCAGCTTGGAGTCTGCTCGGGATTCTTTCTCTTCCTCTGCTCCTCCCCCAGTTCATGTGCACGTACACTTTCTCTCTCCGTAAATAAATAAAATCTTTAAAAAAATGAATTAAAAAGTTGCTGTGATAGTTTTTAATTTTTTTCCTTGTGATTGGTCTCTCAAGATTTGATTCCTGACCATAGAGATTATTATGTAAAAGAAATGTTACATTTGTCATTATATTCATCACTGGAAAAAAAAAACTTGAAAATATTTCCTTCATATGGCTATGTTGCTGTGTTATATGACCAGGCTAACCATATTTTGGTTGTGTGTTATTAAATAAATGCATTGGTATAGTTTCAGTATCTAAAGAGAGAAATAATTTGTCATTAATGTAGAATCTCTTAAGATTTTGCTAAGTTTATGTACAGTTTACTTCTAGCTTTAAAGCTTTATCAATATTTAATGCTGAGTTTTTATTAGCTAAAAAAAAAAGTACACCTAGAACACTGCTGAATTCCTTGATGGTATCTATTTCATGGTTTGAGTTTCCCTTTAAAGTGTTTTAATGGTAGTTCCCTTTCCAGTGATTTAATGAGGGGTTTAGAGAACATGTTGTATAGTATTTATGTTAAGTGAAAAACAAAAATGGCACAGGTATCTTCAACTAAAACTTTGTCCTAATCAGTAATATTGTGTTAATTTGAATGCTGATTTTTTTTGCCCCACAGAATGAATTAAGTGCAGCAACACACCTGACTTCAAAACTTTTAAAGGAATATGAAAAACAGGTATTGTACGTGAAAATTTTAAAAGCATAATTTAAAATATGCAGTGACACAGTATCTGTATAAATAGAATTTCTCATCAAGAATCCTAAGCTTTTTTGAATTCATAGAAAGTAATTTTGATAGGCTGTTGAAATTCCATTATAGCTAATTTTAATTAAAATTAGGTAGAAGTTAATTGACTTATCTTCTTTTTACAAATGAAGACACTGAGGCTTACTCATTATATAGCTGGTAATTGGAGCTAAACAAGTCTTTGAACTCCTAGTATGGTGTGCATTCGTATGTACTACATTAATTAGTTGCTTAGCAAACATTTTAAGTAGTGTTTATGACTGTACGAATTATAGTCTTATTAAGTGACATTTTTAGAGCTTATTCAAAATTTTGAAAGTTTTTTTAAAGTTTCAGTCAACCAACAGCATGGGTTTGAACTGCATGGGTCCACTTATTCATGGATTTTTTGGATACAGTACAGTAAATTTATTTTTTCTTATGATTTTCTTAACTTTTTTTCTCTAAAAGATTATGAAAATACAGTACATAATACATGTAACATATAAAATACGTATTAATCAACTGTTTACGTTACTGATAAGGCTCCCGTCAACAGTAGGCTATTAGTAGTTAAATTTGGGGAAGTTAAAAGTTATATGTGGTGGTCAGCACTTCTAACTCCGATGTGTTTTGAGGGTCAGCTGTTTTTTAAAATGTAAATTATAACATCTTTCACAGGAGACATAGAGCACTGGACCTTTACCTCATCTCTGTTTTCTCATTTTTCAGCGTTTTCCATTGGGGGGCGATGATGAAGTTATGAGCTCTACTTTGCAACAGTTTTCAAAAGTTATAGATGAGGTAAGTGCTTATTTTGCTTGAGTAAATGGTCTTATAATTAAGTTATTCAAGTTGTTTAGCTTTTATTGGGAAATTGTATTATGATTATATGAGCAAATCTCTAATAAAAGGTTACTGTTTTAAAGAAGGACCTTAATTTCTGTATTAGTGTCTCTCTCATATCTCAGTGGCTGTCTCATAAAAATAGTACTTTGTCTGATTAGAACAAATTGTTTTTGGAGATAAACATAGAGATCTGCTCTCTCTCCTCCCAGTCCATGTCATTCAGCCTTTCACCGTTTTATTTGATGTAGGCAGGGAGGGAAGAGTTAAACTTGAGATATAGCTAAGTTTCGGGTCTTTTTTTAATGATTTGTTCTGATGACTGGTTAGAGAAATTAAGGGCTGATATTGGCTGTCTGGGATGGAAGGATTAATAAACTGAATGGTGAAATGTTGCTAGGAGGAAGAAGGGTGGTGAGAGCTGTTTGGGGAGTCCATTACTGTTCTCAGCTAGTGCAATGAAAGCTCTTCCTTTCACATGAACCATTAGATAGTTCTGTCTTTCCTAGTCCCCTAACTGAAAAAGTAATTTTTTGAAATATTTTAATAACTCATAGTTATTAAATAGTAGCAAAATATTGTCACAATATTTCTTTTTGTATTATAGAAAATGGAATATTTTTATTGTAGTAAAATATACATAACATAAAATGTCTCCCTGGTTACATTTATACACTCACAATGTTGTGCAACCATCATCAGTGATGTTCCAGAACATTTTCATCATCATCCCAAAGGAAATCCTATGCCCATTAAGCAGTCACTCCCCACGTCCCCTCCCTTCAGCTCCTGGCAACCACAAATCTACTTTCTATCTATATGGATTTGCCTGTTGGATATTTCATATAAATGGACTTACACAATTTGTGGATTTTTGTGTCTGTCTTCTTTAGCATAATGTTTTCAAGGTTTATCTGTGTTGCAGCGTGTATTAGAATTTAATTCTTTTTTTGGGTAAATAAAATTCCATTGTATGAATATACCACTTTTTATTTATCCATTGATAGTTGATGGGCATTTGAGTTGTTTTCTACCTTTTGGCTAGTGGGAATAGTGCTACAGTGAGGATTTGTGTACAAGTTTTTGTTTTATTATCTTTTTTTCTTGAACACCAATATTCAGTTCTTTTGGGTATATAATCAGGAGTGGGATTGCTGGGTCATACGGTAATTTTATGTTTAGCTTTTTGAGCCAGACTGTTTTCCACAGGTCCTGCACACTTTTACATTCCCACCAGTAATGTAGGGTTCCAGTTTCTCCACATTCTCACCAACATTTGTTATTTTCATTTATATTTTTATTACAACCATTTAAGCAGGTATGAAGTGGTATATCATTGTAGTTTTTATGTGCATTTTCCTGGTGACTAATGATGTTGAGCACCTTTTTCTATGCTTATTGGCCATTTGTATATCTTTGAAGAAATGTCTATAATAATACCCCCTCCCCATCCACAGGGGATACATTCGACCCCTTAGTGGTTGCCTGGAACCATGGATAGTACTGAACCCGTATATATTATGTGTTTCCCTATATATACATACATCCGATAAAGATTATTTTACAAATTAGGCACAGAAAGATTAACAAAATGAGAGAATACTACTAATAAAATAGAATTATAACATTATACGATAATAAAAGTTCTGTGAATGTGGTGTGTGTGTGTCTCTCTCTCTCAAAATATCTTACTGTGCTGTACTCACCCTTCTTGTGATGATGCGAGATGATAAAGTGCCTGCATGCTGAGATGCAGGGAGGTGAACGCCGGAGGCTCTGTGATGGAGTATTAGGCTCCGGTTGGCCTTCTGACGCTATGTCCGAAGGAGCAGCAGCTGCCTCCGGACTGCGTTGACCGTGGGTAACTGAAACTGCTGATGGCGGCACTCTGGGTTGGGGGGGTGCGGTGTACTTTTTTCAGTACTTTGCCCATTTTTCATTTGGGTGGTTTATCTTTTATTACTGAGTTTAAGACTTATTTATTCTAGATACAAGTTCTTTATCATATATGTGATTGGCAAATATTTTCTCCCTTTCTGCAGGTTGTGTTTTTACTTTCTTGGTACATCCTTTGCACAGAGGTTTTAATTTTGATGAAGTCCAATTTATATTTTCTTTTGTTGCTTGTGCTTTTGGTGTCATATGTAAGAAACCATTGCCAAATCCTAGGTTATCCGCTGTTTTTTAAGAGTTTTAAATGGATATTTTTTTACTGTATAATATTTTATAGTATATTACATAATTTTCAGTGTTCTCTTTTGTAAAATGTATCAATTACTGTTTATTAGATTTTGTTTAATTTACATAACACTGGCTAAATGTCTCTGTATAGTTATTTATTCAGCCTTTTTGGTGTTCCTTTTACTAGCTTAGCTCTTGTCATGCAGTACTTTCAACTCAGCTTGCTGATGCCATGATGTTTCCCATTACTCAGTTTAAAGAAAGAGATCTAAAAGGTAATGAAGTCAAGTTTATGTTTACTTCCATTAGCCATCAGATCAATAGTTGTAAAGTGCATTTTGCTGTATACCTTAGCCATTTCTGACTACAGCTTGTACCACTTTAATGTGTCACTAGATACTTATAGGAGCGCCTGCTAGATGTTAAACTAGATACAGAAGAATACTGATATGAATACAGTGTTACTTCTCTCGAGAAAGCCCAGAGAAGGAGATGGGTAAAATAGTAATTAGGATATTCTGTTATAATTAGGGAATGAGCAAGGTACTATGAGGGCTCAGAGGAGGGTGTCAGAAAGGCATCACCAAGGATGTGACGTGAACATTGAACAGTGAAGAGGCATTTGCCAGGAGAATAGTCATTGTTCTATTAGAGGGACTAGAAAGCACAAAGGTATGGGGTATAGAAAGACACATCTTGTTTCGTGGTTGACGAGAAACTCCGTGTGGCTGCAGTGTTGGATGTGTTGGGGTGTGACAGACAAATCTGGAAATAAATCATGCTAAGGATGTTGGACATGAGTTTATAAGCAAAGAGAAGCCAATGGAGGCCTTGAAGAAGTAGACCCAATTCTTTTGGTTTTGGAGGTTGGGATAGAGTGGATTTGATGTCCAGGAAAGCGGATTAGGAAGTTGTGCGAGCCCAGTGAGCTGTGGCCGAGGCCTGACCTGTGACAGTGGCACAGGTGTGTTTAGGGGCTGTAGTGGCTGGAGGTGGGGGTACTGGCACATCTGGCAACCCATGACTTAGTAGTTTGTGGTGGATTTTTTTTTCCCCAAAGGGAATTAGGATTATTAGGTGATAAAATGAAAGTTTTATAGAATTGGCTCTGCTTTCTCATAATTTATAGTCTCAGTCGTATGGACTTATTTACTGAATATGTAGAGAGAATAAAAACATTGAACTAACGTGTCAGTGGATGGTATTTAAATCATGCGTGGAATAAAGACAAATGTATTTTAGAAATGGAGTTAATATTTATGGTGATAATCCTCAAGAATGGTCATTTCCAAGGTCAAGAAACAAATTCTCTTTTTTCCTTTTCTGAATGTCATATCTTACTAATTATTCTTTTTTCTCAAATTCAGCATTTGAACTTAACTAGAGTCAGTATCAAAAAATGAATTAATGAGTTGGATCCTGGTACTAAGTCAGAATATTTGCATATCATAGAATTTGCAGTGATTTTAAAATTTGTTTTGTGTCATATTACTAATTCGTGGCAGGTAGATCTGGTGTTGTGACTGTTGCTAAGGATAGTCAGTGTTCCATAGACCAGCTGAAACAGAATAACTTTTTCACTTTGAATGATGAAGTATGAAATATTATTTGGAAGTTAAGTTATAGCTTAAATGGTAGTTATTGTTTTCTAAACAAAATTTTAGGTATTTCATAAATATGCTAAATTGAAATGATTCTTGAACTTTTCCAGAAATACTGACATTAAAGGAAGTGTTTCAGATTGCTAGTAATGGTAAGTTCTTAATACTTTACACAGTTATTTCTCACAGTGATTCATTTCTTTATCAACACAAATCTGTGGCCATATTCTATGTAATAATTGAAAACAAATGAACCTAATTAAAAGTGTAAGTAAAGATTATGTAAATCAGTGCTATTTTTAAGTTGCACTATTTGTGCTAAAGAAAGATTTAAAAGGAAACTAAATCAAATCTTGTGGTTTGTTATCTTAATAATACCAGAGAAGTTGGTATAATATTTTCCCTTCCTTGTTTTCCTATATATTCTAAATTTTTCTTTAATGAGCATTTGCTATTTTTGTACTAAAAAATACTTCTAAGGGTGCCTGGGTGGCTCAGTGA
This sequence comes from Ursus americanus, assembly GCF_024610735.1. Classification (NCBI taxonomy): domain Eukaryota; kingdom Metazoa; phylum Chordata; class Mammalia; order Carnivora; family Ursidae; genus Ursus; species Ursus americanus. The sequence continues at coordinate 32,634,803 of NC_142140.1, read as the reverse complement.
GTTAAGCATCTGCTTTCGGCTCAGGTCACGATCCCAGAGTCCTGGGATCGAGTGCCGCATTGGGCTCCCTGCTCAGTGGGGAGCCTGCTTCTCCCTCTGTCTCTGCAGCTCCCCCTGCTTGTGCTGTCTTGCTCTCTCTGGCAAATAAATAATAAAATAAAGTCTTTTAAAAAATGAAATAAAATACTTTAAAAAACTTTTAATGGAGTATAGTCTCCTTAGATTTTTTTTTTTTTAACCAATTTAATAAGTAGAAAGGTACTTCATGGGAAATTTGTGGGAACATTTAGGTGGAGAAATATATGTTAAAGAATTTTTATTTTGAGAATTCTTGCTTTAGCATGTTTGTTGGAAGATGCCTATGTGAAGACTATGTAAAGCATTTATAAGTTTGGTTAAATACTGTTGTATTATTGTTAATAGTTATTTCTGTTTTCCAGATCATGATGCTGCAATTAACAGATATAGCAGGTTGTCAAAAAAAAGAGAAAATGACAAGGTATGATACATACTTACTCCTTTAGTATCACAATTAACAATTGTTACATTAAATTTTTTTTCACTACCTTTTTCCTGTTTAAAAACAGTAGCCTGCAGTTACTTCGTATGTTTTGCTACATTGCCCTTAGTTTTTTCTTTCCTTCTAGTTGTTTCAAAGCCTTTCTTACAATTATCAGACAATTAATAATTGTCTCTTTGAACAAAATATTTTTCTGCTGACAAAATTTGGTAATAGAACTATTCCAAAAGTGTAACTGATGCCCAGTAGATAACATTTGCCTCCTTTTGTTTTGTGTTTTGATAACCTTGTGTGTGTTCTGTTTTTATTTGACGATGTATGTATTCAGAAGTGTCTTCTGAGATAAAGTGGTTAAAAAGTTGAATGCTTACATACATAATTGAATGAAATTCTGTTGAGGACCTCCTCATTTACAGGGAATATATATATAGTTTTTGATACTTCTTCAGGGAGTGAAATCCAGAAATATTTCACTGTATTTCAGGAGAAATGCATTTGAGTAAAGAACAAAGACAAGTCCATCTAGATGTTCCTTAAGCTCATTTCTTTCTCAGTGCCTAATCTAAGGTTTGATAACGAGATCTCCACTAGATGTTTGCGAGTGAGGTGGTCTGTGTTGGTGTCTGCAGCCTTGGCCACAGCCGCTGGTAGGGGCACAGTGATCACTTGGGGGCATCCACGACTGGGTACAATTTGCTGTGCAATAGCTACCGTGACACAGTAAAGAGAAGTTTCTCACAAAGTTCAGTACAAAGAGCTTTCCATTTCTAATTTTAGTTCATGGATTTCTCGATGGTACAAATATTAATAAAATACATACATTTTGAGATCTATATTGCTTTGTTACTTTGCCTTAGAGAAAAAGGGTCTAGCTATGAATTTTGTTGTATTTTACATTGTTTCTGGCTGTTCCGGGTTTGTTGTTGTTATTCCAGGTAGTTTAAAAAGCATTCTTTTACCAATTTTGTTTTATTTGAAAAAATTTTGAGCATCTGCTATATGTTGGGTACCATGGGGTAAGAATAGGCTCCACTCCTAGCCTCAGGGAGTGAATAATACAGTTATTCGAAGGCTTCCTGTGTGAAGGCATACAGTTGGAGTAGATGCCAGCGTGCAAGGATGGAGAGAATACATGAATTAACACTGAGTTACCTTTGTGAATTGGGAACGGCTATACTTTTAGGAGTTGCTATTTGCATTAAAGATGAGTGAATGTCACTGGTTTGGGATTGGGGAGAGGGCATTCCTGGAAGAAAAACTGTCTTTGCAGAAGCACATGTTAGACTCTGTAGAATGTAAAGCTTAAAGAGCACTGGCTGTGGAGTCAGACTGCTGGAGGACAAATCTCAGCTTTGCCACTTATTTGCTTGAGGTCACACTCTGGTTACTTAATTTTAAGCCTTTATCTATCAAAAAGCTCAGTAGTTGTGATGATGAAATGGGATAATACATGCAGGGTACCTGGCTTGTAGCAAGTTTTATTAAATCCTAGCAATAATTATTATGATAATTGTGTATGTCTGGAACATAGAATGTATTTGGGGAGGTATGGTAGAGATGACAAGAAAGTAGTTTGGGGCCAGGTAACTACATCAGTGACTTTGAAATTTGAGTTGGAGTGGGCAGCCTGCTTAAAGAAATCCTACTTAAAGGATTGTAAGTGGATAACACCATGCAATTGTGTTACACAATAAAAATACTAATGGAGATGTGAAGGGGACAGGACTAGAGGGAATCCAATGGAAAAGGTACCAGAATAGTTTGCAAAGACATTAGGAGAACCTCAGGTAGTTGTTGAAATGGAGAGGAAGGAATACTTTTGGAAGATATTTTGTAAGTAGAATTGACAAGAATTATAGTAGGAGGAGGAATCAAAAAGGAATCCTGTGATTCTTGGATGATGGGGTGGATCTTGGAATAATTAAGAGAGCTAAGAAACAGGGGCACCTAGATGGCTCAGTCGGTTAAGCATCTGCCTTCAGCTCAGGTCATGATCCTGGGGTCCTGGGAACGAGTCCCACATCAGGCTCCTGGCTCAGTGGAGAGTCTTCTTCTCCTTCTCGCTCTGCTCTCTCCCCACTCCCCCCCCCCCCACTCTTGCTCTCAAACAATCTTAAAAAAAAAACAAAACAAAAAACTAAGAAACGGGAACAGGCTTTGTGGGAAAGATACTATATTCAGCTTTGTACATGTCCAGCACATTTATACACGTGCACACGCACGAGCACACACACACACACACACAGAGTCCAGCTGGAGATGTGCTTCCTCTGACACCTAGGAGAGTAAAGGACGAGGGATGTCTGGGTGACTCAGTCGGTTGGGCATCTCCCTTCGGCTCAGGTCACGATCCCAGGATTCTGGGATCCAGCCCCGCACTGGGCTCCCTGCTCAGCGGGGAGTCTGCTTCTCCCTCTCCCTGCTCATGCTTTCTCTCTTGTTTCTCTCTCTCTCTCTCAAATAAATAAAATTTTAAAAGAGTGAAGGGTGAGAGAGAAAAATTTGGGAGTCATTGGTGTATTGGAATATTCTTAGTACTTGATTTGGTATTCTAAGGAAAGCAAGAAGAGAGAAGAGCCTAATGCATACTATATAATAGGTGCTCAATAAATATTTGTTGTCTGAATACAAGAACTTAAAGGAGCACACATATTTTAAATGTGGGTGAAGGAAAACAAATACAAGAGAGGAGGAGCAGCAGGAGAGAACCAGAAGGGAAGTATGGTATGAACTGACCGAGAACGAAGACTATAATGACTAAGCTAATACCAAGCCCCTGTCTGTCTTTTCTCTGTGTGGTAGACTCTGCACACTTAGTTCAGTTCTTAGCTATGTGCAGAATTCTGCTTTAGGGGCGCCTGGGTGGCACTGGGGCGCCTGGGTGGCACAGCGGTTAAGCGTCTGCCTTCGGCTCAGGGCGTGATCCCAGCGTTATGGGATCGAGCCCCACGTCAGGCTCCTCGGCTATGAGCCTGCTTCTTCCTCTCCCACTCCCCCTGCTTGTGTTCCCTCTCTTGCTGGCTGTCTCTATCTCTGTCGAATAAATAAATAACATCTTAAAAAAAAAAAAAAAAAAGAATTCTGCTTTAAACATGGATTTTAAGATGGAATGGTTGGTAGTAAGACAGGAAAATTAGCCAATATTTTATAGGATTTCTACTATCTCAGAAAATAAAGATGTATAGTTGCTGGTGATCTATCTTTTTCCTTGGGTAAGCTCTTCCCTACAGCCACTACTAAAGATAATTACACAATTAAATAATAGCATTTTTAATGTTTTTATCCAAAGGTAAAGTATGAAGTAACGGAAGATGTCTACACTTCCAGAAAAAAACAACACCAGACCATGATGCATTATTTTTGTGCATTAAATACTCTTCAATACAAAAAGAAAATAGCATTGTTAGAACCTCTGCTTGGGTACATGCAAGCTCAGGTAAATACTGACTGTACTGTGTTTTGGATTATAACTGTCCTAAAAACTTTATATTAAGTTTGATACTTATGTTAAGTATAAGGGTATTACAAACTAGGGTCAAAATATTCTATTTGGATCTGTGTTTTCAAAAGTAATTTAAAATGTCATCGAAATGCTATTTTGAGGAAGTTAGAATGGTTTTCCTTGCAGATGAAGATTTCACATACTTTTTAAGGTAAATGAAACCACTTACCTTGTATTTAGGCCTTGTCCATCACAGGTGGGGGACGGGGAACAGAAAGCTAAGTGAATTCTGCAGTTACTCCTACTGATGGAACTTCCATTCACTTTAGCTTCAGAACAGATTTGAAAGAGAATGGACAACTTTGTCTCCTGTTCCTTGCATACTCCTGAGTTAAAAATAATAGATGAACTCCAAAGTGTCCCAAGAGGTTTGCAGCAGGAAGGAGGCTAGAAGAGTAAATTTGGGTAATATGAGATGGCACACCCCTAAAAATTAAAAGTTTAAAGAAATTCAGATATTCTTTCAAATATGAGTGCTTATTATTCCTCAATATAAAGTTTATCTTTGTATAGACATAAGTTTATATAACTTAATTTAAAATGTTTTAACATTTTCCAGTTTTATAAATTGCTTACAAAGATGTACAGTGAAATTGAAGTCTGGTTTCTACAGTGGCTCTAAGCCCAGTAGAAGTCATTATAAAGTAGTGCACAAGTGGGAATACTCCTTTGTTCTTTACCTTCCCATGTATCTTGGAGATTGTTTATATGATTCACTGTGTTTCTTGTATGTGTGTGTTTCTGTTGTTCATCCTCCCACTCACACACCCTCTTGCCCCAGATAAGTTTCTTTAAGATGGGTTCTGAAAATCTCAATGAACAGCTGGAAGAATTCTTGACTAATATTGGAACAAGTGTACAAAAGTAAGTATTTTCTTCCTTAAAATTGAAAATGAAGTTACGAGAATAAGTTAACAGCTAAATGCCATAATCTAAAAATATTTAGCATTGAATTTCCTGAGGAGCTGTTTTCCTTGCCATGAAACTGTGTCTCACATGGCTCATGGATCCTTCTTGTTTTTTTTTTTTTTCTTTTTTACCATCTTTTCCATAGAATCTGAACTCTGAATTTCATAGCTGTGTCAAGTCTAATGGTATTTTATTATAAACTAGATTTTATGTATGTATATAACAGACACATAATAGTGATTATCCATAAGTTCATTATCTTCACAATTATCTGAATTGTGGGGGATGGATGGGAGTTACTAAATAAATCTTGCTTTCTAAGCCATGAAAGCTTAAAGATTAAAGAGAGCAAGCAGTTCTAAGCAGGTTCTGAGCAGTGATGTGGTCAATCTGAGATATGCAGGGAGATTAAAATGATTGTTGTTTTAAAGGCGCAGGATAGAGCAGTTTGAAAATAATTCCAAAGTTAGGCATTCAGTGTGGCTCCGTTTGTTTTTTAACTTGGTATTGTTTCCAGAATATCTAGTTTCAAATGAAATGTAAAGCTGTTTAATCACACGTTCATGTTCCTTTAACCACCCATGCCACTGTTGCTCTCTTTAAGAAGAAATATGCAAAGCAAATATATAGATAAACATGATTGGTAAGGAGATCTTTGTCTGTTGTGGTTGGTAGTAAATAGTATGTTTTCCGTGTTAGCGTTCGTAGGGAAATGGACAATGATGTAGAGACCATGCAGCAGACAATAGAAGATTTGGAAGTGGCCAGTGACCCCTTATATGTGCCTGACCCAGATCCCACGAAATTTCCTGTTAATCGAAACTTAACCCGGAAGGCTGGATACCTTAATGCTAGGAAGTAAGAAAACTATAGTTATTTTCATATGTTGTATATCATCTAAGGTAGCATCAAGTGAATATAATATATGATTGCTATTGTCTGCTAAATTATTTTGTTTTACCAAATATTGAATCTTTTCAGTTAGCGGAATTAGTGTTTTTGTCAGCTTTTTGACAGGTACATGATAATTTTCAGAAGTAAAATTCTGTTTAGATATTTATTGAATAATTTAGAATTATTTTAAAAGTGAAACAAATTTGAGTTTAAATCTAGCATTACATGAATGCTATTAAATATCATTTTTATTATACTTTAAAATGTATGTAATTATACTATTACGTCAGCTTTTAGATTTTATCTAAAGATAGGGTAAAGCAAGTTAACCTTAGAAGTAAAATGAATTCTTTTCTTTTGAGTTTATTCTCCTGGAAGTTGAACTATAATTTATGGAACATCATTATAACAGTTGCAGTTTAATAATTTCCAGCTTTTTTTGGAAATACACACACACACAAAAGTGGCTCCGTATACATGAATTTATTTTAGAGACTGAAAAACTGATAGATTTTCTAGGCACCTTTGTGCCTGTTTACAAGCTGGTTCTTTGCGATGTGCTTTATCTTTTGTCTGGCTTATGATGAGATTTCAGGTGTGTTGTTACTAAAGAGTGAATGTACTTTCTTCATTTAGTAAAACAGGCTTGGTGTCATCTACCTGGGACAGACAGTTTTACTTCACGCAGGGGGGAAACTTAATGAGTCAGGCGCGTGGGGATGTGGCAGGCGGCCTGGCCATGGACATTGACAACTGTTCAGTAATGGCTGTGGACTGTGAAGACAGGCGGTACTGTTTTCAGATCACTTCCTTTGATGGAAAAAAGTTAGTATTTTTTCCTACTATTAAAAATTTGTCCTATTTTAAATTACTGAAATGCACAATAATTCCTTCTCATTCAGACATTTTATAGCTACTTTGGCTTATTATGTATTAAGATAATTTTCTTTTTAATCACGTAGAAATGAGTTGAATTTTCCTTTCTGACTTGGTTAAACGATGTCTTAATATTTTGAGATTGTCAAAACAAGGGCATATGGTAAGAACCTGTGATTTCATGTTAGGGTACTGTTCACTGAAAATTCTGCACCCTATGGGGGAAGGCAGCACAAGTTAGTGGAAAGAGCCCTAACCCTGGGGTCAGAAAGTTCCAATTCAGGATCTTGTACTTACTTTGTGGTCTTAGACAAGTTACATAACCTCTGTTTTTTTACATGTGAAATGGGGGTGGGGGGCCATAATCCCTTCTTTGTAAATTATTATACAGAAGAGAAATCTGACATATGTAATGTGTCTGACATGTAGTAAGTGCAAACACTAATGTTATTTTTAAATGTTAAATATTTCTGATTAATGATTTAGTCCATTAATGTGCATATGCCATTTTTAAGACTTCTGTTACCTTTGCATTAATTGAGAATCCATAGAGTAGCCTTTAGAACACATTGTTGGAAAATACAGAAAAATAAAAAAAGAAATATTGAATATTGAAAGAAAGCTATAATCTCACAAGTAGAAGCAACAATGAACTTTTTGGTCTGCTGCCTTACAGTTTTTATTCTAATGACATTTTAAAAAATATTTGAGGAAATACTTTATATACATTTTGGATCTGCAGCTACTTATTAAAAACATTTCACAATGGCTACAATATAATCCATCTAAGTATATATACCATAATCTAAAATTTTTCCTAATGATAGATGTTTGTTATCTGCAGTTTTTTTCCTACTTAAAATACTGTTTTTGATATTGCTTCAGAACAGTAAGAAAGATGTTAAGATGTTATGGTTCACTATCTTTTATCAGTTGTTTAATTTCATATTCCTTCTTCAAATATGAATGTCAGTGACTGTGTCATTTATCATGCTGGATGTTGGGAGTCCCTATGGTTACCAAATGGTTAATATGTTAGTACAGGAATTTACATTTTTTTCAGTTTTATTGCTAATAATGCTTAACATGATTTCCCATTTCACATTCCTAGTGGGATTCAAAATTAGTAACTTTTCTCTAACTCTTAAAATAATCTATAGAAAAGCTACAGATCCCAGTGTTAGTGATTGATACATTGAAAAATTTTATTTGACTGTATTTATGGAGAAATAATGAGTACAATTAGTGTTTTCTGTAAATCACTGATTTACATTTGGAATATATATGATAAGTGTCAGAAAGTTGAAATGCATTGTCTTATTTGCAGTGTACCTTTGTTATAGGCTATCTTCTGAAAACCAGCACCTGTTTCTTTTTTGGTACGTCTTGGCATGGATAGCCAGAGTCAAGAGTTGTTAAAACTCTGAGTCAAGATGCGCCAGGTGGTCTCCTTTTCCTAACTAAGATATTGATTGGTTGTGTGTTTTGGGTTTTTTTAGTTTTGATACCTATTGGTTTTATATGTACTTGCAAAGATAAAAAATTTTCTCAGATCTTTTTTTAAATTGAGGGTCAAACTTCTTTCTTTTTTATTTTTCAGATCTTCAATTTTGCAAGCAGAAAGTAAAAAAGACCATGAGGAGGTAAAATTTTACTAAAGTTAATTTCTTCAGCAACATCTTAAGATATTTCAGTAACCAAATATTAAGATAGAAATGTGGAAAATCCTAATCAAAAAAAATTTTTTTCATAAAAATCTGTTGTCCTCAAGCAATATTCTTAAGTCTCACAGAGACTTTTATAGCTAGACCTATAAGAGGAAGCGGAAGCCTTAGAGATCATTGGTGTCTGTCTTTTTAAAGGCTCAACTTCAGAAATGACCTTGTGACTGTTGCTCTCTGGCAAGCTGTTAGTATCATGAGGTGACAGTTTAATTTATTCCCTTCTCTCACCAACTTTCTGAGACAGTATTTGCTGCATTAAGAACATAGTGGCAGCTGATATAGCATGGCAGGAAACAAGTAAAGCTTAAAACCTTGGAGAAATGAAAGACAGAAAAACAAAAACTTGGGAGTGTCTGTTCTTCCTCGTGAGTCTTTTATTTTTGGCTCCATTTTTACTTCTAGTACACCGAATATGGAAGGTAAGTTACCACCGAGAACTGACGCTTCGAAAACTTTGTCTCGAGAAATATTCTTCAACGAATATATATTGTAGTTGATTTTGAGCCACTTTATATGGTATTATAACTGTGTTGGTAAAAGACAAGGTTAAAAATTATATACAGATCTATTTTTATTTACCTCTTGTGGAAAGGAGTTAACTGTTAAAACTTGTTTTTGGTTTGTGAGGAACACAGTCTGCTCTCTGCTGGGTTTACCAGACAGATTATTAGTTTAATGAGGCTCATCATGGACTCGAGTCCTTGAGTGTGAAGTAGAAGATGTGGAAGGGAGGATTTTCTGTGTTAATCAGCTATAAATCGGAAAGACGGGAAGTATGTAAAATGCATTCACTGGGAATATATTTAGCTCTTAACTTTCTTTATTGGTGTTAGTCATGATATTGGAGTCCAGACTATTTTATTTGGTAGGAATTAAAAGGGGAAGTGATATAAAAGACAAATAGAGATTACTAAATTATAATTTAACATTATTGCTATATTTTTATTTGCTTGTATGAAGTTAATTTGGTTTTTTTTTTTTTTAAGATTTTATTTATTTGAGAGAGAGCACTAGTGGAGGGGAGGGGTGGAGAGAGAGGGAAATTCAGACTCCCCATTGAGCAGGGAACCCGACACGGGCCTCGATCCCAGGACCCCGAGACCATGACCTGAGCCGAAGGCAGATGCTTAACCAACTGAGCCACCCGGGCGCCCCAATTATGTGTTACTTCTAATGAAACTTCTATTCAGTGAGATATTGACCATTCTTTTAGAAGAGAAGCACTATAGAAAAAAATAGTAATCATATTTTTCTGTTTTTTTCTCTTGCAGTGGATCTGTACAATAAATAACATATCCAAACAAATATATTTAAGTGAAAACCCAGAGGTAATATTTTTATTTTGTGGTATCCAGATCTGGCAAAAGTGAATAATTATTAATTTATTATTTATGTCATAATTCCTAAGTTCTGAAATCTTTTAATTTGCCCTTGAATGAGTAGCTTTAATAGATCCATGTATGAGATTTGGTCTTCCTAGAAAAATATTTCAAAAGTAACTGAAATCGGTCAGCTAACAAATTTTCACTGGGCATCAATGCTGTGTTTAGCTTTGGGTTGAGCACCATGGAGAAGGATACAAAAGAAAAAGCCATGGCTTTGCCCTCCAGGAGCCTGTGTGTATGGAAATACAAAACTAAAATTTTAACATTGTGTATAAAACTATGTAATTGAAAGCGTATGTAATGACTATAATCTTAAGATTTGAGAATGTTAAGATCAGTGTGGACTTTAGTTTTAGAGAAAATTGTGGAGATGGCAGAATCCTGAGCTGGCTAACATTTGTCCATGTTTTGAGGAAAAGAGAAGAAATTGCAGATATGAGAATAAAAACAAAGCATAAAGGCAGAAATGGTGTGTTTATGAAACCATTAGTATAATTGGAGTTAAAGGTTCTTGTTAGAGAAAAGTAGCTGAAATGTGCATACAAATCACCTGGGGATCTTGTTAAAATGCAGATTAACATCTAGGGTGAGGTGGCCTGAACTCTCAGTTTTGCCAGTTATGCTTTGAGTAGCAAGGGTATCGAACCAGAATAATTTAGCTGTGTTAGTGAATCCAAGTATACAGGCAGAACCCAGGGGTGCAGAGAACTCTGGAAGGAATTACGTGGGTCCACACTGCAGCATAGTTGGGAAAAGACTTGGTTTAGGGCAGGAGCTGTGTGACCTCTGCCAGTCTCGGTGGGCCCATCTGTGCAATAAACTGGGCTGCCTCCCAGCCCTGTGCAGGGCTGATGATCTCAGTTGAAGCTGAGCAGGGCTGATTTCTCTAGGAAGCCCTCACCCTTCTAAGTCTTAAAACTGTTGTTGGTATTAATGGTTGATTAGACAGGAGCATCTGGGAACATGTAGGAGGCCATTATCCTAATTCAGGCATGAACTCTGAGGGTCTGAACAGAGTGGTAACCAAGAGAAGAGAGAAGAAATAACGCATTGTAGAAAGACGTAAGAAGAAATCGACCGGACTGGTTAGTAACTGACCAATGTAAAGGAGGAAGGAGACGAATTAAAGATGACTCTCAGGTTTTAAGCTCAAGTGAATGGAAAAACAATTTGAAAGAATTCTGTTTTTATCATAATGGCTTTGAGGTGCCAGTCAAGACACATAGGATTTCAATGCCTAGGAACAAGTTTTGAATTAAAGAAACAATATTTCATTACCTCCAAAATATTAGTAACTTCTGTTAGTTGTATAATAATGAGTGTAATCTAAGAAAATCAGTGCTAATTGTAGAGAAGCCTCTTGCTTGCAGTAATTTGATCTCTTGACAGGTTAGCTTTTCTTTCCACTTATGTTACTTGGGAGCACCAAAAACTGAAAATGGAAGTTGGATGACCTGTTAATATCTAGGGAATACATGGTGAATACAGTGTTTGGATTTGAATAATTCAGGGTTCTTACTTTTCCCACAAATTATCAGAACTCTAAATTTTAAGTAGTATTTTCCAGATTATCTAGAATTACTTTATCTGTATTTAATGAGGGAAGAAATTCTGATCTGTTTGTGGCATTGTCTTGGTATTTTTCCTAACTGTAAGACACAGAAATGCAAAAAGTTATGTGATTTTTTTTTTCTAATGTAATTACTACTTTAGCCAGTGTTTGAAATAAAACAGTAAGTTTAAAAATATTTCTTATAGGAAGATTTTCTTTCAGATTTTGGCCTGAAAATACCCATGATAACTTCATCAATAAATACATAGATATTTCTGAGCATAAATATATTCTGGAAGATCATGAAAACTTCAGCAGTATAGCTATAAAATATTCTTATATTTTTGATATTTTGTGGCTATTCCTACTCCTAAATTTCTTTATTTAGCAAATGTATTGAGCACTCATATCATTGGTGCTGTATTAGGTGCTAACAATACAAACCTTAATCCAAAAAATCTGGTAGTTAAATATTTAAAGATCTAGGTCTGTAAGAAGTAAGAGGAAGCTTAAGTTAGAATGTTATGAAGTTATTAACGTGTCTTAATATTAAGTGTGGAACTATTTAGTAACTCCAATTTGCATTTTAAATGTAACTCAGGAACATTCTGACAATTGTATTCAAACTTTTGGTTTCTTGCTTTACTAATTCTAGTCCTTTTTAAAAAACAAAATAGGAAATTGCTGCACGAGTAAATCAGTCAGCTTTGGAAGCGGTCACTCCTTCCCCATCTTTCCAGCAGAGGCATGAGAGTCTGCGGCCGGCAGCGTGAGTTACCAGACTTTGGGTTATTTAAAACTATATGGACTTTTGAAAGTGTCCGCAAACACTTTGCTTTTAGCAGTGCTACTTACATTAGTATGAACTAGTTCCCCCAAAACATAGAAAGTGTATTTTCAAGTTGGTAAATTTACCAGCAAGCGTGCTAAACAAATAACAATTCCAAAGTGCCCGACTGCTTTATCTCTAGATTGAGATCATTTATGTTTTTGAATTTAGTCATTGGAAAGAGAACCCTGTTATTGAAATTTTTTCTACTCCTCTCTTTGACTTACAAAATTGTATTTTCGTTTCTCATAGTTTGTATTCAATTTCAAAAGGAGAAAACTAAATGCAGTGCCTTCTGGTTTTCTTCTGTGCTCAGACAATCTCGGCCACCAACAGCTCGAACCAGCAGCTCGGGATCCTTAGGATCGGAGTCCACGAATTTGGCTGCCCTTTCTCTGGACTCTCTCGTTGCTCCAGACACTCCGATACAGTTTGACATCATTTCTCCTGTGTGTGAAGATCAGCCTGGTCAGGCAAAAGCCTTTGGCCAGGGAGGCAGGTAGGCGATGGCGTCACTGGGATCTTGTTCTGTGGTCTGTAGGGCTTATGATTCCCTTTTTGCAGTTGAGGGTCCTCTCTCACATATGTGTATCAATTATGTGGTACTTTAATTACCTAATTTTGATGGTCAGGAAAGAATCGTGCAGGTTTTCCTGTTTTGTGTCTCAGTTAAACAAGCGAAGATACTTTAGTTCTAAAAATACTTAATTTTGAATTGCTTATCAGATCTACTTCTGGTATTTGCTCTTAAAATTACAGAAGAAAATTTGATAGTCTTATCTTTAGGTCATGACTATATTTTAGAAATTGAGCATAATACATGTGCTATAGGTTTTTAAGAAAAATATCATCTTGGGTCAGATTAAGAATCTCCAGGGGTGTCTGGGTGGCTCAGTCGTTAAGCGTCTGCCTTTGGCTCAGGGCGTGATCCCACTGTTCTGGGATCGAGCCCCACATCAGGCTCCTCTGCTATGAGCCTGCTTCTTCCTCTCCCACTCCCCCTGCTTGTGTTCCCTCTCTTGTTGGCTGTCTCTATCTCTGTCAAATAAATAAAAAATCTTAAAAAAAAAATCTCCAGGAAGGTACTAAAACATTATCATGCATGAATTATTAATAAATCATCTTTTGGTTATATAACAAGAAATGTGAAAGCTGTTAGAATTTTTCTTTGGCTAATAAATTGATACTAATTTGGATATACATGGCTATGACCAAGAAAAAATAATTTGTATTTGATCACAGAAATATACTTAGCATTTGATATAATAGTTCAGACATGAATTACAGAGAACGATTTCATGTTATCTTATGCCAGCATTAATGCCACTTAGCTCTCTGTTTGCTTACAAAGTCTGTTTTGAATTATATTTTTTTCCTTCATTGTGAGTGTGCCAAGAGCCACTCACGCTGAGGAAGGCGGTAGCTCCCATCACTAATTAGGCTTTTCTTCTTGCCTTCTGTTATGTATGCCTTGAGAAATACATGTTTAAAACTAGAAAATGTTCAAATTAGCATAATTAACTTGCAGTATGTACTTAGAGGACCTAAAAAGAGGTTTTTACAATCCTAGAAAGGCCCTAGCATTTTTCTTGAGTAGCTAGAATTGAAGCTAAATCAGCTGTTCTGTCCCCCCTTTATTTAAATTCAGGGACTTTCTCAACGTGGTTTATAGATATTGGGGTGTGTGTGTGTTGTGTGTCTACATTTCAGTTCATCCACCTCTTCTAGAATGAAGCAGCATTGAGTTCAGCTTAAGTGTGAAGGCGGGGGCCTTCGTCAGAATAAGGTGGTCATCGGTAGTGTTCCTTAACAGGATACGGTATTTTAGAGCTTTGTAAAAGATGAATGTACACGTTTTTGTGATTCTTAGTTTTTAACTCCAGTTTCAATGATTGAGATTTCTTCCATATGGCTCATGATAACTGACCATTGGTTCCTAATTTTTTAAAAACTTTTCAGGCGCACAAATCCATTTGGAGAATCTGGAGGAGGTACAAAATCTGAAACTGAAGGTAAAAGAGATGTGCAATATTCTTGTATTTTAAAAATTCTCAGCAGTAAACTGTGTGAAGAATTTGTTGTTTATTCTGATATATGCTGTTTTAATGGTAGCTTTACTTCACAGTTTCTTTTTGCTTATAGTACTCAAAGTAGCAAAACTTAATCAGGCTTAAAGATTTCATTAAAATTATAGAATATCATACTTTGGACCTCACAGTCAAATTCTCAATGCAGAAGATACCCTTTAAGCTTTTCCTATCAGGTGATGTTATCATCTGGTACTAGAGCATTAACTTTTTTTCTTTTTTCAGTAACTATTTGTTTTGATAAATTTCAAACTTAAAAGCTATAAGAATAGTACAGGGAATTTTTTTTTACTCAGAACCATCAATTGTTGAAGCCTAACCTTTTGCTATTTGAATTAGAGATCTTAATTTTTCCTATGACTTGAACACTGTAGTTAGGAATAATTTCTAAATACTTCTAGGTTGAATTTTTCACTAGAAAATCTAAAAGGTGACAATTGTATTTTATTCTTAAGGCAGGGAAATGTGGGATTTAAAGATATGTAATGTACTTTGTTCTTTCATAGATTCTATTCTTCATCAGTTATTTATTGTCCGATTCCTTGGTTCTATGGAGGTGAAATCAGATGACAATCCAGATGTTGTTTATGAAACAATGAGGCAAATCCTAGCTGCCCGGGCCATCCATAACATCTTTCGTATGACAGAATCACATTTATTAGTCTCTTGTGATTGTTTAAAGTAAGTAATGACCTCCCCCTTAAAATCTATAAGAAAAAGTTTAATTTCAGCCTAATTAAAATTTGTTTTCCAAATTTTTAATTACAGGTTAATTGATCCACAGACACAAGTTACAAGGCTCACAGTGAGTTCTACATGTTTAAAGCTTTATTGGAAGTCTCTTTGTGCATATACACATCTATATCGTTATAATAACTCTGATCGTATGTATTGAAATATGCTATTAATTATGATTGTCTAAGTTATAATAAGCCTATGGCCATCTCTCCCCAAAAATTTATAATTGAACATTCCATGTACTTAAAGAATCAGTGCAATCTGGCATGAAATGTAGTTTTTTAGTATATAATGTGTGCTGCCTAGTTAATGGGATAAACACTAACAGTAGAAATTAAAAGGTGAACATGATTGAGTTTATTTTATAATTACCTGTGTTGAAATAGGTGGAGGTACGTGCTCTTAATCAATTAATAATATGGACCATTTTGGTTACTGAATTTGATTTTGTAAACTGTGTAAATGACTAATAAGTTCAATATTCAACAGTGTCTTATTCTGCCTGGTAATCCAAACCAGATAAGACATTTTTGTTCTTTGATTGCCATTCTGTTAAGAAAAAAACTTGGCTTTAATGTTCTGTTTATAATATTTTTATAACTTAGTACCTGAATTTGTCATGTTGAAGAGTGCACTTGTATTTGAAAAAATCTCGTGTTTGCTTCTGATGTTTTCTGTGGCAGTTTCCATTACCCAGTGTAGTTTTGTACGCTACACACCAGGAAAATAAGAGGCTTTTTGGATTTGTTCTTCGGACATCAGGAGGGAGAAGTGAAAGTAATCTGTCATCAGTCTGCTATATATTTGAATCAAACAATGAGGGAGAAAAGGTACATGACTTTTCAAAATGTGTTTCTGTTATGAAATATATATCCTAGTTGAAGTCCTTAGTAAGATTTCTGGAAAAAAACAAATTTGGCCTAATCCATCTGAGTTGTTTGACCAAAGCCTATTGGCTCTGAAGATAGCTGAGCTGGTGGGTAGTTTGGGTCTTCTGACTACAGACAAGGTCTTCCCTGGCCATTGGTAACTGCTGCAATCTTCTGGGCTCATGAACTTACTCTGGGAATGCAGAGTATTCCCATAATCAGCCTTTCTCAGCTGTTTTCAGCTTAGAGCAACATCAGCCTCGGCTTGCTTCATTCTTTGCAGACCTTACCATTTCAGTAAGGAATTTGAGATACCAGGAAGGTGAGGTATGTGACAGGTGAGACCCAGCAGCAGAAACTCAGGGACTCTGAAGAAAATACACAGATGCTTCATTTGGGGGCTGGAACTTTTTTTTTTTTTTGAGAGCATGAGCAGGGGGAGGGGCAGTGGGAGAGGGAGAGAATCTCAAGCATACTCTGCACTGAGCAAAGAGCCCAACATGGGACTCAACTCTGAGATCATGACCTGGGCCGAAATCAAGAGTCCGATGCTTATCCAAATGAGCCAGGTGCCCTGGGGCTGGAACATTCTTAAATCAGCTTTTACTTGAAGCAGTATATTATAATGTGTTATAAATCTAGTTATATCAGCCATTTCGATACTTGAAATTATTACTTCGATGTGAGAAATACCTGAGTTTTTCCTACTTTTTCCCCCTTTAGATTTGTGATTCTGTTGGTCTGGCAAAACAAATAGCTTTGCATGCAGAACTGGTAAGAATTCAAAATACTTAATTATCCAAGAATTTTTTTTTTTTTTTTTTTTTTAAGATTTTATTTATTTAGAGCTCACAGGCAAGGAGAGGGGCAGAGGGACAGGGAGAGAATCTCAAGCCGACTACTCACTGAGCACAGAGTTCTGTGCAGGGCTTGATATCATGACCAGAACCAAAATCAACAGTTGGATGCTTAACCAACTGAGCCCAAGTGCCCCTCCAAGAATGTTACCTAAAGTAATGTAAGAATTTTCATATTAGCAAGCAAATAAAATGATTTTGCTGTGCAAGGTTATCAGTGGATACTATTGCTGATACAGCATTTAGAATTTGGATAAGGGACTAAGAATATAAATTTTTAGTGTTTTCATATAAATATAAAAAATATGAAAAGGTTACAAAGGCAATATTAACTGAAAAGTCTAAAATTTAAAATTATTTCATATTTAATTCATTAGTTGTATTCGTCTGTTTTTCAGGATCGTCGGGCATCAGAAAAACAAAAAGAAATAGAAAGGGTAAAAGAGAAGCAACAAAAAGAACTCAGTAAACAAAAACAAATTGAAAAGGTATGTAGTCCTAGTATCTAGATCTTCTCTGATGTAATGTTTATGAAATTTCCTTAATTTGGGACTGTGATTTTCAGATTTGAATTTCCAAGTGACAGTCTGTTTCTGCCTCCTCAGCCACTGTATAACCAGATGGTTCATAGCACAGCAGAAAAGGAAGAGATCTGTCTTCTGAGAGGATGTTTACATTGTAGTTACTGACATGTAGTTGACTTGCTGCTTAGCAGACATACCAGAACTTTTATGTTTCCATATTCTAGTGAAGGTTGTTGCTATCAAAGCAGGTCTTTTGAGAGGCCGTGTGTGTGTGTGTGTGTGTATAGACTTAACTGCCATTGCTGACATCTTTATTAGTCTCCAGGAATGTATATATATTTATATAAATACTTAGTGGTACCAGGAGTGTCAAATCATTGTCCATCCAACAGGATAATTTTAAGTTAGGCAAGTTTCAGAGCAAAATCTGGAGAATGCATTAGATAGTGATGCATGAGATTGTAAGACCCAGTTATGGGTTGTGGCATTGGCAGTGGAAAAGAGAGCTTTGTGGGATACTTTGAGTACAGATCAGCAGGAATTGGAAATGGATTGGACTTATGGACAATGAAGTTGAAGCTTCCTTGCTAGGTTAGGCTAAGAGAGGGTGACAACTGATTTAGCAAGATAAGTTGGACAGAGGGGGAAGGGTAGGGATGTGGAGTGATCCATTTTGAGCCTTTTATGGGGTAGATTGTGAGAGAGAACAATGGTCTGAATGTTGTTGTTGGCCATAAAAATGGAGAAGAGGGCAATGTTAGCTTTTATAGGAGTTCTCCAACAGTGCCAAAATTCACTTCGGAGTTGCACTGTTTGTGTGTAGCCTTTGTTTTCGGTAAGTTGCCAGAATTATGCATAAATGTTTATGACAGAAGGATTGAAGTGGCTTAAGTATGTATTTTAAATGCATAGTTTTGCTTTTGGTTGCAAACAATAGTTTCTTTTCTGTCTTTTCTACTAGGACTTAGAAGAACAAAGTCGCTTGATAGCTGCTTCCAGTAGACCAAACCAAGCCAGTAGTGAGGGGCAGTTTGTTGTCCTTAGCAGTAGCCAGTCAGAAGAGAGTGATTTGGGAGAAGAAGGAAAGAAAAGAGAGTCAGAAGCATGAACTTATCCTTGCTTTTTGGTTGGTATTTCCCCCCCTTGGAATTTATTGACAGTTTCTGTGGTGAAATGGCACAAGGTAACAACTATGTTGAAATATCAAGGAGACTAAAGTTTATCTTTGCTTGTTTAACTTCACTTTTTAAAATAAGATTGACCTTGATCACTTAGGTTGGCATTGATTTTTCTTTTTTCCTTAAAAATAATATACTATGCAGTAACATCAAATTCCACGTGTCAAAGAGAAACCTGTTCATCTCCTTGAAGTAGATTGCTGAGGAATTACACTTGCTCAAGCCTTTTTTTCCTTCAAAAAGTGAACTTGTATTGTAATTGGCTCTGACCATAAGAAACCTGTTATCTTCAGCTTCAGGTAGTATGGATATGCTCCGTCTTCTCATTAGGAACATTTTTGCTGGCAGTGAGGAAGCTTTCAACTGAATCAGTTCAAAACCCTTTATACAGAGAATTCTACAAGTTTGCAAATATTTTAATTATTAAATGTGCAATAGAACTTTTATATAAAATAATTAGAAAAGATTTTAGACTTAAGGTTTCAAATTGTGGCAGGTGGTACTGTGATTTCAGGGCACTTTCTTAGATTGCTCACATTTCTCTGATGTATTACACCTGATGCCAGTGGGAAAGAAGCTTAAGTGTCTTCAGTTCAAGATTGATACAGCCCGTGGCATGTAATTCTCACTTTCTTAGTTCTCAGGTTGGGACTTGTATTATTGCTGCAGAGCAGTAATGGTTAAAATAAGATTTTGGAATTTATTAAAAGGGATTTTTTTTGTTCAAGTACATTTTAGATTAGGACTTAACATGTAAAGATATTGTTAGAGGATAACTTCGTATTTTCTGCATTGCGTGAAATAATTTTTATTGAAAATCAAGTGACGTTTCAAAAGAAATTCTATAACAGTTGTTTCCTGCTTAAAGTAAAAAATGCCCAGAGTTTAGTTTAGAAGATGTAATCTTTTAAATTTCAGACTGATATGCACAGTATTTTCATAATTCCATGTTTTGATAAAATACTGATCACCACTTTATATCCACAAAGGCAAATAACTAATATATGAGAATAGAATTTGCACTAATTATTGTAAATACTTGTACTCTCAAATGAGTAAAAGGTCTAATTCCATGAAAGATTGAAAGGAAATTGAATGTTTGGTTTAACAGTGACCAAGGAAGATTTTTAGCTTGGTGCCAAGGTTAAAATGACATTTCTCTACTGCCATGTCAAAACTTGATTTTTTTTTAACATTGCTGATAGAAATTATGTTCCTTTGTTTCACATGTAAAACTATATAGAATCAAGGTAGTTAAATATATTGAATAAAATAGTCATTTAAAATTTTCAAGAGATTAGCCACTTCAAGACTAATTATATAAGGGAAAAAGCCCTTTGTTCTTTGCTACAGTCTTTCCTTAGTTCTGAGTTAGAGATGGCGTCTGTTTTAGCTCTCACAATACCGGGTGGCTGTTCCACACTGTATGCACACTGGTTTCTGTGGAAGGGGATAATTATGTATAGGATCATGATATTCTTTGTATCCATGTGCCAAATGGGAATAATGATTACTTGATAATCATTATTTTGAAGCCCTATGTTACCAAAACCTATAGTAACAAAGTAGAAGTTGATGGAATACTTTTGAAGAAGGCTGATTTCGTGCTTACTAAGAGGGAATGTTTTCACAGTAGTTGGTCCATCATTCTTTTGGTAGAAGTTGAAATTTCTGTGCTCAGCACTTGATTAGTCATGGTAGGTCCTGCTCTTAAGACCTTTTTGAGAATTAGTAAGCTCTCTGTTTCATAAAGTCTTTTGTTTATGCTAGTAAGTGGTCACCTCACAGTTCAGATGAAACTGGTCACCGACGATGCAGGTGGTGACCTCAGGAGGCAGTGCTACTAGGCTGCTGCTGTGCCTGGTCGCGAGGTGCTCCCCATCACCAGTACTCTGGCTGCCCAAAGGCTAGAGGCACTGGCCGACTTGGGGATGCTGGACAAACTATAGATCCTTTTAAGTCATGTTTTGATAGGAATTTCGACAACAGCACACCCATTTCCACAGATCAGACCAAAGAGCATTCCAACACCAAATAGAAGTTGTGTGGAATTTTAGATATTTCAACTTTTGGTCCATTGCTATAGAACTATATGAACTATTCCATATTGCAGATAGTTAAGCATCAACTTTAAAAAACTCACCTTTTTTGTTTGAAGAAGGCTGCCTGTGGGTTTCTGCATAATGTTAAAGCTGATCTTGGTTTGTTACCTTTGAAATCCCTTCTGGCTCTTGGATGCTTTGGTGATGATTGAATCAGAATTTGGGATAGCTTTCTCAGATTCAGTCTTACACTTGTATTAGAAATTAACAAAATCGGGGGCGCCTGGGTGGCACAGCGGTTAAGGCGTCTGCCTTCGGCTCAGGGCGTGATCCTGGAGTTCCGGGATCGAGCCCCACATCAGGCTCCTCTACTATGAGCCTGCTTCTTACTCTCCCACTCCCCCTGCTTGTGTTCCCTCTCTCACTGGCTGTCTCTATCTCTGTCAAATAAATAAATAAAATCTTTAAAAAAAAAAAAAAAAAATTAACAAAATCGATTCTTTAAAAGAAATAAAGTCTACCTAATTCAGCTATGCACTCTGCTACCTATAGGAACAGTACTTTTCTAACGATGGTAATGAAGTCAATAGACAGGAAACTAATTACTCCTTCTCCCTTTAAAAATTTTAAAACTTGCTAACAACAGACTGAACAGAGATCCCCAAAGCCAGTCTAGTTTTTGGCATTTCTACAATGATTAGTTTGTGTTTAATTTCAAAAGAATTCTGAGGCTCTAGGCGTGGTGAAATTGCTTTTATGCTTGGGAAAAGGGTAGTAGGGTATGCACAACATTCTATGTAATATACAGTCTTGTGTGGTAAAGGCATCTGAATTAAGTTTGTGTAGGAACTCCAATGTTTAAGATTTGAATCTTACTATAAATGCTGACAGACCCTAAGATCCCATGTATTGCAAAACCTTCTGCTACCTGAATAAAATGAAAATACTAACATTGGTTTTGACAACCTCCTAGCATTCAAATTGTACTTTAAATATTCAAACACACTGATTGTAGCAAGCCAGCCTCTCATTTTATTTTAAGCAACCTTGGCTTACTCTTTCATGGATTTTCTTCTTCTGCATCAAAAAGATTTGAAACTGGAACTATACTACACTTTTTAACTAGTCTCTTGTGGCTGTACTCATGTAATTTACTTCAGCTAAAATGAGAACTGGGATTAAGTTATAACTAATGTGCAAAACTGCTTTGTATATTTGGTGATTTTGTAATGTTAAGTGAATTGGTTCTTATCTCACTGATACTATTAATCATGCATATATACAATTAAAAATCATGCTACATTTCCCTTTAGAATTGAAGAACTCAACTTTACGTAATGGTGGTATACATGTGGGGTGGAGAGCTTATTTTTTTCATTTTGTCAAAGTAGGTATTCTCTGACAAGGCTCCAGGATATATGCTGTTAGGAGATTTTTAATGTATAATAAAGTCCATGATTTTTGTATAGTCTTTTTTGTATGAAGTATTTGATATATACTCTCTGAATTTTATTTCAAGTAATTCCAAATGATGCTTGTGAAACAAATGGACTTTTTAATATAACATTTAAAATTACACATCTAGCCCCACTGCAATTCCATAACAGCTAAAATGGAAAAAAAAAAAAAAAAAAAAAAAGATGTCACTTACCTGGGAAATAATACAAATTCCTCACTAGTGACTTTTTTCCTTTTAGAAAAACAGACTGCTCAATAATTATCCTGCACATGTTACAGACAATATATACTTGCTATGGTTGGCCCTATTCAAAGAAATAAATATAATTTAAAGGGGCAGGTTATTGTATACACCAGCTTAAGTGGGTTGGCCTGTAATTTTAATACTAACATATATTTGGCTCATGTGCTCTTTATATTTTTTTTCCTATAACACCAAGTTCTTTTCTTCTACTGGGAGTTTCTGTTCTAATTTGTTTTTATAAAATATATATACTTTTAGAAGGTCCAGGAGTAGGTGAAACTATAGAATTATATAATTTATCTAAGTGTATGTATATCCTAAATATATTTGTATATTGACATATCTATAATCCACTACTCACTTATAAACGGACACCACAATTTGATTAAAAAAATAAAAATTATTCATGCTAGCAAATTTTGCAAGTTTTTAATGTGAAAATTGTATCATAAAAGTAATTTTAAGTCTGTGCTTACTCAATTAGTCTGTATAGCCATGAATCCCTACATCAGAAAGAAGTCCTATAACTTCAGTTTCCCTAAGATGGACTGTATTATGCTAAAAAAGTATACTAACAGTAAACATATAAACAACAAGGCTATGTTGACTGGGTCTGTGGTGAAAATGGACCTACATCATCCTGCCTACCACTCTGTTCTTATTGATGTGCCATCTAAATGCCACATGAGGTGGCTGAATATATATCTTCTTTGCTCATTTTTTCACATATACAAACCTGTACTTACCCGCAGTGTAGAACATAGAGAAATAAAAAGTTAACCAACATTGTGTAACTGGTGAGAGAAGTTTATGGCAATACAGGCCTGCCTCAAGAAGCAAGAAAAATCTCAAAAAACCTAACTTTACATCTAAAGGAACTAGCTAAAGAACAAAGAAAACCCCACACCAGCAGAAGGAAGGAAATAATAAAGATTAGAGCAGAAATAAGTGATTTAGAAACAAAAAATAGAAAAGATCAATGAAACCAGGAGCTGGTTCATTGAAAAGATCAACAAAATTGATACACCTCTAGCCAGACTCATAAAAAAATCGAAATAAAGTAGGAATAACACTACAGAAATATAATTGTAAGAGAGTACTATGAAAAATTATATGCTGACAAATTGGACAACCTAGAATAGATAAATTCTTAGAAGCATAACCTACCAAAACTGAAAAACTTGAATAGACCAATAACCAGTAAAGAAAATGAATCAGTAATAAACTCCCAATAAACAACAATCCAGGACCAGATGGCTTCAGAGGTAATTCTACCAAACTTTTACAGAATTAATACCTACTCTTCTCAAACAAGTCCAAAAAATAGAAGAGGAAGGAAAACTTCCAAATTTGTTCTATGAGGACAGTATCACCCTGATAGCAAAATCAGATAAAGACACCACCAAAAAAGTGAACTACGGGCCACTATCTCTGATGAACATAGATGCAGAAATCAAGAAAATACTAGCAAACAGAATCCAACAATACATTAAAAGAAACATTCACCACAATCGAGTGGGACTTATTCCCAGGATGCCAGGGTGGTTTGATATTCACAAATCAACATGATACGTCACATCAATAAGAGGATAAAAACCATTTCATCCTAATAGATGCAGATGTTGACAAAGTACAACATCTATTCATGATAAAAACCCTCAACATGGGGGCTCCTGGGTGGCGCAGTCGTTAAGTGTCTGCCTTCGGCTCAGGGCGTGATCCCAGCATTCTGGGATCGAGCCCCGCATCAGGCTCCTCTGCTGGGAGCCTGCTTCTCCCTCTCCCACTCCCCCTGCTTGTGTTCCCTCTCTCGCTGGCTGTCTCTGTCAAATAAATAAAATCTTAAAAAAAAAAGAAACCCTCAACAAAGTATGTCTAGAGGGAACATACCACAATAAAGGCCACATATAAAACCCCAGTGAACATCATACTCATTGGGGAAAAGCCAAAAGCTTTTCCCCTAAGGTCAGGAACAAGACAAAGATGTCCACTCTCCCCACTTACTCAAGATAGTACTGGAAACCCTAGCCACAGTGGTTAGACAACAAAAAGAAAGAAAATGCATCTGAATTGATAAGGAAGAAGTAAAACTTTCACTACATGCAGATGACATGATACTGTATATAGAAAGCCCTAAAGACTCCACCAAAAAATTGCTAGAACTGATAAATGAGCTCAAAGTTGCAGGACACAAAATCAATGTACAGAAATTGGTTGCATTCCTATACACTAATAATGAAGCAGCAGAAAGTGACATTAAAGGCAAACCAAGAAACAGACTCTTGAGAACAAACTGATGGTTACCAGAGGGGAGGTGGGTGGGGGGATGGGTTAAATAGATGATGGGGATTAAGGAGGGCACTTGTGATGATCACCAGGTATGTATGGAAGTGTTGAATCACTATATTGTACACCTGAAACTAATATCACACTATGTTAACTAAGTAGAATTTAAATAAAAACTTAAACCCCCCCATTTACAATTGCACCAAAAATAACAAAATATCTAGGAATAAATTTAACCAAAGAGATGAAAGACCCATACTCTGAACACTGTAAAACATTGATGAAAGAAACTGAAGATGACACAAAGAAATGGAAAGACATTCCATGCTCATGGATTGGAAAAACAAATATTGTTAAAATGTCTATACTACCCAAAGCAGTCTACAGATTTAATGCAATCCCTTTCAAAATACAGCATTTTTCTTGGAACTAGAACAATCCTAAAATTTATATGTAACCACAAAAGACCCTAAATAGCCAAAGCAATCTTGGAAAAGAAAAAACTGGAGGTATCATAGTTTCAGGCTTTCAAGTTACATTACAAAGCTGTAGTAATCAAAACGTATGGTACTGGCATAAGAATAGACGCTTAGCTCAATGGAACAGAATAGAAAACCCAGAAATAAGCCCACAATTCAATGGTCAATTAATCTTTGACAAAAGAGGCAAGAATATACAATGGGGAAAAGGTCTCTTCAACAAATGGTGTTGGGAAAACTGGAGCACTTTCTGACACCATACACAAAAATAAAATGTTTTAAGAACCTAAATGTGAGATGTGTAACTAAAAATCCTAGAAGAGAGCACAGGTAGTAATGTCTCTGACATCAACCATAGCAACATTTTTCTAGATATGTCTCCTGAGGCAAGGGAAACAAAAGCAAAAAAACAAACTATTGGGACTACATCAAAATAAAAAGATGGACAGCAAAGGAAACAATCAAAACTACAAGGCAGCCTGCCGAATGGGAGAGGATATTTGCAAATGACACATCCAATAAAGGGTTAGTATCAAAACAGATAACTGATAGAACTCAAACCCAAGAAACAAATAATCCAGTTAAACAATGGGCAGAAGACATGAACAGACATTTCTCCAAAGAAGACATACAGATGGCCAACGGACACATGAAAAGATGCTGCACATCACTCATCAGGGAAATGCAAATCAAAACTATTATGAGATTCCTCACACTTGTCAGAATGGCTAAAATAAAAAACACAAGTGTTGGTGAGGATGTGGAGAAAAAGGAACACACGTGCACTGTTGGTGGGAATGCAAACTGGTGCAGCCACTCTGCAAAACATATGGAGTTTCCTCAAAAAGTTAAAAATAGAACTACCACATAATCCAATAACCACACTACTGGGTATTTACCCCCAAAATACAAATTCCTAATTTAAAGTGCTATATGCTCTCCTGTTTATTGCATCATTATTTATAATAGCCAAATTATGGAAGCAGCCCAAGTGTCCATCAATAGATGAATGGATAAAGAAGAAGTGGTGTACATACACAATGGAATATTCAGCCATAAAAAAGAATGAAATTTGCCATTTGCAACAACATGGATGGATCTAGAGTATAATGCTAAGTGAAATAAGTCAGAGAAAGACAAATACCATGTGATTTTACCCATATGTGGAACTTAACAAATGAGCAAAGGGGGGAAAAAAGAAAAAAAAAAAAAAGACCAAGAAATAGAATCTTGACTGTAGAGAACAAACTGATAGTTGCCAGAGGGGGGGGGGGTGTGGGGGGATGGGTGAAATAGGTGATGGGGATTAAGGAAGGCACTTGTGATGAGCACTGAATAATGTATAGAATTATTGAATCACTATATTGTACACCTGAAACTAACACTGTATGTTAACTGGAAGGCATTAAAATAAATAAATATAACTTTCCATCAGTGAGCCCCTCTTGGGTGTTTAGTATTGCACTAGGTTCAGTACAGAATCATAAGCCACTTGAAAACACTTTTAATTTCTATTGAAGTGATAACATTAGCCAATAAATGGTAACCCTTAGCCAGGGTTTTGTAGAGAAAAGGACCACAAGTTTCCCATTTAATGATGACATTGCAATTGAAAGTTCTATTTCGGTTAACCGGAACATTCCACTTCAACGCAGGGCTCTACAAGTAAACACACACTTAGCTGGCCTTGGGACTTTTATACAAGAACAGCTAACTTGTAGGTCAAGTAATGGGGTCAGTATTTTAGTCAATGTAATTACTAAGACATTTTATGTATGTACTTCTCTATAAAAAGAATTAGTTATCTTGAATTATTAGAGGTGGAGGTGGCATCTGTTGTTTTGACATGTAGAAATGTAGTTCATACATTTAATGTAAAATCAATAGAGTGAGAACTGATGTATTTCTGCTAATTGAAATTTTAAGGCTTGGGTTTAGTTTTTTAATTAATTAATTTATTTATTTTTTATTTTTTTAACTGCCGTTCAGAATGCTCCTGAGAAGCAATATCAAGTCCCCTGTAGGGACTTGAACTCATGATCCTGATCAAGACCTGAGCTGGGATCAAGAGTCGGACACTTAACTGACTGAGCCACTCGGGCTCCCTGAGAGACAATATTGAGCATATTAAGAAAGAATAGGAATACCAGTATTAAGAAAGAATGTAGACTGCATTGAGATTTTAGTGCAAGCTAAAGTGAGAAATAATCATATATAATAAGTCAAACTTTAAGAAATACAGCTTACAGAATTATACCTTTTCATCCAGAACAGTTTGACTACCAGGGTCCTGTAAAAATTCCTTGTTCATAAAGGTCGTATTCTTTGTAGAGGACATACGCTTTGAGACGGTTTGGCAACGGAAGGAAGGACATGAAGACCGGGCAGCGCAGACGTAGGCGCCCCATACACTGCCGGATCTTCAGGCGGCACAGATGTCTGAGGGGCCGAGGGTTTGCTAAAACGATAGAAACACATGTTATCCGAAGGAAAGAGAATTGCTTCATTTTTTAGTGATCTTAGGGTTTAGTCAGCAAATGTGTGTTAAACTTAAGCCACTCTAATTTGCATTTGCAGTGTCTAAATGGAAAAGGTAATAGGGAAACAACCTTCCCTTCTTGCAGTCCTTCCTGTCGATGTGTTTTCAGAACCAGACTCCAAAGACTGGCGTCAGTTGTGGGTCTGAAGTCCTTTAATCTATGTGTATTAACCAACCCCTGGCCTTGCCCTGTCCCTCAGGGCCAGGGTAAGAACTAAAGTTCACCACCCTGTGGGGAAACTAGATAAAAGAAATCTTCTTGACTGATGTGCTACTGTGAAAGAATGTGGTTTGAAGGGTCATTTGATATTCTCTGCAGGCTTTGATTTTACTTTTTCTCATTCCTATTTTCATTGCCATGTCATAGCTTCTAATTCCTATATCTACAGTGTTCCAGATGATTAAGAGAAAGGTATTACCTACCATATAATATGTGATTACCTAATAGAGTTTATCTACAGGAAATGGTGATAAGAACAAATTAAGTTATAAATAGTAACTTTTTAGATAGGAATAGTATTTTCCTTGGTTTAAGGAAAGCTTTTAACCAGAATGTTTTACTAAGCAAATAAGAATGTAAATACCCAATAGTGTTTTTGGTAAGAATCTTCTACAAGAAAGAAGGGTACTCACTCAAGATAAAATGGATTTCTGACCAGAGCCCCTGTTTTTGGAGCACAGCTTTCAACTTTGAACAGATTCGAACTTGGTCAACATAATCAAGCATCACTCGAACAACCTTCCCAGAGAGATGTTGCAGCCATGACAATGTTATTACTTCACAGAACTGAGGAAGAAAATTGGAACTATGAATGTAAATGAAAAATTTAAGTATCTATAGTGTTTAGAGCACTAAACTCACAGTCAGGAACCAAGGTCTCAAGTCCCTCATTTGTAAACAAAGGCATTGAACAAGGAAATTAATTTTTTTAAAGATTCATTTATTTTGGGGGGGAGGGGCAGAGGGAGAGGGAGAGAGAATCCTCAAGCAGAATCCCCACTGAGCACAGAGCCTGTTGTGGGTCTCGATCCCAGGACCCTGAGATCATGACCTGAGCCGAAATCAAGAGTTGGCTGCTTAACTGACTGAGCCACCCAGGCAACCCAGGGAAATTATTTCTTAGCTCTAACATTTGGAAAAATATTTACTACTGTATCATCAGAACTATTTAAGATATAACCAGGTGTGAAAGAGAGAGTTACCTAATACCTATTGTCCCCTTTGGTTGGCCACATGGCTATCTGGAATAAAGATCACCTTTCCAGCTACCGTGCACCTAGACATGGCCACCTAACTGAGTTCTAGCTAGCGAGATGAGAGTGGAAGTGTAGCAACCCCCAGAATGCACTTAAAGGAGAGCAAGGTGTGTGCTGCTGCTTCCTGCCTGCCCACTAGCTTGCTGGAATGTGGACACAAGTTTCTCTTGTGATCACGGAGCTGTCCAGTTAGAAGGCTGTTTATCTCTGGCCTTTACTTATGTGAGCGAGGAATGAGCCATCTTATTAACGCCACTCTCATTTTGAATTTTCTATCATTCATCACCTACTCCTCATGCCCGAAGGATAGTTTCTGTCTGTAGGTCATTTACACACTGCTAGCAAGGTGCCCATGTGAGAAGTCAAATAGTACTAAATAAAAAGTCAGGAAATAATACAAGATGATATACACCTAAATGCCATCTCCTACATTAATTATAACCTAAAAATAATATACAATATTAAAACAATATGTTGCCTTTCACTTTTCAGAATTGATTCAAAGTACTTTCTGCATTTCACTGTTTGATTTTTGCTTTGATTTTAATATGAACTCAGGTATTTCTAGTGCATCTACTCTGTACTGAGCACAGATGTCTAAGCTGAGGAAAGTGGTGAGCAGGAACTTACACTGACGTATTTGTGGAGGAGACACATAATCAGAAAATGTTAAAAGGATAATTTCACAAACTGGTAAGTGCTATAAAAGAAATGGGCAACATAATAAGATTAGGGATAACAACTACCTTAGGTAAGGTGGACAGATAGGAAGGGTCTCTTTGAGGAGGTAACACTTGAAACCTGAAAAGTGGCAGCTTTTTGAAAAGCCGGGGGTGTGCTCTAGTTGGGGGAAATAGAAGTGACCAGTTAGGTGGGGAAATAGGAGACTGGTGTGATGAAAGCCAGGAGAAAAATGTCTCAAGAAGAAGGAGGTGGTCGAGTCCAAGATGCTGGAGGAGTAGGCGACCATAGTTTCATCTGGTCCCAGGAATTCAGCTAGATAGCTATCAAATCATTCTGAACACCTGTGACCTCAACCAGAGATCTAAGAAAAGAATAACTGCAACTCTACAAATAGAAAAGCAACCACTTTCCGCAAGAATGACAAGACGGAAAAACTCACCTAAAAAAAAAAAAAAAAAAAGAACAAGAGGCAGTATTGACTGCCAGGGCCCTAATCAGTATGAACAGAAGTAAGAACTCTGTTGGAAGTAGAGTTGAGATAACAACTATAAAGAATACTAGCTGGGCTTGAAAAAAAGCATAGAAGACACTAGAGAATCCCTTTCTGGAGAAATAAAAGAACTAAAATCTAATCAAGTCAAAATCAAAAAGGCTATTAATGAGATGCGATAAAAATGGAGCCTGTAACTGCTAGGATAAATGAGACAGAAGAAAGACTTAATGATATATGGGGCGCCTGGGTGGCTCAGTCGTTAAGCATCTGCCTTCAGCTCGGGTCACAGTCTCAGGATCCTGGGTTCGAGCCCCACATCAGGCTCTCTGCTCAGTGGGAAGCCTGTTTCTCCATCTCCTGCTCCCCCTGCTTGTGTTCCCTCTCTCGCTGTGTCTCTCTCTGTCAAATAAATAAAATCTTTAAAAAAAAAAAAAAGGAAAGACTTAATGATATAGAATACAAAATGATGGAGAATAAAGAAGCTGAGAAAAAGATAATTACTGGATCATGAGGGGAGAATTCAAGAGAGAAATGATATCATAAAGCAAAATAATATTAGAATAATTGGGATCCTAGAAGAAGAGGAAAGAGAGAAAGAGAGAGAGAGAAGAGCAGAAGGTATACTGGAGCAAATTATAACAGAATTTTCCTAATCTGGGGAAGGAAACAGGCATTCAAGTCCAGGAGGCACAGAGAACCCCCCTCAAAATCAATAAAAATAAAACAACACCTCAACGTATAATAGGTGAAACTTGCAAATCTCAGAGACAAAGAGAAAATCCTGAAAGCAGATTGGGACAAGAGGCCTGTAACCTACAAGGGTACAAACATTAGACTGGCAGCATACCTATCCACAGTCCTGGAAGGCCAGAAAAGACTGGCATGATCTATTCAGGGTGCTAAATGAGAAAAACATGCAGCCAAGAATACTTTATCGAGCTAGATGTCATTCAGAATAGAAGGAGAGATAAAAAGCTTCCAGGACAAATAGAAACTAAAAGAATTTGTGAACACTAAACCAGCCCTGCAAGGAATATTAAAGGGGATCCTTTAAGTGAAAAGAGAGCCCCAAAGTAACATAGACCAGAAGGGAACAGAGACAATATACAGAAACAGAGACTTTACGGATAATACAATGGCACTAAATTCATATCTTTCAGTAATTACTCTGAATGTATATGGGCTAAATGCCCCCAGTCAAAAGACACAGGGTATCAGATCGGATAAAAAAAGCAAGACCCATCCATATGCTGTCTGCAAGAGACTCATTTTAGACCCAAAGACACCTCCAGATTGAAAGTGAGGGGATGGAAAACCATTGATCATGTAACAGACCTCAAAAGAAAGCTGAGGTAACAATCCTTATATCAGACAAATTAGATTTTAAACCAAAGACGGTAACAAGAGATGAGGAAGGACACTATGTCATAATTAAAAGGTCTATTGAACAAGATCTAACAACTGTAAATATTTATGCCTCTAACATGGGAGAAGCCAATTATATAAACCATTAATAACAAAATTAAAGAAACATTGATAATTATACAACAATAGGAAGGGACTTTAACACTACACTCACTGCAATGGACAGATCATCTAAGCAGAAGATCAACAAGGAAACAAGGTCTTTGAATGACACACTGGACCAGATGGACTTCACAGATACATTCAGGGCATTCCATCCTAAAGCAACAGAATACACACTCTTCCTCTTTTTTATTTTTATTTTTATTTTGTTATATTAGTCACCATACAGTACATCCTCAGTATTTGATTCAATGTTCCATGATTCATTAAGAATACACATTCTTCTCGAGTGCACATGGAACATTCTCCAGAATAGATCACATACTGGGTCACAAATCAGGTTTCAACCAGTACCAAAAAATTGGGATCATTCCCTACATATTTTTGGACCACAAGGCTTTGGAACTGGAACTCAATCATGAGAGGAAGTTTGGAAAGAACTCCATTACAGGGATGTCTGGGTGGCTCAGTCGGTTAAGCATGTGCCTTCAGCTCAGGTCATGATTCCAGAGTCCTGAGATCGAGTCCTGCATCAGTCTCCTTGCTCAGCAGGGAGCCTGATTCTCCCTCTGCCTGTCATTCCCCCTGCTTGTGCGCTCTCTCTCTCTCTCTCTCTCTCTTGCAAATAAATAAATAAAAATCTTAAAAAGAAAAAAGAACTCAAATTCATGGAGACTAAAGAGCATCCTACTAAAGAATGACTGGGTCAACCAGGAAAGTAAAGAAGAATTTAAAAAATTCATTAAAACAAATGAAAATGAAAACATAATTGTTCAAAATCTTTGGGATGCAGCAAAGGTGGTCTTAAGAGAGAAGTAGATAGCAACACAAGCCTTTCTCAAGAAACAGGAAAGGTCTCAAATATACAACCTAACCTTACACCTAAAGGAGCTGGAGAAAGAACAGCAAATAAAGCCTAAACCCAGCAGAAGAGAATTCATAAAGATTAGAGCAGAAATCAATGAAATAGAAATCAAAACAACAATAGAACAGACCAACAAAACTAGGAGCTGGTGCCTTGAAAAAAATAATATTGATAAACCCCGGGACAGACTTATCAAAAAGAAAAGAGAAAAGACCCAAATAGGGACACCTGGGTGGCTCAGCTGGTTAAGTGTCTGCCTTCTGCTCATCTCATGATCCCAGGGTCCTGGGATGGAGTCCTGTGTTGGGCTCCTTGTTCATCAGGAAGCTTGCTTCCCCCTCTGCCTGCTGCTCCCCGTGTTCTCTTTCTCTCTGACAAATAAATAAAATCTTAAAAAAATGAAAAGACCCAAATAAATAAAATCATGAATGAAAGAGGAGAGTTACATTCAATACTGAAGAATACAATTTTAAGAACATGTTATAAGCAACTTTATGCCAACAAATTAGGCAATCTGGAAGAAATGTATGCATTCTTAGAGACATCTAAGCTACCAAAATGGAAACAGGAAGAAACAGAAAACCTGAACAGACCCATAACCAGCAAGGAAATTGAAGCAGTAATCAAAAATCTCCCAACAAACAGGAGTCCAGGGCTGGATAGCTTCCCAGGGGGAATTCTACCAAATATTTAAAGAAGAAAAAATATTTACTCTTCTGAAACTGATTTCAAAAAATAGAAATGGAAGGAAAACTTCCAAACTCTCTCTATGAGACCAGCATTACCTTTACCAAAAACCAGGTAAAGATCCCACCACAAAGGAGAAAACAGACCAATATCCCTGATGAACATGGATGCAAAAATTCTCACCAAGATACTAGCCAATAGGATCCAACAGTACATTAAAAGGATTATTCACCACGACCAAGTGGGATTTATTCCCGGGCTGCAAGAGGAGTTCAACATCTGCAAATCAATCAATGTGATACACTATATTAATAAAAGAAAGGACAAGAACCATATGATCCTCTCAATAGAAGCAGAAAAAGTATTTGACAAAAGACAGCATCCTTTCTTAAAACTCTTCACAGTGTAGGGATAGAGGGAACATACCTCAATATCATAAAGCCATCTACAAAAAGCCCACAGCAAATATCATTCTCAATGGAGAAAAACTGAGAGCTTTCCCCCTAAGGTCAGGAACATGGCAGAGATGTCCACTGTCACCACTGCTATTCAACATAGTACTAGAAATCGTAGCCTCAGCAATCAGACAACAGAAAGAAATAAAAGTCATCCAAATAAGCAAAGAAGAAGTCAAACTCTCACTCTTTGCAGATGATATGATACTCTTCGTGGAAAACCCATAAGATTCACCCCAAAATTGCTAGAACTCATACAGAAATTGAGCAAAGTGGCAGGATATAAAATCAATGCACAGATATCGGTTGCATTCTATACACTAACAGTGAGACAGAAGAAAGAGAAATTGAGTCAATCCCACTTAAAATTACACCAAAACCATAAGACACCTAGGAATAAACCTAACCAAAGAGGCAAAGGATCTGTACTCAGAAAACGATAGAATACTTGTAAAGGAAATTGAGGAAGACACAAAGAAATGGAAAAACGTTCCATGCTCATGGATTGGAAGAAGAAATATTGTTAAAATGTCTATGCTACCTATATTCAATGCAATCCTTATCAGAATACCATCAAGTTTTTTCACAGAGCTGGAACAAATAATCCTAAAATTTGTAGGGACCAGAAAAGACTCCAAATAGCCAAAGGAATGTTGAAAAAGAAAGCCAAAGCTTGTGGCATCACAATTCCAGACTTCAAGCTATATTTCAAAGCTGTAATCATTAATACAGTATGGTACTGGCACAAAAACAGACACACAGATCAATGGAACAGAATAGAGAATCCAGAAAAGGACCCTCAACTCTATGGTCAACTAATCTTCAATAAAGCAGGAAAGAATATCCAATGGAAGAAAACCACTCTTCAACAAATGGTGTTGGGGAAATTGGACAGCCACATGTAGAAGAATGAAACTGGACCATTTCTTTACATCATATACAAAAATAGACTCAAAAAAGATGAAAGACCTAAATGTGAGACAGGAATCCATCAAAATCCTAGAGGAGAACACAGGCAGCAACCTCTGTGACCTTGGCTGCAGTAAGTTCTTGCTAGACACGTCTCTGAAGGCAAGGGAAACAAAGGCAAAAATGAACTATTGGGACTTCATCAAGATAAAAAGCTTTTGCACAGCAATGGACACAGTCAACAAACCCAGAAGACAACCTACAAAATGGAAGAAGATATTTGCAAATGTCTTATCAGATAAAGGGCTAGTATCCAAAATCTATAAAGAACTTATTGAACTCAACACCCAAAGAACAAATAATCAAGAAATGGGCAGCAGATATGAACAGACATTTCTCCAAAGAAGACAACCATTTGGCCAACAGACTCATGAAAAAATGTTCCACATCACCGGGCATCAGGGAAATACAAATCAAAACCACAATGAGAGGGGCGCCTGGGTGGCTCAGTCAGTTAAACATCTGCTTTCAGCTCAGGTCATGATCCCAGTGTCCTGGAATCAAGCCCCACATCTGGCCCCCTGCTTAGCAGGGAGCCTGCTTCTTCCTCTCCCTTTTCCTGCCACTCCCTCTGCTTGTGTTCTCTCTCTCTCTTTCTCTCTGGAAAAAAAAAAAAAGCACAAGGAGATACCACCTCATACCAGTCAGAATGGCTAAAATTAACAAATCAGGAAATGACAGATGGTGGCGAGGATGTGGAAAAAGGGGAACCCTCCTACACTGTTGGTAGGAATGCAAGCTGGTGCAGCCACTCTGGAAAACAGTATGGAGGGTCCTCAAAAAGTTGAAAATAGAGCTACCCTACGACCCAGCAATTGCACTACTGGGTATTTACCCCAAAGATACAAATGTAGTGATCTGAAGGGGAACCTGCACCCAATGTTTATGGCAGCAGTGTCCACAATCCCCGAACTATGGACAGAGCCCAGATGTCCATCGACAGATGAATGGATAAAGAGGATGTAATATCTATATACAATGGAATATACTCAGCCATCAAAAATATGAAATCTTGCCATTTGTAACAATGTGGATAGAATTACGCTATGGGTATTATGCTAAGTGAAATAAGTCACTCAGAGAAAGACAACTATCATATGATCTCATATGTGGAATTTAAGAAACAAAACAGGATCATAAGGAAGAGAGGAAAAAATAAGACAAAATCAGAGAGGACACAAATCATGAGACTTTTAATCATAGGAAACAAACTGAGGGTCGCTGGGGGGGGTGGGGTTGGAGGGATGGGTTAACTGGAAGGATGGGTGATGGACATTAAGAAGGGCATGTGATGTAATGAGCACTGAGTATTATATAAGACTGATGAATCACTGACCTATGAAACTAATAATACATTATATATTAATTGAATTTAAATAAAAAAATAAGAAGAGGTGGTCAACTATTTATTGTGATTCCTTTTTCATCAAAAAGGTGACCAAAGAGGGGCACTGGGTGGCTCAGTCGGTTGAGCATCTGCCTTCAGCTCATGTAATGATTTTGGGGTTCTGGGATTGAGCCCCATGTCAAGCTCCCTGCTCAGTGGGGAGTCTGCTTCTCCCTCTACCCCTCCCCCTGCTAATGCTCTCTCTCAAGTAAATAAATCTTAAAAAAAAAAAAGGTGACCAAGGAGACCTATTTAATCAAATTTTGGAGCTAAAAGAGGTAGCCAAGAACCGAGGACATGGGTATCAGGACCCCAGAAACATTTTAGCTAGGTTACTCACCCCTTCAAAGAAAAAGCATAATTCGTTTATTAGACTGCATTCATTCTTTAAAACCTTACTCAGCTGCTACTTCATTTGTGAAATTCCCCAGGTAAAGTTAAATCACTTTTCCCTCTGAACGGTTTCCATACCTTTCACATCTACTACCATATCTATTTTACATGTATTTATCACACTGAAATCCTTTCAACTATGAGCTTCTGGAGAGAATGGATGGCACCTTATCTATTGCCGTGGTTCAGGGCCACCAGTAATGACCATATAAGGTGATATAACACTGCACACTTACCATAGTATCTTTGATAACTGTAGGTGTCCAGCCTTCAAAAGTATAACAAGGATGAACTTTGTTTCCATGAGGACAGTCAAAGCACCGCTCTGTGTCATACCCGTAATTCAACAGCATCCTGAGCATGACTTCATCTTTCAGTGTGTACTGCAGTGCTGATGGGAAATGTAAAGGGTTGACTCTGCAGAAATAATTGACGTTGGCCCCATGCCGCAGCAGCAGACTTATCAGCTCGTAGCTGCCCATCCGTAGGGCTATCTGGAGGCAGTTAACCGGGTCTTGATTAGGCAGAGCTCCAGCACTCAGAAGCAGCTTAACTGAAGAGAGGTCACCATTCGATACAGCAAAATACAAAGCTGACTTCCTGTGGTCGTCATAGTGTTTGCGAATTCTCTGATCGAGCATGAAATTTACATCAAATCCAGCCTGGATGAGGAGTTCCAGGCATTCGGGGTGTGCTCCCGCTGCCGCACAGTGGACGGGACTGATGCCGCTCTGCTTAATGGCAACAGGGTCTGTCACTGGAACCAAAATCTTCAGAGCTCTGAGAAAGAATTTCAAAGTGCATCAGAAAAACTGTTTCTCTTAAGATGCAGCATTAACCTGTTTATGATGGGTTTATACTAGTACGAGATGGCGTTAGTATCAGGTGGCATTAGGACCCCCAAACAAAAAGTGCGTAACTCCTGCATCCAAAAGCTCAGATACTTAGTAAAGTTAAGTGAAACTACTGTCTAGATATAAAACTCAGAATGAATCTAATCGGTGAGACCTGGGGTTCCCCATATCGCCCAAGCACCTGATAATAATAGTAGTTTTCTGTCTCGTTCGTGGCTACAGAGGATGCCTGTCTTCACCACTTTCTAGCTGGTTGAGAGTTTCCTCTCTTTCAAAGGGGTGTTGGAATTACAGGATCAGAAGTAATAACCAAGTTCCCAGAAACTCCCCCCAAAACCCCCCATAGCTCTTCCTATTTCTATCTGCACCCATGTAATTGAACTTACAACAAATGGCCTCTGTCAGCTGCCACATGAATGGGCAGGTGGCCTGAATTCTTAGGGATGTTGGCATCAGCTCCATGCTCTAGAAGAAGAGTCAGACAGTCTGGATTTCCTCCGCTGGCGGCTTCAAGTAAGATGGAAGCAGAGTCAGATGCCTGACCAAGAGCGTTAGCTCCTAAGAGGAGAAAAAGTCTGTTATGCAAAAAGTCTTTTCCACTGTATTGCATATGCATTCTTAATATATCAGCACTACCAAAAAGCAATTATTAAGGAGCCACTTGAGCAAAGCACTACGAATCAAAGAAATAAAAAATGTACCTCCTGTTCTCGGCCAGTTTATAATGCAGTTGGGGAAGGAAGAAATGGTGCAAGCCGTCTCTAAATTATGAGTAGGCTGGCTTTCAGAGGAAGTTTAATAAGTTATTTGTTTGGAACTTGAAAATTCCAGGAGAAATAATTTTATAAAAGGTGATTTTATTTCCAGATGGCCTATAAAAGCCCACTTACCCCATCCTTATACATAGGATGGTACCAACGGTAGCACCAGGCCGTCTGTTGATGCGTTGGTGGAAAATGGCATTTGTTCTAACATGTTCTTAGCGGGCTGTTTGTAGTAAGACACACTAGTTGTTTGCAGTTGAAGCTGGGGACTTAGTGTGCCGAGCGTCATGATGGTGTGGATGCTAAGGGTATCAAGTGTAGGCAAAATGTCCTCTGAAAGTTCTCAGTTCTGGATTTTGAGGGGAACTGGGTGGCGAAGGAAGGAGAAAGGTGTTTTGGGTCAGTGGCAGAAGGCCTCTCAGTAAAATGGGCTTTGAAGAAAGAGTGGCCTCTGAATGGACAAAGGGCAAGGGGAGCATTCCGGGCACATTCACAGCACATATAAGACAGATATAGTGGCTTTAAAATAGTTGAGACTCCACAGTCATCCGAACATAGTGGCCGCCCAAGAACCCCACTCCAGGAATGCATGAAGAAAGTTCGGGTAAGCCTCCAGGGCAACAGCGCTCACCCCGTACAGTTTCCCTTAGGTGCGTAATTTCTAAACTTCACATCGACCCTGACAAGTAGATGCCAGGATCTCCACTGTAAAGATGAAAAACCGAGGCTCCTTGAGGTTAAGTGACTTCCCAAGGAGACACACAGCTGGTAAGCAAGGTAGTCAGGATTGTGGACCAGACCCAGGGCCTGTTTCTACGATGCCACGTTGCCACTCCCGTCATGCAGGGTGGTAAAGTAGCGTGAGTCGGAATGAGACAGATGTGGGTTCAGATCTTGGCTCTGCCATTTCCTAGCCGTGTCACTTTGTGCAAATTACTTCATAAGGGAGTTACCTCAGGGAAATACCTCACTGAGGTCAACTGATGCTGGTTTCCTTTAAGAGTTAAGGATTTAAAATCTGGTGCTTCTCCCCTTTCTTTGTATTTTAATCAACGATCTAGACAAAAGGTTACTTTTTTTGTGTAGATGGAGGGTCCAGTGTTTATTTTTGTCATTCTAGCTCATGACTCTAGACATCTCTGATATTGCTCATTTGAAACATCTTACTTAAAATGTCTTATGGCCACTGACTGAAAACTACAACAGCCTCCCCTGTATGATGGGAAAGTTCCAGGTACGTGTAAAAAGCAGAGAGTTTTTCTTAAAAGCAGGAATCCCTGTAGGCTAGAAACATGGAGACCAGGACCGTATATTGCTAAAGAAAGAAATAAGGCTTCTGGACACAAACAGGAAGGAGAATAAAGAAGGTAAATCTAATACTGGGACTTTATTAAATCTTGGTAAAGACTTGCTTCTTTGACAAAAAGCTCTAGACCCTACATTGCTTCATTAATGGGGGTCTCCTCAAAGACAAAAAATGCCAAAGTTCTCTGAGCCGAGGTCTCTGCCAGTTAAACCAGGATCTCGAATTGGTAGCAGGGGAGGGTGTGTTTAAAGGGAAGTCCTCCAACTGGTACCATCCCTAGCCCTCTTTCCTTAAGTGTAAAATGAGGACAGTGCCTACTTGATAGGGTTTTAGAAGATCACATAAAGCAGGGTAGGTAGTTTAATGGCTGGTGCTAGAAAGTACTCAATAAATCTAAGTTGCCTTCTCCTTCTCAGTTGTGGGTATTACTGGAGAGAGAACTGGGACCCAGAGAGCAGCAGCCAGGGAGCAATTCTTAACAACAGAAACATCTGACAACACACTGGACTGGCCCGTGACTTAGCTTAGCAGAGATGACATATAGGGGGTGATGTGGGTTCTGTGAATCTAGAAACGGACAACACATAAAAAATTAAAAAAAACAGCCATCCTCAGCATGGATGGGGTGCACTATGTAAAAGAGTAACCTGCACCCTAGTAATCTTACGGGAATTACTGCACATTGAAGGAGAAATAGTCAATCTCCATTTTAGGCTTTTTAGTAGCCACTATTAACATATGCTTTCATCAGATATTTATGTTAGGATTAGATAAAACGTTAACTTCTATTATTCTGAAGCTCTCCGTGAAGAGGAGGATGCTTGCATCATGTTACCCTTGGGGGTGTGCTGACCATATAGAAAATCTTGCCTTTCTGCAGTAACATTTCCATGATTTCATTGTGTCCACTTTGGGCAGCAAGAGCAAGAGGAGTGAATCCGTAGGAGCTCTGTGGGTCCGGGTGTGCCCCAGACACCAACATCAGCTTCACTATGTCCTGCCTGCCCAGTTTGGCTGCTTCGTGGAGAGCTGTCCTCTCGTTGGTACACCGCAGATTCACGTCTGCCCCATAGCTGATCAGCAAGGCGGCCATCTCGTAGGAGTCACGTAGAACAGCTGGGAAAGTAGAAGTGAAAAAGGCATTAAGTTCACCAGGAAATTATGGCCAGAGTGTCTAATTAGCCAGTGTCCCTCAGACTTCTTAAGGAGCTCTTCCTGTCTACTCCCATGTGCCAGCATTTTGTGCCTAGGAAACAGATTGCAAAATGAGGCTTATATCCAATAATATTAATAGTGTTTACATCCATAGCCTATTGGCTTTTCTGTAAGCCAAGAACAATTATTGTCTACTGCCTGCTCACGTGGCTGAAAAACATAAACACACAAAATTTTCATTTATCATTTTTATGTTCTTCTCTCAAGAAAATGGGAACTTAAGTACCCAAAACAGTCCTAGAAATGCTTTTAAGTGCTTTAAACAAAGAAAAACAAACCCAGCAATAATTAGGAAATTATTATTTTTTTTTTAGAGAGAGAGCGCACACGTGAGTGGAGGGCAGAGGGAGAGGAAGAGCGAGAATCCCAAGCAGACTCCACGCTCAGCTCAGAGCCCACCTTGGGGCTCAGTCTCATGACCTCGAGTTCATGACCTGAGCTGAAATCAAGAGTCGATGCTTAACCGACTGAGCGACCCAGGTGCCCCAGGAAATTATTTTTAACCCCATGTTTTGTTAAAATTTTCGAACTGGATTTTCTGCATTTATGTGGTTATCATTCACATTTGGATGATCATCTTTAAGTTCTTCAAGATTCTAAAACAACTTAACGTATCCATCTCCAGGGTGTCTGGTGTGCAGTCAGTTAAGCGACTGACTCTTGGTTTCGGCTCAGGTTATGATCCTGGGGTCGTGGGGTGGAGCCTCGCATCGGGCTCCACACCGGGCATAGAATCTGCTTGGGATTCTCTCTCTCTCTCTCTCTCCCTCTGCCCCTCTTGCTCATGTGCATGCTTATTCTCTCGCTCAAATAAATCTTGAAAAAAATATGTATCCATCTCCATGTGTTAACTGTTGGCAGCCAGTGTGCGTGAGGACTCTTGCTGGGTGCCAGATGTTGAATCAGTGTGAATTCTGTTCACAACCATTTATGATGTGCCATGGAAAGTGCTTTAGGACTAGAAATGCAAAGTGCCAAGGGTGTTGGGTCTTTCTTAACTCATCGAGCGGGCATTAGTGTGCACTCCGATTCTGGAAACTCATGTCCTTTGTTTTAGGAAATCATTTTCTTGCCTTATTCATTGATGATACACCACCTCCATCTTGTCTGTTCTCTTTCTAGCGCTTCTGAGATTCACATGTTGCTCCTCTTAGATGGTTTCTTTTTCTTTCCTATTTCCCATTTCTTATCTTCCTCTGGAAGTTTTTCTAAACTTTATCTCCCAGCATTCATTTTGAGTTTTATACTTCTGCTACCATTTTTAATTTTCAAGGGCATTTTTGTTATTTTGTTCAATTTTTTGCAGTGTCCTGTTATTTCACTGCTTTTCACTAATTTCTCTAACTTGATCATAATTTCCCTCTACATTTTATTTTCCCTAAATAGTCTCTCCTCCAAGTTGCTTATCTCTGTTGAAGACTTTTCTCGGATAGTCCTTATCTGTCTGCTCGTGATTAAAGAGTTGGGAACTGAAAAGCTGACTGGGGATCCTAAACGTTGAGAGTAGCTCTTGGGCCGTGTTCCCAAATGTGTGTTGATGTGCCTGGGGCATTTGTTGGGGAACCCCCAATTTCACTCTCTTTAGTTCTTTCTTTTTGGGTATATCAAATTCCCCATAGAAGCCTCCTCTTGGAAGGTAGAGTTCTGGCTGCCGGCTTTCTAGAATCCTGGTGGAAGAGGAGGGCTGGGAGGTCTCGGCCTGTGTTTGCTTAATTTCTCCAGTGTTTTCAATCTGGTACCCCCACCATTGCCAAGTATCCCCCAGCCCAGAGAGCCTCTGTTTAAACTGCCCAGAGAATAAACCTCCAGAATTCAGGTGGAATGGGAGAAGGGATCTGTAGCACCAGCTTCTTGTTCCTTAACAGTGTTCCAGCAATTCCCCCTATGTTAGCTGCCTGTCCTTCACGGGGGCTCCATGAGGGAACTATCGCCAACAACTTTCCAGGCCTTTTGATATAATTGTGTTGTTTTCCCCAAAAGCAAATTAAGATTCAGCTTTCTTTCTTTATATATAATTTTTATTTTGTTATGTTAGTCACCATACAGTACATTAGTTTTTGATGTAGTGTTCCATGATTCATTGTTTGCGTATAACACTCAGTGCTCCATGCAATATGTGCCCTCCTTAATACCCATCACCGGCCTATCCCAATCCCCATCCCCCTCCCCTCTGAAACCCTCAGTTTGTTTCCCAGAGTCCACAGTCTCTCATGGTTCATTCCCCCTTCTGTTTACCCCCCCTTCCTTCTTCAGCTTTCTTGTCACTGACCAGTCATCCACCTGCTCTCCGGGTTTTAAAAAACTATGTTGCTGTTGTCTCCTCTCCCGTTCTTCTCACTCTTTTGTATCTTACCTCCTTAAAACAATTTCTTAACTATAAGTTTAGTGAAGACTCAGGAGGGAACAAAATCAGCCATTCGTGTTCAGTCCGCCCTTGGCCGCCTCTTCCTACTCTGCCCACCTCTTAGATTTCTTACTCCTGAATTCACTGGCTAAGACACCGTGCAAAATGATCAGCTCACTGGCAGAGATTTTGAACCAGGCCACCCCGTGGGCCAGTCTGTAGAGGGTCACGTACCCATGTCCAGTCAGTTGGGACCAGAATGACAGCCCCGCAACTATTACACAAAAAGTGGCACAAAAAGCCACCTTTCCATTCGCAGGGACACGGACGGAGCTGAGAGTGCTATGCTAAGCGGACTCAGGGAAAGACAAGTACCACACGCTTTCACTCACACGTGGAATTTAAGAAACAAAATGAATGAGCAGAGCTGGGGGGAAGGAGAGAAAAAGAAGCAAACAGAGACACACACTCTTACTATGGTTACCAGAGCTGGGGGATGGGGCTTAAGGGGTGCACGTGTTGTGAGGGGCACCGGTGATGTGCGGAAGTGTTGAATCACTGTATTGTTCACCCGAAACTAATGCAGCACCGTATGGTAACCGGAATCAAAATAAAAGCTAAAAACAAAACAAAACAAAACAAAAAACCCAAAGCATTGCCTTTGAAACCTGTGGGCGTGGCGGACACTCAGAACCACAGACTGTTTCCCGGGGACAAGGTAATTTACCTGTAAGAAGAGGAGAATTGCCTTCAGAATTCTTGGCATCCGGATTGCAGCCGTTGAGGAGGAGGAAACGGGCATTTTCTAAGAGGCAAGTGCTGACAGCCAGAAACAGTGGCGTTTCACCATTGTGGGTGGTTTGCTCCCACGCGCTGGGTTTTGAAGCTGAAATCAATCCATTAGACCGCGCAGGTTAACATGCAGAAAGGAGTCTTAGGTTTATTTTT
Organism: Ursus americanus; assembly: GCF_024610735.1. Taxonomy (NCBI): domain Eukaryota; kingdom Metazoa; phylum Chordata; class Mammalia; order Carnivora; family Ursidae; genus Ursus; species Ursus americanus. The sequence goes on along the minus strand of NC_142140.1, from coordinate 32,591,163 downwards.
CGGAAGCCTGAGAAGAGTTATAAAGGGAGTTTACCTTTCAGGGTGATCTGCAAAATGTTCTTATTTAACTGCACGGCAGCCTTATGCAGAGGGAGCCAGCCTGCCCCATCTGCTTCAGCAAAAGCAGAATGGAACTTGGTCAAGCGCGACAGTGCATCTTCCTTACCTATTAACAGGTCAGATGGGAGCAGATTCACATTTGGCCCACACACGCGGCTGCCCGCGCTGCTTCTGAACCCCACCATCGAGGCCAGTGCACGGGACGACAGAGTTCGAGCCCCGCGCTTTCGGAGGGACACATTAGAATGGCATGGGACGAAGCAGCAGGAAGGCCTTTCGCCAGCGTTCCCTGTCGCCGGGGCCTGTGCTGCCCCTCAGTGCCCCCCCGCCCCCAGCTCAGCAGCGCTTTGCTAAGTTGTGCTGTGCTATTTTCTCGCAGGCTCTGGTGAATGGGGGGGGGGGCAGAGTGTTGAGCATTTGGGAAAACCTGCTCCTGGGCTTCCTGAATGCAGCGGGGAGTGCGCGGGTCAGCACCACAGGTGCCACCACCACCAGCTGGAGGGGACAGAATAGGAGGAGTACTTAACTGCCTCTATTGTTTCAATTATCTTCTTGTAGTCAGCGCTCAAAAAGGCATGCAAGCTGCGTAGAAAACAAATATACATGTAAGCCCCAAACAGAGAAAAACAAAGGCATTTGATAAAAACACAAAGGGTAAGGGCAACTGACGTTAGCCAAGGATGAACTCTTGCGTGAGGCAGTTACTGAGGCTTCATGGAAACACTTCCAAAATATCGTGTGACCCGAGGCACTCCAGGGAAGCCGCTCTCCCATGTCTATCTTCCTTGGGGGGCGGCATTATCCCACCTAAGGAGCATTTCCTAATTCCTTCAAGTGCCTGACCAAGGCCGCAAGCTTTCCTACATACCATATAACTCTTGCAAGTCTAATGGCTGGGATTTATCACTACAGTTAAATTTTTCTGAAACTTTTCAATCATCAAAATTTTATGCCTTTCAACCTAAAATCATGACTTAATTACTGAATGAATTTAAAAATATTTCATCACAATGTTAACCGATAATCTAAGGAACCCAGTTTCTTTACAAAACGTTATTTAAAGATGACTTTAAAGATTATTCCTAAAAGTAACCCAGAAGTGTAGGAATGGTGTGGTAAAGAGCACTGACCCGGAAGCCAGACCGCCTGCCTCTCACTTACCAGCCCTGTGACCTTGGGTAACACTTACCCGTCTCCTCGTCTCTACGTGGGAATAATAGCACTTACCACATAGAGAGGTAACGAGAATTAGAATTTAAATGAGTCAATATTTATGAAATGCTTAAAATAGTATGGCACAAAGTGATCAGTCCAATGTACTTCAACATCTCTATATTTAATTATAAAATCCGTTGGAGTTAAAACACATCTATCCAGTTTTATGTCCAGCAGGCAAATAGAGGTCACCATCCCATGCAAACAGGGTTAATCACCCCTGAAAAACAACAGTAACTGTTGGGGGGCGAGGTTACAGATTAGCCAGAGAGCACTGCGGCGGGTGTGCCTGGCTGGGGACGATCCACCTCCAGGGCGATCCTTTTACACCACGGAGGGACCCGTGGGGTCCTTTCCTGGTGCTGTCATTACAGAACTCTGAATATACACCCTTCAGAAAGGGTTCGTCTCTTCTGGGTTTAAGTTTACATCTTTCCACCTTTTGATCTGAATAAAGACTGGACCTTACCCCATCTCCCCGCTGAGGGTGAGGATAATTTTCCATGTGTATCGGTTGGATTTATGCATTCCCTTTGGCTCCCCGAAGACCAGATGCGTTAGAGTTCTCTAGCCTTTCCTATCCTTGTGCATTTCTTCTCATTTCCAGCCTGCAAGCTCTCAGCCAGAGTTGCTGCTAACCTCCTTCAACTGTTTCCTCCCTAACTACATCCTGAATTATTTCCAAATTTTCCTGTCTGGCTGGTGAGACATCAAGTCTCATAGATATTTAAATGACAGCTCCTTAGATTTTGACCTCTCTCCTGTTTTTATCACAACACTAGAAGTGTGCTAATGAGAGTCCCGACTGTCGAACACTCATGCCACCTCGCCAGTGAGATACCGCTACCTGTCGTCTGCAGATGCCTGCTGTGTTGCCCTCGGCCGGTGAACGTCCTGTAAGCTCTGCTGGATGATGAGCTGGGTATCCAAGTCCTCATCTGTGTCTTCATCGCTGGTGTAATTATTCATGTGGAACGCTGACAGAGTTAAAGTCAGAATGAATTAAAACTATTTTTCCAGTTGTGAAAACAAGATAATCAAATACTTAAAACCACAAACGAAATTCAGAGAGCTACAACATTAATAGGACTGAGAAAATGCAAAATTTAGAAAAATATTCATTAAAATTTCTCATAAATTCAAAATAGTTTTCTGAACTGCCACAAATTCAACATAAATTTGAAGTTTCCATGAGTAGCCACTGACTTAAAGCCAATTCAGGAAAAACCACCTTTCATATAAGATTTAGGTCAGTGCCATTTTAACTATGAAAATAATGATTTATTTTAGACTTGGCTTAGGAGTTTTTTTTCTCAGTCATTGAAGCACTCACCCAAAAGAACATCTTTATGCTAAAAATAACAGTAAATACTAAAAACAAACATGTTATAGGAATATATGTACTCTCATAATACAACATATAACAGGAATAGTGGTAGTAAAACACGATGTATTAGGCAAAATCTCAATGGTTTTAAAAGAACATTTCTGTTTTAGCACAGAATAGGTTTGATCACATACCAAAGACGTTTTACCTTCTGTTATATCCTTTAGGAGAGCGCGGAAGTTTTCACTGTCAGAGATTAGCACATCAGAATTTTCGCTTATATTTAGGCTTTCCACTCCCCTGTAGTGACCATTCCATTAATAGCTTTACTATAAATACCTGATCATAAGACAGTCTGGCACATTCTCCTTGGCTTTTTTTACATGTGTTTTAGCTCTCTTTGGAAACATGATCTCTTTTCTTCCCTGCTGTATTCATCAAATTTAAAGGACTAAACGTTTTATTCCTGGTATAAAATGCTTTTGCAGGGGGTTGGCTGCGCGCGGTGAATCCCTTCTCGTCAGCCTCCTGCACGTAGCCACTGCAGCCCAGAATCAATTTTCCACTTGAGAGGCCAAACTCTTTTCTCTGACCGATTTATCAAAGTGACCGTCCCAACCGTCCTGATTCACTGCTAGGTAGCGGCACCTACATTTTCTCTGGGTCACGGAGCTGCCGCCTAAAGTATCCTGGGAATCCCAAGGAAGGAATTAATTCCACACAAGATAATAAAATTTCGACTATAATTTTGTTTTGTTGAAATGTTTTAAAATTGTTAATCTATGCTATTATGAATATATGCTAATAATAAGAATATTAACTATTAAACATAACAAAGAGACACTTGGCATTTCCAGTCAAACACGAGATCAGTGCCAAGCAGCACAACACCGCCGCGGGTGTGCAGGCCGCCCCTCCCCCCTCCCCGCCCGCCATCTTACTGCCTTTCTACGCAGTAAGGAATTGTTTTGATATTTTCCTTATTTAGAATCACCTCTGGTAGGTGACTGGAAAGTCAACTAGTACTGAAGCTGAAGAAATGACTTAATACTTGGGAAAACATATTTTCTGATATTGAGATTTATCCGGTTATTCTCTCCAAATCTGTTCCTCACCTACATAGCAAATAAATCAAAGTTTCCAAGATTTCTCATAGGCTTCAAAGAAACATTTCTCTTCATGTTTTCTAGAAGGGCTGTATTCCGGTCAAGTGAGAGTGGTACATCAGGGAGGAGGACTGTGAAAGACCATCTAAAAGAAAGACACATGGGGTGCTTTGGTGGCTCAGTCGGTTAAGCGTCCAACTCTTGATCTCAGCTTGGTTCTTGATCTCAGGGCTGTGAGTTCAAGTCCTGTGTTGGACCCCACACTGGGTATAGAGCCTACTTAAAAAAAAAAAAAAAGAATGACACGAAGATACTTGCTTTTATAATATATATATTTTGAAGTAAATGAAGACAACACAGATCCTTTTTTAATGCTTCCAGATGTTTTCTTAAGTTTGTCCAATTTAGTTATCCAACTGACAAAGCAAGGCAACCCCACGCTTGATCCAGTGTTGAGTGGGTTGGTCGGTCTTTAACAGCATTGCAATAACAAAGTTAGTAGAATGTCCTGTAGTGGAAAGGGTTCCTTTACGTTCACTTGTCTTGTAGAGGGGACAGATGTAGGCATTCGACTTCACAATCTGAGACTTTTTGGCTTGGAAAAGAAAGAAATACATTCATTTGGTAAAGGGAAAACAGCCCCTCGGACTAAAAGAACAACTATTTTAGCACCAAATCTAAGATCACGATTATAATATTTGAACATTTCAATGTTGTTATTGTTAGTTTACCGTTGGTATGTAATTATGGCTGTGAAACAAGACAAGTGATCTCCTACGGTGCACGATTCTCGGTCTAGAGGATAAGAATTGAGAGTTTTCAGGAATCCGGATAACTTAGCAGACGTGAAAACACTCAAGAGGACTTGAGAGGAGGAGGAGAAGGTAGGGAAGAAGGAATAAAACACAGCACAGATAATGAGGCAGACATAAAAAGAGAGGACACTGATGCCTAGAGCCCGAATATGAGAAATGCATAAATCAGAAGAAGTGGAAATTACTATTTGCTTTCAGCAGGTATTACTAGGAAAAACACACCAGTTCTCACCTACTCACAAAAAGAACCTACAAATCATCCTTGAAAAGCCCAATGTGAGGTATTAGGAGTCTACCTAAACTGAGGCTACATTTCTTGTAGTTACAATTGAACTACGTTAATAGTGAAAATACTTAATGGGGTTAGGTGGTGATTGTGGGTGATTTGGAAATGTTTCCATTGACAGTTATCGGAGAACAAAAACACTAGAGAAGAAAGAAAAATCAAAAGAATGAGCCTCATTTGTTCCGACTTGTGGAAAAATGATGGCAGCAGCAGAAGGGAAAGAGCAGGTAGCTTTCCCAGGAGAGCAGAGCTGGCCTCCACCCGCTGGGACCTGCAACGTCTGTGCCTTCGGGCACCCGGCTGGTTCTTGGGCCTCGGAGTTTCCTGCAGCCAGAAGACTCTAGCGCCAGCTGTGTGTTTCTAAGAGGTGTGCAAAGGCATTTCAGAATCAAAATATTGATGGGAAGCCCCGGACTCTGGAAAAGGAGAAGTGTGGATGGAGGAGGGGCAGAGAAGATGTTACATCCCATGGGATAAGAGCAAAAAGAGGCAGAATGATACTCCCAGAATAACATGATGCAATACAAAACAGGGAAACAATGTATTTTCAATGTAAACATTAAGTCGCTGTTTATTGTAATGGAACCAAGTCTTAAAAGATTTGTGCAGAGACTTAATTGGGGGAGCCGTTAAAAATATCTATCACTACCCCCTCTCTAAAACTCTTAAGAAATTTTGTTAGAAGTATTCTTACTTGGTTTTATCCATATGATGGGCATCGGGTCAAACAGAAGTTTGGGATGTTGTTCGGCAAGCAATCCACTGTGAGGAGAAATTGACATGTTAATTAGAAAGAAGATGAACTTTGCTTCTAGAAATTGCTACATAGATATTAGCTTTTAATACAAGAGAGGACCGGAAATATGCAGAGAAAGAAATATAAAACAAGACAAAACAAAGCCAAGGAAGAGGCAATGAATAATTGAAAGGAAAAAAAAAAGATAATTATGGCAAGGCGGTATGTGCCAACAGTGGACAAGTATCAATTCCTGCCACTTTTTAAAAAAAATATTTATTTAATTTGAGAGAGAGAGAGAGAGCGCATGCATGAGGAGGGTGGGGGCAGGAGAGAGGGAGAAGCAGACTCCCCACTGAGCAGGGAGCCTGATGCAGAGCCCGATGTGGGGCTTGATCCCAGGACCCCAGGATCATGACCTGAGCAGAAGGCAGACACAACTGACTGAGCCACCCAGGCGCCCCTGCCACTTTTTAAATACCATCCAGGAGGCCAACACTGTCCTATCACAATTGGTCCTCACCATGACCTTGTCCCCATTCCTGTGCCACAGATGAAGAGTGGAGGCTCAGAGAGGTTGAGTAGTTCTCTTAGAGTAACACAGCCCTTAAGTGCCAGAGTCAGAATTCAAGCATACATCTGCCTGTCTAGAAAATGAAGTTTCTTTTCCCTGTGCTACATTGTTTATTTGTTTGAAAAAAGGAGGGAAGGAAGAAGGGGAAGAAGGGATGAAGGGAGGAAGAAGGAAGGAAAAGATGAATAAATGCATCTATAAGGAAAAGGAAGTGAAGACAAATGTCAGTAGATGATGAAAAAGAAGAGAGAGAGAAATAACCACAGGAACTAGCTACAGCTAAGTCTCCTCTTCACCCTGTCTTGGAATGGTCTCTCTAGAGCCTCTTTCTTGCTCCCCTCAAGGGATTCTCTGGGCCTCCGCCTTTAACCCTCCCTTGAGAGCAAAGCCTAACCCTGACCCTGGAAATAGAGGATTCTGCTTATTAATGGATTGATAAAGAACAGGGTTCCGAGGGAAATAATCTCTCCCCTTCCCTCTTACCCCTACGTATTTTTTTTTTTAAAGATTTGTTTATTATTTTAGAGCACGAGTGGGAGGGGGAGAGGGAGAAGGACAGACTCTCAAGCAGACTGCCCGCTGAGTGCAGAGCCCCGAGGCAGGGCTCGATCGGGCCGCTGAGTTCCTGACCTGAGCCAAACCACGAGTCCACAGTGTAACTGACTGCGCCACCCGGGCGCCCCTCCCTGACGCATTTTAAACAAGAATAGCAATGCTCGGTTTCCCAAGCTGGAAATTCAGTATTTATTTTAAATACTTATTTATCATGTCATCAAAATCTAAGAGAAAGTTTTCCATTCACCAACAGAAACGGGAAGTTTACTATAACCATGAAATGTTTGAAAGTGAGGCACTCCTGCATGTTACGAGACAGACGTGAACAGTCCTAAAACAGAAGAAAACAACTTCAGCTAACTTTTCTACTAGTAAGACCATTAAAATATTAACTAAAAATTCTTCAGGACCTAAAAATACTCACTTAGCAATTGCTCCGGGCTGAGTAATGATTTATGGCAAGAATTCTGGTATTTTTTTACTACTTGCCATGTTCCCTAGAGGCGGCCGTCTGTTGGGCTGGGGGCGGGGGAGCCGATGGCGTGTTTTACCCATTCAGCTACAACTAAAGACATCTCTGCCCTTGAAAGCCCTGACCTTGCTCTGTCCCAGCGTGCTCCGTCGAGGTACAAGCCGTGGATGTACACGCCATCTTCTGGGGCCGTCTTGGACGTGTCCGAAGGAATAACCTGGAGGGAGAGGCGCACATTCGTAATGGTCTCTTTGCCAGACAACTGTCTCATAAGGGAAACATTTGCTCAATTTTCAGAACGTATTCAGGGAAACCCCACTATATAATGGCTTGTATAAATTTTTCGGTAAAAGTGTAAATGTAAAAATGTATAATACAGTTCTTTTTGAAGGATGTTATCAGTTTTTACTGTACTTTAGATTAATTTTTGCTAAAACAGAAGAGCAGCATTATTTGAATGGAAAATTGAAATATGTAAAAGTCCTATCAGACACAGCAAGACAGATATCATCTACTTTCTTCATGAAACACAAAGAATGGAAAGAATGGACCATAAAGATAGGAATTCTGCATATCTTCCTTGCTTAAATACATGATTTTGATATAATGATAGACTGTGGAGTTTAGGGGATTACTGTACCTCAAATTCATATCCTAGTAAATCAATAGGGATGGTGTATTTTCTGGCATAATTCTGCATAGCTCCAGTTAGGAAGGCTTGGGTGAAAAAGAATCCTGAGAGCCAGAACACGTTAGGTTTTCCTAAATTATGCCAGTCCTGTAAAGGGCAAACAGAATGCATTATGTTCATTGCCCAACTCACACAGCATCACCTCATATACAGTTCCTGGTTCTGGTTTTTGTGCTGCCCACACTTTCCATCACAGGACTCTCTTCCTAACACAAAACACTGGTCTCCTACCTCTTTTCCCTTATAGTTACTCTTCTTGGAAAATTCAAACAAATTTTAACATTAACTTAAATAAAACAAAGTTTGAAGGATTCACATCTTTTGCAAAGAGCTAAAGGTAAATTATTTGGGGATTTATAATTTTACTTAATCCTACTCAAAAGCCACTATCTTTAGATATCTCACACAGAGCCCTGGTGTGTTGATTCCAGCTCCTTAAGCCTCTAACACCCAGTGTCCCCATGCCTACTGCCCCCACCCCAGTTCAGAGACCCACTGTCTTCTTGCTGTGTTGATGTGTCCGTCTTCTCACTTCTTCCGTCTCTGCTCAGGACATCTAGAGTCATGCTTCCAGAGTAGACTTCACCATGCACGGTTAGGACTGGGTTTAGCACCTTGTAAAATTCTTTAGTGACCTACTACTACTCTACCAAATTAAAGTCTAAGCACCTTAGTCTCCTAGTCAAGAGACTTCGCAATCTGGCCCCAAATTGTATTTCCAGCTTGATCCCTTTGAATTCCCCTTTAAGCATCTTGCAGTCTAATCAGACTATCTGCTCGTTTCTTCTCTGCATTGGGTGGACATCCATTGTATTTTCTGCTTATCTTAAAGTGACAATACTCTTACATCCAATGGAGGCTGAACCTTTCCACTCTCTCAACCCAAGCACTTCTGGTGCAGGAACTCTGCTTCCTGGGGTGGGCACGTGATTCACGCCTGGCGACGATACCTCTGGTCATCGTGATCAATTCAAGAATGGACATGTGACCCCATCAAAGCCAGAGATGCAGAGACTCTTGCTGGCACTTTTGGGGAAAAGACGCTCAGCTCTTTGAAGTTGCATGGATGTGGGGGCAGAGCTGCTGCTGCTCTTTTGCTGCCATCGGACAAGAACCTACCTGAGAATGGAGTCAAGCCTCAGAGAAGTGGAGCCAGGAGATGAGGTACAAGAATTGAGGACCAGGGAACCATTTTGCACCCCAGGTCAGCTCCTGTCTGGAGCCGCTTGACGCCCTGGATTTTTCAATTACTGAGGCAATAAACTTTGTGTTTATATCAGAATTTTTACAACAGAATCGGTCCTAAATGAGATAGTGCCTTTCATCGCACAGCTATCCCTAAGTCCTTTTCCTTTTTTCTTGCAGCGTCCAAAACCTCTCATCCCTTAGATCCAGCTAAAGTATTTGGCTTCCTCATCCAGGAAACAAGCTCTGCTTTCCTGGGCTGGAAGAACTCTCTCCCTTCTTTGAATTCCCAGAACATTTTACAAGTTGATCTTTAATGACACATCCCCTACTCTACTGTATTCGTTTTTTCTTAGGTACATAAGCTTATCCCCCTGTAGACTACTGGCAACCTGAAGGCAGCGCTCACGTGGTCATCACCTTTTTATCTCCCAGAGCACACAACAAGAGGTTCTGGACAAAGTGGGGTCTCAATTCACATTAGCTGAATGGACAGATGAATCAGTAAAATGAACTCTGTCTCTGAGCGAGCAGTGCACTGTGGGAAGAAGCCAGCTTTGCTTCCTGGGAGGAAGAGACCAGACTGGTGCTAGAGATGTTGCAACAGTACAAGCTACCAAGTCGAGAAGGCGGAGGGGCGCCTGGCTGGCTGAGCAGGTTAAGCATCGGACTCCTGATTTCCACTCAGGTCATGATCTCAGGGTTGTGAGATCGAGCCCAGCATGGTGGGGGTCATGCTCAGTGGGGGTTCTGCTTGAGATTCTTTCCCTCTGCCCCCACCCAGGGCTCTCTCTCTCTCTCAAATAAATAAATCTTAAAAATTAAAAATTAAAAAAGAAAAGGTGGAGAAAGAGATGGAGCTTGACAAGAACACAAGCCAGGCAGATCCGGCACCATGTACAAAAAAGCTGGCAGAACTCAGAGGGCAAGTGTATAGAAAACTCCCTTGCTCACTCGAGGACTTCATTTAGCCAAGAATGTCACGAGTGTCTGGGTCAGTGACTTGTACAGGGTTTCTGAATTAGCTACCATTTACTGGGTGCTCGGTGCGTGCCAGGCACTGTGCTCAGCACTTCACATGCATCGCGTCCTTTGGTTCACGGAGTAACTCGGTGAGTTATTCCCCCCACCTTACCAAGGAGGGGACTGGAGTGCAGAAAGATGAATAAATAGCATCTTGCTCAGTCACACAGATACTAAGTGTCAGATAAGTAGGATGAATGGGGAGAGAGAAAAAGAGGAAGAGAGAGAAAACTCCAGATGACTAATTTGCTTAATTTGTTAACTCTAAAAAATACTGGGAGGTGAAGTCAAGAGTCCAGGAGAAAGAAAGGAGAGGGGAAAACCACACGGCTTCCCTCAGGGTAAGGGGACAATGGGGGAAAGATCCATTTAGAGGAAGGTACGGCAAAGGATGATAAAAGTGCCCAATAATGAGTGAGATCTTTCTTACTCATTCGCGTGGAATGATTCCAAGGGGAAATTCAAATTTCAGAGAGTAGGGAGTTTGGCGTGAACTTTTATCAACAACAACAAAAGGAATTTGTCCTGGAGACTCTCCCTGCTGGCACCATGCCAGGACCCCTCTAAAAGACCAAGGTAATGCCTCTTCGAGGCCCTTTAGGAACGAAGCAGTATACAGGAAATGGAAGCAGTTCCAATAAAAGTTTCAGAAAAGCTTGGGAAATGAAATGAAGTGTAAAAAGAAAAAAGAAAAAGAAAGATTGTGGCAAGGGGAGGATGTGATTAACCATATCTCAAATGCTTTTGATAAGGGAAGGACAGAGGCTATACACACCGGAGGGACGCAGCAGGCGTGCTGCGGACATGGCTAGGACTCGTCCAGGCTTCGCCTATCCAATAGCTTCACCTATCCGATCAGCAAAGATAAAAACACCTGATTCTGAGAAACAGACACTCACATTCACTATTGTTGGGGACACAGTTAAAAAATTTTTCTGGAGGCTGACTAGGTAATGTCTATTAAAATCCCTAAAAATAGCCAAATGGAATTGATGAAAGTATTAAAAGAAGGATCCACTGACCAAAAGGAATTTTTCTAGAAACGCAAGGGTGGTTTTACACTTGGAAATCTAGTGACATAATTCAAAGCAATGATAAGCTAAATAAGAAATATAAGTCACATCATCAGCAATAAATGCTGCCAAGGCATTTGATAAAGTTCAACAAGTTACGATGTTACAAACGAATAGTCCACTTCTACTGAATTCTTACAACGTACCGTTGGATTGTCACCCTGTGAGGTCAAATTAACCATTTCATAGATGAGAACACTGGTAAGTGGCCCTGAACCCTGGAAACCCCTGTCTTCTAGACTGTTTTTTTTTTTCATTTGTTTGTTAAATGTAAAATCTACACAAAAAGCTCCTATAAATTTATTTTTCAGAAATAGCCCAAAAGAAAAATGGGCTGAGGAGAAATACAAATGGCAAGCACACATACCAGAAGAACACAAGCTCACTAATAATAATAATTATATTATATATTTTATATGATATATTATATAATATATGCTATATATATTTTATTATTATTATGTATATAAATTATTATTATTTATTATGCTGGTCACCAAACAGTACATCATTAGTTTTTGATGTAGTGTTCCATGATTCATTGTTTGCTTATAACACCCAGTGCTCCATGCAATACGTGCCCTCCTTAATACCCATCACCGGGCTAGTCCATCCCCCCTGCCCCCAAAACCCTCAGATTGTTTCCCGGAGTCCATAGTCTCCACAAATTATTTAAAAAGGGGAGGGGGGGTGCCTGGGTGGCTCAGTCAGTTAAGTGTCTGACTCTTGATTTCAGCTCAGGTCATGATCTCAGGGTGGGGGGACTGAGCCTGCGTTGGGCTCCATCCTCATTGGGGAGTCTGCTTGAGATTCTCCCTCTCCCTCTGCCTCTCCCCCACACACTCACTCACTCTCTCTCAAAAAAAAAAAAATCAGACTGAAACAATAAGATATGGTAGATCTATCAGATTAGTAAAAGTTAAAAAGGGGTGAATGAGAAAGCCTCTCTCTCCACATCTTCATAAGCACTGGCTATTTTATGATTAGCTTCCACAGTGAAACAAATAAAGCTCTAGAGTAATAGAAAGGCAACTGAACACAGAAAGGTCATATGCCTAATGTGAGTTTCCAAGAAGTGTTTTGGGGGCTCTCCCCACCTCTTACCCCCACAGAAATGGTAACCACACAGTGGGGCCAAGCTGAGTCGCTGGGGCGGAAAGACAGTGCCCTGAACATCCTTTATGTGTGTGTTTGGGCTGGTGGGGGCAGATTTCAAAGCTCTCAACTTTTCCCTGGCTTTAGGAGATAAGGGATAAGAAGCAACTGATTTTAAGACAATGGCCAGTTATTGGTAAATCCAAATCTCGAGTTCTTTTTGTGATTTACTACCAGTATTAAAATCACATGACCAAGTATGTGGTCTCAAAGAGCCACGAACCTAGAATCTTAAAAAAATATAAATGTCACATATTACTTGGACTTGGGTAAAGTAAAATTTTCACTTTCTATTCAGTACTTTAAAGTATGTGTTATTTTCAATATTCTTTCTTTTCTTTTAAAAATTTTATTTATTTATTTGAGAGAGAGAGCACAAGCAGGAGGAGGGGCAGAGGGAGAGGGAAATGCAGACTCCGCACTGAGCAGGGAGCCCGACTTGGGGCTCAATCCCAGGACCTTGGGATCGTGACCTGAGCTGAAGGCAGATGCTTAACAGACTGAGCCACCCAGGTGTCCCTATTTTCAATATTCTAAAATTTCGGTTAGATTACCATGAAACTGCTAACCACATTGCTCAACTCAGAGACATTCAAGTGACCGGAGTGTTGCTAATCTCTCTCCAGTCAACCAAAAAATAAAATTATCTGCATATATCTGTAAATAAAACATATAATCTTTTACCTGCAAAAAGTTCAACCGGGCTAGAAAATCTGTGATATAACTTGCTAGGGGTTTAAGACTTGGGTATGATCGTGCGGCCCATATTTCTGGAACCTTTCCAACAAGCAAACTGCCAGAGAGTGCCTCCAATGCAGAATCCATTACAACCACGCCCTTGATAGCCTTTTCAAGGTCCTGTAGAGTGTTGCGTATAGTTTTAATTAAGCTGCAAAGAAAGGAATTATGTCATCAATGTTCATGTGAGGGTAAATACCAACATACTGTCTTTCCAGAAGAAGAAATAGCAGAAATCTCATTCACAGCCTCATGGGAGTGTTTCACCAAATGGAGTCACCTCCCACTTGGTAACGGAAGGTACTTTTAGGTGATACTTGGATGAACATTTTTCATTGTAATCATTACATAATATAGAAAATAACACAATGAGCATATCAAAGTTGTTGCTTTCTGGGTATTATGGCTTAAGACCAGGCTAATTTAAGCAGAGAATGATTTTAGGAAAAATATCAGGTAAATAATGTTACAGGGTGACATGCAAATATGGAAAAAGTTATAAAGGTGTGATGCAAAAGGCTGAAAATTGTGAAATAATTCCTTAGAGCATAAAGCATATATTCATTGATATACTTGCAAATACTTTGCATCCCACGTAGGCCCAAACTGCTAAAAACACTGTAAATGAGCTGAAGGTTTTAGACTAGAAGCCTAAGCAACTGACAGTATGCTATTACATATGAATACATATGGTCTTTGTATAAAAAATACTGAATTAAGGCATCACAGTGTTTTAATGTATTTTTAAGTGTCAAGTCCAGAAACCCAAATAAACTTGAAAACACTGTAGAAAATTCATATCAAAACAATTTTTCCATTCCTTGAGCCAGGATTGAATTGTAGAAAATTCAGTTCAAATATTCAAAGCAAATAATTTGTTCATTATCGTGAGGTATGTCATCGACCTCGGTTGCACTCAGGAAGAAAAGGGAGGTGTATATGCGTCAAGTGGCAGAATAATGACAAAAGACTTGTCATTGGTTCATTTGGTCTTTGGTTCCTGAGGAGAACAGTAACAGATGGGTGACAATTATGACTAATGAATATTTTCACCAGTAAAACAGATCTCATTTCCACCATCATTTTTGCATTCTGAAAGATACCTTCACTTCTGGGGCAGAAGATTATACAACTTTAAAGAGTGGGGATGGATCCTAAGGAAATGGAAGGTTTTGATAATTTTTTCTCAAAATTTTAATTCAATACCAGTGTGTCTTTTTTTTTAAATCAACTTTGGTTGTTTTCTGAACCACTGGGGAGATAGATTCTTACTTGTTAAATCTTTCCATTTCTTGTACTAACACGGTATTCATGCTCTCTTCATATCTCACAGGAAACTTCAGTAGTGCTAATTCAATGTCAAAATCATTTGGTAGCTAAGGAAATAGATTTTGAAGATCACGTATTACTCTCAGAATGGATAATTCGTTTCGTTCAGCTATCACATCACTAGCAGCTAATCACATCACCAGTCAGTTACTATGGGCCAGGCATTGTGCTCACTGCTTTCCATACATTATCTCATGTAATCCTTACCACGCACTCTCAGGGGGCTGTTGTCATCTCCATTTTACAGACGAGGATATTCAAGTACAGTCGACCCTTGAACAATGCAGGAGTTAGGGTGCCGACCCCCCACGTAGTCAAAAATCCATGTATAACTTCCACTCTCCAAAAACTACTAGCAAGCTACAATTGACCGGAAGCCTTGCCAATAACATAAACAGTCAATTAACACATATTTGGTATGTTACATGTATTATATACTGTATTCTTACAATACAGTAAGCTAAAGGAAAGAAAATGTTGTTAAGAACTGGGTGTTATACACAAGTAATGAATCATGGAACTTTACATCAAAAACTAGGGATGTACTGTATGGTGACTAACGTAATAAAAAAAATTGAAAAAAAAATCTTAAGTACATTTACAGTACTGTATTTATCAAAAAAATTCACATATAAGTGGATCTGTGCAGTTCAAACCTGTGTTGTTCAGGGTCAACTATGCAGAGAGGTTGAGTAACTGCCCAAGGGCACACAGCCAAAATGTAATCTGTTGAAATCCACAGGTCTCTAAGTGCAAAGCCCATGCTCTTTACTACAGGCTATAGCACTTTGCAGAAGATACATGTATTTCTGAAACGTTGTGTAATTTCCTTTTGTAAGCTGAATCTTATTTTTCATTGATAAAACTGATTTGCCATTTCCTAACTGTTTTATATTTATTTCCAGTCAATTATCAACTGGCTCCAAATAGTTTAGCTTACCCCACTTTCAAATAATTAACGTGTGACTGTAGCAGGGCTCCAAGAATAGGGAGAGAGAAGGTGTCAAGTGTCTGGTTTCTATGAGGCACCTCAGAGATGCTAGAGAAATGAAGGGGGCTTTGGGACTGATAGTCAAGCCTCAAGACATTGGAATTCACATTCCTAAAAGGCAAAGAAGCTTCCCTGTCAGGGAGGTCCTGAACTAAGAAAGCTGAACTGCCCAGAGTGTCCCCAGATGAGGGTCCCTGAATGGTGCAAAAGAATTATTGTAAAGTCACAGTAAGTGGCATCACTCAAGGACTCTTTGGCTTAGCACAGGTCTCTTTCCCCAAATACATTCCCAAATGCCCCTGCCAGGGTAACTTCCTCTTAGGGACCATGTAAGAGCCACCATTCTGCAAGGGCGAGAACCTTCCCCCCAGAGATCAACCGCAGAAACAGTAAGCTGCCAGGAGTGAGAAGAGTCAGAGAGCAGAAGCAGTAGTCCGGGGACAGGGTGGGAGGAGGCTAGCTTGCTTTCACCCAGGGGTCGCGGGAGGGCTGCTCCCCTCTTTCTCCAGTGGCCGCAGCCAGGCCTACGGTGCGGAGGCTCTCCTTAGGAATGGGGTAAGGCAAGGCCACCAACGCAGAGGAGAGGAGTGGTGCTGTCCGTGGGCTTTCGAGACCAGTGGATCATGGGTCAGGCTCTGCTGCGTCAGAACCCCTGCCACTGATATATGGGGCTAAGAATTGCATTTACCCTGGAGGGGAATGGTGAAGATACGCGCTTGCGACCCTAATCTTTCTCAAGTTCCCTTAGTAGTTCTATTTTGAATTTAAGACACAAAAAAAGGTGAGAAGAAAGAGTATCATTCTGTTTTCCCGGGTAGGCTAAGTACTTTGGGCTACAGTACGAAGAAAACAAGAAAAAAAACCTGTAGTTGCTAATTAGGTCTGATCTTACTCTGTGCCCCTCCCTCCCTCCGGAAGGTGTAGATGAAAAGCCATTCAACCCAGGAACCAGCAAGTCCAGACCATTTCCTCCTGTTTTTAAAGAGTAGACCCATTATCTTTGTTTGGAAATGATAATAAGTCACATGTTCTTTAGCTCGTCCACAACTGGAGTTGCTAAGAACTTACATCGTGCTGGGCATCGTGCGGAGCGCTCTAACTTCATGACCTCTTAAATGTTCACAAGAACCTCATATGGTTGGTACTACGCTCGCCACTTTACAGATTGGGGAACTAATGCTCAGCCAGGCAAAGTTTTTCACTCGATGTCCTAATGCTGCTAAATGGAGTCTTCCAATGGTCATTTCAGTACCATTTTAATTTCTAGTATAAGCAACGTGTTTTAAACTAAACATTACCTTCTTGAGAATATCTTTGGTGATTTCTAATAGGGTCTGGTCGGCACTTCCCGAGGATCCTGTCTGTTTGGAGCCTCCCTGGGTGAGGAGCAAGGACTCAAAGAGGACTTTTGTTTGTTGCAGGTCTTTGGAAATATCAACATTTTCATGTAATCCAAATATCTCAGGGTGCTGAGTAAATGGAAGATTCTACCAGGAAACAGAAGAAGCATCACATTTCCACCGGCTACATTAATTCATAAGGTGTAAACACAGGCAGACCAAAAAGGGTTAAAAATCAACTACGCATTAAGCACCGAGGAATCAAACTCTTCCGATTTTCAGTAAATGGCCAGAAACAAAAGATACTGAAAGTGGATTGAAACCACACTACTTGCCTAGCTCTCTACATTACAGGGGAACATCTCATTATTTGCTTTCAGAAAAATTACACTTAAATCTAACCCTACTTTCACTGATATCGGTTACCTTAATGAATTCAATGTACTCATCGTAGGTGCCTTTGGCAGGTGCAAAATAGTTTCCACTGGGAGAAAACTTGTAATGAGGGTTTTCAATGATTTGTGGGTTATAAAAGTCAGCCAGCATGGTTAAGAGGAGACGTCTGTCCCAATCATCTGTCACCCTTCCTCCATAGTTACATTCGCCAGTCAGGTAGGAGATAGCTTCAAATGGAACTGTATTATATTCATTTATAAATAACTGAAACAAAGGAAAAATAAAATGAGAAAAACAAAGTTTTTTTTTTTTTTAATTTCCATTTTAAAATGACATGAAATATCTGTCAATCATCTGTCTACAGGCACAGAAGTGGGGTTGAAAGAACTATCATCACAACTCACCTTTGGAAGGCTGGGATTGTTAGTGTTTATTTTACTTTACTTTTTTTTTTTTTTTTTTGAGAGAGAGAATGGGGAGGAGGGGCAGAGCAAGACAGAGAATCTTAAACAGGCTCCATGCCCAGTGCAGAGCCCGATGTGCAGCTCAATCTCATGACCCTGAGATCACGACCCGAGCTGAAATCAAGAGTCAGATGCTTAACCAACTGACTGAGCCACCCAGGTGCCCCATTAGTGTTTATTTTAAATTACTTCCAATTTTAGGGCGGCGGGGGGGAGGGGAATAATCGTGTATTGCTTCTGCAGTAAGAAAAACATTTAACAAAAAAAGATGACATGAAAATTACCAAGGCTTTTTCATATGAATTTGAATAAACCTTATTTTTAGAGCACTGGTCCTTAATTGGGGCAATATTGTCTCCTAGGGGACCTTTGGCAATATCTGGGGACATTTTAGATTGGTGGCCGGGGGTGCTACTGCCATCTAGTGGGCTAAACCATGCACAGGCCAGCTGCCCACAGCAAGGAGCTATCTGACCCCAAAGGCCAACAGCGCCAAGGCTGAGAACCAGGTGCCTGACTTAGGGACTGTTTGCAATGTGGGTTTCTTTCTTTCAGTCCCAGATCCTTTACTTTTTCTCATAGACAGAAAGTTTTGGTAGTATGTATTGGGATGGTATAAGTTACTGGATGAGAACTTTTCCGGCCCTTGAAAATTACCTAATAGTGCAGGAATTAAAACAGAAATGATGCACAGTTAAGTAAAAATTTTTCCAAATTCTCCAGAGCCAAGTTAAAAGAAGATATCATTCTTTGAGATTCCCATATTTTCAGGAGAAAGAGAAGTATCAAGACATATGAGCAGGAGACAGAGGGAAGATCATCTTTTGTGGTGAGATAAGTTATTTGTGAAAGAGGAAAGTTTCTCCCTTTGTTACCTTTGGGGGAGGGAAAGGTATGTTTAACTGTGTTCCCCCCTTTCCCAAAACAGAAGGAAGAGACCCCAAGAGAAATTCATGTTAAATTTGTGGCATATGCAAGACATAGAGACTAACAGCTCATTCTTTGGTTGTCTATCTACTTAGCATAAGTTCACTGATCTGCCTTTCTGGAGGCAAGAGGTAGCGTCCTGGTGTGACCAGGTGAAGACGGTTTAAAGACTGACCCCTCTCAAGTACCCAGTTCTTGATGATAGAAAAGAGGATTTAATCTATGCCTCCAGCTCCAGTGTTGGGGTGAGGAGGGTTGATGACACCAGAGGCTGCAGGCTGGGGCCTGGCCAGAAGGTGGAGAATTCTCAGTGGACTGGTTATCTGCAGTAGGATGATATTAGCAAAATGGTCTCCAAGCTTAGGCTGTAATCAACTAAATCGTTCTTAAAACAAATGTTTAAAATCAATGCCATTTTGTCATGTAATTCTATAAACACCAATTTCATCAGTTGTCCAAGGATTTTCAAATTGACAGGTTTGTTCCAGTTAAGGTTTCTACCTTGTTTAGAGGAAAGAAAAAGAGTTGATAAAATATCAAAAGTTCCTGTAAAAATTATCAGTTATGGAATAAGCATGATTAACTATTCATAGCCTTATAAAACCCCACCTGAGTGAAATCTAATAGTGCCCATTTGGGCTTTATCAACACTTGCCATTTTCCTTTATGAGGTCCCATGTCGCAAAGGCTCTTGTCACAGCAAAGAAGCAGAAATATAGTAATACTCTGTGGTTGTCCAGCTGGATTAGTATATTTGGTAAAATATGACAAATAATTGGAAAAGTATTGGAGTTGGACAAACTGGAGCTCAAATCCTACCTCAATGGGCAAGCTCACTTCTTAGCTTTGGTTTTCTCAAAAATAGGGATAATACCAACCTTACAGGGTTGCTGTGAGGACTAGAATTGTTTTAAGTAATGTGCGTAGTTCAAGGTGAGAGTTAGGAATTTATAGCAGAAGTTATTCTTTGCGGGGGGAGGGGCTGCTGACTATCTGAATGTCTCACTTTGTGAGTCTACAGAAACTGGAAAATCCAGACTTTCCTAGCCTCCTTTATAATTAAAGCTTAGAACTGTGAACTAGACTTCGAACTGGGGTGTAGTGCACAAAAAAGCAGGAATAGCCAAGAGTCTTTTTTGATGACATCAGAGGGCCTGTAGTAGACCAGAGTCTGTGTGGCACATATGGGAGCTGTGGTGCTGAATATTCAACCAGGGTTGAGGATCTGCTCTTACCAACACATGGTGAGTTCTAGATAGGACTCTAGATGCCTTGGCTATCCAGACATCTTGGTGATGCTATGATCTACGCAAATATTCTTTCTATATATTCCTTTTCTACTTAAAGTAGGCAGCCTATTTCTTTTGACTGATAGAGCTAAACTGTAGCTTGACCGATCAGAGGAAGAGAGTATAGTAAGGATCTATATAAGGCCAACGCTTGAGGAGGGCACTGTAGAAAGACAGAAAGAACGGGGGTCCTTGCCCAGTCAAACCAACTCCAGAGCCTGTCTTCCCTTTGTACTACTTTTTTATATGAGATAATAAGTTTCATTATGATTTAAGCCAGTTTGAATCAAGTTTTCCATTACTTACAGCAGAAAAAATCCACAGAGATAGTGCTTTATAAACCACGGTTATAATTATTGCTTCTGTCTACCCACCTACTAGTGATGTTGGGAGGATTAAGCATATTTTAAGCAAAGGGAGTTGTCTAGGGCCTGACACACAGGGATCCTCCATCAGTGTTAATTTCTTTCTAATTATACCTGTAGTTGTCGAATACTGATGCGTAAGTCTGATTCATTAAATCCATATGGAATATTCCAGCCAAGAGGACCAAATTTCTTTCTCTCTTGTACAAGGGCATGAAAAAAACAAACTCCAAACAGCAACTTTTCCCATGTCTTGAGTATAAAAATTACACAACAAGAAAAAATTCTGATCAGATTTCCATCAGTTCAGAGGGGAATCCACAATCTTTTTCATTATAAGCTTCTATGATCATATATTTCTGTAAACTTCTATTTAAAAAAAGACATGCTATCTAAAACAAGGCATACTATAAAGAGTATTAATCTTATGACTTAAACCCTCCAAAGCTAGACGAACTGCAATATTAAACTTTGTTAAAATGCAAAATTCTACCATTTGCCAAAGTACTAGCTACTCATACTTTGGTGTTGTTCATAGATATTTACAACTTCAATACTTATAAAACGTTATCCTGTAGACTCACTGGCATATGCTCAAGACTACAAGTGTGACAGCATAATTATGATGATAGCAATAAATCCCAATATATAGTTTCTGATTTTATGATTTTTCATTTGGAGATCATTTTTGAAACCCTTGTTTATTTACTCTGTCCTGGTATCTTCATATGTGTGACATGTATGTCAGAAGGGATTGGCTTCTCACTGAGCCTGTGTTAATGCCCTGGAGGATGGCCACCCATCTCTGAGGATCCCCCCATGTAAGTTTCAAGTATGCTACCTTAATGGTTTAAATTAGATAGTTTCAAACAGTTCCAAATGCAGTAAAAATCCATCCAACTATCTTCATGTGATGTAGTAGAAATTATTTCTATAATATTAAAATGCAAGTACACCACGGCCTTACTGAATAACTATATTCTTGAAATGTTGTACATAAATTAAAGCATATTTTAAATATACTGGGTGAAAGCTGTGGTGAAACATTTAAAGGGAAACCTTTTGGCAATGAAAACAATAACCTAATTTACATGTATTTTCCACATATTTTCACCCAATAGGGTTTTCTCAAAGAGATCATAATCCCTCCACATTTTTGGTCTGTGCTTGTGGGCCAAAAATGCTCCTTTGGTATCAGAGAAATCTTGGGATTTCTTGCAGGAGCTCAAACCCTCAATGGGGATCAGACACTATACCACCTTCTCCATTTTATTAAGCTCTCTTTCTAGCTAAACCAACAAATATCCTACCTTTCTCCCAGAATTAAAAAAAAAAAATTATTGCTTAGAACTAGGGGCAGACGGAAAGCAGAGAGAAACTAGCTGGCTTCCAAAGAATTCAATTCTTTATTTTCAATGCCATTCTTTTTCTAGCTCAAACAGGCAAATATGATAAATGGCATGTATTGGGTGAGGGCAGGGGATGACTTTTCCTTGGTGTTGATGTTTCCTTCCTTGTGAAGAGACCTCAGTGTAACACTTCTAGATTCTCTCCAACCTTGTATCCACTGCAGAAGGGAATAACCTATCTGGTTAATAAATTTGGGGAAAGTTAACCAGATATACTTTGCTCAGCTTTTCCCTTTTCTGTCTCAGAAGCGAGCTTTTCTCAGGGAAGAATTTCCTCTGTTTCTGAGGGTGGATAAATCTGTTTAATTCTATTCAGTGATACGAACCCCATTTGTTCACAGATATCAACGACATCTTCCAACCTAGTCTATACCAGTCATTAAAGTTATAATCTGGTTCCCTTATGGTTACACGTTTTCCTGTTTCTTAGTTGGTAAGAATGCCAGTAGGAAAAAGGAGTGCTATTTATTAGGACTCCTAAGTCTCCAATACCATGTGCAAAACTGTTTTACATGGGTGCACTGAAAAGCATGATTAACTATCAAAATGGTATCACTAGAACTTAAGTTCCATGAAGGCAGATTTGGGAGGTGGGGGTCTATTTTATTCTCACTGCTTTATATCTAGTACCTAGGAGAGTACCTAACACACATTTTGTTGAAAGAATGAATGCATGATATGAAAACAGATTGCTACTCTTGGGTCTTCATCAAAGTTGTTATTGGATTTTGGTTTACGAACTAAGACACGTTCAGTCAACAGACACCTATTGGAATGTCTGCTCTGTGGGAAGCAGAGCACAAGCTGCTGCGAAGAAAATGATGAACGGTATGGGCGCAATATCTACCTTTTTAGAAAAGGCCTAAAGTGTAACATTGTCAAATATTTATATTCCCAGATTTTCTCACTATAAGAACACATTTCAAAAGCTCCAGAGGCTGAACATTACCAGTTCCTTTCCCTGGCATCCACCAAAAAACTGAGCATCAGAAATTGGGTCAGTGAGGTAAGACTGAAGGAGATTTAGCCGAAGACCCGTGGGAGGCTCATTAGTCATTTTCACTCCATTCTGCAGGATGGTTACCGGGAACTGAGACAGAAGAAACAGAGCATTACTCAAGATAACCAGCTCGAGTCCTAAAAATGCATATACTAGTGGGTTAAAATAGGTAAAAAGAGGACTCCAGAAATATTTTTAAGACCCCTTAGGTGAAGCATTTAAAGCTTGATTAAGACACAACATAAGAGATAACTGTAGATAACATAAGAATAAATGTACTGAACTTCATACAAAATAAACGTACTTTCGGAGATGGGTAACTTGTGAGCCAAAGCCTAAAGGACGAGTTACAGACTTCAGGGGTAAAATCTTCACATATTTTTTCCAACATGGGCATCCAGGAGACAGCGAGGTGACAGTTCTGTAGGCACACCCAAGTTCCTTCTTCTATGGCTGCTTTAATCATTTTTGTTGCAATTGGTCCTTGTCCTTGTCCCAGTGAAATTGCTTGAAATTTATTTCCAGACATAGCTTTATCATTTGCAAATTTCAGCAGGCCTAAGAGAGCACACACACACAAAAACCAGTTTCATACTTATTCTAAAATCATAAAATATGCCTTGTGTTTCAGTGTGCAGGTACTTCACTGGAAGATTCCAGTTACTTTCCCTTATGCACCTCAGATTTACTAAGTGATCTACAATCATATAAGAAATGGCCATTGATGGGGCACCTGGATGTCTCAGTCGGTTAAGCATCTGCCTTCAGCTCAGGTCATGATCTCAGGGTCCTGGGATTGAGCCCCGTGTCCGGCTACCTGCTCAGTGGAGAGCCTGTTTCTCCCTCTCCTCCCCACTCGTGCTTCTCCTGCTATCTCTCTAATAAATAAATAAATAAATAAATAAATAAATAAATAAATAAATAAATAAAATCTTAAAAAAAAAAAAAAGAAGTGGCCATTGAGCAAGACAGTTTATTTATAGGTTCTTCAAAGTGTGCAGTAGGCGGACTTACTAGCCATAGGGTCCGCTCCCGGAGACAGCACAAAAATTAAAGGGATGGTACAGTTTGAGTCCAAGTAACTCTTTGTCAGATCAAATGGTGGAGGCTCCACAAACTTCTTCCCTAGTTTGTCAGTTACGTAATTCGTTATAGCGGGAGTTATCTGTTAAAGAGAGAAACGATATGCCCTTTAGAGTAATTTTCATTTCACCTAACAATCG
Organism: Ursus americanus; assembly: GCF_024610735.1. Classification (NCBI taxonomy): domain Eukaryota; kingdom Metazoa; phylum Chordata; class Mammalia; order Carnivora; family Ursidae; genus Ursus; species Ursus americanus. The sequence goes on along the minus strand of NC_142140.1, from coordinate 32,567,419 downwards.
TGATGATTACTGAAAACTGACAAAGAGGACAGTTTGAGTCTAATGGTCAAGAAAAGCATGCGGCATATCATAGACAAAGTGCGAATTTCTCTAATACATAAAAGTGTCTATAAATTGATAGGACCAGACTAACAATCCAAAAGAAAAATAGGCAGAGACTATGAACAGTGTATAGAAAATGACTTATGGATCCATTTATAATAATGGAACTTAAACGTACGAAAAGGCGCTCAACCTCGCTCAGTATAGCAGAGGCTGCAAACTGTCTCCCTGTTAGTCTCCTTGTGGTGAAACAACCCCAAGTTTTCCCAACTTTTCCTGTACTTAGATGCAGCTGTGTGATTAAGTTTCGGCCAGAGGGATGCAAGTAGAAGTCAAACACAGAGCTTTCAGAAGGTATTTTTATAAGGTAACTGTTTGCCTTCAATATTCTCTTTTGCTCTTCAACAGCTGTGGTATTCATGAGCCAGATTCAATCTCGCTAATGAGGACCACACTCTAGGGGACTTTTCCTAGTATGAGAGAAAGCGCTTGAATGTCTGGACGATCTCAAAAGCAGAGCTGCCCTGCCAGTCCTCAAGCATTTGCTCTGGGCTCTTAGGCGAGAGAGAGATTCACTTCTATTTTATTTAGGCTACTGTATTTTAGGTCTCTTTGTTACAGCAGCTTAGTCTTACCCAAATATTCATAATTTTAAAGAACACAAATGATAACTATGCTTAGATACCATTTTTTGCCTATCAGATTGTTAGGTAAATGGACAAGGATAGTGTCTGTGTATTGACCCCTAGAGGGTTTCCTTTACAGTATGCTGTTAGCTCAAAAGCCCATTGGCATCAAATTCACACTTTCGCGTATTCAACTGTTGTAAACATAGCCCAAATAAGCAGATGTTTAGCTGTTGACACCTGCCTACTTTGCACCCAACATCTGCTAGCTATAGATAAGTCCCAGGACATAAAGACCCCAAGCCACTGCAGTCCTTCAGAGCTCCAATCCAACGGCTCCAAACCATAGTGCTGCTGAGAAACAACCCCAAGACACCATACAAACCTCTTCTCTCTTCTCCCAAGGGAGTTTCCTTGCCCTCCTCCCCTTTTGAGTTGTGGGACCCTCAATCCCCAAATCCCAGCATCTGGAGAGATTCCTGCTGGGAGGGACCTCTCTCCAACATGCAAGCTTGTTAAAGCATCATCCAGTGGAGCACTTGTGTGCCTGCTACCACCTCACATCCACACCTTCCCCCGCCTCCATCAGTCCCCAGATTCCTCAACCCCCACCCCCCGTACAGATTAGCAAAGATCCTAAAGTTTGGCAACATTCTGTGTGGGGGAAAAAACTACGGGTTAAACAGATACTCTCATACACTGCTGTGGAAAAGCAATCTGGTGTAACTTTCATGGAGGGCAATTTGACAGTATCTATAAAATTACAAATGGGCAAATCTACTGACTCAGCAATTTTCTTCCCAGGACTTCATTCTGAGAGATAGCTGCACATGTGAGAAATGACTTTTGATTAAGGTTATTTATTGTAACATTTTTAGAGCAGATAATATACATATTGTAAAGGTCCATCAATAGGAAATGGTTAAATTACGGCATACTCTTATAATGAAATACCATGCAATTATAAAAAAGAACGTGAAAGCTCTTTATAAAAGAGGGCGAAAAGCAACATGCAAACCATTTGTGTTAAAAATAAATGGAAAAAGAATTTATGCGTATGTTTATATGCGCATAAAAGGGTAATAAGCAGTTAACACGAGTTGCCTGAGGGAAACGATGCTGCGAGCCTGGGAGACGCAGACTGGAGGTCCACTTTTCTCTGTATTCATGTATTCAAAACAGTTCTGAACCACAGGAATATGTTACTTATTTATAAATTACATTAAAATGAATTTGAAGCAAAAGAATTATACTCATCAACATTAGCAGAAAATAAGTATGAATAGGTATTCGATATCACCTTCTAAATGCCAAACAACTTTCTAAAGTGAAACTGTAAGAATTCGGTGGAGGGAGGAGAGATCATCACAGGCTTCTGGGTCCTGGCAGAGAAGGGTCTGCAGTGTGTGGAATAGATGGGAAGGAGGGATACAGTCTTCTGTAGGAGAAATTTTGTGTAGTTGTGAGCAATTCTGTAGGTTTAAATGGTGGAAATTTCCAGAGGTTTCAAGAAGATAAGAATGGAATTGCAGAAAAGAGGCATGATTAGCTAAGGTAACAAGACTGCTAAGCTGTACTTCCGCCATGATTCTATAGGTACTGAAAGGCCGCTGAAGGGTTTTCAAAAAAGAGCTCATCATGATATAACAGACTATTTCTTTAATAATTTCACATGAGCAATGATTAAATCTTTTTTTTAAACCATTAACACTATGTATAATTTCTTTTTTCTTTTCTTTTTTTTTTTTAAAGATTTTATTTATTTATTTGACAGAGATAGAGACAGCCAGCGAGAGAGGGAACACAAGCAGGGGGAGTGGGAGAGGAAGAAGCAGGCTCATAGCTGAAGAGCCCGATGTGGGGCTCGATCCCACAACGCCGGGATCACGCCCTGAGCCGAAGGCAGGCGCTTAACTGCTGTGCCACCCAGGCGCCCCTTATGTATAGTTTCTATCTAGCACAGATCTTCGATGTAAATTTTAAGGAAGGGGAGATACTGAGGACACAGAGACCTTGCCCCCATTACTCTATGCACAGATCAGGGCAATGTTCCCTGAGATGATATAACTGCAATCAAGTATGATAATTTTCTACAGAAAAAGTACCTTGTTCCAGTAATTCAATATAAGAAAAAGTTGTAAGATTTTTCTGCAAGATTTTGATCCTTCACGTAGATACTCTAGAGAAGAAATTATGGAGACTCGAACAGACCTGGAGATGAGCTTTGTGGTGGTTAATTTTAAATGTCAGCTTTGCTAGAACGTAGTACCCAGATATTTGGTCAAATACTAGTCTGTATGTTGCTAGGAAGATATTTTAAAGATGAGATTAACTTTTAAATCGGTAGACTTTAAGTGCACTCCTCTCCATAATGTGAGTGGGCCTCATCCAATCTTTGAAGGCCTTAAGACAAAAAAAAGACTGACCTCCACGGAGGAAGAGGGAATTCTGCCAGCACACTGCCTTTGGACTTGAGCCGCAATATGGCCTCTTCCCTGGGTCTCCAGCCTGCAGATTTTGGACTTGCCAGACTCCACAATCATGTGAGCCAATTCCTGTAAATCTCTGTCTGTCTTACCTGTCCTATTGGTTCTGTTTCTCTGGAGAATCCTGACAAACACAGGCTTTAGCTAAACTTAGTTTAATTCAATTCAATTCAATTCACAGACATTTACTGAGATGTCCTTCCAGGCACTGCTTGAAGTCCTGGAGACACTGAGTAAAATAAGACATGGGTTCTGACCTCCAGAAGCTCAGAGCATAATGGGAGATGCTAACAAACGAGCAGACCATTACGGCATGTTCCAGAGTGGTGAGTGCTGTAATGCTGAAGCACAGGCTCCCAGCGTGGCAGACTAGGCAATAACCCCACACTTGGCATTGAAACAACACTTCCATTGGCCATCAGGGAGCCATTCTGTGGAGTGCAAACTAGGCAAGTATTTCCCAGATGCAGAGCTAATCATTCCTAAGTTTACAATGAAAAAGGGAGGCTATTGGTGATAAAATAATGAATACAGCATTGTTTTGGCTTTAAAGGGACCTACTGTCTAACGAAAAGAACATATACATATATATACACACGACTGTCAGGTAGGAAAGAATGAGGTAAGTTTTAACAATGCACAAAGGTCTTTGAGAGTTAAAATAAGAAATACTCAGGAGTCTAATAATTATGTAAGCCTCTGTTTGCTTCTACTCAGAGGCTAAGTGAAGCATTAGATGATGCTCCTTGTGAAGCTTTACTAAAAACATAAAATGTTAAAGAAAAAGTAAAAAACTCCATTTTATACATGGAGCTCAGAAAGATGAAGTTGACTTTCTCAAAGTTTAACCTACATGTATAGTTTTTGGTTTTCCATTTAAAATTTTTTCTTTTGGGTAACTGGAGGATGGGCATTAAGGAGGGCACTTGATCTGATGAGCACTGGGTGCTATACACAACTAATGAATCATTGAACACTACATCTAAAACTAATGATGTACTTACTATATGTTGGCCAATTGAAATTATCATTATTGTTATTTTAAAGATTTTATTTATTTGTCAGAGAGAGAGAGAGCACAAGCAGGGGGAGTGGCAGGCAGAGGGAGGAGCAGGCTCCCCAAAGAGCAGGGACCCCGATGAGGGACTTGATCCTGGGATCATGACCTGAGCTGAAGGTGGACTGAGCCACCCAAGCATGCTGGCTTACTGAAATTAAATTAAAACAATATGTAATTGGAAATGCATTTCTTAATGAGATGAAATAGGATCTAACTTGTCATAAGCATTTAATGAAAGAGAAAGGTATATTCCACTGAAAATCAATCAGCCCAGAGACTAGAATAATATTATTCTTGTTAACAGGAGGTAAAAAGATTAAATATTTTATATGGTAAAATAAAATAAGCATTAGCTATCAAAAAAAGAAAATTTTTTCTTTTGTAACACCATAATCACTTTTCTTGAATGTCTGAAAATCATTATCAGCCTGTTTATTTCACCTATAGAAAGATTTTTGTGTCTGTTGACCATCTGTATGTCTTCTTTGGAAAAATGTCTATTCATGTCTTCTGTCCATTTTTTAACTGATTATTTGTTTTTTTAGGTGTTGAGTTTTACAAGTTCAGTCTGGAAAACAGCATGGTGGTTCCTCAAAAAGTTAAAAATAGAACTACTCTATGATCCAGCAATTGCACTACTAGGTATTTACCCAAAGGATACAAAAATACTGATTTGAGGGATACATGCACCCCAATGCTTACAGCAGCATTATCAACAATAGCCAAATTATGGAAAGAGCCCAAATGTCCATCATCTAGTGAATGGATAAAGAAGATGTAGTATTTGTATACAATGAAATATTATTCAGCCATAGAAAAGAATGAAATCTTGCCATTTGCAATGACATGGATGGTGCTGGAGAGTATTGTGCCAAGGGAAATAAGTCAGTCAGAGAAAGACAAATACCATATGATTTTGCTCAATTGTGGAATTTAAGAAACAAGACAGATGAACATAGGGGGGAAAAAGAGGCAAACCAGGAAACAGACTCTAAACTATAGAGAACAAACTGAGGGTTACTGGAGGGGAGGTGGGTGAGGGAATGAATGAAATAGATGATGGAGATTAAGGAGGGCACTTGTGATGAGCACTGGGTGTAGTATGTAAGTGTGAATCACTAAATTCTATATTTGACACTAATATTATACACTAATACCTGACACTAATATTATAGTATGTTAACTAACTGGAATTTAAATAAAAACATGGAAGAAAAAAACATTCTGTGCATGTTTAAACGTATAAAATTGTGACATGTATAAGATTTTCTACCATCTTTTACTTCCAGCCAATATGGCCACTTCTGCTAACATGGCCATATAACAGATTTACACTCTCATATAAACAACTAAAAATGCACAAAATTTTAAAAACAACCATTTTCAAACACTGGGCAATCCAGACAACAGGTGGTACCAGACTTTGATCTCTATGGAAGAGGAAATACATGAGGTGAGATCTATTATCCCTTTAGCTGTCTTCAGGGAGGTACATTACAACCTGTGGAATAGGAAAAGTGATTGAAAGCAGAGCAACACAGTGTTGTTGACTTGGGAAGATGGAAATCAGAGTTCAAAGAAGGAGGTCACTAGAAGTTGCAGAGTTCAAATTAGAAGGGAACTACCTGTAAAAAAGAAAGAAACCTGCATAACTGTACCCTTGAATCTTTGCTGAATACAATGGCGTGCATGCAGAGACTAAGAAAAGAGTGACTGGAGAGCTATGAACTGGAGATCTACAAAGCTAACAGAGTTCATGCAAGACTGGGAATTATTCAAGCTCCCAATAGCCACAGTGGAGAGCCCTTGGTGATCACTTGGAGCATTCAGTAAAGTCCCCAGAAGGGTCACACTTTAGTAGTGGAGCTAAACTATCCATTGAGTGAAGGCTACATTGGTGCTAACAAATACTAAAATAACCTTTGAAAGGAACAATCTGAAATTAAGTAATGTAACTATGTAGCCAAAGGGATTGGTAACCATTTTCTACAGAGGGCTAGATAGTAAAAACTTTAGGGGCTATGGGCCACATACAATTTCTGCTGCACATTCTTTTTTTTCTTTTTTAAAACAACTCTTTAAAATGTAAACACCATTATCAGCTCATGGGCTGGACAAAAACGGTCATGGGGTGGATTTGACCCAAAAGTGTTGTTTGCTGACCCTTGAACTAGCAGAATAAAACTCTACAATCTTTAAAAGAACATAACAAAATCAAATTATCAACAATGTCTGGCATCCAATCAAACATTACTGGGCAGGCCAAGAAGCAAGAAAACATAATCCATAACCAAGAGTAAAATCAGTCAATAGAAACAGATCCAGAAGTGATGGAATTAGCAGTTGTTATAACTGTGTTCAAGATTTTTATTTATTTGACAGAGAGAGCACAAGGAAGGGGAGCAGGAGGCAGAGGGAGAGGGAGAAGCAGGCTCCCTGCTGAGCATGGAGCCCAGTGCAGAGCTTGATCCCAGGACCCTGGAATCATGACCTGAGCTAAAGACAGACACTTAACCAACTGAGCCACCCAGGTGGCCCCCCTCCCCAATGAACTTTCTAATAGTGAAATATATAATAGCTGAAACAAAAAAAATTTTTTTAAAGATTTATTTATTTGAGAGAGAGGGAGAGAAAGTGCACCTGAGTGTGTGCAAGCGGGGGGGGGGGAGAGGGAGAGAAAGAATCTCAAGCAGACTCCCCACGGAATGAGGAGTCCCAAATGGGGCTCAATCCCATGACCCTGAGACCATAACCTGAGCCAAACCAAGAGTTGGTTGCTTAACTGACTGAGCCACCCAGGAGCCTCTGAAACAAAAAAATCAATTGGATAGGAACAATAGCAGATTAGACGCTATAAAAGAAGAAATCAGTCAACTTAAAGATAGAAATCGAAACTATATAATCTGAAGCACAGTGATATAAAAGATTTAAAAATAATTAACAGAGCAGTCATCTACGGTATAATACCAAGCAGTCTAATGTATATTTATTTGGAATCAGAGGGTAGAGTGGCAAAAAATATTTGAAGGGGCACCTGTGTGGCTCTGCTGGTTAAGCCACAGATTCTTGGTTCTGGCTCAGGTCATGATCTCAAGGTCATGAGATTGAGCCCTGCATCAGGCTCCATGCTCAGCATGGAATCTGCTTGAGATTCTCTCCCTCCTCTGCAGCCCCTCCCCCTTCAAATAAATAAATAAAACCTTTTAAAAAAAGTATTTGAAGAAATAATGGCCAAAATTTTTCTCAAGTTGAGGAAAACTGTAAACCTACAAATCTAAGGAGCTCAATGAGCCTGTTTGAGTATCTAGAATGAGGGTCAAAGAACCAAATAACAATAGCTTTAAACTTAAAACAACTTATTTAAAAAATTTGAGTATAGTTGACACACGTTGTAACATTAGTGTCAGGTGTACAACTTAGATTTAATAAGTTTATACATCATACTGTGTTCACCACAAGTGTAGCTACCGCCTGTCCCATTACATCGCTTTTAGAATATCACTGACAGTATTCCTTATGTTGTGTCTTTAATTCCCAGGACTTGTTCTTAAATGGCAAACTAACTGGATTCCAAATAGAACACATTGGTCTTTTTACCTTATCAGGTCTTAAGCACCGAAGAATTATTATTTTCTGTAGTTCATTTAGTTTTTCATCCATTGGTCCTGGAAATTTAGCATTGTGTGGTTCTTTACTGTCATAAATTTCCCGCCATTCAGTTATATGTTCACAAAAATGCTTCCTAATGGAAAAAAAGCTTAATAGTTGTTATTTCATTGGAAAATAATTTAAAAAGAGATTGTTAAACAAGGATATTACAAATTTACCTATCCTTGTTCAATGCTGTCATCAAGTTTAAACAATTACCTGAGATCTTTGAAGGCAGGAAATTCACTTGCACGACAAATTTCCTCCCAGCTTTTATCCTGTAGCCAAGTTGGATCAGGATTTTTCTCAGCACTCTTAAGACTTACTCCTCCAGTTAAAAGAAACATCAGTTCCTGGTATTCAATCTCTTTCTTTGCCCTGTAAAACCAAAATAAAGATTGCTATAAATTGCTGATTTTAAAATGGAATGAAATCAATTTCTGCTTCTCTAGCCTTGATAAAATAATCAGAGGGGTGCCTGGGTGGCTCAGTCGTTGGGCTTTGGCTCAGGTCATGATCTCAGGGTCCTGGGATTGAGCTCCACATTGGGCTCCCTACTCGGCGAGGAGACTGCTTCTCTCTCTGCCTTTCTCCCAGCTCGTGCTCTGTCTCTCAATAAATAAATAAAAATCTTAAAAAAATAAAATAATCAGAACTAAATTACTCTACTCCCATAAACAATTGGAAAACTAGGTAAAGTGAATGAAACAACTGTTTTTGGAAATTACACAACAGCCGGTGCAACACTGTGGTCCCTGAAAAAAGGGAGACAATTAAGGTGGTCCCTATGATTGCCCCTCAGCTATCCACCTGGAGGCACTTTCCAGACTACAAAGCAGAGAGGTGATAAAAATCAGTACCTGATAGTATTGCGGAGTTGAATAAACAGAGATCAGAGTTAAGTATGGCTGAGGTGGCAGAATCGGTGGGCAGAGTACCAGAGACGAGGGAGATGCATGGAAAAGAGGTCCAGAAGTCTGCATGGGTATCCTCTTGATTCTATTGCTAAATGCTAAGTCATATACAAATAGGGTAAAACTACGGGAGACAAGGCAAAGAATATCCGGAGAGCTGTAAACTGAGCAGCTACCAGAGCTTACCCAAAACTTGGAGACAGGAATTCCTGCCAACTAGAGTTGAATCTTCGTCGAACACCAGAGGAATTCAGAGGCAACATCAGAGGGATCGTGCCTTAGTAGCAAAGCTAACCTAGCCTTAGAATAAAGCCTATTCTAAAACTACCAAATGAAAGCTTAAAAACAAGCCTTGAAAACATCAAACTAATCCAGTAATTTAAGTACCTGAAGAAGTAAAGTCTAATGCTCTTTAAAGGAATAAAAGAAATCCCAGCATTTATCCATAACCAGGAGAAAAAAATCAGTCAATAGATACATACAAGTGATAGAGATAATACACAAGAAGATAGGAATGTTAAAAGAGCTATTACAAATATGCTGAAGGAGTTAAAGAAAAATGAACATAAGGAATAGAGAAACAGGCAACAGAAAAAACAACCAAATACAACTTCTAGAGATCAAAAGTATGAAATCTAAAAGAAAAATTCCCTGATTTCGATCCAAATGTAGAGAAAATGAAAGGATTCATTACCAGTAGACATACAGTAAAAGAAAGGTTAAAGAAGTTTCAGGTAGATGGAAATTTGAAATAACACAAAAGAATAAAGAGTGCCAGAAATGGTAACTATGTAGGTAAACATAAATACTTGTCTCTTATTATTTAAGTCTCTTTAAAAGATTACTGACTATTTAGGGTGCCTGGGTGGCTCAGTCAGTTAAGCATCTGCCTTCAGCCCAGGTCATGATTCCAGGGTCCTGGGATCGAGCCCTGCATTGGGCTCCCTGCTCCTCGGGGAGCCTGCTTCTCCCTCTCCCTCTGCCTACCGCTCCCCCTGCTTGTGTTCTCCCTCTCTCTCTCTCTCTCTCTGTCAAACAAATAAATGAAATCTTTAAAAAAAATTAAAAAATGAAAGATTACTGACTAGAGCAGAATAACAATGTGCTATGGGGTTTATAACATGTATAAGTGAAATATATGACAATAATAAAACAAAGGCTGGGAGGAGAGAGATGGAAGTATGTTGTTGTAAGTTCTTATAATTTTACCTGAAGATGGACTGTGATATGTTAAAAGATATACAATAATCAAGGAAGTAACAAAAAGAATAAAATAAAAAATTATAGCTAGTAAGTCAAGAAAGGAGATAAAATGGAATCATAATACATTCTCAATTGAAAGAAAAAGAAAATGAGGAAATGGAACAAAAAACAGGCAAAACAGAAAGCAAGTTGTAAGATAGTAGATTTAAATATAACTCTATTATCTTATTGAATGTAAATGGTCTAAACAATTTCACTAAAGGCAACAATTATCAGGTTGGATAAAAACAAAGAAGACCTAACTATATGTTGTCTACAGAAATACAGCTTAAATATAAAGACACAAAGTATGGAAAAATATATACCATGCTAACACTATTGAAAAGAAACCTGGGGTCTGTAATAGTATCATACAAAATAGATTTCAGAGCAAAGGATAGACCAGGGATTAAAAAAAAAAAAAGAAAAAGAAAGTCAATTTATTAAGAGGTCGTAGTAATCCTAAACATTTACACATGAAAATACAAACAAATATTGATAGAACTGTCAGAAGCAATCTCCATAGCTAAGAGATTTCAAACCTCTCTCAAAAACTGATTGAACAATTACACAGAAAATCCATAAGGATATAGTATAGACCAGCTTGACCTACTTGGCATTTATAGAACATTCCATTCAAAAACAGCAAAATACAGATTCTTTTCAATGGCATATAGAACATTTGCAGAGATAAACCACATTCTAGGCCTTAAAATGTCTCATGTATAAAATTTCTAGAAAAGGAATAATTGTGGAGAGAGAAAGCAGATCAGTGGTTACCTGGGGCTGGGAGTAGCAACAGGAATTGACAAAGTAGGCACAAGCAAGGAAACTCTGAGATGATGGATGTGTCCTAAAATTGGATTTTGGTGATGGTTGCAAGTATAAATGTACTAAAAATCAGCTAGTTGTATTCCTGCAATCAGTCAATTGCATAATAATTACTTAATAAAGCTGGGGGGGGGAGGGAAATTATCCAGATAAACAAAAACTGAAGAAGTTTATCATCACTAAACTGGCCTTACAAGAAATATTAAGGAGACTTCCTTGAGATGAAAAGAGATGGCAGTAATTAATAACAAAAAATACATGAAAGTAAAAATCTCACTGGAAAAGGTAAATAGTAAAGGTAGTAGATTCAATCACTTATAAAGCAAGTATGGAGGTTAAAAGACAAAAGTAATAAAATTCACTAAAACTACAATAGTTGAGGGATGCATAAAATATGTAAAATGTGACATTAAAAATATAAAATGGAGGGGTAGTAAAAATATTGTTTGGAATGTATTCAAATTTAAGCTACTCTCATCTTAAACTATTATAAACACAGGATGCCGTACGTGAACCTCACAGCAGCCACAAAGAAAAAAACTCCTGGTACGTACCACAAAGAAACTGAGAAAAGAAACTAAACAGGAAACTGAAGAAAGCCATCATACCACAAGGGAAGAGAGAAAAGAGAAGAAAGGAACAGAGAGGAACTAAGAAAACAGGCAAAAAAACAATTACAAAATGGTTATCATTAATTATTTTAAATGTAAATAAACTCTCCAATGAAAAGACATAAAATGGCTGAGTGGATTAAAAAAAAGACCCATCTCTATGCTGTCTACAAGAGACTCAATTTAGAAGTAAGGATTCACACGGACTGAAAGTAAAGGGATAGAAAAGAAAGCTCATGCAAATAGAAAACATTAACAAAATTAAAGACAAAAATCATATGATCATCACAACAGATGCAGAAAAAGCATCTAACAAAATTCAACATCCATTTATGATAAAAACTCTCAAAAAAGTGGGTACAGAGGAACATACCTCAACATAATAAAGGCTATGTATGATAAACCCACAGCTAACATACTCAATAGTGAAAGCTTTTCCTCTAAGATCAGGAACAAGACAAGGATGCCCACTCTCCACACTTTTATTCAACATAATACTAGAAATTCCAGCTGCAGAAATTAAGCAAGAAAAAAAATAAAATCATCCAAAATGTAAAGAAAGAAGTAAAACCGTCACTATTTGCAGATACTTTATGTACAAAATTCTAAAGACTTTGTTGGAACTGAGAAAAGTGGAAGGAGCTGAGATGCCCTTCAACAGATGAATGGATAAAGAAGATGTGGTATGTATACACAATGGAATATTACTCAGCCATCAGAAAGGATGAATACCCACCATTTGCATCGACACGGATGGAACTGGAGGGTATTACGCTAAGTGAAGTAAGACAAGCAGACAAAGACAATTATCAAATGGTTTCACTCATATGTGGAACATAAGCAATAGCATGGAGGACCACAGGGGAAGGGAGGGAAATCTGAAGGTGGAGAAATCAGAGTGGGAGATGAACCATGAGAGACTATGGACCCCGGGAAACAGACTGGGGGTTTCAGAGGGGAGGATGGTGGGGGAGGAGGTAACAAGGTGATGGGTATTAAGGAGGGCATGTGTTGTGATGAGCACTGGGTGTTATACGTAACTAATGAATCATTGAACCCTACATCAAAAATTAATGATGTACTATATAAAATACATATATACTATAAAACTGTTAGACCTAATGAATACAGAATTGCAGGATACAGTATGAATCTATAGAAATCAGTGGCATGTCTATACAGTAATAAAGAACTATCAAAAAGAGAACTTAAGATAACAATCCCATTCACAATTACATCAAAAAAATAAAATACTTAGAAATAAATTTAATCAAGGAGGTGAAAGATCTGTCCACTGAAAACTATAAGACACTGATATAGGAAACTGAAGACACAAACAGAAAGATATTCTGTGCTCATGGATTAGAGGAATCAATATCGTTAAAATATCCATACCACCCAAAGCAATCAACAGATTGAATGTAATCCCTATCAAATTCCAAATTCAAATTCAAAAATTCAAAAATTTGTATAGAATAACAAAAAATACTGAATAGCCAAAGTGATCTTGAGAAAGCAAAACAAAGCTGAAGGTATTATGCTCCCTGATGTCAAATGATATTACAAAGCTATAGACATCAAAATAGCATGGAACTGGCATAAAGACAGACACACAGATCAATAGAACAGAATTGAGAGCCCAGAAATATATATACAGAGCCCATAAATAAATAAATACACCCTCACATAAAGGGTGAGGAACACACAATGGAGAAAGGACAGTCTCTTCAATGAATGGCGCTGGGAAAACTAGATAGCCACATGCAAAAGAATGAAACTAGAGCGCTTACACTACACACAGAAATTAATTTAACATGGATTAGACTTGAACGTAATACCTGAAACCATAAAACTCCTAAAAGAAAACATAGGTGGTAAGCTTCTTAACATCAGTCTTACCTATATTTTTGTGGATATGACTCCTAAGGAAAGGGAAACAAAAGCAAAAATAAACAAATGGGACTATATCAAACTAAAGAGTTTCTACACAGTGAAAGAAACCATCATCAAAATAAAAAGACAAACTACGGAATGGGAGAAGATATTTATAAATCACATTATCTGACAAGGAGTTAATATCCAAAATATACAAAGAACCCATAAAACTTAACAACAAAAAGCAAACAACTTGATTTAAAAAAATGGGCCTAGAATCTGAATGGACATTTTTCCAAAGAAGAAGTACAGATGGCCAAATGGCACATGAAAAGATGTTCAACATCACTAATTAGGGGTGCTAATTAGTTGTTTAACTAATCAACTAATCAGTTGTTTAAGTGTCCAACTCTTGATTTTGGCTTAGGTCATGATGTCAGGGTCCTGGGATTAAGCCCTGCCTCGGGCTCTGGTAGATATTAATCCATCTCTATCAATAATCACTTTAAATGCAATTGGTTTCAATATATCAATTAAAAAACATAAATGGTCAGAGTGGATACAAAAAAATGAGACCTAACTATGTGGTCTACAAAAAAACCATTTTAACTATGAAAACAGAGATAGATTAAAAGAAGAGGGATGGAGAAAGATATACCATGCTAACATTAATCAAAATAAAACTGGTATAGCTATATTAACTTCAGAAACAGATGACTTCAGAGCAAGGAAAATTATCAGGGATAAACAGGGCCATTACATAATGATAAAGGGGTTAATTCTCCCAAAAGACACAGAGATTGTTAATGTACCTAATGAGAGAATGTAAAAATATATGAGAGAAAACCTGACAGACAAGAAAAAATAGATTAATCCACTATTATAGTAATGGAGAGATCCAGCAGCAGAAAATAAGTAAAGACACGGTTGAACTAAACAGTACCATTAATCAATTGAATACAGCTGACATCTGTAGACTGCTTCATCAAACAACATCAAAATACACATTCTTCTCAACCTCATATGGAACATTCACCAAGACACAACACATTCTGGGCCATAAAACGCACCTTAACAAATTTAAAAGAAGAGAAATCATACAAAGTATTCTGACTACAATAAAATTAAACCAGAAATCAATAACAGAGAGACAGCTGGAAAACCCCAAAATACTTGGCAATTAAACAACACAATCCTAAGTAATTATGGGTCAAAGAAATCTCAAGAGATACAAACATTTAGAATTAAACAAAAATGAAAACACAACTTATCCAAATTTGCGGGATGCAGCAAAAGTAATGCTCCAAGGAAACTTTATAACCCTGAATGCATTTATTGGATTTAAAATCAATCATCTAGGCTTCCACCTTAAGACGCTAGAAAAAGCAGATCAAATTAAATGAAAAGCAAGCAGAAGTGAAGAAATGATAAACATCAGGGGAGAAATTCATGAAATTAGGGGTGTCTGGGTGGCTCAGTCAGTTAAGCGTCTGTCTCCTACTCAGGTCATGGTCTCCAGGTCCTGGCATCAAGCCCTGTGTTGGGCTTCCCGCTCAGCGCAGAGTCTGCTTCTCATTCTCTCTCTCTCAAATAAATAAATAAAATATTAAAAAAAAAAAGAAATTCATGAAAGTAAAAACATATCAAGAGGGGAAAAAATCAATGAAACTGAAATCTGGTTCTTTGAAAAGATCAATAAAATTGATTAACCTCTAGCCAGGGTAGCTAAGGAAATAAAGAAAGAAGATGCAAATTACAAATATCGTAAATGAAAGAAGGGCCATCACTACTAACTCCACTGACATTAAAAAGATAATAAAACAAGCACCTGGTGGCTCAGTCGTTTAAGCGTCTGCCTTCGGCTCAGGTCATGATTCCGGGGTCCCGGGATAGCATCCCACATTAGGCTCCTTGCTCAGCGGGGATTCTGCTTCTCCCTCTACCCTCCCCCCTGCTCGTGATCTCGCTCACTCTCTCTCTCACAAATAAATAAATACATAAATCTTTCTTTTAAAAAAGTAAATAAAACAATGTTATGAACTCTATGTTCTCTGATTTGATGACCTAGCTGAAATGGATCAATTCATTGGAAGGCACAATCTGCCAAAATTCACACAAGGGGAAATGGATAATCTGAATCGACTTTGTGTTACTGTATTTGTGCCGCCTTAACAAAATACAATAGGCTGGGTTGCATAAATAATGCAAATTTATTTTCTCAGAGTTCTGGAGGCTAGAATTTTGGATCAAGGTTCTGGCTGGTTTTGATTTCTGATGAGACCTCTTTTCCTCTATTCTAGACAGCCACCTTCTCACTGTGTCTTCACATAGCATTTCTTCTGTATGCATGTGGAGAGAGAGAGCACTCTGGCAGCTCTCTCTTTTTTTAAGGACATTAATTCTATCAGATCAGGACCATACCTTTCTGGCCTTATTTAACCTGATTACTTCCCTCACAGGTCTCATCTCTAAATACAGTCACACTGGAAGTTAGCACATTAAAATATGAATTTGGGGGAGACACAACTATGGAGTCCATAATTACATCTATTAAAGAAATTGAATTGATAATTAATAACCTTCCAAAACAGAAAGCACCACACTAAGGTGGGTTCTGGAGAATTCTACCAAACGTAAAAGAAGAAATTCTACCAATTCCTTATAATCTCTTCCAGAAAACAGCAGAAGGAATATTTCCCTAATTATTCTATAAATCCCATATTATCCTAATACCAAAACTAGACAGAGATAGTATAAGAAAACTACAGACCAATATCTCTCAAGAACATGGATACAAAAATTCTCAATAAAATATTAGCAAATTGAATTAAATAATGTATAAAAAGAATAACTTACCACAAAAAAGTGATATTTATCTCAGGTATGTAAGGCTTTTTCAACATTCAAAAATCAATTAATGTAATCTATCGCATCAATAAACTAAAGAAGGAAAAAAAGCACATGCTCATATCAGTAGATGCAGAAAAGGCATTTGACAAAAACCAATACCCTTTCATGATCAAAATTCTCAGCAAACTAAGTATAGCGGGGAATGTCCTCAACTTGATAAAGGACATTCACAAAAAACCTATGGCCAACATCATACTTAAAAGTGAGAAACTAGAAACTTTCCTACTAAGATCCAGAACAAAACAAGGATGTCCCTTTTCACCACTTGTCAACATCATACTCAAAGTCCTGGCTCCTATAATAAGAAAAAGAAATAAAAAAATGCATAGATTAGAAAGAAAAATTAAATTGACTTTGTTTGCAGGTGACATAATTGTCTATGTAGAAAATCCAAAAATCTCAAAGAATTGACAAAAAACTCCCAAAACTAATAGGCAATAATAGCAAGGTTGCCAGATACAAGGTCAACATGCAAAAGTCAGTCACTTTCCTATATATTAATGACAAACAAGTGGAATTTGAAATTAAAAACATGGTACATTTGCATTGTCACCCAAAAAAAGTGAAATACTTAGGTATAAATCTAACAAATCATGTACAAGATCTATATGAGAAAAACTACAAAAATGTGATGCAAGAAATAAAAAAAGAATTAAATGAATACCATGTTCACGAATAGGAAGAACCAACACTGTCAGGTTGTCAGTTCTTCCCAATTTGATCTATAATTCAAAATGCCAGCAAGTTATTTGTGTATAATTGACAAACTCATTCTAACATTTATATGGAGGGGCAAAAGACCAAGAATAGGTAACATAATATTGAAGAAGAACACAACTGGAAGACTGACATTACTGGACTTCAAGACTTTGATAAAGCTACAGTAATCAAGACAGTGTTGTATTGGTAAAAAAAACAAACACACAAATAGATCAATGGAACAGAATTTTGTGAATTTTCTATAAAGTACACCTTATATGAAGATGCAAAAGACCCAGAATAGCCAATACAATATTTAAGAAGAATAAAGTCAAGGACTGACACTACCTGACTTCAAAACTCACTATAAAGCTAATTAAGCCAATACTATAGAAGAACAAATACAGATCAGTGATACAGAAGAATCTAGAAATACACCCATATAAATATAGCTACCTTATCTTCAACAAAGAAACAAAGGCAGTATAATGGATAGTCTTTTCAACAAATGGTGCTGGAACAACTGGATATCCACATGCAAAAAAAAAAAAAAATCTAGACAGAGACTCTTTACAAAAATTAACTCAAAATGGATTATAGACCTAAACATAAAATGCAAAACTGTGAAAGTCTTAGATCACATAGGAGAAAATCCAGGTGACCTTAGATATGTCAATGAGTTTTTAGATATAACACCATAAGCCATGAAAGAAAAAACTGATAAGGTGGACTTCATTAAAATTTAAAACTTCTGCTCTGCCAAAGACACTGTCAAAAGAAGGAGAAGGCAAGCCACAGAATGGGAGAAAATATTTGCAAAAGGCATATCTGTTGAAGGACTGTTATTCAACTCAGCAATAAAAAATGAACAATTAAACTGATTCAAAAGTGGCCACAAGACTCAACAGATACCTCAGCAAAGAAGATATAAAGATGGCAAATTCGCATATGAAAAATTCTCAACATCATGTGTCACTAGCAAATTGCAGAGACCACACTACACATCTATTAGAATGGTCAAAATCCAGAACACTGACAAGACCAAATGCCGGCAAGGATGTAGGGCAACAGGAACTCTTACTCATCGCCAGTGGCAAGCAATATGGTGTAACTACTTTGGAAGACAGGTTTTTTACAAAACTAAACACACTCTTACCACATGATCCAACAATCACACTCTTTGGTATTTAATCAAATGAGCTGGAAACTTACATGCACACAAAAACCTACATGCAAATGTTTATAGCAGTTTTTTTTTTTAAGATTTTATTTATTCATTCGACAGACAGAGAGACAGCCAGCGAGAGAGGGAACACAAGCAGGGGGAGTGGGAGAGGAAGAAGCAGGCTCCCAGCGGAAGAGCCTGACGTGGGGCTCGATCCCAGAACTCCGGGATCACGCCCTGAGCCGAAGGCAGACGCTTAACCGCTGTGCCACCCAGGCGCCCCTGTTTATAGCAGTTTTATTCATAATATTCAACACTTGGAAGCAACCAAAATGTCTTTCAATAGTTGAATAAACCGTGATACATCCAGAGAATGGAATACTATTTAGCGCTAAAAAGAAATGAGCTTACCAACCCATGAAAAAACATGGAAAGACCTAAGTGCATATTATTAAGTGAAAGAAACCAATTTGAAAAGGCTCTATTTCTTTATTCCTTCCTTCCTTCCTTCCTCCTTACTTTCCCTCCCTCCCTCCTTCCTTTTTTTCTCTTTCTTTTCTTTTCCCATAATCTCTACACCTAACAAGGGGCTTGAACTCACAACCCCGACATCAAGAGTTGCATGTTCTACCAACTGAGCCAGGTAGGCACTCTGAAAATTCTCTATTTCTTGACCTGGTTAGTAGTTACATAGATTTTTGCTTTATAAGAATTCACTGAAGTGTACATGAATATTTTGTGGACTTTTACATGTGATCCACGTTTTAAAGATCTAATAAACATCAAAACACCAATACTATTGTAGAGAAATGTACAAGTAAAATCATGACTTAAACAGAGCAAAAACATGATATCCTTCTGTGAGAAGCCATATCCTCATCAATTAGTTTTCCCAAGCAAGTTTTTTTTTTAAAGAAATAAAAAAAAAAAGCACGTAACTTACAGAAGAAGATTGGCACATAGCAAAAAGGAAAACAGCAGCTTGTCCTTCTCAAATAGTGATCGGCATATATTACAATATAAGTTGTATGTGAAGTGGTCATTTAAATATCGTAGGCGCTTTTCCAAAATTTTGGATTTGTTACTGAAAGGTTGAAAAACAGGCAAATATATTGAGTCAAAGAAAACTTAGAGAAAGTAACACATGAATTAACACATTAAGCATCCACTGTTAAAAATATGAAACTACACACACACACACACACACACACACACACACACACACACACACGAGTGCATATAAAACTGGTGAAATCTGGGGGCGCCTGGGTGATGAAGTTGGTTAAGCTAAGATCCTGATCTCAGGGTTGTGGAATGGAGCCCCGCAGCGGCTCTGCACTCAGCATGGAGTCTCCTTGAGTTTCTTTCTGCCCCTCCCCATCTTCTCAAATAAAATCTTTAAAAAAGAAAAAAAACCTGGTGAAATCTGAATAAGCTCTTGAATTTCCTGGTTTTGATATTGTACTAGAGTAATGCAAAATGTTATCACTGGGGGCCGCCTGGGTGGCTCAGTTGTTAAGCATCTGCCTTCGGCTCAGGGCGTGATCCCGGAGTTCTGGGATCGAGCCCCACGTCAGGCTCTTCCACTGGGAGCCTACTTGTGTTCCCTCTCTCGCTGGCTGTCTCTATCTCTGTCAAATAAATAAATAAAATAAATAAAATCTTAAAAAAAAATGTTATCACTGGAGAAACTGAGTGAAAGATACATGGGCCCTCCCAATAAGAAAAAACACAGTATAATTCTAGGAGAAGATGAAATTGGGTTTACATCATCTATTTTCAAAATTCTAAACTTCTTATTGTATTCCAAAATGACTGAGAACAATCAGTTAATTAAAAGATACCTATATTAAATCCCTATTAGCGTAAGATTTATTTTGGGCAGGGAACTGTAAGAGACAAAGACCTATGGAACATTTTTGTCCCAAAGAAACATCAAATCTAGATCAAGATGTATATATATTTTAAAAACACGAAAAGTCAGAAAATATATGGACAAAATGTTACTTCTGGGTGTGGTTACGGCTGATATTTTTCTTCTTTATACTCGTTTAAAATTTTCAATAATCATGTATTACTTTCATTTTTTTAGTTCAAAAATTTTTCAGTAACACTAAAAGGAATGTGAAATGATACACCCATTCTGGGAAATTTTGGCAGTTACTTAGAAAAAAAAATAAACAAGCAACTACCACATGACTCTACCAATTGCACTCCTGGGCATTTATTCCAAAAATGAAAACTTCTGTTCACACAAAAACCTGTGCAGGCATATTTACAGCAGTTGTATTCATAACAGCTAAAAACTGGAAATAACCCAGATGTCCTATAGTACATCAATATCATGAAATACTTCTCAGCAACGAAAAGCAACAAACTACTGACACACGCAATAACCTGGATGAATCCCCAGAGAATGAAGCTGGGTGAAATAAAAAGCCAATCCTTAAAAGTCACGTGCCATATATGGGCACCAGGTGGTTCAGTCGGTTAAGGGTCAGACTCTTGATTTCAGCTCAGGTCATGATCTCAGGATCAAGCCCACATGCTGGACTCTCTGCTGAGCAGGGGAGTCTGCTTGAGATTCTTTCCCTTTACTCCTCCCTGCCCCCCCCAAGCTCTCTCGCTCTCTAAAATAAATAAATATATTTTTAAAAAGTTATGTGCTACATGATTCCATTTACATAACAATCTTGAAATGACAAAACTACAGAAATGGAGAATGGATTAGTGATTGTCAGAGGTTAAGGACAGGGTAGGGATGGGAAAGAAGTGGGTATGGCTGTAAAGCGGCAGCATGGGAATCCTCGGGGTGATGCAAGTGTTCCCTGTCTTGACTGCATCAACATCAATACCCTGGTTGTGATCTTGTACTATTGTAGAGGCTTCCAAGATGTCACCATTGGGGAAACTGGGTAAAGAGTACACAGGATCACTGTATAGTTTTTTTTTTTTTATTAAGATTTTTATTTTTTTAAGTAATCTACATCCAATGTGGGGCTCAAACTCACAACCCCAAATCAAGAGTTGCATGATGTACTGACTAAGCCAGTGAGACACCCTGGGACTAAAACTTCTTAGAGATCTCAAGGGTGGAGAAAGGGATTGGAGTTGTCACCTAAGGTAAATCAAGTGCCATATTAGAATATTTAAAAGAGGTGGGTAGGACTAAAGCTAATTCTTCTACGCGTACATTTTGAGTAGGGGTGAACCAAAATTTAGAACAAAAAGGGGGCCTTCTCTCGCCCTTTCTTTCAGTTTTTCCATATTTTTTAAAAAAAGATTTATTTATTTTAGAGAAAGAGAGAGAAGGAGAGCATAAGCGGGAGAGGCAGAGAGAGAGGGAGAGAGAGAATCTCAAGCAGACTCCGTGCTGAGGCAGAGCCTGACACGGGGCTCAATCTCAGGACCCTGAAATCACGACCTGAGCCAAAACTAAGAGTCGGATTTCTGACTGTACCACCCACGCGCCCTTCAACTTTCCCATGTTCTTAAATGTTCTATGATGAATATGTATTACACAATAAGAAAAAAGTTATGTATTTTTTATGGAAAGGATGGTGAAAATCCAACCTAGAGAGGATGGATGAAGCTAGGGAATGTTTACCTGTCATGAATAGAGTTGATATAAAGGTTGACAAACCAGGTGAGAGAGTACTGGTACATGGGATCAATGTTAGCCAGGTCTGCAATGCTGAAGAATAAGACTGACGAATGTTTAGCAATGGCTCTGTAGCCTTCTCGAGACTCTGCTATTTTGAGTTCTGTTTTTTCTGCAATCTAGAAGAAGAGAAAAATCAAGATTAAGAAGTAGGAAACATGTTTTTTAATTATGCATTTTTCATGTCATAAAGTTTATATTTATTTTTTTTTTTTTAAAGATTTTATTTATTTATTCGACAGAGAGAGACAGCCAGCGAGAGAGGGAACACAAGCAGGGGGAGTGGGAGAGGAAGAAGCAGGCTCATAGCAGAAGAGCCTGATGTGGGACTCGATCCCGGAACGCCAGGATCACGCCCTGAGCTGAAGGCAGACGATTAACCGCTGTGCCACCCAGGCGCCCCATAAAGTTTATATTTAAAAAAAAATAGTCCCCAACTCAATGACAAAATTATAGAGGCATAGTTTATAAGAAAATGCTTTATTACGCAGAAAGAAAGAAAGAAAGAAAGAAAGAAAGAAAGAAAGAAAGAAAGAAAGAAAGAAAAAGAAAAAGAGGGAGGGAGGGAGGGAAAGAAAAGAAAAAGAACTAGGGAGGGAAGAGTTGAAGAAGAGAGGGAAGAGAACAAAGAATGAAAAATAGTTGAAAGTTGTGTTTCTTGGTTGGGGAACACCAAAGCTGTCAAGCTTTGCTTATTCTTTGCCTGAATCTGACCTGTGTCTACTAATGTCACTCGTCTTCTTTTATTTTAATAGGTCAGAGGGAGAAAGAGAGAATGTGCGCATGTGTGTTTAAGGTGTCAACACGCACACCAGAACCCAGCACAAAGTCTGGCAAAGTAGATATTCAGAAATAGTTCTTAGCTGATGGCGTTATACATTAAGAGTACCTTTTTCAACTAGCTTCTCATATGTTTAACTTTTCTGGATATATGGGTGTTAGTTAATATTCAACCCCAAAAGAAAAACATTCTGCAAGATAACAGCTCTTCAACTGACAACTCGATCTGATAGATTATTATTCTATAGGAAAACCGTGTAGAGCACTTATCCACCACTTCTCTTCTTTGGACACACTGTCCACAGACTGCTGAATGAGTGTGTCTGTGTATCATGTTTATACTGAATTATCCTGTTTGTAGCTGATTCAATCAGGAGGTAGATATAGAACTGGACACAAGATAAGCTAAATCAATTTTTCTCCAGGGAATTGTACTTTAAGTACTAATGGAACCAAATTTGGTTCCTACATGCAAGACAAACGTATGAAGGAACAGATACAACAGTTTTACGGGAGAAACTGGTCTTCTTATGGAGCAGAGAGGCACAGATCCGGACTACCCAATCTTAGAGAGGGTCAGACAAAGAGCATAGAAACTTCCCATTTATTCTTGAGGCCTGTATATAATTCCGTCATTGGGAAAATAAAATGCCCCTTATATATTTTTTTTTATTTGAGTGTAGTTGACACACAATGTTACATTAGTTTCAGGTGTACAACATAGTGATTGGACAAGTTTATACATTATGCTATGTTCACCAAAGTGTAGCTACCATCTGTCCACAACAGCCAAACTGTGGAAGGAGCCAAGATGTCCTTCAAAGGATGAATGGATAAAGAAGATGTGGTTCATATAAACAATAGAACATTACTCAGCCGTCAGAAAGGATGAATATCTAGCATTTACATGGACGTGGATGGAACTGGAGGGAATTATGGTAAGTGAAATGAGTCAATCAGAGAAACACAATTATCATATGGTTTCATTCATATGTGGAACATAAGAAATAGTGCAGAGGACGATAGGGGAAGGGAGGAAAATCTGAAGGGGGAGAAATCAGAGAGGGAGACAAACCATACGAGACTCTTGACTCCAGGAAACAAACTGAGGGTTGTGGAAAGGGAGATGGGGTGGGGGGATGGGCATTAAGGAGGGCACGTGATGTGATGAGCACTGAGTGTTATATGCAACTGATTAATCACTAAACATTGTATCAACAACCAATGATGTACTATACCTTGGATAATTGAACTTAAATAAATAAAAAAAATTTTTTTAAAGTCTGCTAGGATTCTTTTCTCACCTGCTGTTTCTTTGTTATCTCATTGGACATCATTTTAGCGGAGTCTAAGACTTTAATTGCACTTTCATCTTCTAAAATGTTCCCTTCTGAAGACGATAGTGTTTCCAAAATTTTTTTCTCTATATCTTTTAGCTGTTTCTTATTAGCTGCAGACTGAAGAATAAGGGCATTTCGTTCCTCTTCTAATTCTGGTCTAAAAAGATAGAAACAATTAGTTTAAATTTGTAGTACTTTAATATCTAAATATTAGATATCACAATTTTGTAGACATTTAAATAACTTTGTAGACATGTAACAGAAACTAAGATATGTAACACAAACTTTATCCCAAGGAAAAAAGTTATTTCCATACAAATGATAATTTGAGAAATCTGAGCAAAAAAAGATCACTAATTGTATATATATAAAATGTGGCAATAACATGTACTACAGGAAGTCTAAGAATGTGTTAAGTTTATCCATATAGCTGAGATGGTTATACAAGGACAGGAACTGAAGAAAAAACACAATAGTCAACTTCTTATTTATTCCTTGGCTTTGTCATATTCAGTGTTATTTTCATCATGTCTTCCACAAGAGCAGAAAAGATGACTTGTCATACAATTGCTTTTTCAAACAAAAAATAAAACTGGCACTTAACATATTCTCAAAGATAGTATAAAACTTCAAAATAACATAAGTCACCATTTTATAGGATATGTTAGGACATGGTTCTGTCTTGGATATTATGTAAGTAGGATTCATATATTGGAAGTAACAAAAGTACCTCATGATTACATAATATCACTTATAATTTGGTTTCATGTAATAGACTGCTTGATAATGTTATGTGAAGCTCCAAGTGGAATCAAAGATTTCCTTCAGGAAGTAATTCTTTTCTAGTAGCCCTATCAGGTATCTTAGTATCTTTTCTCTTTTAAAAAATTAACACATCCTAGTAATGGAAAAATACATAAAGAGTAAAAAAAATAATTACCCATGATCTTATCACCCTCAGAGATGATCACTGTTAACATTCTGACATATTCCCTCCCAAACTTTTTAGTGTGTGTATATATATACACACATATATATACACATATACACACATATATACACACATATATACATATTCTATTTATACATTAACTATTTTTTATAAAATATTACTCATACCATACATATATACATATACAAACATACATACATACACATACATATATACACACATATATATACATATATATTTATACATTAACTATTTTTTTACAAAATATTACTCATACCATGTATAGTTTTGTATCCTGCTTTTTCATTCTTATCTAAATATTTCATCACTCATTCTTATTTCATTATCTCACTATATTATTCCAATATTTCATTATTTCAGTGACATCCTGCATTTAAATCTTTGAACTCATTTCTGATTTTGTCCACAGCATATATTCTTCTGAGTGAACATTTTTTGCTCAAACAATCAGATACAAGTCAGAAGTCATGGTATGTCATCTGAATCCTACTACCCATACTAAGAGCCCAGTATAGTATGGTTGACTTATAACTTACTTGTTATAGAATGGCAATTTTACTTTTTTTTTTTTTTTTGAGAGAGAGAGAGAGAGAGTGCACGGGAGCACTGGGGGGGGGGAGAGAGAGAGAGAGAGAATCTTTAGACACTCAGCATGGAGTCTGAAGTGGGGCTTGATCTCACGACCCTGAGATCATGACTAGAGCCAAAATCAAGAGTCAGATGCTTAACCAATTGAGCCACCCAGGTGCTCCAAGAATGGCTATTTTAAAGGATTATATACTTACTTTATAATAAGAAAATGTAAAATTTGACAAGGTTTTGAAATAATCACATAACAGAAGTATTAATGGCCTACAAATATTCCTCTCTAGACCATTTGGAATCATATAAGAAAATACATACCTCTCCTTTGCAACAACGATACCTAGTAACTGATCTTCAAGTCCTTCTGGAGTTATCATGAAATTGAGTAAAGATACCTTTGTAGCCAGTTCTGGCATATAGTGTGGATTTCTCAGTTTTGTGGTGATATAAAACTTGAAATCAAAGGAATACTCAATAATGACCTCACCAAGTCTGATGCAATCAATGCCACCTATATTTCAGAAAACAAATGCATGATAAGTAAGCCAAAGTTGTATAGCCCCTCCATGTTTCTTTTTTTTTTTTTTACTATAAGAATGAAGGATT
Organism: Ursus americanus; assembly: GCF_024610735.1. Lineage (NCBI taxonomy): Eukaryota > Metazoa > Chordata > Mammalia > Carnivora > Ursidae > Ursus > Ursus americanus. The sequence continues at coordinate 32,541,365 of NC_142140.1, read as the reverse complement.
TTTTTTAAATGTTATGTTAGTCACCATACAGTACATCATTAGTTTTTGATGTAGTGTTCCATGATTCATTGTTTGCATATAATACCCAGTGCACCATGCAATACATGCCTTCCTTAATACCCATCACCGGGTTAACCCATCCCCCCAAAACCCTCAGTTTGTTTCCTGGAGTCCATAGTCTCTTGTGGTTCATCCTCCCCTCTGTTTCCCCCCTGCCTTCATTTTCCCCTTCCTCCTCCTAATGTTCTCCCTGCTCTTCCTTATGTTCCACAAATAAATGAAACCATATGATAATTGTCTTTCTCTGCTTGAACTTATTTCACTTAGCATCATCTCCCCCAGTTCCATCCATGTTGATGCAAATGTTGGGTAATCATCCCTTCTGATGGCTGAATCTGCTGAAGGGCATCTTGGCTCCTTCCAGTTTGGCTATTGTGGACATTGCTGCTATGAACATTGCCCCTCTCTCTATGTTAAGGTTGTTCTTAGGTTACAAGTAAAAGGCTCTAAAGTACTTTAAAATAGAACAGAGATATGACAAAATCATAGGCACAGAGGCAAGTAAGCAATTACACAGCAGAACTCATTCATTCTGGAGTGGCATGAGACATTTTCTCTGGTTGTCTTGGAGCCTTCTAAATCAAGATTCTTTTTGATCTTACCTCCTCTATCAATTTTCCATCATGATTCCAAGATTATTTTTATATGACTGAAGCTCCTAAGAGTACTAGAGTTTATTATGGAAAGAGCCCAAATGTCCATCAACTGATGAATGGATAAAGAAGATGTGGTATAAATATACAATGGAATATTACTCAGCCCTCAAGAATGAAATCTTACCATTTGCAATGATGTGGATGGAGCTAGAGTGTATTATGCCAAGCAAACTAAGTCAGTCAGAGAAAGACAAATACCACATGCTTTCACTCATATGTGGAATTTAAGAAACAAAACAGATGAACGTAAGGGAAGGGAGAAAAAAACAGAGGGAGGCAAACCATAAGAGACTCTTAATTACAGAGAACAAACTGAGGAGGTTGCTGGAGGGAAGGTGGGCAGGGGATGGGCTAAATGGTTGATGGGTATTAGGGAGGGCACTTGTTGTAATGAGCACTGGGGGTTATATATAAGTGATGAATCACTAAATTCTACTCCTGAAACCAATATTACATTATATGTTAACTAACTAGAATTGAAGTAAAAACTAAAAGCCAAGCATGGAAAAAAAAAGTCCTAGAGTTTGGCAGAGATAAAATTTTTATAAGCGGAAAGATGTAAAGTGGGCAATGTCTACCTAAAGTCAACTCTAGTGCATACTAACCATTACTATTCATAATAATGGACTTTGTGAGCTCCATGGTCACAAAACAAGGGGATTTCAGGCTGGCTTCAACTTCTTTCTGTTCTCTACTGAATAACAGTCTAGATAACAGTGGTTAACATAATGACTAGAGGGCAAGATACTTATTCTAGATTATCTGACCAAAATTTATGCCTGGTATTTGTTCCAAATTTCCTTTCACACATAACAATGACACAGAAATTCTGAGTTATTAACATTATACATAAATTTATGTAGTGGTTTTCTTGCCTCAAAGATATGCCTCAAAGATCATCAAACCATCTTTCAGTTCTACCGACTAATATTAATGAACTTCTACCTTGCTTAAAAGTTTGTCTAAGTAGTAAAGGCTCCAAAGATGGGTCCAGTTCTTCACCAACATTTTCTAGTAGAAGAGGAGTTCCAAACTGAATACAGTTTTCCAATGTTCTCATATAGTCTGCATCAGATAGCTTAATAACACTAAGCTGATTTTCTCTTTCAGAGTTTTTGATCCACTTATTGGCTTGACCCTGTGGGTCAATCATTAAAGGCCTAGAATATAACAAGAGACATTCTGAGGGGAATAAATAGATGTTGATATTTCTTTCAAATTATGTAATTTAACAAACATCACCATCAATCTGTACAAATGCAAAGTGTTTCATATACATTATCAGGATTAATCATTACAAGAGTCCTTTGAGAGAAAGGTAAAAAGGAGTTTTATTGTCATTTATTTTTGTTTTTGTTTTTTTGTTTTTGTGGGTTTTTTTTGTTTTTTTAAAGATTTTATTTATTTATTTGACAGAGAGAGACAGCCAGCAAGAGAGGGAACACAAGCAGGGGGAGTGGGAGAGGAAGAAGCAGGCTCCCAGCGAAGGAGCCCGATGTGGGGCTTGATCCCAGAACGCCAGGATCATACCCTGAGCCAGAGGCAGATGCTTAATGACTGTGCCACCCAGGTGCCCCTACTGTCATTTATTTTTGAAATGAGGAAATTCAGTCTCAGGGAATACTTTGTCCAAGTTTCCAAAACTAGTTCCATGTCAGAAGTAGAATCTTGTGAACCTGTAAACTATGCTCTTTGCAATACAATGCAGTTTTCATGGTAATTTTAATAAATGACATCTATTAACATAATATAAAAAATAAGTCTATTTATTTGATAAAAATTTAAAATAAGAGATCCACGAGCCTATAAGGGATTTCCTCAGGTTATGAGAACCATAAACTAAGTTTCCAAATTTTGTCTGGTATATAGTTGAGATCTATTTAGTAAATTTTTCTATATAATTATGGAAAAGGCTTTGTGTTTAAGAGCAAATAATTCATGGTTTCAGATATTTAAAATATGACATGCTTTCTTCTTCTCCAGTGATGATACTGACTGTCCTAGGTTCCTTTTATATTCAGTACACTGCATTAAATCATTTTTGAAAAACATTAGTACAGGGGCACCTGGGTGGCTCAGTTGGTTAAGCATATGCTTTCAGCTCAGGTCATGATCCCAGAGTCCTGGGATCAAGTCTTGCAATGGGCTTCCTGCTCAGCAAGGAGTCTGCTTCTCCCTCTGCCTGCCACTCCCCCTGCTTGTGCTCTTTCTCCTCTCTCTCTCTGTCTCTGACAAATAAAATCTTTTTTAAAAAGTATAGAAAAGGGAGTTTTTGTCTCAAGTTGTTTTGGCTTTCTCAGACATTGTCTTTCTGTTTCAACTTCTAGGGATAAACTCCCCTTTCCCTTTGCCTACAGAAAAAAACCTCTTTAATCAATTACTATAAGATAATGCTTTTTAAAATTTTTTCTTTCCTTTCCAAAGACAAAACAATCAGCATTTTTCACAGAGCCAGAACAAAAAGTCCTAAAACTTGTATGAAGTCACAAAAGACCCCAAACAGCCAAAGCAATCTTAAAAAAGAAAAGCAAAGCTGGAGGCATCAGAGTTCCAGACTTCAAGTCATATTATAGCTGTAGTGATGAGGACAGTATGGCACTGGCACAAAAACAGACTCATAGATCAATGGAACAGAATAGAAAACCCACAAATGAATCCACAGCTATATGGTCAACTAATCTTTGACCAAGCAGGAAAGAATGGAAAAGACAGTCTTTTCAACAAATGGTGTTGGGAAAACAGGACAGCAACATGCAAAAGAATGAAACTGGACCACTCTCTTACACCATACACAAAAATAAATTCAAAATGGATGAAAGACCTAAATGTGAGAGAGGAAACCATCAAAATCCTAGAGGAGAACACAGGCAGCAACCTCTTTGACATTGGCTATCACAGCTTCTTACTAGATAGATCTCCTGATGCAAGAGAAACAAAAGCAAAAATGAACTATTGGGATTTCATCAAGATAAAAAGTTCTGCACAATGAAGGAAACAATAAACAAAACTAAAAGGCAACCTTCAGAATGGGAGCAAATGACATATCAGATAAAGGGCTAGGATCCAAAATATATAAAGAACTTATAAAACCCGACACCCAGAAAACAAATAATCCAGTTAAGAAATGGGCAGAAGATGTGAATAGAAATGAAAAGAAACAGACTCATAGATGACACAAATGTTGGAAACATTAGACAATAAATTTTAAAATAACTGTGATTAAAATGTAAAAGAGTTAGTGGAAAAGGTAGATAACATGCCTAAAGAGATGATCTTCAGCAGAGAGATGAAACTACAAGAAAGACTTAAATGGAAATACTAGAAATAAAAAATACAATGTCAAATCTAAATAATTCCTTTCATAGGCTGTGGTAGTCTCAACATAACCAGATAGTCTTGTAGAATTACCTAGATTGAAACTCAAAAAGAAAAATAAGAATGATTAAAAGCAAAACAGAGCATCCCATAGCTTTGGGACAATACCAAAGTGACTTACAAATTTAAGTGATACTAGAGAGAAAAGAGGGAGAAAATGAAATAGATCTGAGAAGCTCAGAGAACTCATTCAGAAAAAATAACAAGATTAACACACACACACACACACACACACACCCTTACACACATTTACCTAGACACATCATTGTCAAACTGCTGAAAACTAAAGATAGAGAAAAATCTGAAGATCGTCAGGTGAAAAAAAAAGTCACATTACATAAGGAGGAACTAAAATAAGACTTAGAGCAGAGGTCTTATCAGAAACTATGCAAGCCAGAAGCAATGGAATGACAACTTAAAAGTAAAAAAAGAAAAAGAAAAAAATACCTAAAAACCCATCAACTCAGAATTCTAAACCCAGCAAAAAACAGCCTCCCAAATGAAGATGAAATAAAGAAAAAAATGCTGAGTGAATTAATTGCCAACAGACCTATATAAAGGATGTGTCAAAAATATTCTTCAGGAGAAACTTTTAAAAAAATTCTTCAGGCAGAAGAAATATAAAATCAGAAACACAAAGAAAGAAATGAAGAGGTCCAAAATGAGGGGAAAAAATGAAAGTAAATATAAAAGACTTTTTTCCTTATATTTAATCATTCTAACAGATAAATTATTGTCTAAAGCAAAAAGAGTAACAATGTATTATGAGATTTGTGACACATGACAAAGTAAAATATGCAACAACAGCACAATAGGAAAGATATACTGGAATTATACTGTTGAAAGGTTCTTGTGCTATATGTGTAGTAGTATATTATTATTTGAAAGTATTCAGTGGGAAATTGAAGATGTTTATTGTAAACCCTAGAGCAAACACTAAAAATAAGGAGTATATAACAAATAAACCAATGAAATAATAAAAAACTTCAATTAATCCAAAGCCATGTGGGAAAAAAAGATAAAAGGAATAAAGAACAAAAGAGACAAAAAAGAACTAGCAATATAGATTTAAATGTAAATGTTTCAATAATTCCATTAAGTATAAATGATCTAAATACTCTGATTACAAGTGAAGAGAATTATGTCAAATTTATATTAATTCAAAAACAAAAACAGAAAAAGGCAAAAGCTTGTTTCACCTCCTTTCTCCATTTAAAACCCTCAAATTGTTGGAAATGTTCTGTATCTTGATTGTGGCAGGGATCATATGATCATTAGCCTTAGTCAAAATTCATAAAATAGTACACCTAAAAGGGATTTTTACTATATATAAACCATACCTCAATAAATCTGACTTAGGAATTTTTTTAATGAGGAAAACAAAGACATTTTCAGACCAATTCACAAGTTCTTTCTAAAAGAAACACTAAAGGGACAAAGGTAGTATTAAAAATCCATGAGGAAAAAAGCAAGCACCAAAGCCCTAATTGTAAAAAGTACGCTGTTTTCCCAGCTTATGACTCCTTCTGAGAACTACATTCTTGACCTCCAACACCCATGTTTGTTACCATAATGGCTTGGTCCCAAGCCATAGATGACTAAACCTAGGTTGGATATTTGTCCCAAGATAAGCCAATCAGATTTTTCTGTCACAGGAATTTGAAGTTTGACTTGATGGTCCTGGTTAATCTATATTTTTCAACTGATGTGTTTTGTGAACTTAGGAACTGAGGCTTCCATGGTGAGCAGCCATATGCACAGAGAAACAGAGATAGACCACATCATTAGAGATAAACTAATGAAGCAGCTATGCAAAGAATAACACAGAAGAGTATTCCTATATCCTAAAAGACAGAAGACTCAGACCAATGTTCACCTTCCAGAGGCCTTGTGGCCCAAACTTTCTCTGAGGTACACTTAAGAAAGAGTAACTAAAAGAGTGAACATTAACTACTTTACTGGGTTTTGCTGTCTGGAGTTACAGAGAGGAGACTAAGCCTCTGTGGCCACTTATATTGCTGTCAAGAAGGATGACAGCCATAGGTGACTAGACTGGGGTCAAGTGGCAAGAAGTGAAGTCTGAGCTATAAGGATGGCGATAAATCCTTTAAGTCACCCAGCCCATGGCCTGTGGGCCAGTTGGTCCACAAATAACAGGTAGAAAGAGTAACTCCATTGAAATATTACTTTGTTAGAAGAGTGAGCTTTTTGCCAGAAAATGACAGATTGTTTTCCTCAATTTACATACGACTCTGAAGCCTCTGGTTTCCTCAAATTTTAATTAAGATATAAATATACCAACAGCATTTTCTGAACTGCAATTTTAAAAATCTGAATGGCCATCAATAGATTGAAAGGAGTTCTAAAACAGAATTATAAAAACTTGGGGTATAATATTCTGTTAAGTAGAACTTTCTCTGCTCTACCAAAGAACATATTTTTTTGAATAGCTAAATATACTTTCTCAGATTATGATAAATTTACTCTAATTATCTAGAAGTTTCCATCTAAGGATGTTAACTAAGCAAAATTTGAGTGGATAAACACTCAAAATACAATCATACATGTTCTTATTTTGTTAAAACAATACTGTCAATATTAAGAAAACTTAGATGCCTTGAAGTAAGGTTTCCAAAGAAAATAAACACTTTCAGAATGTAAGATTTCCTCATATGTATCTCATATTCCACAAGATGACTAAAATTTCCATTACAGTTTTAGAGGTAGTGAATGTGATATCCTATTCCACACACTTCACAAAGTAATTAAGAAACAGGGATTTGGAAGTTAAATTGTTTGGGTTAAAATTCTGACTCCACCATTTTAGCTCAGTTATCTACTAAATTTCAAATTATTAAATCATTCCAGGCCTCAATTTCCTCATCTGTAAAATGGAATAATAGTAATCTCTAACTCATGGGAATTTTTGAGAATATAGGGCACTTAAAGCAGTACCTCATGAATGTAAGAACTCAACAGTATTTATCACAGTATGTTTGAGATATAGTCCCACGAAAAGACTTAAAATTAAATGACAACATGGATAATCATTTATAGGAAATGATTTCTCAGATAAGAGTAATTTCCAAGTTTTTCAAAGTGATATAAATAAAAGGATAATAAAACCATTTGAAAAGTTCATACAGTTGTCACACTATGTTAGCAATTAAAGATATCCATTATATTGCATAAATTATCAAGTTACAATATCTTAAAAACAGATAGAAATACCTAGTTAAGATAAATACAGTGAATAGTCAAAAACCGGAAAGAGCCCAGGTGTCCACCAATAGGAGAATGCATGGTGATATAGTCCTACAACGGAATATTACTCAGCAACAAAAAATAACAACTTTATGCTTTGTGGAAGATGCCTTACACAAAGACTATATACAGTATGATTCTGTTTATATGAAGTTCTAGAATAGGCAAAATTAACCTGTGGTGGAAAATAATCAGAGCAATAATTTCCTACTGTGGGGTAAGAGAAAGGATTTACTGGGAAGGGACTTAAGAAAACTTCCTGGATATTAGTCATGTTCTGTATCTGTATCAAGTCTACACTTTTGTTGGAACTCATGAATGGTATACTTAACTCTTGTGTATTTCATTGTACATAAATTTTACCTCAAAAGAAAAACAAACAAACAAAAACAACTTAAATTAATGATATGCATGCTGAAGCATTTGGGGGAAAGTATAAACATACCTGCAACTTATGTTGCAATGTATAAAAAGGATGAGTTGACGGATGGATAGAGGGATGGATAAGTATGTGATAAAGCAGCAAGAATAATAAAATGTTAATCGCAGAATCTAGGAGGTGGTGGGTATGTGGGTGCTTACTCTAAAGTCCTATCAACTTTTCTCTATATTTAAATACTCTCAAATAAAATATGCGAAAAGTACTTTATGTTCCTTACCAACGCCTGGAGTTATTAACAATCACTCCATTATCTATGGAGAAAGTATCTGTTGGCAACCCAGCAATATTCCAAGCTCTAATTTTTACTGGATCACCCAGAGTCTTACTCAATGAGAACTCCTCTGAACATGGAATTTTTTTCTCCTGTAAGAAATAAACAAATACCTAATGTTTTATTTCATCTTGTTGGTTGAAATATTTTTTAAATTATTGATTTGTCATTAGATATTATTTAATAATTCTAAAAAATAGAAAAAACTGAATTGAAAGTTGGACTATAAAAGTATTTTACTGATCAAGAAGAAAAAACAAGACCCTACACTTTCAGCTATTTCTTCTCTTCTTCATCCTTATTACCATCTTTTTCTTCACGACACCCTAAAACATACTTTGAATATTCAAAAGGAAACTTATGAAATATAAAACTATTACCTTGCACAACTTGCTCCAATTTTCTGTACATGTTTGTCGAAAACCAGAAGTGAAAGCACCAAGATAGGCTATTACTCCTGCTGATACTAAGACATCACCAGTCAAATTTTCATATATTATCTGAAGGTCATCTGCAGCCTGAGACCATCTGTGAGATCAACGAAAGGCAAAAGAGCCTCACCACAGAGAATGATGGAAGACAGTAATAGAAAGGGTAAGGGACTTCTAGTCCATATTTTATAACAAAAAGCCATGAAATGTTGGACTCCTATCTATAAAATGAGGAGGCTGGGTCCCTTCTAGCACTGACATGCTATAATATATCGATGCTATATGAATGACAATCCACCTTTCATTATTAGCTTATTAGGCATTTCTTGCAGAACTTGACCCTTCAGAATAAGCAAGAACAAAAACAAAAACATGCTGGCGTTTTGTCTAATAATTTTCTCCAGGATGATTTATTTGGTCTAGTGGCCCTGCTATTTGTTTCAGTATTTACAGTTAGTCTGTAAAACATAAAAAAATTTGCAATTCATTACCAAAAATTCCACTTAAGTTGTATAAAAGCTGGCGTACTAGTGATAAGTTCGGTATTTTTTCCATCTCATGAACTTTACAATAAAAAAGTGCATTTCAAAACCATCTAATCTGCACTATGAAGTACTGTCAAAGGCCTATTTCCTTATCATGCTATTCACTCAGCACATATAATTAATAAATGAGATAGCTGGCTAGCCAGTACAAATAAATAGGTTAGGATAAAGCTAAGTGTTCTATTTACATCAGTTCAGTTATATCTTCTTTGAAATGAATTTTAAGAAAGTGAGCCCTATATCCACTACTTCCCCCCGGCAAACATTTTATTATGAAAAAATCTGAACACACATAAAATTGTCAAGAATTATACAATGATCGGCCACACACTCACCACTTAGATTAAAAATTATCATTTGCCTTGTAAAAAATTTGGAAACGAGTGGCAAACACCATCCTTGACATTGATATTCTGTTGGGAGATGCCTGGCCAGGTGCCTTGTTGAATGCCCCACATTCTAAACCAGACGCTTAAAAATCAGTAATCATAATAAACACCCAAAGAAAGTAACATATTCAAGCCCAACTTTCTTAAATGTTAAAATAAATAGAAATCTGACCTCGATTTTTCTCCGCCCAGTCCTCCAATTAGTTTTGAGGCTCTTTCAAGTTTCTTAGCACAGAGTTCCACCTGGTCTTCTAAACGAGCCTTTTCCTCAGTTTTCTCAATAAATGTTCTTTGTAAATTTTCCAAATGATGTTCTACTTCTGCCAGTTCTGCTCTCTTCTGATTTAAAATCTCCATTATCTCAGCTAAGGACTTCTGAGCTTCTGCTAAGCGGGCTTTCTTAGGAGCCACTACCTGTTTGGGAGCAATACATGCAGCTAGGATGTGTTCTATTTAAAACTGACACCTGTATAATCCTTTATAGACATGATGGGTTAAAAGCGATTATTATTATAAATACATTTGTTACTGATAATAAATTATACAAAACAAACATTTTGCCTTAAATCTTACACATTTTTTTTACCTAAAGTAAAATGTATTTATATATCATATAAAATATATAAAACATTCTGGACTAGCAAATGATCATCTATAAAATAGACTAATTATTCCAGACTAACAAAATATTATAATATGTAGCAAAAACAGTACAAGATATAGCAAAATGTCTCAAAATAATGAGAAGTGGCCATTTAAACTGTTGCCAAAATCAGAGGGAAAAAAAACATGTAGCAGAAATTACAAATGTTTCATATACACGAATATGCTTTGTGTGTCTGGGGATGGCATTTTCAAGTCTGTGGTCTTCTTCCCAGTTGACTGAGGCACACATTTGCCTTGGGGGGGGGATTAAGACTATGATAATAGAATTACAAGGAGAAAGAAAGCCTTGATGTTCAGTTTCACTACTAAAATTGAATTTTCCTCAATTGAATTTTCCTTGAAAAGCCACACTTTGTTGAGAGAAAGGAGATTAACTAAAGTTCTTATGTTACTATGTTCATTAATATATGAGGAATGGGGTTTGGTCAACTTGATCAGGGAGTGTATTTTAAACCACTGGTAGAAAGAATTTAGAAGATGACCAAAGAGAATATCCGCCAGTTTGAAAGAAGGAAGATCTAAATCTTCTGGTTCATTGCCATGAATGAAGCTGATGGCAAAGAGGGAAGGAGGAGGCAGGGATCAGACACCAAATGTCCTGTTTTCTCTCCTCGGGGCTGAAATCCTCAAAGGGGAATGTGTTAAATAAATAAAGAGCAGCGAGCTCCACTTTCTACTTTTGACTTCAGAGGAGACCTTACTGACTATCTCCCTCCAACCCTACCCCAACACCATGGGGCAGCTGCATCAGAATTAGAATGGCAGGTGTAGAGTGTAGAGTGGGATGTCGGAATGCCTTGGCTGCTCTGCTTCATCCTTGTGAGACATGTGGAAAAGAGCTAGGTTGAGCGCTCCGAAGCCTGCGATGGAGAGGGGACAAGATGTTCAATGGAAGAATAACCCCGATAAAATTAATTTTCTTTCTTTGACAAATCTACTCCTCCGAAACTAACAATCAAAATCCCTCTCTACAGGCACATGGACCTTACTAGGAATATCTTTCCAATTGTGACAACCTCATCATTTATCCTACATTCTGAAATTATTCTAAGCACATGCTACTGTGTATTTTTATCTGCCTTTTTATTTATATTTCCTGCTTCCCTCAGTAGAATTCTGCAAGCTACAGAGGGCAAGGCCAGTGTTTCCTTGGTCCTTTGCTAGCCAAATTTACAAAATGCTTTTAACCATTCTCCATACAAGATTCCTTACCTGTGCATGCCGCTGCTTCAGGGCAACTGTCCACGCTCTGCCTCTGAACTCTACTGGATCTTCTAACTTCTGACCGTTTGAATCAACTTTTTAATCTGCCACTGTGCCCTTGAAGTTTTGGCTTTTGCCCCAAGTCTCCATAGCTATAGGTCAGTCTGGCCGATTCATCCCTGTTCCCACAGCACCACCACTCACTACCACTAGCCAAGCCCAGGTTATAGCACACACAAGTGTTCTCTTCATCCACTAGGTACACAACATCTGATGTCTGTCCCGCAGCAAGATCAATTCTTTCTGGTGGGAGTTTTAGAAACTTCTTAACTAGTCACTATATGCATAGATTTTAATTTCTGGGAGTATTTCAATAGAAAATGAATGTGTTTGATCCTCAAAATACCTTTGCAACTCTGTCATACACTTCCATAGCCATAATCCACTTGCACAGACCCTCAGCTGCAGAAGAAGCTTTAGCAATCTTAGAAGCATCGAATTCAGGGTTTGTTAGGTATTCACCACGTATCTTCTGCATAACAGTCACCTATACAACAAACGTTTCCTTCTTAAAATTTCAACATATATCATACAATCATAAGATGAAAAAATAATCATGCATAGTAAAACATTGTGTAAAAAAGTTATTTTGTCTTTAAAAACCAAAGTCAGTACTTTGAGGTGATTTTAAAATAAGCATAATTGTAGCAGAAACACAAGTCATATTTGTGGCAAAATATGAAGGTTTACAGATATCGAAGCAAGACGTTTCCTCCAAAAAAAAAAAAAGACTGTTGGAGATTGGGAAAATATGTGGAAATGAGAAAAGAACAATTAAAGCTTAATACAAGTTTGAATGGAAAAGTGCACTCTCCTTTTTTTTTATCTCACATATATTTGTGTTTCAGATTTATGAAATTATTATAAAACGGAGAACTGTTTCAAGTTAATAATACACTAAAACAGTAATTCATTAAATGACTTTCAATGGTATGAAGGAGTGGTTTTATGCATTATGAGAATTCATAATATAGTTATAATATTCCTGCAGTATTTTAATCCTAAAAATGGACTGTCTTATGTTTTATATAATATTGCATAATGTTAAAGATCTTATACACCTTGGCAAAGTTGTATTAATATAAAAAATCCAATGAAACTCACAGGAATGTTGTCCTTGTCATATTCTCTCAATTCTCTTAAGAAATTCATATCTCCCAGAAGCTTTTTGCTAGGTCCCCAGTAATCTAATATCTATAAATAAAATTTATGGAAACTTGTTAAATATATAATTAAAGATGCTCAGTATTAATTTTTCTTCTTGAGGTTTAAGGTATATTATCCAGAGAAACAAAATACTTTCAAAACATCAACTTAATCTCTTCGGAAATAAAGAGACTCCTCTCCCTAAGAACATACTAAATACATCAAACATTTAAGATATGAACATAAACTTAAATACTGAATTCATTATAAAAAATTATACGTTGAAAGGCAAATGATGCAATTATTTCTCTTTAGGAAATGTAAGAAAAGCAACTAGCATAAATACGATCAGAATTTCATATAAGAAAATGTATTATTATTATTCCTAGTTTTATTTTTCTTTACTCTGGACTCTTTCAAACCAGAAAAGTAGTGCTACAGACTGAAAGTGTCTCTTATCCCCACCATCAAAATGTGTACATCGAAACCTAATCCCCAGTGTGATAGTATTTGGAGACCGGGTTGTGGAGAGTTGATTAGGTCATGAACGGGATTAGTGTCCTTATAAAAGAGAGCTCTCTTCCACTTCTGCCATGTGAGGACACAGCAAAAAGAAGGCCATCTATAAACCAGGCAGTGGCCCCTCCATCAGACACTGAATCTACTGGAGCCTTGATCTCAGAATTCCCAGCCTCCAGAACCGTGAGAAATAAATATAAACCACCCCAGTCTTAGGTAACTGTAATAGTAGCCCAAAGAGACTGAAACAGGTAACAAACGTTTTTCTTGTGGACGACCTCCTCACCCAGCTAGGCTCGCCAAGTGAGATGAAGAAGAGAAAGAAGACAAGGATTACACGTCACTCTGACAGTTACGGGATAAAGCAGGTGGTACTTGCGCTAGCAAAGACGTTAAGTAACTAGCACAACAGTTTTTTTCCTCATTCCAGAAGCCTGATAGGTAGGTAGGTAGGTAGGTAGGTAGGTAGGTAGGGGTGTGTGTGTTATAAATGAGAATGACTTGGTAAGGTGAGAGCTCATTTATTTATCTCAGTAAAGGATAGAATGCACACACACCCCTCAATTCTCCAATTCAGGAATTCAAACCTAGGTACTAAAAAAACCTGAAAAGAAAATAAGTCCATAAATTTAGTTTAGGATGGATGCTACGCCTTCCTTTTTAAGGGATATAGCCTTGAATAATAATCATAATAACAACAGCTAACATTTATTGTCTGTTTATAAAGCTTTATACATAAGAGCTTTGTATGTATTATCTAACTACATGTATAATCTATATGTATCTATCCATACATATGATCTATATGTATCTATCTATATGTGTAATCTAATCCTCACATTATCTTTGTGAGGCAAGTACTATAATCTCCAGAATTCCACAGAAGTTAAGCATCTTGGCCAAGGTCACACTGCTAATGGGACAGGATTTCTGAATACAAACATTCTGGCTCTAGAGCACATATATTTTTTTTAAAGATTTTATTCATTTATTTGTTAGAGAGAGAAAGAGCACAAGCAGGAGATCAGCAGCCAGAGGGAGAAGCAGGCTCCCTGCCGACGGAGCACCATGCAGGGCTCGATCCCAGGACCCCGGGATTAGGACCTGAGCCAAAGGCAGATGTCCGACCAACTGAGCCACCCAGGTGTCCCTAGAACACATACGTTTAACAACTTTACTATACTGCTTAACTCAGCAGAATTTTCTGAATGCTCATATCCACATAGGTGTTCTATCACATATTTCAGAATCTTAGCTGGAAAAAGCTCACATACTTCCGTGTTCAATCAATCCCACCCCATGATAGCAGGTAACCTGCACAGACAGAAAAAGAAATAGAAGCAACAGGAACCACATTTTTCTGATGCTATACTGCCTTAGCTTTACCATGGAATACACGTAGATAATGTTTTCCATACTTTATTCTGAATACGTTCAATCTGGAAAACAATGTGTCTTCCCTGAACTGGATACCGTTGACATTTAATTTGATAATAGGTGCTGTAAAGTGTTCTGTACATTCCTGAATATGATTTAAATCTCTGTGTAGTCTCTTCAATAAATGGTGCTGGGAAAATTGGACAGCTACATGCAAAAGAATGAAACTTGACCACTCTCCCACACCATACACAAAAATAAACTCCAAATGGATGAAAGACCTCGATGTGAGACAGGAATCCATCAAAATTCTAGAGGAGAACATAGGCAGCAACCTCTACGACATCGGCCAAAGCAACCTTTTTCATGATACATCCCCAAAGGCAAGAGAAACAAAAGATAAAATGAATTTATGGGACTTCATCAAGATTAAAAGTTTCTGCACAGCCAAGGAAACAGTCAGAAAAACTAAGAGGCAGCCCACGGAATGGGAGAAGATATTTGCAAATGACACTACAGATAAAGGACTGGTATCCAAGATCTACAAAGAACTTCTCAAACTCAATACATGAGAAACAAATAAACAAATCAAAAAAATGGGCAGAAGATATGAACAGACACTTTTCCAATGAAGACATACAAATGGCTAACAGACACATGAAAAAATGTTCAAAATCATTAGCCATCAAGGAAATTCAAATCAAAACCACACTGAGATATCACCTTACGCCAGTTAGAATGGCAAAAATAGACAAGGCAAGAAACAACAATTGTTGGAGAGGATGTGGAGAAAGGGGATCCCTCCTACATTGTTGGTGGGAATGCAAGTTGGTACAGCCACTCTGGAAAACAGTGTGGAGGTCCCTTAAAAAGTTAAAAATTGAGCTACCCTATGATCTAGCCATTGCACTACTGGGTGTTTACCCCAAAGATACAGACATAGTAAAGAGAAGGGCCATATGCACCCCAATGTTCATAGCAGCATTGTCCACAATAGCTAAATCGTGGAAGGAGCCGAGATGCCCTGCAACAGATGACTGGATTAAGAAGTTGTGGTCCATACATACAATGGAATATTACTCAGCTATCAGAAAGAATGAGTTCTCAACATTTGCTACAACATGGACGGCACTGGAGGAGATAATGCTAAGTGAAATAAGTCAAGCAGAGAAAGACAACTATCATATGATTTCTCTCATCTATGGAACATAAGAACTAGGATGATCGGTAGGGGAAGAAAGGGATAAAGAAAGGGGGGTAATCAGAAGGGGGAATGAAACATGAGAGACTATGGACTATGAGAAACAAACTGAGGGCCTCAGAGGGGAGGGGGGTGGGGGAATGGGATAGACTGGTGATGGGTAGTAAGGAGGGCACGTATTGCATAGTGCACTGGGTGTTATACGCAACTAATGAATCATCGAGCCTTACATTGGAAACCGGGGATGTACTGTATGGTAACTAACATAATATAATAAAAAAATCATTAAAAAAAATAAATCTCTGTCTAGTTATTACCTTGCCTCCAGTTCCTGAAGGATCTGAAATTTTTTCTGGTTTTATATCTTTCATGACACAAATAGCAGCCATAACTAATTTAACACCAGATGGAGGATTCTTCATTGATTTTACAATTGTAATGTCAGCTGGCTAAATTGAAAGAAAACAGAGTATCTTCAGAACAGTTTATTTTTAAATAATGAGAATTTAGAAAATAATGTTGGAGAATAATGGAGCATTGATTTTCATTTGAAATTATAATTGTTTTTGGCTTTGCAGAATTATGAAATAATAAAAGAATTTAAATTTAGCACGGATTAAGACCAATGGTTCTCAAATGTTTGGGAGTTCATAGATCCTTATGAGAATATGACAGCTATGAATCCTCCAGAAAATACATTTTTGCACATACATAAAAATTTGCATACAATCACATACCAAGCTCATACACTGACCCACATTAAGAACCCTAATTTAGATAAAGACTTAATTCTATATTTGCTTATACAGTAGTTTCACCAAAAAAAATAAATAAATAAAAGTAGAGGTAGACCTTAATTTAAGCTTATTTCCTCAAAAGGTATATATTGTTATGACAGATGTAATAGATTCATTTACTTATTATCCACTGCAATATCCTTCTGACATCCTTTTCAATTGTTGGAAAGCTAACAACTATATATCTTAGTTCCCTATAGAGTTGTGGGTGGTCATTGGGTTCCACCATCAGATCACTTGAATGATACCAGAATTCTGACTGAATAAATGGGGAGATGGGCAGGGTATGAGGCGTCTCATTGCTGATACAGATTACAGTGAAGTGGTGAGGCTCTGTAGGATGGCTCTGCGGGCTTCTGACTCAGGATCATTCCTCTGCTGACAATTTCCAGTTTGGCTCTGTGAGTCATTCCTGGCAGCTCAGCCTGGAATCTGTTTCTTTAGCTCTTCCAATAATTGTGCAATCTATTTACAAAATTGCCTAAAGAATCCTTGTCTGCTTATACTAAATAGAGCCAATTCTCTTCTCTGCAACTGAAGTCTACCTCATATAATACAGTACCTGATACCAGGAAGGGTACAAGCAATGGACTCTCAATGAGAGGGGAACCTAATACCAATGATCTGAACTGGTAAGGTGTGAAGGCAATCAAGAATCCTGTGCGTTTCAGAGGATGGAATGCTGAAAGTCCATGGTACACAGTGGTAGTTACTTAAATTAATGCTGATGGTCGTCTAGAAAAGAGTGCCTAGTAAAAAGAAGGTTTTGCCAGAATGAGTAGCTGCTACGATAAATGTCTAAGGAGAGAATGAAGAAAGACCACTGGGTAGCATGTGGCTTTTAAATGTGCCAGAGAGCAGACAGGAAGAAAACAGTAAGCTCAGCGTTTTAAATTCCTGGCTCACAGCACAATGAAAGCACTAGACTTTTCCATATATGCCCTAAAATAATATACCTTATAACTGCAAGGCTGATATAACTGACAATCAGAGTTTGTTCCTGTGAGATGCTGAATTATCCATAGGTTGAACTCACCATCTTGTCAGGAACCTTACATAGAAGTTAGTAGGATGGTAAAGAATGGGTTCTGAATATTCTGAATGGCCTTCTGCACTGGGCACTCATAGTCAACAGAAGCTGTCTCTCCTGCTCTGTTTGGTGAGGTTGTTTTGGTCTTGCCTAAAGACTCTGGAAAAAGTCATATACCATGCAGTGTAATGCAGACAGCTGCCACTCGCATCTGTATTGGGAAAGATCTTTAAGTGTTTCCAGACAGGCATGTCTGGGAGGCTGCAGGAAGGTAGCTACCTCCACACTCTACTTAACATATGCCTCCTGGTCCGTGTACAGGACTGCTTTGGTCTCTTGGAGACCGTTTGTTCCATTCCTACTGAAATATCCTGAATGAAAATCACAAATAACATAGGAACAGCCAAACCATAAGGTAATCATGTATTAGAGGAGAATGGTGAAGAGGCAAGTTTCGTTTGGACAAAAACGATACACCACCATCCGGTGGGACAGAACCAGACCTAGTGAACCAAGAACCTGTGCGGAGTTTGTTGATGGAACACTAGGTAGCGAGTGCAAACGCTTGCCTTGAGTGTATCCAGGGCAGACAGCGCTGCTTCCAAGGCTGGAATCGCTTCGGCGAGGTCACTCTCACACTCGTTTTTCAGAACTTGGGCTTCTTCAGCCTTGCCACTGGCTATCTCTTCATCTAATTTCACGAACTTTCTTTTTGCTTCCACTTGTGCAGACTCTATCTCGATAATCTAAAGAAGGAAAAAATTAATTCCTCCAGCATCCTACTTTTTCCTCCATCCTAGGGACAAGAGTATGTTTGGAAATTAGGGAATCCAACCCATCATGTTGAAGAGCAGGAGGTCCCAGGATAAAATGAGGAGAAATGCAAATACATGTGATCTAACTGGATAATGGGCTTCCTCCCTCCAAAATCAACACAACGGGGGCACTTTGCTGGCTCCGTCACTTGGGCATCCGCCCAACTCTTGATTTAGGTTCAGGTCATGGTCTTGGGGTCACGAGATTGAGCCCTGTGTCGGGCTCCAAGTTCAGTGCAGAGTCTACTTGGGATGGGATTCTCTCTCTCTCTCTCTCTCCCCCTTTACCCCCCCCCCCCCAGCCAACTCACTCACTCGCTCACTCAGTCCTTTAAAAAAAAAAAAATCAACACAACTCACATGGGACTCAGTGAGATAGCCAGTTAGTAGAAAAGGGTAAGGTCCCTAAGATCTAGTAGTGGCAAAAAAATTAAGGGATATTTTCAAGGCTAATTTTACATATTTCGATTGTCTTCTGACATCAGTTTTAAAACCTCAGGATACTCTACCTGCATCATATGTGCATTTTCAACTTTAGCTTCCTCCAATTTGGGCTGTAATTGGACAAGCTCCATTTTCATTTCTCCAACCTAAATAGACAGTTTGCCATTAAGTTTTCACAGTGACAAGAGCTACAGAGGCTAAACACAGAAAATCGAAATTTAAAGGTATCATAAGGCATCAGGGCCAGAAAACCTTAACTTTTCCTTTCAGTTCTTTATATGATAAACAAAACCATGAGGGTGTGCCAGTTTTCTTCACAAAAGACTTTATCGTCCTTGAGTATATGACAGAGCAGTGAGAGAAAGCAGTTGTCGCGGAGGAAGTGCAGATAGAAAGAAGGTGGCAGCTTGGGGTGTCCCCTATTATACTATGTGCATGTAATACAATGCATACAGATCACTCAAACCTGTGTTGCTTCTATTGAACTAATGCTAATAAGTATCACTAGCACTTGACTCATTAAAAACACACACGATCTTATATTTAACCAGCTATTACAATAAAAAAAGGCAACCCAGGCTTATTGTATTCTCTCCAAATGTCAAAAACTTAAGAACAAGGGCTCCTGGGTGGCTCAGTCAGTTGAGCATCTAACTCTTGATCTCAGCTCAGGTCTTGATTTCCGGGTTGTGAGTTCAAGCCCCATATTGGGCTCCACACTGGGCGTGAAGACTACTATAAAAAACAAAACAAAGCAAAAAACTTAAGAATAAAACAGGATGTGAGGGGCGCCTGGGTGGCTCAGTCGTTAAGCGTCTGCCTTCAGCTCAGGGCATGATCCTGGTGTTGTGGGATCGAGCCCCACAGCAGGCTCCTCTGCTGGGAGCCTGCTTCTTCCTCTCCCACTCCCCCTGCTTGTGTTCCCTCTCTCACTGGCTTTCTCTCTGTCAGATAAATAAATAAAATCTTTAAAAAAAAAAAAAGCAGGATGTGTTTGAGTCTGTGTGGAAACTTAGTGAATTTCTCTAAAACTCATGTTACTCATCTGTGAAATGAGGATCATTAAAGTGTCTACCTCATGGAGTGGTTATGAGGAATAACTGAAGGAATGTGTATGAAGCACGTAACAGTGCCTGGCACATAATATATTCTTCATAAACTGTAACTCTCGTTATTTATGATTTCCTATATTTCCCGTTATATGTTACCCTTTTGAGCAGCTCATCAAATTTACCTGAGACTCAGCAAAAGCTAATTTGTCAAGCCCATTCACGTATCGCTGTTTTGCTTCCATGATAGCTTGTCGCCTCTTAGTCAAAAGCTGTCGAAATGAGGCAATAAGTTCAAGATAAGAAGTAGCCGTAACATAGTTATGTCGTCCTAGCTCCTGCAAGAACCTAAGACAGACAGATAGCACATCTTACTCTAAGTAACAAGTCGCACAAAATAAGAGGTGTATTCAACATGGCATCAACAACAAATCTGGAGAATTAAGGTTAATTTTATTTAAGAGCTGCTGCGTACCTGAACTTTATAACATTCTAAGAATTCTACACATAACCATATCCTCATTTCTTGTCTGTAAAACATCAAATAGCAGTGATGTGTTTAAAAAGCACAAATCACCGAAGATGGGTATCAAAGGTAAACAACAGCAAGAAAGATACAGGGCTTTTTACATGTTTCATAAGCCAGGAGGATCTAATGCTATAAAGGGACCCAAGATACCGTGTCAGCTAGGGAAGTATAGTAGGGGAATTGCAGATAGGATAGCAAGGGTGAGTCATCATTCTTTGCACGGCGTGTCACGTTGGCTGAATGGGGTAACCAGAAGTGTAAGGCAACTACACATACACACGGAAACAACAGAAGCCAGGTTTTCTCAGGGCAAGTACACAGAGTAGGTAGAGCCCACTACTGGTACAACTATCAAAGCCAAGCATGCTGCCAGGCTGTATGATTCTGGGCAGGCGATGGACTATGAGCACTTGGGTTTATGCGCTTTTGAAATGAGGATCTCGGAGATGAACAGAGGTAAGACAGATACTTTTGAGTTATCCACAGCCAGCTAGCTCTGCTTTTCTGAAAACTTCTATCCACTGCCTCACCAGCAATGTTTGTTCTATGAAACCTGCCATCTTTTTTTTTTAAAGATTTTATTTATTTATAGACAGCGAGAGAGGGAACACAAGCAGGGGGAGTGGGAGAGGAAGAAGCAGGCTCCTAGCAGAGAAGCCCAATGTGGGGCTCGATCCCAGAACGCCGGGATCATGCCCTGAGCTGAAGGCAGATGCTTAACGACTGTGCCACCCCGGCGCCCCTGAACCCTGCCATCTTAACGACGGCTGATTAGACCAGGGTTGGGCACTGGACACAAGTGAGGCTGATCACATTCTGGAACAAATTCGGCAGAGGGAGATGGAAAGGGCCCATCAGTCTGCCTAGAGCTGAAATTGCAAGAAGTAAACCTGAGAATTGACAAGCAGACTGTTTCCTCCATTTCCGCAATGGGAAGGGGAAAACTCAGTCTTTCAAATACCATATGATTTCATTTATACGGGAACCTAAAAAAAAATTAATTCGTAGAAATGGAGCACAAATTGGAGGTTCCAGAGGCAGGGGGTGGTGGGGGGAATGGGTGAATGTGGTCAAAAGGTGTAAACCTCCAATTATAAGACGAATAAGTTCTGGGAATGTAATGTACAGCATGGTGACTATAGGAAACAATACTGTATTGTGTATTTGAAGCCTGAGAGAGATCTTAAAAGCTCTCATCACAAGAAAAAAAATGAGGTGATGTTAACTAAACTTATTGTAGTAATCATTTCACATTATATACACACATAAAATCATTATGTTCTGCAACCTAAATTTATGCATATCAATTATATCTCAATAAAACTAGAAAAAATCAAAGAAATTAAAAAAAAAAAGGAAAGAAAATGCAGTCTGCAAAGAGAAAGCAGCAGATGCCTAGAAAGAAACAGGGATGAGAAACAGAGGAAAAGTATTTCTGGATTTAGGATGAGTTTCTAACTCCTGTTTCCAGTTACATTTGGGATCCAGCTGTCATCTTTCTCTTAAGCTTGTGAGACACCCCTGTATCTTTATCATAAATTCTCCCTTTAGATTAAATAGTTTTCCATTACTTGCAAGCCTAGGTCCTCACTAATTAAGTGATCAGAAATATTTAGAAGACATAGAAATTCTATTGAAATTTTGAGTTTTCACCAAAAGAGACATGTTAAAATACAAGGCATTATTGTCATTTTAAAGTTTAGTAATATTAACCTTTCTGATAGATCCATAATGGTAGTGTGAAAGTGTTTGCAGATCGGAACTATCTCTCGCCTTTCAACCTCAGTAAGCTCCAGTGTTTCTAAGAATTTCACAGCTACAAGTTCAAGGGCATCTTCAGGCCATGGCTAAAAATAAGAAAAAAACAAGAAATTTAAGATGAGTAGTTCCACTCCAGCTATGTAAGTCTCTTCCTGTGAGAGAAGAATTTGAGGTTGAGAACATTAAAACCTTAATGGGGAAAACAGAATTGGATGGGCTGAGGTCACAGGTAAATCCATGAAAGAGCTCACAGAGATTTTTATACTAAAATTAAAGATAACACAATATAAAGGAAGGGTCAATGATATTTACATATCAAGGATATACTACACTGCTTTCCTAGACTCTTCCACTTGGACATCAAGTAGACACCCCAAATTTAGCAGGACAATGGCAGAGGTTGCTAGTAGCCCACCTAATACCTATCAGCCCTTTAGAACTCCAATTTTATGCTAGATAGCAATATGCCCAGATAAAAGACCACATTTCCTAGATTTCCTTGCAATTCACAGGAGATAAAGACATATAAGCAGCTGTTGGGTGGAGACCTCAGGGAAGACTCTTTAAAGGGTTATGTAGAGGGGCGCCTGGGTGGCTCAGTCATTAAGTGTCTGCCTTCGGCCCAGGGCATGATCCCAGAGTATTGGGATCGAGCCCCGCATCAGGCTCCCTGCTCCACTGGGAGCCTGTTTCTTCCTCTCCCACTCCCCCTGCTTGTGTTCCGTCTCTCGCTGGCTGTCTCTCTGTCAAATAAATAAAAAATCTTTTTTTTTAAAAGGGTTACATAGAGCTAGTGTGTGTCCTTTTTGCTCTAACTTTCTATTATTCTACTTCTTGCCTGGGACACAGATGTGGAAGTTGGAGCTCCAGCAGCCACTTTAGACCATAAGATGAATTTAAGGGTGGAAACCACATGCTATGGATAGTAAAGAAGAAAGAACCTTAGATTCTGATGACTTTGTTAAGCCACAAAAGCCCAATCTGTTTATCTTCAGATTTTTTTCTATGAGAGAAAAAAACTATATGTTTAGTTTGGGTTTCTTTTTTAAAAAAAGATTTATTTAATTATAATTAATTAATTAATTATTTACTTGAGAGAGAAAGAGCATGCAGTGGGTAGGGAGAGGGTGAAAGTGTCTTAAGCAGACTCCTTGCTGAGTGCAGAGCCTGACACAGGGCTCCATCTCAGGACCCTGAGATCATGACCTGAGCCACAGTTAAGAGTCGGACACTCAACATACTGCACCATCCAGAGGCCCCTAGTTGGGTTTCTGTTCCTAGCAATCCATCATAATTCCTAACTGTTATAACACCCAAAGCTGAACTTTTGAGTTTCTTCTTCCCAACTGTGCTTCTTCTCCAGTCTTCCTTGTTTCAGTGAAATGGTTCCTCTGCTTTTCCTGGAAAATGACGGCTGTGCTCCTGCCTCTGGGCCTTGGGACTTGTTATTCCCTCTGACTAGAACCCTCCTCTCCTAGATCTGCATGTGGTTCTCCTTCACATCTCTGCACAAAGGCCAACTTACTAGGAAGGTCTTCCCAGAGCACTTGTCCTAAAACACCGTTCCCTCTCTCATTTCTCTTTCCCTTGTCCTGAGTTTTCTTCTTAGCATTTATCAACACACAACATAAATGTTTTTTGTTCATTTGTTCATCATCTGTCTCCCCTGACCACTAAAATGTAAAATCCATAAAAGCAAGGACCTTTTCTCACTGCCATTATCTTCAATGCCTAAGACAGCCCTTGTCAGTAATTTCCAAAATTTATTCAATGAAATAATTTATGTTAAATGAACAATTAATCTTTACTTGCTCATTAGAGTATTTTCCAGATTTCATTTAGATTCAACAAGATGCTTGTAATTATTTTCCTTTGTATCAGACAATATTCATTTTAAGATCTTTTTTTTTTTTCAGTCTCTGGCCCTCTGTCCTAGTGAAATTCAAACTTTTTTGATGTAGCACTTCAGTGGTAAAGTTTTAAGCACACACCGCCAGCATATGCCTATCTACTAATAGATTGTATCCATGTTGTACTCACGTATTTTAAACCTCAAAAGAGGCTTCTAAAGATTATTGAGATCAGTGAGTTTTTATAAAATGCAGAGTAAGTGTCATATGAGTTATATATCACTGAAAGCATTACAAAGGTTTATCTTTCTGTTCTGGGTGATTCATTTTTAATTATCCTGCTAATCCTGAAGGGTTTTTTGTTTGGTTTTGAATGCAGGACTTGAACTCACAAGCCTGAGATCAAGAGTCAGGTGCTCAACCAACTGAGCCACCCTTGGTGCCCCTGATCATGAAGGTTTAATAACTAACTGTGGCAACTAGAATATTTATGGCCAAAGTGACAGAAACCAGTCTTATTGTGTCTTCAAAGGGGATGTATCATTGTACATAATAAGTCTGGAAGTCCAGAGTTGCCTAATTTAGAAGCTCAACCATGTCATCAAGGATCCAGTTCTTCCCATCCTTTTGCTCTACCATTCTCAGTATATTTTATCTTTAGGCTTCTTCCATCTTGGTGGCAAGAGGACTGCTTCAGTTATGGACATTATATACTCAAGCAACAAGTCTGAGAGACAGAAAAGGCCCTTTTCCTACCACGTACTATTCTTTTTTTTTTTTTTAAGATTTTATTTATTTATTCGACAGAGATAGAGACAGCCAGTGAGAGAGGGAACACAAGCAGGGGGAGTGGGAGAGGAAGAAGCAGGCTCACAGCGGAGGAGCCTGATGTGGGGCTCGATCCCACAACGCCGGGATCACGCCCTGAGCCGAAGGCAGACGCCCAACCGCTATGCCACCCAGGCGCCCCTACCATGTACTATTCTTGTAGTGAAAAAACTACTCCCCAAAGCTCCCCAGTAGACTTGAATTCAGGACCCACTGGCAAGGAGTGGGTCATAAATAGGCTCATACATAAACCAATTAATAGCAAGGGGCACAAGGGCACCAATATTGACTTAGACCAACCAGGAATCAACCCTTCTCACACATATCACACAGGTAATATAAGAATTCTGTAGGCAAGGATGAAGTGGGTAGCGAACAGCTGTTGACAGGAAACCAACAGTCTCGCCAATGCCATCATAAGCTAATATTGCACGGTAGGATATGCTCTGGGGATAAGACTTGTTGTTTAGGGCCGCCTGGGTGGCTCAGTCGTTAAGTGTCTGCCTTCAGCTCAGGGCGTGATCCCAGCGTTCTGGGATCGAGCCCCGCATCAGGCTCCTCCACTGGGAGCCTGCTTCTTCCTCTCCCACTCGCCCTGCTTGTGTTCCTTCTCTATCTCTCTCTGTCAAATAAATAAATAAAATCTTAAAAAAAAAAAAGACTTGTTTAAAGTTAGTATCAATCCCTATTTTAAATAGCCTTCTTAAATTTGTTTTAACTGATATCCTGTCAGATCTCATTAAGCAGTTACTGCTTTTGCCTCAAGATATGGCTTACACAGAGCTCAAGCTAGCTTATGCTGGTTTATGCCATTCTCTTACATCCACTTACAATGGCATTGTATCTTCAATGATCAGTTTATCCCAGGGATCCCTCAGGGTACCTTACGCCCTATGACCCATGGCCATCTGACGTATAAACTGAGTAAGGGTGCCAATGAACTGTAATGTACTGAACCGTACTGTAATCTACAGTGTGGATAGTTTCTGTGATTGCTTCCATAAAAAGGTGTGTATGTACTTACGCAGGTGCCTAAGTATTTTTTAATTTAACAAAGAAGGTACCATGAACTATGCTCAAGAGCATAATTACTACTACTTCGTCGTCTTAGACAGGCAGTGACGTTTTGCCTTAAGGTTAAGTGAAGTGGTGGTCTTCATCGTTTGCTGCTGGCATGACTGAAATGATCAGCCAGCTGGTCTTCCTGCCTCTTGTTTTGCCCTATTCCAAACCATCCACCATATAGCCTCCAAGTGTTTGGATTTTTTCCTTTGAAATATGTTAGCTAAATATATGTTAATGCCCCCACAGTGTCTTTGGTATAAAACCAAATTCATAGGTACATTTACAATTCCCTTAGAACTTGGCACCCACCCAAAGCTCGGGCTTAACTACTGTCATCCTCATTGTCAGTCAGCTATCCCAAACTATCTGCAGTTACACCAGTGAGCCATGCCCTCTCCGCTGTTCTACCTTTGCACATACTATGCCCTTGTGAGGGTTAACTTTATGTGTCAATTTTACTATGGGCCACGGGGTGCCCATATATCTGGTCAAACACTATGCTGGATGTTTCTATGAGATGTGCTTTTGGCTGTGTTTAGTATTTAAATCAATAGACTAAGTAAAGCAGGCTGCCCTCTCTAGTGTGAATGGTCTCATCCAATCAGTTGAAGGCCTGAATAGAACAAAAATGCTGAACACTCCTACACCCCCAGATAAAGAGGAACTCCTTCTGCCTGACTGCCTTCAGGCTGGGACATTGGTTTCTTCTTGCCTTTGGACTCAGATGGAAACATTAGCTTCCTGGTTCTTAGGCCTGCTGGACTTCAGACTGGAACTTACACCGTTAGTTTTCCTGGGTCTCCAGCTTGCTGGCTGCCGATCTCCGAACTTGTTAGCCTCCATAATCATGTGAGCCAATTACTCACAATAAATATATGTATAGATATAGCTATCAATATGGACAGATACTGACCTACATATATGTATTTTTACACGTATATACATGTAGGTCTATATATACATAACACATTCTCTTGGTTCATTAATACATTCCTCCTCTAGGTAACTAATTTATTTTCATAGTTCAGAGATTCACTCCCCCAAAAAGTATAACTTTCGCACACCAAGATCATAGCTCTTTTATATCACTGTGGCTGCTCATTTGCCAACTGCCTTTTCTATCTTCCAGTCTAGAGTGTGAGATCCTTCTGGGGAGCATGTAGGCTTATCAGTCCCTGGCACCAAGCACTATGCCCCTCATTACAGTAGGTGATCAAGAAACACGTGCTGAATGGATATTAACAGAGCTGGATTAAGATTTCAGAAAAATTCTAAAAGATTTAGTTGCCATCCCCCTGCCCCCACTGCTGCCCCCAAATTACAAACCTGGAACCAGTCAATGGTACAGCAATTGATGAGGGATGGGAACTGTCTCAAGCGATTTCTAAAGGCATCTCCAATGGGGCTAAAGGCCACTACAACGTGGAGATTATCTTTGCAGCAATTCACAAAGAAAGCAAACAGGGCCAAGGGACTGAGTTCACCGTGTTTATTGCCAGCCTGAGCTACAGGACGAACACCCTAGGGAATAACAGAAAATAAAAACCTTGTGAACAAAAATGGACAGGCTGATAATGGGATTAGCAGGTACTGGAATATTAAGAATTCTTGTTATTTGCCTTGTAAATACCCTTAAATTTCTTTAAATCAGAATTTCTTTGATACAGTTTGTACTTAGAAGACTTCTTTCAACTCTAATTCTATAATTTGAAAACAAATACCTGCTAAGAATTTAACTTATAAAGATAGTCACAAAAAGTTCACCGTGATATATGTATAGAACTATAATTCAACATTGCTCACAAGAGGAAAAAAAAACCAAGCGAAGCATCCAGTTAAAAACCATTATAAAACATCCACATGTTGTGATTGTATATAACTGTTACAGGAGGCGCATCAATGCCTGTGTTAGGGCAAGATCAGCAGGATAAAATGAGAACTGCAACAGTGTGTATTAACATGATCCTGTTAAATCAAAAAATACTTAGGCACATGTGTAAGTACATACATGCCTTTTTATGGAAGCAATCCCAGAAACTATTCATAATGGTTACTTTTGGTGAGATGGGCTTACCGGAGAGTGTGAGGGAGGCTGTCACTTTCTACTCTGCATGCTTTTCTGGGTTTATATCATTCTTTTTTTCATTTTGGACATTTTTATGCTGTTTGAATTCTCTCACTTTATTCTTACAACATTCGTATATTTTAAAAATGTGAATACGGTTGTCTGATGGTGAGATTATGCGGGCACTTTTAACTTTGTTTATCTCTATATGAGAGAGGCATCTCACGCGAGGTTGGGCATCAAGGCTCCAGAACCAAACTTGTTGAACTGAAATCCCAGCTTGCAGCTTATTACCTAGGTGACCTTGGGGCAAGTTATTTAATGTCTCTGTAACTGAATTTCCTCATCTGTAAAATGGGGGAAAGAGTACCTACATCAGAGGGTTGTTGAAGGATCAAATGAGTTATTACGTGTGAACACTTGGAACAGTTCTTGTCGCAATAGGTAAGTAACTATTAGCTTTTATATGCTACCTTTCTCCTTGTTCAGAGCACAAAAGATTTCACAGTCAATAAATCATAAATAGATTTAAGCAAGTTTTCTGATAGTAGATATATATAGACATATATATACACACAATGCTATTGCTACTACAATGAACTGATTTCTAAAAGAATTCTCTATTACAGATACATTCTGCTTTATGTGCTAGCTATATCCATGGAAAGTTATAAATGGACTCTGTATGTGCATTCTGACAGTAATTCCAGAATTATGATTATTGTGATCAGTGTCAGTCTGTGAAGTTATGTTCAGGTAGTCTACCTGCATTAAGTCTGAGTTAACCCTGGGACATGCAAATAGAGAAAGGTAATATATGGTGTAACTGCAAAACAAAAGTCTGAGAAAGAGCCAGGATGGTAATGTAAGTATGGGGTTATTTACAGAGAAATAATGGTTAATGCTTCTAAGTAGATGAGCTGTCTGTGGGAGAGTACTATCCACATGCACACACATATACTCTGGGAGCAGGACTGATTCGGGGGAGTGAGAAAATGAGTTGTTACTGAAAAAAATAATTAGACAAACTGAGTGAAATTTCACAGCAGTCAAGGGAAAGTGGAGCCGGAAACACAAAAAAACCTGCACGAAAAAGGTTTATAGCAACTTTATTCATAATTGCTCAAACTTGGAAGCAACCAAGATATCCTCCAATAGGTGAATGGATATATTGTGATACTTCCATTCAATGGAATATCATTCAGTGATAAAAATAAATGAGCTATCAAGCCATAAAGAGATACGGAAGAACCTTAAATGCATATTGTTACTGAAAGAAGCCAATCCAAAAAAGCTACATACTGTATGATTCCAACTATGTAACATTGCGAAAAAGCTAAAAGTATGGAAACAGTAAAAACAGCAGAGAGTGCTAGGAGTTTGGGGGAGGAAGAGAAGCATACATAAATGGAACTTGTGGCATTTTTATGTAAGGGAAACTATTCTGTATGATACTTAATGGTGAATACACATCAGTACTCCTTTGTCCAAAACCCTTAGCATGTACAACACAAAGAGTGAACTTTAATGTAAGCTGAAGAATAATGAATTATGTCAAATATGAATGAGTATTTTTTAAAGGAACTGAGAAAATATCACTGAAAGTGGTGAATAAGAAGTCACTGTTGTATTGAGAAAGACATGAAATAATTTAATTCTTCAAGGAAGGCAAATAGAACAGTGGAAGTAGTAGTCTGGAAATAGAGGTCTGAGGCTTGAACTCTATTGCTGAAGTCAGAGACATGTGCTGAGTCTGTAAGAGCCCTCTAAGCAGAGCCAAGTCCAGGCTATAGAGGCCAGATACCATGAGTGAGGAGGTTTAAACTCTTTGTCAGAAGGATGAAATAAGCAAAGCCCAGGACATGATCTCCAAAGTGCGATGTCCAGGGTAGTGCAGAGTGTAGAAAGAAAATAATAGAACTTCTTTCATATTACCTTTTCTATTTTAAAAAATCAGCATAAAGCAAAGAGAAACAGGGATGCATTTCAGCACTCCTGAGTTCTGACTACGGCTATTTCCTTGGGGACAAATTAATATGGTGCTCCTGGACTTGGGTGGAATGTGAAGGAAAGGAGTTCTTACGCCCACTGTTGGATCATACCATAAAAAAATACTGAAGCAATGGAAAAGTTTTGTAGCAAAGTGACAAGATGAAAAGATAAATAGCTAAAGTGAGCAGGAAAGCTTGACAAAGCTGAAGAAATCCCACTCCCCAAGGATGACTATTTCTTGGATGGATGTATAGGGGATGAATTTATCCCATGAATTAGGAGAATCACCATTTTCAGCAGCTTTGCCTACACCCAGATAAAAGACATCACCCAGATAAAAGAGAGAACTTGGGATCTTTTCTTTTTTCCTTCTCCACCCCAGGCCACAAACTGGTAATGCACCATTTACTGAGGGCATTATAAGTACATGACACTTCATTCCATTTGATCTTCAGACCTCATAACAACCCAATGTAAGAGGAACTATGACGTATATATATTAGTTCCATTCCATACCAGAGAAAAGCAGGTGTTTGAACTACTAGGGTGAATCTATTTTACTACAGATGCTATCACTGGAAACTGGAATGAAGCAACCAGCTACGAGTGATATATTCTGTGGGTAATAGTAGTTATGGCAGCGAGAAAGAAGCAAATACTAGCAGAGATCTTGCATAGGAAGATATTAGAAATGGGGATAGGACAAGACATCTGAAGTAGCTGGCACTTCGCAATTGTTGTTGTTGTTGTTGTTGTTTTTGTCAATTAAGTCACAAAGCATGATTCTCAGATATACCAGAATTGTTAAGAGAAGTAGTTTTACTAAGCCTTTTAAAAATTTGCTAACCAGTGGTAAACCCTAACAGCTAACCAAGCAATGTTTCAAAGCTATGTTTTTTCATAAAACTGTGACCCTAAGACATGATTTAAAACATCTAATCACTCATACAACATGCTGCATAAGATCAAACAGATGATAGTGCCATCATTGTGAGAAAAAGGAATGATAAAAATTCTGTCTCATATCTATGGTAGAAGTGATTTGAAATGTACCAAAAAAAAAAAAAGATGTAGTAAAATAATATACTTTTAAGTTTTTAATTACTAAAATCCTGTACACAAGCTATAATTGTCCTGAAAAGCAGAGAAAAAGTTGCAAGATAAGAACATTTCTGTGCTGGGAACAGCACTACCTAAAAAGGATTTACCTCCATCACTTCCTGTTTTTCATCAGCAGCAAAAATGTTAGGTACTTCTCCAGTATTGAGCACACTGTCAATATCTTCTAGAAAAGCTTCCTCTTTAATCTGAGTGTCCGTTATTAGAAAGACTGTCTTCTGGCCCCTCATGCCCACATTCCTTAATAGAACCTTAAAACAAAAATGCATTGGTAAGCAGAATGTGCCGAACATGGGCTGTTTTTGCTTTCCCTTCCTTTTCCCTTCTTTTGGTAATGACAGCTCAATTTTAGAGTGGTACCTCTCTCCACTTTTGGGGGTGCTATCATCCAGAGCCTCTATTTTTCCCATCCCCTGAGTGGGAGACCCCAACTGGTCAGAGTTCCCCAAGCCCTTACACATAGTCTTTGATTCAGGAGGGCATGGTTTTAATAGGGCCCAATCACAGTCTTACTTCAGGGACTGAGATGGACTTGAAAACAGAGAGAATCTCTGTCACTCTGAGATAAAGCATATAAAGGCTAGTAATCTAGAATCTATAAAGGCCACCTGTGTTGCCTCATGGAAGGAGTCTGCTGGAGAAGGAACCAAATGGAGAAGAGCAGAGCCAGGAGACAGCAAGAGTAATTACTGAGGGCTTAATCTGAGCTCCTAAATTCAGCCACGTCAAAGCCCTATCTACCTCTGGACCATGTAAGCCAAGAACTTCATATTTTGCTTAAATTAGTTTGAGCTGTATTTTGTGTTGTCAACTGCAACCAAAGATTCCCAATCAATATAAAGATATGGACTCAGTGGCATGGTGGAGCAGGCTTGTTTAGGATGTTAGAACTAATTGTTAAAATTTCAGAACTTGTAAGCAGATTTTTAAACAGCATTAAAAATTAAATTTTATGAACTTATAATTAAATAAATTATATTAACAACAAGGGGAACAAATCTCATCACTTCCTATTACACTTACTATTATCTATCTTATGGAAATTATTTAAATCTATTGTATACAGTAAAATACCATGTAATGGTGCTCAAACACATAACTCTTCCTAACTCTGTTTTCAGTGACATCATCCATGGCAGGAGTTTGAATAATCCGTAGTGGGAGTTTTTACACCACAGAAATTGGCAAATGCTACTCAGCAGAGGGTCTCCTGAACCCCCTGGGGATTTGGTTAAACATTTGTCAGCATTCCACTAGATATATTTCAAGTGAAAACACATTACTACTCTGCAAATGATTTTTAAAATAAATTGTCTCTACTTCTAAATTATATCTTTTAAGTAAATCATATCATTTAAATAAATGTTGAATTTTAATGTTATATAAAACTGCTTTTTCCCATTAAAGCCATCTTCCAAAATACAGGTTGTTGTGTTCCTAGAAATACTTTTCTATTACTAAAACTAGTTTTCAAAGAAGTATTATATCTAATCATGTCCGCTTTTTTATTTTTATAGTATCTTTTTAATAATTATTATATATAAATAAATAGAAAGATACAATAAAAACTTTAACTTATTGGCATAAGCACTGTTACACTTAAAAGTCATATTCAAACACACAATGTGTGAAACTATTTCCAAACAGGAAAAAAGGAAATATTTCCAAAATACTAGTTATATGCCAAGAATCTTACATACATTGTATAACTTAATCCTAACAACCTATGAAATAGGTGTTATTATCCAAGTTTTACAAAATAAAGAAACTAGGGAGTGACCATCAGTCAGATGACAGACTGGGAAGCTCCAGGTCCTCATTGTCCCACAAAGACAACAAATTAGCAATGTACAGACCAAAATACCTTTACAGAACTCTAGAAACTAGTTAAGGGGTACAGCACCTCCATAAATGCATAAAAAAGAGAAGGAACAATGCAAAGGGGGTAAAGAAATTCACTGCATTTTTCTCACCCTAGCCCCTTTCCTCCTAGCATAGTGCAACACAATCAGGAAAGCACTATCAATTCCGGCTTTTCCCCTCACACAGAAGGAACAGAGTGAACTGCTTTCAACATTCTGGCTTGTCTAGGGGCTGCCTGAGGGACTCAAACCTGTCTCACCTGACTCAGGGTACTGACGGGAACAGGGCTTAGTTCTGATATGAGGTTGGAGGCCACTGAAAACCAAGGCAAGTGCCCTGGCTCAGTGCAGCATCAGAAACCCTGAAGTTCCACAGGAAGATGCCGGGGGAGCAAGAGGTTAGGAGCAGAGGACTATAACAAAGGCCAAAACCAACAGATCATGAGAAGAAACAGGAAATTAAGGTAGCCAAAATCACCTGTATATATCAGAATATGTAAAAGCTCATGCACAACCCAGAGGAAGATGCAACCCCCCAAAAGTTCTCCGAAGTCTCAGAACTTCTAGCGTGGCGACTGGTGAAGATTCCTCCCTGCATGAGCCAGTCCATAGAGACAGGGAGAGGTGATTTATCAAGTGCTCAAAACTCAAAAGATCACAAGACATACAAGGAAACACGGAAACACAGCCCAATCAAAAAACCAAAATAAACCCTAAAACAAAACAAAACAACAAACAAGATCTAAGAACTGCATAACAAGAAATTCAAAAGATCTTTTAAAGGTGCTCAATAAGCTAATACAGAATGCAGACAGACATCTAAAGGAAATCCGGAAAATAATGCATGGACAAAATGGGAATATCAACGGAAATATGAACTGTTTAAAAATAACAAAAGACTTATGGGATATCATTAAGTGGGCTAATATACATATTATGGGAGTGTCGAAAGGCAAAAAGGGGTGGGGGGAGGCAGAGAACTTATTTAAAGAAATAATGTCCCAAAACTTCTTAAATCTGAGGATAAAAATGAGGATAGAAATAGAAATTCAGGGAGCGGGGAAATATGGCAGAGGAGTAGGAGACCCTATTTCAACCGGTCCCCTGAATCGAGCTGGATATCTACCAGACCATCCTGAACACCCACGAAATCAGCCTGAGATGTAAGAAGATACATCTGGATCTCTACAAACAGAACATCTCTGGCGCTTGTTCTCGAGGTATGAAGTGGGGAGCCGAGAGTCTGCGCACAAATATCGGAAGATACATGGAAGGGGGAGGGCCGCACTTGCAGACCAGTAGCCACCGGGAAACCAGACTGAAACCTGGAGCTCGGGAGTGCTCGCTTAAACTGGGGCTGCTGCCCATTTTAGAAGCACAAAGGACAGAAGCGTGTTGGCCCTGGGAACGAGGACTGGGAGAGCAGCTGTGGGGCGCACATCCTGGGACACTGCAGGGTTTTTAGCAGCACCGACAGAGATGGAGTTAGAGTGGCCAAGAGAGCTCAGTGGAGAGCAGACTGTGATCTCTGTTCTGAGACAGAGGTTTGGATACAGTCACTGCTGCTCTGACTCTCAGAAGAGACACACAAAGTTGCCAGGGAAACCCGCCAGAGAACAAAAGCCTGGAAAAACCGGTTCTTGCTCAGCCCACCCCCACAGCGGGGCAGGGCAACTCTGCCCAAACAGGGTTGCCTGAGTATCAGCACGGCAGGCCCCTCCCCCAGAAGGCAGGCTGAAAGAACAACAAGCCCACATCTCTAAGGTCCCTATAAAATAGGTGCATCTTGCTTGGGTCCTGGTCACTAATTTGGACTCTGTACATCCCTCATCAGAATGACAGAACCACACCTCATCAGTATGACAAAGAGGAGCAACCCTCAACAAAGGAAAGAAACAGAGACTGTGGCCTCTGCCACAGAACTAATGGATATGGATATAACCAAGATGTCAGAAATGGATTTCAGAGTAACAATGGTCAAGATGATGTGTAGGCTTGAGAAAAATATTAATGAAAATATAGAATCTCTAAGGGCTGAAATGAGAACGAATCTGGCGGAAATTAAAAATCCTATGAATGAAATGCAGTCTAAACTGGATGCTCTGACTGCCAGGGTAAATGAGGCAGAAGAACGAATTAGTGAGTTAGAGGATGAGATGATAGAAAAGAAGGAAAAAGAGGTAACATGGGAGAAAAGACTCCAATTTCAAGAAAAAAATCTACAGGAAATTACTGATTGAATGAAACGTTTCAATGTCAGAATTATTGGGATCCCTGAGGGGGTGGAGAAAGAGAGAGGTCTAGAAGAGATATTTGAGCAAATTGTAGCTGAGAACTTCCCTAATCTGGGGAAGGAAACAAGCATTCATGTCCAAGAGGAAGAGAGGTCCCCTCCCAAAATCAATGAGAACAGACCAACACTACGACATATAATAGTACAATTTGCAACTCTTAGATCCAAGGAAACAATTTTGAAAGCGGCGAGGGGGAAGAGATTCCTTATGTACAAGGCAGGAACATCAGAATAACATCAGACCTATCTACAGAGACCTGGCAAGCCAGAAAGGGCTGGCAAGACATTCAGAGCACTAAGTGAGGAGAACATGCAGCCAAGGATCCTGTATCCAGCAAGGCTGTCATTCAGAATGGATGGAGAGACAAGGAGCTTCCAAGACCTGCAGAAACTGAAAGAATATGTGACCGCCAAGCCAGACCTATGAGAAATATTAAGGGGGAGGGTTCTATAAAAGTAGAAAGACCCCAAGAGGGATACAGAACAGAAATTTACAGAGATAATCTATAGAAACAAGGACTTCACAGGTAACACAACCACATTAAAATCATATCTCTCAATAATCACTCTCAATGTGAATGGTCTTAATGTTCCCATAAAACAACACAGGGTTGCAGACTGGATAAAAAGACATGACCCATCCATGTGTTGTCTACAAGAGACTCACTTTGACCCTAAAGATACATCCAGACTGAAAGTGAAGGGATGGAGAACCATTTTTCGTGCCAACAGACCTCAAAAGAAAGCTGGGGTAGCAATTCTCATATCAGACAAATTAGATCTTAACTAAAGACTGTAGTTAAAGATACAGAATGACACTACATTATTTTTAAAGGGTGTATCCAACAAGAGGACTTAACAATTATAAATATCTATGCCCCCAACAGGGGAGCAGCCAACTACATAAGCCAACTGTTAACCAAAATAAAGAGACATATAGATAATAATATGTTAATGGGGGGACCTCAACACTCTACTCTCAGCAACAGACAGATCATCTAAGCAGAAAATCAACAAAGAAACAAGAGCTTTGAATGACACACTGGACCAGATGGACCTCATAGATATATACAGAACATTCTGCCCTAAAACAACAGAATATCCATTCTTTTTGAACGCACATGGAACCTTCTCCAGAATAGACCATAAACTGGGTCACAAAACAGGTCTCAACCAATACTGAAAGACTGAGATTATTCCCTGCATATTCTCAGACCACAATGCTTTGAAACTGGAACTCAATCACAAGGAAAAATTTGGAAGAAATTCAAACACTTGGAAACTAAGGACCATTCTGCTTAAGAATGTTTCGGTAAACATGGAAATTAAAGAAAGACTTAAACAATTTATGGAAACCAATGAGAACAAAAACACATCAGTCCAAAACCTATGGAACACTGCAAAGGCAGTCCTAAGGGGGAAATACATAGCCATCCAAGCCTCACTCAAAAGAACAGAAAAATCTAAAATGCAGTCCTTATACTCACACCTTAAACAGCTGGAGATGGAACAAAAGAACAGGCCTAAACCACACATGAAAAGACAACTAAGATTAGAGTAGAAATCAATGAATTAGAAACCAGAAATACAGTAGAGCAAATCAACAAAACTAGAAGCTGGCTCTTTGAAAAAATTAATAAGATCAATAAGCCACTGGCCAGACTTATTCGAAAGAATAAAGGACCCAAATTAATAAGATTAAGAATGAAAGGGGAGAGACCACAACTAACACCAAGGAAATAGAAACAATCATTAGAAACTATTGTCAACAACTATATGCCAATAAATTAAGCAACCTGGAAGAAATGGATGGCTTCCTGGAAACCTATAAACTACCAAGACTGAAACAGGAAGAAATTGACAATCTAAATAGACCAATAACCAGTGACGAGAATGAAACAGTGATCAAAAACCTCCCCAAAAACAAGAGTCCAGGGCCTGATGGATTCCCTGGGGAATTCTACCAAACATTCAAAGAAAAAATAGTACCTATTCTCTTGAAGCTGTTCCAAAAAATAGAAACAGAAGGAAAACTTCCAAACTCATTCTATGAGGCCAGCATTACCTTGATCCCAAAACCAGGCAAAGACCCCATCAAAAAGGAGACTTATAGACTGATATCCCTGATGAATATGGATGCCAAAATTCTCAACAAGATCCTATCTAATAGGATCCAACAGTACATTAAAAAGATTATCCATCAAGACCAAGTGGGATTCATCCCTGGGATGCAAGGTGGTTCAACATTCGCAAATCAATCATTGTGATAGAAAACATTAATAAGAGAAGAGACAAGAATCATATGGTCCTCTCAATTGATGCAGAAAAAGCATTTGACAAAATACAGCATCCTTCCCTGATTAAAACCCT
Organism: Ursus americanus; assembly: GCF_024610735.1. Classification (NCBI taxonomy): domain Eukaryota; kingdom Metazoa; phylum Chordata; class Mammalia; order Carnivora; family Ursidae; genus Ursus; species Ursus americanus. The sequence goes on along the minus strand of NC_142140.1, from coordinate 32,503,891 downwards.
TCAGAGTGTAGGGATAGAGGGTATATTCCTTAATTTCATAAAAACCATCTATGAAAAGCCTACAGTGAATATCATTCTCCATGGGGAAAAGTTGAGAGCCTTTCACTTAAGATCAGGAACACGACAAGGATGCCCACTCTCGCCATTATTGTTCAACATAGTACTAGAAGTCACAGCAACAGCAATCAGACAACAAAAAAGAATAAAAGGTATTCAAATTTACAAAGAAGTCAAACTCTCTCTCTTCACAAATGACATGATACTTTATATGGAAAACCCAAAAGACTCCACCCCCAAATTACTAGAACTCATTCAACAATTCAGTAACACGGCAGGATACAAAATCAATGCACAGAATCAGTTGCATTTCTATACACTAACAATGAGACTAAAGAAAGAGAAATTAGGGAATTGATTCCATTTACAATAGCACCAAAAACCATAAGATATCTCAGAATAAACTTAACCAGAGAGGTAAAGGATCTATACTCTAGAAACTACAGAACACTGATGAAAGACATTGAAGAAGAAACAAAAAGATGGAAAAACATTCCATGCTCATGGATTGGAAGAATAAACATAGTTAAAATGTCTATGTTACCCAGAGCAATCTACACTTTCAACGTCATCCTGATCAAAATATCAATGACATTTTCAAAGTGCTGGAACAAACAATCCTAAAATTTGTGTGGAATCAGAAAAAACCTGAATCACCAAGGAAATGTTGAAAAAGAAAACAAAGCTGGGGGCATCCTGTTGCCTGATTTCAAGCTATACTACAAAGCTGTGATCACCAAGACAGCATAGTACTGGCACAAAAAACAGACACATCGATCAATGGAACAGAATACAGATTCCAGAAATGGACCCTCAACTCTATGGTCAACTAATCTTTGACAAAGCAGGAAAAAACATCCAATGGAAAAAAGACATCCTCTTCAATAAATGGTGCTGGGAAAATTGGACAGCTATATACAGAAGCATGAAACTTGACCACTCTCTCACACCATACACAAAGATAAACTCCAAATGGATGAAAGACCTTGATGCGAGACAGGAATCCATCAAAATTGTAAAGGAGAACATAGGTTGTAACCTCTTTGACATCAGCCACAGCAACTTCTTTCATGACACGCTTCGAAAGGCAAGGGAAACAAAAGCAAAAATGAACTTTTGGAACTTCATCAAGATAAAAAGCTTCTGCACAGCCAAGGAAACAATCAAAAAAACAAAGAGGTAACCCATGGAATGGAAGAAGATATTTGCAAATGACACTACAGATAAAAGGCTGGTATCCAAGACCTATAAAGAACTTCTCAAACTCAATACCCAAGAAACAAATAAATCAAAAAATGGGCAGAAGATATGAACAGACAATTTTCCAAGGAAGACACACAAATGGCTAACAAACACATGAAAAAATGCTCAACATCATTAGCCATCAGGAAAATTCAAATCAAAACCACATTGAGATAGCACCTTACACCAGTTAGAATGGCAAAAATTGACAAGGCAGGGGCACCTGGGTGGCTCAGTCGTTAAGCATCTGCCTTCGGCTCAGAGCGTGATCCTGGCGTTCTGGGATTGAGCCCCGCATCAGGCTCCTCTGCTGGGAGCCTGCTTCTCCCTCTCCCACTCCCCCTGCTTGTGTTCCCTCTCTCACTGGCTGTCTCTCTATGTCAAATAAATAAATAAAATCTTTTAAAAAAAATGACAAGGCAAGAAACAACAAATGTTGGAGTGATGTGGAGAAAGGGGAACGCTCTTACACTGTTGGTGGGAATGCAAGTTGGTATAGCCACTTTGGAAAACGGTGTGAATGTTCCTTAAAAAAATTAAAAATAGAGCTACCCCATGACCCAGCAATTGCACTACTGGGTATTTACCCCAAAGATACAGACGTAGTGAAGAGAAGGGTCATATGCACCCCAATGTTCACAGCAGCATTGTCCACAATAGCCAAACTGTGGAAGGAGCTGAGATGCCCTTCAACAGACTAATGGATAAAGAAGATTTGGTTCATATATACAATGGAATATTACTCAGCCATCAGAAAGAGCGATTACCCAACATTTGCAGCAACATGGATGGGACTGGAGGAGATTATGCTACGTGAAATAAGTCAAGCAGAGAAAGACAATTATATGGTTTCACTCATTTGTGGAACATAAGAAACAGCAGGAAGATCAGTAGGAGAAAGAAGGGAAGAATGAAGGGAGGGAGTAAATAGAAGGGGGAATGAACCATGAGAGACTATGGACTCTGGGAAACAAACTGAGGGCTTCAGAGGGGAGGGGGGTGGGGGACTGGGATAGGCCGGTGATGGGTATTAAGGAGGACATGTATTGCATGGAGCACTGGGTGTTATACGCAAATAATGAGTCATGGAACACTACATCAAAAATAAGGATATACTGGGGCACCTGGGTGGCATGGTGGTTAAGCGTCTGCCTTCGGCTCAGGGCGTGATCCCGGCATTCTGGGATCGAGCCCCACATCAGGCTCCTCCGCTGTGAGCCTGCTTCTCCCTCTCCCACTCCCCCTGCTTGTGTTCCCTCTCTCGCTGGCTGTCTCTATCTCTGTCGAATAAATAAATAAAATCTTTTAAAAAAAAATAAGGATATACTGTATGGTGACTAACATAACATAATAAAAAATTATTATAAAAAAAATAAATCTATTAGTTCATGTGGCAGTTAATGAACCAAAAATTGTCCTCTAAAATGAGAGCAGAAAAAGAAGCATTGTAAATTTTCCTTCTATGTCTATGTAAACCTCTTTGGTACCAGCTTGCATCCTACCATTTCCACCTGCGAGCAGCCTGTACTCCATGCTAACTTTTAGGATGTAGAAATTTAGTATGTGAGGTGAGTACAAGTGAAAAAATCCAGTAATCTCTCTTTTTCATTTTGGATCATCTTCCTTCTGGGTCCTGCAGAACCCTAGGCATGTGAGGATGAAGCTCCTGGCATGCACTCCACTATTCCATTGGTTACTGGGAAAGCAACATGGCTCCAAGAAGCTATTAAAATTGGCCAACACGAACATCATCATCATCACCAAGGCTCATATGAAACAGTCTGCTGGAAAACATCCATTTGTCTGAAATAAGACCTCTCTGAACTGAAATAAAGATAGAATTAGCAGCACCAGTGGACAAGACAAATTATAAATCCTGCCCTGCTGTACATTCCTTTCCTTGACTTCAGTTTCCTCATCAGTAAGATAGAGACAACCAACCCTGTCACACTGAACAGTTTATCTACAGAAAGAGATCATGTATGTAAAGCACTTGGTGCTCAGCACGCACAGTATCTGCTCTGTGGATACCAGTCAGCATCACCAATGTATTCAGCACACAGCTGTACAGGTGGGCTCTCTCTTCACAGCACTGGTATTATTTTAGACACTAGGTTTCTTCATAATTTTACCTTCAGATCCTCTCTCCACTCATTCATACCATAGCTTTTAGAAATTTCTGGTTGGAAAATCTGCATTTTTGCCATGGATGTAGCCAGACGAGTTAAAGACTGACGACCACTGCCTCCAAGTCCAACAAGCAAAGCATTTCCACCGGACTGCTTTAGAATTCGACATATTCGTGATAAATGTTCCAATACATACCTATGAAATACCAATATCATAATACTTGAAAATATGAATGTAAATATTTATATGTAACTATTATTTTATATTCTTGGAAAGATGGACTTTGCTTTCCCATATGTTTTCCCAATTTTAAAGAGGTAATCACCAAAAAGTGTGGTTTTTTAAAAGAAATTACAATTGGATCATTTGATGCAAAGGAAAACTACAGTACAAATTCAGGAAGTGTAATATACAAATTATAGAAATAAAATGAAATTTTAACTACTTATACTGGAAGTATTTTACTTCTTTTATTAAAAACATACCTTCAATCTTTTAATACTAGGAGTTCTATGTGAGAAACAGAAAATCAGTTCTCTACAAAATTAACAAATTCAGTCAAGACACCCAGTCTCACTAGTAATTAGGGAAATTAAAATTGGAGCCAAAGTGAGATACCATTCCAGTCTTCTTTAGACTGGCAAAACTTACCAAGCCTGGCAATCCTAAGTGTTGACAAGGGTGAGGGACAATGGGAACGCTTAAGTAATCATTTTTGAAGACACTTCAGCCAAACTTAGTAAAGTAGGAGGTGCTTACATACCATGACACAATAATGCTACTTCTAGGAATATAGCCTAGAGAAATTCTAACACGTGTACCCAAAGAGACATGAATATTCAAATCTTTTTTTATAATTGCAAAAACTAGAAGTCACCTAAAAGTCTGTTTCAGAAAATGACTACATTGTATTGGTAGCAAAAGCTCATTTTTTGTGACTCTCACAAAAAATAGGGAATAAACTTGAAGAATACATGCAAAATAAGACTCTGCATATATGTTTTGGAACACACATGTATAGTAAAGTCCAAAGAAGCACATGAGTTTCTTTTTACTCCTGAGGGTATGATGGGGATGCAGTCAGAGAGGGTTGGCTAGACAAGGGACTTCAAATAAATTGCTAATATTTTATGTCTTAAGTTGGGCGATCAGCACAGGGTTATTCACCATATTTTTCTTTATACCTTTTGGTACATTTTAAATATTTCACAGAAAAATTTTACAAATAGCAATTTGTACCATCAATACCAAATATAGGTACCTAAAAATGACAAGATTCATTCTTGTTTTGTGAGTTTGATTATACTCATCTAAGCATTGGTCCACAATGTCACTAAAATGATGAATATTTGGAATTTCAACATAAACTCTGTCATCTCCTTCAAGGTCAGGATTCATATAATCGCCAAACATGAGATTTCTCAAGTTCTCCTCAGTTATCTATAGAATGGAAATCAACAAGTTACAAAATTTACAGTTTATAAAATAAATTTAAGGAAATGTTATATAAAATTTTGCTTTGTCCATGTTATGGGATGATGATCAATTAAATAATTCTTTTAAACATGAAGATAGTAAATAATATACTTGTAAAATTAATGCCGGAGATATTACATCCTCCAAAAATAAAAAGAACAGAAATTTTTTTGTCATATAAATTTTTACCCCCAGAGCCTGGAAAAGTCATTCTGAGTGAGTAGTTACTAAGGGATGGTCACCGTGTTAAGCACTTTTCATTCATTGTATCATTTAATCCCTGTCATATAAGGTTTTATTCTCTCTTGTTTTAAAGATTTTATTTATTTGACAGAGAGAGAGAGAGCGCACGAGAGAGCAAGCCGGGGGCGGGATGGGGGGAGGGAAAGAGACAAGCGATCCCTGCACTGAGCCCGGAGCCTGACGTGGAGCTCGATCTCATGATCGGAGATCATGACCTGAACCAAAATCAAGAGTCAGTTGCTCAATGACTGAGCTTCCTACAAGCCCCACGGTTTTATTCTTTAAATAACTTCTGCATTACCTATATAATTCCTCTGAAGACAAATCTTCTTAAAATAAATACCTACCAATGAGGAAAGTTAAAAAAATATGATTGTTAAAAGCAACAGTATCTTTTAAAGAAAAGTTGACTGTAACAATCCAGGCTATTGTACTGTTTTGTTTAGAATCACTAAATATCCTCACCGGTGTGTTTTCCTTCCTCAAATGTGAAAAGATGCCATCAAATGATTCTTTAAAATGGTCCTTTATAACAGCTTTGATTAAGTTGAACAGCCAGTATCGATCATTATCGTTAATGAGGCGGTCGTAAAACACGCGGAGAACCTCATGTACGAAGAGGCGGATCATGGTGTGCCTGCTCTCCACAGCATCCTTTCCAATGAGTAAGCAGCCCTGGATGACACGTGAAAAATCCCGCAAGTTGAAAGTGTAATGAGATTTCGTGGGTGTGGGCAAAAGATTTTCCATGGATCGTTTATAGATCTGAATATGAAAAAAAGCAACGAAGCAAAAATAAAATGACTATAATAAGCAAAGTCATGTAACAAATAGTATATGCTATAAAATATTTATCTAATCAGATTATGTTGGTTTGGAAAGTTGTATAGTACCAAGTCTAGCATGACATTTAGCTTTTTATTTTGGTTTATCACAGGCATTATGAAGTGGAGGGAACTTAAAATTATCAGATTCCATCCAAGCCCAGGAAGTGACAATGCTTTTATCTCCCAGGTATTACAGTTGTTCCGTTTAAAGTTGAATGACATGGGATTAAATAATTAGCAAAAAATTTTAGTAGAAACTGAAACCAAGAAACCATTTCGAAGCATTCCAAATGAAGGGGTGAATGAAACAATTTCCTTTTGACTACCCTTGACTTCAAAACAAATCAATGTATTCTCTTCCTTCCCTTCACTCCTATTTACTCTCTGCTTCTTCTTCGTCTTAATTGGCTATAATACGGAAATAAAGTATGATTTTACTATATGCTGAATTCATCAAATAAAGTTTAACATTTTCTTTAAGGATGGTAAATTAAATCTTTTATAATATAGCCTCCCCTCTCCAAAAAATGAAATTATTTTTTATCTATCTGTGCTCTAGGATTCATCCCTCCTCCTAGCTTCCACGTGGTAGGTCTAAAATGCTTCAAAGACAGAAAAAAAAAAAATCCTTTTTGTATGTCATTCGGCCTGGCCAACTCCCTTATTTTTCCAGGAGACACCCAAAATACATAAATCATATTTTATAAATAGAAGCACTTTTCTGGTATCGGAATAACTACTGTAATTTCAATGTACTATCACTTTGCTCACAGTTTCTCTATTTTAACAGCACAAATTTCGCACCAGAACAAGGGGGACACTTCAGATAGATAAGAGGCTCTTGGAAACCAGTGGGATGATTCTAGGGAGTTTTGTACTTTTTTTTTAAGATTTTATTTATTTATTTGACAGAGATAGAGACAGCCAACGAGAGAGGGAACACAAGCAGGGGGAGTGGGAGAGGAAGAAGCAGGCTCACAGCGGAGGAACATAAGTTTTAAAATATGACCATGCCCCTGATGTGGGGCTCGATCCCAGAACGCCAGGATCACGCCCTGAGCCGAAGGCAAACGCTTAACAACTGTGCCACCCAGGCGCCCCGGGAGTTTTGTACTTCTGGTTGCACTGATGCCGCAGTGAACCCACTTTATCAAGGGCTCCAGAAAAGGTTAGTTTAGTAATATCACTCATTTACCTTACATACAGTTTTTCCTTTTACCATTAGTGATGAGGCTGCCTCTGGCCTCTGAGCAGTGGCAGATAACACACCCTGAATAAGGCAAAGCCACTGGACCATCTTGTGTTCTGTTCCCACCCCTGTGTTTCCTTATTATTATATTTTCATTGCTACTCTTAAGTTATGTAGTATGGATTTAAAAAAAAAAGTATGCATTCATAAGCTGAAGTTTCCCTCTTTGTTTTTTTAAATATTAATTAATTATAATTAATTTTTTATTTTTATTTTTTTTAAGTAGGCTCCATACCCAATGTAGGGCTCAAGCTCACGACCCCAAGATCAAGAGTCACATGCTCTACCCTGTGCCAGCCAGACACCCCTTTCTCTGTCTCTTTAAAGACAAACATGAAAAATGGAAAGAGAGAGAAAAATAATAAACACCAGGGTAGAAACCTAACAATTAGGGAAGCCCTCGTAGTGTGGCTGATACTGATTCGAAATTATTTCCTTGGAACAACCTTGTGAAATAGGTGCTCTCCTTCATGTTAGTGATTAAAAAACTGAGTTTCTGGAAGGTCAAGTTACTTGCTTTAGGCCACATAGGTAGGAAATAGCAGTCAAGGCTCAAACCCAGTTAGAGTTCCCTGATTTCAAAGCCTATGAGCTTCCTGTTCTCAAGCCTTCTTAACAGCTTCTCTGACACTGAAGACCAAAGTAGATGGCTATGGGGGAAAAAATGTTAAAAAAAAAAAAAAAAAAGAACCAAACAAGGAAAATATGTAATGCTAAAACATTTTGTATCGCAGTACTCACTCACCTCCATTGTCCCACTGACAATCTGGTTCCCAACTGAAAAGTACTCTGGAGGAAATTCACGAGTCCTCAGGTAGAATGCTACAATTGATGAGAAGATTCGGACCATAGTTTCATCACTGAAAGTATTAATAGAGCAGATGTTGAAATGTCGAATAAATCGGGGAGTGACTGGATTTCTTCCGCCACCTGGAGGACCCATAGCAGCAATCAGATGGATGTCAACCAGTGTGATTTTACTTGTGTCCTTAAGGTCATACCTTGAAAGCACATAAAAATCCCAAAGCAATCAGTTACAAGCCAATTAAGATGGAATGAAATATAGAACTTCCTAGAAACGTAATCTGATTTTAGCTTCTCTAAAAGAATCCTAGAAAATGCTTGGAGTAGAAAAATTAAAAATAAATTTTATTTTTTTAAATTGAGGTATAATTGACGTAACAGTAGTTTCGGGTGTATAACATAATGACTCGGTATTTGTCTACACTGTGAAATGATTTCCACAGTAAGTCCAGTTAACATCTGTCACCATACATAGTGACAAATTTTTTTTCTTGTTATGAGAACTTTCAAAATTCACTCTACCCTTGCCTTATATAAAAAAATCATGCATACTGGGGGTTAGAAAAGTATATTTAAGAGGAAGAAATGAAGAATTATTAATCTTAGCCAAACGATACAATGTCTTACATGTTGGAAACTAACCATAGCATCATAAAAATGGGATGGAGGGTGGGGCACCTGGGTGGCTCAGTCAGTTCAGCATCCGCTCTTGATTTTGGCTCAGGTCATGATCTCATGGGTCATGAGATCTAGCCCTGCACTGGGCTCTGCGTTCAGCAGGGAGTCTGCTTGAGATTCTCTCCCTCTGCCCCTCCCCCCACTGGCATGTGCACACACACTCTAAAATAAATAAGTAAGTCTTTTTAATAAATGGGATGGAGGGAGCGGAAGAGTTATCTATGGAACTGGTGTCAAAAACAAGCTATCTCAAAGGTACAGTAGTCCCAAACAGTCACAGAAAATATAGAGAATTTAAAATGGCAGAAACAACAGAGGATGCTGATTATTCTCAGCCCCGGAAGAATAGTACTTTGAAAGATGTAGTCTATATGTTATTTTCAATGATTGAAAATAATAGTTGAAAAGGAAAGAATTTATTCCATTATTGAATAAATACATTTCCAATACTGGGTTATTCATCCCAGTAATCTAACTCACATATTCACAGGAAAGAATGTCATAAAAAAGTACAGAAAAGTCTTCCAAAATTTCTGTATAAGAAAATCTGAGTAACCATTTTCTTCCCATAAGTAACTTGAAAAATGCATTACTTTGATGTGAGAAACTAAAATAAAAAAAGAGAACAAAAATGACTTCAGCATGGCTAATTAAAACTCCAGTTAAATAGTTACCAGTGCCCACAGTCAAAAAATTGTCGTAGTAATTCGATAGGAGGTTGAGCTCCGTATTTCTCCAATGCAGGCATATTCATGTCATCTATAAAAATGACACACTTCTTTCCCATAGGTGGTCCAAAAACTCCTTTGCGTCTTTTATCCAGTCTAGCCATAATGATATTCTAAAATATAAAGAAGAAAAGTAATATTTAAAGCCATACTTAACACCGGGGGAAAAAAGAATTTACAGTCTAATTATATAAGGAAATGGTGCCAGGAAGCACTGTGTGTGTGTTTATATTTAATCATTTTTAGGGTGATAGCAAACCTTATATTCAATATCAAAGAGTGTTTACTAAAATCCTTCTATGTGCTCAGAATTGTTATATACATAAATATTTATACATTTATATTGCACATAAACACAAAATATTTTCCTCATTGGATACCCCAACATATCTATTAACTTTAACTTATTCAACACCTAAAAGAACTAAACTAAATTTGTAAGATTTTGAAATTAAGGGAATTCTACAGGTTTAAAACAACAGAAATGAGCCCCGTAGGTCAGGTGAGAATGGACATAAATTTAGGCATGGATGATTATAATAGTGACTAGAAAAGGTCTTGTGCAGAACTTTCAACTTGGCACAAAGAAGGGGAGGCACAACTACATGGTTCCTGTCATGTAAGGTCATACAATAGTCCATGGCTTGAAAGACCTTTCAAGGACAGAGGTTCAGTAAGCAGCAAATGCCCTGAAGGCCCATCCAGGAGAGTCTAGAAAGAACAATTGAAGGTTCTCACTCTCTCTCTTCCCCCAGTCAAGAAATCAATTTTGCTTCTTCTTGGGCTTATAAAAAAGGATGAGAAAGCTCAATAATCCAGTATTAATGCAAAAACGTTCCCTTGAAAGCAGTTCCAACATTACTATGCTCTTGGAATTATTAGTTAATTGGGGAGTCTTTTAGCCTTTGTTTTTAAATAGGTATGTTTAAAATAATAACTTATAACCCAGGAATTTAATAAAAATGGGAACATAAATTTTTTAAAATGTCCTCTTGAACTTTTGTCCTTAAAACTTTTTTTAAAACTTACTTATAATGCCAAAAATAAAAGTTCTGAAGTTTCATTTAAATTTATAGAAGACTTACACAGCTGCTCATTTAATATACAATTTTAAACACTGATCAAATAAGGCAAAAAAGTTAATTATGGACCTGCGTTTCTGGCTTTCAACTAACCTGAACCTGGTTGGCACTGGTCCGTGCAGAGAAATTAACATAAAAAGGGAAATACTGGTCCTTTTCCAAGTGATTCATTAGTTTATCCTTCACATACACTGATTTTCCTGTACCCGTTGGACCCACGAAAAGCAACGGCCTTTATGAAAACAATGAACATATCATTAGAAAAGAGAAAAAGTCAGAATACCATTTCTACTACAGAAGGCTGGAATTCGTTGAAAACTTGAGTAATGAAATCACCATCTAAAAATTCACATTTTAATCTGCCGCTGTTATTTCATGTAACACCAGTAAAAGTGACAAATGGCACACACTTTTGCTTCCTGTTGCTGAGACTTTAATAGTAACAAACTATTAAAGACAGATGCAGCATTGCTATACTCCAGAAATACAAACAAGTAATAACATGTTTTGCTTTTTGGCAAAGAAAGCGAAAGTTTGGCTCCTCCGAAAAGTGATGTATCTGTACTTGTGAGTTGGGGTGGAGGCAATGGGGTGCAGTATGTAAGGGACCAATAAGACGATGACGTTAAGACCGGTTTAGGCTGTTTCACGGTTATTAACACCTAGGTGACCGTGAAGTCTAGAGCTAATAGTTATATTATGCCTATTAACAGCATTTTAGTATCTAAAATATCATTTTAGAATAGGCTTTAGAATCAGTTACTAACTGAAAACACTTGTCCAAAAGCAAGCTCTGAGGAATTCTTCTTTCAGTGGGGCCTCAAGGCTGGGTTTCTCATTCTCAAGTGATCATAATTAATTTAAAAAGGAAAAAAAAAAATCCTGTGAGTTTATGCTCACAGAATTCTGGGGAATCCCAGCTTGGAAATACTGTTTAGAATTAAAAATTAAATACTGACCCTTTGATGGCTAACTTGGCACCACCCAATACACAGAGACAAACACAAGGACAGCGCTAACCCTGAGCACCAGTGTTCTAAGAGGCCATCTGAGGGACCCAAATTATGCTAATATTAATTTTAAAAATTATCATTGAAGCATAAACATAAAATTAAAGTTCTTTTGGAACTACAGTAGCCCTGGAAAGTTCACCTATGTGTTTCAGTCTGAGTAACACTTGCCTTATGGAAAGCTATTTATTAAAAAAAATTTTTAATAAAATACTGTGCTGAACTTGGGACCCAGGGACCAAAGGAGGAAATCTTTAGACAGTGTTCGAAGAATCTGCGAACTTGGATGACAAAAAGGTTATATATTTACTTTTCCTATCCTTAACTAAAATGGAGCAATTGTATCAATTGTACCTATGTCTTTGTCACTAATAGAAATCACACATATTATTCTAAATATTACAATGGCTACAAATATCTCAAAAATATCATGCCTATTACTTCTCTGAAATCATGATAGGCCTCAGACCCACTGCTAGACTGTATTATTTAATGTCAATAAAGCAGCACATATATTAGTACCATAGCTCAAATTAAAAAAAATTTTTTAATAATATTTTTTATTATATTACGTTAGTCACCATACAGTACATCCCTGATTTTTGATGTAAAGTTTGATGATTCATTGGTTGCGTAAAACACCCAGTGCACCATGCAATACGTGCCCTCCTTAATACTCATCACCGGCCTATCCCATTCCCCCACCCCCCTCCACTCTGAAGCCCTCAGTTTGTAAATTTTTTTAAAAAAGCATTATTCTGACAAATGGCTTATGGCACAAAAGGGCTCTTATACTAGGAATTTCCCAGAATTGGCAAGTTTCTTCCTTGCCTTTTTCTTTTCACTATCAGCCTCGAAATGCAAAAATGTAACAAATAAGCACTGAGTAATGTACAGAAGTGTTGAATCACTATACTATACACCTGAAACTAATATAATGTTGAATGTTAACTACACTGGATTAAAAAAAATTTTTTTAATGTAACAACAGGGATTCAATAATATTCCCTCATGGGATATTTTTCCTGTGTTGTCGGGGTTTTTTTTTTTTTTTTTTTTTTTAAACAAGATAAAATTCACCAAGAAAAATTCACCAAGAAACAGGTTTGGTTTTTTTTTTAAGATTTTTAAATTTATTATTTATTTGACAGAGCAAGAGAGCACAAGCAGGTAGAGCAGCAGAGGGAAAGGGAGAAGTAGGCTCCCTGATGCGGGGCTTAATCCCAGGATCCCGGGATCAAAACCTGAGCCAAAGGCAAATGCTTAACTGACTGAGTCGCCCCAAGAAACATGTTCTTCATCAAAAACAAACCAACAATGACACTCATGCATATTATGTAAGCTTGTCTAGTTTAAATAGTATTGATAAATTATGTCTAATGTTTCAAAAGAAAAATAACTACAAGAAAGAGATGCCCTTTGACAGATGACTGGATTAAGCAGATGTGGTCCATATATACAATGGAATATTACTCAGCCATCAAAAAGAACGATTTCTCAACATTTGCTGCAACATGGACGGGACTGCAGGAGATAATGCTAAGCGAAATAAGTCAAGCAGAGAAAGACAATTATCATATGGTTTCACTCATTTATGGAACATAAGAAGTAGGAAGATCGGTAGGAGAAGAAAGGGAAGAAGAAAGGGGGAGTAAACAGAAGGGGGAATGAACTACGAGAGACTATGGACCCTGGGAAACAAACTGAAGGCTTCAGAGGGGAGGGGGATGGGGATTGGGATAGGCCAGTGATGGGTATTAAGGAGGGCACGTATTGCATGGTGCACTGGGTGTTATACGCAAGTAATGAATCATGGAACTTTACATCAAAAACTAGGAATGTACTGTATGGTGACTAACATAATAAAAAATTACTATAAAAAAAGAAAGTTATTAGGAAAGTTGGTATGAATATGCCTACAGTACGTGCCAGGCTTTTGACCAGTTTCATGTCCTCTTCTTTGATGTGCTCTTCTGATTTAAGTCTGAGATTTCCACATTCATCTTAAGTTATGAAGAACTGGCATAGGGCATACATGAAAAATGCTAAATGGGAGAATGTGGATCACAGTTGATACTCAGAAGCATACTAAACCTTTGAGGTGTAGAATGCATACTTGCTTACCAATAACACTGCAACTGACTTTTAGTCTGCTGTTACTAATACAATAAATATGGTTTATGGGGCAACAAAGTATGGTGACTAATTTTTGGTGTAGGCAATAGAAAACCTGGATTCTAGGTTTGCCACTAGTAACAGAGGTTACTGTTGGCATGTCAATTAGTCCCTCGGGGTCTGTTATCTGAAAATGGATGACCTCCAAGTTTACTTCAAAAGTCGTATGATCTGGGGCATCTGGGTGGCTCAGTGGGTTAAGCATATGACTCTTGATTTCAGCTCAGGTCATGATCTCAGGTGAGATAGAGCCCCGCATCAGGTTCCATGCTGCCTTCTTGGGATTCTCTCTCTCCCTCTGACCCTTTCTCCCACTCTCTCCCTCTCTTAAAAAAAATAAAAAATGAAATAAAAAAATAAAAGAAATCCTACGATCTTATTAGAATGCCACTGTTATATTTACAATGCATGTCCATAACAGAGTTTCTTACTTTGCATAGGTAATACTCAAATCCATTAGAAATGTATATCTAACTGTGTCCATTGTAGGGACTATGATATCTTGAATCTTGACACGTTTTTCTCCTAAATTAGTACTTTTAATTAATTCATTCCAGTGGAGCCAGCGACCTCGGTTTTTCAACTACAAGAGAACATAAGTTTTAAAGTATGACCATGCACTTGGTATCCGAAAGGCTCTTTAACACACTGATGTATTTGCTTTTAAAACCTTAGTTTATCATAATAAAAACTTCTTGTAGGAATAAGTCATCTAAAATAATGCACAGAACGTTTTATAGTCATGAAGTAGATTAATAAGCACCCATGAATCCACTACCCAATTTAAGAAACACACATGTTTCTTTGGATTGATTATCCCTCTGCTTCAGTGCTATGGCTGGCATCCAAGAATTTTCCTATTTTCTGGCAAATTGTACACGTATACAGTATGTGTCTGGATGGTGGTAATTTTGCAAGTTTGGGTGAATGTTTCTTAAGTAATTTGTATTCTTATTTTTTTTAAGTTTAAGCTTTCATTTCTATCAAAGTTATATATGCACATATTTTAGAATCAAAACTTTTACAAAGGTTGAAAAAAACAGCAGTTTCCCTCTCTTGTTTTCTCTTCTCTAGCAGCCACTATAAGCTGGACATTTTGGGATTCACCTCCAACACAAAGAATATGCTTGTGTTATCATCTCTTGATTTTTTGGTTTTAGAGATTATTTTATTGACTTCCCACTGTGACTAATAAGGATGAAACTCTCTGGTCATATTTTTAAAATTTTGTATTAGCATGGTGTTGGGAAAGATTTCTACACTGGTAGTCAAGAGAGCTGGATTCAGGTCCTGGTTCTGCTAGCCATTTGTCTTTCTAGGCTTGCCTCTTTCCCTGTAAATCCAGAGATTTAGGGAAAGTTGTACTTAAGTCTCTCTATAAATCTTATGTCTCTGTGAAGTAAAATTTGCATGAATAAAATGATATTCAGATGCTTGCTGTTTAAAAGAATCTTTTTGTGAATTTTTTAAAGTGGAGAAAATATTTAATTTAAATCTGAAACTATAAAATAGCCTGAAAGAAAGTTTATCTACACTGTCCACAAGTTAAAGGAGGAGAAACTAAAGAAAAGGGACAAAAACACCAACCACAGGGGTCAAAACAACGCTAGGACGGGAACCCAGCTTTAGAACTTATAACGAGCATCTTATATCATACCTCATACATGTAGTCATAGACCAGACCTTTTTCATCAAACTGGCATTCCCATTTACCCACAGAGTCAGGCACTGGGTTGTTTTCATCTCTTCCCAGGATGATTGACCGTAGGAAAGTATCAAACACGACCCGACCATCCGTATCACAACTTCCTCCAATGGACCAAATCAAAGAAAATATAAAGCTAGCCTATTGGTTTAAAAAAAAAAAAAAAAGGTTAATTTAAATTAATTATTTAAAAGAAATTTTTAACAAATTAACTAAATTTAACATATTAAGGAGGCCTGGTTAACATATTTGGAAAAGGCCAGGTCTACAGATAAAGTGGAATGGAGCACAGTGAAGTCACAGAGAACATCATTTCTCTGGCACTATCTATCTAAATTTAAAATGCCCATAGCAGGGCACCTGGGTGCCTCAGTTGGTTAAGCCTCTGACTCTTTTTTTTTTTTTTTAAGATTTTATTTATTTATTTGACAGAGAGAGACAGCCAGCGAGAGAGGGAACACAAGCAGAGGGAGTGGGAGAGGAAGAAGCAGGCTCCCAGTGGAGCAAGGACCCCGAGGCAGGGCTCAGTCCCAGGATCCTGGGATCACGCCCTGAGCCGAAGGCAGATGCTTAACGACTGAGCCACCCAGGCGCCCCAAGCCTCTGACTCTTGACCACAGTTCAGGTCTTGATCTCAGGGTTGTGAGTTCGAGCCCCACACTGGGCTCCATGCTGGGTGCAGAGTCTACTTAAAAATAAATAAAAATAAATAACATGTCTATATCAAATGATGTAGGAATTTCTCTTTTAGGAGTTTATCCTTAAATATATTCCCACCTGTCAAAATGATGTATGTACAAGAATATTCACTACAACACTGTTTGTGCAGCCAAAAATAAGAAGGAACTGTTTTTTGATAGGGGTCTGTTTATGTTATGTATACAGGAAAACATGCAGCTGTTTAAAAAAAGTAACTCAGTAAGTATATGGATATGGAACACTCTCCAAGATATACTGTGAGAGAAGATGCAAATCAGTATGTATAGTATGCTAATGTGTAAAAATGTATTCATATGAAGGAGAGTATGGGTCTAATACCTCTAGCAGGCTACCTAGGGCACTGATGACAGTGGTTTCCTTGAGGGTGGCTAGGGCACTGGTATGGATAGAAAACCTATTTTTACCTTTTGAATTTTACTCTAGGCACATGTATCCAGTTTAAAAAAATCTATCAAATAATACACATACACAAGAATATATGTATAATCAAATATATTTTTTCTTTCTTTTTTTTTTTTTAGGTAATCTCAATACCCACTGTGGGGCTTGAATTCACAACCCTGAGATCAAGGGTCACATGCTCTACTGACTGAGCCAGCTAGTTGGTAGTCTTAAATTTTTTTTAAGAGAAAAATTTTAACCAGGTATCAATTTATATTAGTCTTTAAAAGTAATTCTAAACCCCTTAAAAATTGAGGGAATTTAGGCTTACCAATAGAATGAAACTTTATATAGAGATATAGATACAGATATAGCATGAAGGTTATATAAGTGAACTATTCCTAAATGCTTTTATATTTAATTTATAACAAAATTTTATAAAAAATAAACTAGTACACTGATAGGTACGGAACAATATTAAAAACTAGTTCTGTGAAAGGCAGTTCCAAACTTTGGGAGAAAAAGGAATATAAATAAATTATGCTTCAAACATGTCTGTTCAATTTCTTCTAACAGTGAAATAAGGAATGGAGGTGATGATGAGCAGGGAACCCTGGAATGTGAGGTGTCTGAGGCAGAGGACTTTCTGTGGTGACGAGGTAAAGGGGAAGCATGGGGAGGGAACCACTATCACCACAGAGTAGAAGAGAAGATGAAGGTATTTGTGAATAAGGTGGCAGATGGGAAAGAAGCATGGACCAAACACCTCTTTCCTCTGGCTCCCTTCAAGTCCTGTGCTCTGGTCTTCTCTGACCTCTAGACATTAGCTACCTGGACACTGACTCCCCCGTAGCGATGTGCTCTTTGAACCCTGCTGGCAATGCTCCACGCAGCTGGCTGGATGCCTGTTTCTGGTCTCCCACAGCCAGCTTGTAGCAGCCTACGTCATGACTTAACCTTAAGACAAAGTGAATCACCTAAAGTTGCTATTGGATTAATATTAAGTCACCTTATGGTTTATCAAATTACGATCTTTCATAAATAGTAAGACAGTTTGGGTTCATTTGGGCATATTTTACTTTCTTTAAAAGTTTTTTTTTTTTTTTTTAAGTCAGAACACCAGGTCAGGGTGACTTCAATGCCTTCGTCTGTTCCTTTGGTGCTCACCCAAAAACAGCTCTGCATCTTATGTCTTCCTCAATACAATGATCATTTCCAGAGGCACATTCTATTCTGTAAATAAAAATCACAATAAGTGTAAAGCCTACCATAATCCAAACACGAATATGCTTGCTTGTAGGATCGTTTTCCAGCACATTACAGAGTAATACCTCAAAGAGGCGTGTGAGAGATACAACCACATTGCTATCGCTTGTAGGAATCAGTTCCTGCAAAGTGAAGAGAGCAAGATACTTTACTTTCATCTTCTTTGGAGAATTAAAAAATATTTTATTTAAAGAGTCTCCCACCAGTCAGAACGGCTAGTATCAAACAGATAAAACAATGACAAGTGTTGGTGAGGCTGTGGAGCAAAGGGAACCCTCGTGCATGGTGGTGGGAACACAAACTGGTGCAGCCACTCTGGAAAACAGCAGGGAGCCTCCTGGAAAAATAAAAAATAGAAGCACCATGTGATCCAGTAATTCCACTTCCGGGTATTTACCCAGAGAAAATGAAAACACCAACTCGAAAAGCTACAAGCACACCTGTATATCGCGGCATTATTCACAAGAGACAAGATGTGCAAGCAATCCAAGTGTCCGTCGACAGACGAATGAAGAAGTGTGGCATATAGACAATGGACTGTTACTCAGCCGTAAAAAAGAAAGATCTTGCCATTCTCAACAACCTGGATGGACCTACAGGGTATTATACTAAGTGAAATAAGTCAGACAGAAAACGAAGTTCATGGAATGAATCTGTATTTTGGAATCATCATTCTGGTAGGAGGATGTAGACTGGACCAGAACAGCTCTATTATACTGCTTCAGGTAGGAAATTACAAAGGTCAGAACTGAGGCTACTGTAAGAGGAAGGAGGGGGTGGTCAGAGGAACCTGGATGGAAAAGAGAGAACAAAGTTAGCAAAGAGGGAAAAGTCAATAGATCCTGGGGACTAACTAGGTGTGGAAAATATGGGAGTACATTATGAGAAGAAAATCCGTCACTCATCAGAAAGATGGAGCCTATTTCCTATTATTTGCAACATATAGTATTAGAGTTTTAAAATTTAAAAACTGAAAAATGACTTTATATTTTCTCTGTGAAGACACTGTACAAAACTTTCATAAAGTGGAATTCATTTTTTTCTTATGTGCAGAATATTTTTCCTATCTCTAAAATAATATTTTAGGATGGAAAAAAATCTACTGAATACCCCCTTTCCCTTCCCAATATCAATATATTTATATGTAAGTGACTAGTGTGTGTGTGTGAGTGTGTGTGTGTGTGTGTGTGTGTACATGTGCAGCAGGTTGAACGGTGGTCCCCAAAAAGAGAGGCCCATGTCATATCTCAGGAACTCATGAATGTGATCCTATTTGGAAAAGGGGTCTTGGAAGATGTAGTTAAGTATCTCAAGATGAGGAGATCATTCTGGAATATGATCTAAATCCTTTTAAGAGTCACACAGTGAAGAGACAGAGTAGAGAGGCCAGGTGAGCTCGAAGGAAAAGACTGGAGTTATGCAGCCAGAAGGCAAGGAATGCCTCTAGGCCAAAGCTGGGAGAGGTAAGGAAAGATTCTCCCTTACAGCTTCCAGAAGCTTAGCCCTGCCAACATCTTGATTTCAGACTTGTAGCCTCAGGACTGTGGCAGAATAAATTTCTGTCGCTTTAAACCACCAAGTTTGTGGTAATGTTAGGACAGTCCTAAGTAACTAATATGTAAAGTTTTCTCATAAAATATTAAATATACATGTGAATTTTAAAAGCTATGTATCTGGGATGCCTGGGAGGCTCAGTCACTTAAGCGTCTGCCTTTGGCTCAGGTCATGATCCCAGGGTCCTGGAATCAAGTCCCGCATTGGGCTCCTTGCTCAGCGGGGAGCCTGTTTCTCCCTCTGCCTCTGCTGCTCCCCCTGCTTGTGTGCGCTCTCTCTCTCTGACAAATAAATAAAATCTTTAAAAAAAAAAAAACTCTCAACAAAATAGATATAAAGGGTTAACTCTGCAATAAAATAGAAGATATTTATGAAAAACCCACAGCTAAAATCATAATCCATGGGGTAAAACTGAAAGTTCTTCCTCTAAGATTTGGTATGAGGCAAGGAAGCACACTCTCGCCACTTCTTTTCAACAAGAAGGCAACTAGAACAATCAGACAAGAAATAAAAGGCATCCAAATCAGAAAAGAAGTAAAAGGATTGCTATTTGTAGATGACATGATCCTATATGTGGAAAACACTAAAGACTCTGTGCAAAAAAAAAAAAAAAAAAAAATTAAAAAAAATTACCTTTTAGAACAAACTCAGTAAGGTTACAGGATACAAAACCAATATACAAAAATCAATTACATTTGTTTACACCAACAATGATCTATCTTAAGAGGAAATCAAGAAAACAATCCCATCTATTATAGCATCAAAAAGAATAAAATACTTAGGAATAAATTTAACCACGAACATGAAAGATCTGTACTATACAGCATCAATGAAAGAAACTGAAGAAGACAGAAATAAATGGAAAACATCCTGTGCTCATGGCTTGGAAAAATTAACAGTGCTAAAATGTCCATAGAACCTAAAGTGATCTACAGATTCAATGCAATCCCTATCAAAATTTCAGTGGCATTTTTTTCAAAAATAAAAAAAGTTTTTTAAATTTGTGTGGAACCACAAAAGACTCTGAATAGCCAAAATAATCTTAGGAAAGAATAGAGATCTTTCTTAACATGTCCTGGTTTCAAATTATATTACAAAGTTCCAGGAATCAAAACAGTGTGTTACTGGCATATAAGACATATAAGCAAATGGACAGAATTGAAAATCCAAAATAAACTCAAGCACATACAGTCAACTGATCTTCAACAAGGACAACAAGAATACACAAGGGGCGGGGGGGCGGGTGCACCTGGGTGGCTGAGTCAGTTGGACATCCAACTCTTGGTTTTGGCTCAGGTCATGATCTCGTAGGTTGTGAGATCCAGCCCTGTAGTGGGCTCCACACTCAGCAAGGAGTCTGCTCAAGATTCTTTCTCCTTCTCCCCCTGCCCCTCCTCCCCCGCTTTGACACACACATTCTCTGTCTCTAAAATAAATAAATAAACCTAAAAAAAAAAAAAAAGAATACACAATGAGAAAAGGATAGTCTCTTCAATAAACAGTATTGGGAAAATCAGATAGCCACATGTAAAAGAATGAAACTGGACCTTTATCTTATACCATACACCAAAATCAACTCGAAATGGGTTCAAGACTTAAATGTAAAACCTGAAGCCATAAAAATCCCAGAAGAAAACATGGGGGGAAAGCTCCTTGACATCGACCTGGGCAATGATTTTTTGGATAGGACAAAAACTCAGGCAACAAAAGCAAATATAAAGTGGGACCACATCAAACGAAAAGTTCCTGCACAGCAAGGGAAATGAGCAACAAAATGAAAAGGCAACTTATCAATTGAGGGAAAATATTTGCAAACCATATATCTCATAAGGGATCAATATCCAAAATATATAATGAACTCATACAATTTAATAACAAAATTCCAATTTAAAAATGGGCAAAGGATCTGAACAGACACTTTTTCTAGAGAAGACATACAAATGGCTAACAGGTGTGTATGGAGGCATTCAACATCACTAATCATCAGAGAAATGAAAATCAAAACCAATGATCACTTCACACCTGTTAGGATGATTATAAAGATGAAAGGTGACAAGTCTTGGTGAAGATGTGGAGAAAAGAGAACCCTCATGCACTGTTGGTGGGAATGCAAACTGGCACAGACACTCTGGAAAACAGTGTGGAAGATCCTCAAAAAACTAATGATAGAACTACTATGTGATCCAGCAATCCCTCTTCAGGACATGACATCAGTACCTCGAAGATATTTCTGCACTCCCATGTCCACTGCAGCATTATTCCCAATAGCCAAGATATGGCCACAAACTGTTGATGGACAAATGGATAAAGAAATTGTCCTATAAATACCTATAATGGAATATTATTCAGACATAAAAGAGAGATCCTGCTATTTGTAACAACATGGATGAACTCTAACACATTATGGTAAGTGAAAAATGTCAGACACAGAAAGGAAAAAAATTGCATGTCACTTATATGCAGAATCTGAAAATTGAATGCATAGAACCAGAGTAAAATGGTGGTCACCAGGTGTGGGGAGGTGGGGGTAATGAGGAGACGTTGGGCAAAGGGCACAAAGTTGCACTTTTATTTACAATTATAAAATATTAAAAACTTTAAAATGAAACCCAGAGACACACACACACACACACACTTGAGTACAAATATAACTAGGGGGATCTGAATAAGATCAGTAGATATTATCAATGTCAATATCCTTGTTGTGATATAATATAACCTTGCAAAATGTTACCATTGGAAGAAATTGGGTAAATTGTGCGGGGAATCTATTATTTCTTACAACTCCAGGTGAATTACTGATTGTCACAATAAACACCCCATTTTAAAAAGTAGATACCAAATGTCTAAGGGGCAACTGATTTTAGTTATTTATCCTACTAGTGTGACTTTAGACTTAGGTCAAGTTGAATGGAAACTAAAGGAACTTGAACAGGTCAGAGAATTACAGAGTTACCTTGCAGTTTTTCTTACGAAGCTTTAAAGTGGGCTTTATTAACCAGCCAAAGAGTCCTTTCAGAAGAGCCTGATGATCTGGTTCCTGCAGAGGTCCTTTCAGGGAATTCAACCACGAGGACACAAGTGGTTCCCATCCTAACTGCGAGGGTTCCAAATAAATCATGCCACAGCGGCTTACGGTGGCTGGCTAGAGAAAAAAGACATTTTCTTTTTCTAACGTTGCTCATACACCAGTGGCCGTTATCAACTACTTCTTTGAATGACCTATACAGCTTTCCATGATCTAGCTCCTGTCTTCCTCTAAAGCCTCACATATATTAGAGGAAATGTCTGCAGTGACAGTTCCCCAGACACGTCATGTCTTCAGGTCTTTACATATCATCTAGTCATGATTTGGAATGCCCAGCCCCAACTAATCTCCCTAGAGAAGTGTTACCCCTCAAAACAAGATCAAACACTCAGACATTTTCCGTGGTCCTCCTCTACCCATTCCCCTCTTGGATGCTCATCCCCTCCATAATCTTAGAGTACTTACAAGTAGCAATATAGTGGAATTATTTATTAGCATGCTTCTTATCCTCCCTAAATACACTGTGTCTTACTCATCTTAGTATTCCTGGTGCCTAACTTGTCTTCTGACATATAATAAAAAATACGTATTGACCAAGTGAACACACAAACTACTGTTATATTAAAATATGAACTTACCGAGGCCTGGGAAAGGTCCATCGCTTCAAAGATGAGGCTCATTTGAGGGGACATCTGAATGATTTCTCCACTCATAAGGCAAAGCTAAAGGCAATTATTTTTCAAATGTTTATTTTTTAAAAACTCAAACTTCTCAGATAAAAAGTTATTCTATGTATAAGATAATGTATATCCTATGATATAATACAGTAAGTGTTAAAACAGAAGCCAGAAAATTGTAATTCTAGGTCTAGCTCTGTCAATTACTAGGTAAGCGAATACTTAACATTTCTGAGTCCCAGCCTCTTCATCTATGAACAGGGATAATTTCTCCTCCATAGGGTTAGGCAGGAGGAAAAATACATGACACACTGCAAAAATCCTAGACAAATCTCAGTTCTTACTATTAATATAATTACATGAAATATTCCTGACTTTATAAAGATGTTATTAATAAAAAAAGAGAAAAATTGAAAACAGAGAAGAGTATGAGCACTCATGTATTCATCTCCTGGATTTAACCAACGTTAACATTTTGCCACATTTGCTTTGTTTTTAAAAACTGTGTTTTGCACTTGGAGACTAAGAACCATCCTGCTCAGGAATGATTCGATAAACCAGGAAATCAAAAATCAATTTAAACAATTTATGGAGACCAATGAGAATGAAAACACAACGGTCCAAAACCTTTGGGATACTGCAAAGGCAGTCCTGAGGGGGAAATACACAGCCATCCAAGCCTCACTCAAAAGAATAGAAAAATCTAAAATGCAGTTTTTATATTCTCACCTCAAGAAGCGGGAACAGAAACAGAGGGACAGGCCTAATCCACGCACGAGGAAGCAGTTGACCAAGATTAGAGCAGAAATCAACGAATTAGAAACCAGGAGTACAGTAGAGCAGATCAACAGAACTAGAAGCTGGTTCTTTGAGAGAATTAATAAAATTGACAGACCTCTGGCAAGACTTATCCAAAAGAAGAGAGAAAGGACCCAAATTAATAAAATTATGAATGAAAAAGGAGAGGTCACAACCAACACCAATGAAATTGGAAGGATTATTAGAAACTTTTATCAACAGCTTTATGCCAATAAATTAAGCAATCTGGAAGAGATGGAGGCCTTCCTGGAAACCCATAAACTACCAAGACTGAAACAGAAAGAAACTGGTTTTTTAAACAGGCCAATTAATTATGAAGAGATTGAGTCAGTGATAAACAATTTCCAAAAAATAAAACTCCAGGCCTGGATGGTTTTCCTGGGGAATTCTACCAAACATTCAAAGAAGAAATAATACCTATTCTCCTAAAGCTATTTCAAAAAATAGAAACAGAAGGAAAGCTACCAAACTCATTCTATGAGGCCAATATTACCTTGATCCCCAAACCAGGCAAAGACCCCCAAAAAAGGAGTATTATAGACCGATTTCCCTAATGAATATGGACACCAAAATCCTCAACAAGATCCTGGCTAATAGAATCCAACTGTACATTAAAAGGATTATCCATCATGACCAAGTGGGATTCATCCCTGGGATGCAGGGGTGGTACAACATTCGCAAATCTATCAGTGTCTTAGGTTTTATCCAGAAACAAAAATTCAGAAATCATATGATTCTCTCAATAGATGCAGAAAAAGCATTTAACAAAATACAGCATCCTTTCCTGATTAAAACCCTTCAGAGTGTAGGAATAGATGGTACATTTCTCAAGATCATAAAAGCCATCTATGAAAAACCTATGGCAAATATTATTCTCAACGGGGAAAAGCGAGAAGCCTTTCCCTTAAGATCAGGAACACAACAAGGATGCCCACTCTCGCCACTATTATTCAACATAGTACTAGAAGTCCTTGCAACAGCAATCAGGCAACAAAAAGGTATAAAAGGTATCCAAATCGGCAAAGAAGAAGTCAAACTGTCTCTCTTCGCAGATGACATGATACTCTATATGGAAAACCTAAAAGAATCCACTCCCAAACTATTAGAAGTTATAGAGCAATTCAGTAATGTGGCGGGATACAAAATCAATGCTCAGAAATCAGTTGCATTTCTATACGCTAATAATGAGACTGAAGAAAGAGAAATTAGGGAATCCATCCCATTTACAATAGCACCAAAAACCATACGTTACCTTGGAATTAACTTAACCAGAGACGTAAAGGACCTATATTCTAGAAACTATAAATCACTCTTGAAAGACATTAAGACACAAAAAGATGGAAAAATATTCCATGCTCATGGATTGGAAGAATTAACATAGTTAAAATGTCCATGCTACCCAGAGCAATCTACACTTTCAATGCTATCCCGATCAAAATACCGATGACATTTTTCAAGGAACTGGAACAAATAGTCCTTAAATTTGTATGGAAACAGAAAAGGCCCCGAATCTCCAAGGAACTGTTGAAAAGGAAAAACAAAGCTGGGGGCATCACAATGCCGGATTTCGAGCTGTACTACAAAGCTGTGATCACAAAGACAGCATGGTACTGGCACAAAAACAGACACATAGACCAATGGAACAGAATAGAGAACCCAGAAATGGACCCTCAGCTCTTTGGGCAACTAATCTTTGATAAAGCAGGAAAAAAGACAGTCTCTTCAATAAATGGTGCTGGGAAAATTGGACAGCTACATGCAAAAGAATGAAACTTAACCACTCTCTCACACCATACACAAAGATAAACTCCAAATGGATGAAAGACCTCGATGTGAGACAGGAATCCATCAAAATCCTAGAGGAGAACATAGGCAACAACCTCTATGACATCGGCCAAAGCAACTTTTTAATGACACATCTCCAAAGGCAAGAGAACCAAAAGATAAAATGAACATGTGGGACTACATCAAGATAAAAAGCTTCTGCACAGCCAAGGAAACAATCAAAAAAACCAAGAGGCAGCCCACGGAATGGGAGAATATATTTGCAAATGATGCTACAGATAAAAGACTGGTATCCAAGACCTACAAAGAACTTCTCAAACTCAATACGTGAGAAACAAATAAACAAATCATAAAATGGGCAGAAGATATGAACACTTTTCCAATGATGACATACAAATGGCCAACAGACACATGAAAAAATGTTCAAAATCATTAGCCATCAGAGAAATTCAAATCAAAACCACACTAAGATACCACCTTACGCCAGTTAGAATGGCAAAAATTAACAAGGCAGGAAACAGCAATTGCTGGAGAGGATGTGGAGAAAGGGGATCCCTCCTACATTGTTGGTGGGAATGCAGGTTGGTGCAGCCACTCTGGAAAACAGTGTGGAGGTCCCTTAAAAAGTTAAAAATTGAGGGCACGCCTGGGTGGCACAGCGGTTAAGCATCTGCCTTCGGCTCAGGGCGTGATCCCGGTGTTATGGGATCAAGCCCCACATCAGGCTCCTCTGCTATGAGCCTGCTTCTTCCTCTCCCACTCCCCCTGCTTGTGTTCCCTCTCTCGCTGGCTGTGTCTCTCTGTCAAATAAATAAATAAAATCTTAAAAAAAAAAAAAAGTTAAAAATTGAGCTACCCTTGACCCAGCCATTGAAATACTGGGTATTTACCCCAAAGATACAGATGTAGTGAAGAGAAGGGCCATATGCACCCCAATGTTCATAGCAGTATTGTCCACAATAGCTAAATCGTGGAAGGAGCCGAGAAGCCCTTCAACAGATGACTGGATTAAGAAGCTGTGGTCCATATATACAATGGAATATTACTCAGCTATCAGAATGAGTTCTCAACATTTGCTGCAACATGGATGGCACTGGAGGAGATAATGCTAAGTGAAATAAGTCAAGCAGAGAAAGACAATTATCATATGATTTCTCTCATCTATGGAACATAAGAACTAGGAAGATCGGTAGGGGAAGAAAGAGATAAAGAAAGGGGGGGTAATCAGAAGGGGGAATGAAGCCTGAAAGACTATGGACTCTGGGAAACAAACTGAGGGCTTCAGAGGGGAGGGGGGTGGGGGAATGGGATAGACTGGTGATGGGTAGTAAGGAGGGCATGTATTGCATGGTGCACTGGGTGTTATACGCAACTAATGAATCATCGAACTTTGCATCAGAAACCAGGGATGTACTGTATGGTGACTAACATAATAAAAAAACATTAAAGAAAAAAAAAACGTGTTTTGTAGGGCATTATGCATACCATGGCATTTCATATCCAAATATGTCAATATGTATCTCTTAAAAGTAAGGAGTTTTCTATATGACCACAATGACATTATTACAGCTGACAAAATCACGACGAACTCCTTAATAGCATGTAATGCTCAGCCAGTACTCAAATTTCCTCAATTGTATTAGAAATGTCTTTTCAACTGATTCTTCAAACCAAACTTCAATCAAGGACCATGCATTGCATTTGCTATGCCCCCTTGATCGCTTTTAATCTAAAACATTCCTCTTCAAATACGTAAAAAACTGAATTTATCAACTGCTTCTTTTTTGCCAAATTCCTTTCTTGTCCACTATTATTAAAGCCATCTTTTCTTCTCAATCTTCTTGGCTTCTACCTTTGCAATTATCATTAACTTTCAACAATTTTAATAATTAGTATTATTGATATTCCAAGTTAATTTCATTAAGTCTTTTCAACTCTTCCTCTTATTTTTTTTTAAAGATTTTATTTATTTGACAGAGAAAGAGTGCACGCACACAAGCAGGAGGGGCTGCAGGCATAGAGAGAGGCAGAAGCAGGTTCCCTGCTCAGCAGGGAGCCCGATGCGGGGCTCGATCCCAGGACCCCGGGATCATGGCCTGAGCCTAAGGCAGCTACTTAACCGACTGAGCCACCCAGGCGCCCCCTTCCCCTTCATTTATTTTTCAGTGTTTCTTCTCTACAACCATCACTGTAGCCCCAGTTTTGCCTCTACCTAGATCTACGTTAACAAGGCAGCATTTAACATTCCTGGACCTGTTTCTTCTCTATAAAATAAATGAATGGTCTAGAGCTATGGGGTCCAATATGCTAGCCAGCGGTCATATGTGGCTATTTATATTTAATTTTAACTAATTAAATCTATTTAAACAATTTAATCTTAAGTAGTTAAAATTAAATAAAACTGAAAGTCAGTTCTTCAATTGCACTGAGCCCCATTATTTTTTTAAAGATTTTATTTTTAAGTAATCTCTACACCCAATGTGGAGCCTGAACTTAGAACCCTGAGATCAAGAGTCACATGCTCTACTGAGTGAGGCAGCCAGGCACCCCTGTACTAAGCCATGTTTCAAATGCTCAGTAGCCAGCCACATGTGACTAATAGCTACCTTCTTAGACAATACAAATATTTCCATCATTTTTTAAAAACATCTGGAATTTTCTTTAAAAAAAATCACAACCATGAACACTGTTATAGTTAGGGGCACTCTTGGTTCTCCACAATGATACTGAGCATGCGCACAAGGGGTTCCCATTGTTCAGTCTTAACCATCTTTAAAAAAAGGAAAAAAACTTGGCACACTACCATTTGACTTGTTTTAATGTTTCTTCATAAATGGTGAAAAATACTAAAGTACAGACAAGGGATAATCATAATGTTGTGGCCAACATTATAAATATGGAATTATAAATTTAAAACATTTTCTGGTTTAAAAAATAAATCTGGTGGTCAATGCAGCTCTGCGGGGTCTCTGCGTCTAGTACGGCTTGTCTCTGCATTCCTGACAGTGCTCGCCTTTTTCCATTTTTCCAGGTCTTCCACACCTGCCTCTTCTTCCTCCCATCTGTTCCATCAAAGGTCCAGGGGGCCCACCAGGGCCACCTTGTCTTCCTCTACCATAACCACCTCGGTCCATGCCCTGGCCACCATGGAAGCCCTGTCTTCACCATGGCCACCTCTGGACATCCCTCCAGGATCTCCGCAGTCCATGAGGCAGCCTCTTCCTCCCCAAATGCCACCAGGGCTGTCTCTGCCATGGTCACTATCCAGGCCTGGAAAGGGTGGTAGAAGGAAGCCTTCAGGCTTCGAGGCCTTACACTGGTTGCATTCTGTTCTCCATGCGAAGTTCTGGTTTCCACACCCCAGATTGGGGCACTGCCAGTCTCCAGCTTGGTGCTGGACGCTTCCTCCTCTGGATGGGTTCCCTCTGGAACCCTGGGGTCCTCTTGGGGGAAAGCCACCTCTGTCTCCTCCACAGCCTCCTATGCGACTCATGGGGCCCCTAGAACCTCCTGGGCCACTGGACCTCCACGGAGTGGCTGTGGCATCCCTCTGCCCTCACGGGGAGGCACACCACCCCGCATGCTGTTCATCGGAGGCTTCTTCCTAACAAGAGAAACCTTAAGTTTGCTCCCTTGAAAATCTTTCCCATCAAACCACTCCATGGCAGCCTTGGAAGCTGGTGAGTCTTCATAGGACATCGTAGCATCACCTTTGGGCTTTCCTGTTTCCTTGTCCAAGTAGATATGGATCATGGGTTGTCCGGTTCTCTTGTTCATCTTAACAACTCCACACTGCTTCAAGAAGTCTGCCAGACCATCTAGAGTCACAATGTCATTTCAGCCTTGCACATGAATTGCACTGTTGTCAGAGTCTTCATCTGGATCTACAGGTGGGCCTAAATCAAGATCTGGTCCTTCGTCCGTGGGTCCACAGTGAAGTCACCTCACTCTCCAGCACCCATTCCACTGCATCCTCCTCCTTGTCCACCTCTGCTCATGCCTCCACCAATCAAATCTCTCTGTAGGTACTGTAATCCGTGGATGCCATTTTCTTTCCTTCCTTCTCATTCTCCAAATATTTCCATTATTGCAGAAAGTTCTATTGGACAGTGCTGGTCTACAATACTTCCATTTTCTACCAGATTATTTCAGCAAACATTCTCCTATTTGCTTTAAATTTGGGAGGTGGGGTCAGTTTTCTCCTCACTCCCCCATGGTGTTTCCCAAATACTCTACTCCACCACCCTCTCTACCCCTTGCTCCTTTGACAACCATGCTTGCTGCTGTCACTCACCAGCACCCAAGCATTCCCATCATTAGCTAAAGCCTTTGATACTTGGCTCAATTTCTGATCCAGTGTTCATGAGGAGAAGCATCTCAACATGGCAGCCCATCGGATCCTTGACTACCCTGTCTTCATATACTTTCCTACTGCATTCCAGTCATCCACTGTATATACCTTGGGACCTTCTCTCCTGGAACACTACACAATTCTGAAATACTAAATTCAAGCATGCCAGTTTCTGCCTGCAGCCTCCTATCCATGCAGCGCTCCCAGCCATTGACTCCTACTACACTTGCTCTTCATTTGCACATCGCTGATGTTTTCACTTCCCTCATTATTAAGCAGCTTCCGTGCTATGGTCTAGCACTTCTAGCACTCTCATGCCAATATCTGTAAAGTCTTTGGGTACTTCGAGTCTGGCACCATCATCTACCTTTACATCCAAGCTGCTTAGACTGTTAGGGAAAATCTCCTAAAGGCAGACCTTGGCACCACTACTAATCCTCAGATATGTTTCTATACTTTCCTAGGCAGCTCTCTTTCCCATTTTCCATAACAGGTAATTTAAATCTTCCCTTTTCTCCTCCAATGAGGAAAGAACCAGGGTCAACCACTTCACACAATAAATAAATCATAAAAAGCGTTTGTCTTCAAATTTCCACTATTAAATCCATACATTTACCTATATCTATACCTATCCTTTCCTGCTTCCTTCTTATCCAATATGAGAATCCTCCCACCTGGCTCTGAATCAGACCCTTATTAATCCCTCTCTTACGCATCGAGACTACTTTTTAGCTCAATCAATATAACTGAAAGAAAATGAATAAATGATCAACTACCCAAGACAATGTGCTGGCATATTTGTTTGAATGCTAATTAGTTTGCTTATTTAGTAGTGTAGTTATTTCATGTAAGTATGAAAATAAATGATGATATATTTATATAGTAGAATACTAATGCAGACATAAAAAGAATAAAATGGAACTACAATACCATGACTACATAGATACCATATTGACCAAAAGAAGAAAAACACTAAGGAGTACAATTCTATATTTATGAAGTTCAAGAACCAGCAAAACTAATTTATCACACAAGTCAGAATAGTGACTGCCCCTCGGGGAAGGTGTACTGATTTGGAAGGAACATGAGCAAACCCTGTAAGTACAAGAAATTTTATGCATCTTTATTTAAATGATGGTTATGAGAATGTACACATAGGCCTAAAAAAGCACAGAACTTAAAATTAGTCACATTTTATAGTTTGCATGTTATCTGTCAATTACAACAAATACTAGAGGATTTCCATTTTCTAGTTCTTTTGTATATTTCACAGCTTCTAAGGTAATGTAATACAGACAAGCACTGAAGCATTCAATGTTTTCAAAAAGGAATGAAGCCCTTTTATTTCCTCCTACAATATTAAAGTTCTGTAAGAAACCATAAGACTGAAGTCACTTAACAACACCTATTACATTACTATGCCCTCCTGCTAACACAATGGTTTTAATACACTTTTATTCTATAAAAAAAATTAAGCAGAGGATTTACTACAGCGTAGTTTTCATTGAAAAGATAATTTATAAATGTATTAAACTTGCTTCACCCTTTCCTTTAAATGTATAATCCTAGTCAACTAGTTGTTGAACACATAATATTGCTTAAGCATGTCTGCATCTATTTTGTTTTTAAAACAATGGCAAAAAAAAACACCCAAAACCATTTTATATTAAATCTACTATATTAACCTTTTTTTAAGTTTATAGTTCAGTAGTGTTTGGTATATTCATATCATGCATCAGTTTTGCTTTTAATCATGATGATTTTACCTTTTTATTGTCATCCAATACTGTGTTCATGCTCTCTATCCACAAAGTGTCAATGGGACCATCAAATACAACCCATTTCCGGTCCGGTGTTTCTGATAAGGCAAATTCCCTAAAAGTATTGGCCACAATACCATCAGTCCACTGGGGAAGAAAAGAGAATTGGAAAGCTTCCTTTATAAAACTATAAAGTGATCATATTAAAAACATTTCAAATGTCTTGGTTTACTGTACATTGTCAATAAGAGAATATTTATATTGTAGATTACTACCTCATGAGACACTGGATCAAACTGTCCAAAAAGTTGGCCCATAGTAATGGATTTGGGGTTTACCGTCCGATAAATGACCTTTTCTTCCTCTCCGTAGCCACGTTCATTCATAAGAGTTAGAGTATCAGCCAGTATATGCAGAACTTTTGTCTTAGCAGCAAAAGGCTCTCCTACTAACATGAAACTATTAAGGAAAAGAATTATGTAAGAAGATTCTAAAAAATAATGGTAAATTATTTGCCTGTATACTGGTGTATAAAAAAACAGGTATTAATAATTTTTGAAATTCTATTAATTTTTCTCAGACCTGAGGAGAATACATTTAACTTCTGAACTGGTTGATCTCTAAAATTCTCTACGTTAATACCACGATCTACAAAAGAGAATAGAATAAAAAAATCTCCCAATGAGAATGAAAACTGTACACTCTTAAGACTGGAGGAAAAAAAAAAAAAAGTCTTGGGGCCTCCCAAGGAGAGAAGTGGGAAAGTTCCTGTTCCTCAAGTCTTTACTTGCTACAGTAATTACCAGTGCTCTTTGCCAAATACTTCTGAATCTCCTCTCTCCCAGCACATAGTAGGATTCCATTCTCTCTTGTGGAAATTCCAAGTGAGTAATAAGTGGAAAACATGGGTGTTACTTCAAATCATTGCCAGTGAGGGAGCTTCCAGAGCTCTCTTCTCACAGAGCTTTTTGCCCGAGCACAGCAGTGACCCATCATGTCGAGATGCTGGCTGCTCCAGCTGCCCGGGACCCTGGGTAATTATGATGAGCACACCCTTCCTGTTAACCTACAGTGGACACAGCATGAATGAGAAATAAGCCTTTGTTTTTTTAAGTCACCAAGATTTGGTCTCAGGGACTGATTGTTTCTAAAGAATAATCTAGCCCATCCTTACTGACAGAAACTGGTTCCTAGAAAGGGCAAGGTATTCTTGCCATAATAAAAAGACTTAACTGTGTCCCTGGCTTAAAGGCCAGGTTGTGGGTAGCAAATTAAGTGTTATTAATAGAGGCCAAAAGATTGGCAATTAGTGTCATGCAATGATGAAATATTTGGTAAATTTGTTCCTTGAGGTAACTTGGAAGACAGATAATATACCTAATGAAACTGCCATTTTAAGAAAAAGGCTTGGTAAAGAGAATATTAGTATACAATGCCAGCCGAAGGCTACATTTAACAAAGAACTATTGGAAAGAATTGAGCCCAGAAGGAAAAAATGGCCAGTTTGCAAGTTGGAATGAAAGAGAATAAAGGGAGCCCAGAAATTCAGGAACCTACAAGCAACTTATTCTCATCCCCAATTGGTAAAAGATAAATTGAGAAAACCTTTGAACAAAAAATATCTACTCAGTGTTGCACCAAGGATCAAATTAAGGGTAGGGCTTGTATCACTATTAAAATCTATGACATTTTAATATGGTTCCCAGTAATCATTTCAGGAGTGAAAATAGATTAAGCTTGTGGTCTTCTCAATTAAAACTGAAAGGTTCAAGGATACTGCAAGGAAATTTATGACTGCGTAAGGACTGTAGTTGTGGTTATTGGCATACAGAGCTGCTTAGAATCAAATAAGCTTACCAAGTTTTTGAGGGAGTTTACTGACAAAGAAACTATGAGTCTAGGCTAAAAAAAAAGAAGTGAATGTTCAAGACTTAAAAATGATCCTTGCAGGGGCACCTGGGTGGCTCAGCTGGTTAAGTATCTACCTTCGGCTCAGGTCATGATCCTGGGGTCCTGGGATCGAGCCCCACATAGGACTCCCTGCTCAGCAGGGCGGTCTGCTTATTCCTCTGCTCCTCCCCCAACCTGTGTGCTCTCTTGCTCTCTCTCAAAAAATTTTTAAAAATGATCCTTGCATATTGGATACATGAGGGCTGATTGTACTATTCCCTCTATTTTTGTATATGTTTGAAAATTTACAAATATGGAGTTATTGTGTTTTAAATCCTGTCTTTAAAAAAAAATCATGACCTTTGAGACCTCAACTTTCTACAGGTAGGAAGCAGGCTGAAAACATTTCTCAGCTCCCAAGGACATATTCTCTATTGTCTACTCTACGTGTGACCAGGGAAGAAAATGAAGATGGAAAGACCTCTCAAGAAAACTGAACCAGTGTCCACAAAGAACAGTTAACTGGAAAGCCCCTGCAAAATCATGCCGAAGTGGATCCAGGTTTTATGGGGTTTAAAGTTTATACGATCAGTGGAGTAGGAAAAAATTATAGATAGAACTATGGATACAAAATGTCCACAGCCACTTTAATGATACCCTATGTAACAAATTATGTATATCAAATGATTATGACTCCTTGGAAAGGCCCCTACAAGTGACAGGTCCTGAGGTTTAAACTCCCAGTTTCACGGTCAGTTTATCTCTGGAACTGGGGCTCCCCAGTTACCCAGATGGGTTTCAGAATTGCTACCAATCAGTATTGGTTATGTCTCCAGTTCTTCAGTTTCTGGATAGTAGTGTTTGCTCTAATAACCTGTTCTCCACCATTATAATTAAGACTAGGTGTGTGGACGGCAGGCAACTTGTCTTTCTAATCAGTAGGTCTTTGGATCAAGAGGAACAACTTCCAAATCTGATGCAGAAACTATCATGCATCACCTAGACTGACTAGAACTTTTAAGTTGTCTTCCTGGGAAGGAAAGGGTGTGTTTTATGTGCATGAAGGAGAGTAAATAACAATTTGATGACCAAAAGGGCAAACTGTGCTGGTCGCTAGTGCCACATCACTGAATGAACATGCCTTACCAATCCTTGTTGGTTCAGTAGCATGAGAGAGAAATAAACCTTTATTTTAAGCCACTGGGATGGAAACTGGGGGATGATGATCTTTGTTCCCTAGCCTACCTAGCATACAAAATTTGCTGAGTCCTTTGGTTCACAAATTTTAGTTGTTTAAATAATAATTTGAAAATAACATCTAACTACAGCAGACAATGATAATCTATAATCTTACCCATGTCTCACAATCATCATTTCATATGTCTGAATCATCTTTTCAATAAAAAATTTAACTGGCTGAAGATTATGTACTTTACAGGTTTCATGAGCACATTCCAAAAATTCCTAAAATAAAAGAAAAATGGAATGCATTTTTATAAAATGGTATAAATCATCTCAAACATACCTTATAAATATAGACTTCATTTTGAAATAAAAAATAGTTATCTTCCTATATTGATAAATTATTTCTTAAAACTTTATTTTTTAAAGATTATATATTTATTTATTTATTTATTTATCAGAGAAAGAGAGAGCACAAGCAGGGGGAGCAGCAGGCAGGAGGGGAAGCAGACTGCCCACGGAGCAAGGAGACTGATGGGGGACTTGTTCCCAGGACCCTGGGTTCATGACCTGAGCCAAAGGTAGATGCTTAACTGAATGGGCTACCCAGCCATCTGTTAAAGCTTTATTTTTTTAAAAAACTTTTTTTAATTAAAAGGAAGAACAAAAAGAATTACTTTAAAAATATTATCATTCTCTATAATAAGTTAATGATCAGAGCACCATAGCATTGAGTGCAGGCTGCACGAAACTCCTTTTAATAGTGTTTTCCAGAATTTCACCTTTGCTTAAGTGGAAGGACATGCCAAACAATCCTTCACACTAACTAGAAAGTAGTAGTAACTAGAAAGAAATGGAGAATCTAAAAAAATAAAAAAAAAAAAAGTAAAGATAGAGAAGTTCTTTGGATACAAATATGTCTAAAGGAATGAAATTTCAGAAAGGGATGAGGCTTCCTTGGTGAGCACAAATCAATGCTAATTTAGCTGGTGGGAGCATTTTCCAGCTACAGACGTAAGGTGGGCATTGGATTGGGCCTGCCATAGACAGAGGGACTTTGCTGAAGAGGAACCATCGGAGAATTTAATGGTCATGTGGGCTTGTGCAGCAGATCTGAATCTGGAGAAGCCTCAAATGCAAATCTGATTCACCCACTGCCTATGCTTTTGCTGAGTGTGAGGTGACATAAGAAATCAAGGGCTTAGCTAGAAAGGCACACTGATACTTCCTTATCTTGGGATGCTTCTATCCTAAAATGCTGCTAGAGGGATGGCCCTATAATACAGGGCAATTCTCACTCTAAAGACGTGAAGCCAGAGGTAAGCGAAATTTCAACAATGCTGCCACAAGCTCTGGTTGGGTCAACTCCCAACTAAATTGATCATCACTCAGTCTAGCTCTCTGACACAGGAAAAACAGTTTTTCTGTGGGAAAAATAATATTTTAGCCTCTACAATTATTTTATACACAATTTTTAACATAAAATCAAATTTCACAAGTCATGAGATGAAACAGCTGAAGATCAAGAGAAAAAAAAAACAAGCTGCCAGATGACCTGGATGTCATAATTAGCAGAGCAATAAAAATAACTTCTATAAATGTTTAAGAGAAAATAGACAATATGACAGAAAACAAATGAAAAGATGAATTCAAGCAAAGAAAAATGCAGTTTTAATGAAACCAGATTGGACACACTAAAACTAAAAAAAAATGTGAAATTAATAATTCATTGGATAGGTTTATCAGTGGACTGAACAAAACCAAAGGAAAAAAATCATTGATCTTAAAGACAGGCCAATAAAAAGTATCCAAACTACAGCACAGATAATAAAATTAATAAAGAACATAAGAGATGTGTGAGGCAATATAAAATTGATGTGGGAAATAAAGGCAAAAGAAATGTAACTTATATTAAAATCTCCTTATAGCTCGAAGCCCACTGATAGATACCGGCAACACGTAGAGCGTGGCCTTCCTCAAGGAACTGGTGGCTGCCTTAGCGCCTTCAGGTTTAAAAGTAACCTTATCTTGGCAGCCGCTGGCCCCTCAACATCCTGAAAGCCTTGCTTCCAGATTCCTTGGAGACCTGCGCTATCTCTAACCCCCACTAATTAGAAAGCATACAATCAGTCACTTCTCACGATCCCAGTATAGCTCTGTCTGCCTACAGGCCCTGACCCATGAATAAGGAAAGGGTTACTACTCCTGGCAGGTGGAGACACCAACACCGAGTGGAACCAGAGATAAGGGAACAAAAACAAGAATCTCCAGGCCACAAGCTTCCCAGTCAGGTCTCAATGAAGGACTGCCACTAAAAGCCCTCAATGGCAACCCATTCGGGACTTCTCTCACTCTAGAGAGCTTTTTTCTTTCCTTTCTGCTCTCACCTTCACTTAATAAACTTTCACTTCACTTCACCCTTTTTGTCCATGAAATTCATTCCTTGACTCTGTGAGACAAGAACCCTGCAATCCTACAAAAAAATGATCTAACATATGTTTAATTGGAGTCCCAGAAGGACAGGGGAGACAAAATAGGGCAGAAGAAGTATCTTGAGATAAATACTGAAAATTTTCTAGAGAAAGACATCAATCCACAGATTCAAGAAGTGCAGCAACTCCAAGCAAGATAAGTACAAAACAAACACAAGGCACACAAAGAAAAATATTAAAACAGGTGGAGGGAAAACACACATTAAATTCAGACACACATAAATAAGAAAAATACCTGACTTCCAAGCATAACAATGAGAGCCAGGAGTTAATAGAATAACATCTTTAAAACAATGCAGAAAGAGGGGCAGACCCCTGCCAATCTAGAGTTCTTTTCTTTTTTTTTTTAAGATTTTATTTATTTATTTGACACAGAGAGAGAGACAGCCAGTGAGAGAGGGAACACAGGTGGCGGGGGGGGGGGGGAGAGGAAGAAGCAGGCTCCCAGTAGAGGAGCCCGATGTGGGGCTAGATCCCAGGGCTCTGAGCCGAAGGCAGACGCTTAACAACTGAGCCACCCAGGCACCCCTAGATTTCTATATCTAGTGAAAATATTCTTCAGAACTGGAGGCTACGTAAAGACATTTCAAACAAACGAAAGTTGAGAGAATTACTTGGCAGATGCTCCCCATACACACGAGAAATACCAAAGGAAGTTCTTTCCGTTAAAGGAAAAAGATCTCAGATGAAAGTATATATCTGCTAGAAAGAATAAAAACACTACAAAAAGTAAATAGAAAGGACTTACTAATACCAAAAGCAAAAATTAACCCTGTATAGTGGAGTTTATAAAATGCAGGAATAAAATACATGACAATAGTATAATGGGCAGGGGTGAGTGGACAATAAAATTACACCACTTAAAGATTTTATGTTGTTTCTGAAATGATGAGATACAAACTTAAGGTAAATTGTAATAAGTCAAGGATGTATATTATAACCTGTGAAGTGACCACTGAGGTATTAGAAATTCAACAGAGAAGATTAAGAGTAATAAACACTATCTGAAACCCAAAAGTAGTCCACAAAGGAAAAATAAAGGAATATCGTACATGTTAAAAAGCAATAGGACATAGTTGGTTTCTTCGATGGCCCTTGGCTCATCCGTAGGTGCACTGAGCCACTTGGCCACACACCTCACAGCCCTGACTCCTAGTAGTAGTTTTCAAACTGGAAGCTGTGGATTCATGGGTTG
Organism: Ursus americanus; assembly: GCF_024610735.1. Classification (NCBI taxonomy): domain Eukaryota; kingdom Metazoa; phylum Chordata; class Mammalia; order Carnivora; family Ursidae; genus Ursus; species Ursus americanus. Next base: position 32,465,385 of record NC_142140.1, on the reverse strand, counting down.
ATCGCTATATTCACAGGAGCACAAGAATTCTCCATGACAATTTTAAAAGTTCTGTATTTTCATTCTGATTTTTAAAAATCCTATTAGCATCCCCTGAATCATCTTGATAATTACCTGTGGTATAATATAAAAATATATATGGTCTTTATTCCCAGTCCTTGGCACAGAGCCCCTATAACCTTTAAAATTTCCTGTGTGATAGGAGTATCTTTGTTATTCTTAATGAGCCCTTGTCAATCACACCCAAGTTTGTGCTGAGGAGGCGATTGAGGGTGGGGACCTTAGATAGCCTCAGGTTGGGGTGGTCACAGGAAAAGACCCAGTGACTAGAGGGTTGGAACTTTCAGCTCTACTTACCAGCCTTTGGTGAATGCATTGGGGTCGGGGAGGGAGGAAAATGGCAGAAGACTGAGCTCTGTAAAAACTCCTGAACAAGATTCAAGAGAGCTTCTGGTTTGGTTAGCACATTGAGGTGCATGGAGAATGACATACCCTAAAGCATGCTGCCACCGCCCATACCTTCCTTACCCTATACCTTACCCTACACATCCCTCCCATTTGGTTCTTCCCAAGTTGCATCCTTCATATCTTTTGTTTTAAAGTAGGATCCACACCCAACATGGGTCTTGAACTAACAACCTTGAGGTCAACAGTCCATATGCTCTGGGGCGCCTGGGTGGCACAGTGGTTAAGCATCTGCCTTCGGCTCAGGGCGTGATCCCGGCATTGTGGGATCGAGCCCCACATCAGGCTCCTCTGCTATGAGCCTGCTTCTTCCTCTCCCACTCCCTCTGCTTGTGTTCCCTCTCTCGCTGGCTGTCTCTATCTCTGTCGAATAAATAAATAAAATCTTTAAAAAAAAAAAAAAAAAGAGTCCATATGCTCTACCACTGGCCCAGCTTGGCTACCCCCTCCCCCAGTCCCGGATTGTATCATTTATAATAAACCGGTAAACATAAACTGTGTTCCTGAGTTCTGTGAGCTATTCTAATGAATTATCAAAGCTGGGTGGGGAGATTGTGGAAACCCCAGCCAGTTAGAAACATAGGTGCCCAGGACTTGAGACTGACTGAATGAGGGGCAGTCTTATAGGACTGAGCCTTTAGTCTGTGGAGTCTGACAATAAGTACCTGGAGTTAGTGTCAGAATTGAATTGTTCATTGAATTGTCCAGTTGGTGTCCAGAGAAGAGAAATGTTTTAGAAAACACCCTAGAATCACATTAATTTGGTACTGCCATAGGACGTATATTAGCATTTCAGTTTGAAGGTTAAAAAAAAGAAGGCTAAAAAAGTAAATGATGCCTTTAAGCCGAGTGATGCCTTAATGATATAACAGCTCAAGGAAACTGAAACTTTCACAGTAATATCAATAGAGAGATGGAGTGGAAGAATTGAATCATCAAATGGAAAAAGGTAGTTGATACATGCTGAACTCAAGAAGTATTCACTGTACATTTTACCATAGAAACCGCCACAAAGTAACATTTAATTTCAGCTACATATCATCTCATTAAGATTGTTTTGTTTCTAATTTAAAATTTTTTATTTTTGGCACAAAAAGAGACATATAGATCAATGGGACAGAATAGAAAACCCAGAAATAAATGCACAATTATATAGCCAATTAATCTTTGACAAAGGAGCAAGGATATGCAATGGGAAAAAGACAGTCTCTTCAACAGATGGTGTTGGGAAAACTGGACAGCTAAATGCAAAATAATGAAACTGGACTACTTTCTTACAGCATAACAAAAGTAAACTCAAAATGGATTAAAGACCTAAATGTGAGACCTGAAACCATAAAAATCCTAGGTGGGGGGGCACAGGCAGTAATGTCTAACACCAGCCAAAGTGACATTTTTCTAGATATATCTGAGGCAAGGGAAATAAAAGCAAAATAAACTCTTGGGACTTCTTCAAAATATAAAGCTTCTGCACAGCAAGGGAAACAACCAACAAAACTAAAAGGCAACTTACTGAATGGGAGAAGATATCTACCAATGACATGTCTGATAAAGGGTTAGTATCCAAAATACATAAAGAGCTTATAAAATTCAAAACACAAATAATCCAATTAAAAAATGGGTAGAAGACATGAATAGACACCTCTCCAAACAAGACATACAAATGGCCAACAGACATACGAAAAGATGCTCAGTATTTCTCAATATCAGGGAAATGCAAATCAAAACCACAACGAAACACCACCTCACACCTGTCAGAATGGCTAAAATCAAAAATACAAGAAACAAGTGTTGGCAAGGAGGTGGAGAAAAAGGAACCTTCTTGCACTGTTGGTGGGAATGCAAACTGGTGCAGCCGCTCTAAAAAACAGTATTGCAGTTCCTCAAAAAGTTAAAAATAGAACTACCCTATGATCTAGCAATTTCACTACTGGGTATTTACCCAAAGAATACAAAAACACTAATTCAAAGGGATACATGTGCCCCTATGTTTATAGCACCACTATCTACAATAGCCAAATTACGGAAGCAACCCAAGTATCCCTTGATAGATGAATGGATAAAGAAGTGGCATATATACACAATGGAACATCATTCAGCCATAAAAAGGAAGGAAATCTTGCCATTTGCAATGACCTAGATGGAGCTACAGAGTATAATGCTAAGTGAAATAAGTCATTCAAAGAAACACAGATACCATATGTGGAATTTAAAAAACAAATGAGCAAAGGAAAAAAGAGACAGAGAGTCAAACCAAGAAATAGACTCTTAACTATAGAGAACTGATGGTTACCACAAGGGAGGTGGGTAGGGGGGTGGGTGAAGTAGGTGATGAGGATTCAAGGGTACACTTATCATGATGAGCACTGAGTAGTATACAGAATTGCTGAATCACTGTATTGTAGACCTGAAACTAATATAACGCTGTACGTTAAATACCCTGGAATTAAAACAAAAAACTTAATAAAAAAATTTTTATCTTGATTTTACATATATATAATAGAAACAGCACTTATTCTTATGCGTATATATGTACATATATGTACATTTTAATGTCTATAATTTAGATGAAATTGGAAATGCACATGGCTTTTTTTTTAAAGCATATTAGTTAAATATGAGAAATCCTTATGTTAACTATAGGATGTTTTGCCGCTTGCAGATTACCATCTTTTCTACCTGCTAAAGTACACAACAGGATTATAGTACACATTGAAGTAAGTATTAAAAATCACAAGATAGGAAATAAAAGTACCCATTCTCTTAGAAAGAACATTATCTTTAATGTGAATTTTGTTAACACCGGTATAACAGAAGATACTAGAATTTACTCATCCTCATTAATGAAAGTGGCCAAAATTGGGGTTTATCCTCCAAATAGAACAATTTCACTCATTTAAAACGATTGAGTCATCAGATAAATTTATTGGCACAATAAGTCATTCCCACAGGTTTACTCACATGATAGTCAGCTTCGGGAAGTTTAATACCAGGAAATAGGTCACTAGTTATTCCATTAAATAAGGGTATATCATGTGATAGAAACTTTGGTTCATTTACATCTTTAATTGATCGAAGAAGCTAAAATCATCCAAAGAGTGCAATATAAGTTATTTGCCCATATTCCCCACCTTCCCTACCACTAAAAGTCAAAGTTCTTCTCACATTGCTCTATGGAATCCCCATACTAAAATGCCAACACTACGCTTATTAAGCCAGAAGGTCCTTGGATTCTTATAAAGTATAATGAATAACATAACCCCAAAACTACTATTTCAACCTCACATAAAAAGGTTCAAAGCCAATAACCCTCTTATTTGCCTATTTATAGCTCCTGATCAACGTTCCTTAAAAGAAAAAAAAAAAAAAGATTATCTTGTACTGAAGCTTTCACAATGTATAGATTTAAGACTTACCAGTATATCTTCATTTTCATTTGGAAATTTTAGTTTTAGGTTCCCAGCAGCCACTAAAACGGCTTTTACTGCTCGCATTCCATAGTCATAATGAAATTGTGACGAGAGCTGCTCTGAGCAGAGCCTGTAGGTCATCACTATCTTCACAGACAGAGGCTTTGCATTCAAAAATCCATAGGAGTAGAGGGAGATTTCTGCTATGAGGGCATAGTTTGGAACCATCATAGCCACTGTTCTAAAAAGAACCTGAAGTATGTAACGAACGAAATATATTATTTTTAAAAAGGAAACCATTTTTTATGTTCAGTTAGCCAGCATATAGTACATCATTAGTTTCTGATGTAGTGTTCGACGATTCATTACGTGTGTAACTGAATAAAAAAAAAAGATGTATGGTTTTCATTTGGTTAGCTGATAAAGTTCTCTGTTAAAAATGTGTAAGCATTTTAAAGAAAGATGTTTTTTCTTAAGTCTATTATGCTAATAAATATCTTATATTAACAAAACAAAAGGAAACCATTTTTCAAAAGCTGAACACAAGCATCCCAACAGAATGTGGTGATATTCCAGTTTATTCCCTCAATGCAGCACCTTTTCATTAATTCTGTGATTTTTTTTTTCAGTACCACTGTAATGATTTCATGTACTTTAATAAGCGTTAGACACCTAAAAAAGTTTTGAGAGGTTTACCTGGTAGGTGATGGCAAAGGTAAAAGGGAGATTTACAAACACACGTGAGAAAATGATACCATTTTCAGTGGACTGTGCTGTTACATTTGATTAAATTTACACTCTTACAAAATATTACCTTAAGATTGTCTGGCAATTCGGAACGTCCCGCATAGCCAGGATTCATAGTAATGGCTACGAAACAGTTTGGATTGAGCTTAAGTTCTGTCCCTTCAAAAACAAACACTTCCAGTTTCTGTTGAATGGCTCTCTGAATGCAAAGGATCTGTTGAGCCACCACTGACAACACTTCCAACTCAATCCGATTAAATTCATCAAAGCAAGCCCAAGCCCCAGAAGAAGCCAATCCTTTAAAAAACTAAGGACAAGAAAAAAGGAGAGGAGTTTTCTTATGGAGAGGCATCATTTGTTAAACAGATATTTAATCTTTCAAGTCAAAATTTACCTTATCAAATCTTAACATCAAATCTTTTAAGCCCAATAAACCCCCAAGTATAAAAGCAATGTCTTGGGGCACCTGGGTGGCTCAGTCGTTAAGCATCTGCCTTCGGCTCAGGTCATGATCCCAGCGTTCTGCCATCGAGCTCCCTCCCGCCCCGTCGAGCTCCCTCCCGCCCAGCGGGAAGCCTGCTTCTCCCTCTCCAGCTCCCCTGCTTGTGTTCCCTCTCTCACTGCCTCTCTGTCAAATAAATAAAATCTTTAAAAAAAACAACGTCTTTACCCCTAAAACTGAGTTTCAAGCAAGGCATAAACATTCAAATAATGTTTAAACGGAGTTTGTTTCCGTTTATCCGGTTGGACCTAGCTGTAAGTTTGTAGCATTTAATATGCAACTTTACCTTTCCCATTGCTAGATAATCTAGCCCATCTGAACAGTTGAACACCACACACTGGACAGCAAGAGCTTTAGCCAAATCCTTGGTGGTTTCAGTTTTTCCTGTGCCTGCTGGCCCCTCTGGAGCTCCTCCGAGGTTCAAATAGAAGGCACCTATCTGAAAAGAAATATATATGTGAAAAGAATCCATGTTTAGCTGGGAAAAAAAAAAAAACTATAAAAGACAACTGCTTACAAAATTGATTTAGTCTTATTTGTAGCTGCAAAGAGGCAGTAAGACCATTATATTGTTAGTTAATTTTTAGCAGGCACTTTGCCAGCTGCACAAGGAAAAATGTATCAAGATCTCCTTATCATACCTCACGGGTATCCCATTTGCCTTTACAAACAGAGAATCTAGCCTTGAGGTATTACCATTGGGTCAGAAAGCTTTGATTAGTGATGGCTGTGGAGACAGTTGTGGAGATCATTAATGACCATCTCCACGGCTAGCTGCCAAGAGCCAACACCTGCAAATGAGTGTTGTAAATGGGGGCCCATCAGTTGGAAGAGAAACAGATGCTCTATTACACAACTTTGTCCATGATTCACCCGGCTATTGCGCTCCACTCGTGTATGTTCCCCATTTTCTCCATTCCTACAACACTGTTTTGTACTTCTCTTACCGGCATGATCACTTTCTACCTTGCATTACAGTTAATTTTGTAGATTGTTTTTTCTCTCAATTAGTCTTTAATCTGCTTAAGAGCAATGTCAGCAGTTTCTGAATTCTTCCCAGGTCCCTGAAAGGACTAGAACAGGGCTGGAAATTTTTAGAAGCATATAAATTACAGTCAACTCCAACTGTGGAATTTGTTTCAAGAAAACTAGTATGAGAGTTAAGTATGAAAATTAACTCCTTTTAGAAAAAATAGGGTTAAGGGACCAAAGTTATACATATGGTACAGGTAAGGCATACATGGGAACTCTCTGCACTTTTTGCTTAATTTTGCCATGAACCTAAAAATGCTCTTTTAAAAAGTCTATTAAAAATAATTTAATAAGCTTTGATTAACAAATCGTATTTTACATTTATTAAATAAAACAACAGTTTATTAAAGTAGTGTCAATATTTTACCTTAAGTTTATAATAAATGCTATGCTATTAATGCCTATTAACTTGATTGCTGGAAACCTCAGGTTCTCCCAAAATGCTTACAAATGGGTTCCCTTTATTATGGATAATGAATTTTTTGTTTCAGTGCTAGTGTTCTACACAAGCGTTTAATGGGATTCTGATCTTACAACCCAAAGCTATGAGCTTCCACAAGTATTCACAACTTCTGATTTTTCTGAGGTCCCAGATAGGACACAGACGCTTGAGATTCATTCACACAACAATTATTTAGGGACTGCATACCTGTTCACCCCTAGAGTAGAGAACAAGACAGACATGGTCCCTGCTCTCTGGTAGCTTCCTGAGAAAGTAGTCTTGGTGAAACATTTTATCCTAGATGCCCTGGCACCCTTTACTGGCCATTGCATCCATCCCCCACTTGCTGTATCAGCTACAAATAGCTCACAACTGTCTTTCTCCTGAGAATTGCCCTCTATTACTAGGAGCTACCTTATCCACAAACAAGTGAAAGCTTACTCACACCCCTGTTGCCCTTAAAAATGTCAGTTAGCTTACCAGCAAAAATGCGTTTATTCAGGAATAGCAGACAAGTGCAATTCAGAACACGCAAGGCACCACAAAACCACCGACAACTCCAGAGAACCCAGGGGAGGAATGCTCTTTTATAGAGGAAAGGGGGCGGTAGGTGGGGCCATTATAAACAAGAAGGCCATTGGAAGAAACTGGGAGTTCCACGTGTAGTAGCTTTTTATTGGCTGAGTTGTGACCGTCTCTCATTGGCTGGGCTCTTCCCAGACAAGAAGAACGTCCTTATTCCTGTCTGGGAAGTCAAGTACATCCTTCCTCCTCTAAGGAATGAAAGTACTTCTCTTCATGTTGGTTTTGCACAAGGAGTGGTAGTAGGGCTTGAGAGCTTCTCCTTCTGGCCTCCCAACTCCGTTTTAGTAAGGTTTCCCCTTCTTAATTTTCGTACCCCTAGCCCCAGGGGTACGATAGCCAATGACCATAAAGGGATATAAAAGGTCCCTTTGCCTTAAAGTGGGGTACCCCCATGATGCCGTTCATGCTCCAGAGCTCCCCATGAGATCAGGGCTAAGGCTATACTTCTGTTGGAACTACATCTTTATTCAGCTTTTCCTCCTATTTTCCTTACTTCCCTTCACGTTTTTACCGAGGACATTCCCCTAGTAAATCATTTGACCAAGAATCCCCATTTTGTGTCTGCTTCTAGAGAACTCAAGGACACTTTAATTTTACTTCTCAGCACAGGTGGATTGGTGTTTCTTGATGCTTCTCCTCAATTCCGAGGTAGGGTTGCCAGATTTATCCAATAAAAATCCAGAATGCCCAGTTAAATTTGAATTTCAGATAAACAATGAATAATTTGTTAGTATGAGTATGTCCTGTGCAATATTTGGGACATACTTATACTAAAAAAATTATTCATTGTTTATCTGAATTTCAAATTTACCCGAGAGTCCCATATTTTATCTGGCAACCTTATTCCCAGGTGTTTGGGTTTTTTTTTTTTTTTTCCTGATAGTCACAGCTTTATCTTCCATAGCTTCTCAACAAGCACAGACCCTACCACCAGCCCCTACATTTCAGCTCTCGAGACCTCCTTTTCAGCAGAACTAACTTGGAGTCCTAAGGCCCACATGCACTTTACTCATCTCCTGTCATGTCTCCCACAACTCCACTGCAAAAAACTGATACCATTTTCTGAAGCTCCAGTTTTCTCTTTAAGTCTCTAACACCTTCTTTTTCTAATTATCCCAAGTGGGAGTGACTCATGATTTTCAAGCATTAGAAACCACTCTTGTATTCTACAAAACCACCCAGAAGCAAATATTCATTACTATAATTTCATATAAAGGGATTTTGGGATTAGGAAGAGCTAATTCTATTCAACTATTATGGATAAGAGAATAAAGTGAGGATAGCATGTTAAATTTCATAAGAAAATACGGCAACAAATCAAAATGTAATTTTTAATGTATGAATTAAAGTAACTTAAATGTTGGGACACCCGGGTGGCTCAGGGAGTTAAGCAACAGCCTTCAGCTCAGGTCATGATCCCAGGGTCCTGGGATCGAGTCCTGTATCAGGCTCCTTGCTCAGCAGGGAGACTGCTTCTCTCTCTGCCTGCTGCTCCCCCTGTTTGTGCTCACTTGCGCTCTCTCTCTGACAAATAATACAATCTTTAAAAAAATAAATAAAATAAAATAAAATAATGTAAATGCATACCAATGTTCTGTAACACCTGTCAGTTAGAGGTGTAATGACAAGTCGAGGTGAGTTACCAAGATATTCATAAGCGTATTTTACATTGCAATTAATGATACGAACTCGAGCATTTTCAAGCTCCCAATAATATCGAAGCTGAGCAAGCCACTGGAAATCTGTATCATGGGAGACACCTAGAAAGATGAAAGTAAAACAAGACACATAATCCTGAAATGGGAAAATAATTCAAAAAATAGGTGTTCTATCATCTTTAATAACAGCAAATATTAAAATAATTTGTTTTCCAATTTATAGAAAAGATCATATAAAATAAATTCTGTTGAGAGAAAAAGATGTATAGTATAAATCTTTTGTTTCTAGAAGCTATTAATGTTTTATCTTTAACATTAAAGAAAAGAGTCACATACCCATATCAATCATGTCCATGACCACGTCTCTGGCATGGACATCAATTGTAACCAAAGCTCCCAGAGTAATCCTGGTCTGCTTTGACAGTTTTCCCCTTACCAGCTCTACAATATCATTTAGTTGATTCTGAAGTTCCTTATGGTACTTCTTTAACGCCTACAAAATAAAAAGGCAATTAAACTGATGGTATATAGTACCTAAAACATGTATTTTGTAAAACAATTCATAATATATCTTGATATAGAAATGAATTATAGAACTGAATGAGTTTGTCTAAGCTTCATAAAATACTAAGAACAAGTTTCCAAAGGATTGTATAATTTTAATGCTAGATGTACAAACAGGTGGGAAGGCTGCCTTTACAATTAGTAGATAAGCTGACTATGAAACACAGCAGTAGAAAAGAATGTTATATGTTTAAAAAAATGCTTTGGGGCACCTGGGTGGCTCAGTTGGTTAAGCATCCTACTCTTGATTTTGGCTCAGATCATGATCTCAGGGTTGTGAGATCAAGCTCCACTTCAGACTCCATGCTGGGCATGGAGCCTGCTTAAGATTCTCCCTCTCCCTTTGCTCCTCCCTCGCGCACACTCTAAATAAATAAATACATACATACATACATACATACATACATACATACTTTACCTCTGTCCCACCACTTATAACTTCCTGTGTCTCAGAAGTCCAGAACATTTGAGAAACACAAAGTACAACTTGGCCAGGCCACTCTCGAACCCAGTCTTTTCTTGTGGATTCTGGATAAGCCTGAATAATTAAAATGCATTTCTAACTTTAAAAGATTATGGAAGGAATAAAAAGCTAAATGTCTAACAATAGGGAAATAACAGTATTTGGTACATTCATAGGCTAGAATATCACATAGTCATGAAAACTTTCAGATGACTATTTAAAAGAAAAATTGTTATAAATTATATTTTAAAATTGTTTATTTATAAAAGAGAAGAGAAATGAACACTAATATGTTAACAATCTGTTATCTCTGGAAGAATTTAATTGTTGATTATTCTAGAAATTGATTTCTACATGATTTTTGTGTTGCTTTGCTATGGGGAATTGTCAAATTTCGATATAGAATACACATTACTTCTATTATAATGAAATATAAGGGTTTTATTAATCTGTAAAAAAATAAGTCAGTCTCATAGATTATATATTGACACTGATTTAATTGAAAAGGAGGCTATACAATCTAGCGGAAGACTGGATTAGTAGTTAGAACCCTTGTAGGATTTATCTGTAGCTTTTCTAAAAACTTATATGACCAGAGTATGCAATTTGAACAATTGTATATTTGCTGAATTATACATAATTTAATGATCTGTGCTTTTGAGTTCAAATTATACTCTCATTTCTTTCTAACATTTTTATGTTCAAAATGCATTTTTTTAAATTATCCCTGAAATTTCATGTTTATTGATGTGCACTTTGAAAAAAGAGTTTTCTTTTTTCTTTTTTGTTTGGATGTAGGGTTCCATGATTCATTATTTGCGTATAACACCCAGTGCTCATTACAACACGTGCCCTCTTTAATACCCATCACTGGGCTAACCCATCCCTCCACCCCCTTCCCCTCTGTAACCCTCTGTTTGTTTCCCGGAGTCCATAGTCTCCCATGGTTCGTCTCCCCCTCTTCAGTTTTCCCTTCCTTCTTCTAATATCCTCTGCACTATTCCTTATGTTCCACATATGAGTGAAACCATATAACCGTCTTTCTCTGCTTGACTAATTTCACTTAGCACAATCCCCTCCAGTCCCATCCATGTCAATGCAAAAGATGGGTATCAAGATGCATTTAAATGGATTGAGGGTGGAGTTTACGTTTTAAAAAAAATAATGTGCTTCGAGTGATAATAGTAGATTCAAATTATAAACTGAAAAAACTGCAGAACAAAAATTTGAAGTTGACGCTAATGGGAACTATGTTTTAAATACATTAACATCATTTTAGATAAAATAATGTTAAATGTAAAGATATATTATTACTGAAATGCATTATATTAGCAACATTTAGAAATAAAAATAAATGACCAATTTCAAAGAAGGATAAGTTTCAAAGAATGTATGAGCGAGCCATTGCTAGGTACATAGAAGGTAAATTTCTATACTAATTAAGGAAACACTTTCATGGATAATGTTGATTTCTTTCCTACATGTTTTAATCTGTTGGGGATCATAGATAGAGAAAAAAGAGAAAAAGTCAGGATTTATCTGCAGGAACATTGAAACTGAATAGAATAGCCACCGCAATAAGATGGGCTTCACAGGGTGAAAGAAAAGGGATACCTCACTGATATAAAGTGAGTTGCTGGATTTTAAAAGGCTGCAGTGCCTTTTAAAAATGCCTTTTTTTGGGGGCGCCTGGGTGGTGCAGTCGTTAAGCGTCTGCCTTAGGCTCAGGGCGTGATCCCAGCGTTCTGGGATCGAGCCCCACATCAGGCTCCTCTGTTAAGAGCCTGCTTCTTCCTCTTCCTCTCCCACTCCCCCTGCTTGTGTTCCCTCTCTCGCTGGCTGTCTCTCTCTGTCAAATAAATAAATAAAATCTTAAAAAAAAAAAATGCCTTTTTTTTTTTTTTTTTTTTTACTACCTAACTGTTCCTTTGTGGTCTTAAAGACAGAAATATACTGAATTTTATTTTTCAAGATTAAGTTAATTGGATTAGCACAAGTAAGGCACATGGAGTACTTTGGTGTTACATTTCTTTCAAATATTATATACCCTCTTTTAATGTTTGTTCATCTCATTTTGAGTTTCTAAGTAATTGTTTAGGTGTAAACAGCAGTAGATCATGCACTTAACACCCCTGTCTGAGGTTCTTTCTGACCCCAGGGGCTGTACACAAGATACCTAGATGCTCTTCCATTTGCTCTTTCTCGTTAATTCCTACTCTGGGTCTCACCTTCAATTTCACTTCCTGGAAGAGCTTAGAAATGCCCCCCCCAATCTAAATTATATACACCTCATAATTTATCTATCTATCTACCTATCTATCTATCTATCTATCTATCTATACACACACACACACACACCTTATAATGTATATATACATATATAAATTATATATACCGTATTATTTCTCATAACATCTTTTGTCCTTTATAGCACTTAATCACATATTATCAATTCTTACTAATAGTATTATCTTAATAATGTTAGAAATGAAGAGTAAAAAAAAGAAATGGTTTAAAATAGTAAGAACCCATACATTAATTTAGCAGCACACATTCAAAACCTCCTAAAAAGAAAGCACTTGTAGAACACAAGGTGTATGTTAAATCTTAGGAAACACACCAGCCTGGCTGCCGCGATCACATCATGAATACTCCGGAGCATTAAATCTTCCACTTGAATGAGCCACTTTTCCACAGCACCTCTAGCCGCAGACGTGGAAATAAGGGCGATCAGCTCCACTCGCTCCCCTTCAGAGCTATACATGGCCTTAATGTCCAAATTAGGAAGGAATTCCAACTTGGCAATGCCCTCGAAGCATTTTTTTAAATGAGGCTGAACTCTAAGTGGATCTTTGGTCTCTGACAAAATCTCTAACATTTCATCATTAGATAAGAAGAAAAAACTAGAGAAAAACATGAAAATACAAATGCTTTCGTTATCTTTCATCACGTATCAGAAAATGCTTTTAGTTATAGCACAAATTAATTATCCATCATACCGAGGGAAGAAAAGCCGTTTTTTTTCAAGATATGTGTTAAGCCCTTTCATAATTTTCTCCAAAAGTTCATTGCAGTTCTGCAATTTTTCCAATAAACCTGTTAAAGAAGTAGCAGCAAGAACCTAAAAGATACACATTTGTTCAGTCAGCACTTATATACCAGAAATAATTATAAGTCCTAAACATTAGTCTATAGCATATGGCAAAAATGTTGAAATGTGAAAAGGCTTATGAAAATTGTTGCAAAATTTGTTGTCATGTAAAACTATTATAATTCAACAAATCAGAATATTCTTATCCAAGGATGAAGGTTACAAATGAGAAGTTATAACTGTCATGCACATTTTCAGTTCTCTCTATTCTTCTGAATGATGTGGGAAAAGTCCGTTCAGTTGGGGAGTGGTTTAATGTTTATATTTACAGCTGTCAACTATAAACTTAACAAACTACAGTATGCGTTGGTGAACTACATCCCATGGGCTAAATCCAACCTGCAGCTAGTGTCTTCTTTTTTTTTCAGCTTTATAAGGTACAATTGACAAAAATTGTATATATGTAAGGTGTACAACTTGATGTTTTGCTATATGAATACACTCTGCTGCCAGTTTTTGTATGACCTGTGAGCTAAGAGTTATTTTTATATTTTTAAAAGGATGAAAAATGAAAAGAAATATCATATTTCACAGCACATGGAAATGTCACTGTCCAAAAAGTTTTATTGGACCACAGACACATCCGTGCAGTAACATACTGCCTCTGGCTGCTTTCTCTCTACTACAGTGGCAGAGTTGAGTAGTTGCAAAAAGACTGAATGTCCCACAAAGTCTAAAATATTTACCACCTGGTCCTTTGCAGAAAAAAATTGCTGACTTCTGACCTACAGGAAATCATGTTTCACAAAGTTTCTAAGATCAATGTGTAAGGCAAAATCTTTGGAACCCATTAATTTCAGCGTACTGTTGACTCCCAATAAGTCCAGCATGGCTAATTTTCATCCAGCAGTCAAAGAAATTGTTATTTCTTAAGTTGAATGCCAGATAAAAAAGTGGATGTATATCTATGGACTATGCGTACTATGTGTATGAAAAATACATAGTCTATCTTTCAACATGAGAATCACACTCCACAAGGTGCTAGACTCACTAGGAGAGATGCATACAAGTGAGGCCAACTGAGAGCCTGCGGATTCTTTATTCCCATCACTCCCAAGCATATAGAGTCACTGAGTAGAATGTTGGGTGAATCACCTATACTCATTCTCTCTCTTTCTCTTTCTCTCTCTCCACCCCCCCCATCTTATTTTACTTTACAGTTTATTTTGCAAAAGAAGAGTAGCAGTGAGTGTCTTTCACAGTCAAATGAGTTAAATGTGCATTTGAGTTATAAGTAGTGTATCATATGAATTGAAAAGTAAAATTATTTTAATGCTTTGCACTCTCTTCTATTTTTCTGATCTTTCCAGTTTGTATACAATGAGCAGGTTTTGTTTTTGTAATCAGAAAAAAAGAGCCAAATGTTTTCTTTAATAACCACGATTAAAGGTTCCCTTTATTTGTAAGAGGGAAAACAAACACTTCACCTTTGGATCTTTTGCACAGAACTTCATGATATCTCTCCAGTGTCTGTCTACTGTCTGAAACTGGCGCCCTTCTTCTGGCATCTGTTGCATAATATCCTCAGAACAAAATATGGACTCCAGGTACAGCCAGTGAGCTTGTACTTTTAACCATTCATCAATCGTTTCTTGTATTCGAATCAAGCGGTCCTCCCAGGCCTTAATGAAAAGCACACTGTACTAAATTCCAGTTATTAAAGAAAAACCATAAATTACAGCAAGATGGGACACCTGCGTGGCTCAGTCAGTTAAGCATCTGCCTTCTGCTCAGGTCATGATCCCAGGGTCCTGGGACAGAGTCCCTCATTGGGCTCCCTGCTCAGCGGGGAGCCTGCTTCTCCCTCTGCCTCTGCCGCTCCCCCTGCCTGTGTTATCTCTCTCTCTCTCTCTGACAAATAAATAAATAAAATCTTAAAAAATTACAGTAAGGAATATTTATTTAAATTTACTGTTATTTTTAAATCAATGCAAAACAGCTCAAGGTCATTTGTGGGTATTGCATGGACTTAGAAAAACTCTAGGAAGTCCCAAGTTCTCCTAAGTCATTGGAACTCACCATAGGAAATGACTATGGTTATTTAGACCAATTTCTTAATCTTAAGGGAACCATTCAAAGCCTGAAAACCACCCAGAAATATCTTGCGGTACACCAGTGCTTATCAACCTAGGGGCTATTTTGCCCTCCACCCCAAGGGACATTTGACAATGTCTGGAGACCTCAGGTGAGGATGCTACTAATATCTAATGGGTAGAGGCCAGGAACACCACTACACTTCCTAACATGTACAAGACAGCCCCCACGACCAAGAATTATTGAGCTCAAAATGTCATTAATTCCAGGTTGAGAAATCCTGCTCTACATCAACACAACTTGGAGCGGGGTAAGGGGGGGGACAAGCAAAGAAGTCTCTTTATTCTCACAGGTCTCCTAGAATTGACAAGATATTTCACTAGCTGAAGATGATTATACAATCTCTTTGGTTCCTAAATATGTGGGTTAAGATCCTATGTGTCAAGAAATTAGGCCTCTTATTTTTATTGTTTTAAAAGCTCTTGGAGCTTTTAAATTTTTTTCTTGTAAATTCTCCCTCATTAGATAAGAAATTTCTACAAAAGACATAATACTTATCAGGAGAAGTGGACCAGCCTGATTCATGGAAAAATGTGTAGCATTATATCCTTTTGGAAGAACACCACTCTATCTTCTCCAAATACTGAGAGCCAAAGTCTTCTAAGAAAGTACTATTTATGTTCAAATTAAAACCAGACTACCTTGGTTTGAATCCCAGTTCTGTCATTTATTACCTGGGTGAATGTGGGTAAATTACCTATCTTCCTATGCCTTGGTTTCCTTATCTCTGAGTACAGATAACATCATCCATCTTGAACATCTGTTATGGGGGTTAGATGGTTTAATAAACATAAAGCCCCTAGAGCAGGGGCTGTAAATATCAAGAGAAGCATCCATTTGTTGTCTGTCTTTTCCCCCATTTTATACAGCCCCCAGTTAGAACTTTGATACTAGCCATGAAGCTATTAATTATTATAATTTGTTTCCTTTCTGTATTTACCCATAACAACTATAAGAATATGAAATAATCTTATAGTCTCAGATATCATTTGTTTTGATGTCAAGTGGACCATAATTCATTAATTATTCTAAAAGACCCTCAAGCTGGTTGTTTACAAATATAGCTAAAGTATGGTGTATAGAACTTCATTACAAGTTACAAGACTATAGCATGAAACAAGGTCTAGGCTGTCTAAAGTTAGAATCAATAATACCAACTGTTTTCCTTCCAAGTCTATCATTGTCATTGGGAAGTTTTTTTTTTTTTTAAGATTTTATTTATTTATTCGACAGAGATAGAGACAGCCAGCGAGAGAGGGAACACAAACAGGGGGAGTGGGAGAGGAAGAAGCAGGCTCATAGCGGAGGAGCCTGATGTGGGGCTCGATCCCAGAACGCCGGGATCACGCCCTGAGCCGAAGACAGATGCTTAACTGCTGTGCCACCCAGGCGCCCCATGGGAAGTTTTTTTTTTAATAGAACAAAATTTGTTTTTTTTCAAAATTATTAGAGTTGATGTCTCAGATCTGTTCTATATGGTTCCACATTAATTTTAAATATCTGTTCCTGTATGTCACCAAAGCTATCCAACAAACTGACTTATTTCCACAAGAATATATATGTAGTAAGATTACAATGTTCATAAAGAACCAGAAGCTATCATATTTAGCATACCTTGATCTCTTTTTCAAATGGTTTGATGAATGGTGAGCCTCTCATTGTCTGAGTTTTTATAATTTGATCATCAAGGAGAGCCTGAATCTCATCTACTGAAGAAAGAATAGAGACTCCAGTATCACGATATGGACTTATATGAAAAACAATATCATCCCAGGTTCCCATCATTGTATGCAGGGCTTTCTCTAATGAAAATTCCTAAAAGGGAGAAAAGGAGAAAGAAGGGGATGGTGAAGAAAGGTCTTATTTACTGTATCGACTTTCCCTGGTGAATCCAGTAAGCATTGGATGCATTGCCCAGTCATTTTCTTAGCATAAGACACTTTAACTCTCTTTAAGTTAAAAAGGTTTCTCAAACAATTTAAAAATTCCTAAGAATAATAGTGTAGTTTTTTAAAAAATTCACTTGCTAAGGAAAACTACTACTGTCAGTACTAAAATAGACACTAGAATAAAATACCTGCTGAACTTTCTACAGACTACAGTCTGAAGTTACTTCCTGTGTATTTCAAGAATCCTAGAAGGCCATACTTAATTCTGCTAGAATATACACACATCACATGACACACATGCACATGAAGAAGTCAAAGGAGCCATTTCTAGCCTGGATTTACTACAAAGAAGTAGTATAAAAGTATACACTTCGTAGGGGGAAAAAAAAGAGTGGTCTCCTATTGTGTTTCTCCCTCTCCTCCCACTACTATCCAGTATTATACACTCAACCCCAACAAAAACTATGATCATTTGATAAACAAACTCATCAAATAAAGTATTTCAGTTGATCTTCATATTCACCTTGCTTGCACCTGCACTTATCACTTCGAATTTTTCCAAGTATGGTGTAAGGTTTAATTTTAAAATTTTTCTCAGTGTAGTTCCAGAGTCTGGAGTCAAGTCATAGCCTACAATTTCTGATATCTGCTTCCAGTGACGAGTTCTCATTCCTGGATTGCACAGGATGGAGACAGTAGGGATATAATCCTAATGGTGAAAATATAAACAATAATGAGTCACTCTTTTGACTGCCATGCACACATAGATTTTATAGATGAAGCCTCAATAGTGTAAAGATTACAGTTCTTGACATTATTTGATATATTTGATGAGTCCAGTCAAAATCCCAATCAGATTTTAGAGGAGAAGAGAAACTAACAAAATGATTCTGAAGTTCACCTGCACAAATAACCATTTAGAAATAGCCCAGAAAATTTTAAGAGCAAAAGAGAAGTGGGGTAAATGTTCTATATGATATTAAACTATATGATAAGACTATGCTAATTAAAACTCTGATATTATTATAGAAACAAAAGTTGTTGTATATATTATACGTAGAAACATATAACATAATATATACTTATAAATACACACACATACACACATAACATAAATGGGGGAAAAGCCTGCACCAAAATGCCAAAATGTAACTTCTGTTTGGAAGTGAAGATTAACTACCAAGTGAAACTATTTAGTTCATCATTCTTGGTACTGACAGTAGAACATTTTATTTTTTTAAGTTTTTTATTATTATGTTCAGTTAGCCAAAATATAGTACACCATTAGTTTTTGATGTAGTGTTCAATGATTCATTAGTTGCGTATAATACCCAGTGCTCATCACAACACGTGCCCTCATTAATTTTCTTTAAAATCAAGAACAAGATAAGCATACCTATTATTATTACTTCTAATGAACACTGTATGGAGTGTCCCAGCCAGTGAAGTAATATAAATAAAAGATATGGGGGATAGAAATTTTAAAAATGAAACTACCCAAAGAAAACAAAGACATGAATTCAAAAAGATGTATGCGCCCTATGTTTACTGCAGTATTATTTACAACAGCTAAGACATGGAAGCAACCCAAGCAACCCAAGTATCCATCAATAGATGAATGGAAGAGGATGTGGTATATATACATTGGAATATTACTCAGCCATAAAAAAGAATGAGATCAAGGCACCTGAGTGGCTCAGTCAGTTAAGCTTCCAACTCTTGACTTTGGCTCGGGTCATGATCTCAGGGTTGTGAGATAGAGCCCCAAGGCACACTTTGTCCTGGGCATGGAGCATGCTTAGGGTTCTCTCTCTCTTCTTTTCCCTCTGCCCCTCCCCCCATACACTCATACATGTGTGTGCGCTCTCTCTCTCTAAAAAAAAGAATGAGATCATACCATTTGCAACATGGATGGACCTAGAGGGTATTAAAAAAAAACTGACATTGTTCACAGATTATTGTCTATGTACAATGACTGGTATTAAATTAATATAAAGAAAATTAAAAGAATTACTGTATATAAGCCACAGATACCATAATTAACAAAAAGATCAATTTACAATAGCAACAATAAAATAAAGTACCTAGGGATAAATTTTTGTTTAATTTTTAAAGTTTATTTATATTTTTTTTAGTAATCTCTACACCCAGCTCGGGGCTCAAACCCACAACCCTGAGATCAAGAGTCACATGCTCTTCTGACTGAGCCAGCCAGGTGCCCCTACCTAGGGATAAATTAAGTGAAAGCTGTGCAAAGCTATTTTGGAGAAACCATATAATTTTATTAAAAGACGTTAAAGAAAATCTAAATACCATGCACTGATAGATTCATTAACATGTAAGTGACAAAGGATTATTACCCAGAATATATTATTAAAAATTCCATAAATTAACAATAAAAACAACAGAAACAACCACTGAAACAAAAATGACAGAAGAGTCAAAGGGTATAAATAAGCATTTCCTAGAAGAAGATATATGAAATGTAAGTACTTTGAGAGATTTTTGTTCATAAGAGTGTCAGTAGGAAAATCAATGAATTAGGTAATATTATAGCTAATTATATTGCTAATATATATAGCAATGAAAATGAAGGGCTACAGTCATTCCCAAGACATGGATGCGTTTTCGAAACATAAGGCTGAGGGAAAAAAAATCAAGTCATGTAAGACTACAAATGAATGATATATTTTTATAAATTGTTGCAAAAAATGTGAACAAAAAAAGAGAATTACGAACAATTTATGACACGCTTATCTTCAAGGGGGATTAAGGGGCTTAAAATAGGAAAGGATTACACAGAGAGAAGCAAGAGTATTTATAATCTTTTAAAGAAGAGGGAAGTTTGCATGCATGTTCATTTTCTTCATAGCTCACATACATGTAACATATATTCTTCAAGTATTAGATAATAAAAATGTGTTACTGAAGAGAGATAGAGAAAGAACACTTATCTTTTCCTGTTCCCAATCCAATTCAAAGCCCAACAAAACCATACTTAAACTTCTGGTCACCTCCTTAGTAAAGCCTTATCTGTTTTCCAAATGACAAAATTAATTACTCCATGCCCTTTTCTTTCAGAAGATACTGCTATCCTCTACCTATGAATTTCTTCATTCTGCCTCGTATTACCAGTTGTTTACAGCCATTTCTCTTGCTACATTGTGTTCTCTCTGAGGGGCAAAAGTCAGTTTGTGTGACCTGGACAACGAAAACATTGAACTAGAAGACTCTAACTAATGTCAATATCCAAGTCACTAATTATGTGAAAAAAATTTTTAAAAGACATTAAGATTGAAAAGAAAAACATAAAACTATTTCTATTTACAGATTACATGATCTCATATACAGAAAATTCTAAGGAATTTATTCTTTTAATTTTATTTTTAAGTAATCTATACACCCAACGTGGGGCTCGAATTTACAACCCTAACATTGACAGTTGCACGCTCCACCACTTAAGCCAGTCAGCTGCCCCACTAAGGAATTCATTTAAAAACCATAAAAACTAATAAATGAGTTCAGCAAGGTTGCAGGATGCAAAATCAATATACAAAAATCAATTATATTTCTATAAACTAGCAATAAACAACCCAAAACTCAAAGTAGGTGAAAAAATTTCATGTACAATAGCATCAAGAAATACAAAATACTTAGGAGTAAGTCTAATAAAAGAAATGCAACACTTATAGACTGAAAATTACAAATAATTGTTAAAAGAAATTAAAGAAGACCAAATAAAATGTAAAAATACCTCAGGCTCACATACTGGAAGAATTAATATCATTAAGATGGCAATACTTCCCAAATCAATCTGAAGATTCAATTCAAACCCAGCTTCCTTTTCTTAAGGTTTAAAATGTATTTTAATAAGTTGATGCTGCATTATTGCTCCATTTCTCAGAAAAATTCCAAAGGTATCAGGGACAAATAAAATATGGTACAAGTAAAAACTGCACAGCATAACTACCTAAGATAGGCATAACTAAGAGCTACTGTCCTATATTCAGCATACAGTAACACTGTTCCCAAATTTGTATTAGGTCTATCAAGAAGAGCTGTGAACAATATGATAGCCACAAAGGGCCCATTCCTGGGTTGTCCTTATCCAAGGAAAAGATGGAGGAAAGATTTTTCTTAAAGATATAATAAATGAAAATCTCTAAGAGATTTCATGTCATCCCTAGTAATTATTCACAGATTAAGCAACTGTTTCTTAGCTATGACACCAAAAGCACAAGCAACAAAAGAAAAAATAGATAAATGAGACATCATCAGAAATTAAAACTTTTGTGCTTCAGAACACACCACCAAAAAGTAAGACAATCCACAGAATGGGAGAAAAAAAAATTTTTTTTTAAGATTTTATTTATTTAACAGAGATAGAGACAGCCAGCGAGAGAGGGAACACAAGCAGGGGGAGTGGGAGAGGAAGAAGCAGGCTCACAGCGGAGGAGCCTGATGTGGGGCTCGATCCCACAACGCCGGGATCACGCCCTGAGCCTAAGGCAGACGCTTAACCGCTGTGCCACCCAGGCGCCCCGAGAAAAAAAATTTTAATATACCTATGTATTTTTTTGAGAGAGAGAGAGAGAGAATGTTGCATGCATGCAAATGGCAGGGGAGGGGCAGGGGGAAAGAGAGAACCTTAAGCCAGCTCCATACTTAGCATGGAGCCTGACACAGGGCTCAATCTCATGATCCTGAGATCATAACCTGAGTCGAAATTAAGAGTCCAATGCTTAACCAACTGAGCCACGCAGGTGCCCCAGGAGAAAAATTTTAAAGCATAAAGGACTTGCATCTACAATATACAAAAAAAGAAAAAACCACTACAATTTAATGATAAGAGACAAATAACCCAATTTAAAACTGGGAAAGGGTTTAAACAGATATTTCTCCAAAGAATATATACAAATGATCAATAAAAACATGAAAAGATTCTCAATATCATTAGTCATTAGGTAAATTAATTAGTAAATATAAATCAAAACCGCAATGAGATACCACTTCATACTCATTGGGATGGCTATACTCCAAAAGACAGACAATAACAAGTGTTGACAAGGTTGTGGACAAATTGGAACCCCCGTGCATTGTTGATGGGAATGTAAAATAGTGCAGCCACTTTGGAAAACAGTCTGACAGCTCCTCATAAAGTTAAACATAGAATCACCATGTAACCCTGCAATTCCACTCCTCAGTATATACTCAAGAGAAGTGAAACATACGTCTACACAAAAACTTATACATGAATATTCATAGTGGCATTATTCATAAGAGCTAAAAAGTGAAAGCAATACAAATGTTCATCAAGTGATGAATGGATAAACAAAATGTGATATATCTATACAATAGAGTATCATTCATCAATAAAAACGAGTGAAGTATGATACATATTACAACATTGAAGAACCTTGAAAACATATACTAAGTGAAAGAAGCCAGTTGTGAAGACTACATACAACATGATTCCATTTATATGAAATGTCTAGGATAGATAAATTCATAGAGACAGAAAGGAGATTAGTAGTTGCATGGTCTGGGAGGAGAAGGAAATGGGAATGACTGTTAATAGTTAAGGGCCTGGGGCGCCTGGGTGGCTCAGTTGGTTAAGCAACTGGCTTTGGCTTGGGTCATGGTCCCAGGATCCTGAGATTGAGCCCCACGTCAGGGTCCCAGCTCAGCAGGGAGCCTGCTTCTCCCTCTCCCCTCTGTTCGTGCTTTCTCTCCCTCTGTCTCTCTCTCTCTCAAATAAATAAATAAAATCTTAAAAAAAAATAGTTAAGGGCTTACTTTCTGGAGTGATGAAGATGTTCTAAAATTAGATAGTGGTAATGATTGCAAAACTGTGAATATTCTAAGAAGCCATTGAACTGTATGCTTTAAAGGGTGAATGTTATAATATGTGAATTATATCTCAATAAATTTATTGAAAAAAAATACAAGCTAGTAACAAAGAAAAAACAGTAAGCTAATGATAAAATTATAAGTATATAAAAATATATTTTTTTCAAGTCAAAAGCAATCAACCAACATTACCCAACACTAACCTTGTTTCCAGTACCATATTATAGGGCACTGGTTCCCCAAATTTTTGGTTTCACAACAGATGCTGATAAAAATTATTTAAAACTTAGGGGAAAAACGCAAAAAAAAAAAATGTATGTGGTGTGTCCTTTCAGTGTCATCCCAGGTACAGGGCCACCTAAGGAAAATGTAACTATTTAAAGACTGTATTTTATTCAACTCACTGTTTATTACTCATTGTCCCAGACTTTGTAAAATTACAACTTGTAGATTTTTGTCCAGTAGACATGCAAGTACCTTCTGTTAAATTAAAAAGGTAACTCCAAATGTTATGGTTTATTGTTCTGTGTGACATTAACCAGTTTTATATCAACACTAGCAATCTAACATTCCTTTATTAAATTGCCCATAAATACTCAGCTCCTCAACTGCTCTTTGAACCAGATTTACCACCTAACTTGTTCTCTCATTAATTAATAAATAGAATAAAATATTTGATACATGTTTATTTTTATATTTATATGACTGTCATGTCTCCATTTTTTGCAAATAATTTAATAAAGTAAATTTTTTTAAGATTAGAGGATCATAGATTATCCAACTTTTCATTTTGATTAGTAAGGACTAAGTTTTTTTTTTTTAAAGATTTTATTTATTTATTTGACAGAGATAGAGACAGCCAGCGAGAGAGGGAACACAAGCAGGGGGAGTGGGAGAGGAAGAAGCAGGCTCATAGTGGAGGAGCCTGATGTGGGGCTCGATCCCAGAATGCCGGGATCACGCCCTGAGCCGAAGGCAGGCGCTTAACCGCTGTGCCACCCAGGCGCCCCAGGACTAAGTTTTTAATCTTCCATTTGTTATCATCATCATGTGTTTTTGCTTACCCATACTCCCCAGCATTCATCAGAACTTGATATAACATAACAGGCACTCAATAAGTATTTGTTAAATAAATGAATTATTAACACCTAAAAAGTAGAAAGGACATACTCTCAAATTATTAAAAATTCATTATTGTGCTCACTTTGGCAGCACATATACTGAAATACAGACAGCAAATAATAGACTTATTGATGATCTCAGGGTTGTGAGATCCAGCCCCAAGTAGGGCTCTGCACTCAGCAGAGAGTCTACTTGAGATTCTCTCTCTCCCTCCTCTCTCCCTCCCCCTCTGCCACTTCCCTTGCTCATGCTCTCTCTCTCAAATAAATAAATAAACAAACAAATAAATAAAAGATTTTAAAAATCTTTTTTAAGATTTTAAGAGAGACACAGCAAGAGAGGGAACACAAGCAGGGGGAGTGGGAGAGAGAGAAGCAGGCTTCCCGCTGAGCAGGGAGACTGATGCGGGGCTCAGTCCCAGGACCCTGGGATCATGACCCAAGACGAAGGCAGATGCTTAATGACTGAACCACCCAGGCGCCCCACAGTAAATAAAATCTTCAAAAAAAAAAAAAAAGGTTTCTGTCAGGCAAGAGCCACGATGAAATCAAAAAAACAAATAAATATTTGCAAAACACATCACAAAGCCTAGTCTCTCTAATATATATGTGTTATATATACTTATAAGGTCCTAGGAAATTAATATGTCCTAGAACTATTGATATAATTAATATTAATATAGAAATATAAATATTAATACATATTATGTCCTAGAAATCAGTAAGAAAAAGACTAATAATTCAATAGACAAATAAACAATGATAAGACCAAATAGTTCACAAAGAAATACAAAATATTCTTAAATAAAAACAAATATGCTTAACACTTTATGTAATAAGAGAAATGAAAATCCTCTAGCAGATTAGCAAAAACCTAAGTTTGAGGATATTCTCTTGTTGTGGGTGGTAAGATTTTAAATAGGTAGAGCCCCCAGGTAAGGTAATTTGACTATAGATTTTAACCTGGCATTTACTGTTCTGGAATTTACCTTCACAAACATGAAATCTAACACCAATATATAATATTATATAGGTGCAAAAAAAAGAGATGAGAAAAGTCTCAAAGTAATCAAAACAAAGGGGGGAATAATACATACAGTACACTATATTTTTATGTAGAAAGATGGAAGAATAAGAATATATATTCACATTGTTATATGTGTGACAAAACTCTGGAAGTATACACGTGAAAGTCATAACATTGATAACCTGAGTTATATGGACGAGAAACATGGGAAGGAGACTTTCCAGATACATCTTTTTTTTTTTTTTAAAGTAGGCTCCACGCCCAACATGGAGCCCAACGTGGAGCTTGAACTCAGAACCCTGAAATCAAGACCTGAATTGAGGTCAAGAGTCGGAGGCTTGGGGCGCCTGGGTAGCGCAGTCGTTAAAGCGTCTGCCTTCGGCTCAGAGCGTGATCCCGGCGTTCCGGGATCGAGTCCCACATCGGGCTCCTCTGCTGGGAGCCTGCTTCTTCCTCTCTCACTCACCTGCTGTGTTCCCTCTCTCGCTGGCTGCCTCTCTGTCACATAAATAAATAAAATCTTAAAAAAAAAAAAAAAAAGAGTCGGAGGCTTAACCGACTGAGCCACTCACGTGCCCCTCAGATATATATTTTTTTATTTTTAAAGCCACACAAGTATATTAAATATTGAAAATAATTTTAAGCAGTTTCTTTAAAAAAATTTCAGGCAGCTCATGAAATCTCTGAGTGCGCTCAGCACAGACAGGAACAATGCTCAAAATCCCATTCGAGTTTGTACTCTGAGCATGCCAACGGTGGAAACTTGGCACTGCCGCTGGAACCAATGCCACTGCTGCCTAGGGACCTAGCTGGAGGCTGTATTCACGGTCACAAAAACAGTTACTATCCTCTCATAAGAATGACTGAAGCCCGGGAAGCTAAATAGCCTGCCCAAGATCTGCCACTACCAAGCACGGCACTGTGATACAAACCTGAGTGGCGTGACTTCAACGCTTTCCCAACTAACTGTTACCCTGTGTGGTTGCCCTTGGATAGGCTGACTGGTCTGCACTAGTCATTTTTTACCCTCTTCATATCATTGTCGCTAGTCATGCTAGGCTTGGCTATTTGCCATGCATTGTTCTACAAAGGGATTGATTTCGATGACTTTATGAGCAAAGAATGAAGCATGGATTTAGTAGTAGATCAAGTTTTTCAGAATCAGCTTTGGTTTTGCTTCCAAATCTTCCTATTTCTCTTCATTAGCACTGGATGATGTAAATAGCTCCTACCAGGGCTTTCGAAAATGTCATTAAATGTGTTTGTACCTTAAAAACTTTTATCTGCTCCATTACTGTGGAACACATAGTAATAGTAGGATTCTCCTTTGGTTCTTCTTCAAGTCTCTCTTCTCCCAGAGATCGCCTCTTTGCTGCCTTTCTTTTTTCTTGTAATTCCTTCTTTTGCTTCATTTGGAAAAATTTCAGTGTCTTAAACATTTCTCGGGAAAATTCATCCACATCAGCTTCCATACTTTCCCCATTAAGGTCCAGAAACCCTCCATCCATCCACCTGAATTGAAAGACAAAATATTAAACTCGGAAACTTCTGGAGTGCATAGGGGGACTTGGAGATTCTTTAGGCTAGACTCCTCATTTTAAAAGAGCGGTTAACAGTTTTTCTTAATCACACAGGTAGAGCTGATGGTAGAGAGATAAGACTAACACCATCATCTCAGCCATGCTGCACATGCTAAAATATGTATCAGGCCATAAACGGATGACTAAGAGTAGCCAAATGAAATGCAGATTGGACTCCCAAAATATTAGTTAACTTCATTCATTGCATAAAAAAGTGAATCAGCTCCGGAAAACCCAAGTGAGACTTTAGTAGCATATTAGTAAGGTCAGGTGCTACCTTAGCACCAGTTGGCCTTTCTCCTGGAGGACACTTGGTTCTCATTCAAATGGATGAATATGTCCTACTTCCAAACACTTAGCCAATAACAGCATCAAAGATCACTATACATTTTACAAATTCCGATACATCATTTGTTTAATTTTTATTGCATTACCAGAAATTACCGTTTTTCTGTTCGTTGCCATTTCAGAACAAGATTAAAAAACTTCTGATAGGGCTCAATGTTCACTTTTAATTTATCCAGTTCAGGATATTTTGTCAATTCCCATTTGAAAAGTTCCTCTTCTTTATTAATAAACTGAACTGCTTCCTCCGATTCCTGAGTACGTTTTTGTAGTTGCCTTACATCTGTCACATACTGAAAGCAAATAATTTTTTATCTCAAGAAATAGCCAAGTGATGTTATAAAAATAAGATTATGTGACACTGCATGGGCTGTGTCCTTGCATTTACACTGCAACTTTAAATACCAACTTCACAACACTACTATGATATAGAGCAAAAGATATGGATCCATCTATTTTACAGATAGAAAACTAAGTCACAAGAAAGATCACATAAATAGTACCAGTTCCACACCTAAGAGTCAGACCCCTCTTTGCCACAGTATGCATATGTTTTTCTATATTTTTAAATGTATGCAAATACGTCCTGGATTAATCTACAGGCCGGGCATAGCTATTCTCTTCTGTGCTTATCATACCTGTTGCATGCGGTCCAATTCTGCAAATTCTGTGAACTCTTCCATGCGCCGTGATTCCTTTTCTATTTCCAAAATCAGTTTCTCTCTCTTGGCAATTAGCTCATTTTCTTTTTTATGTTTAGCATTCTCAATGAGCTTTTTAAGAGACAATTTGATCAAGTTAATCATTTCCTTACAAAGGAAACTTATCAAGTCAGAATTCTGAATGCTTTGTATGGCAATAAAAAACACTACAGAAGTAAAAATGAGTACAAAAATGAAACACTAGATAAAAACGCAAAAAATAATAAACCACCCAGAAAAATTTTCCTAGGTCTCTGAAGTCTCGGTGACAGTTCTTACATATTAATTAGATATTTTATTTAACAGATGCTGGGATAACATAGAAGCTACCACTTACTGAGCACATTGCCATGCGTCAAGAACTACCCAATATCTTACCTACATTAGCACAGTTATTATTATTATTCTCAATTCAGAGATGAAGAAATTTAGGCTTATAGAAATCAAGAGGCACGTCCAATGTCACAAAGTCATAAAAGCCAAAATCTGCACTAGAACTTTCATTTATCTGACTTACGTGCTTTTTCATTATTAGATCATCTCAATTCCCACTTTAGGAGCAGATGGTTTACACCAGAACTTTTCCAAAATCTAAAGTATATTCAATCTGATATAAAATTCTGAATCTGCTACTTCTTTTCTCTCTGTTACTGGGTCAGTTACTTAACTTCTCCGAGACTCACTTTTCTTGTCTATGAAATGGGGGAAACAGGAGCACCTGGGATTTCTGCAGGTATTAAATGAATTACCAAATGCAAAGCACCGAAGGCTGTACTTACTACTATTAACCAATCTATAACTGTTCTTACTTCTTTAATGTCAGTCCTACTTCTTACCAGACCCTATATTAAGCCTCACAGCCTGTTCTTAACCTTCAGGGCCATAAATGTTGCTAGCCCCAAACTCATATTGACACATAAAGTTAGTTTTTAAAGGTAGATCAAATAAATGTGCTTAAATAAAAAAATACAAAAATTTATATTGAAAAAGATATATACCTCATCATTTTCATCAAAGATGGGATTAATTTTGCTAGGCCACATAAGGATAGCTGAATTTAAAGCTAAGTCTTCTTGAGAAAATAGGAAAACATCTAAAAAGTAACTCATTCGGCGTTTGGATTCCTACAAAAGAAACTCCAGATATAATACACCATGTAGAAAAACTAAGACATTATGGAAAAGAGAAGAACCAACAATTTCTAATACTCTAAACAAAGTTTTGAAAACGTGTCATGTTTATGAGGACAGAACGAAAACTCTATTTGTAATTTATATGATGGTATATGTAGACATACCAAAAAAAATCTTCAGATAAATTATTACAATGAAGAGAAATAAAAAATATATAACATTTTTATTTTTTTTAAGATTTATGTATTTAAGAGAGAGAGAGCGCGCACGCGCACACACACACACACACACACACACACACACACACACACACGATGGGGGGAGGGGCAGTGGGAGAGGGACAGAAATCCTTAAGCAGACTCCCTGCTGAGCACAGAGCCTGACCATGCAGGGCTTGATCCCAGGACCCTGAGATCATGACCTGAGCCAAAATCAAGAGTAGGCCAATTAACCGACTGAGCCACCCAAGCACCCAATATACAAAATTTTTAAAGTTAAGGTTTTTAAAGAAAAAAGAAATTTCAAAAATTAAGGAAAATTTAGTGATAGATATTAATTTATATATAACAATAAATTTTACATTATAGCACAAAGTATAAAATAAATATCCATAAGTCCATAGTGATATAAATAAGTAATTGAATAAATTAATAAGGGGAGAAGGAGACAAATCTCCCATGCAGAAGAATTCCAAATAAATCATGTAGCTACTCCACTCTAGGAGAATGTTAACTCCCCAATTCTGAAGTGTGGGCTGCAAATAGTGACTTCCTTCCAGAGAGGACATTATGGAAAGGGAGAGAAAAGAGTGGAGAGACCTGATAAACACTGCTTCAATCTAATCATGAGAAAAACATCAGATGAATCCAACACAGGGCTACCCTCTGCTATACCTGACCCAGACTTCTCAACACAATCAATGTCATCAAAAGCAAAACAAAAGAGGGGGAGCCTGGCTGGCTCAGTTGGTAGAGCATGAAATGCAACACTTGATCGCAGGGTTGTGAGTTCAAGCCCCATCTTGGGTGTGGAACCTACTTAAAAAAAAACAAAAAACACGAATCTGAGAAATTGTCAGAGCCAAAAGGAGCCTAAGAAGACACAACTAGATATAATGTAGTGTCTAAGATAGGTTCCTGAAACAGAAAAAGGACATTAAGTAAAAAGTAAGAAAAACTGAATAACTTGTGGACTTTAGTTAACAATACATCAGTACTGGTTTATTAATTCTAACAGATGTACCATACTAATGTGAGATGCTGATAATGAGTAAATTGAGTGTGTGTGTGGCAGGGTGATGGGGGCTATGTAATACGGGAACTCTCTGTACTAGATTTTATATAAATCTAAAGCTATTCTAAAAAATAAAGTCTAATAATTATTTTATAAACAATTATATTTCTGTATTGAAGTAATAAAGAAAAGATTTAAAAATCTAAAGATATCATTTACTGTAACATTAAAAGATATTAAGTACCTGAAAATAGATCTAAATATATCTAAACCCCCCCTTCTCTAAAAAAAAGGGGGGGAACTCTTCCTGTTCTCCACCATAGCAGATCAAGGTGAAAAGGAGAACCCCATGCGGGAACTTTTCATCCACAAGCTCTGCCTCAGCGCTGTGTGGGGGAGAGTGGAGACAGACTGACCAGACAGCCAAGGTGCTGGAGCAGCTCACAGGCCAGACCTCCCCCCGCCATGTTCTCCAAAGCTAGATACGTGGTTAGATCCTTTGGTATCAGGAGAAATGAAAAGATTGCCTTCCGTGCACAGTCCCTGGGGCCAAGGCGGAAGAAATCCTGGAGAAAGGTCTAAAGGTGCGACAGTATGAGTTAAGAAAAAATAACTTCTCTGGTACTGGAAATTTTGGCTTTAGGATCCAGGAGCACATTGATCTGGGGATCAAATATGACCCAAGCATTGGTATCTATGCCCTGGACTTCTATGTGGTGCTGGGTAGACCAGGTTTCAGCATCACAGAAAAGAAGCAGAGGGCAGGCTGCAATGGGGCCAAACACAGAATCAGCAAAGAGGAGGCCATGCGTTGGTCCCAGCAGGAGTACAATGGGATCATCCTTCCTGGCAAATAAATTCCTGTTTCTATCCAAAAGGCCAACAAAAACTTTTCAGGGGAAAAAAAATTTTTTAAATAAATAAGTAAATAAACAAATAAAAGAGGGGGGAACATTGCTCCATTTAACTGCATTAAAATCAAGAATTTCTCTTCATCAAAAAACACCATTAAAAAGTTAAAATAAATTAGAATAAAAGAAAAAGGATACTTATCAATAACATCTTCAAAACTACTACACTGAACAGCACATTTAAAAAATTTTTGTTATGGGGGCGCCTGGGTAGCGCAGCGGTTAAGCAACTGCCTTTGGCTCAGGGCGTGATCCCAGCGTTCTGGGTTCAAGCCCCACATCGGGCTCCTCCACTAAGAGCCTGCTTCTTCCTCTCCCACTCCCCCTGCTTGTGTTCCCTCTCTCGCTGGTTGTCTCTCTCTGTCAAATAAATAAATAAAAATCTTTAAAAAAAAATTTGTTATGTGTATTTTATCACAATTTTAAAAAAGAAAAAAACACAAAAAAACCTCTTACAGAACCATATAATCCTCTCAAAAGATGCAGAAAAAACATTTGACAAAGTACAGCATCCTTTCTTGATTAAAACTTTTCACAGTGTAGGGGTAGAGGGAACATACCTCAATATCATAAAAGCCATCTATGAAAAGCCCACAGCAAATATCATTCTCAATGGGGAAAAACTGAGAGTATTTCCCCTAAGGTCAGGAACACAGCTGGGATGTCCATTGTCACCACTGCTATTCAACATAGTACTAGAAGTCCTAGCCTCAGCAATCAGACAACAAAAAGAAATAAAAGGCATCCAAATCAGCAAAGAAGTCAAACTCTTACTCTTTGCAGACGACATGATACTCTATATGGAAAACCCAAAAGACTCCACCCCAAAATTGCTAGAACTCATGCAGGAATTCAGCCAAGTGGCAGGATATAAAATCAATGCACAGAAGTCGGTTGCATTTATATGCACTAACAATGAGACAGAAGAAAGAGAAATTAAGGAGGCAATCCCATTTACTATTGCACCAAAACCATAAGATATCTAGGAATAAACCTAAACGAAGAGGCAAAGGATCTGTACTCAGAAAACTATAGAATACTCATGAAAGAAACTGAGGAAGACACATAGAAATGAAAAAACGTTCCATGCTCATGGATTGAAAGAACAAATATTGTGAAAATGTCTATGCTACTTAGAGCATCTACACATTCAATGCAATCCCCATCAAAATACCATCAACGTTCTTCACAGAACCGGAACAAATAATACTAAAATTTGTAGGGACCAGAAAAGACTCCAAATAGCCAAAGGGATGTTGATAAAGAAAAATAAAGCTGATGGCATCAGAATTCCAGACTTCAAGCTCTATTTCAAAGTTGTAATCATCAAGACAATATGTTACTGGCACAAAAACAGACACATAGATCAATGGAACAGAATAGAGAACCCAGAAATGGACCCTCAATTCTATGGTCAACTAATCTTCGGCAAAGCAGGAAAGAATATCCAATGGAAAAAAGACAGTCTCTTCAACAAATGGTGTTGGGAAAATTGGGCAACCACATCCAGAAGAATGAAACTGGACCACCGTCTCATACCATATACAAAAACAGTCTCAAAATGGATGAAAGACCTAAATGTGAGATAGGAATCCATCAAAATCCTAGAGGAGAACACAGGCAGCAACCTCTGTGACCTCGGCTACAGCAAATTCTTGCTAGACATGTCTCTAAAGGTAAGGGAAACAAAGGCAAAAGTGAACTATTGGGACTTCATCAACATAAAAAGCAAAGGAAACAGTTGACAAAAGACAACTGACAGAATGGGGAGAGAATACTTGCAAATGACTTATCAGACAAAGGGCTAGTATCCAAAACCTATAAAAAAACTCAACACCCAAAGAACAAATAATTCAATCAAGAAATGGGCAGAAGACATGAACAGACATTTCTGCAAAGAAGACATCCAAATGGCCAACAGACATGAAAAAATGCTTAATATCACTTGTCGTCAGGGAAATACAAATCAAAACCACGATGAGATACCACCTCACGCCAGTCAGAATGGCTAAAACGAACAACACAGGAAACAACAGTTGTTGGTGAGGATGCGGAGAAAGAGGAACCCTCTTACACTGTTGGTGGGAATGCGAGTTGGTACAGCCACTCTGGAAAACAGTATGAGGGTTCCTCAAAAAGTTGAAAATAGAGCTACTCAATGACCCAGCAATTTCACTACTAGGTATTTATCTAAAGGATACAAACGTAGTGATTAGAAGGGGCACATACACCCCAATATTCGTAGCAGCAATGTCCACAATAGCCAAACTATGGAAAGAGCCCAGATGTCCATCAACAGATGAATGGATAAAGAAGATGTGGTATATATATACAACGGAATACTATTCAGCCATCAAAAAAATGAAATCTCATATTTGCAACAATGCGGATGGAACTGGAGGTTATTATGCTAAGCAAAATAAGTCAATCAGAGAGAAAATTATCATATGATCTCACTCACACGTGGAATTTAAGAAACAAAACAGAGCATCATAGGGGAAGGAGGGAAAAATAAAACAAGACAAAATCAGACAGGGAAACAAACCATAAGAGACTCTTAGTCATAGGAAACAAACTAAGATTGCTGGAGGGGAGGGTGGTGATGGGATGGGGTAACTGGGTGATAGGCATTATGGAGGGCACATGATGTAATGAGCCCTGGGTGTTATATGCAACTGATGAAACACTAGTGTTTCTGAAGACTTCAAATAGGGGTTATTCTTTTCCCCCACTTGTTAATATGGGAATATCTGAAGCATCTGTTATTTTGAACTACCCCAGTATTCATATACTATTTTTTTCATAATTATAATCATATACTTGTAGTTTAATGGGGAAATACAACATACAGTGTTCAAAGGCAAAATGGAACATATGAGATTCCAAATAAAACAAGAAATCTTTCAGCTTAGAAGATATCTGTGTTTAGGTCAATGACAGCCTAGATCTTACAATTAGTCCCTCCATGTGGGGGACAGCATTTGTGAAGACATTAGACATATTGCTAATGACAAACTTAGAGGAGTGCCTATCAATATACTTCCCTAAATATTATTTACAGAAATAAAAAGCAATGAAGAAAAAAAAGACTGATGAATCACTGAACTCTACCTCTCAAACTAGTAATATATTATACGTTAATTAATTGAATTTAAATTTTAAAAAGAACTGGAGGCACCTTGAAAATAAATTTTAAAAAATAAATTAAAAAATAAAAATGGGAGGCATCTTAAATATACAACAGTGAGTGGTTAAATAATTCACATATTCTTGACACATCTACATCTAAACCTGTAAGTTTAAATATTCAAAAATACATTTTTGTGTTTCATATATGTTTCAATCTTAAGTCAAACATGTTTATGATGCAATCTTTTTTTTGTTTGTGATCCAATCTTAAGTCAGAAATATGGTACTAGAGTATTCTGTTAAGTAGGAACATGTTTCATGTTTTTGGTCAGCTTAATGTTTTTCTGTACCTCCTACTTTTCTCTTGTTATATGTTACGTTCGCGATACAAAAATTATTTTTAAAAAGCATATGAAAAGTGTCCAAATTCATTTGTTTTCAAGAAAATGCAAATTAAAAATATAATGATTTCCACCCAACAGAACAGAAATTTTTTTCTTTTTTCTTTTTTTTAAAGTTTTTATTTAAATTCCAGTTAGTTAGCATACAATGCAATATTAGTTTCAGGTGTATAATATACTAATTCAGCACTTCCATACATCACCCTGTGCTCATCGCAACAAGTGCACTCCTTAATCCCCATCACCTATTTCATTCACCCCCTCACCTACTCGCCTCTTGGTAACCATCAGTTTGTTCTATAGGTAAGAGAACAGCCTGACAAATTTAAAATATCTCACAATAGCAAGCATAAGTAACAGTGTAAAATAATGGGACTCTTAGACACTGCTGATAGGAGTATAAAATTGGAACTACTTTAGGAAAGAGTTTTGCCTTAGCTAGTAAAGGTGAAAATAAATATATATTATAATACCTGGGAGAAATGCATGAATATATACACCAGGATACATGTACAGAAATGTTCCCAGCAACATTGTTATTAATAGCAAAAGTAGAAACAAACCAAATATCCAGAGCAATAAAACTAAAATGATAAATTAATGTATGGTTATGTAATAGTGAATATAAGACAGCAATGAAAATAAACTTAAGAAACAATGG
The DNA here is from genome assembly GCF_024610735.1 of Ursus americanus. NCBI lineage: Eukaryota > Metazoa > Chordata > Mammalia > Carnivora > Ursidae > Ursus > Ursus americanus. Next base: position 32,430,291 of record NC_142140.1, on the reverse strand, counting down.
CATTACTAACATAATGTTGACAAGATGCAAAAGAATAGAAACAGTATGACTCTATTTATATAAAGATCTAAATGAGACAATAATTAGTTATATTGATTAGGAATGCATATTTAGATGGTAAAACTCTATGGAAGCGCAAGGAAGTGATTACTATGAAAGTCAGGATAGCGTTCACATCCAGGAAAAACAGCAGACTGTGATGAGCTTCTAGTGTGTTGATAAGGTTCTATTTCTTCCCTGGGTGATAATCATGGGGTGTTTACTTTATAATATTTTAAATTGTACAAATTATGTTTTATGCAATTTGGGGTATGTGTGTTATATTTCACATTTTAAACAAAGAATTAGAGTACAATGTAGATGAACAGATACATAATCTTGTGCTGGGGAAGGCATAGGCGTACTAATAAATGTAGAAATTATAAAAGAAGGAAAAATTTTGGGGCGCCTGGGTGGCACAGTGGTTAAGCGTCTGCCTTCGGCTCAGGGCGTGATCCCGGCGTTATGGGATCGAGCCCCACATCAGGCTCTTTCGCTATGAGCCTGCTTCTTCCTCTCCCACTCCCCCTGCTTGTGTTCCCTCTCTCGCTGGCTGTCTCTATCTCTGTCGAATAAATAAATAAAAAAATCTTTAAAAAAAAAAAAGAAGGAAAAATTTTTAAGCCCATGTTGTTTGAGGATACACACATAGTTGGTGGGACTAAAGAATAAAAATGTGAGATTACTGTAGAAACCACGGCGAAACCTCTAGGGGAGAGAGGGAGAGAAGCAGTTATGATCAGAAAGTCACATGCAGAGGGATTCACGGGTACAGGAAATATCCTGTTTCTTAACTTTGGTCATGGCAATATAGGTGGGCACTTTATAACTCTTTGTTTATATGTTCTACACATTTTCAATATGTTTGTCATATTTCACAACAAAAAGAAACTAATTTAAAAATGTAAATTAAAGATTCTTACCTTGATCCGTAAAGCCAACTCTTGAATCCCTGTAGTCCGGGCTTTTTCTACATAAGATATCAGGTCCATCATCTCTTCTGTTGTCTCAGGGGTTTTTAATGCATGCTCTTTAATTGCTTCAAATTCGCTGCAAACACTGACATAATACTCTGCTTTACTATGGTTATGGTAATTAATGCCATATCATACTCAATACATGTGTGTTATTATGATCATTGTAAAATATGAACTGTGATAGCCTCAAAATATTAAGTCACTAAGATGTCTTAAAACATTTAAGGACAACTTATCTGATATAACAGCGTACATCTTATATCTACAAAATCTACAAAATTGAGGTAACATTTTCACGTGGAAGTTATGGTATATTAAAAAATTTTTTTTTCTACAGATCTCTTTAACTCTCTTGAACACCCAGTTACGCAGTGTGATATAGGGCGTACTGAGGAATGGCAGCCAGGCCAATATGAATACAAAGAAGGGGACATCACATGAAGCTGGGAAGGTGAGGAGGAATTAGACCGTGGAGGGCTTGATAGTTCATTCTTGATTATCACAAATTTAGGAGGGATGCATTAAAGTGGATAATGACAAAAAGACAGGTGATCCTATGGGGGCACTTTCTTCTTGCTAAAGCAGAATCAAGTCCCTTGGGGAGAGACATTACAGCAAAAGACAAGGAAGCAAACAAAATGATTGAGAGCAAGGTGGCCTAAGCAGATGTCAAACCAACCTGTGAGCAAGCAAACTGCTCTTTAATGACTATTAACTTTTTAATAAATTGTACTTTACTTAATGGCACACATTCCTCCTTTTGGTGTCATCTATTTCAAGTATGGAATTCAAATAGAAAAGAATTAAAGAATGAACTAGACAGAGGAATCTGGACAACTTTTCAGCGGCTCTTATGTCATGGGTTTATAGTAAGATAAAGTTATTTTGTTGGAAGTAACAGAATTTTCCAGAAAAGTCACACATACTCCAAACGTAAATACCAAAAAAAGTCATGTTAAACATAAATCATTTTTTGATTACGGCATTGTCATTGCTCTTACTCAATGGGATTGTTAGAAATGGATGCTTTGCCATCTTTGATATCTTTTTGTATAGTAGTATGATTGGTACAAAGTATGCCTGACAATATTTGACTTTTTGACAGCCATCTATTTTTTATTCATTTAAAACTATTTATTGATGTGATAGCTCCCTTAATTGGGCACCTATTCTATGCCCCGCATTGTACCAGATGCTTTACAAATGTTATCTGTGACCCTAACATTAGTCCTGCAAGGAGGGTGTTGTTTTTTATGGCTGGCACAGCAGGAAACTGAGGCTCAGAGAAATGAAGTAACTTGCCTAGAGTCACAGAACCAGTTCATCACAGAGCCAGGATTCAAATCCAGGTCTTTCTGTTTCCAAAGCACGTGATTTTATCACATTGCTTCTGGGAAAACAAACATACTAGCTAACGCGGATTGAGTTCCGTGTTCCAGGCACTGTCCTAGGTGCTTTGTATATATTGGTTTTAATCTTCCCAGAAGTTACAAACTAAGATTCTTTGGGGGCCAGACAGGCAATAAATAAGTTAAATGAGTTGGATGATGAGTTGCTTGAGCAGTGGCTGAACAAACCAAAGGACACATTCCCTTTGTAAGATGAAAACTGCTTCTCAGCTCCATTTACCACTGAAGGCCCAACATGGCACAGCCTTCCCACTTTTCCAAGAAAAGTAGATCTGGAATGTGTGTGTGTGTGTGTGTGTGTGTGTAAAATCTCCTAATTTTGAAATGTTGGTAGCCAATTCAAAATGTGTTCAAACAAAATAAAACACAGCATGAAACAAATAAAAACAGCTGCATGACCTATTCAGATAGCAGGCCACCGGTTTGTGAATCCAATTTTACAGCCACTCTGCAAAGTCAGCACTGCTGTCGCTATTTTACACATGACGAAAATAAGCTAGGTGACACAACAAGTAAATACTGGGGTCAGGAACAATCCCAGATCTTGCCAATATCATTGAAAGTCTATAGTCTCTCCGTTTTCATGCAACCTGTATCCAAACACTGGTTTATTTCAATTTCTTTTTTAAAAAATTCTGGGTTGCCTCAAAATAACTCTCAAACAGTATCAAACAAAAACCAGATCGTCGGGACTACAAAGGAAACTCCTTAGGAGGCAGCTATGAGGGGCGCCTGGGTGGCTCAGTCGGTTAAGCCTCTGCCTTTGGCTCAGGTCATGATCCCAGAGTCTTGGGATCGAGTCCCACATCTGGCTCCCCGCTCAGCAGGGAGTATGCTTTTCCCTCTGCCCCTCCACACCACTACCGCTCTCTGGCATTCTCTCTCTCTCACAAAAATAAAATAAAATATTTTTTTAAAAAAGGAGGCAGCTATGAAGAGAAAGTTGTGAGTACTTACATTTTAATCTTCTAAAAAAATTTTTTAAATTAGTTTATTTACTTATTTACTTACTTACTTAAAGTTATCTCTACACCCAACGTGGGGATCGAACGCACAACCCCGAGATGAAGAGTCAAGTAACTGAGCCAGCCAGATGCTCCTCATATTTTAAACAAGAGTTATTATTAGCAAAATATTTCTTTTAGCACATTAATTCTGGGTTCAGCAATTACTTCTACTTACCTTTCATTTTCTTTTCTATGTTTTGAAGCTATGTCGTTTAATAATATGTTTGCAAAGGTTTTCGCTTTGTTTGTTAGGCCTATCTTCAAATCTTCACAATCCAAACGCACCATAGGGTAATGAACCCACTGAGGCAAAAGCATTATTTCTGAGGCAAGACTGAAAAATCTTCCTATAAACTTAAAATTTTTAAAAAAATTTTAAAAAAGCATTTAAAATTCAGATCCAAGTATATTACTTGTACAGCTAAAAATCTTCAAAACGAAGTAAAACTCTTGAGCAAAGATACCCTAAAATTGTCCCACATGGCTCCCCCTTAACATTTCCAACTACATATTCTAAATCTGCCATGTACTGCCTTCCTATGTTACCTGTTCCACAGCTGTGTTGGTTCATTTGACACCTCTAAACCCTTTTGGTCTTTGTTCATGTTACATTCCCTCTCTTCTCCACCAGTAAACATCGACTTCAAAGTCTAGCTCACTTTTCACTTCTTCAAGAAACCTTCACCAATCTTCCAAAGCAGAAACAATCATTCCCTCTTCTTTGCTTCCAAAACACTTTGTGCACATTTCCATTCCAGTACTTATCTGCACATGTCATAGTTGTCACTCCTATGTCTGGCTTCTAGGCCAAATATAAGCTACTGAGGACAATGTGTATGTATCATTTATCTTTACGTCACCAAAATCTTGCTACATGTCTGAATGTGATTGTTGAAGCAATGAATAAGTAAATGAATCACTAAAGTAATTATTTGGTGAACCTACAGGCTTACTAAGATGATATTCTGAATAAGAAATTCTATTAACTTTAATTGAAGCATTTAATTCCAGAAAAAAGACCCTAATTAAAAAAAAGTCAAAGGCATTAATGAAAAACAGAATTACCATTTACCTCTGTGTATTCATCAAAAGTATGTTCTTCTGCCTGAAAAGTCTCTATCATCTCATCTGCAGTCCCATCAAGAAGCCAATTGTATTTTTCAACTGAAAATTAATAATCTAATTTAAATCTCAATAATAAGACCCATTCAAAAAGATAAAGCACTTTTTGATATGGTCATGGAAAGAAGTAGAGTATTCCATTAAATATTATTAATAGAGAATTAACATATATGTATAGGAATAGAATAAAATAGACTTAACAAGCAAACCAGGTTAAATGTGGCATTTTAAGATAAAGATAACAGCGTATGTAATGATCTTACAATAACTTAGAGGTACAGATAAGCCAGTTAATAGAAGGTTTTGATTAAGAGAATGTCAAATAACTATCCTGACCTCATACACACTTGAGGAGACTGTAGAACTAAGATGCAGTCTCTTCAAAACTATCCTTAAAAATTATCTTAATTTAAACCTTGATTTAGCTTTCTCCTTATTCCAACATCTCTTTTCTCTACTTTTTTGCTTTATTACTCTACTTTTTTGTTCCTGTTAACATTCACCCTTCGGGCTAAACAATAGAATTCAAGTTTCTTGGTTTTGATCTTTGATTCTGCCAAAAGCCACACCAATGCTGACTTCTGGCTCTCCCTGCTTTTTTCATGACAGCCCCAGACAACCAATACTTGACCAATTTCCAGCAAAAATAAAAATGGTATTCTTTTATGATAAAAGGTATAATATCATATATGTGATACATACCGTACATCTCATAATGTTTTCTTGCACCCTCTAAGTTATGATGTACTGCGAACTTCAGTGTAGTAAGAGCCCATTGTAACACGTGTTCAGGAAGTTGTGTGTCAAGATTTACAGCTGGTGAAGTTCCTGAGAGCCAAGAGGGAACCGTTTGGACATTCTAACAAAAATTAAAATGACCATAAATGAAATAATTATCTGTGCAGTTTGTCTATACGTAGCTCTTATACAATATTTTTAAACAATCTTTTCAGATTTCAATGGTCCAAAGAAAGATAACCCGATGCAAAATCATGATTTAAAATTATATAGTTTGGGGCGCCTGGGTGGCACAGCGGTTAAGCCTCTGCCTTCGGCTCAGGGCGTGATCCCGGCGTTATGGGATCGAGCCCCACATCAGGCTCCTCCGCTGTGAGCCTGCTTCTTCCTCTCCCACTCGCCCTGCTTGTGTTCCCTCTCTCACTGGCTGTCTCTATCTCTGTCAAATAAATAAACAAAAAATCTTTAAAAATAAATAAATAGGGGCGCCTGGGTGGCACAGCGGTTGGGCGTCTGCCTTCGGCTCAGGGCGTGATCCCGGCGTTATGGGCTCGAGCCCCACATCAGGCTCCTCCGCTATGAGCCTGCTTCTTCCTCTCCCACTCCCCCTGCTTGTGTTCCCTCTCTCGCCGGCTGTCTCTATCTCTGTTGAATAAATAAATAAAATCTTTAAAAAAATAAATAAATAAAATAAAATAAAAATAAATAAATAAATAAAATTGTATAGTTTGGGGCACCTGGCTGGCTCAGTCAGTAGAGCATGCAACGCTTGATCTCAGGGTTTGGGAGTTTGAGCCCCACATTGGGTGTAGAGATTACTTAAAAATAAAATTTTTAAAAATAATAAAATAAAATAAAATAAAATAAAATTGTATAGTTTGTAGTCTAATATAAAAATTAAGTTGAGTTTGTTTTCTATCATTCAACAAGTATTTATTGAATAACTATAATGTCTAAGTGATTATATTAGAAAGTAGAGAAAACAAACATGACATGGATCTTGTCCTTAAGAAGCTCACAACTATGTAGGGAAGATGAAATGGGCACATAAATATCAATTCCTAACCGTAATAAAAGTTCTAAGAAGGAAAACATCATTCCTAGCCAGGGAACTTTATCAAAGAGAAAGCACTTTCTAACTTAAAATAACTTGGAGGATAGAAATAAAACAGAGTTATAACATTTTATGTACATGTCCACTTTATAGTTTCAAATCCATTTAAAATTTTGAAAGAGACCCATATAAAGAAACCCAGTGGATAAGGATGGCAGAATACCTGTAGAGCTTCAGTTATCCGCTCTACCAAACCCAAAACAACATCTTCCAAATCTTGAAAGGTAGGATAAAATTCCATTTTATCATCATCAAATGTCAGTTCCATCTTAAATATTGGCAGCCCACGTTGGTCTTCTTGGTCAAAGAGTTTCACAAATCCTTCTACAGTTCTCTTTAAGAAATCCTTTAGCTGCATGATATCATAAATTATTACTTTAGAATATACAAATTCAACCTTTAACCTTTAGTTCAAAATCAGTGAGCTATTACATAATTAAGCTGTCCTATCAGTCCATTTAGTCCTGAAAATTATCTTCATTCAGCACAATATATTCCTACTAAATTTGGTCTAAAATAATAAATAGAACAATATATACGAACTTATTTTTTATAGAATATCAATAATCTTAATATGGCAACTAGAGTTTTCCACATTCTTTAGTAATTCTTTCCCGGGTACAGAAAACACTTTAGAGAACTAAACAACCCGGTGAAGACTAATGGGAGGAGAGGCCAGACACCTGAGGGTGAGGGTGTTACGAGGTGACATGCACATGAGATAGTGGTATGCTAGAGCTATCTCCTAGTGTCAACTGTTAAATATTCAAGACTTCCATGAGCCAGTTACTAAACCGTTGGATGCTTGAAAATCACCATGGTGGGAATATTTACACCAGGAAATTGGCAAACACTACAAATTAGGGCTTTTCTCCCCCATCCCCAAAGCCGGATTTCCAGCACATTACTAGGTGAGGGTGAAGCCACTGGAACTTAGAAATGTGCCCAGTGAGTTACCAAAGTATGAATAATGCGTCGGGGTTTTTTTAAAGATTTTATTTATTTTAGTGAGGGGGAAGAGCAAAGGGAGAGAGAATCTCAAGCAGACTCCACACTGAGCGCAGAGCTGGACCCAGGGCTGCACCTCACAACCCCGAGATCATGACATGAGCTGAAACCAAGCATAGGATGCTCAACAACAGAGCCAGCCAAGTGCCCCTGAATAACGCGTACTTATGTGGAACCAGCTACTGGAAATTTAGCCAACCAGATAAATAAGATCTAAAACCATTTTCAAAATATTCCTCATCTCTACTTCTTATCAAATAATCATAGTCCTCCTAAGAGGATAAAAGTAAAAAGGAAACCATGTATATTAATTATAGGGTTATATGCTAGATATTAAATGTGTCCTTTAACGGACACATTGAAAAATTTATGGAATCTTTGGAGATATTTTCCAAAAGGGAAAGTTTTTATTCAAAACTATTTTTATAGAATTGTATTTCTACAATAGTAAAACTTTGAGGAGCTCATAAATACAAAATTAATAAAAATTAATATTTTCTTTAAAGATGATCAATTCCATTTCAAACCAAGATTTTATTGAGAAAAAAATGAGAATCAACCAACTTGGGATTACATATGTTCAAAAATATATTTACTAGGATTACATATGTTCAAAAATATATTTACTAAATATATTACTTTGTTAATATTCTCCAGTAAAGCTATGGATAATTAGTTGATAGCCTTTAAGCATAAGCCCAGTAATCACTCATAATATTGACACATACTTGTAGACTTTCTTTTTATTTTAGATTGTTTCAGATATTGCTTCAGAAATGAAGTATTTTTATGCTAAACTAATTTAAATAAAATTATGGTAAAAATATTTTTCTTAACTTATTTCAAAATAATTACCTAGCACTATGTCTAAATAGGAATTTATTTAAAATAATAAACTAAAACATCAGTTTTAAACTCAACGCCCCAAAAATGAATAACCCAATTAAGAAATGGGCTTGTTTTTCCAAAGAAGACATACAGATGACTAACAGACATATGAAAAGATGCTCAACATCACTGATCATCAGGGAACTACAAATCAAAACTACGAGACATCACCTCACACTTGTCTGAATGGCTAAAATCAACAACACAAAGAAAACAGTTGTTGGGGAGGATGTGGAGAAAGGGGAACCATCTTGCATTGTTGGTGGGAATGCAAACTAGTGCAGCCACTGTGGAAAGCAGTATGGGGGTTCCTCAAAAAGTTAAAAATAGAACTACCTTACAATCCAGAAATTGCACTACTAGGCATTTACCCAAAGAATACAAAAATACTAATTTAAAGGGATACAAGCACCCTGATGTTTAGAGCAGCATTATCTACAATAGTCAAATTATGGAAGCAGCCCAAGTGTCCATAGATAGATAAAAGGATAAAGACAGTGTGGGGTGTATGTGTTTGTGTGTGTGTGTGTATAATGGAATATATATATATAATGGAATATTACTCAGCCATAAAAAAGGATGAAATCTTGCCATTTGCAATGACCTAGATGGAGATAGAGAATATAATGCTAAGTGAAATAAGTCAGTCAGAGAAACACAGATACCATACAATTTCACTCATATGTGGAATTTAAGAAACAAAACAAATGAGCAAAGTTCCGGGAAAAAAAGAGAGAGAGGCAAACCAAGAAACAGACTCATAACTACAGAGAATAAACTGATGGTTACAGAGGGGAGGGGAGTAGGAGAATGGGTTAAATAGGTGATAGGGATTAAGGAGGGCACTTGTCCTGATGAGCACCGGGTGATGTATGGAAGTGCTGAATCACTATATTGTTCACCTGAAACTAATATTACACTGTATGTTAACTAACTGGAATTTAAATAAAAACTTAAAAAATAATAAAGTAAAATATAAACTAATTTTATTAACATTATTATTTAAGATATATAGAACATATTTACCTGATTTGACATTAGTGTGGAAACACAGTTATAAAATGCATCCAATTTTTCAGGTTTGATGGCTTCTAGAGTTTCCTTCTTGGTAAAAAGATTTATAACCTTTGGATACCATGTGTTCATTATCTTCTCTTCTGCCTTTCTAGCTTGTATTGATAGATCATTTTTCAGTGATTCACAATCAATTGGCCCTTTAGCTCTATTTATGAGAAAAATAAAAATGATTTAAAGCAAATGATAAATATTGGTCTTAATACACAATTCTTTAAAAAATAAGATAAATTAAAAATTCTTTTAATCTAAAGAAAAGTTCTCAAGACTTATCAGTTTTAAAATGTATACAGTCAAAATAAAGAGACTCAAGCAGGAGACATTCAAATCTTATATGTTAGTTAATAAATATGAGATTTTACCTAATCCCTGTTAAATCTAGCAAAACCGAATTGGATAACGTCGTATAACCAAGATCCAGCAATATTTTCATAGTTGGATGAACAATGTGCAAATTAGCTGATATTTGATTTCTTGTCTGCACATAGCTAGAATGCCAAGGATTAGAATAATCCAGTCCTCTGGAAAAGCAAAACACTGTATCAAGCAGGATTCACACAATATGCTCTAAAGTTTCAGAAATAATAGTTATGACATGGAATTAGTATAAAGCAAGAGAAGAGGAAAATATGGTCAGCAATGGAAGCTTTAGGAGACATGCATGTAATAAAAATGCATCAAGATCTTGAAAGTGCATCTTCAGAGAGGACAGAGACCACTTGTAGGTAAGGCAGACTGATGGGCCAGGTGGGAGTGCCCGCTAACTTCACTGTGCTCTGGCTCAGTCACCTTGGTAGAGGTTAACGAACTCAGTCCTTGGGACTGGGGAGAAGGGATGAAGAAATCTGCCTGGCACACACCAAAGCTTACTTAAGCCAAGTTGACCTATACATGAATAAAGGTTCCCCTAATTGTGTAAGCAGCAAATAGACAAGTTCAGAGCAAGGATACCTTCAGGAAGAAAAACAAAAACAAAAAAACAGTAGTGCTATTTTTTGGATGTATTAAAAACACCTTTGAGCTTCACAACTCTAGATTTAAATGTGAGATCAGCTTATTTTCAATCTGTTATCAAAACCTAGATGCAATTCTGTTTTTAAGATAATTTACTGGGGCGCCTGGGTGTCTCAGTCGGTTGAGCCTCCGACTCTTGATTTAGGCTGGGGTCATGATCTCAGGGTGGTGGGAATGGCACTGCACTGAGCCGTGCGTTGGGCAGGGAGTCCGCTTGGGATTCTCTCTCTCTCTCTCCCCCTCTGCCCCTCCCCCTGCTCATGTACTCTCTCTCTAAAATAAATAAATAAATAAATCTTTGAATAATAATAGTAATTTACTCACTCAGGGGACTTAGGTAAAGGGCCTCCTTCATCTTCAAGCCACTTAACTGGAGGTTTCACGAGAACACTCCTCACTAAAATACATACATGCATTAATATTTTTTGAAAACCTTTGCAAGTCCTACTCAAACAAAAGTTTCTAACTTCTGATATTGGATAATACAGTTTATTGAGCATTAAAATGAGTAGAAGAAAAAATTCCTTTATTTGAAAAAAATCAAGTTCTTGGTACTATTTTGGTTATTTGGGTGTGAATTCAGATACAGTAAAGCTTTAAGTTTTTAGCTTTTTGCATCCTATCTACTCAAACGCCACTTAAGAAAACTTATTCCAATAAAAATTGCAAATGTTAAATCCCTAATAAATCTCCCTAAATACAGTAATATTTTTATAATTCTGTAAACAGTATAACTACAGCAATAAAGACAAAGAGACAAATCAAAAAGCTATTAGCAAATAAGCACATAAAAATTACAAAGTCCCTTGACTTAACAAAGATTTCAACTAGATAATAAGCTCAAAATCAAAACTTCTTTTGAAGTAGATTTCATTTTTTTTAAAGTAATCTCTACACCCAACATGGGGCTGGAACCTATAACCCCTGGATCAAGAGTCACATGCTCTACCAACTGAGCCAACCCGGCGCCCCTCAAAATAAAAACTTTAAATTAAAATAATATCTAAGAAATACATATAGCTAAACACATAGATGTTCATTATTCATATTTCTACTTTTGATTGGAGGGGTGGAGAACAAAAGCAAAAGAAGCTAGGCATGTGTTCAATGCTACTTACCCAGATACCTCTTCATGCTTTTTTCAAAGTCATTTGACACCTCATTTATGAGACTTTTCATGAGTTCTTCTCTTTCTTTCCCTTCCTTTAAAGACTCGGGTATCAACATTAACATGTGATCCAGCCATTCCTGCTGAATAGGTACTATAGGACTGCTTTCTACACATTGCTTCATATAAATATAGTTGAACTGAGAATATAATAAGAACAAATTGAGTGTTCTAACTTTTGTAGTATTTCAGTGTAACTCCTGAGCTCTCTATTCAAGACAACATTCTTTTCAGAATAGAAGTATCCTGAAAAATAACATGTTTTCAGAATAAAAACATTTTACCCAAAAGTATGACCTACAAAGAAACCATTTTTTTTAAGTGCTCAGTTTATATTTATTGAATGAATAAGAATTGGAAATTGGGACCAAAGAGTGGGCTGGGGAAGCTGGGTGTGCCCCTGTGTTATCCACTCAAACACCGAAATATTTAGCATTAATCTGTTAAACAGTCAGAAATTGGCAACTATGAACCCTAGCACAAAGGTACACTACTGATAAAACAACCAAGAATGACAGGAAATAACAGCAGTAAATTATGGGTGAGCATTATTAAGTATTTTAGCATATTTAATCAAGCTGATTAATTTAAAATATCACCAGGGTGGTTCCCCCTCCCAAGTCCGCATTTTACACTTGAGAAAGCTAATCTTGTCATAATCCCTTCACTTCAAACTACAGTTGGAGCCTCAGGTTTTCTGTATCAAAATACATATAAATGCGGACCCACCAGTATCTTAAATATACAATAGAAATTAATTAGATTGTCTTTAATATTTAAGAGTGTACTATGAATTTAACATGCAAGTTTGTTGGGACTCTCTGAGTAGGAATACAGTATTGTAAAACAAAAAATGAATAATGTCTCATCTTGGGAAAAAATATGACTTTCTTGTGGGCAATATGTGTGTGGTTTAACAGGAGAACAGAATAATGGTTAAGAAAAAAGAAAGAGGAGGGACACCTGGGTGGCTCAGTCAGTTAAGCGTCTGCCTTCAGCTCAGGTCATGATCCCAGGGTCCTGGGATTGAGCCCTGCATCAGGCTCCTTGCTCAGCAGAGAGCCTGCTTCTCCCTCTGCTTGGCACTCCCCCTGCTTGCGCTCTCTCTCTCTCTCTCTCTCTCTCTCTGACAAACGAATAAATAAAATCTTTAAAAAAGAAAAAAGGAAGAGGAGAAAAGGCTATAGGGTGTGGATAAGAACAGAAAGGTAGCAGCTAAATGAAACCAGAAGAAACAGAGATGGGCTCCAATACAGCATACTCAAGTGGTGGGGCAGGAACAGAACCAATTAGAATTTAATCTGGAGAGAGGCATCTGAGTAAGAACCAATTGGTCACCTCCGGGATAGTGTGAGATAATCACAAAAACAAATTGATTTAGGCACACCAGAGCCTCAAGCAGGAAAGGACCCTGTTTTCCTGGAGAGTAAGAAAGGGGACTGAAGGGAATGGAGGGCCTGGGGTGGTGGACCAAACAGAAGATCATAGCCTCAAAGGAGTCAAATAGGGAAATCTAGAGAGAAACAGGAATTGGGAAGAGGAGAAAGCGATTATTTAGAACCTTTATGTTGGGCAAAGGGCTATAAGCAATATAGACCTCCGCTTCTGATGCCCATCAACAATATACAGCTGGTGTCCCTGCATTTCATGTCACTGTTACATGGCTAACCTGTGATCACAACGGCTCCATATCCTGGATGAAAGCAGTCAGGGCTGGAGGAGAGCGCCCTGCCAGGGAAGTGAAGGCAGGGTGGCAAGTCTAGAGGTTCTTGCCACTGGATCTGTACGTGGTGGCAGCCAAAATGAATTTCTAGCAGGTGAAATGTCATATATTTCCTAAAAGGAGCTTTGCAGATGAATCATGAGCAAAATCCCTCAGCTTTTAATACCTGGAAGAATAAATCATGCTCTCTGGAGCCCTCAGGTATGAACTATAAATTCATTGGAGGTCAGGTGTCCAGGCACGAAAACATTTTGCTCTGTCTTTTCAAAGAAACCATTTTATATTTTTCTTTATTTTTGATGAGTTCTTGCCAAATTAATGTTCTTGTATGCTTTTCATTTTCTCAAGGCAAAACAAAGATCCTTTGCCTAACTCATTAGTCCTCATTCAACAAATATTCATTAATTCAATGAATTTTCATTGTTGCAGTAAACACAACAGACAGAGCCCCTGCTTCTCTTGAAGATTATATTCTGGTACAACAGCAGTATAATTTTATAAATTCTCCCATAACAATAAGTAATCTGACAAAAATAGACAAGAACAAGTAGAAAGACAGCACTTAATCTTGGTAAAGATATTTTAACATGAAAATTTCAGTTTGTCTCAAAATTAATTTAATGTAATCCCAATAAAAATATCTGCATACATTTTTATAGAACCAGACATGTTGAGCCTAAAGTTCTTGTGGAAAAATAAACATGTGAGAATAGCCAGAAAGAATATCTACAAGGGAGGACTAGCCTTAGGAAACATTAAAACATACTATAAAGTCTCTCTAATTAAAACAATGTGGTACAGGAGACTGAATAGACAAATTAGCAGGGAAAAAAAGAAAGTCTAGAAATAGACCCAGTATGTAGGAAAATTTAGCATATGATAAATGTGGTGTCTCAAATCAGTCAGTGGAGCAAAGATGAAGATTTTAAAACATAATTCTGGGACAAATAGCTATTTGTCAAAAGAGAAATTTAATCCATACATAGACAAAAATAAATCCCAAATCGATCAAGAATTTAAACAATAAAACTACACAAGGACCCAAAAAAATGGATAACTGCTGCTATAATTGAGGGTAGGGGAAAACTTTCTAGCTATGATTCAAGTTCCAGACATAAAAAAGAGAAAATGACTGACAAATTCTGACTACATAAAAATTAAAATGTTTGTATGGCGAAGCAAGTCACAATAAAAATGATCAAAATACAAATGACAATCTGGGACAAAAGATTTGCAACATATATCTCAAAGTATAAAGAATGCTTAAAAATGTAAGGGATAGATGAAATTTGAGGACATTATGCTCAATGAAATAGGCCAATGACAAAAAACAACTATTATATAATTCCACTTATATGAGGTATCTAGAGTAGTCTAATTCATAGAAATAGAATGGTAGTTGCCAGGGACTGAGGGAAGAGACAAATGGGAGTTGTTTAGTGAGTATACAGTTTCAGTTTCACAAGATGAAAAATTCTAGAGATTGGATACACAACTATGTGAAGAAACACCACTGAACTGTACACTTAAAAATGGTTAAGATAGGGGCGCTCAGGTGGTTAAGCGTCCAACTCTTGGTTTTGGCTCAGCTCATGATCTCCAGGCCTTGGGATCGAGCCCTGTGTTGGGCTCCATGCTCAGCACAGAGTCTGCTTGAGATTCTCTCTCCCTCTTCCTCTGCCCCTCCCCCCACTCGTGCTCACTTTCTCTCTTTCTCTCAAATAAATAAATAAAATCTTTTAAAAAATAAATTTTTAAAAATGGTTAAGATGGTAAATTTTATGTTGTGTGTATTTTACCAGATTTTAATTTCAGGGAAAATAAGATCAAAACCCAAAAGAAAAATTGGGAGAAAATATGAACCAACATTTTGCAATAAAAATATTATGAAAATGGTCCTTAGCTCTATGAAAAATATTTAATCCTACTCATAATTAAAGAAAGCTTACTTAAACTACTCTGAGATACCATTTGTCATCCATCAGAGTGATAAAAAGTAAAAAATATGACCCCCACATTCTGTGGTGAGACTATGGGGAAGAAGTACTCTCACAAATTGCAAGTAGGAATGTGAATTGGCACAATCCTTTTGGAGAGAAATTTTGCGATATCTATCAAAACCGCATATGACCCAGCAGTCCAACTTCTAGAAATTGAGAATACACCTCCAACAACACGAAAACACACATACAAGGTTATTCATGGCAGCAAAAATTTGAAACATACGAGAGTGCCCAAATAAATTATTATACATCCACACATTGACGTTCTGTGCAGCAGTGAAAAAGAATGAGGAAATCAAATCAACACATTGTACACCTTAAACTTACACAATGTTATATGTCAATTCCATCTCAAGAAAGCTAGAAAAGAAAAAAGAATGAAGAAGATCTCTATAAACTGATATAGAGTGACCTCTAGGTATGTTGTTAAGTTAAACAAAATGCAAACATAACATAATAAAAAGAAGAATATTTAAATTATGATGCATTTTATGTAAGATTAAAGGGGAAATAAGAAAATAAATCTCTTCCTTTATGAAAAATTAAACACAGGAAGGATAAATCAGAAATTAATGAGACTGGTTATTTAAAGGGAGTGGGTTTGGAGTGCCTGGGTGGCTCAGTTGGTTCAGCATCTGCCTTCAGCTCAGGTCATGATCCCAGGGTACTGGGATCGAGTTCTGCACCAGGCTCCCTGCTCAGTGGGGAGCCTTCTTCTCCCTCTCCCTCTGACTGCCACACCGCCCTGCTTGTGCTTTTGCTCTCTCTCTCTCTCCCTGTCCAAAAAATAAATAAAATCTTTTAAAAATAAATAGACAAAAAATGAAAGTCAGCTGGAGGTCTAGCGAAAACAGTATTAAAAAAAACATCCCTTGGATTTGGTAATCAGTGATCACTGGTGACACTAATGATGAAGAGGTGGGGTTCCTACATGCCAGATTACCAAAAGCAGTGGGTTCAGAAGTGCAGAAGTGAATGACTGCTTCATGCCTGGCTACCTATTTTAGATTGTAAGATACCAGAAGGTAAGAACTGTGGATGAAGAGTGAGGATGCTGGGCGCCTGGGTGGCACAGCAGTTAATCGTCTGCCTTCGGCCCAGGGCGTGATCCCGGCGTTACGGGATCGAGTCCCACATCAGGCTCTTCCGCTATGAGCCTGCTTCTTCCTCTCCCACTCCCCCTGCTTGTGTTCCCTCTCTCGCTGGCTGTCTCTCTGTCGAATAAATTAAAAAAAAAAAAAAAAGAGTGAGGATGCTAAGCACATACACACAAATATGCCTTACAATTCACCCAACCTCATGTTAAATATTTATGAATGTTTTGTATCAGTCCTTATATCCAGTAAAGAGGCAAATACACAGGCAAAGTCTCCATAAAGGTTGGGAGGGAGGTGAGGAAGAAGAGAAAGAAAGAAAGAAAGAAAGAAAGAAAGAAAGAAAGAAAGAAAGAAAGAAAGAAAGAGAAGGAGGGAGGGAGGGAGGGAGGAAGGAAGGAAGGAAGGAAGGAAGGAAGGAAGGAAGGAAGGAAGAAAAGGAAAGAAAAGGAAAGAAAAGGAAAGAAAAGGAAAGAAAAGGAGAGAAAGAGAAAGAAAGATAGAAAAAAAGAAAAAGAGAAAACTTGGAGTAGCTAAAATTAGGCTCTTCCACAGATCCTCAGTACCAGGATGGATTCTGAGCCCTCTATCCCCAAAGGGAACTTGAAAAGACTTGGAAAGCCAGTACCCCCATCTGGGAACATGCTGCATGAATTTCTCTTTTGTGTAGCCAGCTCCATAGGTTCCCATATCATTTGCTGTAAAATAAATATTATGTGTCATCATCTTCCCACCAATCACACCATAGCCCCATGTTGTTATCTATGCAGTCAGTGCCATTTAAAAAAAAAAATTTCTATTTATTTATTTGAGAAAGAGAGTGAGTGAGTGTGTACACAGAGGAAGAGGGAAAAGCAGACTCCCTGCTGAGCAGCGAGGGGCTCGATCCCAGGACCCTGAGATCATGACCTGAGCCGAAGGAAGACGTTTAACCGACTGAGCCACATAGGTGCCCCAGTCACTGCCATTTATTTTCAAATCTAGCATCTACAGTGACTGTGCCAGTTTAGCTCTGTTATCAACCTTCCGGGGTGTCTCTATGCTCATTTGAAGAGTCAGAAGTGAAAGACAGGTGATGTAGCACTTCTGTTTTTAATAATTACAGCTTAAACTAGCCAGTAATTTTTAGTCCTTGAAGGAACTTCAGGAAGCTACCCAGGATTACTGAAAAGTCTTTCCATCTAATGAGATAGTCTGGTAATTTACTAGTTTTGTATCTTTGGTTGAATAGAAATATTTCAAAATGGTATGTGACCACTTGATGTAGAGTCTGGGTTTCTCTCTAATAAATCCCTTTGCCAAATGCAGGAGGTGCAGACTTGCTATTGGCAGGAGTGAAGCAAGTGAGCGAGTAAAACTATCCCAGTGTGGGGGCGTCTCCTACAAGAGTTCAGTCTTGATCAAAGCGTCAGTGCAGGAATCGGCTCCTGGGAGGTCAGAGTATCTCCTGACAGGACCTGCCCACCACATCTAGGCCATGAATGTTGGCATCATTTGAGGTGGTAGGCAGGGTGCCTGCCTTCTGGTATATTGGGGTGAGTCGGTAAGCCAGCCAAGGAGATGTTGGATGATTAAGCAAGAAACGAGGGATTCTTGATTAAACTGAAGACTTCATTTGGGAACCAAAAATCTTAACAAATAATCTCTTGGACCTTGAGGCACATAATTCCCCTGAAAAGTATGCACTTTTTTCTAGCAAAATTTTGTTGGGGGTTATGTTATTGAGGAATGAACTGAGATAAATGTGTGGAACTTTTATTTAATGGCATACTACACTAGAAATCTGAAGACCTGCGGGAGATTGAAAATTCTAACTCTTGTTATAACTTTTTAAAAGGTTGTGAAATTATAAAAATGCACATGAATCAAGTTTTAATATACTGTATGATGGGTGGGTGAGGCTGTTCATTGTACCATTTCTTTCTTTGAATTCTCAGGCATGGTTTGGCAGTGCAAGAACTCTGTAACGCTAACAAATTCAATAAAAATTAAATATGCAGGAAAAAATAAAATCTAGCATCTAGCATGTGGATAGCACCCTATAGATTCTCAGTAAGTAATCATTATTATATCAATATTAGAACAGTGAAAGTGAAATGCATTTCCTTTATAATGGCAACTTTAAAATTTTTTTTCCCGGTTTCTGGAATAAGAACTAAAACATTTACAACTAATCCTCAAATAACAAATGGGAACAAAAACACAACTCTTAAAACCCCTATTGTCATCCATGACATTTTGTTCCTTTTGACACAGAAAATGAAAATCTCAGTTTCTAAATTTCTTCCTCTTCTAGAATGGGTCTTATTGGTAGGTGGTTTTAGAAGGAGCTACTTTGTCATAATTTCTTTGAACATTTTCAAAACAAGAAATATAAAAAAAAAATTGAACTCACTCCTTTCTTTTTAATTTCACTGGTCATCTGTCAAAAGCAAACAAATAAGACATAATTAAATCAAGAAGAAAAAAATTGTAAGTGATTTAAATATATGTATTATGTATATGTATCATTCTCTTTAAAATACTAGTTGTATCAAGATCAACTTAAAATAATTACAAGTTAAAATTGCGTAAGGATAAACTTCTTAAAAAGACAACTTCAACTTACAGTTGGAGGATAATCTGGCTCTGGTTTTGGAGGTGTTCTTTTATCCAGCATTCTGTCTAAACTTCTTTTAGCTCCATCAATTCTGGATTATAGTTTTAAAAATAGTTCATAGTTAAACTATTTATAGTTTCAAAAAATGTCTGACTCTCTTGAAGACAACCTTAGGATATATTATCAAAACATTACGATTTGGGGGGGCCACTGGCTGAGTCAGTGGAGCGTGTGACTCCTGACCTTGGGCTTATGAGTTCAAGTCCCACACTGGGGGTTGAGTTTACTTAAATAATAATCATAATAATAAAATATTACAATTTGAACATCTTTTCAATTATACTTACAGAAGAGATATTCAAGAGTTCTTTATCAACTAATGAATTATTGAACATTATACCAAAAATTAATGATGTACTATACCTTCGCTACTTGAATTTAAATTAAAAAATTTAAAAAATACAAAAAAAATACAAGAGTTCTTCATCTTACTGGATTTTCTATAAGAAACAAATCCCAATAGTCATTATCAATGAGACCTTAATTTTCAAATTATTCATGTATACTGTAAAAGAATGGGACTAAAAATAAAAATCAAATTTTTTTCAATTCAAACTTACAAATTTTAAGTTAATCCTGATGCTTAGTAGACCCTCGTATGTATTGGCCCTGTTCAAAAGCCACCCTGTCAGAGAAGCCTTACCTTACACCTTATATTAAGTAGCACTTCCTTCACTATGCAACCTTTCTATCCTCACTTACCTTGCTTCATAGAACATACCCACCATTTGACATATTATACGTTGTAGAATATTTTATTTATTGCCTTGTCCCTAATCCCCAGAATTTTACCCGGACAAATAGTAGGTACTTGATAAATAGTTTGAACAGAGAGGCACCTGGGTGGCTCAGTTGGTTAAGCGTCTGCCTTTGGCTCAGGTAATGATCCCAGGGTCCTGGGACTGAGCCACCATCCTCAGGCTCATCCCCGCTCTGTGGGGAGTCTGCTTCTCCCACTGCCCCTCCCCCTACTTGAGCTCTCTCTCAAATAAATAAAATCCTTTAAAAAAATAGTTTGAACATAGGAATTTATCATCCATAAAACAAAGTTATATCATCATCTGATCTGTCACCAAATATTTACTGAATGCTCATATTATGCAAGATACTCTACTAGGTTTTATTTAAATATAACAGCAACAAATCTCAAGGAATTGATAAACTGAAAGGGTGAGGAGATAAAAACAGGTACCATATGAAAGGCACGGGGCCCTGATGGTTCAGAGGAGGGGACAGGTTCACTTCCCCCTGGAGGCGTCTATAAAGGCTATATGAACAAGCTAGCATTTGCAATGAACTTTAATAATGGAGGGGATTTCAGGTGGAGATGTAGTTTTCCTGGGTGGATGGATCTGAACAATCATGACTCTCCTGAGGAACAGAAAGTCAAGGGAACGATCAAAGGAAAAAACAGGGAGTAGTAGGGAGTTGTCCAATATGTCCAGGAGTTATGGGACCAAATGGAGATGAGTTTGGAGAAATGGACTGGAATATTCAATAAGGGCCTCAAACAGCAGGGGTTTTTTATTCAATAGACGATGGGGAGTTGCTGAGAGTTTTTGAGCATGGAAAACTTTTTAGGAAGACAATTCTACCAGTTTGTAAAGGTAAATACAATGGGGGAGATGGCCAAAGCAGAGAGTATATAAGGAATAGAAAAGAGACCTGAGAAAGAAGATTGGAGGATGCCAAACATGACAGGAATAAGAAAAAAACACAATTAAAGGAGGCAAAGGAGACATGAGCAGAGAGGCAGGAGGAGAACCAAAAGGAATTTCAAGGAAAAGATGGCCACCAAAACCATAAAACCATAGATGGGTAAGTTCCAGAGAGACAAGGGCCATGTCTGTTTTGCTCACTGCTCTATCCACAATACTTAGATAGTGTCCATCAAGGACAATAAATACCTATGGAATGATCACAATTGTGGATTTGGAAAAAATCTCATATATCTAATTCAGTACCTTATCTGATGCACGAATACTCTCAAAAATATCCAGGTGTACCCTGAGATGAGTGAGGGGGATGGCATTCATCACTTTCTGCGGTAGCCCAATTTATTGTCAGCTAGCTTATATTCTTAGAAACAAAAATTTTATATTGAGTTATATCCTTGTAACTTTTGTTCTCCAGAGCTATACACAAAAGGTCATATTCTTTTTCTGTTACCCTTCTGAAACTTAATGATACCTATCCAGTTCTTTCGATTATTCCTATCAATAAAAGTTACCATTTGTGGTGAGCTTATTAGGTTTTAGGCATTGGCTTAAGATCATTACATGCATGGATCTCGTTTAACTCTCCCAAAAATCCGAAGAGAAAAGCACTATCCTTATCTCCATCAAGATGAAGATAAGTAAAGTTACTTAACTTGCAAAATTCATGCATAGCTCATAAGCTGCAGAGACGGATACGAACTCAGGCCTGTCTGATGCCTGCCAGTCTATACTCTTACCCATTAAGCAAATCAGCCTCCTTCAAATGAGCTAGTTCATCAAAATTCCTCTCTCCTCCATGGCTATTATGGTTTATCAACATCCTTCTTAGAGTGTGACTCCAGAATTCCAGATGTTATTTGACTGGTGCAGAGTGAAAATTTTCTATCACGCATTCTAGACATTTTACATTTATCAAAGCAGCCTAAGACTGAACTCACTTTTTTTTAAGTATGCTCTAAGCCCAACGTGGAGCTTGAACTCTTGACCCCAAGATCAAGAGTCCCATGCTCTACTGACTTAGCCAGCCAGGGGCCCCTGAATTAGCTTTTTTGAGTAGCCTCATTTCCACGTTAACTCTTACTGAGTCTGACTAAACTAAAATTCCAAAGGCTTTTTCACAAGAAGTAGGAAATGTGGATGGAACATGGTCCTTCCTCTTCTCTTTGTGAATCATCAAGGCCTCGCCAGACTTCCTTTCATCTGTCATGATTTCCCCGAAGAACCCAGCTCTCCACCATCCATACTTTCAAGGAATTTGCCTTATACTTTGGTACACTGGTTGGCAGTAGCTGACTCGCACTGCAATTATCCCAACAAAAATATGCTTGACCTCTGTGAGCTCTTTATATATAACAGCCACCCTTTAAGATAGCAGCGATTTCCTTTCCTGTGGCGTGTCTTCTCCTACTGGCTATAAATTAAAAGAGCTGGGAAGAATATAAAAGTGAGCCTTTTCATTCTCTGTTTTTGCTTTGTGTGTTGACAGTCAAAAACAAATGAACAGAAATTGGATCATTTCAAAGGAACTGTGTAGGAGACCATGTGCAGTGTAAGAGAGAAAGGCTGGTCTAAATCAAGAAGGAGACAGTGGCTAAGGAGGAAGTGACTCATTCCTTGCACTCCGGAAAGCTACAAAATGATTTTTTTTTTCTCAGTCAAGTGTTCCCAGGCACTGGTCACAGGAGGGGCCCAGTTCTGCCCAGGACACCTTACATCCTACCTTAGTCCTGGAGCTCTTTCTATCAACAGACTTCACCCCACCTTTGAAACAGGCAAATCTACGTTCCTATTGCCTAATAGATAGAGGTAGCAAGAGACGGAAAATCACAAAATCCACAGTCTTCCAGAAAAAAATGTGTTTCTGGTATAAAAACCTTTCATCGCAAATGGATTTATCCTAAACAAACACATGGCAATTCTAATCTCAGTATTAATACAGCACCATGCTGTATTAGGTTATTTCGAGGCACTCTTTGTTATTAAGCACCCAAATGAGAGAGGTAGTACTTATACATTTGTACAAAGCACAAGAGTTAGGTTCCTCCTTTAAAAATTCCTTTATTCACTCATTCAGTTCATCAACAGTAACATGCCAGATGCTGCGCTTTGTGTTGAGATCTTTGCCCTTAAGTATGTCAAGTAAGTAGAAGAGCATGGCAACAAAGACACAACAGTACACTGTGTTGTTGAGGAAGTCACACTTCCTCGGATCTATTTGCTGATTGACCCTTCTGTACCCAACATCTAAATATTCTAATTCTTGGGGCACCTGGGTGGCTCAGTCGGTTGGGAGTCTGACTCTTGATTTCGGCTCAGGTCATGATCTCAGGGTCATGGGATCAGGCCCCATGTTGGGCTACACACTCAGTGTGAAGTCTGCTTGTCTCTCTCCCTCTCTCCTCCTCCTCTCTCTCTCTCTCTCTCAAATAAATAAAATCTTTAAAAATAAATAAATATTGTAATTCCTAAAGGCTTGGTCCTGAGCTGCCTTCTCCTCTAAATTTGTACTCTCTCTAGGTGATTTGAACTATTCCTCATAGCCTTAACCATCATCTACATTCTGCTGACTCCCAAATTTGTGTCTTTAGCCTAGACCTCTTCATATATATATGTATATCTCCAGCTGCCTACTTAACATATCCCCCCTTAGATGGCACATAAGCACCTCAACTTCAAAAATTACCTCCCCAGTCTCCTGGACTTCTGATTCTCTATAAATATAGACACTACCATCCACCTGGTTCCCAAAGCCAATCCAAAAGCAAGTCCTACTGATTCTGGATCCAAACCTATCCCCTATAAATCGACTTCTCCCCTCCTCCACTGTCTCCAGCCTTATCCAAACCACCGAAAGCTCTCATCTATCTTACCACAAAAGCATCCTACCTGGTCTCCTTGTTTCCCTCTACTCTTGACCTCTTCCCTTCCACCTCAGTCTATTCTTTTTTTTTTTTTTAAGATTTTATTCACCTATTCGACAGAGATAGAGACAGCCAGCGAGAGAGGGAACACAAGCAGGGGGAGTGGGAGAGGAAGAAGCAGGCTCATAGCGGAAGAGCCTGATGTGGGGCTCGATCCCAGAACGCCGGGATCACGCCCTGAGCTGAAGGCAGACGCTTAACCGCTGTGCCACCCAGGCGCCCCATCCACCTCAGTCTATTCTTAATAGCCAGACTGATTTTTTTTAATGTAAGTTGAATTTCATGTCACGTCCCAGTTTAAAACATTTCAATGGCTCCCATTGTACTTAAAGTGGAATCTGAATTCATTATCATGGCTTACAAAGCCTTTCACACTCTGCCCCCACCTTTCTCTCTACCTTCACCTGATACCACCACTCTCCCCCAAGTTCCTGATACTCTAGTGACACTGGCCTTTGTCAGCTCCCAAAACACATGAGATCATTCATATTCCAGGGCTTTCAACACTTGCTATCCCCTTTGCTAGAGTGCTATTCCCACGTTTATTTAAATGAAAAGCTGCTTTTTTTTTTTAATGAAAAGCTTCTTACTCTTTTTTTAAAGATTTTTTTTATTACCATATAATGTATTTTTTGTTTCAGGGGTACAGGTCTGTGACTCATCAGTCTTAAACAATACACAGCGCTCACCAATACACATACCCTCCCCAGTGTCCATCACCCAGCCGCCCCATCCCTCCCACTCCCCTCCACTCCAGCAACCCTCAGTTTGTAAGATTTTATTTATTTGAGAGAGAGAGCACAAGCAGGGGGAGCGGCAGAGGGAGAGGGAGAAGCAGGCTCCCCGCTGAGCAGGGAGCCCAATCCCAGGGCTCAATCCCAGGGCTTCATCCCAGGGCTCTGAGATCACGACCTGAACCAAAGGCAAACACTTAATCGACTGAGCCACCCAGGCGCCCCAGCTCCTTACTC
The DNA here is from genome assembly GCF_024610735.1 of Ursus americanus. Lineage (NCBI taxonomy): Eukaryota > Metazoa > Chordata > Mammalia > Carnivora > Ursidae > Ursus > Ursus americanus. The sequence goes on along the minus strand of NC_142140.1, from coordinate 32,405,644 downwards.
TTTAGATCTCTACTTAAATATCATCTCTACAGGACTTTCCTGTGATGTTCCTAGGGACACCTTCCCTATCACTCTCTATCCCACAATCTTATGTCTTCATAGTATCCATCACTACTTAAAAGGTTAACATACTCTTTTTGTTTGTTTTTACTTGTTTACTGTCTGTCTCCTCCCACTAGAACATAAAGACACGATCCCTTCTGTTGTAATCTCTTTGGTTTCCCTAGCGACCAGCACAATGTCTGTGTAACAGTTGGTAGGTGATATCGCTAAATAAACCGATGTAAGAGAAATATGTAGAAAAAGTTAAAGCTGTGCAAAGAGGATTAGGAGAAGGCTTTTCAGAGGAGGTGATCCATAAACTCAGCCTTGAAGAACTAGTATAAATATTCAGGCAGACAAATAAATACTTCCCAGTGAAGGAAACTGCAGGGAGCAATGGTGAAATTTATTTTTCACTAAACTGTGAAAAATATAATATACTCATGGAACTGCAAAGAGTTCAACATAACAATGTGAGATGATGAAAGGTTTTGGAGTAAGAGCAATGTTTAAATCCTAAGGCGCCCTCTTCTTTAGTCTCTAGGTGTACTAAACATTGAGTAGGCCTACATTTATAAAACAGAGAAAAGAATACTACCCGTCATATGGGGTAGTTGTGGAAGTACACTGAAGTGCTAAAAACAACGCTTGGAGTAAGCAGTGATTAGCGTAAGCCCCATACTAACTATAGATATAGTGACATAGATATCTATACATTAAGTGACATATAACATGTATATAGTGATATATAACACTTAGTTATTGTGATTACTTTTTTGTTTCCCTAATTGAACTTGAAGATGACATTTTGCCCATGAACAACTACACAGTTAAAGCTGTTTTATGAGAATATGAACACTAATCATTTCCCTTGAACTCCAAAAAAGAATTATTTACCAATAGGCTACTTACACTAACTGATTAATTGTCTTCTGCTGCTCCTTAGATCTTCTGTAATTCAGCAATTTACTTTGTGCTGGTGTGTCAACGCCTATGTCTTCAGGAGGGCGCACAATGGGAGGTAACTTCAAGTTCAGAGCTTCCTTTTCTGCTGTGATTGTAGCTTTGTTCGGATCTGACATCTTGGTCTCCTGAAGATTAAAATACTTTATACTCTGAGGAGAAAAAAAGCCCATAAAGCCATTATTATAAATGTTAGCCTCAATATACTCATACCATATCTTAGCTATCAATTCCAAAACTTTCAGAACTTTTGAGCTCTGCCTCCCAAGTATGGTATTAGTCTAAAGAGTGACAGTTGAGGTAAATGGGCCGGGATTCCTGTTACAGCTCCACATCCCACTTGCTATGAAGAAATGAAACCAGCCACTTCCCAGGTAGGGTTTCAGTTTTCCCATGGATGAAATTAAGGAACTGGATTGGATGCTCTCTAAATAACTCTACGGTTCTAAAATTCTGGCTTCAAATTTTTCCCTACAATGCAAACTACCGCCACCACCACCACCACCACCACAAAATCCAGTGGTTGAGGTGTAATCGCTCTCCCAAAAAAGCTGATGTTTGACATCATTAATATCTTTAAACACCAATATTGTATCTTAGTCTTGCTACCTTTCCTAGGAAGTGATACAATGATCAAGCAAAACTAGGCATACTTTTTGCATAGAAAATCTGAAATGTCGGGTAAATGTTGAGCAACGAACTGTGATACCAACTGCATTTGCCACGCATGCTCACAGAATTTGGAGATTCCTGCCTTGAAATAGAGAGTACTTCTGCCGGCACCCAGTTAGAGATCTCCGGCCCTGGGAGAGGAGTGATGAGAAAAACTGAAGGCAAGGAAGTACCTATCTGATCGCTTCTCACTACTTCCCGGCTGCGCAGACGAGAGGGAAATGTTCAGTTAGCTTCTCCTCTGGCCAAAGGAAGAGGGGAAACGGAGGGGTGAAACCTCGGGAACCCCACCGCTCCCTACGAGCTGGGCGGTCCGCCTGCCGTGTACAAACAAAGTTGTCGCCATGGAAACTGTCGCGGTCGCGGCTGGAGAGACCGGGTAGAAGTTGCCCGGAGAGGCAGTTGCTGAGCTGCGACAGATTACGATGACCTGTCACAGTAATTCATTACTCAGTCCATTATTAATTCTTGACGAATGGAGGTTTGGAGAATTGAGTTTTTTGTTTTTTTTTTAACCTAACTGCCTTCCCTTGGAAGGGGTCCAGGAAATCAGGATCTGCAAGTCGTGGAAACCTGCAAGACTGGAAATTTGGATGTGTTGAAAAGTAGATTTATGTAAACACTCTCAGAGGAGGATGAAGTCTTCGAATGTTCGCATAGAGACTTCCCTGTAAATAATCGGGATTATAATTTATCTTGTTTCTACGTTGGGTATTTGCTTATACAGCACTTTTCCTTCAGGAAATCCTTGGCATAAAAGGTTAAGGTGTGTAAATTTTTTGAATATGCTTTGGAGATAGAAATGTGAAACTTTGGGGGCGCCTGGGTGGCACAGCGGTTAAGCGTCTGCCTTCGGCTCAGGGCGTGATCCCGGCGTTACGGGATCGAGCCCCACATCAGGCTCCTCTGCTATGGGCCTGCTTCTTCCTCTCCCACTCCCCCTGCTTGTGTTCCCTCTCTCGCTGGCTGTCTCTATCTCTGTCAAATAAATAAATAAAATCTTAAAAAAAAAAAAAAAAAAAAAAAAGAAATGTGAAACTTTGCTACCTGAGGCTGCGCCACGGATACTCCATCTAAAGGATGCTAGCCTACACAGACATCATGTGTAAATAAATAAAATTGGGGGAGGAGTAAGTCCTGGTGCTGTACTGATGGCATATTCATTCACCAAATATTTGACATAAAGTGCCAGTCACCATGTATTTTTTTTTTAGAGTACACTCTATGCGCCTATGTCTGGCACACAGTAGGTCCTCTAAATACATCATTTGGGTGAGTGCATGAACAAGTTAAACATCCTCGTTGTTCATAAAAATAAACCATCTTTCTGTAGAAAACAAAATGCCAGTATAAGTATGTGATGGTTTTTTGGCATTTGCTAAGGCTAAACTGTAAGCTATGGACTTAGAGGAAGACGGCAGTCTTTAGTATGATACCCACAACCTCTCCCAGTTATTCAATCAGACACTAATCTGGTGCTGCAATGAAGAGATTTTGCAAATGCAATTCAAACCCCTAGTAAGAGGGTGTTAAACTAGGGAAAGTATCTGGGTGGGGCTGACTCAATCAGTGGAAATCCTTTTAAAGAGAAGGTTTAGGCCTGCATGGAGTCAGACTCTGAACAAACAGCTAGGTTTGTAATTGCTCTCTCCTCCCTGTATCTTCCCTTTCTGACAGCCTGCCCTATAGATCTCAGACTTGCTTAAACAGTTCCCACAATTGCATAAGCTAATTCCTTGTAATAAATCCACATATCCATACATATGTATGGATAAATATACGGGATATATGTAATCTGCCGGTTCTGCTTCCCCTATTAAACCCTAATACAAAGTTTTAACAGCTTTATGTAGGTATAATTTACATACTATAAAATTTACCATTTTAAAGTATATAATTCAATGATTTTTTTAGCAAGTGTAGAGAATTACACAACCATTACCAAGATCCAGATCTAAAACTTTTCAATCACTGTAAAGAGTTCCCTTGGGCTCATGTGCAGTAAATCCCCACTCCCACCTCCAGCCCAGGCAACCACTGATTTGCTTTTGTCCTCTATTTCTGAATGAAATTTCTGAAAATTTCATATAAATGGAATAAAAAAGTATGTAGTATTTTGTGTTTGGCTTCTTCCACTTAATGAAAACATGTTTGAGGTCCACCCATGAGCAATATGTAACAGAAGTTCATTTTTATTGCTGAATAGTCTTCCATTTTATGGGCATATCACATTTGGTTTATCCATTCACCAGTTGATGGATGCTTGGATTGCTTCCAGAATGGGCTATTATGAATAATCCTGACATGAACATTCATGTACAGATGTTAGGATGAACATACATTTTCATTTTTCATCAATAGAGACCTAGAGTAAATTACTGGGTTGAATGGGTAAGTCTATGTTTTAAGAAACTGTCAACCTGTTTACCAAAGTGGCTGAAAGATTTTCTATTCCTACATGCAATGTGTAAGGGTTCCAATTTCTCCATGTCCTTGCCAACACTTGGTATTGTCCATCTTTTTTATTACAGCCATTATAGTGGGCATATAGTGGTATCTCATTGTGTTTTTAACTTGCATTTCCCTAAATACTAATGATGTTGAACACCTTTTTGTTACAGGATATTTTTCTCTGTTGGTGCCCGCAGTTCTTGGTCACACCACTTTGAAGAATGAAGAGGTAGACCAGATAGAGTGGTAGGCAACAAAGCAAGGTTTATTGAGTGATAGTGAAGCAAAGGTTATTGAGTGATAGCACAAAGCTTCCAAAGAGAGAAGGAACCCAAGAGTGTTGCCACGGGAGTTTCTAAGTTTAGGGGTTTTTCATGGGCTTGTTAGCCAGCTATTTTAATCTGATTAACCCTCCCTGGGCCTGTCATTGAATCAGGTTTTTGTTTTTCCTACCTATCACATAGGAAAGGGTGGAGGGTTCCTTTTAGGGTGCTGTAAAATCTTTTTAAGGGTGGTTTCCTCTTAGGGCCGGGAGGGGGGGGTGTTGTCCCTGCCTGCTTTCCACCTATCCTTCAGCATTTTCATGTGCTCATTATCCACTAACATACCTTGTTTTGATGAAATGTTTATTCAATCTTTCATCCATTTTTAAGTTGGATTATTTAACTTTTTGTCAGTTGTTAAGAGTTCTTTATATTCTGGATACAAGTCCTTTCAAATAATTTGCAAACACATTCTCTTGGTATACAACTTATCTTTTCATTTTCTTAATGGTGCCTTTTGAAGAGCAAAAGTCTTCAATTTTTTTAAGATTTATTTATTTATTTGAGGGGGGGAGTGAAAGGAGGGACAGAGAGAGAGGGAGAGAGAAAATCTCCAGCAGACTCCCTGCTGAGCAAAGAGCCCAATGTGGGGCTCAATCCCAGGACCCTAGGATCACAACCTGAGCTGAAATCAAGAGTCAGTCAGTTGCTTAAACGACTGAACCACCCAAGTGCCCCCAAAAGTCTTCAATTTTTATAAAATCAAACTTAAGATATTTTTTATGGGTCATGCTTTTGAGGCTATTATCTATGAAAAGTCATGAAGATTTTCTCCTATGTTTTCTTCTAGTTTTCTGTTTTATATTTAGATCTACGGTCTATTTACAGTAAATTTCTATATTTGGTGAGAGTTACAGATCCAAGTTCATTTTTTTTTTGTATATACATATATGTATTTGTTCCAGTATAATGTCTTGAAAAAGTTGTCCTTTCCCCCACTGAATTGCCTTGGGATCTTTGTTGAAAATCAATTGACCATAGTGTAAGGGTTTATTTCTGGACACTCAATTCTGTTCCATTGATCCATATGTTTATCGTTATACCAATACCACACAGTCTTGATTACTGCAACTTTAGTAAGAAAGTTACAGTTTTAAAATTGGGCAGTGTCAGTCCTCCAACTTTGTTCTTTTTTTTTCAAGCCATAAGAGACTTTTTTTTTTAAGATTTTATTTATTTATTTATTTATTTATTTATTTATTTATTTATTTATTTGAGAGACAGAGAAGTCGAGTGTGGTGAGAAGTCGACTCCCTGATGAGCAGGGACCCTAATGTGGGGCTCGATCCTGGGACTCCAGAATCATGACCTCAGCTGAAGGCAGATGCTTTACCGACTGAGCCACCCAGGTGCCCAACTTTGTTCTTTTATAGAAAGTAGTGATTTTGACTCTTTTAGGTCCTTTGCATTTCCATACAAATTTTAGGATCAGTTTGTCAATTTCTACAAAAGTGCCAGCTGGGATTTTAATAAATCTTTTGCTTTGAAAGAAAAAGTTAGCTATCTAAACATATAATTTACAGCTTAAAATCTACCCTTAAAAGCTCTTATTTCTTAGTCTAAGGGTTAGAAATATTATCTATGAGAGCAGAATTTATTTTGATTATTTAAAAGCACTTATGGATATGAAACTAAAATGTGATTCTCTAATACTATACAAAAATTTCTTCTACTTATTAAATGTGGAAGATGCTCAGAGAACTTATGAGACTTACTACGCTTTATACTATGTATTGTTCATTTCAAAATTAAATATGGGAGGGCAGGGAAAAGAAATGAGTCCATATGCATAAGAGTTCTTTATGAAGTTAAATTGTGGTAGGTTTTATATAGGTTCTTTGATTTGAATTTCTTATCTTCTAACTAGTTTTTTATTGCTATTAAATTAACATTAATTATACCTTATATTAAATGATATAGCTATATCATATATTATTTATACTATGATATATAGTATAAGTATACATAATAATATAACCATTATAAATCACAATAAATTTTAAAATAAAAGAAACAGCACTTCTGGTGGGAATATAAACTGGTACAGCCACTACAGAAAACAGTACTGAGATTCCTCAAAAAATTAGAAATAGAACTACCATATGATCCAGCAATTCCACTTCTGGGTATGTATCTAAAAGAAACAGAATCACTATCTGCATCCCCATGTTCACTGCAGCATTATTTACAAGAGCCAACACATGGAAACAACCTAAGTGTATGTGTCTATTGAAGGATAAATGGATAAGCAAAATGTGATATAGAGAGAAAGACAGATAAAGATATTGGTATATTATTCAGCCATAAGAAAGGAAATCATGCTACCTGTGACAACGACATTGAGGTCATTATGCTAAGTTAAATAAGTCATACAAAGACAAATACTGTATGATCTCACTTATATGTAGAATCTAAAGAAAAAAAACTGAGCAGATTGGTGGTTGTCAGAGACGGGGAGGATGGAGGGCAGGGGAATGAAGGGAATGGGTGAAGATGGTCAAAAACGTAAAAACTTCCAATTATAAGATGAAATTCTGGGGATATAAGGTACATCATGGTGACTATAGTGACCATACAAATTATACATTTGATAGTTGCTGAAAAAGTAGATCTTAAAAGTTCTCATCACAGGGGCGCCTGGGTGGCACAGCGGTTGGGCATCTGCCTTCGGCTCAGGGCGTGATCCCGGTGCTGCGGGATCGAGCCCCACATCAGGCTCCTCTGCTATGAGCCTGCTTCTTCCTCTCCCACTCCCCCTGCTTGTGTTCCTCTCTCGCTGGCTGTCTCTATCTCTGTCGAAGAAATGGGTAAAATCTTTAAAAAAAAAAAAAAAGTTCTCATCACAGAAAAAATATAACTATGTGAAGTGATGGATGTTAACTAAACTTTTGTGGTAATTTTATACATATATATGTCATCATCATCGTTGTACACATTGGACTACTACAATATGTAAATATCTCAATAAAACTGGAAAAAAATTTACAAATTTTAAAGAAACAAAGAGATTGGTCCCTAAATGAAAAGCAAATGAAGGGGCACCTGGGTGGCTCAGCCATTAACCGTCTGCCTTTGGCTCAGGGCTTGATCCCAGGCATCAGGCTCCCTGCTCCGCTGGGAGCCTGCTTCTTCCTCTCCTACTCCCCCTGCTTGTGTTCCCTCTCTCGCTGGCTCTCTCTCTCTCTCTCTCTCTCTGTCAAATAAATAAAATAGTTTAAAAAAAGCAAATGAAAATTATCAAATTTATATATATAAGGAAGTAGCAGATTACCCTGAATATTACCAGGTACTACTTAAAATTTTGCTATCAATCAAAACTACAGTATCATGTTGACCTTAAGTAAAAAAAGATAAAGGTATATTAGTAATCTCTTGTTAGCTACCAATGTTATTAACCAAGGTGAAGGTAATCACAAGAAACTAGTCTTCACAAGCTAATCTTATATCTGCAAGACTACTTTGATTAGTGAAAGTTAGGTTGTGTTTCTTGGTATGGACTGAGAATGGAGGAATAAAATGATTTTTATTAGCTGCTTCCCCTTTTGGTATCAAAGAAAGTGTAGTATTTGTTCAGTCTTCCCACCTCAAATTTTAATTATATAATGTATATAATTTATGTATATAATTATGCTATAATTTAGCTTCATAAAAATAGATCTTCAAACATACCATTTATTATGTATTATTCTCAAATCTGGAGTTCAAATCAAATTTTCTATGGGAAGTTGTGACACTTTCATTCACTTTTCTCTTGAAAGAATTAACAAAAGACAGTGAAAATGTAGGTGGGGCACAGGAGTGCAAGAGTAGGTGGCTCTGGGAGTCCCAAACAGACCAGGTTTGACCACTTACCCCAGACAAATGCCAAAGGCAGAGAGATGAGTGGTGGTGAGACAAGAAAGGGATTGATTTCACTGAAGACAACACCAGTGACCTCAAAGACGGTAGGTTTACATAAGACAAATGTACGACAAAGGTCAGTGGGTACATGCAGGTGGACAGTAAAGGCCAGATGGATCATTGTCTAGGGGTGGGGTCTTGCTGCCTCAGGGCAATAGTTAGTGCTTGAGGGGGTAGTTTTGGTTCCCATCACAAGAGCACTACCTGCAGGGTCTTTTGCCTGTGTAAAGAGATAAGCTGGAAGGAAGAACTTAATCAATTAGAAAGTTTGAGGTCAAAATGGAGGTAGCTGAAGTCATATTTCAGAAAGAGGAAGGTACTGAACCATGGGTATACCATATTCCTAATTGTGTAAAGAAGTACGAGGAAGGTATGTATTCATAATACATACTGTTTGTGTATGCACAGGTGTCAGTGGTGGAAAGATTACCTTTCTTCACTATGGGTGTTTTACTCTTTCAAAAAAATTAAAATATACATATAAAAAAACTAAGAGAAGTATGACACTTAAAGGCATCTGTCTCAAAACTAGGATTAAGACTGCTAATTGTTAAATTACATAGTTTGCTTGAAGGAAACTCACATTTTCTAGTAGGGCTTCTATCTCTCTTTATATAGGCTGATTTAAAATTGAGTTCTGCAAAGTCGCATGTACGAAAATGCTGTGGATAAGAAAAATGCCATTTCAAAACTCATATTTGTTAAAAGGGGTACTATCAACTAGACTACCAAGATTTATTTTCTTTCTTCTTTATATTAGTTGATACAAAGTAATGACTTTTATACCCATACCATAGCCTCGAAGTGCATATATACTATCAGTACCCAGTCAGCTTATCAAATATTTGATGGGTGGGAGGAGGGCAGGATAGGAATAGAATTTTCAAATAATTGCAAAATCTATCCTGCTTTTAGAACACAGTTCAAAAGCCTGTTTTCTTCATGGTAAGCCAGAGGGGAAGGTATGGCTTATTTGATGCCCAGTCAGTAAGAATTCTAGTTGTAGGATAAAGAAAAGTGGATACAATTAGATCATTTGTGAACAGAAGTGACTTCTCAATTTGCTCTTTCAAATCTGCAAGGTTTTTTTTTTTTCAGTTAATCACCGAATATGAATTATATTCAACACAAAATCACTTGAAATACTTTCTTTATGTGGTTTTCAGTGAAGGCTACACTTCTCATTTTCTCTTACTGGCTATTCTGTCTCCAGCCATTCATTCAGTAATGTCTGTGTGACCCTGAGCAGGAAACTCAAATCACTCTGGACCTCGTAACCATAAATGACGTTTTTAGCATAGTCATCTCTCCCTAAATGGTAATTCTTGTGTAACTTTCGTTGTTATTAACTACCACAAAGACAGCTCCCTGCGTCTACGCTGGCCCCACCTGATGCGAATACACCCACACCTCAGAAAGGCGAGCGGCAATGAGAATGCTGTAGAGAGGAACTGGGCAACGCTTTCCACCGCCGGAGCCAGGCGGGCAATCCCGGTAGAGTTCTCCACGCCCTCGCGCAGCTAAGCCTCACGGAGCTGGAGGACAAGGCAGGAGACTAGAATCCAGAAAAAGCACCTGCTTCCCTGAGGGAAGCGGAACCCATGACAACGCCCCAACGACTTCCGGCTTGGCGCACGTTTCCTTCAGCCCTAAAACTGCACTTTCGACAAAAACATGGAGTCCAATATTTCCCTCAGGCACCTCTATAGTTTCTTTATTTTCCCCTCTTTATGCCTCGATTTGAAGATAAAGATTAAGTTGGGAGGGACTATAGATAGGCGTGGCTACGGAAAAAAGGGAGCATATAAACCGACTTGGCGAAAGTGCGGAGCGGAAATACCTGGTGCCCTCGCCTCTCCAGCCGGAAGTTGCGGGACTGAATGGATCCCGGAGCCGGCTGCTGGAGCTTCTCAATCTTCATCTGAGGCTTGGCGGCCGCTGGGCCACCAGGTTCATGTGGAGGCTCCCAGGTTGCCGCGCCGCGCTTCGTGGGGTCCGCACGGCGGTGGGGCGGCACACTCGGGCCGAGGCGGCGACTGAGACAGCGGCGGGCGCTATGGAGCGCGCTGTAGTGCGTTGTGTGCCCTCGGAACCTAAGCTAAGCCTGTCGTTCGCGCTGGCCGACGGCAGCCACAAGAACATGCAGCGCGACCAAAGCGAGCCGCTGGGTCGGGCCCTGAGCCGGATAGCAACCAATGCCCTCAAAGGCCACGCTAAGGCGGCCGCCGCCAAGAAGAGCAGGAAGAACCGGCCAAATGCAAGTGGCAGCGGGGCCTGTGCGGGGCCTGGGCCCGAGCCGGCGGCGGCCTGCGAGCCCGTGGTGAAGCTGTACTACCGGGAGGAGGCAGTGGCTGAAGACGTGCTCAACGTGGACGCCTGGCAGGACGGTGCGGTGCTGCAGATCGGCGACGTCAAGTACAAGGTGGAGCGCAACCCGCCCGCCTTCACCGAGCTGCAGTTGCCACGCTACATCATGGCCGGTTTCCCGGTGTGCCCCAAGCTCAGCCTCGAATTTGGGGATCCCGCCGGCTCCGTCTTCCGCTGGTACAAGGAAGCCAAACCCGGAGCGGCAGAGCCTGAGGGCGGGGGCCCCTCGTCATTGCCTCCCTCTTCACCCTCTCCTAGTTGGACGGAGACGGGTGTGAACGAGCGCGTCTACACGCCATCCAATGCCGACATCGGTCTCCGACTCAAGCTTCATTGCACCCCAGGCAATGGGCAGCGCTTCGGGCCAAGCCGGGAATTGGAAAGTGTGTGTCCCGTGGAGGCTGGGCCTGGCACCTGCACCTTTGACCACCGGCATCTCTACACCAAGAAGGTGACGGACGACTCTCTGATCCGCACGGTCTCTTACAACCTCCTGGCCGACACGTACGCCCAGACTGAGTTTTCGAGGAGTGTCCTGTACCCATACTGTGCGCCTTATGCTCTGGAACTCGACTACCGCCAGAACCTTATCCAGAAGGAGCTCACGGGCTACAACGCTGACCTCATCTGTTTGCAAGAGGTTGATCGCAGCGTGTTTACAGACAGCTTAGTGCCGGCCCTCGAGGCCTTTGGTTTGGAGGGCGTGTTTAGAATCAAGCAGCACGAAGGCTTGGCTACTTTCTACCGAAAGGCCAAATTCACTCTCCTTAGCCAGCATGACATTTCTTTCCATGAAGCCCTGGAGTCAGACCCACTTCATAAAGAACTGCTGGAGAAACTAGTTGTGTACCCGTCTGCGCAGGAGAGGGTGCTCCAGAGATCTTCCGTCCTCCAGGTAAAGTACCTCTGCCATTGTCTTTACATACTCGTCGATTTTTAGGGCCCTGGAAGATTTTTTTCATATTTTACTGAAGGGCGTTTGCTCTTGTATCTTCAGCACAAAGGTTAGCTTTCATTCATGCATTGAGCAAATACTTACTATTGAGCACCTTCAGTGTGCCAGGCACGTTTGAACAAGACAAACGGACTTTCGTAGTGCTTGCAATCTAGTGGGAAAGATACATGCTGAATACAAGGATATAGTAATTAATATTTTCTTGCTACTTGCCAAGCACTGTTCTGACATATTTTAAAGCACTTAAAATTTAATCACTAAATTCTATTCCTATGTTAACTGGCATTTAAATAAAAACTTGAAATAAAGTCCTTAAGTGTCTAGCATGTTTAATGAAGTATTCCACAAATATTAATATTTTAATTTTGGTCGTAGTAATCCTGCTATTTTTACAGATGTTATTCTTCCCATTTTATAAATGGGGAAATAGTCACGTTTACTTATCCAAGTTCACACAAGTGTGGAGCCAGGATTCTTACCCAGCTACTTATATATTACATCATCATGGGGCAGGGTGTTAAGCTGCTTCAGGTTTTAAAAACATGTTATTTGTGTATTTGTCCAGAGTTTTTAGGTAACTGGTTTTGTTCATAGTAAGATTTTGGAGTAGCTACCTTCTTTTTTGTGTGTGTGTGTAAAGCACCCAGTGTGTTTCATGCACTTCTGTGTAAGCTCATTCCCTTGAATCCATACAATAGTCCCCCTTGAGGTGGACGATAGTGTGGTTTTTTTTTAAGATTTTATTTATTTATAGACAGCGAGAGAGGGAACACAAGCAGGGGGAGTGGGAGAGGAAGAAGCAGGCTCCCAGCAGAGCAGGGGGTCCGATGCCGGGCTCGGAATCGTATCCCGAGCCGAAGGCAGATGCTTAACGACTGAGCCACCCAGGCGCCCCGATAGTGTCTTTAACCAGTGACCAGGCTGACTTAGGAAACAAGTGTCTCTCTCCAGGTCACACTGCTATAAATGGTGAGAGTGGGTAGTCTATCTAGGTGGGCCTGACTCCGAAGCCTGCCTTTACTCACTTAAAAACAACAACCTTAACGTTGTTCTCGAAAATATATTCTTTTCTTGCTCCCTGTATATGTTGGACTGTTAAGACATGTTATACCGAATCCTTTTCATGTGTATCCTGAAACTTGTAGCAAAAGTTAAATTTCATAATTGCAATCATACTTTTCAGTCAGGGAAGGTTATGAAATGTCAGTTCATCATATAGTCTTGGATTAAAAAAAAAAATTCAGGAGATTGACAGCAACTGAACTCTTGGCCCTTTGTTTATTTTAGGTTTCTGTTCTTCAGTCTACAAAGGACTCTTCTAAAAGAATCTGTGTTGCTAATACCCATCTCTACTGGCACCCAAAAGGTAGGTTTTAGTGGTTTTCACAAGTGATGTGAACATGGTAACTAAGGCCAGTAATGCTGGTCTTCACACATCTTTATTTCTTTCAGTTTTATTGAGCTATAATTGTCATAATCAGCTTCATGTAGGTTTAAAGTGTACAGCACAGTGACTTACGTATATTGCAAAATGATTGCCATAATAAGTTTAGTTAACATCCATCACCTCATAGATCAGGAAAAATTTTTTTTGTTGTGATGAGAACTTTTAGGACCTACTCTTCAAGCAGCTTTTAAATATACCACATATCATTGTTAAGTGTGGTCATTATGTTGTACCTTACATCCATAGTACTTATGTATCTCATAACTGGATGTTTCTTTTTTACCTCTAGGTCACCTTCATCCAGTTCCCCTCCTCCAAATGTATATTTTGAATGTCACCCTTTTTTTCTTCTTAAAGGCAACTTTTAAAAGTACTTACATTGTTTTTTATATTCACAGGTGGGTACATTCGTCTCATTCAAATGGCAGTAGCGTTGGCTCACATTAGACATGTCTCGTGTGACCTGTATCCTGGCATACCGGTTGTATTTTGTGGAGACTTTAATAGTACCCCATCAACGGGAATGTATCATTTTGTGGTCAACGGCAGCATCCCAGAGGATCATGAAGACTGGGCTTCCAATGGGGAAGAAGAACGGTGCAACATGTCGCTTACCCACTTCTTCAAACTGAAAAGTGCTTGTGGTGAACCCGCTTACACAAATTACGTTGGTGGCTTTCACGGATGTCTGGATTACATTTTCATTGACTTAAATGCTCTAGAGGTTGAACAGGTGATTCCATTACCTAGTCATGAAGAAGTTACCACCCACCAGGCCTTACCTAGTGTTTCCCATCCCTCTGATCACATAGCACTTGTATGTGATTTAAAATGGAAATAGACTTGTGTTTAATGAATTTAAGTCTGCTTTGGTAGGAAATTTCATATGAATCAAAGCTTATGTGTAACCTTCAAAGAGGAAAACTAGACAGATACAAAGGCAAAATGTTGTTACTCTACTAGTTACGTTCCAGTGTCTTCATTACACAACTGTTCATAATATTTGCAGTTTCTCCACTTTTCTTTTTTTCCTATGGTTGAAGGAAAAACAAATATATTTATGACTCCCAGGAAGAACATTGAATTATTATGTACATTTTTATAAGTACCTTTTTTTTTAGCTAGGAATTAAGAATTTTGTAAAAAAAAAAAAATTTTTTTTTAAATGATCCTTTAATTTTTCTATCATAACACATTTCAGATTGAATCATGTTTATATAAGTAGGGAAAAACGCATACAGGTTAAAGTGAGCGGCCAAGTCGGACACATGAAAGGAGTAACATTAGAGTCTACCTCGACCTCAGTTTGGCTAGCAATTTAGTACAACTTCAGAGCTTTAACAGAAGATTAAAATATGCCATCACCAATTGTTATTGCTTCTCATCTTTAATTTTTCAATTAACATAAGGTATTACCATTCTATTTTTAGGATTTTACTTTTTAGTATATGGTACAAATGGACATTTATATTCTTATTACTGCAGCTCATTTGAACTTTTAGGATGCAAGCACAACATAATATTCAAAGTGAATAACAACATATTCAACTTGATCCCGTTTTCTTTAATTATTTCTTGCCCATGAAAAATGTTTGTAAATCAATAGAGTCTTTGACCGTATGATATTACAGAATGCAGCGTAATAGATTGTGAGAAACTGCCTGCTGATATGGGCTTGACGTTTTGGGTGAACCACTGAGCATTTCTGTGCTGAAAGTTTGTTTGAAATTGTTGGTTTTTATAAATATAAAGGGGAGTAGAGGGGCTTTTGAGCAGTTCTGAAATAAACTGTTCTTTTTATAGACTTGAGCATTATAGTTTGAGTTATAGGAAAACATTGTATATATAATTTATATACTGTAAAAATTTTAAATATGAAACCAAACTTTTTAAAATTAGAAATTACAGTTTTAGTGATTAGTTTCTAGCCTAGAGTGGTAACTGAGTTCTTCTCAGTAATTACTATACCTTATTTGTAATGCTTTAGCTGTTAACTTTTTAATGTTGGGGATAGCCATAATGTTATCTCATATTTCTGCACTTAGTTTCTTTAGCTTAGTTATTAAAAGCCCACTCTCTTCAAGAATTCTAATTTTCCACAGTCATGAGAGCTTTTGTCCCAAATTCGTTACTAATCTCTAAACCCAATACCATAAGAACTTTTCTCTTGATAAAAGTAGGCTGTATGTTCATAGTCTGCTCACTAATGTATTATTAACTCTTAGTAAGTTTCAGAATGAATTTTACTTACAGTTCAGTTTGAACCTTGAAGCACTTAAAATACTGGAAGGGGAAAATTGAAGTGGCAGTTTCTTGAGATCTTGTTTAGAAAAAGCTATAAAAAGTTGATGCTACCAAATTGTGCCTTCCTAAATAACGTTTTTGAGAGCATGTTAACATCAGTTTACAAATACCTGAATATATTAAAGCCAGAATCTGATTCTTTTGCAAAATACATATCTTTTCTTCCTAAAATGTGTTTCTGGTCTGCTTTCAGACACGTTGACAGGACCCTCAACTTGAGAGAAAACAAAGTTTCTAAACAAAAAGTTGAGAATCATTTTGAAAGAAGAAATTGTAACATGACATGCTCACTAATGCCCATGAGGAAAACATTCAGATTCTGTATTAACACCATGGCTAGCTAGATTGAACTCTGGTTGGAAGAACTAATCACTTATCAGACATTCCACATCCTGATCTTTAAATTTGATATTTACTCAGTGTGTGATCAGGTTATACCGGCATTTCAGAATAGTGGACCGTAGAATATTATGGTGAAGTGCCGTATACTCTGGTCAGATCTGCAGTATACAGACATATTTGTATGACTGGAGTCCAAGGATAGGGAACACTGAGAAACTTGTATAAATAGGATACCAAAATTACCTTGTATTCATGAGTTAGAATAAAGTGTTATTCAGAAATGTTTATTTGCTTAAAGCCATCTTTGTGATTGAATTTTTCTATTACATTTGGATTTTTTAGTACATTTAATAAAGTATGAAAAGTATAGCACCTCTTTCTATGGTGAACCCATTTTATGATGTCACAAGTTCTTGCTGTAGACATTAACATTCCAAAATTTTATGTTGTTTATTATAAAAGACTAAGAAAATTATAGAACACTGTCCCGTTAATGAACTCTTGCAGAGTTGCCACTGCAGACTTACACACTAGTAGTTCATAATAGCAAAAAAATCATTTCTGGCTATAATGTGATCTTTAAAATTCTGAATACCAAAATCAGTTTCAGATTTCCAAGTATTTCACTGGGTGGTGACTCTTCTGAGAGAACTAAAGCCCGATACCAGAATGTGGCATGGTGGTGCAGTCTGGACGTGTGCCTGAGCACAGCACAAGGGAGGGGGTCCACAGAACACCGTTGTAGGAAGCTCTTCCTCGAGGAAGTTGGCACCATTATATCTCCTGTTCTCCAACTGTGGAATAAAGGCAGAGGTCCCCTACAACCTGGTTTGAGGGAAAACTAAAATCCTTATTAATGAAAATTAAAGGTCTGCGTTACTAGTGTATCATAAAATCCAAATGACAACATGATAGGGAAAATCCAAAGTATAACCAATAACTAATTCTCTAATCAAAATTCAAAAACATTGAAATGTTTTGAAGGTTTTAATATTTTAATCTAGTACTAGAAGGAAACACCTAGATTTTATTTAAGGAGAGGAAAGAAACGATTTAAGATTTTTAACTGATTTGGGCAATCAAATTCTGTGGTCCCACTTAATGAGGAAGTACATGCTTTAGCATGGAAGGTACTAGAGCTGTGTTGGGTGATTTTTTTTTTTTTTTAGTACTAACTTGAGAACAATAAGACTATATTTTGTGATGATAATACCAAAGCATTTTTTTAACCGAAGTGAAATTCACGTAAGATTAACCATTTTAAAATGTACGATTCCACTGCATTTAGTACATTCACAGTGTTGTGCAACCATTATCCCCAACTAGTTCCAAAACATTTTCATCACTCCAGTAGGAAACACTGACCCATTAAGTAGTGTCACACCATTTCCTCCTCCTCCTCCAAACACTGGCAACTACTAATCTGCTTTCTGTCTCACTGGATTTCTCTATTTTGGATATTTCATATAAATGGAATCATACAATAGATGACCTTTTGTGTCTGGCTTTCCTTTACTTACCTTAATGTTTTTAAAGCTCCTCCATGTTTTATGTATCAGTACTTCATTCCTTTGTATGGCAGTTATACATTCCATTCTATTGCATGGTTATACCACGTTTTGTTGATGCAAATGGATGTTTGGGTTGTTTCCATATTCTGGCTAATGCTCCTATGAACATTCATGTGTAAGTTTTTGTTTGAGCACCTGTTTCCAATTCCTTTGGATATATACCTTTTGAGAAACAGCCAAAATGTTTTCCACACTGGCTACACCATTTGACATTCCCACCGGTGCTGTATGAGAGTTCGTTGCTCCACATCCTCCCTAACTTATGTATTTTTGATTACAGTCCCCCAAGTGGGTGTGAAGTGCTACCTCTACCAATGCATTTTTATCTTGTTTAGTCTAATTATGTTGTTGCGGTCATGAACAAGGTCATTCCTAGTGGATTACCCAGCCTCCTTTCAGAGAGCTCATCTTCAGCAGTTCCTACTTAATCTTACAAGCTTGTGTCAAGTTGCAAAGGTCAGTCTCATGCTTCTTTGGTAGAGATTTGGGGAGAAAAACATTATAAAAAATACGAAAGTCCTGGAGTGTAAATTAGAAAGATTAAGCGGACTGAGAAAACAAACCAAAACAAAGGCCACTTTAAAACTGGGGGTCTACTTCAGTGATTTGTTTCAGAGAAGGCACTTGCTTACTAACATTGGTTCTTAAATGGTTTAGCCATGCTCCACTATTACCTAACACTTTTTAAATCCCATTTTAGGTACAGAGCAGCAGATAGCAAGAATGCCTAAATAGGAATTCCTGAGAAGCTGAGATGGTGGAGATGAATGTAGCTCACCAAGTTATGATGCCTAATCATCAAGAAGACAAAACTCTGCTTATTAAAAAGCTTAGGTTTTGAAAAGAAAACCTTAAATTCAAGATAAGCTTTAATAATACGTTTTTTAAACCATCAAGCTAATACATTAAAAATTATAATATGGAACAAAATTATTTTGCAAGTTGGCCATCTTTACAGTCTGAAGCCACATGCTAAAATTAACACTTTACATATAAATTATAAAGTAATCTTAAACTGTAGACCTTAAAAATACTAAATCTTTTAGTTTGACTGGCTGATGCCACCTTCAAAAGAAGTAGAACCTACCAGCTGGATTCATGCTTCTCTAACAAACTCTCAGCTGTTAAAACCCATGTTCATATTGTCAGTGTTAGGTTTTTACTCATAATCTTAATTTCCTTGAGAAACTTCACTAAAAACAAACTAACATTCATCTCCATCTTCTGTCCATTTTGTGTTGATTGTATGTCAAAGGGTTTATGTAAGACAATCCATTTTGCCCAGTAACTCACTTTAATGGTCTTATCCTAGATTGTTGCTGATGTTCTTACTGTATTTGAATACTCCTAGTTTACATTTTTAGTTTCATCTCATTTATGTTCTTGAGATTTAAAATGGTTCAGTAGGGAATTGGATAGGCTTCATTTGGCATTCTTATATTGGACGAGCAATATACACACTTTTAAAAGAGTATTACATATAATCTTTATTTACCCTATGGAATAGTTCGGAGAGATGGTACATCCAGGGATAAAAGCATTTAGAAATAAAGCTGGTCTTTCTGAGAAAAGCTAGGTTAAGTATAGTGTTTTGAATATCTTAAACCAAAGAAAAATATTTCTGCTGAAGCTGTAGAATTTTTTTTTTAAAGATTTTATTTATTTATTTGACAGAGATAGACACAGTCAGCGAGAGAGGGAACACAAGCAGGGGGAGTGGGAGAGGAAGAAGCAGGCTCATAGCGGAGGAGCCTGATGTGGGGCTCGATCCCATAACGCCGGGACCACGCCCTGAGCCGAAGGCAGACGCTTAACCACTGTGCCACCCAGGCGCCCCTGAAGCTGTAGAATTTTTAAGTATCCTAAATAATTGAATTATATTATCTCTTTCATGTCCTTTTATTGCATACCTTAAAAAATCTGCCTTTCTTCAGCCTGGCTTGTGTCATTTTTCTTCATCCTAAAGGAAAGAATCCCACAGTGCTTTGGTTCTTCAATCCAAAATTGATGTTTATTTTTTCTCTTTGAGGGTTTCTGTTACTGCATGTGAAATCAATTGTCAAAGACTGGCATCAGAAATAAACTCCATATGGCAAAAATTGACAAGGCAAGAAACAACAATTGTTGGAGAGGATGTGGAGAAAGGGGATCCCTCCTACATTGTTGGTGGGAATGCAAGTTGGTACAGCCACTCTGGAAAACAGTGTGGAGGTCCCTTAAAAAGTTAAAAATAGAGCTACCCTATGATCCAGCCATTGCACTACTGGGTATCTACTCCAAAGATACAGACGTAGTGAAGAGAAGGGCCATATGCACCCCAATGTTCATAGCAGAATTGTCCACAATAGCTAAATCGTGGAAGGAGCTGAGATGCCCTTCAACAGATGACTGGATTAAGAAGTTGTGGTCCATATATACAATGGAATATTACTCAGCTATCAAAAAGAGCGATTTCTCAACATTTGCTGCAACATGGATGGCACTGGAGGAGATAATGCTAAGTGAAATAAGTCAAGCAGAGAAAGACAATTATATGGTTTCTCTCATCTATGGAACATAAGAACTAGGAAGATCAGTAGGAGAAGAAAGGGATAAAGAAAGGGGGGTAATCAGAAGGGGGAATGAAGCATGAGAGACTATGGACTCTGAGAAACAAACTGAGGGCTTCAGAGGGGACGGGGGTGGGGGAATGGGATAGACCGGTGATGGGTAGTAAGGAGGGCACGTATTGCATGGTGCACTGGGTGTTATACGCAACTAATGAATCATGGAACTTTACATCAAAAGCAGGGATGTACTGTATGGTGACTAACATAATATAATAAAAAATATTATTATAAAAAAATTTTTTTAAATTCTTTTTATAAAAAAAAAAAAAGAAACTCCATGCTCATTACCAGTCACTCCATTCTCCCTTCCTCTCAGCTCTTTGAAACCACTTACCTACTTTTTGCCTCTGGATTTGCCTATTCTGGACATTTCATACAAATGCAATCATATAATTATGTAGCCTTTCTGACCAGCTTATTTCACTTAGTATATTTCAAAGGTTCTTCCATGTTGTAGTATGTATCAGTACTTCATTCAGTTTAATAATAATATTCCACTGTATGGACATATTCATCCATTTATCGGTTGATAGACACTTGGATTACTTCCACTTTTGGTCTCTCTGGATAATGCTGTACATTTGTGTACACGTTTTTGATGTTTTCATTTCTCTCGGTGATGTATCTAGGAACGGAATTGCTGGATCATATGGAAAATATTTAACCTGTTGAGGACCTGCCAGCCTGTTACCCAAAGTAGTTGCACAATTTTGCACTCCCACCAGCAATGTATAGGGGTTTCTCCAATCTCTCCATCCTAACACCTGTTATTATCTTTTTTAATACAACCATCCTAGTGTGAAGTGGCATCTCATTGTGGTTTTGATTCGCATTTACCTGATGGCTACCCATCTTTTTTTTTTAAACAGATTTTATTTATTTATTTGAGACAGACAGAGATAGCGAGAGAGACCACGAGTGGGGAGGAGAGGGAGAAGCAGGCTCCCTACTGAGCAGGGAGCCTGACGCGGGGCTGGATCCTAGGACTCTGGGATCACGACCCGAGCCAAAGGCAAACACTTAACAGACTGAGCCACCCGGGCACTATGTTGAGCATCTTTTTATGTGGTTATTGCCATTTGTGTATCTTTGGAGCCCATTTTAAAAACTGCATTGCCTTTTTGTTGGGCAGCCTTTCCCCCTGCCCCCTTTTAAAAATCATCATTCCTTACCTCTTCAAGATTAGGCAGGAGACAAACCTTGCCCAGTCTGTGCTATATACATCTCTATTACTTGAATGGCACTCAACCCAGCCTAGAAAAAAGAGCCACTGCCACCAACAAATTGGTCAGTTCCTGAAAGCCAACTCCCTGCCTGCAGATGGCAGTGCTAAGCCCCCAAACTGAATATTTATTTAAATGCCCAATTGAAAGTATACCA
Source organism: Ursus americanus (assembly GCF_024610735.1). Classification (NCBI taxonomy): domain Eukaryota; kingdom Metazoa; phylum Chordata; class Mammalia; order Carnivora; family Ursidae; genus Ursus; species Ursus americanus. The sequence goes on along the minus strand of NC_142140.1, from coordinate 32,384,318 downwards.
TAAGAACAATGCGGAAATCCTGACAAGGTCAGGAAGACACCTGATGCCACTGTCCTTTAAAACACAAAGGACCTCCAAGCTTCTACTCACTAATTAGTACAGCTGCCTTATTCTTTTTTTTTTTTTTTTAAGAGAGGGAGAGGTGGAGGAGGGATAGAGGGAGAGGGGGAGAGAGAGAATCTTAAGCAGGGTCCGGGCCCAGCATGGAGCCCAGCACGGGACTCAGTCTCACAACCCTCAGATCATGACCTGAGACAAAATCAAGTCGGACATTTAACTGACTGAGCCACCCAGGCTCCCCTGCCTTAATTATTCTTTATCTGAGTCCAGATTATTACTTTTGCTATTGATTTCTCAGAATTTTTGTTGCTAGAATATAGCCACTTAAATTTTTTACGTGGTTTGTGGAAACAGGGATAAAGGGATATTTGTAAGATAGTAAGAAACAAAAGCAGCCAAGTAACCTGCCGGTAGTGGTCACTTCCTTTAAGTTTGGCACAATGAATACAATGTCATGACGTATATGCTAGAAGAAGAAATTTACCAAGAATATGCTGGGCTTAAGCAATTCTCAGGAGTAAATTTTAGAACCAAGTCCTGATCAAACCCATGTTTAATTAATGTTGCCTTTAACATAAAATACCTAGATTGCCTTAATGAGATTACAGATTAAGACTATTATTTCATTCCTACCATTTTCCTAAAAATAAAGCTGGTAATATAAATAAATGTCATTTGGAAAGAGTTTTTGGTGTGTCAATACTATCCCAACAGTTAACTCTACTGATCCTTGGGAAAAGGCTGGTAGTAGATTATTTCTAGTCACTTTCTCAGAATTCAACCATCTGAATAGGTAATCAGACTCCAGAACTTTCATTTCATTAATTTTCCCCTACACCAGATCTTCAGATAATGTACTTGGAAGATAGACCAACTACTTGCTCTTCATAACTCAACCTAAGTTCTCATATAAATTCCACCAAAGTTGGTAAATATTAGTTAATATTTACACTATTGAAACATCCAACTTGCCACCAGGAAGCTAAGCAATTGTTTCTAATGACAAGTCAGAAGTCACTTTCACCTCCATACCAAGAATGAGAACTTCTGTACTTAAGGAAGTTTGATCCAGGACATCTGGTTTCTGGTCCAGCATGCTTGTAAGAAGCTTGGAAGTTGCCACTCTGTCCTAAGGAGAAGTCAATAACTGAACACACTGAAAAATCAACGATTCTTAGGTCCCTAAGAGACATGTCACAGGGCAAACTGGTGCCCCCCAAATCGGAGCTCAACAGGTGAATACAGAGAATCACAACCTGCAGGAATAGAAATCTCTGTGGGAACCAGTGCCAGGGTAGGGACAGTTGAACTGTAATTGAGGAATTGCTAGAGGCTCAGTATGGACAACCCAGGTAAAAACTCCAACGGCCCCCACACTTTTGTGAGTTTCACCTCCTTCTACCAGCGTCTCACAGTGAATATTGGAGAAAAATCTTACACTTCCGGTGGAGGAAGGGGGAAAGAAACCACTTTGAAATATGCCAGAGCACCCTGTTTTTAGCAAGGTCTGCTCTCAAAAAAGTAACCAGAACCTAACTTACAGAACGGTTTTATCAGAGCCTAACTGACCAGCAGGCAGACCACTTTGGCCATCCTTTCCCACCTAAGGGGGAGAAAAATTTGAGAAGCACATGTGAAGTTTATAGTCCAGAGGCCTAAGTCTCACTAAAAGACCGAGACTTAATCATAAGACTATAAAATGCTTCCCCTACTCCCACAGCTTACCGTGACATTACTGAAGGCCTATTTGTAGCAGTGATGTACAGGTCCAGCAATCCAAAAAAAAAAGAAAAGAAAAAGAAAAAAAGACAAGACATACTAGAAGGCAAAAAACAGGGGCGTCTGGCTGGCTCGGTCAGTAGAGCATGCAACTCTTGATCCCAGGGTCATGAGTTTAAGCCCCATTTTGCGCTTAGAGCCAACTTAATAAAGATAAATATTTAGGTAAACAGATAAATTGACAAATAAATAAAAAATACATACATACCTACATGGCAAAAACCAGTTTGTTGACAGAGCAAGCAACCAGACTCAGATATGGCAGGGACGATAGAATTACTGGACTGGGAACGTAAAACAACTGTAGTATGTTAAGGGCTCTAATGGATAGAGAAGACAATAAAAGGGCAGACAGGCAATGTTAGCAGAGATGAATTCTAAGAAAATCAAAAGGAAATGCTAGAGATTAAAAAAAATTGCAACAAATGAAGAATGCCTCTGGCAGGCTAATTAATAGACTGGACATGGCTAAGGAAAGACTCTCTTGAGTGTGAGGCTATCGCAACACCAACCTCCAAAACTTAAGAAGCAAACGAGGAAAAAAAAAAAAAAAAAGACTGGGGGAGGGAGAGACAAAAACCAAAACAGAAAAACAACATCCAAGGGGCGCCTGGGTGGCTCAGTCGTTAAGCGTCTGCCTTTGGCTCAGGGCGTGATCCCTGCATTCTGGGATCAAGCCCCACATCAGGCTTCTCCACTGGGAGCCTGCTTCTTCCTCTCCCACTCCCTCTGCTTGTGTTCCCTCTCTCGCTGGCTGTCTCTCTCTCTGTCAAGTGAATAAAATCTTGAAAGAGAAAGAAAGAAAGAAAGAAAGAAAGAAAGAAAGAAAGAAAGAAAGAAAGAAAGAAAGAAAGAAAGGAAGGAAGGAAGGAAGGAAGGAAGGAAGGAAGGAAGGAAGGAAGGAAGGAAGGAAGGAAGGAAGGACAATATCCAAGAACTGTGGGACAACAAAGAAAGATGTAACATAGGCATAATGGGAATAACAAAGAAGAGAAACAGAAATATTTAAAACGGTTAGGACTGAGAACTTCCTCAACTTAATGGCAGATACCAAATCACATACCCAGGAAATGCAGGTAACACCAAGCAGGATAAATGCCCTCAACCCTGTATCTATACCTATCATTTTCAAACTACAGAAAATCAAAGATGAAAAAATCCTGAAAGAAGCCAGAGGAAAAAGAAACACCTTACCCACAGAGGACCAAAGATAAGAGTTACATCCGACCTCTCAGAAACCATGTAAGCAAAGAGTGGAGTAAAATACTTAAAATGTTGAGGGAGAAAAAACCCGCCAACCTAAAATTCTGCACTCTACAAAATTATCTTTCAAAAGTGAGGGAGAAATAGACTCTCAAACAAAAATTGAGGGCATTTGTTGCCAGTAAAACTGTCCTTGCAAAAAATGTTAAGTTCTTTAGGTAAGAGAAGGAAAATGATACAAGTCAGAAACTTAATTTACATAGAGAAACAGTATCAAAGGAGTAAGTGAAGGTATTTAAAAAACTCATTAACTGATCTAACAGACAAGTTTGTTCAAAAGAACAAAAGCAACACTGTGTTTGCCTATGCATGTTTATTCATATGCTTATGTATAAGTGAAATGAATGAATGCAATGATATGAGGAACTGGAGGGAAGAATGAAGATTATTTTGTTATTATAAGGTACTCAACACTACCCACTGAAGGACATAGCGTTATTTGAAAGTGCACTTGGAATAGTAGTAAATATGCATCACAAACACTAGGGCAACCACTAAAAAAAGTTTTGGTTTTTTAAAGTGTAACTGATATGCTAAGAAAGGAGAAAATATAATCATATACAATGCTCAATTAAAAACCAATGAAAGGCAGAAAAAAAGTGGAAGACAAAATTGTGAACAAAGAACAAGGGCAACAATTAGAAAAATTACAAATATGGTAGATATTAATGCAGCTATGTCAATAATCACTGTAAATGCCAATTGTCTAAATGTACCAATTATCACACAGACTGTCAGATGGATCAAAAACCAAGACCCAACTATATGATGTCTACAAGAAGCCCACTTTAAGTGTAAATATAAAGACATACAGAGACTAAAAGTAAAGTTATCAAGAGAATGAGAACACAGGGGTGCCTGGGTGGCACAGCGGTTAAGCGTCTGCCTTCGGCTCAGGGCGTGATCCCGGCGTTCTGGGATCGAGCCCCACATCGGGCTCCTCTGCTATGAGCCTGCTTCTTCCTCTCCCACTCCCCCTGCTTGTGTTCCCTCTCTCGCTGGCTGTCTCTATCTCTGTCAAATAAATAAATAAAATCTTAAAAAAAAAAAAAAAAAGAGAATGAGAACACAAACCAGAGTGGAATACTTGCAAAAGACACATCTGATAAAGGACTATATTCAAAATATATCAAGAACTCTTAATATCCAATGAGCAAACCCAACCAAAGAAATGGCCCATAGACCTAAACCTCACCAAAGATATACAGATGGCAAATAAGCAAATGAAAAGATGTGCCATATCATTATGTCATCAAGGAAACCCAAATTAAAATGAGATACTACTACACATCTGTGAGAATGGCCCATTCTGGAACACTGACACCAAATGCTGGTCAGGATGGAACTGGAGCAACAGGAACTCTCACACATTACTAGTGGGTACAGCCACTTGGGAAGACAGTCTGATGGCTTCTTGAAAGACTAAACATACTTGTACATACAATCCACCAATGATCCACAATGTTTACCCCAAGGAGTTAAATACTTATGCCTGTGCAAAAATCTGCACACAGTGTTTGTAGCAGCTTTACTCATAATTGCCAAATTTGGGGCTCAACCTACTGAGTCCTACAGTAGATAAATGGATAGACCATGGTATAGGAACTATCAAGCCATGAAAAGACCTGGAAGAAACTTAAATGCATATTAAATGAAAGAAGCCAATCTGAAAAGGCTACATCTTGTATTCCAACCATATAATATTCTGAAAAAGGAAAAACTATAGAGGCTGTGCGAAGATCAGTGGTTGCCAGGGTTGGGGGTGAGGGAGGGATGAACACGTGGCACACAGAGGATTTCTAAGTGAAAATACTCTATATACTGTAACAAGGGATACATACCATACATTTGTCCAACCCCCAAAAAAGTGCACCGCCAAGAGTGAACCCTGATGTAAACTTGGATTTGGGGTGATTATGTGTCAATAGAGGATCATCAGATGAAATGAATGTACCACTCTGGTGGGGAATGTTAATAATGCGAGATGCATGCGTGGAGGCGGAGGCTATACTCCTTCAACTTTTCTATAAATCTAAAACAGCTCTAAAACAAAGTCTCAAAAAAAAAAAAGTAAACGGAGAAAGATACACCATGCTAATACTCATCAAAAGAATGCAGGAGTAGCTATATCAATTTCAGAGAGAGTAGACTTCAAAACCAGGAAAATTATCAGGGATAAAGATAAATGATAAAGGGGTCAGTTTTACAAGACAACTGTTCACACGTATACACGTAACAGACAGTCAAACTACATGAGGTGAAACACAAAGAGAAATATATGAGTCCAACACCTCTCTGTGACTGACCCAGCAGGCAGAAAACCAGTAAGAAAAGAGCTGAAACCAAGACCAACAATCAACTGGATTTAAATGACGTCTATCCAATCAGAGCAGAATACACATACTTTTCAAGCTCACATGGAACATTCACCAAGACATTCTTGGCTATAAAATACACCTGAACAAATTTGAAAGAACAGAAATCCTACAGTATCTACATTCAGACCACAATGGAATTATACGAGAAATTAAAACAAAAACCAAAAAAACAAAAAACCCCACAGATGGAGAATCTCCACTTAACACACTTCTAAATAATACATGAGTCAAAGAAGAAATCTTAGAGGATTTAAAATATATTTTGAATTACATGAAAATAAAAACTTAGCAAAATTTGTGGGTTGTAAAGAAGTGCTTAGAAGAAAATTTACAGCATTTAATTCATACATTGGAAAAAACCTAAAAAATCAATCATCTAAGCTTCCACCTTAGGAAACTAGAAACAAAGGAGCAAATTAAATCAACAGTAAGCAGAAGAAATAAAAATCAGCAGATATCAATGAAAACAAGAAATCAATGGAAAAAACCGATTAAACCAAAAACTGATTCTCTAAAAAGGTAAAACGGATAAGCCTCTAGCCAGACTAAGAAAAAAAGGACGCAAATTACTAATATCAGAAAGAGGGGACATCACTATAGATCTCATGGACTTTAACATAAAGTCTGACCCCAGTGGTGCCTGACTGGCTCAGCAGGTAGAGCATGGACTCTTGATCTCAGGGCTATGAGTTCAAGCCCCACGTTGGGTGTAGAGATTACTTAAAAATAAAATATTTTTATTTTTAAAAAGGTTTTATTTATTTGAGAGAGAGAGAACGCAGGAGAGGAGGGGAAGGGGCAGAGGAAGAGAGAAACCCAAGCACACTCCATGCTGAGCGCAGAGTCCCACTTAGGGTTCAATCTCACGACCCTGAGATCATGAACTGAGCTGAAACCAAGAGTCAGACGCTCAACTGACTGCAACACTCAGACACCCCTAAAACTAAGATCTTTAAAAAGAAATGTCTGACCTCAATGAATGATCTGAAAGTGATTGTTACTACATGAGATGATTTTGTACATATGCTAAAGAAAACTGGAAGTTTCAGTGAATGGGACATGAATACTCTGAAAAATTAAAATAACATTTCACTTGTATTTTCAATAGAGAATACATAAGGCGAAGAGGGAAATTCTTGTAAACAGAAACGTGTAACAAAATACCAAGATAGTCCATCACAGGAAAGCAACTCAATCAGTTAGACAAAGGACAATGGGTAATATTATGCCCGCCCCCCCCCCAAAAAAAAGCTTATTGGTCAGAGGGATAGAAAACAGATAATGGTTCCATCCTCCACTCCAACGCTGCTGCTCATCAGCCTTTAAGAGAACCACAATTCCTCTTCAGTTTCTCTATTAACATAACAATTATTTGACAGAATACTTTTAAACATAGTCAACTGTTCTGTATAATAGGGGAGGTCACAGACACCTCTTATTGATTGACGAACACTAAGGTTAATATTTATGTGAACAGTAAGCATTGAATCTTGATGGTGTCAAGTATTTCCTAAGAGTACTGAGCATGTCAGTAAGTCAGAACAGTGATAGTAACTTTCTAAGTTCACATCATTTGCAAAGGATGTTAAAACACAGGGAAAGGCATTATGTGGGTTATCTCTTAATTTATACTTCTCCCCAAAGAATTTACTCACTTCTATTTGGGGAGGGAAAAAAAGGACTTCTCAATTGACTTAAAAAACTACCACCACTAGGACTGAAGAAAAATTAAGTTTTAAAAAATAATTTACTTGAAAGTGTGTGCCAATGAGAGAGAGCGAGAGAGAGAGCGCATGCACAAAGAGAGGGGTGAGGCAGAGGGAGAAGCAGAGTCCCTGCCGGAGCAGGGAGCTTGCCATGGGGCCTGATCCCAGGACCCTGGTATCATGACCTGAGCTGAAGGCAGATGCTTAACCGACTGAGCCACGTGGGCACCCCGAAAAAATAATTTCTTGGGATAAAAAACATGCCAAGTTTTGCCAAGTTACCAAGTTAATGTTTTCTTTAAAAAAAAAAAAATAATCTTGCAAATCTAACCCATTTGGTGAAAATTAGGCAATTTTATAGTTTCTTCATGTAGTCATTTCCAACAATGACAGTAAGAGCTGCTTTACATCACAAATAAGATTATATGGATTCTTTACTCCTTTTTCAGAGTCTGTGAAAGCATTCTGAATTTACTTCAGTTTTTAAAATTAATACAGTGGTAATTTAATTATGATCATTAACAGTCAACCCACTGAAGTTTAATACCAGCTAGGTGAACCCTGTAAAACTACACATACTACATCATACCTTAGTTTTATCCAACAAGAAAGGATACCTTTCTTATTCAGACAGAAGGGAGAATTCATCTGGTGGGCTAGGAAGCTGCACTTACATCAAGAGACCCACGGTAAACACACACTTTACCCCAGTAACCTGCATGACTGTCATCAACTACTTAATTCCAATTTCTTTTTACTTGAACCAGTATTTTTTTTATGATTCAAAAATATATATTATTTTACTAGCATATATTTGGTTTGGAAGTAAAATTTTAATCCAGAAATCTAAGTGAAATAAGTCAAGCAGAGAAAGACAATTATCATATGGTTTCACTCATTTATGGAACATAAGAAATAGGAAGATCGGTAGAAGGAAGGGAAGAATGAAAGGGGGGTAAACAGAAGGGGGAATGAACCACGAGAGACTATGGACTCCAGGAAACAAACTGAGGGCTTCAGAGGGGAGGGGGGTGGGGGATTGGGATAGGCCGGTGATGGGTATTAAGGAGGGCACATATTGCATGGTGCACTGGGTGTTATACGCAAATAATAAATCATGGAACATTGCATCAAAAACTGGGGATGTACTGTATGGTGACTAATGTAACAAAATAAAAATTATTAATAAATCAAAATAAAAAAAAGAAATTTATGTGCAGCTATACAAGCCACTAAGTATTTGAAAGATTTGTAATATACATAAAACATTATAGACAAAAACTAAGTTAGTTACTCATAAGGTTATCAAGATGAGTCCTCAGTAACCTCATAAATGTAGTTAATGAAGTATATACACCTATATTGCCTTATTAACAAAGAATTCGTTACATGCAGCTCTCCGCAGAAGTTCTAAGGATGTGGAGCTAAACCGAAAGCGCTTGTGAACTCCATGACGTCGGAGAGCAGCATCACCAACAGCCCGCATTCTGCCGCACAATCAGCACTTGCATTTCTTTAACTAACATTAGTTGTGAAACAAACACATGCATACATGCTTTCTGGGCAGTTCATTTTATTACAGCTTTTTACTCTTGATCTGAGTTTAGAAATGTACAGTCAGATTCTATTTTACTATAGAAAACTAAAATTTTGAAGTTACTCCCCACTCTGTTATATACATGACAGTGACCCATACCTTATTTCCGATTTAAACAATCAGTAAACTCAGAGACCTGTATTACTGTTCACAAAATGTAATATATGCAAATTAACTTTGCTAAATAAGAAAACCCATTTCAAATATCTTCAAGACTCAAAAAGAACACACACAATTACATATTTTTATCATTTTATTAGGAATAATTCCAAATGGGTTATGAAGAAAACTTATTGAGTTTGATGAGTTTTCCAAAAACTCTTAATGAAGATATGTTCACCAATAAACAATAAAACATCAGCAGAACTATCATATACTGGGCAAAGAGTCAGGCTGATACCAAAAAGCAACATGCAACATAAAAAAGATACAATATAAAGGAAGACAATCTGCTGGGTATTAAAAATCATCTCAATATGAACTCTTTGCAACCAGCACAGAACTAATTAGCTATCAAATCCAAACCACACTAAGGTAAGCTTGGCTGATGAAGCCAGGATTCAATAAGGGGGGAAAATATAAGTTCCTCAGTGCAAGAGATCTGAATAGTGTTTTGGAGCATTTCCCTGGCTGGTACAAGCAGTATTAGAAAATCTTTTTGGCAAGGGAGAAAAATAAATACAAATGGAATGCTACATTTTTTAAATCAGCAGACTGTCCCAGGAATGATAAAGGTATCAGTAAAGTAGCAAGGGGATAACTTTAAAACATTATTTCTTGTGGGCTCAAAAAACATTCAAAATGGATTTATTTAAAGGTGTCACCATAGCTATGTCCAGGCATTTAGGCTTAAGGGAATTAAAATTAAAAGAGGATACTTTTTTCCCAAGTTAAGGAGAATTTCTTTAAAACCAAGCATATTGCTAAATAGCAATATTATACTTGGTAAACAATAATTGGCAACAAAATAAGTTTAAACGCTGTAATATTCTGCCCAAACCAGTCCCAGATACTGTTTAATAACCAAGATGCAAACTAATTTTGTTGTAACAAGCCTAGACCAATTCTATCAAATATGTCCTTGGTTAGATATCCAGTTTCGTTTAACGTTTTGAAAGCTCATTTGACAGCCAGTCAAGTCCCTCATACAGACCAGTTCCTTGTGTAGCACAAGTGGCTTGAACATACCACTGTAAAGAAAGAACAAGAAAATACTTGATTAACAGAAGACTACATATAACCAGTCTTGAAAATATCTTAATCAGCAAATTAAGTATTTCCCCCCAACTGCCCAAGGATAATATTCAGTCAGCAGTTAATAAGGAAACAAAAAATTAATATATAGGAAAAAGGAGTAAAATCGGTTTACATCTCACTATTACTGTTATATTTAATAATCTCAGTAACTGTATAGATTGGAAGTGTTCTCTTACACGCTTCTCACAAAACTCCTGTCACATTTAAAGCTACTCCTACCCATTCATTAGATTTAATCAACAATCTACTCCTTAATCTGAAAAGAACATTCATAGGAAGATTAGTAACTAATTAAGTATCCACCAGGTCCTTATAACCCTCTTTTGTTTCCCATAAAACTAAGTTCAGAATACAGGAGGCAAAATTTTGAAGAGTAGAAGCTGTTGATATTGGAGGCAAGCTTTTCAGATAATTTCACTATCTTTAGTTTCATGCATTCCAAAAAGTTTCACTTTTTAAAATTGTAACAGGAACTGTATGAAATGCCATGAAATGTTAAGAGCAAGAAAAGGATCTAGAAAGCAATTTAGTTACCTTTAAGGGATAGTTTATCATTTTTCTTTACTGATCCGTTTTATTTTGCCTTACAATAAAGAACTTGCTTTAATATTACAAGGTTAATGCAAGTATACCACACTGCCAATTACTATTTGAATACCAAACACCCTAGTAACCTAGAAGGCTGGTTAAAGGTAGAGATTCTTACCTTCACAGCACTGGAAACTGGTATCATTTATAGTTTAACTTGTTTAAATCAGCCTAGGACATCTCAAACGGCCTATACAGTTATTGCCCAGCACAATATCTGCCTTATTGACAACTTCGTGAAAAACCATTGTAAAGCACAAGTCACACTAAAGTTTGTGATATCATCTTTATATATAAAACAGTATATTGTGTTTTGCCAGTATTTAAAAACCACTGATCTAAAACAAGCTACTGGAGAACAAGTGTAATATTTCTTTTAATTTTAAACTCAAAACTTGTTTAATGTCGTAAGGATAGTTCACAAGCTTTGGATGTTAGAAGGCAAACAGTATAAAACAAGAATATTTAAAATATGGCTGCAAAAATATTGCAATTTTAATAAGAAAACCAAATTATAAAATACTTGCTACAGAGCTATTTAAAAGATACAAAATTAAAATTAACATCAATAATCCTTAGATTATACAATTCTCATAAAGTACATCTTTATTGATCCTAAATGTTTTGAGGACAAAGTTAACAAAAATCAAATGAAATAAAGGTATCTAAACATTTGGATCCTTAAGGGATAAATACTAAAAGTTAAAAAAAGGAGGGGCTCCTGGGTGGCCCAGTCAATTAAATCAGACTCCTGATTTTGGCTCAGGTCATGATCTCAGGGTCCTGAGACTGAGCCCCATGTCGGGCTCTGCACTGGCTGTGGAGCCTGCCTGGGATTCTCTCTCTCCCTCTACTCCCTCTTTAAAAAAAAAAGAAAAAAAAAAGGAGAAGATATAACATAGTTTAAAACTTGAACACACATTTGTAAAAGCCTGAAAGGGCTCATGTCTGTAAACAGAGTATATTATTGTATTTTTTTAATGACGTGCTCATTATCTGTTCAAAAAGGACAATTCCTTAATATGTACTTAAAGTGAATACTTCCTTTTTTTTTTTTTTAAGATTTTTTATTTCTTCATTTGAAAGAGAGAGACAGCCAGTGAGAGAGGGAACACAAGCAGGGGGAGTGGGAGAGGAAGAAGCAGGCTCCCAGTGGAGCAGGGAGCCTGATGTGGGGCTCGATCCCAGAACACCGGGATCACGCCCTGAGCTGAAGGCAGCCGCTTAACGACTGAGCCACCTAGGTGCCCCTAAAGTGAATACTTCCTTAAACAATTACATTAATTCTAATAGTCAGGAGGTTAAAAAGAACCTCCAAATACTTACTGTTCTGTTACGAAGAGACTGAAGACCTAATTTATCTGTCATTTCACTGATGGCCATAGCATTTGGCAAATCCTGTTTGTTTGCAAAAAGCAGCAACACTGCATCTCGCAACTCATCTTCCTGAAGCTGAAAATAAAAGCTACGATGTTAACAATAAACCGGAACTCAATCACTGAGACAAACTAGGTAAAACAGTCTTCCTGTATATACCACTTATTCAACATTAAATATGTTATTAAACACCAACCTAATTTCACTACATAAAGTTCAGGCACACTTAAATCTCATATCCTTCAATTTTTAAATCCCAAGCAAATAATTAATATGCTTTTCAAGTAATGCAAACTATTTTTCAAGCCAATCACCCCACACTCCATTAAGGTAAATCATTCGCCATTTCAGCTTTCATGATCATCCATTAAGAGTCAGGATTGGCAAGGACAAGAAACACACATGGAAATAAATATTTATGGCAGAATCTTATGGTACTCAGTAGTAGAGGATTCTTTTCGGACTTTTACTCCTTTTCAGCCAGCAGGACTAGACAACAGTAAGACGACAATACAATAATTAGGGCACTGGCAGTATCGTGAAAAAATACAAGAATAACATAAGAGTATGATAATAAATTATATAAGAGTAAATAATAAGTAATAATACAATAACAAATAAAAGTAAATACAAGAGTAGATGCTGGCAGGAACGAGTACTGACACATGCTACAACACGGATGAGTGTTAAAAATTTATGCTAAGTGAAAAGTAACAAAAAGTTTAAAAAGACCACATATTGTATGATTCTATTTACATGAATGCCTAAAATAGGCATATGCATATAAAGTAAATTAGTGGTCATAAGGGCTGGGGGTTTGGGGTGGACTGGGGGAAGAAATGGGGAATAAATACTAATAGTTCTAGAGAATTTCTTTATGTGTCAATAAAAATGTTCTAAAATTAGATTGTGGTGATGTTTGCACAATACTGTATACTAAAAACCAATGACTTACAATTTTAAACGAGTGAAGTTTATGGTATGTAAATTATACCTCAATAAAGCTGTTTACAAAAAGAGTAGAAGGGGTGTTCTTTAACTCCTCGGACAAACTACCAGTGACTTGGTTACACATACACTGGCACAACAGTTTTACAAACTGCAATATAGTCTTAGAAGCAATGCATGAGAATTAAGATTTCATTTCAGTAAATATTTTATGGCTATCCAAGTTTGAAACCATGATAAGGTACCTCTAGCAAGGTTCCTCAACAAATTTTTACAATATAAATACAGCTGACCCTTGAACACATGGGTATGAACTATGTGGGTCAACTTAAACATGGACGTTTTGCTGTACATTACTGTAAATGCATTTTCTCTTCCTTATAATTTTCTTAGTAACATTTTTTCTCTAGTTTACGTTATTATAAGAATACAATATGTAATACATATAACATTCAAAATTATATGTTAATCAAGTGTTATTGGTAAGGGCAAGAGTTAAGTTATCAGCAGTTTTTTTGTGTGAGAGGAAGTCTAAACTGAGATTTATTTCAGTAATACACAACTGATGGTTGGAAAAAAAAATCAGGATGTGGATATCCTTTTCCAATTTTTCTAATATTTTAGTTGACTGACAAATGCATAGAAGTATTCCAAATGAGAGAAGGGACCGCCAGGAATGTTGCATAAAAAATGTCCACCTTCAGTGGAAAGCTGGATTAGATGTCTTTTGGAACCCTTCCAAGACTGAGATTTTCAGATTCTTTTCAAGTATGCCAGTCACGTTAATTATCATATTTAAAACAACAGATTCCATGTTAAAGCGTTAAGCCACAAAAAAAACTAGTGTTAGAACAATTCCAAAAACACTAAAAAGAATTTTATTTGAAATTTGCTATTTAAATGACATATCAAAGATCGAAACAAAAAATGACAAAATAGAATTCTTATTAGATCACGGTGAGATTGGTTTCATTAAAGGCAAAATCCTCTGCCCAATTGCCTTTACTCCCTAAAATGAGGTTCTGGAACACATATTGAATAACTTTAGTAATCTGTATCTCCATTTGTAGGTTTTGTGGTACGGTCTTTATCTCATCTGAATTTTCCATATTGTCCGAATTCATCTTTCTGTTTGCTCTTTTCAGTCTATATTCCTAAAACCTTTTCTAAACATTTGTTCTAAACATTTGTTCTAAATCATTTCTAAAGCTTGTCTTAATTGTAATCTCTTCTCTCCAACTTGTCAAGCAGTTTTTCCTCCAAATTCCAAGATTCCTGGTGTGATTTCACTATTAATTTAGCTTTAATACATGTTACATTTTACCCAAGAGCACACTTGGGGTTAATTTTCTCCAGGTTTTTTTAAGGGCAGTTGAAAGTTGCAAACCTTCTAATGCAAGCTGTTTCATTTCAAAAGCTATTTTTAATCCTTCAATTTCATTTTCCAGGTCTTCAATTTGCTTATCTTGCATGATTTGTTCTGGAGTTTTTCCTCCATTTACATCAACCACCGATTTACACTCCAAGAGTTACCGTTTTGTCTGTGCTCTCAGCCTGAGCAGCAGGGTCAAGCGGTCCTTAGGATGCACCACCTGGGCACCAGGGACCTGTGCTGGCCCAGCCTCCCTGTCTCCCACTCCAGAGCTGGAGGGCTTGGTGGCTGCTTGCTCTTTGGGTTGCAATTATGACTAGCACAAAGAACTGCCACCTAGGATGGGAAGGCACGGCCTCAGGAGGCAATATTCCTGCCACTAAACCATGGCCAGCAAAAGCGGTAGTTAGGTTTTTGAGGACTCAAGTTATACGTGGATTTTCAACTGTACACATTGTGGGTGGGCCATGAGTCGGCACTCCTAATCCTCACGCTGCTCAAGAGTCAACTGTACATGAAAACAATGATACATGGCAAAGCTAAAATACCATCATCAATCAAAATTCTATTACCTTCAGGTGGAATTCTTTATCATGGCTGCCATTATGAAACATTTCAAAGTATATATTACATAGGTACAGAATAGAGAAAACCAAACCCAATGACCTTGGGAACAAGGGATCTGAACCAAGATTCCTAGATCACAAAAGTTCCAAAACTATAGACCTTTTATCTATTAACTAAAAGGACTAATGGAGACATCCTCAACCAGAGACATGTCAGCCCTGGAGCATGCTAAAAACAAGCTGAGCCTTCCTCCCAACTTAATGATGTAGCTACTCTTCTGTGTGTTTTTTAAAATGCTCTATAGATTTTATATGCATTCTTAAGAACCTGAGATGACAGTTCCTCAAGGTTCTTTCTAACTCTGAAACAATTCATTTGTGTAATCTAATCACAGTAAGATGTACCAACCACTAACACCACCACTGTCACCTTGAAAAACATATCTTGGAAACAATTAATAAACATTCTTACCATTTTCTGCAGCTCTTCAGCTCCTTCCTGAATTCTTTCACGGTCATTACTATCTACCACAAAAATAAGACCCTGGGGAAAAATTGTTTAAATAAATTGCAACAGTTAACCTTAAATGAGACACTAAATATCAAACATAAGTACAGGAAGAAGAACCATGTTGAGTTAAACGTTAGGAAGACAAGGTCTCCTTATTAAAACAAAAAAGGAAAAGAACAGGGCCCTAAGTACTAAAAATAGAATTGAACACTATTTGTGATTTTAACTTATGTTATTTGAAAAAAAATGTAGGGGCACCTAGCTGGCTCAGTTGGTTGAGCATCCAACTCTTGATGTCGGCTCGGGTCATGATCTCAGGGTCATGGGATCAAGCCTCACATGGGGCTCTACACTCAGCACAGAATCTGCTAGCGATTCTTCTCCTCCCTCTCTCTCTTGCCCCTCTCCCACTCACATGCACATGTCTCTCTCTAAATAAATAAATAAATTTTTTAAAAAAAATCTTACTCTTAACCAACTGATCACTTTTCTCAACTACACCATGAATAAATCTTATCCCTCTTCCCTCCACGTTAAGTGCAGATAAGTGCAAGTAACAAAATGGTCACTAAGTGGGAACAAAAGGAAAAAGAATCAACCAAAGATCCTAAAGATGCATGAATTTACTTACTGAATTAGCATATTCAGTTAAAGGCATACACAAAGTGTTTAAAAAAAGGGGGGCACACAAAAGAGTTTTTGTAGGTTCTTATGGAAAAGTCAGCCCGGCTCCACAATGTTGTTGACTTGATCAAATAAGAAATTCTTTTATTTTTATTTTTTTAAGTAAACTATAGGCCCAATGTGGGGCTTTAACTCATGATCCCGAGATCAAGAGTCACACACTCTACAGACTGAGTCAGCAAGGTTAAAGTGCCCCCAAATACGAAATTCTTAACAAAAAGAAAAGTAGTAAACGATTCTTAGAGATATTCACAAACATTAGAATTCTACTGTAGAAAAGAAATGGAATTAAGGAAACAATTAGTTAAGACTTCTAAAAACTTCCAAATAAGTATAAAATTTTCAACTGGAGAGAGAGGGCAGATTACCTTGATAGCTTTGTTAAAATCTATTCCTATTAATACTAAAGTGATTACTTTAAATATTATTTTCCCCACATCCCTGACCACTGAAGTATTTTTTGATCATTTGTCACTTAATCATAACCTGTCTTGTGCTTATTTATATAAATAACTAGATTAAGTCTACCAAAGGCATAAAATCCACTTAGGGCAAGGAGCTACTTCATTTTGTACTTACCCCTCAGTACCATCACAGTACTGAGCCTGCCACGGTACCTAGTATTTATTTTAAGCTATGGTTATTAAATGACAATTTCCTTTGGTCTAGCAAATTTCAAACCCATTTCCTTTCTCTTCTGGAAACCATCATTTTAAACATCCTAACCTTTTGAAAATACTTTTGGTGCTATGACAGCCAGTATGACAGAAAGATACCCAAATTCAAATCTCAGGACTACTTATTACATAAATGACCTAATCCCAGAACATGCCTCCTCTTCTATAAAAATAAAACCATGCCAGCCAACTTTATAAGCCTGTTAAACGTAATCATACGGGTATAAAAGCATCTAGTATTGCATATGGTTTATCACAGACATTTAGTAAATGTTGTCCCCTCCGTTCCCTCCTATTCTAAAAGCTATTCCTTTTTAAAATCTATCCCTCTAGAAGAGGCAATGCCTCCAAAAGAGATCTAATTTTATCTGGACTACTAACAATCCATTTTTATTGTTTAAAATGTAAATAATGCTATCAGTTCCAAAGTAACACTATTGAGAGAAAGAAGTATTTCAGTAATAAATTCAAAGTTATTCATTTCCTGGGACAACCGAGAATCAAGAATGTAGAAAAGCTAGGATTCTAAACGTAAGTTTGGCTACCTTAAGAAAAGACTGCTTAGAAGGCCAATTATTTACTTATTTAGAACAGCAAAATAATTGGAATTATCTAATGAGGGAAGAGGAATTTACTACAATAAACATTCTGTCCTGGCTTGTTAAGTTAGAAGCATGGTTAAATAATATTCATTTTTTTTCAATCTTATAGCTAATAGAACTAATTAGGAATGCTAGAAAAGCTGGTGTAAGAGCTTAGCTGAGATTACATCAGATAACACATAAAAGTTTCCCCTGCAGACATGAGTTCTCTAGGAAGGAGTACTTGGGACTTTTGATTATAAGGTGATCCAAAGAGGCCAGGAAATCGGTCTAATCTCAATTAAGAATTCAAAAGTAAATGGGGCACCTGACTGGCTCAGTTAGTTAAGTGTCCAACACTTGATCTGGGCTCAGATCATGATCTCAGGGTTCTGAGACTGGGCCTCACGCTGGGCTCCATGGTGGTCATGGAGTCTGCTTAAGATTCTCTCTGTCCCTCTCACCCTTTACCCTTTTCCCGCCACAGGCACCCGCTCTCTACTCTCCCCCCTTCCCCCGAAAAAAAACCTCAAAAGTTCATTACAAAGCATTCTAAACAAATCTAAGATAAGACTAGGGTTACTCTTAGTCAAGAATTACAAATTGAGGATTAGCGAAGTTTTACTTTGTCCCTAATTTTACTTCAAAAACATGTTCCCTAAATGAAATGACTATGACTTACTTTAAAATAATCCAAAAGGTGAAGTACATTAGAAAGAAACATCAATTAAACAATATTGGCCATATCCTAATCATTGAAGCTGGGTAACAGATATGCAGAAGTTTATATGCTATTCTCTCTACTTTTGTGTACATTTGACAATTTCCAAAATAAAGTTTTTTAAAGCATGTGACTCATATGAAAATAGCTTTTCTAACCACAGCTAATGCACAGAAATATTCTAATTTTTAATAAAAAAAAAAGCATGCCATTTATTTAACAGGGCACACTACTTAAATCTGGTAGTTCCAGCCAACTCACCTAGGGTATTCACTGCCACCTGGTGGCAATATACCTCACCTGCATACTATGTTTTAAGAGGTGAAGAACAAGAATGGCATCTGCAGATCTTAAACATATGAAGTGCTTTGAACATCACACAGTACTTAAAAAATGTATTTATCAACTCCAGTAGTAAACAAAAACTGATGAGAAACCTCTCCTGTGGTAGAAAACACAACTGAGTTGGAATGAGGTTCAAGAGAAATCTAGAACAAGAATCAGCTCTCCAGTCCTAGTAAGTCATTCCAAGCTTCAGCTTGCTCCTATATAAGAATTAGATGAGAGCAATGGTTCTCAAGGGGGTGAAATTTTGTCCCCAAAGGATATTTTGCAATATGTGGAGATATTTTTTGTTACCGCAACTGGGTTGGGGTAGGGTTTCCCACTGGCACATAGTGGGTAGAGGCCAGGGATGCTGCTAAACATCCTACAATGCAGAGGACCTTCCCTCGCCAACAATAGTTATTCAGCCCAAAATGTCCACAGTGCTGCTGTTGACAAACATTATACCAGAGCCTTGCTCTTCAAAGTAAGGTCCTAAACCAGCACCACCACCACCACCACCACCACCAGAAAACCTACTAGAAATGCAGAATCTCAGGCCCTACGAAATTGACCCGTATTTTAACAAATACCCAGGTGATTCATATGCACATCAAAGTTTGAGAAGACTTACTGATAACTAGTTTATATCCCTAGAGGTTCTAATTCAATTGGTATGGAGCTAATGATCAACGCTTTGGGATTTTTAATTTTTTTAAAGCTCCCCAGCTGATTCTAATATGCAGCCAAATTCAAGAACTCCTGCTTACAGGATTACTAAGGTCTCTCTCATCCCTCTATTATATATACTACATAATATAACAACACCTTACAAATCAATAAGTGGATCTACATTAATGATATATATATTTTTTAAAGATTTATTTATTTATTTTAGAAAGAGAAAGAGAGAGAGAATGAGCGGGAGGGGGCAGAGGGAGAGGGGAAAGAATCTTAAGCAGACTCCACACCGAGCGCAGAGCCCAATACGGGGCTCCATCTCATGACCCTGAGATCACGACCTGAGCTGAAACCAAGAGTTGGATGTGTAACTGACAACACCACCCAGGTACCCTAATATATTTTTTTTCTTAATGTATTTTAATAAGGTAAACACTTAACTGGGCTAAATGAACCACTATTAATTGCTTTTTATTCTTTAAAAATTTAAATGACAGAAAGTTCTACATACCTTATGTTCTAGACTAAGAATGAAACAAACAGAACTACTGATGAGACACCTAATTCAATCTTGAGAACCACCTCCACCTAATCTTCCAAAACACTGTCATGATGGCTATGTAACTCTTCCACCCTGGGTAATTTAGCCTTCAAAGGCATGAGTGAGAGAGCTCACTGAAGAACAAGTCAGTCGGGATAAGAATGCCAACACCCAGTTAAATAGTAGATATCAAAAGAAAAACATATAAAGAAAAGTTATACAAACTGTATAGCACTCCTTACCTGGGTATTTTGGAAGTAATGCCTCCAGAGAGGCCTAATTTTATCTTGACCACCAACATCCCATACTGTGAAACAAATGTTCTTATATTCTACCGTTTCCACATTAAAGCCTACAAAGAAAAAAAAAGACACTTGGGCAAAATGGTATTAATAAAATCCCTTACTGTGGAGTTCTCTCAGAACTGCTTTTTAAGAACCTACTAGATAATCAACAAACTGAAAAAACCTAAGCCAGTTATAATGATAGATATATGCCATAGTACACTTGTCCAAACCCCCAGAATGCACACCAAGAGTGAACCCTAAGGTAAACTATGGACTTTGGATGATTATGTCAATGAGGTTCACCATCACAACGAATTTACCACTCGAGTGAGTGATGCTGATAAAGGGGGAAGCTATATATACATGGGGGTACGGAGTTTATGGGCAATCTCTGTACCTTCCTCTCAATTTTTAAAAGCTCTCTAAAACAATAAAGCGTTAAAAAACTGTTTCAAAATTAAACTATATTCTATTTTATAATATATTATTATGATATAAATTAAAGTCATCTGTAAACTTTCTTACCAATGGTAGGAATGGTGGTGACTATCTCCCCTAACTTCAGTTTATACAGAATGGTCGTCTTGCCAGCAGCATCCAATCCAACTAGAAAAAGACATTATAGATTTTAAATCTAGACCAAAAGCACAAACTAAGAATTAATTTTACAACAAACTTATAGTTTAAAAGCAAAACTCAACTGGTCAAAGCACAAATGAGTTGGAAATGAAATTACTTCATTCCTGATCCCCAAGGGCAATACTTGCTACAGAAAGCCTTTCCATTTTTCTTTCTAGACCTAGAGAGACAGCATGTAGTAGTGAAAAGAAAGGAGTATCTGGCTGACTCAGGCTCTAGTCTGTAGATTTGCTTTGCCACAAATTAGTTAATAAGTGTCTTTAAACAAGTCACTCTAGGAAACTAAGACCAGAGAAATTAGCTGTAAAACTAGGAGATCAAATAATTTCATCTAAGATATTTTCAATTCAAGATCTTATTAATTCTATGAACTACTGTCATTTTTAAAAACCCAAGTTACAAATTGAATCAGAGAACACATAAAAACAAGTGAATAAAAATTATCTTAAAAAAAATGTTAACTATGCACTAGTATCCTTAAATGGTAATAAAGGAAGATGAAGCCAGTATTACCCCTACCTAAATCCATTCCTATTATCAAATGCACAGAAATGAGAACAAAAGATTGGTTAATCTGGATTGTAAAAAATGGCCTTATCATATTCATCTCCAATGTAACTAATGTCTAAATTCTTAAAACAATTCCTTTGAGGCAGATACAAGTAGGGAAGAATGTGCTTGTTTCTGAAGGAAAAAAAATCCAACCTGGAACAAGAAGATATACTTCTTCATTACAGTGACAGTGATGAGCAAATTAAATGCTTATTTTAAGTATGAATCTTTCAAAATCTGCGTATTCCACATTGTCAAACCCTGCTAAATTGAAGGTCAATATCTAGCAACCTCACTGAATGTATCATTGTTCCAACGACATCACATATGGCCATCTAGATTTACGCTATCACAGATTTTGAAATGAATTCAACTTCATTCATGATTTAAGCAAGGATGCTTTTTAAATATTTAAATCAAAGCATGACTTAGCACATGAAACAAATGTTAGTAAGTTAAAAAAAGCACACAGAAATCACCCCACTTACCTAATTTACATTAGGTGCAATGTAAAGTTTAACTTTTATCAGTTCAAAACAGAACTAAAGGTTAGAGGCAATTTCAGACCCCTTCTACCCATGTAACAACCTTTTCTGCTCTGTACCCTGCAAAGGTAGCTTTAAGATCTCTCTGTACACTCAGGCAATGTATGTCTTCATATCCTGTGTCTTCTAATCAAACTGTGTCCCCTACTCTTTCATACCGAGATTCTTTCCAAAATACTATGACACTTACTAGACAGAGTGAACTAAGCCCTCACTCATGGTCACAAGAAAAACCAACTGGCACCAGGAGGTGTTTTGTTTTCTGAGTATGGGACAGTATTCCAAAAAAATATATTTTTCAGAAAATCTAATTCTAAAATATACACAAAGAAACAAAAGTAACAAAAGTTTGACATCTTCAGTAAAAATACAGAAAACGATGCGGAAAACAATATGATTGTTTCATTGAAAAACCTGTCTCTACGTAACAGAGCACTGGGTGTTATAAGCAACTGACAAATCACTGAACTCTACCTCTGAAACAAATAATATGCTATATGTTAATTAATTGAATTTAAATACAACAAAATTTTTTAAAAAGCAGCTGTCTCTTGAGAGAATAAGTCCTTCTTGGGTGATTTTCATCAAATTTTAAAATAAAGCAAAATTCACCCTTAAGTAACAAAATTAAAAGGTGCACCTGGGTGACTCAGTCAGTCAAGCATCATGGGATTGAGATGAGTTGGTCTCTGTGTTGGATGTGGAGCCTGCTTAAGATTCTCTCTCTCTGGGGCACATGGGTGGTGCAGTTGGTTAAGGAGCTGACTCTTGGTTTTGGCTCAGGTCATCATCTCAGGGCCCTGAGATCGAGCCCTGCATCCAGCTCCGCACTTAGCACGGAGTCCTTAAGATTCCCTATCCCTCAGCCCCACCCCCTGCTTGTGTGTGTGTGTGTGTGTGTGTGTGTGTGTGTGTGTGTGTCTACACATGCATGCACACTCTTTCTCCCTCTCTCTCACAAAAAAAATCTTTAAAAAGAGGATTCTCAGGGCGCCTGAGTGGCTCAGTCAGGTAAGTGTCTGCCTTCAGCTCAGGGCATGATACCAGAGTTCTGGGATCAAGCCCCGCATCCAGCTCCCTTCTCCTCAGTAAGTCTGCTTCTCCCTCTGCCCCTCACCCCACTCGTGCTTGTGCTCTCTCTCTCCAAATAAATAAAATCTTTAAAAAAAAAAGATTCTCTCCCATTTCATGCCCCTCCCCCGCTTGCAAGAGCTCTTTCAAAAACAAAAAATAAATCAATAAAAAAGTAACTAAGTCAAAATATGATTAAGCCCAAGTCAGAAGAAGTGAACTAAGATGCTGATTAGAAAAACATGAGTTAGGTTTTTGGGTTTTTTTTTTTTAAAGATTTTATTTATTTATTTGACAGAGGGCAAGAGAGCACAAGCAGGGCGAGCAGCAGAGGGAAAGGGAGAAGCAGGCTCCCTGCTGAGCAAGGAGCCTGTTGCGGCACTGGATCCCAGGATCTTGGGATCATGCCCTGAGCTGAAGGCAGACACTTAACCAACTGAGCCACCCAGGCGCCCCACATGAGTCAGATTTTGAGAACTATGGCACATGCTAGTCCTCACTGGAAGTACAACTGAAACTTAAACCATCACTAAAACAATTTAAATCCAAAAATACTGACAGACAATGAAAGAAACCCAAGACAAATTATTATATAACTATTTTAAGTTATAGAAAAGCATAGAGGTAACCCAATTTTTAATGAAATTGTTAACACAGCTTGTGTGCATAACTAATATTCCACTTCTAAATTTGAATTTTCTTCACACAATAAACATGTGTTACTCTCACTAAAAAAAAAAAAAAATCCAAAGTAGATTTCTTTTATTAATATGTTGGCTTGGTTACATTTCCTGATGTATCTATTAGGAAGATGACTCCTTAAGAGCCTTGAATATATTTTACATATTTATTTTTAATGAAAAATGGGGGGAGAAAGTGTTTACAAACTAATGCAATCATAAGGCTTTCTAAGCAAGTTATTTTTAAAATAAAAATTGTAAGGTAATAGTTAAATAGCTAACAGCCACATACAAGATTCTAAAATCATGAAGGTATCTTCTGAGTTGCACAAAAAAATAACAGTGCTATATAAATGCAAACCAGAATTTTTAAAAAAGAAATTTCTACTGTGAGATTAAAGATACACAAATTAATGTATACCATCACTTAAAACTCATTATATAGTTCTTTACTTAAAAATATGTTGGTCTCACAATTTTGTGCTACTCCAGTCATTTCTTAAGTACGTATTTCCTTAATGTTGCAATATTTGGCAAGTGAGTTTTCTCCACAAAATGAAACTATAACCAATTCTCACCTAGCCAAGATAAGACTAATCTGTACATTCCAGTAATGCCCTCCCCTCCCTTCCACCCCCATAAACAAGTCACTGTATTCAAAGATATACTGGAATTACTTGTTCTTCTTAACTGGACCTGCACTTTGACCAAAGTATTAACAGCAACAAAACTACCCCAAAACTCTTAGCCAATCATTAAAAAGTATGTCTACTAAAGTGTGGCAGCAAGAAATATTTATATTTTAAGTTAAAGACACTAGACTCCGTGATCTCAAATTGTAAAAAAATACAGAAAGGAGACTGGGATGAAAAAAGTGTATTTTTAGGTGGATAAAATTTCATATAGATTATTTTTCTTTTTCACGTTTTCCTTTATCTTTCAATTTTCTATGAGGAAGTTTAAATTCCAACTTCATAATCATTTAAAAATAATTTAAATTGAATGCTTACTGTGTTCTGAGCACCTCACTAGGTGATTCCATACATATTTGTAATATAAACCTTACAACTACCCTCCATTTTTCAAACGCAGCATCTGAGGTTCAGAAATGTCCCCAGAGGCGCCTGGGTGGCACAGCGGTTAAGCGTCTGCCTTCGGCTCAGGGCGTGATCCCGGCGTTATGGGATCGAGCCCCACATCAGGCTCCTCCGCTATGAGCCTGCTTCTTCCTCTCCCACTCCCCCTGCTTGTGTTCCCTCTCTCGCTGGCTGTCTCTATCTCTGTCAAATAAATAAATAAAATCTTTAAAAAAAAAAAAAAAAAGAGAGATGTCCCCAGAATCATTGGATTAGAAGAGGTATGCAAAATCCCAGGTCTTATGGAGAAATTAGATCCCTCAGACACAGCTGATGGGAATGTAAAGTGGTGTAGCTGCTTTGGAAAACAGTTTTGTCAGTTCTTTCAAATGTTAAATACAGTTAACACAGAACCCAACAATTCCACTCCAAGGTATTTATTTACTCAAAACAATTAAAATTATATGTCTGTATAAAAACTTGTTTTCAAATGTGCACAGCAGCAGTACTCATAACAGTCAAAGAGTGGAAGCAATCAGACTTCCATCAAACGATGAACGGATAAACAAAATGTGGTATATCCACAGAAAGGAATTAGTTTTCAGCCTTAAAAAGGAATGAAGTACTGACACATAATATGAACCTTTAAAACATGCTAAGTGAAAGAAGCTAGGCACTAAAGGGCACACTGTATGATTACATTATGTGAACTATCCTGAATAGATAAACCCACAGAAACTAGAAGCCAATGAGTGGTTGCAGAAGAACTGGGGAAGAAGGGGAGCAGTAACCGCTAACAGGTATAGAGTTTCTTTCTGGGCTGATGAAAATGTTCTAGAATTAAGACAGTGGTGATGGTGAGGCGCCTGGGTGACTCAGTCAGTTAAGCGTCCCAACTCTTTAATTCACCTCAGATCTTGATCTCAGGGTGGTGGACTGAGCCACGCTGGGCTCTGCACTGGGCATGGAGCCTGCTTAAGATTCTCTCTCCTTCTGCCCTTCCCCACAAACACGTTCCCGCTTTCATGCCATCTTAAAAAAAAAAAGAAAAAGGACTGGCAATGGTGACACAAGTTTGTGAATATAGTAAAACCAATGAACTGTACACTTTAAAGGGATAAATTTTATGTTACATGAATTATATCTCAATTTTTTAAAATTAAAAACAAAAACCAAAAAACCCCTAAGTCTATACCAGAGCCATCTTGCCTTTAGGTTTTTCTGGTGGACACACAGTATCTTAGTATTATATCTAATTCCTCAGAAGTATGACCATCAAAACTGAAAGTGTGGCTACCAGGTGTACAGAAAAATTATTGTAAGCTTAGGTTTTACTTCTACCCAATAGATCAGAAATATTGCACTTTAACCAATGTGTTAATAAGCAGCGAATTATCAAAGTCTGAAAGCCATTTGCAATAATGCCAGAGGGTATATCTAAAAATGGCTGCATCAACTTCTCGTAGCATCAAACTAAAGATTTTTGCCTTTTCTATTGTTTCCTTATACCATATAACTAATCAGAAGGGCTTTTTTTTTTTAAAGGCTGCCAACTGTTTTCAACCAATGACCTGAGAAAATGCTTATAATAAGCTCAGTCAAAAAGAGAGAACATCAATTTCCTCTTAAAAACCTGACAATAAATATAATAAATGTTAACAACAGTGAAATGGTGGAATTATAGTTAATTGGTACTTTATTCTTTTTCATATTTTTTAAAAAGGACATATTTTTAGGACAAAAAATTAAAAATCACATAATAAATGTATTTACAAAATGCTAGGGAAAAAGCATGAAATGCCACTCTTTAGCTTGAAGGCTCACTTAAATTATTAGTAATATTTTTCAAGTTGGCAAACAGAGGAACCTCTCCGGTCCCCACAAAACCACAGTCACATATAAGACAATACAGAATTACACTGTTATTAGCAATCTTTTAAAAAGCAAAATTTCTTCCAGTAGGCAAAAACTTACAAGTTCAAAGAGCTTAGAATTAATAATTCCTCTACAGAACACATTAATGTTTCCCAATGTAAACATTTCCCAAAATTACATCTTAATCACAGATCAAGACACTGAAGATCAGTGTAAAAATAAGGTAATGCAGAGCTACATGAGAAATCTAAGATAGAAACTGACCATCTTTGAATTTAAGCTCAATAATATCATTACATGAGTGATTCCTCAAAACAAAACAAAGAAACTAGACAATTTCTGTCAAGATGTACTTTAAGTGATATTACATTTAAAACACTGCACTGGTTTTTAATTAGGTAACTACAAACAATAACTTCAAACACCTTTTAAAATTATTTGAACTTCTGGGAGAACAGGTGTAGGAATAAAATTGTAAACTTCACAGTAATTCGGCAAACCAACCTCATGAGCTAAGGGCTATCTTTCAGTAACACTTTAAAATGATAAAGCCTGAAAAAGTCACTGACTCAAGAAGGTATGAATTTTATGTAAGTCTCACAAAGGAAAAGGAAGCGCAAATATTTGCCAGAGAACATTAATATGAAAAAAGCAATCGTTAACTCAATTCTAAACTTGAATAGGGGCAGAGACCTTAAGAGTGATTGTTTATGCAGTCACTTCATAAAGCTAGACCAAAAAAAATGAACTATCAAACTTCCAAATCACCTCTTTCCCTACCCACGCAATATCCTCCTAAGGTTATGCTTCATTTGATGAGTTACTATAAAACTTGACCTTGTGATTTTAGTGTTTTTAATCAAGGAAACCTGATTATTCCAAAATTAAAGAGCAAAACAAGAATAGGAAACTGGAGTAATAAAACATTTAACATAAAAAAAAGTTAATTCCAAATCATGACTTCTATCTCTTGCACAAATGCACAAAGTTAAATACTTTTCCATTTTCTTTCAATTGTTATTTTTTGGGGGTAGGGAGGAATGCTCCCCTAATATAGTAAATTTAGGGAAGTGCTTATAGCATAACTCTACCTTTCTTCTCCCTCTGAAACTTTAAGCCACCACAAAAGACTTAGGGTACTTAGGGTACGAACACAGCAATTCATTTACAATAAATCTTAAGTAAAAGAACCAACATAGTACATTTCCTGGAACACAACTAGGTAGTAGTTACTTTCTTTAAGGAACAGCCTGGAAATTCATTTACCACAGTCCAAAGTCCTTCTAATGACTTCAGATCCTTTTTTGACTGTCAATTTTCAGCCACCTTAAAAACTTAATATGCTTGCCCTCCTTTCAAAATTGTCTCTATAAATGAAGTCTAAAAATCTTTTATAGAGAAAACATGTTGACTTTATGAATGAATTATTAACAACTATTCCATGAATTGTGAAGAAGCTAGAAATAACAGTTAAGAAAAAAAAAGAATTAAATGCGTAATCTTCATACACCTCGAATTACTACTGAATCTTGCTTTGGAAAACTTTCAATGGTAGTAGAACTAGAAAATATAACTTTTCCTCCCCACTCTAAAAAACAAGCTTCTAATGAACCAACAAGTTTCAACGTTTAAATTAGAGGAGCTCCTTTTTGCATTACTGAGGTCCACAGAGCTTAGCTGTGATGCAGAGACTACTCACAGTATTATGGGGGAGGGGTTGCTTACGTCTACCAAGTGACAAGCCCCTTCCTTCTCCCTCAGCTGAATAAAAAACAAAACTGGCGCTGAAGTTTTTTTTAAAACCTATTTTCCAAAAGAATTTTTTAAAAAAACCCTTTGTAATTATTATTTAGCAAGGCTACCCCAAAATTAAGGGTCACAATGTTCAATTCCTGGAAATTTGTTATCGGCTTAAAAAATTAGCTTTAGAAGTTTTTTCATTAAACCATAACCAGGTAGATAAAAATTAGTTTGAAAACCAAAGACAGTAAACCAAACATATTTCGTTTTTGAGAGTGGCCAAAAGGTGATTCACGATAAACTCAGTTTTCAGGGACATTAATAAGGAAAAGAATATAAAGTGGAATCCAGCGCGAAGTTTGGCGAAGAGAGCGCTGAGGACTCCGGACTCTTCCAAAACCAAGGGTGCTCTCTTGCCACCGCTCTGGGCCTGGTCACTTCCTGCCCCGGGCGGCTCCGGGCTCCCGGCGACCGCTCGCTCCACATACCAGTGGAGTGTGCAGAGTGTGTACACGGAGCAGAAAGGGGGAGGAGGAAGGCTGGAGTAGTTCTGCCTCCGTCCTGAACGCTACCCGCACCGGAGAAGAGGGAGCCAGACCGCGCTCTCAGAAGGGGCCTCGCCAGTGTCTTCCGGGCTTAGCGAGATCAGAAGAGTTCGCTTCCCCCACATCTCCGCCCAATCTTGTCTGGTTTTCAGTAAGATCAAGGAGAGAAAACCAAAGCCAGAAGGAAGAAACCCTGTCCCGCGGCCCGTCCGGCCTCTTAGATCTGGGGCGACCGCCCACCTTTCTCCCCATTGTTCCCCCTTAAGAATTCCTCCTGACCCCGAGCCCGTCGCCCCTCCCCCACCACAGCGGCATGAGGGACAAACAGGCCCGGAGGCCGTCCCAAGCATTAAGACCCGACTCTCCCCGATCGCCACTGGAGCCTGCCCTCGGTTGTCGGGCCCTCACTCACCCATCAAAATACGCATCTGCTTCTTGCCGAAGAGGCGGGAGAAAAGGGAGGAGATGGTGAGGCCCATGGCAGTAGTGGTACTTGCGATGGGCAGGAGCAGAAGGGGTTTTGGGGCGTCCCCGGGCCTTCTCCTTTCACGCTCCCAACAAACTAAGCGAAGGAAGAGGAGCTGAGGAAGAAAGAGGGCGGCAGAGACGGCTCGCTAGCCGGCGTGTCGGACGAAGCTCCGAAACAAGAACTAACGGGGTGAGGACCTGCTCGACGAGTGGCGCGGCAGCTCCGGGTCTGGCGTTTTAGGCTTCTGCTATGCCACGTCACGCGGTAGCCGCGGCGACTCCAGCTGCGGCCCGGCCCCTCCAACGCGGACAGAATCGCGTCACCGTCGCCCCAACCCCCTGCGCTTCCGGTGCTGGCCGAACCACTGCGCCTGCGCACGAAAGGGATTGGCCAGTTTCGCCGACGTGATTCTCTGGCCGCCGTCATCTCCCGGACGTGGACCAGCGGGGCGAAGCCAATTAGCACATGCGTACTGGGAGACGGACAAAGTCCCACAATGCTTCAGTTGGTCACTTCCAATCAGATTCTAAGCGAAACGCTTCAGCCCGGGTAAATACATCCAGGAGGTTGTAGTTCTTACTTCCGGAAAGGCTCTCTGTGCATTGTGGGTTAGGAAGTGAAGCTGGGTTCTTCCTGCCCTTTGAGCGTCCTACTCTTAAACACTGTGAGCGCTGGGGATTCCCCGGTCCAGGACGGTACACGTTTCGTGTGCCGGATCACACACTTGCCCTAGAGGAGAGGTGAAGAAGGGCCTTGCTTACCCAGGAGATAAGTGGTTAAAAGTTGTGCAGACGTAGAGGCTGTGGCCTAGACATATGGACCCCTCCACTCCAGGTCGTAATATCCCTAATCCTGTGTCAAGACTAGAGAGCTCTGAGATGTGTTCATCGAGTAGTGCAGCTTTTTAAGAGAAGCCAACGAGGAAGGGTTGCTTTTCTTGTGTCATTTCTCTTCCTGAAGCATGGAAAACTAAATTCCTTATGTTAAGAAAGTGGAAAGCCTTCTCATTCTAAAAATATGATCTTAATGTTTTTCTGATTACAAAATGAGGTATACATCCTGTAAAAAAAATTTTAAAGCACATTCCCCATAATTTTTGCCATATCCCCATATTTCCTGTATACCGTTGGTGCAGTTCAGGATTAGTAGGTCCCCCTACCTACACCCCTACCTTAGTTAAGTCATTATCACCCACCCTTCAGATCTGATTAAAAGTTTAATTGCCTTGGAAAATACTTTCTTGATCTCACGAGATGAATTACTCAGGCTCAAAGAATCATAACCACTCTTAACAGTTTTGATTTCACATATAATATTATTGACAATCTTCCTCCCTACCCCACTTGTCTGAAAGCACTGAGAATGCAGGACTCAAATCTGTTTTCCTATGCCATTGTAGTCCCTGGGGTTGGCACACCATGACTTTCAAATATGGTTGAGTGATAGAGGAATGGCTGAATAAATTATATCCATACAATGTAATACTATTGGAAGTCAGAATAATGTAGAATTATAAATTCTAATGAAAAGGTCTCCAAGATACTGTTAGTGGAAAATGTCAAATAATGACTAAGTATTGTAAAACAATATAACAATGTAGATTTCCTGTGTGGTGTGTGTGTGTGTGTGTGTGTGTGTGTAAATGCAGAACAAGAATTTTGAAGTAGAATCTGCAGTAGTGATGGTGGTTACCTGTTTAACCTATCTGAAGGGAGGAGGAGGTCTTCCCAGGAAGTAAGGGAACCTGGTTTTGGTGTAGTAGTGAAAAGAGCTTAATCAGTACTTTAAAAATTTTGCTTTATTGAAATATAAAATGTAAATGCAATAAAATTCACCAATTTTAACTGTACAATTATATGAATATAAACAAATGTATACAGTAGCATAGCCAACACCATAATCATGATATCAGTCATTTCTATTACCCCCAAAAGTTCCCTCATACTCCTTTGTACTCATCCTCTTCCCTCACCTCCAGCCCTTGGCCAAACACTGATCTGTCACAATAGCTTTGCCCTTTCCAAAATTTCATGTTAATGAAATCATACAATATGTAGTCTTTTATGTATGGCTTTTTTCTCCTAGCATAATGATTTTAAGATTCATTTATGTTATAGCGTGTATCAATAGTTTGTTCTTTTTCACTGCTGAGTAGTATCCCACTATATGGATATACCACAAATTCTTTATCCATTCACCAATTGATAGACTTTGGATTGTTTCAAATATTGAGCTTTTATGAATAAGACTGTTTGAACATTTGAGTACAAGTGTTTGTGTATCTATATTAATTTATTTTTACAAGAAATATTTATCCGTGCACTTATATAATTTAAAAAGTAATCTTTGAATTTGATAAATGAATCAACCACTGTTTGACATATATTCTTCCACATTTTCCTCCCTGAAATACTAACATCTCTATATAAATGTTAATGGGATTTTATACTGCCAAGCAACTCCTTTTCAATTTAATAATATACTATGGATTTAAAAATATCAGTATTTTTAGATTTAACCCATTCTTTTTAAGAGCTCCATTCCATTGTAGCTATGTAAAATACCTTATTTAACTGATCTATGAAATTGTAAAACATGCATATCCTTTGATCTAAAAATTCCACTTCCAGGAATTTATGGTAATGAAAATTTTCCTCAAGTTTGTTATGTTCAGGGGCATCTGGGTGGCTCAGTCGGTTAAATGTCTGACTCCTGATTTCAGCAGGGGCCCTGATCTCAGGGTGGTGAGATGGAGCCCCAGGTTGGGCTCAACACTCACTGGGGAGTCTGCTAGAGATTCTCTCCCTCACCCACTGCCCCTGCCCCCCCCCACGTGCCTGCTCTCTAAATAAATGAGTATATAAATAAATAAAATCTTTTTTAAAAAATTTGTCCCATTCAAATAATGTTCATTACAGCATTGCTTATAATGGAGAAACTGGAAACATTAATTTTTTTAAAAAAAAGAACTATTTAAATCACCCTTGTTTCTTTCCCTTGCTGATCACTAATCCAGATGTTTCAATTTTGCTTTTGCTACAATTTTATAAATTCACAATGATAAGTTAAGACAGTAATGAGACCCACTGCTGGATAATTATTTAATTTCTTTCTAACAGTGCTATCCCAGGAGGTTCTGTAGTTGCTTATTTCAACTGGTGCATTCTGCAGGATAGGGTTGAATAAGAAAAATCTGAAAAGTTTGAAAAAGAGTAAGATATTTTGTATTGTTGAAGGCCTTCTGAGTAAAGCTCCATTTGGTAGAACTACACTTCAGAAACTAATTTCTCATAATGACCCTGAGCAGTCAAAAGCAAAAACTTTACTCTGGTAGATAATAAGGTAAAGCAATTTTGTACACTACAATGGATTTATTCTGCCCTCTTTAAAAGTTTCCAGATATTCCAGCAATAACAAGCAAGGTGAAATTAAATGTAATCAAATATACAACATTTAAAGAGCACCAGGAACATGCAAAGGGAAAGCAATTATTTTTTGCACTTAGACTTTAAGCTCTTTGAGCAATTTGATAGAAATGTTTATTAATTTCTGGTGTGAAGCAAAATATTATTTAATTTTATAATAACTAAAAGTCTATACAATTACCTGAGAGATCCACACATTTTCCTAGAATTTAACTTAAATGGAATTAAAGACTATATCTTCCTTAGAAAGAACCTTCCTTTGCATTGGAAATACATGTAATGAGTTGCTTAGCAGTCGAGTAACTTAAAATTGCATTTTGGAAGCTTGTTAGATAAAAAACATCCTTGGATCCTTTAAGTAGCCTTTATGTCTGTTTTGAATTTTATATAGAATTCCTTAAAACAATGTTCAACTGATTATTATTGTCTTTCCAAATTGACTAAATTTCTCAAGATAAATGAAAATGGTCTCCTTCCTCATAACTTCTTCCAAATATGTTTAATTAAGCAAAACAGATGGAAGGAATTCTGCTGTCCATCTCTAACGTCCAAAACCTAAACCAAAAAACAAACAACAAAAACACAAATAAAACAACAAATGAAGATGTCAGAGTAGATTTTTCAGATTTCCTTTTAAGATACGCTACACATCAAGTAGCTAATAGAGGTTACAGAACAGGATGTTAATGGCCTACTGAAATGTCTCTTTTGTAAAGATAAGGATAATTAGGGTGAGAGAGGTTAAGTAACCTGCCAAAGGCCCCCACAGGTAATAAGCGGTAGAACTGGGATAGAACCCATTTCTTCTGATATTAACACTCTTAACCAATATAATCACTGCCTTCTTTTTAAAAATGAGAAAATGAAGTCCCAAAGGGAAAAATTGGCTGTCGTTTATTGATCATTTATCATGTAGCAAGTCCTATATTTCATTTAACCTAACAACTATGAGAAAAGTGTTACGAGGTTGCCCCAACTCATAAATGACACACTACATTAGGTATGTTTTCCTCATCTCTGATTTTTTTTTTGGAGATTTTATTTTTTAATAAAATCCCCCAACGTGGGGCTTAAACTCACCATCCCAAGATCTAGAGTCACAGGCTCTACCAACTGAGCCAATCAGGTACCCTGTCTGGTTTTGGGTTTTTTGCTTTTTGCTTTTTGAGTAGAGTCCATGCCCAATGTGGGCCTTGAACTCACAACTCTGAGACTGAGAATCACATGCTCTACTGCCTGAGCCAGCCAGGTGCCCCTGATTTTTTAAAAATATGTTCCAATTCCATGGGTTTAATAATGTAATTCCTTTTGCTGATTGTGTATGTTACATTAGATTGCAAGCTTCTTAAGGAAACCATATTACTTCCTTCAAAATTTTCAAAGCACTTGAGAGTATGTATTCTATAAATAGTGCTAATATTTAATAGCAATAACGTGTTATTGAGCACTTACCATATGCCAAACATGCTTAATATACATTATCCCTTTATTCTTCTCAATAATTTAATCCATGCCCAACACTTTGCTCTCTGCAAGAATGACTCAGCTTCGTTTCTGGTCAACCTGTTAGTTGTACAATAGTATAATTTGTTTTTACCCCATTTCCTCCCAATCTCTCAAAACTCCATTTTTATATCATTCTCTAACTGTAATTCATCACTGATCTTGTTTAAAGTTTTTGTTCTCTGAACATTGTTATTTATCTGCCATAGTGGAAGAGTAACTGTGCTTCTACAAAGAATCTTGTCTACCCATTTTCTCTTTTGCAGAGGAAGGGAGTGGTGTGTGAATTCCCAGAGTCTTCGGATAGTTTGGCCCAACCTGTTACATCTCAACAACTCAAAGCCTCTGCCATGTAGGTAAGAACGTTCCTGAGTTTCAATGCCTTTTATTAAGTCTTCTTTTAAAAAGCAGTTTTATTTATTCCATTTGATTTTGTGGGAAGGCTTGTATATCTGGATGTATGCCGTCATCTTTCCTAAGAGTCAGGGTTTTGTTTGTTTTTTAATAATTTGGGTAAAGTTTATTAAAGTGAACACTTACCTACTTCCCCAATTTAAATTTACTTCTGCTTTAGCTGTTTAATAAAGGTGGCATAAATTTTATAAATATCTTAAACTATTTTAAAGTTTCTTGCAGGAAACTTTAAAAATAAAGAATGCAACAACTTGATTAGTTTCCTTCAAAGTATTTACAGCAGTTACATTCCTGACTCCCGGAAGAACTGGTATTCTGGTTTTCTGTCTGCTTTAAAGCAGAGCAATTTTATGGTAGGTACATAGCCTGAGGCTACTAATTCTACTCAAGTTTGTATTTACCATTCAACATAAAAATGTCACAGTTAAGGAAATTATTAGGTAGCTTAAAGCTAAATGTCGGACTACTATGTACCATAGCAAATTAATGAAATAAGATTATTTCACAAAATCTTCCTCTCCTTGCCCAAATCTCCATCTATCCAGACTGTATAAATATTTCAAATATCTCACAATTACTGATGGATCGTTCATGCTGCCAAGCATAGAAATGAATGAATTTCCTTAAAAAAATCTTTTTCTTTCAAATATCAGATTTACTGACTCATGTAATCCTGTCTTCATGGTATATGGTTATTGAGAGTGTTAGTGAAATAATCACCTAACGTTCAATACATAGATCTATCTAGTCCTCAAACTTCAGCATGCACCAGAATTCCTTGGAGGGCTGTTAAAAGAAAATTGCTCAGACCCTTGCTTCTAGTCAAGATCAAGTAACAAGGATTTACCCTCTCACCTAAAATAACAAAAAACAAAAACTAGGCAAAATATACAAAACAATGGTTTTCAAGACACTAGACACCAGGCAATGAAGGACAATGATTCTTGAGAGACAGAAAACAAATGCAGTGAGCCCTGAACCTGAGATTGCTCCAGTTGACAGCCTTGAGGTTATTTTTAGGCCACATCATAGAAAGGGGAACACTGGGTAGCCTGGTGAACTATTTGAGCTGAAAGTCTGGGGAAACGAAACTTTAGGACAGAATTCCAGAGAAGAAGGAGCAGCACAGAAAGAAAAAACCCTTATACAAAAACCCTGTACAGATCTGCAGAAAGTTCACTAGAGTATTCAGCAGAGCACTGATTAGCACATGCATATGAGGAACTACTCAAAGCCACGGAAAGAACCACCAGAAAGGATTAAAGAGAATAGTGCCCGGGTTGGTTGGCAACAATGCCTGTTCCTATGAGCCAGGTTGGAAAAACTCGTTATTCATAAGATAGTGGCTAGACAGTTCAAGAAGGTCTTGCCTCAGTAGTGAAGAATAATTTTTGCTAAGCTGAACACTGGTAGTTGGAATGCAAAATGATGCAGCCACTCTGGAAAACAGTATGGAATTTCCTTAAAAAGTTAAAAATAGAACTACCCTATGATCCAGCAATTGCACTACTAGGTATTTACCCAAAGAATACAAAAATAGTAATTTGAAGAGATACATCACCCTGATGTTTATAGCAGCATTATTAACAATAGCCAAATTATGGAAAGAGCCCAAATGTCCATTGACTGATGAATGGATAAAGAAGATGTGGTATCTGTATGCAATGGAATATTACTCAGCCATAAAAAAGAATGAAAACTTGCCGTTTGCAATGACATGAATGGAGCTAGAGAGTATTATGCTAAGTGAAAAAAGTTAGTCAGAGAAAGAGAAATACCATATTATTTTGCTCATATGTGGAATTTAAGAAACAAAACTAATGTTCATGGGGGAAAAAAGACAGAGGCAAACCAAGAAACAGATTCTTGACTATACAGATCAAACTGATGGTTACCAGAGGGGAGGTGGGTGGGGGGATGGGTTAAATAAATGATGGGGTTTAAGGAGGGCACTTGTGATGAGCATCAGGTGATGTATGGAAGTGTTAAATCACCTGTACACCTGAAACAAATATTACATTGTATGTTCACTAACTGGAATTTAAATAAAAACTTTAAATAAAATGAGCACTGCTTTGGACCTACCTAACAAATCATAAAAGACCTGAAAGGACCAAATAATTTCCAAGTAACTTAACTGATTTCTAGAACAAAGCTCAAGAAGATTTATAAGAATACAAAAATATCCAACACCCAACAAGGTAAAATTCTGGCATCTAATCTAAAATTATCAGGTATGCAAAGAATCAGGACACATGACCCATAATAATGAGATAACCAGTTGAAACCAACTCAGAACTGACACAACATTATCTTAAATATAAGTGGAGACACGGAAGACATAACAAAGACATACATCAAGTTTTGTAGAAATAAAAACTACAATGTCTGAGATGAAAAATAGACTAGATGGAATTAAACAGGAGATTAGACAATACAGAAGACTAATGAACTTAACGGCATAGCACCAGAAACTATCCAAAATGAAATGCAGAGAGATAGAAGAGTAACAAAATAAGACAAAAACATGAAGAGTATCCGTGAGCTGTAGGACAACGTCACGCAACCTAATACATGAGTAATTGAAGTCCCTGAAAAAAGGGAAAGGGAACAGAAAAAATAGTTCAAGAAATATGCCCCCAAATTTTCCAAATTTAATGACAGCTATAAATTCACATATACAAAGTCAACTAACCCCAAGCACAAGAAACATGAATAAAACTACATCACAGGGTATCATTATCAAATAACACAAAACCAGTAATAAAATCTCAAAAGCAGCCAGAGAAAGAGACTTATTAACTACATAAGAACAAAGATAAAAATGATTATCATATCTCTCACTGGAAATAATGCAAATAAAAGACAGTGGAGTAACATTTTGAAATAGTGAATGAAAAAAGGGACAAGTTACAAATCTATACATAGTAAAAACATCTTTATTATTATTATTATTAAGATTTTAAGTAATCTCTGTGCACCCAGGTGGCTCAGCCAGTTGAGCATCAGATTCTTGGTTTTGGCGTCATGGTCTGAGGGTTGTGGGATCGAGCCCTGTGTCGGGCTCCACACTCAGTGCAGAGTCCGCTTGAGATTTTCTCTCCCTCTCTCTCCCCTTTTGATCCCCTGCCCTGGCTCATGCTCTCTCCCTCTTTCTCTAAAATAGATAAATAAAATCTTTTTTTAAAAAAAAAAGATTTTAAGTAATCTCTACAACCCAATGTGGGGCTCAAACTCACAACCCTGAGATCAAGAGTTCCATGGTCTAGTGACTGAGCCAGCCAGGCACCCTCACAGTAAAAACGTCTTTGGCAGAGGCTGCTAGGAAGATGGTGGAGTAGGAGGACCTAGGGCTAACCTCTTGCAGCGTGGCTACCTAGAAAACGCCCACGTTGGCATAAATAACCCAGAAAGTGACCCAAAGACTGGGAGAACAGACTCTCCACAGCCAGACGTAGACAAGAGGGCACAACAAAGCAAGTCCACCCACTCTGATACACTCTTGGCAAGATCCCATCAAAGCAGTGCCACGAGCCTGGCAGTGTGCAGGCAGCCCAGACAAGGGCCAACACTACTCTAAAATGAGTTGTGCTTCAGGGAGCGGGGAAGATAACCACACACCATTCTGACCGACCCCAGCAGTGGGCTGGGGGCAAGCAGCTAGTCTGACTAGGCCCCAGCCACCAATAAATGCTTCTCAGGGGACAACATAGAGAAAGTGCCCTGCAGTTTGGTGCTACTTCATCTCTGGCAAACACCTGGTCTTACTCAACTCAAGCCCTAGGCAGCCCTGGACTGGCCCACTAACACCACAGGCACCAGACTCTGCCCACAACAGGCAGAGAGCCATTGGAGGCTGGACTGAAGGCAAATACAGCTCCACCACAACAGTAGGACAGCCCTGTAGCAACACACATAGGAGATGCCCTGATGCACCATTTTCGGGTGAAAAGGAGACATTGCCCTGTGGGGCACTACAGGACCTCTTATTCATAAAGCCACTACTTTCAAGTGCAGGAGACATAACTGACTTCCCTAACACATAGAAACAGACACAGCAATAAACAAAATGAGGAGACAGAGGAATATGTCCCAAATGAAAGAGTGGAAAAAATCATAGCAAGAGACCTAAACAAAATTGAGATAAGTAATATGTCTGATAGTGAATTTAAAGTAATGCTCATAAAGATATTTGCTAGAATTGAGAAGGGAGTGCAGGACCTCCATCTCATGGAGGTGAGACGCTCCACAAAGAGATAGGAGACCTAAAAAAGAACCAGTTAGAGAACATCAACTCACTAAATGAAAATAAAAATAGACCACCCAGAATAAATAGCAAACAAGAGGAAATAGAAGAACAGATCAGCAACCTGGAGGACAAATTACAGAAAGTAATCAAGCTGAGCAGATGAGAGGGGAAATAATACCCAAAATGAGAATAGACCCAGGGAACTCAGCGACACTGTCAAGCATAACAGTTGCATGATAGGGATCCCAGAAGAAGAGTGAGAAAAGGGGGCAGAAGATTTATTTGAAGAAATAGTAGCTGAAAACTTCCTAAATCTGGGGAAGGAAAGAGAAATCCAGATCCAGGAAGCACAGAGAGCCCCCAACAAAACCAACCCAAAGAGCTCTGCACCAAGACACAAAGTAAATAAGATGGCCAAAAGTAATGATAAAGAGAGAATTTTAAAAGCAGCAAGAGAAAGGAAAGCAGTTATATAAAAGGGAAACCTCATAAGGCTACCAGTGGATTTTTCAGCAGAAACTTTGCAGGCCAGAGAGGAGTGGAAAAAATCTACAGCCAAGAATATTCTATCCAGCAAGACTTTCATTCAGAATAGAAGGAGAGCTAGAGTTTCCCAGAAAAACAAAAGTTAGAGGAATTCATGACCAGGAGCAAAACCAGCCATCTCCCTGTCACACATGATGCCATCAGCCTGTGGGTCCCAAATTCACAGTCCACCTGCCCTCCTGCCTGATCAGCATGCACGGCCTGCCACCTGCTCAATGCCAAATCAACACGCCTTCACTTCAGATCAACAAGGACAGAGACTGACACTCTTTCTCTCAAATTCCAGCCCCTGTGCTCAAGTTTGTGCACAAAAGTGGGCTTAATTATAACAGTAGAATGAAGCAACCCAAAAAGTGACACTAATTCTGTGGAATATATAATGGATAAAAGGACTGTGCTAGGCTGTGAACATCTCCAACAAGCACATCAAAGGACAATACATACAGCATGATTCTGGTTCCTAAAAGAAACAAACCCGGGAAAAATAAAAACGAAAGCAGAGAGGGAGACAAACCATAAGAGACTCTTAATCATAGGAAACAAACTGAAGGTTGCTGGAGGGGAGGGGCATGGGGGGATGGGGTAACTGGATGATGGGCATTAAGGAGGGCACGTAATGTAATGAGCGCTGGGTGTTATATAAGACTGATGCATCACTAAACTCTACCTCTGAAATGAATAATAAAGTATATGTTAATTAATTGAATTTAAATAAAAAAAAAGTTTTTTCCTGCTTGATAATCTGGATTTAGGGGACTCAAAGGGATGGCAGAGACACAAGACTGAAGGAACCTGGGATCCTGAGTGACCACATGGGGGAGAGCTGCCAGCCAATGAGGATCATCAACATCCTAAATTCAACTGCGCCAGAGCTCGGCAGTTGACACTGAATTAAATACAAAATATGTGCTTGATGAATAAATAAGTGAAGAAAGGAAAGCCACAATTAACTAACTTCTTGGAGTTTGGGGACCTGACTTCTAGTCCAGCCTCTGCTGTCATGACTGTGAGACCACCCAGAAGTCACTTACCATTTCTGGATCTGAGTGCCTCCCTTGTCTCATGGGGAAGTGGTCTCAAATGGTCTCTTTGACCTCCTCTAATTAGGGATCGATTCTTACATTATTTAATTTGGAACCAATAAAACCTGAGTTTATTCCCTGAAAAAAGAAAGAAAGAAAGAGGGAGGGAGGGAGGGAGGAAGGAACATAAGGAAGGAAGGAAGGAAGGAAGGAAGGAAGGAAGGAAGGAAGGAAGGAAGAAAGGAAGGAAGGAAGGAAAAGAAAGAAACTCTCCCAAAAATCTTTAAAAATAATTCAAAATAAAGATATTCTCAGACATACAAAAGTTGAATGAATTCATCAACAGCAAACCTGCACTATAAGAAATGTTTTAAAGGAAGTTCTTCAGGCAAAAAAAAATTATTGTTTTATCACAATATAGATCTATATAAAGGAATAAAGAACACTGGCAAAGGTTAAGTATAAGAGTAAGAATTTTTGGGGTGCCTGGGTGGCTCAGTTGTTGAGCGTCTGCCTTCCGCCCAGGACATGATCCCAGGGTTCTGGGATCAAGCCCCACATCAGGCTCCCTGCACCACTGGGAGCCTG
The DNA here is from genome assembly GCF_024610735.1 of Ursus americanus. Classification (NCBI taxonomy): domain Eukaryota; kingdom Metazoa; phylum Chordata; class Mammalia; order Carnivora; family Ursidae; genus Ursus; species Ursus americanus. The sequence continues at coordinate 32,343,481 of NC_142140.1, read as the reverse complement.
CTTCTTCCTCTCCCACTCCCCCTGCTTGTGTTCCCTCTCTCGCTGGCTGTGTCTCTCTCTGTCAAATAAATAAATAAAATCTTAAAAAAAAAAAAGGGAAATACCATTTCTATAAAAAAAAAAGTATAAGAATTTTTTCTTACTATTTAAATATTTTTTAAAGGATTTTATTTATTTATTTATTTATTTATTTATTTATTTATTTGAGAGCACATAAACAGGGGGAGGGGCAGAGGGAGAGAGAGAAGCAGACTCCTCACTGAGCAGGAAGTCTGACATGGTGCTCAATCCCAGAACCCTGGGATCATGACCTGAACCGAAGGCAGATGCTTAACCAACTGAGCCACCCAGGCACCCCTATTTAAATATTTTTATAAGATAATTGGCTAGTTGGGGCACCTGGCTGGCTAAGTTGGTGGAGCATGCAACTCTTGATCTCGAGGTCATGAGTTTAAGCCCCACATCGGGCATGTAACTTACATACATACATACATACATAAAATACTTGACTATTTAAACAAAAATAACAACAATGTATTATGCAAAATTAAAATTCATGAATGAGAATATAAAGGCTGGAAGCAGAGAGACAGAAATACATTACTGTAACATTCTTATATTATACATGCAGTGACATAATATCACTTGATGGTAGACCAGTAAGTTAAAAATGTATACTGTAAACCGTAAAGTAACTACACTAAAATAATAAAACAAAGAGTTATAGCCAGTAATCCCACAAAGGAGATAAAATGAGATCACAAAAAATATTCCATTAATTCAAAAGAACTCAGATAAAAAGGAAAAGGGGAATAAAGAGGAGATTTTAAAAATAGAAAACAAAGAGCAAGATAATAAATTCAAATCTAACCATATCAATAATCACATTAATTGTCAGTGGTAGAAGCACACCAATTAAAAGGCAAAATTTGTCAAGTTGGATTTAAAAAAAAGTGGCAACAGACTATATGCTATCTACAAAACAAGTATTTAAAAATATAAAGATAACAAATAGGTTAATGGTAAAACTCTGGAAAAGATACACCATGCTAACACTAGTCAAAAGAAAGCTGAAGTTCCATGAATATCAAACAAAGTGGATTTCAGAGCAAAGTATATGCAAAACTTATAATTATCATCAAGAGACTTCAGTAGACCTTTCTTAATAATTGATAGAATGAGTAGGCAGAAAATCAGCAAGGACATGAACAACACTATCAACAAACTTGACATTTATAAAACACTCCATTCAACAACAGCAAAATACACATTGTTCTCAAGTGTACCTGGAACATTTACCAAGATAAAGCATATTCTGGGCCATAAAACAAATCTTAATAAATTTAAAAGGATTCAACACATACCAAGTATGTTCTTGGACTATACTGAAATGAAATTAAAAACTGATAAAAAGATTTCTGGAAAACCTACAAATGTTTGGAAAGTAACACTTCTGATTAACCCATGGATCCATCTAAGAAATCAAAAAGGAAATTATGAGGTATTTTGAACTGAATGAAAATAAATATAGAATGTATCATAATTTATGGAATGTTACTAAAGCAGAACTTAGGGGGAAATGTAAGCACTAAGAACCTACATTAGAGAAGAAGAAAGATCTCAGACCAATGACGTCAGCTTCTACCTTGAGAAACCAAAAAAAAAAAAAAAAAAAGGAAATTAAAACCAAAGTAAGCTGAAGAAAGGAAAGACAACAGTAGGAATCAATGAAACGGAAAACAGAAAAAATAGAGAAAATATAACCAAAATCCAATTCTTTGAGAAGATTAATGAAATTCATAAGCCTCCAGTATCAGAAATGAGAAACGTTCTCATCCCTACAGTTTCTACGGATAGTGAAACAACAATGAAAGAATATTATGAACAATTTTATGCCCATAAATGCAACAGTTTAGATGAAACTGGTAAATTTCTGGGGCACTTGGGTGGCTCAGTTGGTCAAGTGTCTGCCTTGGGCTCAGGTCATAATCTCAGGGTCCTGGGATCAAGCCCCACATTGGGCTCCCTGCTCAGCGGGGAGTATGTTTCTCCCTCTCCCTTTGCCGCTCCCCCTGTTCCTGCTCTCTCCCTCATGCTCTCTCTCAAATAAATAAATAAATAAAATCTTTAAAAAAAATAGCAACTGGAAAATTTCTTGAAAGACACAAACTACCAAAGCTCATTCAAGAAGGAACAGATAAACTTAACAACCTTGTATCTATTTTTTAAATTGAATGTAAGCACCTTTCCACAAAGAAAATAATGGCTCACTGGTGAGTATTACCAAACATTTAAGAAATACACAATACCATCTTGACACTACTCTTGTAACTCACTCTGTGAGGCCTGATACCTAAACCAAAGACATTACAAAGAAACTACAAACCAATACCCATCAATACCCAGCACAAAAGCAAAAATTCTTTTGGTGGGAGGTTGGATTTTATTAATCCAACCATACAAGAGACCCCCCCCACCACATCTCTGCCACCCCTACTTTCTTCCAAGAAGTAGTAGAGTGAGAGGGAGAGAAGGATTGAGCAGAAGACTCCCTCCCCCAGGAGGTACTTACAAAAGGCGGAGATGGGGCCAGGGGAAGACATCACAAAAATAGGAACAGATAAAAGAGGGGCAACAGAACGACATACACAGCACAAAGCTGGGCAGGGGGAGGGGGTGTGGGGGGGAGGGGAATACAGGGGAGACAGGACACTGGAAGAGAGAAGCCCAGAGGCCTCTCCCTTCTCTCTCACAGCCTCAAAAGCTGCTGGCTCCACCTGAACGGGCCAGTGAGTTCTGCAGTATATTCGTGTGTCCTCTCTTCACATGCTAGCATCCCGAGAGAAGGGGGCAGGGACCACCAGCTCCTCTCAGGGCCACACCCGTGCCTGCCTTTCCCACCCCACTGAGGAATGTGTGCATGAGGTACAAGAGAGATAGAGCAGCAGTGCCAGGCTCCTACCAGGCCCCAGGCCCATCTCTGGCAGGCAGAGCCTAAAAAATAAAATATTAATACATAAAGCCCAGTGCAGGACTGGTTGAGAAGAATTACTGCTAGATCACCGGGCCCAAGAAGACAGACAGAAAGGTAGGGAAAGAGAAGCAAAACACATTCGAACTCTGGAGTGCATTTCAGGACCATGGCAATGACAGTCCCACTGCCTCCCTCACCCACAGGCTGGTACAGAGATCCTTGTAAAAGGAGATGAGCTATAAGGGCTCTGTGCCTTTTCAGGCTTTCCTGCAATCAAGCCAGGGAGGCAGAGAAATACAGGTGCCAAAAGCTCTAGACCAGCGCTGACGCTACTGTGCAGGACATGGGCAAGGCGGAGGAGGGTGGTACAACCAGAGTCCAGGTTCCAGGACACTCTGAACTTCAAATATTCTGGTCTGTCAGACCACAGATCCCAATTTTTGGCAAAAATATGGTCCTTAGGAGAAAAGCCCAAGAGAGGCTGAGAAAGGGCCACTGGCTTTGGTATGAAGGACATGTGTCTGGACAGCATCTCTTACCTATATTCTTGAAGCCCCAAATCACCAAGAAACTGCCCCAGCCAAGAGCTCTCATGCTTCTTCAAGCTATTTGGTTCTTTAAGGGAGTAGGACTTGGGTAGGTCTTGGAGGAGTCAAGGGATGGGTAAGAAAAGGGAAAATTCCCCATTTATTCCCTAAAGCTGTCTCCTAAAGCCTGTGAAAGGTATACTACAGGGATGGGATCCCAACTTCTCCAGCCAGTAACCTTTAACATTTCACTCCAAAGACTAAGGCTGCAGCTAGCCTAAGGGGCTAGATAAGAGTGTTAGGCATGGGGGATGGGGTATCCGTCATCTGCACAGAGGAGACCCTTGCCTTCCAGATCTTCCTCTAGCCTCTTTTCCTTGCAGTCATACCCCTAGGCCTTCAGAGACTGAAGCCACCACAATGATTGGCAGGGCTTTGGTTTCCTGGATCTCTGTAGATCTCAACATGTATGAATAAGTTTCTGGAAAAGTTAGCAATCCGGGCTCTTTTGCCTGCCCACCTCAATTCTTTCTCTATACCCAGGAGCCACTGTGTTTCTGCCCCACAGGGACGGGAAGCCAGTGGAGACAAGGACCAAGAACCAGACTTGGAAACCATCGCCCTTGCCAGTGTCACCCATCGTTAGCAGCTATCAGCTGCCTCATACCATCATGGATGTACAGACTGGATCTCCTTGGTCTTGAGGCAGAGATCACAAGCCCAGACGGCAGAGGTCTCAGTGGTCAGCAGCCCATATGTGCTCTGTCATGCCTGTGAGGTAATGGTGGAACCACTTCTGGCAGGAGGCCTCATACAGAATGGCATGCTGGTTATGGTTCACCTCACTACAACAGGCACCACATGGGTACACCAGGCCTGGGGGAAGCCAGGCTGTTAGCATCCGGAGTTCCTGCACCCCACCCACTGCTGTTTAGGGGGAAACTGGACTGATTCCCATTGACAGCAGCAGGTGGGAAGCCTGAGTGAGGCTCCTGGGGAAAAGCACTGGGGGCAGGAGGATTCAAGGGCTTTCCCCCATCCTCACCGCCAGGGCCAGGAAAGCCAGGGTCTGGACCAGGGAAGGGACTTGTGTTGGGGGGCGGGCTGGGGATCCCTTGACAAGGTCTCTGGAGGAGAATGGCCAAAAAGTGCTCCTGGCTGCACAAAGCGCTGGGGGAGAGAAGTGGGGGGAACTCCACTCTGGGAGGTTGTCCCATCGTGGGTGAGATTATGGGGCCAAATCCCCCCAGTGGGCCTGGCATCATCTGCCCACCAGGGAGGCTGAAGTTTTGACCCAGAAGCTGGTTCAAGGGTTGGCTAGAAAGTTCATGTTGCCTAGGGGTGAGTAGCCAGAGCCCTGGGTGGGGGGAGAGTTCATGTTGAAAGCAGGGCCCATAGGGGTGGGAGGGAAAAGTCAGGTTGCTAATGAAGAGGCTGGGGACCACCTTCACCCCCAATGCCATAGCCTGGGGGTACCTCACCTGCCACGTCCCCCTGTACACAGAAGCCTCCAAAGGGGACGGACTGCCAAGGAATGGGGGGGTTGCGCCCCCCACCTTAGGGGCTCCAAAGTCATCCTCAAAAGTGTTGGATGCAACCAGGTGATCCATCATGGGAGTCAGGCATGGTGCAAACTCCATGAAATGTGAGTATGCAGGGTCCTGAGTATTTGACTTCCTTCACTTCTTTTCTGGGCTCTTCATCTGCAGATCTGCCTTGTCCTGCTTCCTCACAGTGCTAGGCGGAGCAGGGGTGGTGTGGGGCAGTCACCTTCCTTCAGCTTGTCAGGTGGGGTGCTGCTGAGGTGGCCATGGGGGCCAGGGGCCAGGGTCAGTGTGGTGGGGGACAGACTCGTCCTCAGGGGCACCATCCCTGGGAGGGGGATCAGGGTGCCCTTGAGGAGTGCCCAGGCCACATGGTGAGGCCAGGCGCCCAGCAGAGTGCCAGCTGCCCACCCCCAGGAGCAAAAATTCTAAGTAAAATTTTAGCGAGTCAAATCCAAAATTGTATTAAAAGCATAGCACATCAAGACCAAGTGGGGTTAATCCTAGGAATACAGTTGGGCTAACATTCAAAAGTCAATCAATGTTAACGTATCAATCATATCCACAAACTCAAAAAGGAAAACCATATGATCATCTCAATAGATTCAGGAAAAGCATTTAACAAAATCCAAAGCCCATTCCTGATTTAAAAACAACAACAACAACAACTCTCAGCAAACTAGGAATAGAAGAGGACATCATCAACTTGATAAGGACATCTATAAAAAAAACCCTACAGCTAATATCATACTTAATTATAAAAGGCTGAATGCTTTAAGATCAGGAGACAGAGATGTCCACTCTCACCAATGCTATTCAACATTGTATTGGAGATTCTAGCCGGTGCAATCAGGCAAGAAATATAAATAAAAGCCATCTATTGGAAAGAAGTAAGCAGTCTTTATTCAGAGATGGTATAATCTTCTAGATTAAAAAATATGATGGAATCTACAAAAAAAGCTACTAGAACTAGTAAATAAGTTTTTTAAGGTTGAGGGATACAATATCAGTCTACAAAAGTCAACTACATATTAGTATTTTGAACTAAACTTTTGAATGAAAAACTGAAAATCGAATTTTAAAAATGATATCATTTATAACATCAAACATAAGACAGGCTTAGGGATAAATCTGACAGAAGATGTTAAATATTTGTACCCTGAAAACCATAAAATATTGCTGAAAGAAATTAAAGAAGATATAAATAATGGAGAGATACATTTTGTTCATGGATCAGGGGGCGATATAATTAAGATATCACTTCTCCTCCAATTTATCTATAAATTTACTACAATCCCAATCAAAATCCCAGGAAGAATTTGCATAGAAATTCATAAATTTCTGCTTCTTCAAAAGATGCTGTTATGAAAATGGAAGACAAGTCACAAACTAGGGGGAAAATGTTTGCAAACCATATACCTGAAAAAGAAATTGTATTAAGAATATATGGAAAGGGGACACCTGGATGACTCAGTCAGTTAAATGCCCGATTCTTGGTTTCAGCTCAGGTCATGATCTCACAGGTCCTGAGATCAAGCTCTGCAGTGGGCTCCACACTCAGCAGAGAGTCGGCTTGAAGATTCTCTCCCTCTGCCCTCCCCCTGCTTATGGTCTCTCTCTCTCTCAAATAAATCTTTTTAAAAAAGGATATATAGAGAACTCTCAAAACTCAACCATTAGAAATTAAACAACTCAATTTTTTAAAAGATTTTATTTATTTGAGAGAAAGAGAGAGAATCTCAAGCAAATTTCCCGCTGAGTGCAGAGCTGGACACAGGACTCGATCCCAGGGCCCTGAGATCATGACCTGAGCTGCAGTTAGATGCTTAACCAACTGAGCCACGCAGGCACCCCTTAAATAACTCTATTTTTTAAATGAGCAAAAAATTTTACCACTTTACCAAGCCCCCCCAAAAGCCATATACATAAATAATAAACATAAGATGTTCAATGTCACAGGTCATTAGGGAAATGCAAATTAAAATCCCAATGAGATAATAATACAAACCTATTAGAATGGCTAAATTAAAAAGGCTGACCATACCAAGTGCTGGGGAGGATGTGCAGACAATGGAACTCATACACAGCTGGTGAAAACAAATTAGTACAACCACTTTGGAAAAGTTTGTCAGTTTCTTAAAAGGTTAAACATTCACCTACCATATGATCCAGCAATCCTATTCATATAATTCCTAGGTATTTACCCCACAGGAAAGGATATATATGTCTATACAAATCATGAGTGTTCATAAAAGCTTTATTTGGAATAGCCAAAAACTAGAAAATGTCCATCAACAGGTGAGTGGATAAGACATTTTTGTTATAGCCATGTAATAGAATACCACTCAGCAATAAAAGTAATGAACTATTGATACGCACAACATGAATGAATCTTGAAACAATCATGCTGTATGAAAGAAGTTAGACCCCTCTCTACACTGGGAGCAGCTCTCCTGCTGGAGCCCCTCACTCCCTGAAAAGGTACATGTGTACCAAATTTGTCTCCATGCCCTCGCTAGTCAGGAGCACTTCTCAGCTGCTGAGTTGGCCACTTTTTGCAGCAGTGCTCAAACAACCGGAGACACTGCCAATGAGAGCCTCAGGAGCTGGGCAGCCTCCCTTACCCCTAGCCCTAACCTCCAAACAAGTGCCATTTCAAACAGTAGCTAAATTCATTAGGGCTGCGGCTGTCACAGTGGGATGACTGGCTCTGGGGCTGGGCGTGGGACTGTGTTTGGGGTCCTCATCACTGGTTACACCAGGAACTTTTCTTTGAAGCAACAGCTCTTCTCCTATGCCATTCTGGGCTTTTCCATCTCAGAGGCCATGGGGCTCTTTTACCTGACGGTAGCCTTTTCCATCCTCTTCACCATGTTCAGGAGCCCTCTCCACTGCTCATGGTTCTTTCTCCCATGTCTCATCTGCTCTGTAAATTTTTTCCTATATATCACCAGGCAGGCTGGGGAAAGCGGTTGGCTCAGGGTTTGGCAGAGGGAAGACAAATAAATACTATATTAATAAGAAGTTAAGAAAAATCAGATCAAAAAAAGAAGTACATTCTATATAATTCCACTTACGTAAACTCTAGAAAATACAAACTAATCAATGGTGACAGAACACAGATTGTGGTTGTTTGAGAAGGGAGGCAGGAAGGAGTGCAGAGGAACATGAGGGAAGTTTGAAGGGTGATGTATATGTTCCTATCTTGACTGTGGTGATGGCTTTATGGGTGTATTCATTTTTTAAAACATTTTTAAAGATTTAATTTTTATTTATTTGAGAGAGAGCAAGTGAGACAGAGAAAGAGAGAGAGAGCATGAGCGGGGTGAGGGGCAGAGGGAGAAGCAGACTCCCCGCTGAGCAGGGTGCCCGATGTGCGGCTCAATCCCGGGACTCTGGGATCATGACCTAAGTGGAAGGCAGACACTTAACGGACTGAGCCATCCAGGAGCCCCTTATGGGTATATTCAAATCTTAAAATTTATCAAATTGTACGTTTTGTCTTCAGTTAATTGTGTGTCAATTATATTTCAGTAAAGCTGTTTTTTTTAAGAACATAAATTGCTGGGTTCCACCACCAGAGCCTCTGGCTATAAAAATATTTACGCATTTCATTAGATCACAATCATTTTAATAGTTTCCTCCTGAAGTCTAAAAATCTATTCACTTAATGGCAAGTATGAGAATTCTGGAATATAAAGTTACTATTTTTGAAAGTATCTCATTCATTCTGCAAGTAATTTATGTTACAATGTATTCATACTGGTTAGTACAGAAAAACATGAACAGGAAAAAAAATGAAGGATCCATGAAGTTTAACTTTCTAATTGGCTAAACAGAAATGATGACATGATGACAAAGAGAACAGGGAGACAAAAAGAAGCAGAGGAACCTAAGCCTAGTGGTGACACTAGTAAAACGGAATGAGACCTATGATTATTAGACAACAGTAATCTTTTTATTTTTATTATTTTTTTAAAGTAGGCTCCATACCCAGCACCCAATGCGGGGCTTGAACTCACAATCCTTAGAGCAAGACCTGAGCTGAGATCAAGAGTCAGACACCTGACTGACTGTACCACCCAGGCGCCCCTGACAATAATAATCTTAATTTAAAGAAAGGCACAGCATAGCATTCAAGTAGTGGGTAACAGAGAAAGGCTGGTATTCAAAAGTGCAGAAGTAACCCTGGAGAATAGGATATAGCAGAATTCTCCTGCCACGCTTTATCTATTTCAAACAAACTGGGAAATGTAGTTGGAAAAAAATTCTAGCTCTATTTTATTAATAAGTGCCGATTTCTATTGGTATAATTATAAATACTACAATTCAACAAAGTTGCAGATGGCATATAAGTAATATATCTTGGATATATGGAAGGATATCAAATTGTTTATGATAATTTAGTCATTAATGAATTAACATATTTTGTTATTTAAATATATATCCATAATTAAAAGTTTTTTGTCTTCTTCAGCTGTTTTTAGAGGACTAATATTAGGAAGTTAGTAATTTAAGTTTTTCTCCAAGTTATGCTAAAAGGAGGAAGCCAGTAAAATTCAGATGTATAAAAACAAATGAACTGCACAGCAAAGGAAATAGTTGACAAAACCAAAAGGCAGCTGACAGAATGGGAGAAGATATTTGCAAATGTCTAATCAGATAAAGGGCTAGTATCCAAAATCTATAAAGAACTTATCAAACTCAACACCCAAAGAAAAAATAAGCCAATCAAGAAATGGGCAGAACACCATCAACAGACATTTCTCCAAAGAAGGCATTCAAATGGCCAACAGACACATGAAAAAATGCTCCACATCACTCACTATCAGGGAAGTACAAATCAAAACCACAACGAGATACCACCTCACACCAGTCAGAATGGCTAAAATTAACAAGTCAGGAAATGACAGATGTTGGCAGGGATGTGGAGAAAGGGGAACTCTTTTACAATGTTGGTGGGAATGCAAGTTGGTGCAGCCACTCTGGAAAACAATACTGTTTTCTCAAAATAAGTTTTCTCAAAAAGTTGAAAATAGAGCCACCCTATGACCCAGCAATTGCACTACTGGGTATTTATCCCAAAGATACAAATGTAGTGATACAAAGGGGCACCCGTACCCCAATATTTATAGCAGCAATGCCCACAATAGTAAAACTATGGAAAGAACCCAGATGCCCATCAACAGATGAATGGATAAAGAAGATGTGGTACATATATATACAGTGGAACACTACTTAGCCATCAAAAAAAAATTCTTGCCATTTGCAATGACATGGATGGAACTAGAGAGTATTATGCTAAGTAAAATAAATCAATCAGAGAAAGACAATTATCATATGATCTCACTCATATATGGAATTTAAGAAACAAAACAGGATCATAGGGAAGAGAAGAAAAAATAAAACAAGACAAAATCAGAGAGGGAGACGAACCGTAAGAGACTCAATCATAGGAAACAAACTGAGGGTTGCTGTAGGGGTGGGGGAGCGGGGTAACTGGGTGATGGACATTAAGGAGGGCATGTGGTATAATGAGCACTGGGTGTTTTATAAAACTGCTGGAACCAATAATATATGGAGTTAATTGAATTTAAATAAAAACAAAACAAAACAAAAAGATAGCCAGTAATATCAGTTGAAACATCATCAACAAATACTAAAATTGGTAGATCAAGGAACCAAGATATAAATATATGTTCAGAATTATTAGAATGAACTAAAATAGGAAGAGTTAGAAACATCTTTGGAGTATGCAGTATGGTATTGAGATAGCATATGAAATTATATTTGCTTTTTATGATAGACCTTTTTGTACTTCTTGTTGCTTCAACTCTTGCATATATTATTTTGATATGAATACATATTTTTAAAATGAAACTTACAATTACTTAGAAAAATATAAATTCAAAATACACAGCTCAAAGCAGTATATCATGACAATTGTATAAGTCCTAGCTCTACCCTTAGCAGTCACATAACGTTAGTCAAGATTTTTGGCAACTCTGTTCTCAGTTTTCTTATTGTGAAATAGTAATAGAAAAGTGCATGCCTGGGATGCCTGGGTGGCTCAGTTGGTTAAGCATCCAACTCTTGATTTCAGCTCAGGTCATGATCTCAGGGTCGTGAGATTAAGCCCCACATCAGGCTTTCATGTGGAGTCTGCTTAAGATTCTCTCTCTTCTTCTCCCTTTGTGCCTCTACTCCTGCTCGTGTGTGCGCTCTCTCTCTCAAAATAAAATAAAATAAAATTTTAAAAAAGTGCATGCTTTTTAATAGGAATATTGTAAGGATGAAGTCATATATGTAATTATATTGCATAGCATATTGAACTGTACTGTAACAATGTAATAAAGACTACTTATTGTTTTGTTCTGAAAAAAATAAAAATAAATGAATTAAGTTATGAGCAAATGAAAACAAAAGGACAGATTTTAACAGAATCTCTTTTAAATGTACTGAAATATTTTATAGTGCACTTTTAAGGATATTACCCAGTAACTTCGAAAAGGAGTAATGGCCAATATATTTTATTATCAACAAATAAATTAAAATCCAAAGGATAGTATCATATGCTTTAAAAAAGAGAGAGAAAGAAATAAAAGTAATTTGAGATTTAAAAAAAGGTAAAAAAAAAAAAGTAGTAGTAAGTAAGGGAGAATCCAAGAATCCAACAACAGCTACATTATTAAGCTAAAACTTTTTCATCAGAACATTTCATAAAGTCAATACACTGCCAACAAGGATATGAAATCACTTCACTGATCTGTTATTACACCTGACTGCTTGTTCACATGTTCATAGTAAACAGAAGAAGGTTTTCATTTGAATTTTTAAAAATAAGATGGGAAGTAAAAGGAAACTCATAATGCACAAGTTTCATTTATTATGCATTTTATCAAGCACTCCAACCTTACTGAGAAATAACACAAGACATCCAAGTGCTTTAAAATCCAAGGCCTTTAATTCATTTTTCAGTAATGACCATAAATGCCTTCACAAAACCTCTTCTTCACGAAAACAGAAGGCACTAGGCATTACACAACACCCTGAAAGCAGTGATTCCCTCTGATGCTGGTGGAGATAAACATTAAACGGCAGGTTTTAGAGCTTAACGATGTCTCTTCAAAAAAAAAAAAAAAAAAAAAGGACAACACTGAAAATCACACAAAAAATTGTTACCAGTCTTTCTCAGATTCCCAATGCAATCTTGAATTAATTTTACAAGTACATAATTTGAAATTAATAGATAAACCAGGTTAAGTATGATATGATTTTCAACATGTGTCAGGTTTTAGTTAAATACAGTAAATATGAAGATACTGTTATTATGCTACTTGGCATCCTTTGCTACTCTTTAGCTGTGCAAAATAAACTTGAAATGATACATCCTGTAGTGGTATAATTTAAAAGATCCTTGATATGACACTAACAACTTTCAAATTCTGGTCACAAACTGCATATAAATCGTAAGATTATTAAAATACCCCTTTTTGAAAAATAATAAGATGACCATTTATACCTAAATAAGGTTTCCCAGAAAGATATGAAATACTTTAGCATATAAAAGTAGTTGCCCCTTTTCCATAAGGACAATGTTGTTTTACAAAATAACTCCTATGATCCAAGGCAAATGATTTCTTTCAAATGCCATATTCTCTCTATGACTTTGAGGTATGCTTCAAGAGACTGTATCCATGAGAAAAGGGCACATTTAGGTATAAGACCACAGGTACGAACACAAAGAGGCTTTCTGGGTTAGGAGTGCCCTTAAGAGTTGCATTAGCAGAAAACAAGAGACAGCTTCTGAAGCCATTTCTTTTACAAACACATACAACTAAATTTGGTTGCTGAGAGGGTAATTCAAGACACAGCTATTTACATATGTGCTATGTCATGTGTGGCTATTTTAAATAGTGGCTTCTGGAGGACACTCCTATTCAAACACAAACCAAACAACCTTACTCTACCAAACCACAATCTTCTATTTTTGGCAAGGTAGTACTGTTTAAACAAAACAAAACAGAAACAAACAAAACAACAACAACAACAAACTAGCTATAACAGTGATTTAGGCAAAAGTCCCCACGTCGAACAACAGTAGGGAAAGTGTTCTGAGAAATATTAATTTGGGGGGGCAAAAACCCTACCAAACAAGTAATGCTGAAAACTAATCTTATAATCACTTACATGACTATAACATAAATGGTTTATGAATGCCTTTGAAATGAAAGTAGTTCAGTTTAAAAAATAGCTGATTATGAGCTTTACAATTAGAATGTCTCTAAAAAACATCCAAGCTAATTAACTTAAACAGGTTCAACTAGTAAATGGTTAGAAGAAATAAACTCTCCCATAATTAATATTAGATGCTTTCTTGCCTTTGGAGAAACTGATAAGATTAAACTTGAAATGATATAGAATATAACAAAATGAAACCTACTTGACAACTGGAAACAAAATAAAACAAAACAAAACAAAACACCGGGCACTACTAATAAACATGATGGGAGGCAAGAAATGTATCTTTAAGCAGTGATTACTCAGAAGAATGCCTTATAAAATTACACAGCATAATTGAGTTAAGAAAAAGCTTCAAGACTAGCAGCTGAGCTTTGTGAAACATGTAGGACAACAGAAGGCACTACAAAAGCATTAATTACTTCTAACTACAGTCGGACAGATCAGTCTTTTCCTTCTTCTTAAGAAGATAGCCAGTGTGAATGTTATTTTTATATCCCCCTGAGTTTTAACATGATTGGGCAAAGCAGCACCAATTTAAAAAAATATCTGCAATGCCAGCACTGCAGTTTGGAATCACTTATACTGATGGCCCCACAGGTCTCTCATAAGAGCACTTTAGAACATGATTAAAAATATAGAAATGCCTTTCGGTGTTTCAGTATTAAAGTGGAACCACCACAGATAACCATTTTTAAAAATAATGCACTAAAAAGGTCTGTTTGTCAGTATAGTCTTTCCACCCTGTAGCTAGCATTCACGGCTATTTTCCACACTGAAACATCTCCTTTGTGCGCTGGGTTGAAATGTCAGTATGCTTCATGGTGCACAATCCTTTTTGGCTGGAAAATCCTGGCAAACATCATGTCATGCCCGTTTTGAGCAGTATGCCTTGTAGGTCCTCTGGCAATGCTAAGATAATTGCATCGATGTGTGTCCGTAACTTTTCCATAGTGTCAGGTTTCACAGGTAAATGCTCTCGATCAGCCTGCAACTACAGAAGGAACATTTGGAAACATTTAAATTACCCTCTGAGTCTGTATTAATACATTATATCCTCTAAATGAACAATTTTAATGGTCTAATGATTTGGAAAATTCAAACTTACATTAGAATTTAGAGGAATTGTAAAAAAGCAAAGAACATGAGCTCAATAAAAGACTTCTATGTAAATTAATAGATAATACCTATAGGTACCATGTGGTATTAAATATAAGTGACAATGTTTTTTGTAGAGCTCATTAGACTCCCTGTAACTACTTTTAAAATTATCTGGTGTGACTGTGATCTTCTTGAGTGACCAAGTATTTTCAATCAGATCTACCATTTACCGACCAATCTCAAGTGCTCTCATTTTAAAAAACTATTTTTTTTAAAGATTTTATTTATTTATTCGACAGAGATAGAGACAGCCAGCGAGAGAGGGAACACAAGCAGGCGGAGTGGGAGAGGAAGAAACAGGCTCACAGTGGAGGAGCCTGATGTGGGGCTCGATCCCATAACGCTGGGATCACGCCCTGAGCTGAAGGCAGACGCTTAACCGCTGTGCCACCCAGGCGCCCCTAAAAAACTATTTCTGCAATACATCATGAACTATCACCTCAAATGTGAGGAAAACACCTTCATGGATCTTTGCTGTTTTGGCTACATACCAGCTTATTTTTTAGCTTCAATACAAGGTCTACTGTTTCTACTTCTGTGTGTTTCTGAGTCCAGAGAAGTAAGTCCTACAAGAATAAACAAATCCCAAATCAGTAAATACTCAAAATACTTTTCAAACTGCTATATTTTAACAGGCGAGGCTACCAAGCAGGAAGGATAGGAAGGAAAAGGAGAATAGAGTATGTAACTCAGATACAGCACTCTAGTACAAGAATCATTCACCACATGATAGTCTAACAACATTAATTAGATAATTTTTGACATTAACTAGAACTGTCTAATAGTTGGAAATAAAACAAAATGCAAGAAACTCCTTTCTGAGGTAGCCCTTTTAGATCAATGAAAAAGTTGCACCTCCAAGTACAATACTAACCCGCATCCCTACTAAGTAGTAAGTACTTTAATTTATAAGGGACATTAACTAACAAATTAAGGTAACTGTGAACATGAATATATTACTGGATGTAAACTTCCACATCGACAAACAAGCTTATTTGTGGTTGCCTTCATTGTATTCCTTCTCTCACAACCACAGTCACTGGGAGTTTAAGATTAGAAAGTTCACTTCAAGGCTAGCCCACCTCAAGCTAAATAAAGATGAGACTATCCTTTATATTTTCACAAGTAGCTCAATTTAAAATAGTCTGGTGACAAATTATAAACAGTCAAATTACAGGGAAAAAATTGTTAACAATACTGGAAATCTTGATTTGAATCTTGATTCTATCCAGGGGTACACTAGTAAATATTTAACCACCAGTTCTCCAGGAAAAGTCTCTGGTTTGTAGCATTTGCCAATCTGGCATAATACTCTCACTGTAGCCAATTTCAAGCTACCAACCTGAGCTCACCAAACACAAAGCTGGGAAGACATGTACACAGTTAGCTCCTCTGGGTCCGTGTAAGCAGGGCTCTAGCTCACTGCTGGCTCCATTACTTAGCAATGATGCCATCTGAAGCAAGTCGCTTAACTTATAATCCTTAGGGGTATCATCATGCAGATTATAACACACTTACTTTAATGAATCATTGTGGGGATTAAAAGACATTATTCATCTAAACCACTTACACAGTCCTTGACACACAGCACATGATTCAGAAAAGTTAGGTATTACTATTTACAAAGTAGTAGATATGGGTATAATCTCCCAGCCTCTAAGGATAATGTTATCTTTATTTTCAATAGTTGTTACTCATCACACAAACACACTGTTTTCTAACCTCTTCACAAAGAGCTTCTAAATGGAGTGCCTCCAATTTCTGGGTCATTTCCTTCCTCCGGGTCTTGAACCAACCATCAAAATTTGGAGATTTTAGAAAATGCCTATAAAAATAAATTTTAAAAAAGCAAAGTTTGATTATTACTTACGTCCTCTCCTCAATAGCTTTCCTACCTATAGCTTGGAGAACCATGTGAAACAATGAAATTTTTATTTATTTATTTGAATTTCTTAAAAAATATATAAGTTTAAGGCCAGGTTTTTTGTTTTGTTTTTAAATAAAGCTCTACATATGGGTGAAAAAGAAGAAAAAAAGACCAACCGATAAAGTCCAATCCAGTCGCCTTTTATTCTAGAGGTCAGCTGAGGTCCTGTTTTCTCAAGTGTTTTCATAAATTCTTCTGGAAGAAACTGTCTTAGTTGGGGTGGACTCTAGAAATTAGGACATACTGATTTAAAAATCAGAAATGGATATACTCCCAGAAGTTAATTACAGTATGAGAACTCAAATAAGAATTTAACTGAATATAGTTATACCTTCCATGGAGAGATACTTTTCTGCAAAGGCATCAAGCTTGCCACATATCTTTCCTGAAACCAAGAAAAAATGAATCAAAGTTGGGCATTCTTTTTTTTTTTTTAAGATTTTATTTATTTATTTATTTGAGAGAGAGAGAGAGAGAACACACGCACATGCAAGGGAAGGGAGGGGGAGAGGAAGAGGGAGAGACAGAATCCCAAGCAGACTCTGCGCTGAGCAGGGAGCCTAATGCAGGGCCCAATCCCACAACCCTGATACCAGGACCCAAGCCAAAACCAAGAGTCAGACACTCAACCAACTGAGCCACCCAGGTGCCCCAAAGTTAGGCATACCTAGAGAGTCTTCAAAAACATATAAACAGACCCCCTTAAAAGAAATGGGTTTACAAGTTTCTCATCATACGTTCTTTCAATGGACAGCAGCAATGCATCACTCTCCGTAACGGACATAGCAAAATTTAGACTGAATTGAGAAGTCAGCTTTTCAGTAAGAATTTAACTAAATCTTAAATAATCCAAAGGACTGCATATTTTTAGTGATAGTCATTAACCCTACAGGGTGAGTATGTGCCAGGAAATGTACTCAACATTTTATATGCATGATCTCTTTTAATCCTTGCAACCATCCAATGTGGCCATTATTACTGGAAAAGAGGCTTTAAAAAGCTAAGTAG
Source organism: Ursus americanus (assembly GCF_024610735.1). Classification (NCBI taxonomy): domain Eukaryota; kingdom Metazoa; phylum Chordata; class Mammalia; order Carnivora; family Ursidae; genus Ursus; species Ursus americanus. The sequence goes on along the minus strand of NC_142140.1, from coordinate 32,326,099 downwards.
GCTGCCCAAGGTCACATAGCCTGAACCTGAACTCAGGTCTACTTGACTTCAGCCCATGCCCTTAAGCACTACAGTAAAGTTCATTTCAAATCAAACAGATTTAAATGGAACAAAATTAATTAACATCCATAGACCAAGAAAGACTATTTCGCCTCAAAATGTAATAGCAAAGATCTCCAGGTTGCTCCCATATAATATTCATAGATAGATTACATTAATAACTACATGGAATCTCTCTCTGATGCAGTCTGCAGACTAGGACCACATATGGTACTGTCTGATAACTGTGAGGCATCTTCTAGTATTTTAATATGCTATCCTACTGAATTTCATAGAATAACCATATTATCTAGTCATTTATTCCATAAATACTGAGTGCTACCAGATGCCAGACTGAGGAAAAGATAATGAACAAGACAGATAAGGCCCCTGTCATCATGGAGTTACTGGTCTCATGGATATCATATCGAATTGTGCTCAAGAAAATAGTATCAGAAGGACACCTGGGTGGCTCAGTTGGTTAAGTGTCTGACTCTTGATTTCAGCTCAGGTCATGATCTCAGGGTCGTGAGGTTGAGCCCCGCACCAGGCTCTGCGCTCAGCACAGAGTCTGCTTGAGGTTCTGTCTCTCCCCTGGCTCGTGCTCTCTCTCTCTCTTTCTCAAATAAATAAATAAATAAATAAATAAAATCCTTAAAAAAAGTAGCTTTGAAAAAAAGGGGAAATAATATCAGAGAAAGAAGCTCCAAGTTAACCTTGTTTTAAGGTATAAAAACGCAATAATTATATAATATTTCACAATTATCTCATTTAAGATTCACAGCAACCCTGAAAGATATTTAGGAAAAGTGGAATTAGCCACATTTTACAGATAAAGACAATGAGGGTCAGGGAGAGGAAGTGACTTGCCAAAGTTACACAGTTAATATTAGAACAGAGTCCAGGTCTCCTGCAAAGGGCTCTATTTTTAATCACCAAACACATGAGCAGGCAAAACACACAACTTAAGGTTTTTGTGAATGGGGAGAACATTCATACATCCTTCAACAAATCATTAAGTTAAACAAATACATATGTTAACTTACTAATGGAATGATGAAGCTTTGTGTCAGTTCCAAAAAATAGCGTCGGAGAATAACACTTTGAGCCTCAGAAGGACGTTTCTGTTGTACACCCTTAGAAGAAAGAGCAATGAAAACCTACATTCTAGTGTAAGGGAATATAAAACAATGCATAATTATAGTTTTCAACTGATATGTAAATATATACTTTTACTTGATTTAAAAAAAACAAACCTAGAACTCACCTTGAAGTAATTTAACCTGAAGTTTATTGTGCAATATCCTGTGAAGAAAACCCTTAGAGCAAAACATCTCGTGTTCATCCCACACTTGAAAGTATCAATTTACAATGAACTGTCTTTACTTCACACTTGCTATATGAGTATTATTTACATTTTCCAAAAAATGCTAACTACCCCTGTTGGATGCTAAACTACCTCATGGAAGAGTCCATGACTTTTTCACTGTAACTCCCAAGTTTCTAGAAAGACTGGCACTAGTTGGTAGCTGCAGCCCCATATTTCAAGAGCATAATTATTGCTGCTTAGGCTTCTGATTTTTGTGAAGCTTTGGTTCAAAAGAAAGACCTCATTTCACATTATTGCACATAACACACATACTGCCTAACTGGATATTGCTTACCTGCACAAGGAAATTTAAATTAATAAGAGGAGCAAGGAATTACCTTCTGCAATTGTTTTATGATCTCTTCATCTCTACTTAGATATGGCTTATAAGAAGTATAAACTCCTAAGAAGTAAAGAAAATACGGTAAATAGTAAGACCCAAGTACCCGCATAAGTGTATATTTAAAAATAAATAAAAATAATAAAATATAATAATAAAAATCAATACCAGGTTTAGAATCCAGAGTCTTTAAGTTCTTCAATTTTTTCACTTTAACCTGCTTAGGAATTTCACCTAAAAGAAATATCATAAAGACTCTTAAAATTATTTGAGTTTTACATATTACAAAACTGGAATTTTATAAGATTGATAATCCACTGTTAATATTACTTAGTCTGGGATCTTGTAGCTAAAGTATTCTTTTTTAAAAATTTTATTTATTTACTAGAGAGAGAGAAAGAGAGAGAGTGAGAGCAAGTGTGCACGGGGGAAGGGGTAGAAGGAGAGAGAGAATCTCAAGCAGGCTTCATACCCCGCGCAGAAGCCCAATGCAGGGCTCGATCTCATGACCTGAGCGCAAATCAAAAGTCAGACACTTAGCCAACTGAGCCACCCAGGTGCCCCTAAAGTGTTTTTCTTAACATCAAACAATATTCAAGCGTTTATTCCTGGTACTCTAAAAACTGGATAAATGCTAGATTATTATAGCATTACAGAAAAAATGTGTGTAAACTATATAAAATGGATATTTGATCTTTCATTACTATCTATCGTTACTCAAAACTTTTCCTTTTGTCACTTAACTTGTAATTTAAAATCTTTGTGCCAAATACATGAAATTGAAAACCTATGTGCCAAATACTAATAAAATACCCTTGAAGAGTAAATGGAATTGCAAGCAACTCCTATAGTGTTCAAACGTTTTTTTCTGACACCTCCCAAAAATTCTGTTTCTGCACTGTAGAAACTTGCACTGCCACCAGGTGGTGACACTGTGAGTCACAACCACAGACCTGAGCCATAGATGCAGGTCAGCTGGGGACAATTTGCACAGCATATGCTGTGGTTCTGGTCTTGGGGTCAAGAGAAGCTACAATCTGAGCAACCCTCTAATCAGCAGAAATATGCCTCAAGATAAGCACTTAAAAGTGTCATAAGCACACTAAACAGACTTTTCCTTTTCCTTTCTCTGTCCTCCCTCTCTCTGCCTAAGAGTAAGAGGACCTAAGAACTAAAAGACAATCTAGAGATTATCTAATTCAAGGCTCTCAACTGACAACACATTTTTGTTTCCATTGCTCTATACATCTAACTGCTAACTACAGTTATCTCTGGGGGTGGAACTGTAGGAACACAGAGCATTTTCACTTGTAATCTCATATTGTTAAAAAATTTTAAGAGCATGTACTATGATAAAGCAGGTATTTCTGTAAACTCTCTACTTTGAAATAATTTCAATCTTGTAGAAAAGCTGCAGAATAATAAAGATGATACTCTAATTTTATCAACTGCCCCAATAATAACTTTAAACAGACCCTTGTTAAAGAAGTCACTATTATCATGTACACACAAACTAATATTTTCATTGATTCGGTAAATATTAGTAAATGCAAGATACTGGCAATAAAAAAAAATAAAACAACTAGTTCCTGTAGTTCCTAGTTCTCAACTAGTTCAACTAGTTCCTGGTAAGACAAATAGAGATACATGACAATATAGAAGGATATGTGCTGGGATAAAATTATGAACAAGATGCTATATGGAAACACAAGAATGTCTTAGGCAAAGAGGAGTGAAACAATTATTGAGATTTTCTAAAGGAAGTGATCTGTCAGCAGTCTTATCAGAGAAATAAAAAGTTATCCAGGAAAAAAAGACCTTTTAGGCAGAGTTAAGTCCAGAAGCATGAAGAGCATGTTGCCTAAGGAGTCATACATAATGGTAAGGAGAGTAACAGCCACCATTTACTCAATCCTTATCTGTGCCAGTCCTGGTCTAAGAATACTGCATGAATAATCGCATTGAATCTTCACAACGAAGTAGGTTTTATCATGTCCATCTCACAGATGAAGGAACTAAGGCATGGGATAAAATTGACCTGGTATGTACCAACACTGGCTCTTTTCTACCATCATCTGCTCTGATTGGTCAACGTCCCATTCAGACAGGTTGTTAGCTCTAGAGAACAACTTGTCCAAGGACACACAGATAACATGCTTGAACCAGGATATGAAATAAGGTGGTCTAACTCCTGAGCCATCACCCTTATCCACTACACTACAAAGGCAGGAATGGAGGGTATGTTAAGAGGGGCAAGAGATAAAGCTAAAGAGGTATTCAAAGGTCAGATCAAGAGGAACTATAAAGATGTCCAACATCTCAGTGACTGAGAGACTGAAAGCATGCGCATGGGGGGTTAATGGATGCGGAGTGAGCTGACAGGATCAAATCTGCATTTAACACACTCACTGACACCAGTGGTGATGGCGTTAGCCACAACCACAGGCCTGAGCCACAGATGGATAGGATTCCTGAGCAGGTCTGCTGGGTTGCACAAAGGAGTTTGAGGTGAAAGAGAAAAGCCCAGAGGATAAAACAGAAGCACTGTGGAGTACTGCTCCTGGGTAGACACAGAACCTGAAGCAAGACGTGTGCAGCAAGGAAAGAGGAGACAGGAGCTACTAGAGCTCTGTGGGGGAGATAAAACCAAGAGGCTGTGGGGATAGACTGAGAGAAGAGCAAAGTCCAGAAACACTCAGGTTTCCAGAATTTTTTAAGATATTTTATTTATTTATTTATTTATTTATTTATTTATTTATTTAAGAGAGAGAGAGAGAGAGAAAGAAAGGAAAAGCATGTGCGTGCTCAAGCAGGGGGAGGGACACAGGGAGAGAGGGGGAGAGAATCTCAAACAGACTCCCTGATGAGCTCAGATCCCAACTCGGGGCTCGATCTCATAACCCTGAGATCATGACCTGAGTCTAAACCAAGAATGAGGCGCTTAACCAAATGAGCCACCCAGGTGCCCCTCAGAATGTTTTTGATTCATTAGCTGATAGTTTTTACTTTGTCAATGTATTCTCTCTTCCCATGTACTAATTCTTAGGAGACGTCTCTCATCTTGAATCTTGTGGCTGTGCTTTACAGAGTTCAGAGTAGCTTCTCACCACAAGATCTGTAAAACTTTTGTCCTCTTAGTAAGTACAGAATTAATACATATTTAACTATACAGATGCTAAATTCAAGTCAATTATCTGCTTCTGACTCCAAGAATCCAAATAGCATGTGTAAAACCACAATGGCTTGAATAAGTCTATTTCTGTACTTATTTTCATTTCTTTCTGCTCCAAGTCACAAAAGACTTGGAACTGTTCTAACCACCAATACTGTTTATTAACACATTGTTTTCTGAAATTCACTGTGCAAAAAAGAACCAAGTATCAGAAGGGAGAAGAGTTCAGCAGTAGGTTTCACATATTCTTTATATTCAATAAGTTCTGGGTAATAATGAAGATACGCTGCAACCATGTCTGTCTTTTTAAAAACGGAAAGGACAAAAATAAACCCATGCAGCTATTTTCACTCACACAATTCCCCTCTGATTTACTGGACCTCATCAGGTGTAAGATGCATACTGATCTCTAACCCTAGTCATCATCATTCTTACACTGTAGTATGAATAGATATAAAGAAAATAATCATGAAGATACATTGCCTATTACAAGAAAAAAAATTTTAATGAATATTTGTCAGATGGCTTTAAAAAAAAAAAAAACAAGTGTCTGCAATGAACCCAAGTCCCATCATTACAGATATTTATTTTAATTAAAAATACTTATTCAGGAGAGCCCGGGTGGCTCAGTTGGTTGAACATCTGCCTACAGTTCAGGTCATGGTCCCAGGGTCCTGGGATCGAGCCCCAGGACAGACTCCCTGCTTAGCGGGGAAGCTGCATCTCCCTTTCCCTCTGCTGCTCTTCCTCTGCTGCTCCCCCTGCTTGTGCTCTCTCCAACCCCCTCAAAAAAATAAATAAAATCTTTAAAAAAATACTTATTCAATGTCTGTTATGTACAATGCACGTTAGAGAGGGATTTAACATTACTAAATTAATATTCATCACTACTGCACCTCTGTATATGGACATTAGAATCTTCCACATTAGGCCAAATATTTTGGTGAAATCACCAAACCCAATTTCTAGTCAGAAAGTATCAGTTAATAATTTGATCCAATATACACTAATAGAATTAGTTTCGCTTTGAGGAATATGGTTAAGTACCATCATCTTAACATTACATTTCTCCATTTAATAGAATTTGGGTTAACTAAAACTAGGTACAATCCAGAAGAAATAATCCTTTTATATCAGGAGGAATGATCCCTCCTGGGTTCAAATTAAATGTATGTTTCTGGTAAAGTTATGAATCTATTTTGCTGTGCCTTCCCTGCTGGTCCTGCAGAAGATACTGTTTCTGCAGTTTTACTGACTCTCTCAGACAGTCCTGAATTTTCAAAAACAGAATCCTAAGAAGGGATGTTGTGTTTCATAACTTGTGCAGCATATGCAGTGGTCCTGGCCTTGAGATCAGTGGGCAGAAAAATGCCCCAAGATATATACCCAACACTCATAAATTAAAAGATAAATGGATTTTCATGAATATGAAGCCAAAAGCAGAGGCAATAAAAGAAAATACAGATAAGCTGGACTTTATCAAAACTTAAAACTTTTGTGCATGGAAAGACACTATCAATGAGAGAATAACAAGACAACTCATGGAATGGGAGGAAATATTTATAAAGCATTTATCTGATAAGGGATTGGAATCCAGAATACATAAAGAACTCTTACATCTCAACAATAACAAAACAACCTGATTAAAAGACAGGTAAAGGACTTGGAAAGATAATTCTCCAAAGAAGTTATTCAGATGGCCAATAAACACAGGGAAAGAAGCTCAACATTACTAATCATTAGGGAAATGCAAATCCAAATCACAATAAGATACCACGTCACACCCATTAGAAGGGCTGCCATCAAAAAAACACTAAAAAATAAGTGTTGGCAAGGATGTGGAGAAATTGATACCCTCGTGCACTGTTGGTGGGAATGGAAAATAAAAACAGTATGGCAGTTCCTCAAAAAATTAAACACAAATGGCTACATGGTCCAGCAATCCCCTTCAAAAGAAGTGAAAGCAGGGACTCAAAGAGGTACCTGTATACCCATGTTCACAGAACTATTATTTGCAATAGCTCAAAGGTGGAAACAACCCAAGTGTCCACTGACAAATAAATGGATAAATAAAATGTGGTACATGCATACAACGGCATATTATTAAGTCTTAAAAAGGAAGGAAATTCTGACATGTTACAACATGAATGAGCCTTGAGGACATTATGCTAAGCAAAATAAGCCAGTCACAAAAGGACAAGTAAAGTAGAATTCCACTTATATGAAATACCTGAGTAGTCAAATTCATATTGACAGGTAGTAGATAGTTGCTAAGGGCTGGGGCGGGGTGAGTGGAGAAAGAAGTGGATGGGAAGTTATTGTTTAACGGGTAAAGAGTTTCAATTTTGCAAGATGAAAAGAGCACCGAGTGGATGGTGGTGATTATAGTGCAACAATGTGAATGCACTTAATGCCACTGAACTGTACATTTAAAAAATGGCTAAGATGGTAAATTTCATGTTATGTGCGTTTTACCGCAATTTTTTAAAAAGATTTTATTTTATTTAATTGTCAGAGACAGAGCACATGCAGTGGGGAGCAGCAGGCAGAGAGAGAAGCAGACTCCCCACCAAGCAGGGAGCCTGATGTAGGACTTGATGCCAGGACCCTAGGATCATGACCTGAGCCGAAGGCAGATGCTCAACCGACTGAGCCACACAGGCGCCCCACTACATTTTTTTTTTAAAAAGGAATGAACTTCTTTTGCATGATACAACATAAATGAACCTTGAAAACAGTGAGATACGCCAGACACCAAAGGGCAAATATTACATGATTCCACTTACATGAAATATGTAGAAGAGTCAACTTTATAGAAACAGAAATTAGAACAGAAGTTACCAGGGACTGGGGGGATGCAATAATTGGGGAGCTATTGTTTAATGGGTTTTGGATTTGGGTGAACTAATTCCAAATTCTTCTGTTTGGGATGACGAAGAAGTTCCAGAACTGCATAGTGATGATGGTTGCACCTTATGAATATAGTCAATGCCACTATGTTATTTTTTTTAACTTTTCATTTAAAATTCTATTTAATTAACATATAGTGTATTATTATTTCCAGTGGTAGAATTTAGTGATTCGTCAATTGCATATAACACCCAGTACTCACTACATCAAGTGCCCTCCTTAACGCCCATCACCCAGTTACCCCATCTCTCCACCCACCACCCCCTGGATGAACTAAATCCAAATCCTTCTGTTTGGGATTATGAAGAAGTTCTGGAAATGGACAGTAGGGACGGTTGCACATTATGAATATACTTAATGCCACTGTATTATTTTTAAGTGAATTAGGTACTTAAAACTAGTTAAAATGGTAAATTTCAGGTTATGTACATTTTACCACAGTAAAAACAACTTTTAAGATAAGTGGGGAAAAGTATCATAAACACACTAAACTTAACGAAATTTTGCACTTCTGTTAAGAATTGTGCTCACATAAGACCTGCCAGTCCCAGAAACAGTCAGACACTAAAGTCTTGCCCCAAATCATCAAATCACCCCTGGTGCCTTTGTTCACAACATATTTTCTCCATTAACTGAACAAAGACCAAACTGAAGACACTAACAACCTCTAGCATTCACTCCTCAGTGACCACTAAGAATCTATAAAGCATAATGTTTCCATAGAGCACTTTCCAGCAGAAAAAATGATACCCGATGAAGTGGTCCAAATAAGCTGGTGATGGAAATAATCAGAGAGAACACAGCAGCTTGTCTCTAAAGTAGCTGCTTAAAATAAGGTCTAATTAATATTCAATATCTGCCCTTATCCCCACTTTGAAAAAGCAATTCAAGAATTGTCCCCTCCCCTCCCTTGGTCCTAGGCCTTACTTTTAAATGGTAACTTCACTTGCTTGAAGAGGCTTCTCAGAGTACAAGAATATTAGCTAGCAAGACATTACAAGAAAAGAAACTACAGACTGACATCCTTCATGGATACAGATGCAAAAATGCTCAACAAAAAATAATAGCAAATCAAATCTAGCAACATATAAAAAGGATTATATACCATGGCCAAATGGGATTTATCCAAGGAATATAAGGTAGGTTTAACATCCCAAATCCAATTACTATGCCATATTAATAATGGACAAAAACCACATGACAATCTCCATAGACACAGAAAAAACATTTAACAAAATTCAACACCAATTCATGATAATCCTTCTCAAAAACTAGAAATAGAAAGGCACTTCCTCAATCTAATGAACGACATCTATGAAAAACCTGTATCTAATAACATCATAATTAGACTTGTATATTGAAAACCACAAGGTCACCTGGGTGGCTCAGTCGGTTAAGCATCTGCCTTCGGCTCAGGTCCTGATCCCAGGATCTTGGGAACGAGCCCCGCAATCAGCTCCCTCTCCCTCTGCTGCTCCCCCTGCTTGTACTCTCTCACTCTCTCTCAAATAAAAGAACAAACACCTTTAAAAAGAAAACTACAAAGCATTGCTGAGAAAAATTAAAGAAGACCTAAACAGAAGACATCTCAAGTTCCTGGATTAGAAGACACCAAAAAAACCCCCAAATTTACCGCATATTAAAACAATCCTTATCAACATCCCAGCTAGCTGCTGCAGAAATTAACAAAGTGATCCTAAAATGTATATGGAAATGCAAAACACCCAAAATAGCCAAAACAATTTTGGAAAAGGACAATATTAGAAGACTTATACTTCCTGATTTCAAAACTTACTATAAACCTACAGTAATCAAGACATTGCATTAGTATTGATTTTCCACAGAGGTACCAATGAAATTCAATAGAAAAAAAGATAGTCTTCAACAAATAGTGCTAAGGCAACTGAACAGTAACATACAAAAAAGATTGTTTTGGACCCTTAACCCACAAAAAAATAACTGAAGTGATTCATAGACCTAAATGTAGGTGCCAACATAATAAAACTTTTAGGAGAAAATCTTTGTGACCCTGGGTTAGGCAATGAGTTCTTAGATACAATATCAAAAGGCTAATCTGTAAAAGAAAAAAAAAAACTGATAAACTAGACTTCATCAAAATTAAGCACATTTTTGTAGATATCAGAAGTGAGGGGTGAAGGGCGGGGGAAATGGATGAAAGTGGTCAAAAGGAACAAACTTTTAGTTACAAGATAAATTAAGTACTAGGGATATAATGCAGATACTTGATGACAACCTGATGACTATAGTTAACACTGCTGTATACTATTGTATTTGAAAACTGTTAAGAGAGTAAATCCTAAAAGTTCTCATCACAAGGAAACATTATTTTCCTGTTATTTTTCTGGTATCTGTATGAGGTGATAGATACTAACTAAACTTACTATCATTTCACAATATATGTAAGTCCATTGTGCTGTACACCCTAAACTTACAGTGCTGTTTGTCAAGTATATCTCAGTTAAACTTGGGAGAAAAAAACACTTTTGCACTTCAAAAGATACCATTAAGAACAAAAAAAGAAACCAAATACTGTGAGAAAATATTTGTGAATCATATATCTAAAAACAGACTTGTATCCAAAATACATAAAGATCTCTTACAACGAAATAGTAAGACAAGTAACCTAACTAAAAATTGGCAAAAGATTTCAATCAACATTTCATCCGAGAAGATCTATGAGCAACTAACAAGTAGATGAAAAGATGCTCAACATCATAATTCACTAGGGCAAAGCAAATGAAAACCACTACTTCAAACCCACTAAACGGCTATAATGAAAAACACGGACAGTATCAAATGCTGGTGGCAGGGATGTGAAGAAATAGGAACCCTCATAGACTGCTGGTAAGAATGTAAAATGAGGGGCGCCTGGCTGGCTCAGTCAGAAGAGTGTGCAACTCTTGATCTCGGGGTATGGGTTCAAGCCCCATGCTAGGTATAGAGAATATTATATTAAGTGAAATAAGCCAGTCAGGGAAAGATATCATGTGATTTCACTCATATGTGGAATTTAAGAAACAAAACAAATGAGCATGGGGGAGGAAAAAAGAGAGAGGCAAATCAAGAAACAGACTCTTAACTACAGAGAACCAATTAATGGTCACCAGAGAGGGGGTGGTGAAATAGGTGATGGGGAAGAGGGAGTGCACTTGTGATGAGCACTGGGTGATGTATAGAAGTGCTGAATCACTCTACTGTACACCTGAAACTAGTAGTACACTGTATCTTAACTAACTGAAATTTAAATA